>NW_024870791.1:305000-1526830 GCF_019054845.1 Dipodomys spectabilis
TGGAAGATGGTTCACCATGACCAAGGATGAGAGGGGAACCTTATCTAGGGTGTTTACAGTCTCTGTGGGCATCCAGTCCCAGGGCTCTGGGCCCACACTGGTGGCGAGAATTCCCTCCTGGGGCAGTGCCCTGTCATCAGTCCTCCTTGGGATCCTGCAGACTCCAATCTGTATCCCACCTGGGCTGTTTCTAGCTGGGTAGTGGTAGGCAAATCCACTCCCCCTGCTGGAGCCTGCTCAGTATCAAGAGGTGGCAGTTAGCTAGGGCTCTCTAAATGACAGTTTCTGTAACCTGCTGTAGGCTGTCTGGAAGGAAAAGGGGACCACTGACGTTGGAACCTTTCAAGTTTGATTGGGACAAATGAAATGCACATTTTCCAGGTTTTTTTTTAAAACTTCCACTAATGGCTAGGATTATGGGTGAAATTAGACGGATGATTTCAGCTGCCAAACAATGATGTTCAAAGTAGCACAGGCAGAGTTCCCAAGCCAGATTGTCTCCAGCTTTGAATGTTGTGCCTTGACTGACTCTCTGGAAGCTGCTGAATCTCCTCAAGCTCTCTCTAGGGTGACCACCACAGTGGAGGAGGTTGCAGAGAGCAGAGATTGTGACCTTGCAATACCCAGCCTGCCAGCTGTGAGCAGAGATAATTCCCAGCACCTGTACTGGACTCTGGGAGAGTCAGAGACCCCAGGCTTCCTCAAGGATCCTTCCTCTGCAACATGAAACTTGGGGGCTGGATGTGGTGGACCATCCTGTCTGGCCCCAGGGGGAGAGGAGGCCCAATGAGTCAGGCATTCAGCTCAAAGCAACTTCGTTCACACCTGAGTGGGGAATTGAGTGCCACAGAGCTGGTCAGCTGCTGGACAGGGATCTTTGAGAAGATACGCATCCAATAGCCCCCAGAATCCAGCGAGTACATCATGGCTCACATCCTTGGAGCCAAAACAGTTAAGTGTAGTGGCACTAGGAGCGGGGGAAGAGGGAGGAGGGAGAACTATGGAAGAGCTACATTGGGTTTAATCCTTACTCCCCCACAGAAGATTCTTACCTGAATAAGATGGGACTTTTCTGTAGTATTGTCTAGACAGATGCTCATTTATTTATCCAACAAAGCATCACAGTGTGCACCAGGCTCTGGGGGTTCATAGACAATGAAATGTTCCAGGACTGGTTTCACAGCACATGAAGAAACCTCGGATAAAGCTGGTTACCAGTGTTTCAAGCCTGTCATCCTAGCTACTTACGAGGCTGAAAGCAGAGGACTGAGGCATTTGGCCTAGGCAGGAAAGCCTGTAAGACTCGTATCTTCAATTAACTACCAAAAACAAAATGCCAGAAGTGGATGTGTGGCTCAAGCCATAGACTGCTAGCCTTAACTAAAAAGGCTCAGGGACGCACCTTGGCTCCGAGTTCAAGGCCCAGGACTGGCACAAAGAAAGTAGAGAGAGAGAGAGAGAGAGAGAGAGAGAGAGAGAGAGAGAGGAGGGAAAGACAGAGGGAGAAAAAGAGGAAAGGAAGAAGGGAGAACATGTAAGCCTTGGATTGGAGTCCCTGGATGAAGAGAGCCAACCATTCACATTCTCTGTGGGGACAGTTTCAGAGCCTAAAGCCAGTAGGTAGGACCAAGCCACTGACCCCTCAGCAAGTTCATGATATTCAGGAGCTCTGTAGTCACCAACTATAGAGGGAACCACCCTCGGGTAGACCCTAGGGCTCAGGGTAGTTGATCAGGTTTCAATTATCCCCGGCCTCATCGAGTTTATTTTCTGGTAAGATAAGAAAAAATTTTCCAAGGACTAATGAGGTATTGGGTCAGAGAATTTCAAGGGGGCAAGGGATAAACAGGAATTTGAAGAGGGAGGATGATCACAGGTCAGACGTGTCAGGACATTGGAGCCATGAGCTTGCCTAACAACGTAGACTACCAGCTTTTGATCCAACGACACTGCTATTAAAAGTCCTGGCACCTTGGGTTCATCATTGATGACATGGCTGTCATTCACTGCAGGATGCTTGTGCAGTACATCCTTGGGGACTGGGATTTTCCAGGACTCAATCTAAAGATGACACTCCCGGTGATCATTGCTCTCCCATAAACTGTGCCACTGGCACAAGACATCCTGGGAATGAGGGCGGGAGTTGGGACTCATTTTGCCCCGAGACTTCATCTAGAGGGGCTAAGGCCCCGTGACTGCCATTCTCAGAGGCAGAGTGTGTCTCTCTTCTGGCTCAGTCTTTAGTCTAGATGGCAGATCTGGGATTCAGAGAGGGCAGGCTGAAGGTGTAGCAGGGATGGGTAGAGGCTGGTAGGAAAACCAGAGGCAACACAAGAATATTTCTGGGATAGATCAGCTCTTTTCACCTTCCCAGGAGGGACCTAAATCCCCCCAGTCTCCATCCCTTGACCAGAAAACCCTTTGGTTCCTATATCATATGGTTGGATAACTAGACCTCACCTCACTGCCCAGTGCTAAGGCAGGACAGTGAGAGATACTGATTCTTTGATAAGGTCAGGGGATCCTCAGTATGAGATTGTACTTGAATGTCCCAACTTGCTGCATGGTCAGTCCCATCTAAGACTGCCATGATGTAGGACCTAGAATCTAGAGAATCATAGCCAGATAGTGTCTGTTCTGAGAGTCTTGAGTATTATGTGTTAGCTTTGAGCTCCCGTGGTCCACCTGCTTCTCTTTCTTGGGTGGGTCTATGCTAGAAAAAGCTTGAAACTAGGGCGTGCTCCAAGATAGTATTCTACCATTTGAATCACAGCTCCACTTCCAGCATTTTTGGCTATTTAATTGGAGATAAAGAGTTCTTACAGACTTTGCTGCCAAGTGGCATCCACCTGCAGTCCTCATATCTCAGTCTTCTGAGGGGATAGGATGACAAGCATGGAAAAGTATCTTCGGCTGGATGCCAGTAGCTCATGTCTGTCATCCTAGGTACTCAGGAGCTGAGATCTGAGGATCACGGTTCCAAGCCAGCCTGAGCAGGAAAGACCCTGAGACTCTTATCTCCAACAAACCACCATAAAATCGGGAGGGGTGCTGTGGCTCAAGTAGTAGAGTACTCGCCTTGAGTCCAAGAGCTCAGGGACAGCACCCAGGCCCAGAGTTCAAGCCCTACAACCAAAAAAAGAAAGAAAGTAAAACATCTTTGCTTAAAAAGATATGGAGGTGTGTGTGTCGGGGCACAGGGGGGGGGGGGGGCGTGTTGTGATTGAGAGACCAGGTGCTGGCGTCATTGTAGAGACATTTCTAAGAATTCCCCAAGATTGCCCCAGTTTGAAGCCACAGTAAGATGGGTGGTGCCTTATCAAGAACTCAAGAGGACGAGGCCTATGGCAGGCAGGGAGTGGGCAAATGGGTGCAAGGGTGGGATTGTTGTGTTTGTATTCTCTCCGTTGAAGGATGGATTTGTATGCTGGGTATCAAAGTCTAAAGTAAAGGGTTGCAAGAAGTTTGTGGCCTGAAGAATTGTATTTCTTCTGGGTATATGAAGGTGGCTGAAGCCGGGCGCCTTTGGTGGCTCACAACTGTCATCATAGCTACTCATAAAGCTGAGATGTAAAGACCATGGTTCAAAGCCAGCTTGGGCAGGAAAGTCTGTGGTTCTTGATATCCAATGAACCACCAGAAAACAGGAAATGCTGCTGTGGCTCAAATGGTAGAGTGCTAATCTTCAGCTGAAGAGTTGAGGGACAGTGCCCTGGCACAGAGTTCAAACCTCATGACCAACAATAAACAAAGAGGTGGCCTGAGTTTTCCACATAGCAGTATGTACAGCAGGAAACTTCATGCTGGGTTATGAGACATTCAAGATATGTAAGAGGCTTACTTCTGTGTCTACAGTTAGTCTGAGTATGATAGTGCCATCTTCTCATGGGTCGGATGTGATCCTAAGGTCGAGAGTTCATGGTTCTGTTCTCAGGAACTGCTGAGGCCTTGGAATGTCCGTGTGTGTGTGTGTGTGTGTGTGTGTGTGTGTGTTTGTGTGTGTGTGTGTGTGTGTGTGTGTGTGTGTGTGTGATTTTCCCTCATCTTTCTCTGTCCCCTTCCTGGGTGCCTGTCTGCCTCTTTCTGACCTCAGATGGTGCCCCTCCACACTGACCTTGCCTTTAGCCCCCTATCAGGGTCTACAATGAGTCCTAAATTGCCAGAGATCTGTGTTCCAACTTTTCTTTGGGGCACAAGTCTGGCTGTCCCAATACTTGGCCACCTCCAGTTGATACTGGGACAGCAGTGACAGCTGGCATGGGGTCTCCTCTGCCTCAGAGGGAGGGCCTCAGTCATGCAATGTCCTGTCCTTTTCCTCAGCTGGGCCTCTGACTGTACATCTCTCTCAGCAGGCTGGCAGTGGAGTGGGGAAAGTGGGGTTCCTGGTGGCTCTGGCCAATTCGAGCTTGACAGCTGACTGAAGGCCACCCAAGCAAGGAGGATCCAGGGCTACATGGGAGGTAAGGCCAAGGTGGCTTGGAGGTATTGGTTGGTGTCTAGTAAATGTTAATGTACTTTATCACAGTAAAGTCTATGTCCTGGCCGCAGCTGGGCCTCTCATGTGCTTCTAGACAATTCTGGATGCCCAGAATACAGAGGTACAGACTTTAGATTCCAGGGCCATGGAACTGTGGTATGAGAGACTGGTATGGCCAATACCTCAACGTTCTGGGGCATTAGTCTTGACCAGCCTATACCCTCCCCTTGTGTACGTTCACTTCTTAACCCAGTGTTTGCCACACACCGGCCACTTGTGGCAGTATTGTGGAAGTGGGAGGAGTGGAAGTGAGATCTAGGGTGACCAAAATAAGGATTTATGGCCTGTGGGGGTAGCAAAGGGTGTCTTTAAAAAAATCTTAGAGCTGGAACTCAGGGCCTAGGCACTGTTCCTGAGCTTCCTTTGCTCAAAGCTGACATTCTACCACTTGAACCACAGCTCACCTTTCATCTTTTTTAGTAGTTTAGTGGAGATAAGTGTGTGATGGACTTCCCTGCCTGGGCTGGCTTTCCTGGACTGGCTTCAAGCTGCCATCCTAAGATCTCAGCCTCTTGAGTATCTAGGATTGCTGACATGAGCCACTGGCACCTGCTAAGGATGTTGGGTGTGTGTGTGTGTGTGTGTGTGTGTGTGTGTGTGTGTGTGTGTGTGTGTGTTTAACGGGACTTGAACTCATAGCCTGGGTGCTATCCTTTAGCTTGTTTTCACAAGGTTGGTGCTGTACCACTTGAACCACATTAGCTCTGATTCCCAGCTTTTTGGTGATTCATTTGTCATAAGTGTCTGCCCAGGCTAGCTTTGAATCTTGATTGATCCTCAGGTCTCAGCCTTTAGTAGCTAGGAGTCATGAGCCACCATCACCCAGCTGATAATAACCTTTCTCCACAGTGAACTTGGATCTCCTGAAAGCTTTTCTTTATTTTTTCTGTGCCCGTGCAGGGGCTTGAACTCAGGCTCTGGGCTCTGGTCTCTTAACTTTTTCCCTCAAGGCTGGCACTCTACCACTTGAACCACAGCTCCATTTCTGGCTTTTGGTAGTTCATTGGCCAGAAGAGTGTCACTCACTTTCCTCCCCTGAGCTGGCTTTGACACATGATCTCTGATTTCAGTATCCTGAATAAGTACGATTTACAGGAATTGAGCCACCGGTGACATTTGATAAAAGCTTTCCTTAAGCAAGAGTTCTTCCCTGCATTTGCCCTGACTCCTCCATGCAAAGGTGGTCTGAGGGTCATGAGCTGTGAAAAATAGACTTCCAGCCACAGAAAATGGCTGGGGTCCTTGGTGAAAAGACAAGCCAATCTTCCCCTGGTACCCATTCTGGGATCCCACCCTCTGCCCTATCTGTGACTCAAGTACAAACCTTGACCCAGCCTTGACTGTTCTGCCACACTTGTCTGAGGCCACACAACCATCATTCCACCCACACCACCTGCACTACACCAAACCTCAGGACCTTTGTGCAAGCTGTGTACCTTCTGCCCGAGGCCCTCTGTCCTGTTCCACATGTTAGAACTCCTGTGGAATTTTGGCACTGGTTATATCACCTCTTGGAACAAGTCTTTCCTTCCCTTCTCTCTCATTTTTTAAATATTGAGTTGCTAGACATGGAACTTGTTCAGGCTGACTGGCAAATACTCTATATTGTGTGTGTGTGTGTGTGTGTGTGTGTGTGTGTGTGTGTGTGTGTGTGTGTGTGTGTGTGTGTCCTGGGGTTTGAATTCATGCCCTGGATGCTATCCCTGAGTTTTTATGCTCAAGGCTAGCATTCTAATACTTGAACCACAGCTCTGTTTTTTGGGGTGCTTAATTGGAGAAAAGAGTCTCATATAGACTTTCCTGACTGCACTGGCTTGCAGTTATAATCCTCAGATCTCAGCCTCCTGAGTGGCTAAGAATGCAAGGGTGAGCCATCAGCACCTACCTTCTACCTCTTACCAATAACCTTGGCCCTCCTCTGAATCCCAGAAGAGTATGTCTCATCAAGCTCACATTTTTTTGCCAGTGTTGGGGCTTGAACTCAGGTTCTGGGCATGTTCCTGAACTGTTTTTGCTCAAGGCTACATTCTATCACTTAAGCCACAGTGCCATTTTGACTTTTTCTGTTTATGTGGTACTGAGAAATCCAATTCAGGGCTTCATGCTTGCTAGGTAAGCAATCTATGACTAAGCCACATTCACATCTCAAGGCTACTTCTAACAGGAGCTATGAGGGTGGGATTTATTTGCATACCCTTTTCAGCACAGAAATTGCTTGCCATTTCATATCTTTGCCAGGATTTGGGACCAGTCTGAGACTCGGCAATGAGGAATTATGAATGATTGATAGCCAGAGGTCTAGGTTCACATCCTACAGAGGGATAGGGTATATGGAGCCAGAAAATTCCACAACTCCTATAGCCTAGAATCTGTGGTCTCCCTAGAGGCAGTGGCTGGCTGCTATATGTCCCAATGGGACACCTCAGCCAGAACATAAAGCACCCGTTGCATACACCAGCCCAGGCAAGCACTCCAGGTTTCAGTTATTAAATGGCAGAGAAGGATGCTTGTTCAAGTTACTGGCTCAAAATTAGTACTCTCTGAAGTCTTCTCCCAGCTTGCCCAGGTTGGGTGTCTATGCATGGGCAACCTGCTGAATGCCCATCATCCATACATCATCCATAAATACACAGAGACATGGAGTTGCTGCATTCTGTTTTTCTTTGGCAGGTCCGAGTTTGAACTATGAACATAAGCCCTATCCCTGAGCTCCTCTTGCTCAAGGGTAGTGATCTGCTCTTGAGCCACAGCCCAAACCCATGGGGATATTTTCCTGTGATCTCTTAGAAATAAGAGTGTTGTGGACTTTCTTGCCCTGGCTGAATTCAAATTGGCATTCTGTACATCTCAGCCTCCTGAGGAGCTAGGATTACATACAGGAGCCACTGACACCTGGCTTTCTTTACTTCTTGGTGTTCTTTTTTTAATCGTGACAATCTGAAATTTTCAGCGTCATTCCAATGGTTTGCATTCAAAGTAAACTACCCAGCCCTGGAGTTTGAATGCCAAGACTGCCACCCACAAATGGAGGGAGATTCTGTCAAACTCGTTCCTATTTACCTGAATGCTAATGGAATGTTATAAAAGTAATAATTAATTTGCAGTTAATTCATGATTCTATTTTAGAATGCGAAACAAAAATTATTGGATTTATATCTTCCATTCTAGCACCCTGGTATGATTCCCCTAATGGAAGGATATTGAATAATTTTTAATTAATGGTTTTATAATTATTCAACCATGATACTTCATTAAATGGAGACATAACTTAATAACTAATTGTTGGTAACTATATATAAAAAATTTAATGATATCCTCACATTCTCTCTCTCTACATATATATACAGCAATATATATATATATATATACAGCAATACATATATATATATATATATATATATAAATCTACACATCTATCAATATATATATTGGGCACTGGAGTGGCTTTAGCATAGGTCCTCAGAACTTCCTGGCAACTCACTTTGCCAGAGGCTGGTGTGCTAAGACTGTGACCCCATTTATGGATTGGTCATTGTAGGCAGTGAGTTGGAATCCCAGCCCTGCCAAAAATTTATTCATGGAGTAAGAAGCCAATTTTGACACATTTTTCCTGAAAAAAATTTCTGGGTCTCAGTATGATGCATAAATTCATATGCAAATATATCCTGTGTGATAAGATGTAATAAATGAAGTGTTATATGTGTAATAATACTACATAAATAACAGTAATAAACGTCATACTCACTAAACCCATGTATGTATTTTTTCCAGTGCTGGGGCTTCAATTCAGGCCCTGGGAACTGGGCTGATTTTCTTGTCTTCAAGGATGATGAGCTTCTCCTTCACCCACAGTGCTACAGAGATACCCAGAGGCTGAGTTCAAATCCCAGGCCTGCCAGAAAAATGGTGCAAATTCCAAGCCAGGGCTTTATTTTATTTTATTTTATATTGGCCAAGTACAGGGCTTGAACTCAGGTCTTGGCATCTCAGCCACAGCTGACCCTGGGATCCTAGGGCCCAAGTACAAATCTCAGGGTTGGCAAGAAATTAAAAAAAAGGAGAAAGATAAAACGGAGAAGTTCAAGAGGGTGGTTTTACATTTTCTTTACCTTTGCATTGTGACCGTCCTGGTGTAAATGAAAAGGCCAAAGTGTACATGACCTTGCATGCTGATGTTTGGCTAGCTATTAGGGAAGCCATAGCCAAAACCTCAACTTGGGCCTGGAGGTTGAATCCAGGGACTGACATTAAGGATTGGCAGGATATTCTAAGAAACTCATTCAAAGCCAGCCCTAGCAGGAAAGACTGTGAAACTCTTGTCTCCAAGAAAACCAGAAGTGGAGCAGTGGCCTATAGGGTAGAACTCCAGCTTTGAAAGAGAAAGCCAAGCAGGAGACACAGGCCAGACCAGGCAGGAAAGCCTGTGAGGCTTTTATGTCCAGTGAATGACCAAATGGCTAGAAGTGGAGCTGTGGTGGTGGTAGAGCCTCAGCATTGTGCAACACAGCTGAAGAACACATCGCACCATGAGTTTAAGCCATGGGATGGTCACAAAAATAAATTAAAAAAGAGAAGGCAAAGTTTATGTATCAGTGCCCTACTTACTTACATGTATATATTACTTCCCTGAGTGCAAACAGGCTGTATGCAATGCTTCTGCTTTTATTTACTGATTAATTTTTCAGATATGCTCATTGTGCATACTGCATCATACTCTTCATGTCAGCCCCATTGCTTTTCTCTTCCAGGGTACCAGGCCTGTGTCCTTATATGATGCACAGTGAAGCTCTTAGCAGCCTTTATTTACATTTTATTATGAGGCCAATGCAGGAGCAGTAAAAAATCAGGCAGGGGAAGAGAAGATCAGAGTTCATAGAAATAAGCAGTATTCAGAAAATTATACTTGGGGATACAAATGGTAGCATACTTATGTAAAACTACCATTAAGAAAAAGATGAGGGGCTGGGAATGTGGATTAGTGAAAGAGTGCTTGCGTAGCATGCAAGAAGCCCTGGGTTCGCTTCCTCAGTAACACATACACAGGAAAAGCCAGAATTTGTGCTGTGGCTCAAGGAGTAGAGTGCCAGAAACAGTGCCCAGGCCTTGAGTTCAGCCCAAGGTAGGTAAGGACGGAGGGAGGGAGGGAGGGAGGTACATAGATAGATAGATAGATAGATAGATAGATAGATAGATAGATAGATAGATAGATAGATAGATAGATAGATAGATAGATAGATAGATAGATAGATAGATGGATAGATGGATAGATGGATAGATATATAGATAGAAAAATGATAGATGAATCTGGTCTTGGACATCAGGAGGAAAGATGGGAACAATTCCCAATCACGCAGCCTTCTGCAGTGTGCCAGGCCACCATGATCACCTTTACATAACCACAGAGCAGGAAGACTGTCTCTTTCCCACTTCGCAGGCAGCTGAAGGACCCAGATTTAAAAGGGCAGAGCCAGGTTCTAACTCAGCTGCTTGGAGACAGAAGAGAAATGACCCTGCCTCTCCTTGGACTGGGGATTAGTATTAATAAAGTGGAGAATTAAGGAAGGAGATAGGACTGCCAGAGGTAGAAGAAAGGTCTTCAAATCCGACATGTGGAGAGTAAAAACCCACTCCCTAAGACCAGAGAGCAGAGTTTTTCTACTCTGTTCCTCCTCTCTCCCCCACTAAACTGGCACTCTACTGCTAAACTAAACATAGTCTGAGGCTCCCTTCACCTGATGGAAGAAAGTTAGTCATTGTTTGAAGAGGCTGAGAAAAGCCTGACCCTGGTGTAACCCTAACAAATGTTTCAGGTTTCCCCCCATTGCTGGCTGTGCTTGGAATGAATGAAGTGGTTTTGCAGCTCACTTCCCTATGGAGTGTGTACGTTCTGCCTCCTAATCCTGCAGACCTAGGTCTCTTCACCTAGCCTGGCTTTTGAAATTGTTTTCTATCCTTCAAATACAGTGTTACACTGGAGTTCTTCCTGCTAACAGTGCCAGGGCTTGCATCCTGAGATGTTCAGTTGAACCCAGGATGGGTCAATGGGCCAAGAACTCTAAGAACATTTAGAGTGCAAGTAATATCTCATCACCCAGGGAAACACAAGAAGCTCTTCAATATCTGACCTTTCAGAAGTGGAATTCAGAATGTCATAGACTTTCCTGCCTTGGCTAGGCTTCACACTGTGATCCTGATACCTCAGCCTCCTGAGCTAGGGTGATGGGTGAGACCTACTGGTGCTCGGCTAGGTTCAGAAGTGTAATGACATTGACAATACAAGTCAACTCCTTATCACAAAGGGCTTGGGGAGCATATTAAGCCTTTCAACATTGGACCTTTCAGAACCCTGTGGACACAAGGTTACAATGCTAGAGTCTGAGAGGCTGGGCATGTGGATCTGCTTTACTTGAGCATGGAGGTATGACTCCAATTCTGGTGTATATCAGTGTTCATTTTCCAGAGAATGTTCTCCTAATTAGCAAATAGGAAAAGTTCTTTGATTAACCCTCAATTTTTTGCCAATTGTGTGTCTTGTATCAAGCCTGGGCACTGTCCCTGAGCAATTCAGCTCAAGGCTAACAGTCTACCACTTGAGCCACAGCACCAGATGGGTGTGTTTTGGTGGTTCACTGGAGATAAGAGTCTAACAGGCTTTTCTTGCCTATGCTGTCTTTGAACTGTGGACTTCAAATCTCAGTCTCCTGAGAAGGTAGGGTTCCAGGTATGAGCCACAGGCATCTGGCCTATTGTTTTTGGCAGTCCTGGGGATTCTTTTTCTCAAGGCTAACACTCTACCGTTTGAGCCACTCCACAGCTTCTGGCTTTTTCTGAGTATGTGGCACTGAGGATTCAAACCCTGGTATTCATGCATGATGAGTGAGTTATTTTCCATGGGAACTCTAGCCTGAATTTCTTTTCCTCAAGGACAGTAAGCTTTGTTTCACCCATGGTACAAAAGAGTTATCTGAACAGTAAGATCAAATCCCACCAATGGTAGAAATATTGGCCTCAGTTCCAGGACAGTGAGTTAATTTTTTTTAATAGAAACAGTTATGTTTATTCAGTTCCATACTGAACATTAAATAAAATCAGTGTAGAATTTTGTACATCTATTCAGACATCCTTCCCTTACCCCCAAAGTGCTTATCTGAACACTACATTGTTTCTTTTTTGTATGTTTTTTATTGTAAAAATGTTGTACAGAAGGGTCACAGTTACATGAGAAGGTCATGAGTATATTCCCTATTGAGCATTGCTAACTCCTCCTTTGTTTTCCCCCTATGATCTCTTACCTCCCATCTCCACAACCACTCCCCCTGCCGGCTCAGTGACTTAATTTTTTAAATTTTGGCTTGGCACAGGGTTTGAATTCAAGTAGTGGCAAATCTGCACTTTCCCTCACATTGCTACAGATTTACCATGTTCCTGAGTTCAAATCCCAGTCTAGGAAAGAAAACTGATCGAAATTCCAAACAAGGGAGCTTTATTTTTTTTAAAATTTATTTAAATAATCAATTTTTTTCTTTTTTCTCTTTTTTGGCCTACCATGGGGTTTGAACTCAGGTCCTGGCAACTCTGCCTCAGCTTTGATCACCGTAGGCTGGGTGCAGCCTCAGGATCCATACCCGATCCTGGAATCCTAGGTCCAGAGGACTTGCAGAAAGAAAACAAAAGTGGGATAGCACAAAAAGTGGGAAGCTGCAGAGGGCTGGGTTTTGTTGTTTTTTTTTTTCATGCACGGTGACCATCCTGGGTCTGAATGACACGGGTGCAAAGTGGACCTAGCCAGTCATTGCTGAAGGCTGACAGGCTAGCAGGGGAGCCATAGGTCAACCTGTCAGCATAGGTCCTGGGTTCAAATCCAGGTCCTGACAACTATCAATGGCAGGAGATCACAAAAGACTCATTCCTATGCATAGGAAAACCAATTGAAAAAGAAGTTTGTGCATGGGTTGATCCTAAAATTGGATGAAATAATCCTAGAACACTGATTGATCTTAATTTCATGTTTTATTAAGCATGAAAAGAATAGTATTCCTTTAATTGTGGTATAATAAATACCTAAGAGTTGGTAGGAATGTAGTAAACGTCATTCAATCATAAATTGGCAGCTGTGGCGCTTTTTAGCAAAATATATTTATTTGTATACTACTGTGTACCTATCGTTGTACCTCTGTTATGGCCAATCTTGCGTCATGATCTCAGCACCTGGGAACCACCTCACAGCTTCATTGGCTAGAGGCTGCCGTGCTCACACTCACCCATTCATGAATTGGACCTGGTAGGCCCTGAGTTCACATCTTAGCACCACCAAAATTTATTCTTGGAGTAAGAAGCCAAGAGTGACACCTGTTTTCCTTTTCTGGGAGATTCCTGTGTGTCAGGCATGATGGAGAAAACATCTACAAATCTAGATGGTGTGTGATAGGATGTAAAAAATGTAATACATAGTTAGGTGTTATCACAGTCAATACAATAAACGGTAAATAAATGAAAAAATAAAAAAAGCTACAACGAATAACCACACCAAACATAACATATACTGAACATCTTTATGGAAGTTTAATCCTATCTTTAAAATGTATATAAGGAGTACCTTTTCCAGGTCTGGGCCTTGAATTCAGGCTTAGGGAAAAGGCCTGACTTACTAGTCTTCAAGCACGGTGAGCTTCCCCTTCCCCCACAGTGCAACAGAGTTACCCAGAACCTGAGTTCAAATCCCAGGATTGCAGACAAAAAAATGGCACACATTCCAAGCCAGGGAACTTCATTAGCGTTTTTAATATTTTTTTTAAAGTTTACTTCGCCTTTATTTGATACTTATTGATTTTATAACAAGAGTTTTTCGAAAAAGGGATTTAAACTTTTACATTTCAGCATAGCACATTGGTGCTTCTATTTTGAACATCTGCCTTGAAGAGTGAGAATGAAAATAAGGACATCATTTCTCCCTAGAAGGTCAGGACAGTTAAATTTATTTCTATTTAGAGTTATTTCTACAATTATAAACTCTCTGCATTTGTGTCGTATGAGTTTTCCTCAGTGCCTACCGCGAAATACACTAGGGGATCCTCATAGCACAAAAGGTTGGGTTTCTGAATAAAAACTCACTTCTGTGAGGACAGTAGGTACTTGTATGCGTTTGGGGAATAAACAGGATTGTAAAATGAAAAACAAAAACAATGGGACTGTGATGTATCTCAGTAGTGGAGTATTTGCTTAAAGAGTATAAGACCCCGGCAGAAAAGTTTCGTAAGGCTCGGAATGTTAGAATTTTATGATCTGCATGAACTTCTTTTTTTTTTTTTTATTGTTGTTGTTTTTTGGTCCTGTGGCTTGAAATCAGGTATTATCTTTGTGTTCTTCAGCTCAAGACGAGTGATCTACCGCTTGAGTCATAGTGCCACTTCTGGTTTTCTAGTGGTTTATTGGAGATAATTGTCTCAGGAACTTTCCTGCCTGGGCTGGCTTTGAACCACCAACCTCAGTTTCCTGAGTAGCTAGGATTATAGGCGTGAGCCACTGGTGCCAGGCACATGAACAAACTTCTTAAAGATTGATTCTGAGAAAAGAAACTTGGAATACACTTTTAGTGTAAATAATTTATAATGCCATGGTTAAGGTACTAATTCAGAAGTATTTATTCATTGGCTGGTTTCTTAGTTTATTTAAATATATATGCATTATTAATATATATATACATACATATTGTTAAAAACATAGCTTTGAAGTGTACCTAAGAGCATATGTGCTCATGTAAAGTTATATAACTGCACAAGCTTCATTTTTTTTCAGTTTGGTTGGTACCATAAATTAGGTGGAATTTGTGTATTGTTGTTTCGTTCTCTGTTTTTGGATGATTTCTTTCCCTATTATCCCCCTAACCTCCTCTCCTCGCACTTGAACTCAGCTTGTTCTTTCTTGGCTTCATTGTTCATAGTTGATTTTCTACCACTTCAGTCATACCTGTAGCCTGGCTTTATGCCAGTTAATTGGTGATGATGTCTCTCAGGCTTTTCTGCCTTAATTGGATTTGAAATTTCATCTTCTAGTTCTAAGCCTCCTGATTAGCTAGGATTACAGGTGTGAGCCACTGAGGTGCCGAGGGATAAATTAGACTTTGGTTGGTGTATTCTTTCTGTTTTTCTAAGCATTGGATCATCTACTATAGAATTTCTGTGAATATCCTGGGTCTGAACTAAGATATATAATACATATGCAAATCTGTACAATTCTCATTAGATGCAATAAATTTGATACATATTATAAGTGTAATAATAGTCAATAAATATAATGAATGAATAATACAAAAATAAATAAATGCACTCAAAGCAATATGCAGTAATCATAAGTATGTGGATAAATATTACTTAACAGAGTTGGGGATTGAATTCAGGCCTAGGGAACAGGCCTGAATTGCTTGTATTCAAAGAGGGTGAGTTTCCCCATCCTCTAGAGTGCATTTGAGTTTCCCAGACTCCGAGTTCAAATCACAGGCCTGGCAGAAAAAAAAACGGGCACGAATTCCAAGCCAGGGAGCTCCATTAGTATTTTTAATAATTTAAATTTTTTAAGTTTGTTTTATTTTCTATGTGTTTTATTAATTTATTTTATTTTATTAATTAATTAATTAATTTTGCCAAGCACAGGGCTTGAACTTAGGTCGTGGCAACTATGTCTCAGCTTCCATCACCCTAGGCTGGGTTGGAGCAACCTCTGGACCCACAGCCCATCCTGGGATGCTAGGTCTCAGGGACTGAGAGGAAAACAAAATGAAAATGGCAAGGAAAAATAGTCGTGAATTGCTAGAGCCTAGGAGGCCCAATTCATGATTAGGTGAGTTTGAGCATGGCAGCCTCTAGCCAATGAAGATGTCAGGTGGTTCCCAGGCTCTGAGATCGACCCCCAGGTTTGGCCAAAACAGCGATACATGGATAGACAGATGGAGGTATACAAATATATATATATATATATATATATATATATATATATATATATATATATATATATATATGGTAAAGAGTTCCTTAGCTGTCTATCTATGATAGAATGACACCTAATATATTCCTACCAACTCTTAGGTATTTATTATACCGCCATTGAAGGAATATTATTCTTTTCATTCTTAATAAACTATTAATTAAGCTCAATCAGCATTCTAGGATTATTGTGTCCAATTTTAGTGTCGACTGGTGTATAAACTACTTTTTCAATCAGAATTCCTATACATAGGAATGAGTCTTTTGTGATATCCTGCGATTGATGTCAGGACTGCAATTTGAACCCAGGGCCTATGTTGACAGGTTGGCCTATCGCTTCACTGATAGCCCACCAGCCACCAGCAATGGCAGGTCAGGTCCAGTTTGCAGCTTAGTCATTCAGACCCAGGATGGTCACTGTCCAAAGAAAAAATTCATAAAACCCCAGCTGTGTGTAGCTCACCACTTTTTGTGCTTTCCGACTTTATTTTTTCTTCCTGAAAGCACTCTGGGCCCCGGATCCCAGGATTGGCTATGGGTCCAGAGACTGGACCCCAGCCAAGGGAGATCCACGCTGAAATAGAATTTCCACGACCTGTGTTCAAGCCCCATGCTTGACCAAAAAAACATATATATTAATTATTTAACTAAATTAAAAAAATAAAGCTCCCTGGTTTGGAATTTCTGTCAGTTTTCTTTTCTAGCCTGGGATTTGAACTCAGGGTCTTGGTAAATCTGTAGCAATGTGAGCAAAGAGTTGCCATTACTTGAGTTCAAACCCAGTGTCAACCAAAAATGAAAAACTAAGTCACTGACCTCGGCAGGGGGAGGTAGTTGTGGAGATGGAAAAGAAGGGATGGTAGCGGAAAAACACAGGAGGAGTAAACAATGCTCAATACCTTGCTCCTGGAACTGTAACTCCTCTGTAGAACATTTTTACAATAAAAAACAAACAAAAAAAGAGAAACAATATAGTTCTCAGAGAAGCATTTTGCAGGTAAGGGAAGGATGTTTGAATGCTGTACAAAAATCTACATTGCTTTTTTTAATGTTCAGTATGGAACTGAATAAACATAACTGCTTCCATTAAGAAATTGGAGTCACTGTCTTGGAACTGGGGCCAGTATTTCTGCCATTGCTAGTTTTTGAGCTCACCGTCCAGGTAACTCTTTTGCATGATGGGTGAATGCATAGCTTATTGTCTTTGAGGAAAAGAAATTCAGTACCTGAATGAAGGTCCTGCAATGGAAAAAATATTTCTATATGTGTAATACATGATATATACTTATATATCTATGTTAATTTCATATTATGAATTTTATTATTGATTTTGTATTTTATTTTTCTTTGATTCATTTATTGATTATTGCATTTAGTATTATGATACACATAATATTATATTTTGCTCATCTATTATAAGATTATACACAATAATTTAGGACATTGACTAATTTTTCATTAACATTATATTCCGTATTGAAATATGATACATAAATTGAAGGACATATTCTTCTGGGACTCAGAGGAGGGCCGAGGTTATTGGTCAGAGGTAGGGTAGAGGGCAGTTGCTGGTGGCTCAACCCTGTAAGCTACTCAGGAGGAAGCGATTGCAAGCAGGAAAATCAATTTAAGACACTTTTCTCAAATTAAACACCCAAAAAGCCAGAAGTAGAGCTGTGGTTCAAGTAGTACAGTGCTAGCATGGAGTACAAAACCTCAGAGATAGGATAGCATCCAGGCCCTGAATTCAAACCCCAGGATAAGCACACACACACACACACACACACACACACACACACACACACACACACACACACACACACAAACACACACACACACACACACACACACACACACACACACACATACAAACACACATACACACACACACACACATGCACGTACTCCCCAATATAGAGCTTTTGCCAGTCAGCCTGCACAAATTTCATCTCTAGCAACTCAATATTAAAAAAAAAATAAAGATGGAGAAGGGAAGGAAAGACTTGTTTCAGGAAGTGATATAGCCAGGGCCAAAATTCCACAGTAGTTCTAATATGTAAGTACAAGACAGAGAGCCTCAGGCAGAAGGTATAGCATGGGCAAAGGTCCTGAGGTGTGCTGTAGAGCAGGTGGTGTGAGTGGTATGAATGTTCTATGGCTTCAGAAAAGTCTGAGGAAATTCAAGGCTGGGTCAACTTTCACTTGAGTCACAGTGCAGAGGAAGAGGTCCCAGCCTGGTGCCCATGGGGAAGATTAGCATGGCTTTTTGCCAGGGAGCCAAAGACATTTCCTGTGGATGGAAACCTGTTTTCACAGCTCCTGACCCTCAGACCTCCTTTGCATGGAGGAGTTAGGGCAAACGCAGGGAAAAACTCTTGCTTTAGAAAAGCTTCTAGCCCAATGCCACCAGTGGCTTAACCCCTGTAAATCCTAGCTACTCAGGAGACTGAGATAGAGATCGAGGATCAAGCCAGCTCAGGAGAGGAAAGTTAACGAGACTCTTCTTGACAATTAGCTACCAAAATCCAGAAATGGAGATGTGGGTAAAGTGGTAAAGTGGTAACCTTGAAGGAAAAACTTTAGAGACCAGAGCCAAGACCCTGAGTTCAAGCCCCAAAACTAGCACAGGAAAATTAAAAAAAAAAAAAAAAAAAGATTTCAGGACCTCCTAGTCCACTGTGGTGTAAGGCCAGATCATCCAGGCACAGGTGGCTCATGCCTGTCCTCCTAGCTCCTCAGGAGGCTGAGATGTGAAGATCACGTTTCAAACCCAGCCCAGCCAGGAAAGTCTGGGAGACTCTGATCTCCAAGGAACCTACAGAAAACCAGAAGTTGCTCTGTGGCTCAAGTGGTAAGGTGAAGAGCTGGGAGACAGTGCCCAGGTCCAGAGTTCAAGCCCCATGACCTTACTCTGTGGCTCTAGGCAGAGTTTTTCCAGTGTGCCCCTGAGGGTCTCTTAATGTCTAGGTGTCCTGCAAGTCTTGATAGCAGCCTGTTTGGAGGCCATTGCCTACAGAGCAAGCCACAGTACCAGAGAAGTATCGAGCCTGGGGGCATGAAGATCATCAGAATGGCATCTATCATGGGTGCAATGTGGATCTGAGTAGTAAATTACTGTCTCAGACCACGGTTCTGGGCCAGGAGGGGCAGAAGCTGCAAGATGTCACACCAGATAATACCCACTCACACAAGTATCACAAGAGTGCAAATTTGTCAGTCAGATCTTGGGCAGATGTTGAGTTGGGCTCATGAAAGTTTTGTAGGCTCAGGAATCCACAGCCAACTGGATGCTGCTTGTAGCAGTCACTATCCCAGGAGTCCGAAGGCACTGAGCCCTGCTTTCCTCACCAGTGCTTGGGGAAGTGGGGCAGATGAAGATCTGCAATCATGGGCCAACTACAAAGGAGCATCCCCAGTGTCCTTCCCTTGATCCTGTGGCCCCCTGTTGAGATCGAGGGGGCAGGTTCTGTGGAACTTACTGCCATGGCCCAAACCCCTCAGCCCAAGGAGGACTTAGGGAGAAACCACTTGATCTGGCTTGAGAGTTGACTGTGTCTGTGACTCAGGACTGCCCCCAGTTCTACCTCAGCTCATCCAGGTCAAATTTAATGCCCTAAAACATTGAGGTACTGGCCATACCAATTTCTCATCCCCTAGTTCCCTGGCCCTGGAATCTAAAGTATATGCCTCTGTATTCTGGGCATCCGGAATTGTCTAGAAGGACCTGAGAGGCCCAGCTGGGGCCAGAAGTTAGATTTGCCTATGATAAGGTACATTGACATTTCCTAGATATCGAAGAGTACATCCAAGCCACCTTGGCCTCACCTCTTATGTAGCCACAGATCATCCTTTTTGTGGGAGCCTTCAGTCAGGTATCAAGGTCGAGTTTGGGACCATCATCTAAATTGATGACTGAGCATGGCGCTACATATCTACCATCCCAACTACAGAGGACCATGCATGATGGTGCATGCCTGTCACAGGAGGACCATGGTCCAGCCAAGCCTGAGCATATATGGAATCTCTATCTCAGAAATGCCCAAGAGAGAAAGACTTGGCTCCCATGGAAGAAGACATGACTGGAAAGCCTAAGGCCTTGAGTTCAAACCCTAATATACCAAAAAGAATCCGAGGCCCGGTGCCAGAGGCTCATGCCTATAACCCTACCTACTCAGGAGGCTGAGATCTGAAGAACACAGGTCAAGATTTAAAGTAGGGTTGGCCTTGCCCATCATACATCATGATGAGAAGACCCATGCCAATACGTTCCATACTAACAGGACTCAAAGCCTTACTAAGTGCTGACCACATTCTCTGTCCCCCTGGGGAGCCACCCCCTGTGGGCCCCACCTCCAGATCCTCCCACACTCCCTCTGCCAGCAACCAGGCCAATGGGAGTAGACAGTTCCAGGGCACAAAGTTCTCTTGCTCTTATAATTTAACAGTGCTGAGTCCCCTTCAAGAGTCTCACACTTCCAGGCCCCCAGACCTCAGCCTCAGAGCCCATGCTGCCCCCAAAGACAGAGTTTAGAAGTTACCAAAGGGTTCACCACTCCTTGTTACAACCAACTTCTATACACACACACACACACACACACACACACACACACACACAAAGCCATCACGGGTAGCTCCTGTCTGTCATCCTAGTAACTCAGGAGGCTGAGGTCTGAGTATCACTGTTCAAAGCCAGCCACATAGGAAAGTTTGTGAAGCTCCTATCTACACTGAACCACCAAATAGCCACTGGTGGAGCTGTGGCTCAAGTGTCAGAGCTCTAGCTTTGTGCAAGAAATCTCAGGAACAGCATTTAGGCCTTGAGTTCAAGGCCCAGTTCTTCTACCTCCAAACACACACAGACACAGACATAGACAGACAGACAGACAGACAGACAGACACACACACACACACACACACACACACACACACACACACACACACACACACACACACACAGAGCCCAAGCATTCAATAGTCCCTGAGAACCAAATCATGAACTCCCTCAATTAGGATCACATACCACCCCTGAGAAGGTGGCAGTACTGATATCAGACCCACTGTGGACAAAACAGTGAGCCTCACACATATCTGGAATGCCTCATAGAAGAGCATGGCATTTCCTACCATACACACTGCTATGCAGAAAACTTAATCACCTCTTTTTTGTTGTTGTTTGTTCAGGGGCTTGAACTCTGGGCTTTGGTGCTTGCCCTGAGCTATTCAGCTTAAGGCAAGCACTCAATTGCTTTAGCCACAGCACTGCTTCTGGTTTTCTGACAATTCCTTAGAGATAAGAGTCTCAGGGTCTTTCCTGACCAGGCTGAATTTGACCCATGATCCTCAGATCTCACCTCCTGAGTACCTAAGATAAAAGCCATGAGCTACTGGCACCCAACCAAACATCCTTTTCCATTCCTGTTATCCTGTCCCCTCAGGAGACTGAAATCTGAGGACTGCAGTTGGATGCCACTTAGCAGCAAAGTCCATAAGAACTCTTTATCTCCAATTAAACACCCAAAAAAGCTGGAAGTGGAGCTGTGATTCAAATGGTAGAGTGCTATCTTGGAGCATAAAAGATAAGATCCATGACCTAGTTTCAAGCTTTTTCTAGCGTAGACCCAAAAAAGAAAGGGATGCAGGTGGGCATATGGGAACTCAAAGCTAACACATAATACTCAGGACTCCAAGAACTGACTCCATCCTGCTCTTATTCTCTAGATTCTATGTCCTACATCATTGCAGTCTTAGATGGGACTGACCATGCACCAAATTGGGACATTCAAGGACATTCTCATACTGAAAATCCCCTGACCTTATCAAAGACTCAGGATCTCTCACTGTCCTGCCTCAGCACTGGGCAGTGAGGTAAGTTCTAGTTATTCTACCACTAAAGGGAACTAAAGGGTTTCTTGGTCAAGGGACAGAGACTGGGGAGATCTAAGTCCCTCTTAGGGAGGTGAAAAGGGCTGCTATATCCAGAAATTTTCCTATGTTGTGAGTATTATCAAAGAAACAACCCTGCTCAGAGCCCAGTGCCTCTGGTTTTCCCACCAGCCTCTACACAGCTCTGCCCCACATTCAGCCTGCCCTCTCTGAATCCCAGATCTGGCATGTAGACTAAAGACTGAGCCAGCCAATAGACCCATTTCCTGCCCTCATTCCCAGGCTGTCCTGTGGCAGTGGCATGCTTACCTCAGGCTTTGGTGGAGGAATGAATACCGGGGGTGGTATCATCAGATTGAGCCCTGGAAAATCCTAGTCCCCAAGGATGTACTGCACAGGCATCCTGCAGTGAAAGATAGCCAGGTTGTCAATGATGAACCCAAGGTGCCAGGACTTTTAATTGCAGTGTTGCTGGATCAAAGGCTGGTAGTCTATGTTGTCAGGCGAGGTCATGGCTCCAATTTCCTGACACACCTGACCTAGGACCATCCTCGCTCTTCAAATTCCTGCTTAACCCTTTACCCCCCGTTGAAACTCTCTCATTCCAATACCTCCCTAGCTCTTGGAAACTTCCTTCTTATCTGACCCGAAAATAAACTCTATGAGGCTGGGTATAATTTAAACCTGGTGACCCACCCTGAGCCCTAGGTTCTACCCGACGCTGGTTCCCTCTACAGTTGGTGACCATACAGCTCCTGGCTGTCATGAAGTTGCTGAGAGGTCAGTGGATTGGTCCCACATACTAGCTTTAGTTTTGGAAACTGACCCACAGAGATTGTGAATACTTGGCTCCCTTGATCCAGGGACTCCAAACCAAGGCTTGCATGTTCTCCCTTTTTCCTTCCTTTCCTCTTTTTCCCCTTCTGTCCTTCCCACCCCTCTCTCTTTACTTTCTTTGTGTCAGCCCATGGGCCTTGTACTTGGAGCCTAGGTGCTGTCCCTAAACCTTTTTATTCAAGGCTAGCAGTGTACGGCTTGAGCTACACATGCACTTCTGGCATTTTGTTTTTGGTAGTTAATTGAAGACAAGAGCCTTACAGGATTTCCTGCCCCGGCCAAAAGTCTCAATCCTCTGAACTCAACCTCCTAAGTAGCGAGGATGACAGGCTTGAAGCACTGGCATCCAGATCAATCCAAGGTTTCTTCATGGGGTGTGGAACCAGTCCTGCAACTTTTGTCTGTGACCCCCCCAGAGCCTGGTGCACACTGTAATGTTTTGTTGGATAAATCAATGAACATCTGTCTATGAAAATACTACAGAAAAGTCCCATCTGATTGAGATAAGAATCCTCTGTGGGGGAGGAGGGACGAAGCCTGATGTACCTCTCCCGCAGTTCAACCTCCTCCTTCTTCCCCCTTCCTGGTGCCACCACACTTAACTGTTCTGGCTCTGAGGATGTGAGCCACTATGTACTCGCTGGACTCCAGGGCCTCTGGGATGCCTATCTTCTCAAAGATCTCTGTCCAGTAGCTGACCAGCTCTGTGGCACTCAATTCCCCACGTAGGTGTGAATGAGGTTACTGTGAGCAGAAAGCCTGGCTCAAGGGGCCTCCTCTCCTCTCCCTGGGGCCAGTCAGGATTACCACATCCAGCCCCCATGTTTCATGTTGCAGAAAAGGATCCTCGAGGTATCCCTGGTTTCTGAATCTCCCAGAGTACAGTGCAGGTGCTGGGAATCATCTCTGCTCACAGCTGGCAGGCTAGGGATGGTGAGGTCACAATCTCTGCTCCCCATGACATCCTTGACTGTGGTGGTCACCCTAGAGAGAGCTGGAGGAGAATCAACAGCTGCCGAAGAAAGTCAGTCAAGGCATGACGTTTTTTAAAGGAGACCATCTGGCTTGGGAACTCTTCCTGTGCTGCTTTGAACATCATTGTCTGGAGGCTGAAATTATCTGTCTAATTTGACCCGTCATCACAGGCATTAGTGGAAATTGCCAGCTTCAAGAAAAAAAAAAAACCTGGAAAACTTCAAGAGTTCTAAATTCAATGGTCTGCTTTTTCTTCCAGACAGCCTACAGTAGGTTACAGAAAGTGGCATTCCGAGAGCCCTAGCTAACTGCCACAGCAGTTAGCAAGCAGGCTCCAACAGGGGGAATGCACTTGCTTTCCACTGCCCAGCTGGAAACGGCTCAGGCCAGACAGAGACTGGAGTCTGCAGGACTCCAGGGAGAACTGCCCACCAGTACATTGCCCCAGGAGGGAATGCATGCCACCAGTGGGGGCCTGGAGTCCCCTGCCTGGCACTGGTGGCTCACGCCTCTAATCCTAGCTACTCAAGAGGATCACGGAGATCTGAGGATCATGGTTCAAAGGCAACCCTGGCAGGAAACTCTGTGAGAATCTTATCTCCAATAAACCACTAGAAAACCAGAAGTCGAGCTGGGGCTCAAGCGGTAGAGCACTCGCCTTGAGCTGAAGAGCACAGGGACAGGGCTCTAGCCCAGAATTCAAGCCTCACGACTGACAAAAAAAAAATGATTGAATTCTTCCTCCTCTTGCCTCACTATTCCCAATAGTATTATTAAAAAGTCATAAGTGGAAAGAAAGTAATTTTTTCTGTATGAAATCAGAATTTTTGTTTCAAGTGGGACACACTACACATTCATACTTCATTTTAACTCAAAAATCTTCTTTCCTTTGTTTAAAATCTCAGATGTGAATTTGTAATCCTAAAATAGCCGCTACTAATTTATCTGAAATGATCCAAACTATTTTCACGATTCATTATATGTAATAAGAATGTAATAATAATAGTAAGTAATATAGTATGTAATAATTGACTTTTGGGAAAGTCAATAACTATGGATTTTTGTGAGATACTGAGTAATAGTAAAACTAATTAATGATTCAATTAAAAAATTCAGTTACATCTAAAAATAAATCATAGTTATAAACTAATGCTGAAAAAGTAAGATTGTTTATTGGAAAAAGCCAGAAGTTTCAATAACCTTACTTTTTAAAAATTGTCTATGATCTGGGCTTTGTTGGCTCATGCCTGTAATCCTAGCTACCCATAACTGGGAGATCTGGAGATAGTGGTTAAAGTCAGCCTGGGCAGAAAAATCTGTGAGACTCTTATCTCCAATATATCTCTTGAAAACTAGAAATGGCAGTGTAGCTGAAGAGATACAGTGGTATCCTTCAGCTGAAGAGAGGAGGGACAGTGACCAGACCCAGAATTAGAGCCCTATGACCGACAAAACAAAATTGACATGAATTTTACTTTATTAGTTTATGATTTTTTTTCAAAATACAAACAGAGGGTTTACAATTACATGAACAAGGTAATGAGTACATTTCTAATCAAGCATTTTTGCCTCCTCCTTTGTTTTCCCTTTCCATCCCTTCATATCCCCTTCTTCCACCCCAACACCACCTCCACACCAAAGTTGTAAAGTTTGTTTTTCAACATGTATATTTCGTTGTGGTAATTAGTCCACCTGTATAACAATTTGTTTTTCCCTTGCCATCCCCAAATTATACGAACATCAAATACAGTGAAAACAGGAGTTATAACGTGGGGGAGGGACATAAAAAGCAACAAATAAATCTTTTCATAAATATGGCAGAAACAATAGCAAGAACAAAAAACAATTTGAGTCCTTATCTTAGGGTTTATTTCTCCTAACATCAACTTGTCTAACAGTCTCTGTTTGTCTCAGACATATACTAGGTATTGCAAATAAGGGAAACCATGGCACTTACGTTTCTTTGGGCCTGGATTACTTCACTTAATATAAATTTTTCCAAGGCTTTCCATTTCCTAACAAATGGGGAAATGTTATTCTTTCTGATGGACGCATGGAATTCCATTGTGTATAAAAACCACATTTTCTTGATCCATTCATCTACTGAGGGGCATCTGGGTAGGTACCGTATCTTAGCTATGGTAAATAATGCTGTAATAAACATAGTTGTGTTGGTAGCTTTAGTATGGTATTTTTTGTAATCACTTGGTTAAATGCCCGAAAAGTGGGAGTGCTGGGTCATCGGGTAGCTCTATGTAGACTCTTTTGAGGAAGCTCCATACTGCTTTCCAAAGTGGTTGAACAAGTATACAGTCCCACCAATATCCCCACCAGTTTCTGTTGTTATTAGAGTTCTTGATTATAACCATTCTAACTAGGGTCAGGTGGTATCTCAATGCTGTTTGGATCTGCATTTCTTTTATGGCTAGGGAGTTTGTGCATTTCTTCGTGTGTCTATTCGCTATCCTTATTTCCTCTTCAGAGAAGTTTCTCTGTAAGTCTTTAGTCCACTTTTTTATTGGGGAGTTCTTTCTTTGAGGATTTGTTGTTGGGGATTTAATTTTTTGTGTTCCAGGTATATTTTAGACATGAGACCCTTGTCTGTTGTGTGCCTAGAGAAGATCTTCTCCGAATCTGTGGGCTTTCTATTGATCTTGCTAGCTTTGTCCTTTGCCAGGCAGAAACTCAGCAATTTCATGAAATCCCACTTGTCCAGCATTTCTTTTATTTTTCGTGTTTCTGGGTCTCTATTAAGAAAATTTTGGCCTGTGCCAAGGAGACCTAGGGTTTCTCCTATCCCATCCTGTAATGTTTTCAGGGTGTTTGCTTTGACTCCCAGGTCTTTGATCCATTTGGAGTTGATTCTGGTGCAGGGTGATACATATAAGGATCTAGCTTTAGTTTTCTACAAGTGATTAACCAATTTTGCCAGCACCATTTACTGAAGAGTCTGTCTTTCTTCCATTCTATTTTTTTTAGCTCCCTTATCGAAGATTAGGTGACTATAGGTATGTAGGTTCATTTGTGGGTTTTCAATTCTATTCCATTGGTCCTGAGTTCTGTTCTTGTGCCAATACCAAGCTGTTTTGATTACTATAGCTTTGTAGTAGAGCTTGGAATTTGGTAATGAAATTCCTCCAATACTGTTCTTTCTGTTAAGGATCATTTTTGTTCTTCCGGGTCTCCTATTGTTCCATATGAATTTTTGGATTGCCTCTTCTGTTTTCTTGAAGAATGAGTTTGGAATATTGATAGGTATCACATTGAATTGGTAGATAGCCTTGGGAAGTATTGCAATTTTCACGATGTTGATCCTTCTGATCCAGGAGCATGGGAGGTTTTTCCAATTTCTAAGTTCCGTTTTGACTTCATTTTTCAGGTTTTTAAAGTTTTCATCATAAAGGTCCTTCACTTCTTTGATTAAGCTAATTCCTAGGTATTTTATTTTTTATGGGGCTATTATGAATGGAGTTGCTTTCCTGATTTCAGCCACACTTCTCATTGTTGGCATGCAGAAAATCCACTGATTTTTGAGAGTTAATTTTATACTATGCTTCTTTGCCAAAGTTTTGAATCAGCATGAGTAATTTGGGAGTGGAGTCTCTGGGATTCTTTAAATACAAGACCATGTCATCTGCAAAGAGGGAGAGTTTTATATCATCTTTCCCTATTTATATCCCTTTTATGTTTGCATCTTGTCTTATTACTGTAGGTAGGTATTGTAATACTAAATAGAGGAGAAGTGGGGAGAGTGGACATCCTTGTCTCGTTCCTGAGTTAAGAGGAAATGGCTTTTGTTTTTCCATTAATTATAATGCTGGATGTAGGTTTGTCATATACAGCCTTTATTGTATTGGGGTATGTTCTCTGGGTTCATAGCTTTTCCAGAGTCTTCGCCATAAAGGGGTGTTGGATCTTGTGAAATGCTTTTTCTGCAACTATTGATATATGCATGTGGTTCTCATTATTGCTCTTGTTGATGTGATGAATTATATTAACTGATTTGCATATATTGAACCAGCATTGCCTCCCTGAAATAAATCTTCTTTCTTTGTGTGCATGATATTTTGGATGAATTGTTGAAGTCGATTGGCCAAAATTTTGTTGAGGTGTTTAAAATCCATGTTCATCAAAGAAATGGGTCTATAGTTCTCTTTCTTTGATGAGTCCTTGCCTGGTTTGGGATAACAGTTACGTTGACATCATGGAATGAATTCGATAGTGAACTTACTCTTTCAATTTTTTGAATAGTTGGAGGACCACTGGTGTGAGCCCTGCTTTGAATGCCTTGTAGAATTCTGCTGTAAATCCATCTGGTCCTGCACTTTTCTGAGATGTGTGGCCTCTTATTGCTGTTTCTATTTCTATGCTTGATATGGGCATGTTAAGTTGATTTAACTCATCTTGGTTGAGTTTCGGCATGACGATATTTGATAGGAAAAGGTCCATTTCTGCCAAATCTCAAACTTATTAGCATGAAGTTTTGAGAAGTATTCCATTATAATGTTCTGATGGTGATGTTCCCATTCTCGTCTCTGAGTTTGTTTATTTGGGTGTGTTCACTTCTGTTTCTGTAAGATTTGCTAAGGGTGTGTCAATTTTGTTAATTTTTTTGAAGAACCAACTTTTTGTTTTGTTGATTCTTTTTTGGTGTTTTTGGATTCTAATTTACTTAATTCTAATTTAATTTTAATTATTTCTTTCTGTCTACTGGATTGGGGTCTATTTTGCTGATCTTTTTGAAGGAGGTTCAGATGTCTTATTAAATTGTTGGTTTCAGATCTCTCTAATTTGTTGATGTAGGAATTCCGAGCTATAAACTTCCCTCAGAGTATTGTTTTTGCTGTGTCCCAGAGGAGCTGGTAATTTGTGTATACTTATGGTGCATAAAACACAAGATAGTCCAAAGAGGCACATTGAAAATAACTATTTACACTCGAAATGGGCCTGCATTTACCTTGTCATGAGCTGTACACTCAGTGACAAGCCAGCCCCATCACCAAATCTCAGACCTCTAATGGGCAGCCACACATAGTTAATTGGTTTGCAAAGCACCAACTCCCAAAATTATCATCTCCAAAGCTCCAAACTTCAATAGGTAAGGCCTTGTCCTTTTCCCTTACTCTCTCCTTTTTTTATAGACTTTCCTTCATTTCCCTTTTTCCCTTCCATCACTTCGTTTTTCTCTTAGGCTTCTCCACTATCCACAGGGCTAAACTTCTGTAACCTGGTGGCCAATTGGCATACTTTCCCTCCTACTAGCCCTCAAATTCCTCTTCTCCCAAGTCTTTCCCCTCCTGCTGTCTCACCACTTCCTTCCCTTGATTTTCTCCAATTCCATTTCTCTGACCATGCAGCGTATACATAGGTTGAACACCTCCATCACTCCAGTGGGTCTCCTGCCTAACAGTTTTCAACCATCACTTCACAAACTGCCCATTCCCCAATCACTTCTTCACAGCTAATCATATGGGGATGACATCCTACCCCTTCCAACAACATATCCTGGCCCTTTGGTAGTATGTCCCATGCACTCCAGTGGGCCAGGACATGGGGCTACATTGATTAGTGGGCCCTGCTGATTATTAGGGCCCCTCTGCTTTATACACCCCCCACTGGTTTTCATGTCCAATCAAATCCTATATTTCTTCTTACCAAATGCTAAAAATTCCCTTCTCTCCACCCAATGAACAGGCTTGAAATGTAAATTTAATAGAAAACGAGTAAATTATAGAAACACACTAGTTAGCAGTAATTAACACTTAGTAAGTCTTATCCTTAAGGGATCATCTGAGTGTCTCTGCACAGTTCATCTTGCAGCTTTCTCTGAATATTGGTTCTAGCACCACCAAGTACGGTCCATGCCACTTTGGTTCTAATTCAAGAGCATGATGAATTTTTACACACACCAGCTGTCCAGGCAAGAAAGAGTGGGTGAAGTGTTTTTTTTTTTCATCTCCATTTTTAGTTTATATCACTTACTTGAGGTCTAGCTTTTGAATTTATTGCTGAAGGAGACTTTCTATAGAATAAACTACATTACTCTCCCCAAAGAAATTCGCCTTCCAATTGGATTTAATTTCTTATTTTATATTTGAACTTATCTGTTGCCATCCTGTTTATTTATTTTTTAAATACTTTGTATTGTTATTATTTTTAAGTAGTTGTAGAAAGAAGTTCCCATTCTACAAAACAGTACATGAATACAAGGTGTCACCCATCTCTCATAACCCTTCCCTTTTCACACTTTTTTGTAAAAATTGAGGTAAGTGATTACATATATTTCACATATGTCACAATATTGTGGAATTGTGATAGTTAAAGTCACAAACACATTTTAACCTTGACAAGGCAAATTATCGTTATCATGGTGTAAAGTTTGTTAATTCTATGAGCTTTGAAAATCCAAATTATTTTTCCCACCTCAGGTGATGTTTACATTTTTTCCCTTTTGCTTAGTGTAAGCTTTTCCCTCTTTCCCTCTTTCTCTCTCATGCCTCCCAAGCCTGTTTTGACCTTGGGAATCTGTTCTGGAAGTTCCTGCCTTGGCCTATAAGTCCAAGTCTCTCTCATACTCGGTCCTGCCGAGTTTCAGGTTTGGGTTACTTAGTTATTTTTCTTCTATGTCCAGTGCAGCTGATGGACCCCTTTCTTGTATGTTGTTCCATTTCCCAGTTATTCTGTTCCTCCTCCTGGCTTCCCTCCATTGAATGCATATTTCTACCATCTACATAGTCAAGAACATGGAATCATTCAGGGTGATACAACAAAAAGAGTGGCTGTCCTTTGTTTCTCATGTCCTGTTTACTTTGTCATACCTTCTTGCATTTTGGCTTTAGAATCCACATGTCAGGTAGACCCTATGCCATTTGTCTCTTTGTTCTTGGCTTACCGCACTCAAATAATTTGGTCTACTTCCATCCATTTCTATACAAATGCCATCATTTTGTCCTGTCTAATGGCTACATAGTATTCCATTTTATATAGGTACCAGAATTTTTGGATCCACTTATCAGTAGTCGCTCATCTGGGTTGTTTCCAAATCTTGGCTATTGTGAACAATGCTGCAATAATCATAAAGGTGTGTGTGTCTTTGTATACTTGTTCCTGTTGTTCTGAGTAGATGCCTAGGAGTGGTATGGCGAGTTCATAGGATAGGTCGATATTTAGCTTTCTGAGGTACCTCCAGAGTTCTTTCCAAGTGATTGTATTAGTATACATTCCCACCAGCAATGTAGTAATGCTTCTCTTTCTTTGCATCCCTTCCAGCATTTGTCATTGACTGAATTTTGGATGTTGGCCATTCTGACTGGGATGAGGTGGTATCTCAGAGTTGTTTTTATTTGCATTTCCTTTACAGCCAGGGATGATGAACATTTCCTCATGTGTTTCTTTGCCATTTTTACCTCTTCTTCTGAGAAGTCTCTCTTGACCATTTCAAAATTGGTTTGTTAGGTTTGTAAAGGGTTAGTTTCTTGAGTTTACCATATATAATGGATATTAGACCCTTGTCTGATATATTGCTGGTGAATATTTTTTCCCAATTATTTGGCTTTTTTCTAGTTTGATTACTATTTTTTATCTGTGCAGAAACTTTATTTTATGGTAATCCCATTTATTGAGTAATTCTCAAATTTGTTGTGACCCTGGGAATCTGTTCTTGAAGTTCCTGCCTTTGCCTATAAGTCCAAATCTCTCTCATACTCGGTACTGCAATAGTTTCAGAGTTTCAGGTTTGATGTTAAGGTTTTGAATACATTTTGAGTTGATGTTAGTGTATGGTGATATGATATGGCCCACTTTTAGTTTTCTGCATGTGGCCAGTTTTCCCAGGACCAGTAGCTGAAGAGGTTATGATTCTTCCACGGTATGTCTTTGGCTCCTTTGTCAAATATCAACTGATTGTACATATGCGGTTATATTTCTTGGTCCTCTAACCTGTCTCACTGATTTTTGGGTCTCTTTTTGTGCCAGTACGAAGCTGTCTTTGTTATTATGGCTCTATAGTTGAGCTCGAAGTCCTGTATCATGATCCCTCCTGGATCCTTTATTTTGCCTAAAATTGTTTTGTCTATGCTAGATCTTTTGTTGTTTCATATGAACTTTTGGACTACTTTCTCTATTGCAGTAATGTAAGCCACTGGAATTTTAATGGGAATTGCATTGAATGTGTTTATTAATTTTGGCAGTATGGCCATTTTCACCATTTTAATTCTGCCTATCCAGGAACATGGGAAGTCATTCCATTTCCTGGTATCTTCTAAGATTCCTTTTTTAGGCTTTTATAGTTTTCATGAAATAGACCCTTTACATCTTTGGTTAGGTTACTTCCTAAATACTTTTTTTTTAGGTTATTGTGAATGAGGTTGTTTCCTTGATGTCCATTTCTGTTTGTAATTTGTTGGTTTACAGAAAGCCGACTGATTTTTGTGGGTTAATTTTGTATGCTGGTACTTTGCCAAATTGGTTTATAAGCTCTAAGTGTTTGGGGATGGAGCTTTAGGGATCGTTAATTTATAAAATAATGCCATCTGCAAAAAGAGAGAATTTATATTCTTCCTCTCCCATGTGGATCCCTTCAATGTATTTTTCTTGCCTTATTGTTCTGGCTAAAAATTCTAGAACTATATTGAAGAGGAGTGGAGAGAGTGGACATCCTTGACTTGTTCCTGTTTTTAGGGGAATTGGTTGTAGTTTTTCCCTATTAAGCATAATTTTGGCTTTTGATCTGCCATGTAAGGCTTTTATTGTCTTATGTAATGTTCCTTCTATTCCTGTTTTTTCCAGAGCTTTCAACATGAATGAGTGCTGAATTTTATCAAAATCCTTTTCTATATCAATGGAGATAATCATGTGGTTCTTGACCTTGGATCTGTTGATGTGATGGATTATACATTTATTGACTTACATATGTTAAGCCATCCCTGCATCTCTGGGATGAAGCCTACTTGGTCATAATATATGATTTTTTGATATGTTTCTGGATTCTGTTGGCTGCAATTTTATTGAGGAGCTTTGCATCTGTCTTAATCAAAGAGATTGGTGTGTAGTTCTTTCTTGTTGGGTCTTTGCTTGGTTTGGGGATGAATGTGATGGCTTCATAGAATGAGTTTGGGATTACTTCCTCGGTTTCTATTTCTCTGAATAGCTTGAGGAGTATGGGTATTAGCTCCTCTTTAAAGACCTTATAGAATTCTGTAGTGAATCCATCAGGTCCTGGGCTTTTCCTGTTGGATGATTTCTTATTACTTCTTCTATCTCATTGTAGGTTATTGACATTTGTAATTTATTTATTTCTTCTTGGTTCTGTTTGGGCAATTTGTATTTCTTTTTTCAGGCAGCAAAAGAAGTTTATTTACCAAAAGCTTCCCCACCATGCATGGTGGAGAAGCATGACTGAAAAGAAAGGGGGTCTACCCACCTCTTATCCAGGACTTATCTAGGCCAGGGACAGGAAGAGGTGTGGCCAGGTGCTGGAAAATTGTGGCCACACTGGATCCGGATATGACCTCACGGTCTGGAACCCTCCAAAGGTCAGAGGGAGGCATGTGACCAGAGGTGGCCTAGGATGTGACCTAGCAGGAGAAGGTGATTGCTTCCAGGTCTGCCAGTTACCTATGTAACAGATATTGGGTGGAAACTTAGCCAGGAGGGAGGGAGGTGTCCCTGTTCAGAACTTACATTCCCGCCATTTGATAATTATGAAAAAAAAGGGTGAAGATTCTCTCTGGCTACTTCATGTTTGCAAGTGGCATTGACGGTAAGGTTAAAAGGCTAATATGTGGTCCTATCTGGGAGGAGGCAGAAGGCAACACCTGTCACTTGGGCATTGAGTCCTTAGATAAAGTCTGGAGGAGGCAAGTCTTTTGGACGAAGTCTGGGGAAGTCTCATGACGCAATGAGGGACTGAAAAAAATACTAGAGAGCAAATAAATGGTAAGAGGAGGTCTTGGGGCTGAAAATCTTGGTAGAAATATCCCTACCTTCTGACACCTGGCGACTAGATAGAGAAGAAGTCAATTAACAAAGGCAAGAATATAAATCCTGTCCAGTTGAATGGTAGACAGATATGGACATTAGATGGGCAGTCTTCTTACTTCTATTGACCTCCCGGCTCTGGTTAATTTTGATAGGGCAGGTACAAAGTGGCTGATGTTATATCATCTCCTCTTACTCCTCTCCATGTTACTTTGTTCCCCACACTGGCTGAGTCTAGGTGCTCATGGCTGGGATGGTTAGTCCCAGTTGGTATTCAAGGAGGCTTGACCTCAAGGCCTGAGCACTGTCCCTGAGCACTTGTTCTCAGAGCTCGCATTCTACCACTTTGAGTGATGGTACCACTTGTAGTGTTTGCTGGTTAGAGATAAGAGGCTCGAGCCATGCTTCCAGCCTGGCTCTTTGCAGGTTAGTTGGGAGATGGAGTTTGAGGGATTTTTCATCCCAAGCTGGCTTGCACTGCAATCTTTTCCACAAAAGCTGTTTGTTATTTTCAATTAAAGCAACAAGGAGATCAAATATAATAAGTAGAGCTTACCTTGTCCTTATCAAGGATTGACCAAATATTCTGCAATGACAAAACTTGTTAGATGTGAGAATCTTATCAAAGATATGCCCAATATGTTAGAATCAAATAGTCAGTACTAGACTATACAACACAAAACCAAAAAAGGCAAAACTCAAAACAAAATTTTTGACCACAATATTTAAACATCTTTGCTAACAAAGCACATCGGATGGTTGGGCCTCAGTTACCAGGGTCTGTGAAAAGAGCAACTTGTTAGCAATGCATATCAGAATAGATGGATGGAGGATTAGCAAGCTTCGTAGAGGTGTAAGGGTTGGGTGGGGCCAAAACCCTTAACCCACCATGTGGCCAAGATGGCAAACACAAGATGGCGAATTTCTGAAAAAATGCAAAGAAAGCCTGAACAAAAAATCAAGCCTAGTTTGGCTAGCCGTTGAGAGGGAACCTAGAGGAGATCCCGGGGAAACAGTCCATGTTGCACTCTTCAGGGCACAATCCAAAAAATTGTAGAGAAATAGAAATTTGGACATGAATAGCAGAGCGCGAAGAGAGCCTGAAAGTAAAGAGACTTCTGACAATGTACCATTGCAGAGGCATAAATTGTCTAAATCTGAGAACAGCAAAAAATATGAGGTCATCTGGCTATCCAGGGAGCACAGGAGGCATGTCAGCGGGGTTTCACGGCTCGAGCATGACTCTCAAGACCCCATTAAATGTGTTAGAGAGTCAGTTTGGTGAGTGAAGGAGAGCTGACCAGGAAGAAGCTGTGTCCCGGCTTGCCCCAGACCCCTATAGAGAGAAACGGCTAAGCCCCCCAAACCAGGCATTCTCCGCTCCGGAGATGACCATCCTTTCTGCTAAAGGCCATAGGAGCTCTCTGGAATGGCGCCACATCTGAGCAGAGATTGAGCAACAGAGAGCCATGGAGAGTAGTTTCATTCACCAGTGTAGGGAAGTGGTGTGTGGATGTGGATGTGAAGGCCAGCAATGGTATTGGTGAAAAGTCTCACATGGTGTCTCAAGGCAGTTTGGTTTGCAGAAAAGGGGTGGTTAGAATATTCTAGCATTTCCAACTCTAAAACCTCATCCCATTCATGGCACTATTTGTAAGGTATATTAAATAGGTAGGTTTCATTAAGTAGCCCATGAAGAGAACACCACACGCTATTCAGGTATGAAAAGAAGTTTATTTACCAAACTGCTGTCCCCACCATACATGGTAGAGAAGAATGGCTGAAAAGGAAAGGGGGGATAGCAATTTGTATTTTTGTAGAAATTCATCCATATCTGCTAGGTTTTCTTTCCTTTGTGAGTAGAGTCTGGAATTATTTCTTCATGATTGTTTTGATGTCTTGGATGTTTGTTGTAATTTTTTCCCTGTGGTATCTCTCATATTATTGATTTGAGTCTCCTCTCTTATTTTGTTAGTTACTCTTGCCAGTGGTCCCTCAGTTTTAGTGACTTTTTAAAACAGCCTTTAAAAATTAATTTTATTTATAATTTTCATAATCTCTGTCCCATTAATTTCAGCTCTTATTTCGGTTCTCTTTCTGTCTAGCAACTTTAGGTTCAAGTTTTTCTTGTTTCTCTAGCATTTTTAGTTGCATCATAAGATAGTTTACTTGTTCTATGTTTTCTTGATGTGTGCACTGAGAGCAATAAGTCTGCCCCTCAGGACTGCTTTTGCTGTGTCCCATTGGTTTCTTTGTGATGTATCTTCATTTTCACTGAATTGTAGGAACTTTTTAATTTCTTCTTTAATTTGTTCTGTGATCCATGTATTGTTCAACAGACTGTTGTTTAAATTCCATGTGTTTTTTCTACTTTATGCCTTGTTATTGAGAACTAGTTAGATTCCACTATGCTCAGATAGAATACAGAATATTATGTCTATCCTCTTGTGTTTGCTTAAATTCCATGTATGAACTAAGAAATGATCTATCTCAGAAAAAGTTAGGGGGGTTGGAAGAGGAAGACCCTACTGGTGTGAATACCTGTAATTCTAGCTACTCAGGAGGCTCAGATCTGTGTATTCAGGTTCAAAGCCAGCCCAGGTAGGAAAGGTCATGAGGCTTTTCTGGGGTTTCTCAGCACCACACCCTGCCTCAAGTCTGGGGTTGTTCACCACCTTTGCCACCATGGGCTGCTTATGCAAGCCAGTATAGAGAGGCGCCACACCCCACTACGGGTCCAGAGTTGTTTGCTGCCGCTGTTGATGCCACTGCTGCTGCCATAGCTGCTGCCACTGCCCCAGCTGCTGCCACTGCCCCCAGGATCAGTTGGGCCACTAATGCAAGCCAGGCACCCCACCACAAGTCAGGTGTTAACCACTGTTGCTGTCTCGGGTTAGGCTGGGCCACTTATACAGGCCAGTATGGAGAGGCACAAACCACCACGGGTCTGGACTTGTTCAGTACAGCTGTCCCCACCTCAGGCACCGCTGCTGCCCCGGGCTTGTCTGGGCAAGTGCCAAGAGGCATTGTGCCCCATTTCTGGGTGGTTTGTCACCACTGCCAGTTGCTGCTGCTGTTCCAGGTTAGGCTAGGCTATTTACACCAGCAGGGCAGAGGTGCCACCCTGAGAGTCTAGGGTAGTTCGCCACTGTTGACAGCTGCTTCTGCTCCTAACTGGGCTGGGATACTTGTACCAGCCAGGCAAAGGCGCTCTTCCAGGGAGGGTGAGGGGAGTCTTTGTTCTAGCTCTGCCTTCTGAGATTTCTGTTTGTATATTCTGGGTTGGCCCAGCTCTGGGAGTCTCCTGGGAGACTTGGGATGCTTGTGGGTGTGTGGTCCTCAGAGGGTCCAGACCCATCGCACTTAAGCAGCTTGGTACAAAACCCCATCACTTAAGCTGCACAATATGGAGCCCCATCAGCAACAAAAGGTGAGGGAAGGGTCTTCCCATTTTACTGTCTGTGTAGGTTTTTCCCTTTTCTTTTTGCACTTCCTTTATCTCTCTGAGTAATTGCCTTTTATTTGTGGGTCACTTAGAGAAACATAGCATTGAAATCCAAACTCTGTATTTGGTTGGAGAGAGCTGTGGTGTTTCCCTGCTGTTGTATCACCTTCTTGGTCCCACCACTTCAGGTGGAGTTTTCCTTATCTGGCTGGTGGGCCTTGGTAACCAAAGGATAGATACACAAAAGAATATGTTATAAAGTCTGTAGATTGTGGTTAAACATTTCTGTTAATATAGACTTCCTAATTTTAGGAACCCAAGGGGGTGTTCTACACTAAAGTATTTCAAAGGGATTGAATCCTTGAACATAAGGGCTACATCTTGCTCGAAGAAGAGTGAAGTGGAGGAGGCTTACCTAGCCATGGCCAGTCTCTGTATTTAATTTAGTTAAAGTTTCCTTTAAGGTCATATTCATTCTTTCTAGTGCTTGAACTCTGAGACTTATAAATGGATTGTAACTTCCAATTTATTGCTAGGGCATTAGTTAATAATTGAGAACTTGGGCCATGAAATCAGGGCCATTATTGGACTCCACAGCTAAGGGTATGCCAAATCAAGGTATTATTACATGCCTCAGCTCAGCCTGAAAAAATGTCCACTATTACTATCAGATACCAATAGCCATACTTTTCAGGCTTTACCTCTGTGGAGTCCACTTTCCCAAGTTCACCATCTGAGGTTCCTCACATATCAATTCTTTCCATATGTTCCAGCATTTCAGCATTTATCTGTTGGAAGTTACCTACACACATTACAAAATATTGTCAGGCTGAGGGCCCACCGATTTTCAAAACAGTTTTAGGCAGTGTCCTCAGGCAATTTACCAGGTTGCAAATATCTACATGTAAACTGACAGAAAGCTTGAGCCTGTATGCATTTTTCACAAGTTCAGTGTCAACATTTGTACACTTATTACCACTGTTTTTGCTTCTTCCTTTAATATTGATGACTAGTAGCTCTAGAGAACCAGCTGGTTTTAGACTGGTCTCCTAAGCTACCTGATCAGCTCAGATGTTTCCCTGTATCTTATGGTCTCTAATTTCTTTAACTCCTGTATAGTACTCTGAACCTTGGAGACTTCTTCCATTTTATTATCCTCCTCAAACTTGTTTTCATGATCCCACTCTCCTTCTCAATGTGCTCCTTAATCTGCAAGTGTTTTGGCAGGGTCAGAGGAGAGTTCCCTTGACTGGCCAACTGCTGCTCCTTCTCACAACACCTTTGCTTGCTCTTCAGCTCCTCTCTTAAGTTCACAAAGGTGCTATTGAGAGGTATTTTTTACCACCTCCACTTGTTCCACTGGGACACGATGCTTCTGCATTAAATTTATGGTGAAGATCTCAACAATATTTTGGGGCTTTTACTCTAGTAGTTTCTCTTTCTAGTTTTCCACTTCAGTCTATTTTTTCACAGATCTTTCAACTGTTTAGCTCTTCTGTTTTTCTTCTTAATGCTCTTTCCCTTTCCATGGCATTCTCTATCAAAGCAAGTGGTCCTTTAACTCTTTCTGAAGAGAAAAAATCTCTTTTTTGAGCTTGATATTTTCCTGTTCTCTTTTCTTGGCCTCATCTTCTATGACACAGCACTTCCCCGTCTTCTCTGCTAACTCCTCTTTCCTTCTTACTCTGTTGATTTGAATTTCTGGTGACACTTTTCAAAGCTTATAATCAACATGTACTTCAACCTAATATATTCTTATATCAGGTTCAGCTCCTTTTTCTTTTTCTTTTTTTTGGGGGGTCCAGTCATGGGGCCTGAACTCTGGCCTGGACACTGTCCCTCATCTCTTCAGCTCAATGCTAGCACTCTACCACTTGAGCCACAGTGCCACTTCTGGCCTTTTCTTTTTTGCTTATTTGGTGCTGAGGAATCGGACCCAGGGCCTCATGCATGCAAGGCAAGCACTCTACCACTGAGCCACCTTCCCAACTTCCCAGCTCCTTTTTTATAGCCATAATTTCTTAATGGAATTGCATGTTTCTCCAGAGCTATGAGCACATTTTCCATGTGGTTAATGTGATTACTTAACCTGTCATTTACATTTTCCAGGTGGTTAATGTAATTACATAACCTGTCATTTTCTATCTTTCTCCTCCTTGGACATTCCTTTTCCTAATGTCCATTTTGCTTGCATTAAGTTCACTGTTCTAGTCCTAGAGGTTCCCTACTGCCATTTGCAAATGAATTGTACTGTCTTTGCCAAAGGTTTCTTGATCCCTATTCTGGTGCTCCTACCAAAACTCAAACTCCCTTCTTAGACTCGTTATTTTTCAGGATGTCTCTGTTATCAAACACCAACTGGGCAACCACTTTACCTCAAAAACTTAACTTTTCAAGCTTTCTTCTAATATCTATAGCTGACTGGGTAACAAAGGCCAAATTTAGGGCTCTTTGATTCTCCAGGGCTTAAATATCTATAGCCTTTATGTCCTATAGGCTTCTGGGAAAAGTTCCAGAAAAAGCATTAGGGTACTCACTGGGGAACAGTACCATTTCACTCACCTTAGATTGAAGACTTGGCTTTCTATCCACTGTGGTATCCCTGCTAGCTAAACTTGGAAATAATTGGTAAACCCCTCCATACCTCGACTGCTGTTAGTCTCAGCTTGGGTAAGTCTGGGGAAAGACTAGCTCCAAATAGTCTGGTTCAATAGTGGGGCTACTGTCTGGTACAAGGACTACTGTCAAATCACTGACAGTATTCACTCCCTTTAATACAAGGTGAAAAACACCTGTAAAATTTGCTGACAGTCATCCCAGATGTGCTTGTGTGTGAAAATTATTGTCTCTAATGAGGTAATGATCCCCTGTTTTTTGTTTTTTGTTTTTTTTCTGAAAAGGATGGATTTTTCTGTTTCCAGTTATACAGGTCACTACTTGTAAAGGGGACATATATTAGAAAGGGGTCCTGCCCACCATCTCCTCCATGTTCCTGTCTCAAGGGTAATAAGGGTAACATGCCACATTGTACCACCTCAGTCTGGTACAAGTAACTGAAAGGTTAAAGTTTGAGGCAGTGACCACCACTTGTTGCTTGTTTCTGTCTAGCAAAGCAACACGTGGTGGTAATCAAAACACCTGGTTGATTGTGTGCCTATATAAGACCTGCAAATCCTAAGCTCGGGGCTCTCCTCCTAGGATCCGCTGTGTTGGAGTGTAGGACGAGGCCCGAGCTGCAGCCCGTATAAATAAAACAGCTGTAGAGTCTGACTCTCAGTGGTCTTCTTGCAGGGGATCCTGCGACCTTGCCATAATGGTAGACTTTTGGTATGGGAGGACTTATTAGAGTTGCTGATGACAAAGAATAGGAGAAAGAGTACATCAGTGCATCTTCCTCTGAGGGATTCTGTAAACCTGGGGGAGAAATTTTTTGGATATGACAACCTAAGGCCTTGTTCTCCCAACCTGAGAAAAGGAGTAAACAGGTGCATAGTGCATACAGGACACAGATAGAACTATCAGCATACATATAAAGACCAAGAGCCACAGACACTTAACCCACATGTCCCATACCTCTCAATGTTGACCTCTACAGGAGCTCGCAGATGACAGAGAGAACATCTCAGATTGCCTATTGAGGAGGCAACAGATGACCTCTGGAGGATGTCACAGATGTCTTCCCTAGGAGGCTCTAGATGTCCTCTCATGGAGGTTCCAAATAGATTCCCAAGGAAGTGTCAGATGACCTCCAAAGGAGTTTCCAGATGTCTTTTCAATGAAGCTGAGATTACCTCTCAAGTAGCTCCCAGATGGCCACTCAAGGAGGTCACATATTAACTCCAGAGGAAGTTCCAGATAACCCTCTTAAGATAGTGACAGATGACCTCCAGAGAAGGTCCGATATAGCTTCCCAAGGAAGTCCCAGATGATGTCCAAAGACGGTTATAGATTTCTCATCATGGTAGCCTGAGATGACCTCCCAAAGAAGCTCCAGATGACCTCAGGAGGTGGTCCTAGATTGCCTCTTAAGAAAGCCCCAATGACTACTTTTGAAGAGGTCTCAGGTGGCTTCCTGAGGAAGCCCCAGATGAGCCCTGGAGAAAGTCCAAGATGGCCCCTGGAGAAGGCCTCAGATGACCTCCAGTGTATGTCTCAGATGGCTTCTCAAGGAAGTCACAGATGTACTCTTGATGAGGTTCCAGTTGGCTTCCCATGGAAGCTCTACATTATCTCTCAAGTAGGTTCCAGATGGCATCCCAAGGAAGCCACAAATAGCTTCCAGAGTAATCCAAAACAAGCTGCAAAGCTTGCCAAGATGCACCTCTAGAGGTACATAAATGACTTTTGTCCATGTTGGACTTCCGGAGAGAAACACTCGAGGTAGGCTCTAAACCCTGAGGGCTGACACTCTCACCTATGAGGATTTTTCCCTGGGGCCAAGGCCTGATGCAGTCCAAATGGATTATCTCAATGGAGTCTTCAAAATTAAGGACCTCTATAGTTCAAGAAAATCCATCGAGACACGTTTTATATCATAAATGTTCTCCAAACCACCAACTCCCAAAATTATGATATCCAAAGCTCCAAACATCAAAGAGAAAGCCTCTTATCCCCTTCACTTTGTCTCTCCTTCACTACAGACCTATATTTCTTTTGAAGTCTTTTCCTTTTTCCCTTCAACCAGTTCCTTCTTCTCTTTAGGACTCTCCACTCTCCACAGACCTGAACTGCTTTGCAAGGCTCATCAGTTGCCATACTTCACCTTCTGCCCTCCCTCAACTTCCTCTCCACCCACGTCTTTCCCCTTATGCCATCACACCACTTCCTTCCTTCCAGGACTTTTTCCTTTTTCTCTCACCTTCTATTGCTCTGAACAAGCAGCCTATATAAAGTCTGTACCCGACCTCCACTCCAATTGTCTGTTTTCAACTATAACATCCCAAAATGCCCACAGCCCAAACACTTCTTAACAGCTCAACACGTGCTGATTAATTCACCAGTCCTTCCCACAGGATGCCTCACCTTCTTTAGTGGCATTCTTTGTCTTCCCCAGCTGGCCAGGAGATGGGCCCTTGCTGATTATCGGACCCTATAGATTATCGGGACCTGCTGATTATTACAGTATCCTCCTTGTGAACTAGTAGCAATTGAAATTGGAAATTTGATTGTGGTATTAAAACTCATTGTGACATCACAAACCCATTTTGACATCTTCACTACCACAACATAACAAACCCCTTGTGACAACATTGTCATTGTGATATCATGATTCCATTGTGACATCTCAAATCTATTATGACCTCTTAGCTCCTTTGAAAAATAACATGCCCTTTTCAACATCACAGTCCCTTTGTGTACCATATCCTTGTTGTGAACTGACAGTTGAAATCAGACATGCCATTATAACATCAAAAAGTGTTTGTGGAAGTGGTGCTGTAGCTCAAGTGGTAGAACGATTGCCTTGAGCTAAAGAGCTGAGGGACAGACAGTGCCCAGGTCCAGAATTCAACCCCACGACCGACCAAAAAAAAAAAGCGTTTGTGACATCCTCAATAGTGTGACATCACATTTTCATCATGAGAGCATCAGCTCGTTGTGACATCACCAAACTCAATGACTGAATAGCATTATGACAACAATTCTCATTGTGACGTCATAGACACATTGTGAATGCTTATTCTATGATTTCATTGTGTTTCAAAAGTGGCATGAGAGTTGATATCAGAAACACACTTTTGTGCCTACAAACCATTTTGACATCATAATCACTTTGTGAAATCACAGTACCATTGTGATATCACTAGCAATGTGACATCACAAACCTCTCCTGTCTTCATAACTTTTGTGACATGCTTAGACTTTTTTGCCCTCATAATTTGTTTTCAACCTCATATTTCATGTGACTTGAGATAACAGAAATCCCCTGGGACATCATGACCAATTTGACATCACACTGACAGATGTCATGATCATCATGTCACATTTTGACATCACAAAAGGTTTTGATGTCACAATTAATGGGTGATGCCATACAGTAAGGGGTCTATAATGTCACAATTGGTTTGTGATATCCAAATGGCATAACGGATCCCATTTGTCATGAAATCACAGAGAATATGACTTCACAACAGACTGTGGTATCTCCAAAGTCATATATTTTCACAAATGTTATGAAGTCCTAGGAGGATTGTGATGTCACAGTGTGACACAATGTTTATGATGTATGTCAGTGTGATGTCACAATAGTCATGATGTCACAGTGGATTTCTGATATCATATATCATAACTGAAATATAAGATTGAAAACAGATTACGAGCTCATAAAGGGCCTAAGACATCAAAATTGCTGCACATCACTATATTTATGAGGACAGGACAGGTTTTTGATGTCACAGTGTGTTATTGATATCACCATGGCACTATGATGTCACAAAGTGATTGTGATGCCATATATTTAAGAGATCAGAATATATTTCTGATATCAACCCACATGCCACATTTGAAATAGAATGAAATAAGAGAATAGGCTTTTACCATATATCTATGACTTCACAATGACAATAAATATCATAATGCTATGAGGTCATTGTAAATTGATGATGTTGCAAGGAGGTAATTGTGTAATAATGAATATGTGTTGTCTCACTGCTGATGGGGTCACAAAGCGTTTCTGATGTTACAATGGCATATAGGAATTCAATTGTCATGTGTTCACAATGAGGATATGGTACACAGAGGGACTATGATGTCACATATGCCATGTGTGTTTTCAAAGGTACTTAGGGGTCATGATAGCTTTATGATACACAGTTGTGATGAGGTTACAGTGGGCTTTTGATGTCATAATGATTTTGTAATATCTCAAACACAAGTCCATTTTCAATTGTTACTATTTCACAATGTGCATACAAGTTCACAGAATGAGCTGGAAGTCATAATGGACATGGATTTTTAAAAATGTTAGGAGGTCATTTTAGGTTTGTGAATATAGAATAGGACAGTGATATCACCATGACAATGTCAACTCATTACATCATGTCAAAATATTGTTTTGGTGTCACAGTTAGTTGATGATTCCACAATGGTGGTGAGTTCACAAAATATTGGTAATGTGTTGGGCATGTCAAAATGACATGATGATTCTCATTTGTCTTAACTTACAATGAGTATATGAGTTCACAAAGGGACTGTGGTTTCTCCAAAAGTATGTGTTGTCACACATATATTGAAATACTAAAAGGTTTGTGGTGTCAGAATTTGACACAATGGAGGACAAAAAGGCCTAAGGTATCAGAATTGCAGCATGTCACAAAAGTTTTGATGAGAGTATAGGTTTGTGATATCACAGCGGGTTAGTAATATCACAATGGCAACATGATATACAAAGGGATGTCTCAATGGTTATGAGTTCCTGATTTGTTTATGATATCAACCTACATGCCACAATTGAAATAGAATGAAATCACAGAAACGGCATTCATAATGTGTCTATGATGTCACCATGACAATGTGAAGTTATAATTCTACCATATCATTTTAGTTTTGTGATTTCACAATGAGTAGATGGTATAAAAATGATAATGTGATGTCACAACTATGATGATCTCACAAACTGTTTTGGATGTCAAAATGTCATGTCTGATACTCAATTGTCAATATTTCACAGTGGGGCTTTGGGTACACAAAGGGACTCTGATATCACAAAGCTATGTATTTTTCAAATGTTATAAGAGGTTATAATACATTTGGAATGTCACAATGTGATCCTGGTATCAAAAACAACAATGTGAAGTCACAATGGGTTTGTGATGTCACAGTGGTGATGAGGTCACAATGGGTTAGTTATGTCACAAGTTTGTAATATCACAATTATTTGTCCAATTTCAATTGCTATTACTTCACCATGAGGACACTGTAATAACCAGAAGTGTTGCTATATTCCACGGGTACATTCATCATTGCCTCCTAGTCTGGACAAATGGAGAGGGGGGTGCATGAAACTGGAGGGGGCAGGACATGCTGCTGAAAGAGATAGGATGTCAAACCCTACATGGTGAGCTGCCAAGAAGTAATTGAGCATGGACATTTGGTAAGTGATAATTGAAACTGGAAGGCAAGAAACATATTGCAGTTGGGGAAGGGTACAGCCTATATATAAGCTGCAATTTCAGAGCAAGAGAAGGGGACAGAAAAAGGTTTAAGGCCTGGATGGAAAGAAGTGAAGAGACTTCTGGAGGGCCAAGACCTGGGAGGAGAGGAAATTGAGAGAGAGCAGGAGGTGAAGGACGGCAATTGGCCACCTGGACAAGGCAGGGCAGGCCTGTCAAGAGTAGAGCAGCCTGAAGAGAAGAATGGAATGGTGGGAGGAAAAGAAAAAGACCTGAAAGGTAGGACAGATCTGTAGAGAAGGAGAATGAAGAGAAAGGAAAAAGCCTTGTCCTTTGAAGTGTGGAGCTTTGGAGATCATTAATTTGGGGGCTGGTTGTTTACAGATCAGTTAACAAACGGCTGAACTGTTCTTTGGAGGTCTGAGGGTTCATGGTTTTGACTGAATTTAGCTCTTGGCATCCAGCCCAGGCCAAGGTAGTCACTTGTTACAAAATTTATGAGGACAAGACAAGTTTGTGTTGTTACATTGCATTAATGATATCACAATGTCAATATGAGGTCACAAAGTGATTGTAATGTCACAATGATGATCTGGTCACAATGGGTTTCTGAAATCAACCTATATGCCACATTTGTGATAGAATGAAATCACAGAATAGGCAATCGCATTGTCTCTAGGACCTCACAATGAAAATGTGATGTCATAATGCCATGACGTCATTGTCATTTTGGGATGTAACAATGGGCTGATGGTATTATAACAACAATGTGAGCTCACTCTGGAGATGATGTCACAACGCATTTGTAATGGTACACTGGCATGTCTGATATCAGTTGTCTTTGTTCACAATGACGACATGTTTACCCAAAGGGACCATGATATCACAAATACCATGTGCTTTTTCAAAGGTGTTAAGCGGTCACAACAGGTTTGGGATGTCACAAGTTGATCATGATTTCACTGTGGCAATATGATGTCACAATGGGTTTGTGATTTCAAGTGGTGATAAGGTCACACTTGGATAGTGATGCCACAATGAATGTGTAATATCACCATTACATGTCCAATTTCATTCTACTAGATCACAATGAAGATACGAGTTCACGTAAGAAGCTAGATGTCAGAAAGGCCACGAATTTTGTAAAATATTTTGAGGACATAATAGGCTGGTGAAAATGCAATGAGATAGAGTTATCCCATTGGCAATGTGATGCAACCATTACATGAGATAGTATTGTTTTGAAGTCACAAATGGTGATGCCATACAAGTGATAAGTTCACATAGGTTTGTGAATTCACAATGGGATGGTGATGTCACAATCTCATGCCAGATCTCTAATTGACAATGAATATATAAGTTCACAAGAGATAATGATATATCTAAAGGCATATGTTGGCACAAGTGTAATGAGTCTTAACATGTTTGTGATGTCCTCATGTGACTCAGTGGTCATGACATCTGACAGTGTGATATCACAGAGGTCATGATATCACAGTGGATTTTTGATATCACATGTCATGCCTGAAGTATTAGGAGTTAAAAAATTTATGAACTCAGAGAGGCCAAAGAGATCACACTGGCAGCATGTAAAAAATTAATGAGGATAAGACTGTTTTGTGATGTCACAGTCGCTTAGTGATATCATAATGGCAATGTGGTGTCATCAAGGTATTGTGATATTATAATGGGTAAGTGGTCACAATTTATTTCTGATATCAACCCACCTGCAACATTTGAAATAGAATGAGATCACAGAATAGGCATTCCAATGTATCTGTGACATCACAATTACATGTGATTTGATGTCATTGTTGTTTTATGATGTCATAATGGGCTGTTATCATAATGACAATGTGATGTTACATTGCTGATGATGTCACAAGGTTTCGCGATGTTAAAATGGCATGCCTGATCTCAATTGACATTAGCTCAACATGAGGATATGAGAACACAAAAGGCCTGTTATGTCACAAAGGCCATGCTTTCTTTCAAAGCTTTTGAGGTCATAATAGTTTTGGGATTTCACAATGTGATAATGTTGGTACAATGGCAATGTTATAACACAATGAGTTTGTGATGTCTCCGAGGTGATGAGATCACAAAGAGTTAATGATGTCTCATCAAATTTGTAATATAACAATGACATATACAATTTCAATTTCTTCTAATTCACTATGAGGATACTATCATAACCAGTGGGGCCAGAATTATCTGTGGGAGCCGATATTCATTGTAAATTCTTGGTTTGGTCCACCGGAGATTGTGGGGAATGCCGCCAAAGGTGGAGGTGTCAAGCCTCACACGGTGAGCTGTCAAGAAGTGATTGAGCATTGGGCAGTTTTGGAAGTGATGGTTGAAAACTGTTACGCTTGAGATCCGTTGGAGGGAGATGGGTACAACCTATATATAAGTTGCATTTTCAGAGCATTGTAAGGGGAGATAAAAATGGGAGTTACCCGGATGGAAGAAAGTGGTGAGACAGCAGGAAAGGTAAAATCTGAGAAGAAAGGAAGCTGAGGGAGAGCAGAAGGTTGGCAAGTGGTCATTGGGGCAGAGTAGGGCAGGCCTGTGGAGAGTGGAGAGGCCTAAAGAGACAAAGGAAGTGGCGGAAGGGAAAAATGGAAAGACCAGAAGGAATGACAGGTCTGTAGAGAAGGAGGGAAGAATGGAAAAGAAAAAAAGCCTTGCCCATTGAGGTTTAGAGCTTTGGAGATCATAATTTTGTGGTTGGTGGTTTGCAGAACAATTAAGTAAGGGTGAGGCTGCCCACTGGAGTTCTGAGGTTTGGTGGTCAAGGCTGCTCTTGAACCTGGGTATCCAGTCCAGGTTAAGGTAATCACAGTACCCTTCCTAATGAAAAATGGTTTATTATATTAAATGTGACTCGATGGTTTCTCTCTTTGCCTTAGAGGTCATATGTACATGAGTCCAAAGAAAGAGCTTGAAGTCTCAAAGTCCATGAATTTTCTAAGATCTGATGAGGCCATAACAGGTTTGTAAAAACACAATGGGAGAGCGATACCACAACAGCAATACCACAATATCATGTCAAAATAATGATTTGATACAACAATTATTTGTTGATGCCATTCTCGTGATGAGGTCACAATAAGTTTGTGATGTCACAATGGGTTCACGATGTCAGAGTGGCATGAGAGATCTCAACTGTCATTAATTGGCAATGAATATATGAGTTCAAAAAGGGACTGTAATGTCTCCAAAGGCATGTTTTGTTACAAATGTGATGCCGTTCTAACAGGCTGTGTGGTCATAATGTGACACAATGATCATGACATCTGGCAGTTTGATGTCACAGGAGATTTCTGATATCACATGTCATACCAGAAATATGAGATTGAAAACAGATTATGAGATCACAAAGGGCCTAGTATATGGCAATGGCAGTATGTCAGAAAACTAATAAGGACAGTACTGGTTTGTGATGGCACAGCAGGTTAATGATATCACAATGGCAATGTGATGTCACAAAGGATTGTGATATCACAATGGTTATATGGTCAAAATGGGTTTCTGAAATAGAATGAATTCACAGAATAGGCCTTCACACTATTAGGTCTATGATGTAATAATGTCACTGTGATTTATAATGCTATGATGCCATTGTCATTTAGTTATGTCACAATGAGCTGATGGTGTCATAATGACAATTTGATGTCATTGCTGATTTATGATGTTACGATGGTTATGAGGTCACATTATGTTTCTGATATTAACACACATGTCAAATTTGAAATAGAATGAAAAAGCTGGGTGCTGGTGGCTCACACCTGTAATCCTGGCTACTCCAGATGCTGAGATCTGAGGATCACGGTTCAAAGCCAGCTCAGGCTGGGAAATCTATGAGAATCTTATTCCCAATAAAAACCATTAGAAAACTGGAAGTGGCTCCGTGGCTCAAGCGATAGAGCTCTCGCTTAGAGCTGAAGAGCAGGGACAGCACCCAAGCCCAGAGTTCAAGCCCCATGACCGAAAAAAAAATATTAAAAACAGTCTTTTTATAACATCACAATGACAATGTGATCTCATAATGCTATATTATCATTGTAGTTTTGTCTTGTCAAAAGTAGTTGATGCTGTCATAATGACAATGTTATGTCACTCTGGTGATGTCACAAAGGGTTCATGATGTTAAATTGGCATGTCTGATATCAATTGTCAGTTCATAATGAGGGTATAGTTCCACAAAGCGACTGTGTTGTCACCAAGTGTTTTTTCAAAGGAGCGAAGAGGTCCTAATAGGTTTGGGATGTCACAATGTAATAGTGATGTCAAATGGCAATGAAAGCTCACAGTGGTTTTGTGATGACACATTGGTGATGAAATCAAATAGTTTTGTGAAGTCACATCTCATAATCACATGTCCAATTTCAGTGTGTGATGCCACAATGGGTTGGTGATATCAAAATGACAAAATGATCTCAATTATCATTAACTCACAATGAGTACATGAGCTCACAAAAGGACTCTGATGTCTCCAAAGGCATGCACTTTCACCAAAGTTATGAAGTCCTAACAGGTGTATGTTGTCAGAATGTGACAAAATGCTGATAACATCTATCAGTGTGATATCACCATAACTTAGATGTCACACTGAATTCGAGTATCACATTTCATACCTGGATTGGGTTTGAGAGGACTGGAATTTCACAGTGGGTTAGTGTTATCACTATGGAAATGTGGCGTCACAAAGGGATTGTGCTATCACAATGGCTATTAGATCACAATGTGTTTCTACTATAATAGGTTTGTACTGTCACAATTGGTTGGAAATGTCACAATAGCATGCCAGATCTCAAATGTCATTAATTCACAATGAAGATATGAGTTCACAAAGGCACTGTGTTGTCTCTAAAGTCATGTGTTTCACAAATATGATGAAGTCCAAACAGATTTGTGAGTTCATAATGTGCCATCATGGTCTTGATGTTTATCAATGTGATGTCACAATGTTCATGGTGTCACAATATTCATGATGTCAGAGTCAATTTCTGATATCATATGTCATACCTGAATTATGAGTTTTAAAACAGATTATAAGTTTACTAAAAGCCTAAAATATCCTAATGGCAGCATATCACACATTATGACTAAGTTATGACCTCCTCATAAGTATGGCATCACCAATTGTGACATCAAAACATTATTATAATATGATGTCATCATTGTCATTGTGAAATCACTGTCCCATTGGGTTTTCATATAGTATGACCTCATACTATGAAGCTTCTTCTATCAACTGGTGTCCTCATATTGAATTATGAGTAATTGAAATTGGATATATCATTTCTGATATTATAAACAAACTGTGACATCACAAAGCCATTGTGACCTCATCACCACTGTGACATCAAAAGCCCTATGGGACATCTCATTTCCATTGTGACATTACGGATCACATTGTGCCATTCTTAAACTATTATGACTTATAACCACCTTTGAAAACACACATGGCCTCTGTGACTTCACAGAACCTTTTTTGTATCCATATCCTCATGGGGAACTAATGTCAACTAACATCAGACATACCAAGGAAACATAACAAATCCTTTCTGACATCATAATTGTGATATCATGTTGCCATTATGACAGCATCAGTTCATTTTGACATGTAAAACTACAATGACATCATAGCATTGCAACATCACATTGTTATTGAGATGTCATAGACATGTTGTGTTTGCTTATTATGTTATTGATTCTATTTCTAATGTGGCATGTCGGTTGATATCAGAAAACCATTGTGTGTTCATGACCATTTTGATATCACCATACCTTAGTTCCATCACATTGCCATTGTGATGTCACATTGCCAAATTGATGTCACAAAGGGATTTTGATGTGACAATGGTTGTGACATCACAATGAGTTTCTGATATCAACCCACATGCCACATTTCAAATACAATGAAATCACAGATCAGGCATTCATAATGTGACTATGATATCACAATGACATAATGGCAAATGTTATAATGTCATTGCCATTTTGTGATATCACCATAAGCAAAGATGTCATAACAACAATGTGATGTTACACCAGTTATGATGTCACACAGGGTTTATAATGTTACAATGGTTATGAGGTCACAATGTGTTTCTGATATCAACTGACATGCCACATTTGAAATAGAATGAAATCACAGGATATACATTCACAATGTGTCTAAGACAGCAAAATGGCAATGCGATGTCATAACGCTATGAGGTCACTGTAGCTTGTTGATGTCACAATGTGCTGATGGTGTCATAATGATTGATATCACACTGGTGATGATGTCACAAATTGTTTGTGATGTCACAATGGTATGTCAGATCTTAATTGCTATTAGTTTGCAGTGAGGACATGAGATATACACAAATAAACTGTGATGACACAAACACCATGTTTTTTGTCAAAAGTGATAAAGTTCCTAACAGGTTATGGTTGTCAAAGTGTTAATGATATAAAAATGGGTTAATGATGTAAAAACTAGTTTGTAATATCACATATTGTTTCAAATTTCAATTGCTACAAATTCACAGTGATACAAGTTCACAGAAGGAGTTTGATGTCCCAAAAGCCATGCATTTTCTAAGATGTGATTAGGTCATAATAGGTTTGTGAAAGCATGATGGTACAGTAATATCACAATTGCAATATGATGTCAAATTCTAATTAATTGGTGATGCCAAAATAGTGATGAGTTCAAAATTGTTTTGTGATGTCGCAGTAGATTGGTGATATTACAATGGCATTCCAGAACTCAACTGTCATTAACTCACAATGAGTATATAAATTTAGAATGGGCTTGTGAGGATTCCAAAGTATTTGTTGGCACAAATATGATGAAGTCAGAACAGATTTGTGACTTGACAATATGACACAATTGTCATTACATCTGGCAGTGTGATGTCACTATGCTCATGATGTCAAAGTATATTTCTAATATTTCATGTCATTCCTGAAGTAATATGATGTCGAAAGTAGATTGAGCTATCAATGGGCCTAACATTACACAGTGACATGTCATAAAACTTTTGAGGACAGGGCATAATTGAGTTGTCACAGTTGTTTAGAGATATCACAATTTTAATGTTACATCACAAAGGGATTGTGATGTCACAATGGTTATGAAGTCAAAATGTGTTTTTGATATGAACCCACATGCCACATTTGAAATATAATGAAATCACATAATAGGCATTCATAATGTATATATGATGTCACAATGACAATGTGATTTCATAGTGGTATGATGTCATTACATATTTGTGATGTCACAATGAGCTGATGTTGTCATAATGACAATGTGATGTACCACTGATGATTATATTGTAAATCCTTTGTGACATTTCTTCGGCATATCTGATCTCATTTGACATTTCACAATGAGGATATGGATACACAAATGGACTGTCATGTCACAAAGGCCATGTGTTTTTCCAAAGGTGCTAAAGATGTCATAATGGGTTTGGGAGCTCTCAAGGTGATTGTAATGTCACAACAGCAATGTTATATAACAATTGCTTTGGGATGTCACATTGGTGGTGAGGTCACAATGGAAAGGACCATTTTGTGATGTCAAAACAGGTTACTATCACAATGGCACTGTGATGTCACAAAGGGATTTTCATGTCACAATGGCTTTGAGGTCATAATGGATTGCCAATATCCACCAATATTGCTCACTTGAAATAGAATAAAATCACAGAATAGGCATTCACAATATGTCTATAATGTCACTATGACATATGATGTCATAATACTATGATATGTAAATTTAGTGATGTCAAAATGGCATGTCTTATCTTATTAGTCATTAGATTGCCATGAGGATCCCAAAGGTTGCAATGTGCTGATTCCTTCAAAAGGCTCATTGTGCTGAGTCCATTACACAGGGTTCTTTGTGTTATTTTTTAAAATTGTTCTGAGTCCTTGAGAGGTAGGTATGGGTATCCCCAACAATTACACACACACAAACATGGAGGGACACCATGCACCTGCTTGGTGTGTGGGGTGGATGGAGAAAAGTCCCCCAGCAGTTGGGCTGAGAGGAGATTCGATCCCCCCGCCCCCGGGCAGCTGCTGGGGTTGGGGGAAAGCCCTGACCTGAGGTGAGGCTGCTTCTGCCATGGCCTGATAGCCTTAGGGCAGAGTCAGGGATGGGGGCGTGGGTGAGGGTGGAGGAGGCATGACCCAGGGGAGAACAGGGCATGGCTGAGGGGACACATACCCCCTGCAGCCAGGGGCACACAGGGGCTGGAGCATTTGCGCAGTGGGGGTGGGGCAGCCCAGGAGAGAAGTGGGAGCAGAGAGAGAGCAGAGAGAAGACCAGGCACATGCACCAGGGATGGCGGCCTCAATGCCTCTGTTGCTGTAGGAGCATGTGTCTGGGCCAGGAGCACAGAGCACAAAAAGCCAGCACATAAGGCACATCCCTCACACCACCCCAGGGAGGCTCAGAGGCTAGGTATGCCCTGAGTCTTAAGCCCCTGCACTGGGAACTCAGCTGCAGCAGGGGCATGCTCAGTCCAGCCATCCACCAGCTCCTGCCCCTGCCCCATTCCCTGCGCTCCCTGCAGCATTGCATTGCCTCTGGCTCAGACCTGCTGTGCCTCTTAGAGTCATCCAGTGATGGTGCACCCCCAGCCGCTTTAAGGCCCTGACCTGGTACAGGCCCCTGGTCCTCTGCTCTGAGACCAAGCGTACACCATGCCACTGCCATCACTACATGCTGCACACAGAACCACAGCCTACAGATTCTCCCAGCAGCACAAGTGAGTGGCCGCCAGCAGGTCAGCAACTTGCGACCGCCCCCTACCACTCCCACTCCTCCCCCTGCAAATCCCTCCTCTCCTCTTGTGTCCCAACTATGCCTCCCCAGCACCAGGCGGGCCAGCCCTGACTCTGCCACAAATGAGCCCCAGGAGTGGGGGGGGAGTGGGTGTTGACTCTGGGAACTTACCCCCATCCCTAGTGGCCAGTATCCCTAGAAACAGGGAGATGCAAGAATGGGTGAGAAGGGTTCACCATTGAGCCCCTGGATGGAGCAGTGGGAGGCACATAGTCCCATATCTGCACTCTTCCTCTCCCTGGTGGGAACCTGGTAGCTGTAGTCAGAGATGGGGAGCAGCACCTCTGCACCTGCCTTATTGGGTCTTTTCCTTTTTTTCTGGGAGTGGGGGGTGTTGGATGCAGATGATAGGTCTCCCTTGCTGTGTGAGCCCTTGTCCTCAATGCTCAGTCACATTTCATCTGAGGAGGGTCCCAGAAAAGCCCACTAGGGAGGTGAGGGCACTGGGGGTCAGATAGTAGGGGAATATATGGGAGGAACACACACCCTCAGACACACATATACCCGGCCTATCCCCCAACCCCAGCTGTCAACAGTACTCACAGGGTGATCACATTTCCCATCTCTGCCAGCATCTGCTGGTGCTCCCTGTCGATATGATCTCCTTGTCCTCCCCAAGAATCTGCCTAGTTGCACAGAAGCATCTAGGCTGGAAGTAGGAGTCTATCCATGTATGTAGCCTTTAGGACCCCATCCATTTCCTCAACACTGCCCCCACCCTGAGTCAGAGACACACCTTGGGACCCCATGACCCACTGCTTGGTTCAGTTCTGGCTCTGAAGAGCCACCTGTCTGGGGATTCCTTCACCCAGCCTCCTGGCCTAGGGTTTTGGTGAATGGGGAGTTAAGGTTGGTTGTTCCCAAGGGGAAGGGACTGGCCCTGGAGAAGGGGAGAGGCGGGTTGTGCTGTGTCATTAGAGTGTTGCTCCCCTTGGGTGGGAGCCCTTGGTTCTGACAAGGGAACGGAGAATGGGAACCTCGTGCTCCAGGTAATACATTGTCCCAGATGAGGAACCAACAAACTTAGGAGAGGTACTACACTGAGTCTGTGTGTGTGTGTATGTATGTGTGTGTGTGTGTGAGAGAGAGAGAGAGAGAGAGAGATAGAGAGAAAGAAAGAGAGAGAGAGAGAGAGAGAGAGAGAGAGAGACAGAATTTTTCTCCTTGTACAGCCTGACTGTCCTCAGGTGAGTGATCAGTTGGCAAATTGCAGGTGCTGCATGGAAGAGTCATCTGTCACCATTCTGGAGGGGTGTGTGTGTGTGTGTGTGTGTGTGTGTGTGTGTGTGTGTGTGTGTGTGTGTGTGTGTGTGTGTTGGGAGAGCAGGGACATGAGAACAATGAAAATATATTTAAGTCACCATGTCTAAAAACAGCAAAAGCATTTTACTACTCTCTCTATTTTTTGTTGTTCTTTCTTCATCAATACCAAGTACAAGCCCAGCCACAATTTTTGTTTTCTCCACAGTTTCATGGCTCCTTTATGGAAGATTTCAGTAGACATTACTTTCCTCCCATTTACACCTCTCTCTCCCTCCTTTGCTGTAGCCCACAGTAGCTGCTGGGCCTGAGTGGGCCTCTCCTAGAAGAACAGTGTGAACCCTAGACTGGAGTCGATGCCTGTCCTTCTAGCCCCAGCCAGAAGTTTGGTGAAGCGAATGAGATCACAGCCACACTCTTCCAGCCAGACACTCTGCTCTTGTGTGTTTAGTTGGAGGTAATTTAAGGGATTGGAATGTCTCTGCCCAACATAATTAGGGAATGAGATGAGGGAAAGTATAGGGCAGGGGCTGTGAACCTATGAGGTTTTGGAGACTGGCGTACGGTGTGACATGGCAGATGGTTCCCCATGACAGTGGATGAGAGGGGAACCATATCTAGGGCATTAACGGTCTCTGTGGGCATCCGGGCACAGGGCTGCTGTGCCCCACTGGTGGTCAGGATACCCTCTTGGGGCAGTGCCCAGTGTCAATCCTCCATGGAGTCCTGCAGAATCCAATCTGTGTTCCGCCTGGGCTGTTTCCAGGTGGGCAGTGGTAGGCAAATCCTTTCCCCCTACTGGAGCCTGCTCGGTATCAGGAGGTGGCAGTTAGCTAGGGCTTGCTGAATGCCAGTTTCTATAACCTGCTATTGTCTGTCTGGAAGGAAAAGGGGACCTCTGACTTTGGAACCCTTTAAGTTTGATTGGGACAAATTAAATACCACATTTTCCATGTTTTTTAAATTTAAGCTGGCAATTTCCACTAATGCCTGCTAATATGGATCAAATTAGATGGATGATTTCAGCTGTCAAACAATGATGTTCAAAGGGGCACAGGCAGAGTTCCCAAGCCAGATTATCTCTTGCTTTGAACATTGTGCCTTGACTGCCTTTCTCTGGCAGCTGTTGAATCTACCTATGGTGACCATCCCACTCAAGAACATTGTGGGGAGCAGAGATTGTGACCTCTCCATCCCCAGCATGCCAGCTATCAGCAGAGATGATTCCCAGCACCTGTACTGGACTCTGGGAGATTCAGAGAACCCAGATTGCCTCAAGGATCCCTCCTCTGCAACATGAAACCTAGGGGCCAGATGTGGTGGATGATCCTGGCTGGCCCCAGGGGGAGGAAGAGGAGGCCCTTTGAGCCAGGCCTTCAGCTCACAGCAACCTCATTCACATCTATGTGGAGGATTGAGTGCCACAGAGCTGGTCAGCTGCTGAAAAGAGATCTTTGAGAAGATAGGCATCCCAGAGGCCCTGGAATGTAGAGAGTACATAGTGGCTCACACCCTAAGAGCCAAAACAGTTAAGTGTGGTGGCACCAGGAGGGGGTAAGATGGAGGAGGGAGAACTGTGGGAGAGCTACATCAGGCTTCACCCCCCTCCCCCACAGAGGATTCTTACCTGAATCAGATGGGACTTTTCTGTAGTATTGTCATAGACAGATACTCATTGATTTATCCAACAAACCATTACAGTGTGCACCAGGCTCTGGGGGGTCATAGACAATGAAAAGTTCCAGGACTGGTTCCACAGCCCATGAAGAAACCTTGAATTGATCTGGATGCCAGTGCTTCAAGCCTGTCATCCTAGCTATTTAAGAGGCTGAGATCAGAGGACTGAGGCTTTTGGCCCGGGCAGGAAAGCCTGTAAGACTCTTGTCTTCAATTAACTACCAAAAAAAAAAAAAAAAACATCAGAAGTGGACGTGTGGCTCAAGCCATAGAATTCTACCCTCGAGTAAAAAGGCTTAGGGACAGAACCTAGGCTCCAAGTACAAGGTCCAGGAATGACTCCAAGAAAGTAAAGAGAGAGAGGAGGGAAGGACAGAGGGAGAAAAAAAAGAAAGGAAGGAAGAAGGGAGAACATGCAAGCCTTGGTTTGGAGTCCCTGGATCAAGGGAGCCAACTATTCACAATTTTTGGGGGGACAGTTTCTGAGACTAAAGCCATTATGTAGGACCAAGCCACTGACCCCTCAGCAACTTCATGCCATTCAGGAGCTCTGTGGTCACTGACTATAGAGGGAACCAGCCTCGGGTAGAACCTAGGGCCCAGGGTGGGTCACCAGGTTTCAATTATCCCCAGCCTCATGGAGTTTAGTTTCTGGTCAGATAAGAAGAAAGTTTCCAAGGGCTAGGGAGGTATTGGAGTGAGAGAGTTTAAAGGGGGTGTCCGAGGATAAGTAGGAATTTGAAGAGAGAGAATGATCCTAGGTCACGTGTGTCAAGACATTGGAGCCATGACCTCACCTGACAACATAGACTACCAGCCTTTGATCGAGCCACACTGTTATGAAAAGTCCTGGCACCTTGGTTCATCATTGACAACCTGGCTATCTTTCACTGTAGGATGCCTGTGCAGTACATCCTTAGGGACTAGGACTTTCCAGGGCTAAATCCGACAGTACCATCCCCTGTGTTCATTCCTCCACCAAGACTGAGGTAAGCATGCCACTGCCACAGGACAGCCTGGGAATGAGGGCAGGAAGTGGGTCTCTTGTCTAGCTCAGTCTTTAGTCTAGATGGCAGATCTGGGATTCAAAGAAGGCAGGCTGAAGGTGTGGCAGAGTGGGTAGAGGCTGGTGGGAAAACCAGAGGCACTGGGCTCTGAGCAGGGTTGTTTCTTTGATAATACTCACAACATAGGAACATTTCTGGGATAGAGCAGCCCTTTTCACCTCCCCAGGAGGGACCTAGATCTCCCCAGTTTCCATCCCTTGACCAGGAAACCCTTTAGTTCCCATATCATGTGGTTGGATAACTAGACCTTACCTCACTGCCCAGTGCTGAGGCAGGACAGTGAGAGATCCTGAGTCTTTGATAAGGTCAGGGGATCTTCAGTATGAGATTGTGCTTGAATGTCCCAACTTGGTGCATGGTCAGTCCCATCTAAGACTGCCATGATATAGGACATAGAATCTAGAGAATCAGAGCTGTTTGGGTTCTGTTCTGGGAGTCCTGATGATTAGGTGTTAATTTTGAGTTCCCATATGCCCACCTGCCTCCCTTTCTTGGTTGGGCCTATGCTAGAAAAAGCTTGAAACTAGGGCATGGGTCTTATCTTTTATGCTCCAAGACAGCACTCTACCATTTGAATCACAGCTTCACTTCCAGCTTTTTTGGGTGTTTAATTGGAGATAAAGAGTTCTCACGGGCTTTGCTGCTAAGTGGCATCCAACTACAGTCCTCAGATTTCAGTCTCCTGAGAGGAAGAATGACAGGAATGGAAAAGTTTGTTTGGCTGGGTGCCAGCAGCTCATGGCTGTTATCCTAGGTACTCAGGAGGTGAGATCTGAGGATCATGGGTCAAAGCCAGCCTTGTTAGGAAAGACCCTGAGACACTTACATAAAAGGATTGTCAGAAAACCAGAAGAGGTGCTGTGGCTCAATAAATGAGTACTTGCCTTAAGCTGAAGTCCTCAGGGACAGCACCCAGGCCCAGAGTTCTAGCCTCACAAAATAAAAAAGAAAGAGAGTAAGACATCTTTCTTTCAAATGATGGTGGAGGTGTGGTGGTTTGGGGAGGGTGCTGTGTTTGGGAGACCACGTGCTGGCCTCAATGTACAGACATTTGTAAGAACTCCCCAAGTTTGCCCCAGTTTGAAGCCACAGCTTCAAGAGGACGTGTCCTGTGACAGGCAGGGAGTGGGCAAAGGGGTGCAGGTGTGAGATTGTTGTGTCTTTATTTCCTCCACTGAAGGATAGATTTGGATGCTGGGTATCAAAATCTGAAGTGAAGGGTTGCAAAAAGTTTGTGACCTGACGAGATGGGTTTCCTCTGTGTATATGAAGGTGGCTGAAGCCGGAAACCACCAGAGGCTCACGACTCTCATCCTAGCTACTAAGAAGGCTGAGATTTGAGGACCGTGGTTACAAGTCAGCTTGGGCAGAATAGTCTGTGAGACTTGATGATAGACCACTAGAGAGCAGGAACTGTTGCTTTGGCTCAAATGGGAGAGTGCTCAACTTCAGCTGAATTGCTGAGGGACAGCACCTTGGCCCAGAGTTCAAACCTCTTGACCTACAACAAAAAAAGAGGTGACTAAGTTTTCCACATAGCATTGTGTATGATAGGAAATGCCATGCTGGTCTATGAGACATTCCAGATATGTGTGAGGCTCAATGTTTTGTATACAGTGGGTCTGATGTCAGTACTGCCACCTTCTAGGGGCTGGGATCTGATCCTAATTGAGGGAGTAAATGTTTCTGTTCTTAGGGACTGTTGAATCCTTGGGCTATCCCGTGTGTGTGTGTGTGTGTGTGTGTGTGTGTGTGTGTGTGTGTGTGTGTGTGTCTGTCTGTCTGTCTGCCTGTCGGTTTGACTGTGTCTGTGTCTGTGTGTGTTTGGAGGTAGAAGAACTGGGCCTTGAACTCAAGGCCTAGGTGCTGTCCCTGAGATATCTTGCTCAAAGCTAGAGCTCTTACACTTGAGCCACAGCTCCACCTGTGGCTATTTGGTAGTTCAGTGTAGATAGGAGCCTCACAAACTTTCCTGTGTGGCTGGCTTTGAACAGTGATCCTCAGATCTCAGCCTCCTGAGTAACTAGGATGACAGAGAGGAGCCACACGTGATGGCTTTGTGTGTGTGTGTGCAGAAGTTGGTTGTAACAAGGAGTGCTGGAACTTTGGTAACTTCTAAACGCTGTCTTTGGGGGCACCATGGGCTTTGTGGTTGAAGTCTGGGGGCCTGGATGGTGAGACGTTAGAAAGGGACTCAGCGCCTTTAAAGTATAAGAGTAAGGGATCTTTGTGACCCTTAACTGTCTACTACTTTGGGCCTGGTTGGTGGCAGAGGGAGCACGGGAGGACCTGGGGATGGGGCCCCTAGGGTTGGGTCCCCAGGGGGACACAGAGCATGGTCAGCCCTTAGTAAGGCTGTGAGCCCTGTTAGTGTGGACCTTATTGGCATGGGTCAGACTCTGGGTCATCTCATCATGACATCTGATGGGCAAGGCCAACCCTACTTTAAATCTTGACCTGGAATCTTCAGATCTCAGCCTCCTGAGTAGGTAGGGTTATAGGCATAAGCTTCTGGCACCGGTCCTCAGATACTTTTTGGTATATTAGGGTTTAAACTCAAGAGCTTAGGCTTTCCAATCAGGTCTTTTTCTATGGGAGCCAAGCCTTTCTCTCTTGGGCATTTCTGAGATAGAGACTCCATATATGCTCAGGCTTGGCTGGATCATGGTCCTCCTGTGACAGGCATGAGCCAACATGCCTGGTCCTCTGTAGTTGGGATGGTAGATATGTAGCACTATGCTCAGTCATTGGTTTAGTTGACTGTCCCAAACTCAGTACACAGCAGTGGATTCGTGACCACAGTTGAAGCTCTGGGTTCAGCCTGGAACCATTGGTCCTCAGTCTCCTCACAGGACAGTTGTAAGGAAACAAGGGATCAATACAAGGGGAACTCTGGGGCACGGCCAGGCATAGAGGGAACGGTCATCAGATAAGCTTCTTGGCAATTCTGTGAGCATATAACCAGAAGATACCCGGAAAGTACTAAGAAGGGGCCTGTTATTTATCATGACACAAGTATGGGATTATGAAAGAAAACATGGCTCTCTTTCATCCTTATATTCGCTCAAACCAAGGAAGAATGGCTTTGGATACTGGTGTCAAAGTCTGATAGTGAAGGGTTGCATGTGCTTTATGGCATGATAAGTTGGATTTCCCCTGGTTGTAAGAAGGTGGCTGAAACTGGGCACTGCCAGTGTCTCATAATTGTCATCCTAGCTACTCAGGAGGTTGACATCTGAGGATCATGGTTCAAAGCCAGCTTTGGTAGGAAAGTCTGTGAGACTTTAACCTAACTGAAGCACCAGAAAACTGGAAGTGGTCCTGTGGCTCCAGTGGTAGAGCGCATATCTTCAGCTGAAGAGCTGGGGGATGGCACGCAGGCCCAAAATTGAAACCCCATGACGGACGACCAAAATAATGTGACTGAGTTTTCTTCATAGTGGTATGTACAGTAGGAAATGACATGCTGTTTTATGAGCCATTCCAAATGTGTGAGAGGCTCTTAGTTTTGTCAACATTCAGTCTGAGGATGGTAGTGCCATCTTCTCGGAGGCTGGGATGTTCAGTTGCTCAGGGACTGCTGAGGCTTTGGGCTACCAGTGTTTATGTGTGTGTGTGTGTGTGTGTGTATTTTTCCCTCATCATTCTCTGCCCACTGCCTGGATGCTTGTCTGCCTCTTCCTGACCTTGGATAGTGCCCTTCCTCAATAGCAACCTTGTTTTTAGTCCCCTATCATGGTCTACAATGAGTCCTAAATTGCCAGTGTCCTGCATATTCCAGCTTTTCCTTGGGACCCAAGTCTTGCTATCCATATCTTTGTCCTCATCCAGGGGATTATGGGACCTCAGGGCTGGCTGGCATATGTTCTCTCCTACCTCTATGTGGTCTGGGTCAGTCATGCTGTGTCCTGTCCTTTCCTCAGCTCGGCCCCTGGCTGCATGTCCCATTCCCAGCAGGCTGGTAGTGGTATGGGGAAGGGTGGTTGCCAGTGGCTCTGGCCAACTCAACCTTGATAGCTGACTGAAGGCTCCCCAAACAAGGGTAATCTGGGGCTACATGAGAGGTGAGGCCAAGGTGGCTTGGATGTATTGTTCAATGTCTAGGAAATGTCAGTATACCTTATCATAGGCAAATCTATCTTCTGACCCCAGCTGGGCCTCTCAGGTCCTTCTAGACAATTCCGGATGCCCAGAACAGAGAGGCATATACTATAGATTCCAGGGCCAGGGAACTGGGGAATAAGAGACTGGTATAGCCAGTACCTCAATGTTCTGGTGCATTAGTTTTGACCGCGATGAGATGAGCTAGAACTGGGGGGCAATCTTGAGTCATAGTCACAGTAAACTCTCAAGCCAGATCAAGTGGTTTCTCCCTACGTCCTTCTTGGGCTGAGGGGGTGGGCCATGGCAGTAAGTTCGATGGAATCAGCACCTTGATCTCAACATGGGTCTACAGGATAAAGGGAAGAACACTAGGGTTGCTCCTTGGTAGTTGGTCCATGATTGCAGACCTTCATCTGTCCCCCTTCCCCAAGCACTGGTGAGGGAAGCAGGGCTCCAAGCCCTCGGACTCCTGGGATAGCTACTGCTACAAGAAGCAGCCAGTTGGCTGTGTATTCCTGAGCCTACAAAATTTTATGAGCCCAACTCAACACCTGCCCAAGGTCTGACTGACAAATTTGCACTCTTGTGATACTCATATTACTGGGCATTAGCTGGTGTAACATCTTATGCTCCTGCCTCACCTGGCCCAGAACCGTGGTCTGAGACAGTGATTTACTACTCCGATCCACATTGGACCCATGACAGATACTTTTCTCATGATATTCATGCCCCAAGGCTCCATAATTTTCTGGTACTGTGGCCTGCTCTGTAGGCAATGGCCTCAAAAAAGGCTGCTAACAAGACTTGTAGGACACCTAGACATTAGGAGACCCTCAGGGGCCCACTGGAAAGAACTCTGCCTAGAGATACAAAGTAAGGTCCAAGCAGGTCAGGTGTTGGTCATGGGGCTTGAACTCTGGGCCTGGGCACTGTCCTCCAGCTCTTCACATTACCACTTGAGCCACAGAGGGTAGGGTCCTTGGAGATCAGAGTCTCCCAGACTTTCCTGCCTGGGCTGGGTTTGAAATGTGATCTTCACATCTCAGCCTCCTGAGGAGCTAGGAGGACAGGCATGAGCCACCTGTGCCTGGATGATCTCTCCTTACACCACAGTGGACTAGGAGCTCCTGAAATCATTTCTTTAATTTTCCTGTGCTAGTATTGGGGCTTGAACTCACAGTCTGGGCTCTGGTCTCTAAACTTTTTCCTACAAGTTACCACTTGAGCCACAGCTCCATTTCTGGATTTTGTTAGTTAATCGACAATAAGTGTCCGATTAACTTTCCTCTACTGAGCTGGCTTGACCCTCGATCTCTATCTTAGTCTCCTGAGTAGCTAGGATTCACAAGGGTTGAGCCACTGGTGGCATTGGGCTAGAAGCTTTTCTAAAGTAAGGGTTCTTCCCTGCATTTGCCCTGATTCCTCCATGCAAAGGAGGCCTGGGGGTCAGGAGCTGTGAAAACAGGTTTCCAGCCACAGGAAATGGCTTTGGGTCCCTGGCGAAAAGCCAAGCTAATCTTCCCCTTGGGCGCCATTCTGGGACCTCCCCATCTGCCCTGTAACTCAAATCAACTTTGACTTAGCCTTGAATTTCCTGCCAGACTTTTCTGAAGCCATAGAACCTTAGTACCACTCACACCACTTGCTCTACAACACAAAATAAAGAGAATAACTACACTCAATGCACGATGCAGTCCACACACAGATGTGAATATACATTCCATGTTTCAATGATCATTGAGGACTATTTTGGCCTTCGTGGGGCTCGAACTCAGTTCCTGGGAACGGCCCAGCTCCTTAGTGGCTCACAGTCTGGTGTGATCACGTGGACCAATTGGGCATTTGGGCCACCTAGGCCCAAAGTTCGAATCCCAGCTCTGACAAAAATTCACCCTGATGTGAAAAGCCAGTCGTTGCACCTGTTTTCCTGGGTTGTGCAAGTTCTGGGTCTCAGCTAGGAAGGAGAATGTATACACAACTCCATACTCATGGTAATAGGTTGTCATCCAGTTCACCACAGTTATATTTGTCATCCTATAATCAAGGAAATACAGAATACATCAATGAACAAGACACAAAACAAAGAGAATGAGTACACCAAAGGCACGATGCCGCCCACCCATGATTGAAAATATAGATCCTCTATTTAATTATGAATTTACAACTATATTGGCCCCCACCAGGGCTCCATCTCAGGTCCCAGGAATGGCCTAGTTCCTTAGTGGCTCACAGCCTGTTGTACTCACCATGACCCATTCACCAATTGGGCCTGCTAGGCTTTGAGTTCAAATTCCTGCACTACCAAAAGATTCATTCTGATTTGAGAATCTTATGGTGGCACATGTTTTCCTGTCTTGTGAATGACCTGGGTCTCATTGAGGATGGAGAAGGCTATATAGGCAACTCTTAGCCATGGGCATAGGTTGTCATCCATGTCAGCACAGTTATATCTGTCACCCCATACACAATAAAATACACAATGCATCCATGAATAAGACACAAAATAGAATAACTACATTGAATGCAAGATGTATACCACATCTGTAGGTAAAGAGAAATCCTATGTTTAAAAAAGGTGGGCTTGCTATTTTGTCCAGTGCTGGGGTTTCAAATCAGGCCCTGCACAAGGCCTGACATTTTAGTCTTCAAAGATGGTGACCTTCCTCTTCCCCCACAGTGCAACAGAGTTACCCAGACATAAGCTCAAATCCCAGCACTGACAAAAGATTCATCCTGATGTCAGAAGCCAGTCGTTGTGCCTTTTATCCTGTGAAAGTCCTGGATCTCAAATACGATGGAGAATGCATAGACAACCCAGTAACCATGGGAACAAGTTGTCATCCATGTTAGCACAGTTATTCCTGTCACCAAACTTATTAAAATGCACAATACCTCCATGTATTAGAGACAAAATAAGGAGAATAATTGCACTGAACACAAGATACTGTCCACACATGTATGTCAATATAGATCCTATGTTTAAATTATGAATTTATGACTATAGTGGACCAGCCTGGGGATCAATGTCAGATTCTGGGAATGGCAACACTACTTACTTGCTCACAGGTTCATATGATCACCTTGACTGATTGGCCAATTGGCTTTGCTCTGCCCTGAGTTCAGATCCCAGCACTACCAACAAGTGGATCTTGGAGTAAGAAGGAAAGTGTGACACATTTTTTCCTTTTCTCTGAGAATCTTGAGGGTCAGGCATGATGGAGAACATTTCTACAAATCTAGATGTTCTGTACTAGGTTGTCATCAATGTAATAAACAGAATGCGTTTCATCATAGTAAAATCAATGTTAAATAAATGAATAAAACAAAAGATACAAGGAACAACCACACCAAACATGTACGGACTGAACATCTACAGGTAAGTATAAATCCTATCTTTACAATATATATATATATATATATATATATATATATATATATATATATATATATATATATATATATATATATATATATAGTATGTTTTCCAGGGCTGGATCTTGAATTCAGTACTAGTGAACAGGCCTGACTTTTTTATCTTCATGTAAGGTGATTTTCCCTTTTATCCACTTTGCTGCAGTTTTACCCAGATCCTGAGTTCAAATCCAAAGCCTGTAAGAATAAACTGTGTGAATTACAAGCCAGGGAGCTTATTTTTTTCTCAACATGGGGCTTGAACTCAGGTCGTGGCAAGTCTGCCTCAGCTTCGATCACCCTAGGATGGGGTGAAGCCACTGGACACGCAGGTGCTCCTGTGATCCTAGAACCCCAGGTATTGCAGGGAAAACAATGCACTGAAAAAAATGTGGCCTTTTATGTTTTCTTCCTTTGCACAGTGACCCTTGGTCTGAATGACACTATTGCAAAGGGTACTTCATCTTGCATTGCTGAAGGCTGACAGACTATAAGGGAAGCCATAGGCCCATGTGGCAACATAGGCCCTCATTTCAAATCCCCGTCCTGACACCAACAAATGGCAAGAGATACTAAGAAACTGGTTCCCATCCAAAGGAATAACACTGGAATTTTGTCAATGTCACAGTTGATTGAGTTAATCATGCATGATGATCCTATAATATTAAACAGCATCATTTCAGAAGGCTGGTTGATTTATTTAATATTTATGAAGCATTAAAAGAAAATTATTACTTATAGGAACACAATAATTTTAGGACACTGAGTGCTTACATTAATAATTTAAGTATTTAAACAATAACATTAATTACATGGACACGTAATGAATACTCAGGGATTGGTAGGAATATAGTCTATACAACTGAATAATCTATAGACAGCTCTGGCACTCTATGAAGATATATATTTATTAGCATACTGCCATCTGCATGTCAATCTGTTTTTATTTTGTTAACCCCTGGGGCTCATTGTCAGGTCCTGGGAACATTTTGTCAGCTCATATTGCCCCAGGATGGCCTGTTGACACTCACCCATTCTGCATGCTTCACAAGATTCTGGCCACAACCCCATTCTTTCTTGTTCCTTTCTGACCAATGGGATACAAGAATGCTGGCCACGCCCACATTGCATGCTGCCAGGTAGCACTGAGGTTCCCTGTTAGTTTACAACACTACCAGTAGTTGAGGAAGGTAGAGGTGGCTGAATGGTGAGGGAGAGTCTCAAGGTGTCTTTGGAATATAGAAGGAAATTGATGCTCCTACCCCCACCCAGGCCCTTCCCTCCCTCCATGTGGTGCCAGGTTTCAAAACTCAGGCAATGGCTTGCTGCCAACAGGCCTAAATCCCCGACCTGGTCCCTGCCCCTAGTCTTTTGCTCTGGGCCCATGTGTCTGCAATGCTGCTGCCATCACTGCTGCCCCACTTGGAGCAGCTGCCAACAGCTTCTCTCAGCAGCACAGGTGTGTAGCCGCCCCAACACCAACTCAACCCGGGTCAAACACCCTTCTGGGGGCACCATGACCCCCCCCCCAGGGTGTTTCCTCTCCACGGCTCTGATGAGCCATCTTTCTGTCTTTAGCATTTCTGAGATAGAAACTAAATATATGCTCAGGCTGGGCTGGATCACGATCCTCCTGTGAAAGGTATGCTCCATCAGGCCTGGTCCTCTGTAGTTGGGATGGTAGACACATGGTACCATGCTCAGTCATTGGTTAAGAAGGATTATCCCAAACTCAGTCCACAACAGCGGATTCTTGACCACACATGAAGCTCTTGGTAGGGCCTCAACCATTGGACCTCAGTCTCCTCACAAGACAATTGTAAGGAAACAAGGGATTTATGCAGAGAGATCTCTGGAGAATGGCTATGCAGAGAGGGAGCAGCCTTCAGGTATGGTTTTGGCAATTCTGTGAGCATATTTCAGAAAGATACCAGAAAGGGCTCAGGTGGGGCCTGTTATTAATCGTGCAACAGGTGTGGGCTTAGGAACCTAAACATGGCTCTCTTTCATTATTACCCTATCCCCATGAGGAAGGGGATCCTTCACTTTGTTCAGTTTTGCAGCGGGGGAAACCGAGCCACAGAGAAGCCAGGTGACCTACTTATGACCTCAAGTTCAGAGGAAGCTCAGCCTGACTTCTCTACCATGCTCCCTAGGACAATTGTTGCTATTCAGTCCACTTCTTGTGTTGAGAAGTCCACTTCTTTTCTGTCGTGGGTCTTGAACTCTAGGATTGGGCACTGTTTCCGAGCTCCTCAGCTCAAGCCTAGCTCTCTATCACTTGAGCCCACAGTGCCCCTTCCAGTTTTCTGGTGGTTCTTTGGAGATAAGATTCTCACAGACGTTTCTGCCTGAGCTGTCTATGAACCATGACCCTCGTATCTCAGCCTCCTGTTTAGTTAGTATTAGAGTTCTAAGCCACCTGCACCGGATTTAACTGTAATTCTGGTTTTCTCTGTCTGTCTGTCCATCCGTCTGTCTGTCTGTCTGTCTGTCTCTCTCTCTCTGTCTCTTTCTCTCAGGAACTGGTTGAATGGGTGCTGTAGGAGGTGGCCCAACGTCCCCAGGTGGCTGGAACCCAAGATGGCCTACGCATTCTGGAGGTGGGCTATGGGTCAGGAGCTGTCTCACTCAGCATGTTGATACATCTCCATGAGGTAAGCTCTCTGTGCCCTTTCTAGACTGTGAGGGAGGGTTATTCATTGTCCATCTAGCCTTACTGGATTTATACATTATACATGAGTACACTGAGTCAAACTTTGTAAGTTCTCTGTAAATTAAGGCGAATTTTAAATGGGAAGATGGTTTTAAGAACAATCTTTTTGTGAGTGTAAGTGCTGTTCATTATTTCCCAAGTGTACATGAGCTAACAGTAAGGAAAACAATAGCAATAATAGGAGAAAGATAAGTTCTGTGTTTAAGTATAAGGTTCAATACAATATAGAAGACTACAAATAAGGCAACATTGAAACAATAAATCCAATTCCAGTCTGTAGATTTATGGGAGTGATAAACAGAAAGGACCACTCCTACGTGGAACATGAAGTATGAGGCCACTCCCATTCTAAATCATGCTTACTAATCATGCAACTTTGTAGAAAGTAGAATGGAAGGATAATCCTGTTTCCAAAGAAGTCAGATATAAGAGCATGGATTTAACTGGAAAAAAAAAAGTTCATCTTGTGAGAGCAGAGAGTATACTAGCAATGAACTGGTGGCTAAGATCACATTTCTTTTATTTTTTCTTTACATATATGTATATTTTTTTGTTGGCGGTGGTCTTGGCACTTGAACTCTGGGCCTGCGAGCTGTCTCTCTGCTATTCAGCTCAAAGATAATGCTCTACCACTTGATCCACAGTGCCATTTCCAGTTTTTTAAGTTAATTGGAGAAAAGAGTCTCTGGGACTTTTATACCTGGGCTGGCTTTGAACCCCAATCCTCATATCTCACAACAACCCAGCTTACGATCACATTTCTAACAGTGTACACTCAGGATACGTAATGTGTGTGTTCGTCTATCTTTATAAGAATTCTTGAGTTAGGGGTTGGGAAGGTGGCTCAGTGGTAGAGTGCTTGCCTTGAATGAATGAGGCCCTGGGTTCGATTCCTCAGAATCACATAAGCAAAAAAGATAAAAGCTGAAAGTGGTGCTGTGACTCAAGTGGTACAGTGCTAGCCTTGAGCTGAAGTGCTGAGGGAAGCGCCCAGGCCCAGAGTTCAGACCCCATGACCGGACCCCAACCAAAACAAAAAAAAAAAGACTTCTTGAGTTAAAAATCTGGGCTACAGCTTAGACATTACTCTCACAAAAACATTTGTAGTTTAAAAGTTGATACTCCTGGAGAAATAAATCCTCAGAATGTAAAGGAGTCTGGGATTTTCAGTTTGCATCCAGCCTGGGCAGAACAGTCTTTGCAACAGTACATATAATAAAGCAGCCAAAACCTGGATTGAAAGAATGGCTTAGGTGATGGAATACCAGTTATGAGCAAGATTGCTAAATAAGAGCTTGAGGTTTTTGCATACATACATACAAACATACACAAACACACAGAGGCACTTATATGTGCACACACAAATGCACAAATGAAACAACTCTCAGAATGTGTAGAAAAGTTAGGAAACAATAAATATATGTCCTGAATAAGACTAGAATCAAGTGATAATTTTTAATATTAGGAAGTCCTCAAGTGAACTTCCTTCAAATAAGTTTGAGAATATTACATAGGTAGGGACCAGAGATAGGAAGAGAGTCAATTAATCATTATTAAAGGGATCGCATCCATGGAGGAATGAATCAGAGACCCCGAAGGTGCAACTGAAAATATTCATAACCTGTATCAAATGTTAGAAAATCTTTGAAAATAGTAGATAAACAGTCTGAACAGTCACTATGGTGTATAATATCACTGGAGAAGTTCAGAATTGGTAGTCTGTGTCTAGATTAAATAAACCAAGAAACTATGGCAGGGCAATGTGATGCAAGCCTAGAATTCTAGCACTGAGGTTAAGACAGGAGATTAGAGAGTGGAATTACATAGTGATACCTTCCCTGGACCAGGTAGTATAATTTTGTCTTAATAAAACAAAACAAAAAAGAAAGGAATACATAGTTGGAAGTTTGGGCTAATTTTTGTCATTATGTTTTGAGAAGTCAAATTTCCTGTTGAAATGCAACTCATAATTAATCCTCACTTGTGTTTTAAATTCTCTCTTCATTACAGAAAATTCCTAGATGCAAAATGACTCATGATTCCCATCCAAAATTTGAAAAAGTAAGTAATCATCATTCTGTTGTATCCTAAAGAAATGATGAAGGATTACAAATACTTAAGCCTGGAAAAACAGCAAAGTTCGTCTAATGTAGTATTTTGAAGATCTTGCTAAATTAAAATTTAGATTTAAAATAAATATTTTGATTTTGTTTGTAATTTCATATGCTATAGTATACTACAAAATTCTTTTTAAGTAGAGTGTTTAATTGACAAATTCACAAATGATTTTGCATTCTACTTGTCCAGAATATTCTTTCAAGAGAGTTATAATTAGAACTTATTTAATAGATAATTAAAATAGTTCATGTATAAAATGATAATGTGAATGTTGTAGACAGAGTTGCCAAAAATTGATGAAATTTATAAATTATAATAAGAGCAATTTTTTGAGGCTTTGGTATAACATGGTGTGAAGAGAATAATCGTGTGACATCTTCTTTCTTCTACCTGTATGTAACACAAGAAGCAATTTCCTTAATTATTTGCCACTGTATAAAATGAGAAAAATGTTAGGTTTAGGGTTTGTTTTTATTTTTGTTTTTGTTTTATTGGTTTATCCTAGGGCCTGAACTCTGGTTCTGGACACTGTCTCTGAGCCTGTTTATGCTCAAGGCTCGTGCTCTACCACTTCAACCTCAATGCCACTTGTGTCTTATTTTTGCTGATAAGTTTATTGGAGATAAGAATCTAGGGAATCTTCCTGCCTGGGTGAGCTTTGAACTGTAATCTTCCAATCTTAGCATCCACAATTTATATGAGAGTTAAAAAAGTATAAATATAAATAATATTTGCAAGTGTTCTGATCTCAAGAATACCAGTGGGGGGAAAATGATGCAACACAGTTTATTGTGGTGTTATTTCCAGAACATGTATGGCATCACATTAGCAGAGTTGTATTTTTTTTCACAATAGAGATAAGCTATTCATGATGTGAATTAAGGGAAGTTTGAGGTGCACCCTAAAAATTCTAGACTGTTGGGATAGGATGTCTCTATAACATAAATATTGGGATTGGTTGTCATAAAAATAATAGCTTACTATGATAAACAATTGCTTACTCCTGAAGAATTATTACGTATGCTACATAGTTTTATCCTCTACCAGAATGTGGTTATTTTTCTGTTGACTCTCAGTCTGTAACACCACATTAGAAAATGCATCTATTGCAGAATTACATAACATGCAAGCCGGTACCGTTTTGAATCTCTCAAGTATGGAATCTTCCGAATTTGAAAATGAGTAATTATTAGTCATTGGAATGATGAAGAACACATATATCCTGTCTTCTTAACAACTTATTTACTTTTAAAAGTTATAGGTTTCCATAGAATTAAACTGTTTTGGCTTTTAATATGAGAAACTACTATATTTATTCTTTTTTCAAAATATTGGTAAGTATATTGTGAAAGTATTGTCTAGTCAGACAGCATTCAAGTTGATGGTCCTCTGATTAAAAAGGGATAATTACTTCAAATTAGACGACAAACAGTATTGATTTTTAAAAAGTTACTACATAAAGAATAATATTTACTCTACCAATACAGTGAAATTTTATTTCATGCAGCTTATTTTTTAAATCTAATTTTATTGTCAAAGTGATGTACAGTGGTGTTACAACAATTTTAAGGTAGTGAATACATAACTTTTCAAACTTGTTACCCCCTCCCTCATTTTCTTCAGTTTTCCTTCACCCCAATACCCCTCACAAGTTGTAATGTACATTTCCAACATATTGTCTTGTGAGTATTGCTATTGCATTGGTTTGCCTTTGTCCTTTGTCTCACCATTTTGTTGTTCCTCTTCCCTTCTCTAATTAAGGTAAATATATACACAATACACAGGCTACCAAAATCAAATACAGCAGGGAATAAAGCATATGGGAAAAATCCAAAAGAAAATAGAAATCACATAGTACATGAAAAGCAACAACCGCAAATAATATTCTCTGTTTCCATATCTTGGAGTTCATTTTGTTCAGAATCAGCTTATAAGGTTATATATATACATAACACAGACACTGGAAAATAATAGTTTCATGGACACTATATCATGAAAACACCATGTTAACTGTTTTTGATGGTAAAGGTGGAGTTAGGATTGGTGAATTCGCAGTTCCAATAAAGGAATTTCAAAAGAGTTTTAAAATTATAACAGGTAAATATTAATTTATTCAAACTTTTTAAAAACTTAGCCTATTATGAAAACTTAAAATTGCCTGAGAAAATAGGCGTTCATGCAAAGTAATCCATGGAGACTTAGCTGAGAGGGAGCAACGTGGGTGAAGATGGCTCATTTTCACACTAAACAAACAAGCCTCAGAAACCTTGCTATAAATCCTTTAGGTTCCCTTGAGAATTGTACTTACCCAGGAAATCTACTCTTACTGTGTGAAACAAGGTTGTAGTAGAATTTAAATTCAAAGTTCTTAAAAAAAAAAACACATCAAAATTTGTGAATTGACTTTAATTACCAAACAGTATTTCTCTGAAAAAGATAATTTAGGTCCAAATATTTAGGGAGAAAGTGTCCTCAACAATGAAAGAAGGTATTGGGTGTACACTTTTCTGTTTGAAATTATTTCCAAAATGTCTTTGCACGTGAAGCACTGAACCACAGAAAAAAATATGATTGACTACTTGAAACCAATGATTTCACACTTCTTAGTAGCTCACAAAATATAATATCCTTATTAACATGAGATAGAGAAGACTTTTCTCTTTACATAAGCCAAAAAGTTTTGGGATCAAAAAAGAATTGAGCAAATTGAAAAGGCAAGAAAACGTATTCTTAGAAGCCTTAGCTAAGCAAATTGGCTTCAGCAGTGGAGGGAGGCCAAACTTTTTGATATACATTGTCTTAATATTTTTGCTACCTATAGTGATTTTACAGAATCTATTTAGCTCAATACAATGCAGAACAGATTGAATGAAGACATGAAAATAAATTCCACATCCAAATAAAAGAGTTTTGAAAGGAAAACCATGAAGATGTAGTGTGGGTAGAGCCAGTCAGATCTGGTTGAGTCAGGTAGAGTAGCAGTTGAAGCACACTTCTTGCTCATAGAGAACTGACCCACAGGCATGTCTGCCTAGCTTGCCAGCCATGAGCTGTCCATGCTCCCTATATGCCCCCGGGGGACCAATCAGTGCCTGTCACCAAGCAGTACCCATCACAATTGCCTTACATCAACTCCCCGCTAAATAATTGGCTGGGAAGGGCTCAGGAGGTTGGGAAGTGTAGGGCTTTAAAATCACCCCCTTGTGCAGAAATAAACGAGACCTGCTTAACCCTGTTCTCCCAATGTGTGTTCCTTGTGGGCTTCGTCCATTCTTACCTCCTGCCAGAGATCTAGCCCTACAAGTGGTTCCCAACGAGGGGCTCGATTGCTTTCAGCAGATGGACGGTCTAGGGTCTAGTGTAAGGTTAGTGCCTCCATGGGCAAACTTCCCCCCACAGCACGAGAGCCTCAATCACGAGCACTTGTTGCCCTGCTCAGGAGTAGGCAGATAAAAGTAACAAAAATGAAGCTAGTTTAATATGGGAAATAGTGAGTGAATTGTGTCCCTGGACTGACTCCGGGGAAATTTGGGATCCAGACAGGTGGACCCACGTCCTTCACGCAGCTCATAAAAAGGAAGTCTGTGAAGGCGCTGAGCTGCCCCTAACCTTTTACCACATCATAGTAGCTATTCAAGCCTGCCTGTCAGGGAAAGAAGAATGGGAATCTCTGCAGGCATTTAACACCTCGCTGCAAGAAGAAACAGAACAAAAGGAAAATTGCGAAGCTGCTCAAGCACTCACATCTTCTTGTGACACAGCAAACAATTCCAGCAAGAACACAGATAACCAACAACTTCCACTATCAGGTGACCCAGGGGGCTGGACAGCTATGCTTTTAAAACCGCCTCCCCCACACTATCAATCCCAGGAAGCCTGCCCAATCACTTCTTTTGGCTGTTTAGGCCAGCCTGGGAACTCCCCTCAGAAAACTTTGTATCCTTGGGCAGAGATACACAACTTTGCCCAAGAACAAAAACCCATTGTTCCCCCTGTAATACAACAGTTGTTAATGGACTCCACAACTATCGTGGCAACGACAGCCAAGCCTATAATTGAACCCCAGTTCATGTTCCCGGTAAACGTCCACTGAACCTCTGCATGACCTAATCAATGGTACCCCCATGACCCAAAAGTACTTGACAAATACTGGGCCGCTGTCAGGCAAGATGGGTTAAACTCCCCGAATGTTCAACAGATGCTCAAAACCCTTAGCATTGACATTAACTACCCCATGATTGGAATAGCTTAATGAACACAGCATTATCTTCAGGGTATTCCTTTGATGGAAGGCTGCTTTTTATGATGAATGTGAACAACAAAGCACATGAAGTATCACTGCCAGAGGTCAGGATGCCGCCATGGGGGGCCCTGATTGCTTAAAAGGGGAGGGCGCTTATGCATCTACTGCCACACAAGCAGTGGCATATCCGCAGTACTTTGACCAAGTACACCTCTGTGTATTGAGCATGGTCTCCTCAGTCCCTTCTAAAGAAGGGGACAAACAACTTAAACCCTTCATACAACGTCCCAATGATCCTTTCACTGACTTCGTTGCCTGTGTTCAAGAAGCAGTGGCCCGGAAAGTATCCCACACTGGAGTCCGAGATGCGCTAATCAAGAGCCTAATATGGGAAGGGGCCACACAGGAATGCAGAAAAGCCATTGCCTGTGACCGAAATGGGGAGATCACTGATTGCATCCTAGCCACCAAAGATTTGGGGACATCAACTCATGCTGAGTACCCTTGCACTGCCTTTAGCCTCTATGACTGCCAGTGCTCATGCGCCCCCTAATGGCAAATTGGGAAATCGACCTTGTTGGGGATGTGGCGGAACTGGTCATTTCATAAAGGATTGCCCATCACTCTGGGGCTCACCCAAAAGAAAACAACCTCCTTCTGTAGGTCTTACATGCAAAAACGGTTTTCATTCTGCCTCTGAATGCTGCTCTATGACTCAGCCTTTCAACTAAATAAGGGGCAGTCCTCAGCCCCGACCACAATAGGACAAAGGCAACAGCCACCACCTCAAGTGTTATGGACTATTCCTATCCAAAATGGAAAAGCTAGAATGAAACTTAAAATCAATGGAACAGAATTTAAGGGCATCATTGATACGGGAGCTGACTGCAAAGTCCTTAGAAAAGATGAAGTAGAAGGGTTGGAATGGAACCTAATTCCTGGCCCTTGCATACATGGTGTCGGTGGAAAAACAGATTCCCTCCATGTCCAATGGCCTATAAGATGGGAGGACTGTGGTGGGGCCACCGGGGCTTTTAAACCTCTTGTTGCCCCTTGCCTTTCATGCAATCTTTGGGGAAGAGATTTCCTCACTAATATGGGTACTCTGATAACAACAGATGATAAGGCTTTTTATGAAGACATCATAACCGATCGAGCCATTAATCACCTACAGTACCCCCAATTCTAATGGCCACTGTTGCGTGACAAGACCAGTTCCACTCCAATCGGACATGACCAAAGCCATTTGGGTTGAATAGTGGCCTATTTCCTCTGAAAAGCTCCCTAATCTCCAGGCTCTAGTGGAGGAGCAACTAAAGAAGGGACACATAGGACCTAGTATCAGTCCCCACAATTCCCCATTTTTATTATCCAAAAAAGGGCTCAAGGAAAGTGGAGATTTCTCCTTGATCTACGTTCCATTGTCATATACAAAAGATAGGAACGCTTCATCCTGGACTTCCACATCCTTCTGCAATACCCAAATATTGGCACATTGCCATTATTGACATCAAGGACTGCTTTTTTCCACCCCCCTACATCCCAAAGCTAAAGAATATTTTGCCTTCTCAGTATGGGAACCTAATTGTCAACTACACACTCGTGGATATCTATGGAAAGTTCTCCCTAAAGGTATGAAAAATAGCCCTACTATATGTCAGATGTATGTTGCCCATGCTATTCAGTCTTTGCTTTCCAAATGCTTTTGTGTCCGTTACATGGATGACATTTTAATAGCACATAAGATGTTACAACCATGCAAACCTGTTTAACACAACTCAAGGAGAGCCTTACATTGCTGGGCCTTCATATTGCCCACAAAAACATTCAACTCAAAGCCCCTTATGCCTATCTTGGATACCATGTAAATCAAACAATTACCCCAAATGAGCCTCATATTGTCATTAAATCTCAATATACTTTAACTGAATTACAAGAATTATGTGGACATATCAACTGGGTATGCAATTTTATGCATCTCCCGACCCAACAACTCCAACCATTATTTCAATTGCTTCAGGGACCCTCTAAACCAACTTCACTTCGTGTACTTTCACCTGATGTTCAACAAGTTTCACAACAGGTCGCTGATTGATTATGGCCAACACCCTTGGTGTTTTTAGATACCACCCAAGGAATCATCCTAATTATATTAAATAATAATGGCCTAATGGTGGAACAGACGCAAACCCATGCTGTGTTACAAAGTGTACACCTTGCCACTTCCCAATTACCAAAAATTAGCACATCCATTACCATGCTATGCAACCTGGCCATCAAAGGCACGGAATGATGCCATCAAACTTATGGCAGATTCCCCGACCATCTGATATGGCACATTACAAAATAATCTTTGATTTCCTAACAACCGAAGAGGCATTAGCCTTACAAGTCATCCACTACTATTTTAACATTGATAATCATATGCCCAAAAACCACGTTTTTAAAAGTTACCCAAGAACTCCCACTTTCATGGAAATGTTGTACTCGTCTCAATGGGCAACCTATCCATCAAGCCATTGTACTTTTTACCGATGTTAACAAAAATATTATGGGTTTTACAATGCCAATACTAAAAAATACAAGCTTCAACAACATTCCCTGTCTGTTCAAGCTGCTGAATTACTGGCCATTTTGCTCGCCCTTACCTCTTTCCCAAAGAACCTCTTAATATTTTTTCTGATAGTTTTTATACTGTACAAACTGTTGCCATTCTTCCTGGAGCTTTATTAAAAGATGATGGTCATGATGTAGGAAAAATAATGTGTAAACTACAAAATGTATTAGACAATCGTGTCCAACCCTCGTATATTCAACACATTAGATCTCATACTAACCTCCCCGGACCCCTAGCTCCTGGTAATGAAGCCATTGATTGCGCTGTCATACCAACTGTACTACTCACCAATATGTGCATGGACCAGGCCCGAACGTTACATGGTCATTTTCATTTACCAGCAGCTAATATCAAACAGTTATTTCCTGATTTAACACACCAACAATGCAAGCACATGATTCGGTCCTGCTCCTCTTGTGCACCTCTTTTACCCTGAGGACCACTTCAACCCATGGGAACAAATCCCAGAGGCCTTAGACCCAATAACACGGCAAATGAACATAACCCATATCCCCCAATTCAGTAAACAAAAATATGTCCATGTATGTATAGATACATTCTCAGTCTTTATAACAGCTTTAGCCTTAACAGTGAAACAACACGGCACGCTATTAAATAACTTCTACATGCCATTACAATTATGGGTGTTCCTTGGACCCTTAAAACAGACAATGGCCCTGCTTACACCTCCATTTTCGTGAATTTTGTACCTTTTGAACATTACACACCAGACAGGTATTCCATATAACCCACAAGGCCAAGCCATTGTTGAACATAGTCATAAAGAAATCAAGACCGTTCTTTTAAAAGAAAAGGGGGGGAGTTCCGGGAAGATGGCGGAGGAGAACCTGGAATCTGAACAAGCTCTTGCATAGAAAACAGTTTCAGAGTTCCAGTGAACAGTCCCAAGCCAGAGAATCACACCAAGTGTGCCATAACAGGACAGAGAGTTAGTCAAGAGAGGGGAAGCCAAGCAGACACATCTGAGCAGCTGCCGCTGCGGCGGCAGGGTCGCAGCGGCGACCACCGCCGCGGAGGCATACCTGAGACGCAGTCCGGGACGAAGGAGCCAGACGCAGCGGACGAGCGGATTCTACTCAACACCAGCAAGAACCGACAAGGAGCGGACAACTTCATCCTGCACTTTGCAGACCAGAGACGACCCGGGATCCAAGACTCTGCGTGAGTAGAAGCCCCACTTCCTCACTCCTCCTCTGGGAGCAGAGGAGGGAAGGCCACCCCTCCCCCCCCAGCACCGGTGATCTCCATCTTGGATACCGACAAAGCTCGGAGGAGCGGCTAGCTCCAGCTCAGGCCTTGGAATAAAACGAGTCATTTAGCAGGTCACAAGAACTTAACGGCGAAGTGACCTCACAGACTCAGTTCCATCCAGGGAAAAGTCACCCAGCTCAGGTGCCAGCCATTGGAGTGGCTCTCCTCACCGGGTAACCAGAGCGAGAGGCTGCCCCGCCCTCTAGCAGCCACCACAATCAATTGAAAAACAGAAACCCTGAGAATGGCTCCAGGCTGGGTGCTGTGAGTTTTTTTTCACAAAATAGCCCCAGGGAAAAGCTACTGTTCGTTGAAAGGCCTCAACTCTACCCAGAACCTAGCCTCATCACTGCATCCCCCTCTTTTGTGATTCTCAAAGCAGATCACCCTCCCAGTAAACTAACCTGGGAGGGGGATCTCAAAATCTTGGGTAAAGCAGAGCATTTTTCTGCCTGTTCCAACAAACTGACTTAAGAAACCAATCAAGCCACAGGACCTCAAGCTGACCAGAGACTCCAACCAGACTCTGGTTACAGACAAAAGGGAGATACAGGATTCTTCCCACCCCTCCCAAAAAAAAAAAAAAAATCAAAGAACTTTTTTTTTCTTCTTCTTCTTTTCTTTTTTTTCTTTTTCTTGTTTTGTTTTTTTTCATTTTTTGTTACCTTATATATATATAAAATTTTTTTTGCTTTTCTAAAACTTTTATTAATCTTTAGTTTTTGCCTCTTCTGAAAAAATAATTGTTTTCCATTAACTTTTTTTTTTTTCTCCTCTTATAATTTTTATTTTAGGAATATGTGAATGTGTGTTTTCTTTTCTTTTCTTGTCTTCTTTCTCTTTTTCTTTCATTCTTAATTATCTTTTTGTTTTTTTTTTCTAGCCCTACTGAACTTCTGATCTTTTCTTCTCACTTTCCTATCCTTTCCATCTTTTCCTCTTTGTTCATCTTTATGTGACTTAACTCTTGTCCTGCACATCCTCAGATAAACCCGTAGTTAACCAGTAGACCCTATCCCCCATTGTGTACACACTTAATCCACAAACTTATTACTCAATTCAAAACCTCTGAGACTTAAATTCATTAATAGCACTACTACCTCTTTATACCTATATAATATTTTAAGCATTTTTTTAAAGTTTTTCTCATCTCCTCTATGTCCCTCCCTTTCTTTCAACATATTCATATTCCTCTATAAATAGATGGTCTTTTAATCTCTAAAATAACATTAATTTTTACGTTTCTATTTTATTTTCTGGTCTCTTTTCATTCCCCTTTCCCTTTCTTCTTTTTCTCTCTCTCTCTACTTACATCCTACCCAACCTATTTCCTGCATTGTGATTAGGACATAGTTAACTCTCCCTGTGCCTCCCCACACCAATCTATTCCTATTTTTTACCCACATCTCTCCCTAACCCTAATAATTTCTGGTTTTCCAAATTCTTCTCTGCGGTTCGAAGCCCTTTAACATATAGTTGTTTGATGTCAAATAGATGTATCTGTTGAACTAGATTGTATCTGTAGACTATTGACTGTACAAATGCAAACTTTGGTTGATGGTTGCCTTAAGATAGTGTTCTAGCACAAAACTGGTGCTATCTTCATCTCAAATGGGCAGAGTAAGCCGGAAAAACACAAGAAAAATGGCAAATTCGGGTATCTCAATTCCCAATCCTGATAATCAGGGGTTAGAACAGATAATGAATAATCCAGAGGAGAGTTCCCAAACAGCTCTACAAACACTGCTGGCAAACATGATAAATGAAAAGTTTGACAATGTACAAAGGACTCTGTATGAGCGTGATAGGGAGAGAGAGGAGGCATCCCAGAAGTTTATACAGGAATATCATAAGCGTGAGGAAGCTACTCAAAAACTGATACAGGATTTGCGTGAACAACTTGAGAATACTCAAAGAGAAAGAGAGGAATGGCGTGAGCAGGCTGAGAACACTCAAAGAGATCTGCAGGAATCCCATGAACGGGAGGAAGCTAATCAAAGAGTAATACAGGAATTGAGAGACCAGGTAGAGAACACACAAAGATCACTAAAGGCATTCATGGAATCCATTAACAAAGAGCTGAAGGAAGTCAGGGAGACCACAAAGGGAATGCTGAATGGAACCCAACAGAAGGAATGGGAGCCCAAAGAAACCATAACCAATCAACTAAGTGATTTGAGGACAAACACTGAACACCAAATTAAGGAAGTAAAGAAATTCATACAAGACCTAAAACAGAGCTTCAACAAAGAACTTGAAGCCATCAAAGCTGACCAACTAGAAGGAAAAGAGATAAAAAACAAAGTAGAGAGTCTTGACAGCAGGTTAGACCATGCAGAAGATCGAATCTCAGGAATTGAAGACAGCCTAGATATTATAGAGAAAGAACATACAACCATCCAAGACAAGTCCAAGAAATATGATAGATCTATCCAAAACCTGGAAGACACCATCAGAAGGCCTAATCTAAGGATAATGGGTGTAGAGGAGCACCTAGAAACAGAAGTTAATGGTCTAGGAAATCTGTTTAACAGGATCCTAGCAGAGAACTTCCCAAACATGCAAAAAGATAGGCCTGTCCAGATACAAGAAGCCTTTAGAACCCCAAATAGACCAGACCAGAATAGGACATCCCACCGTCACATTATAATCCACACAGGATCAACTCAGAACAAGGAAAAGATCCTTAAAGCTGTCAGAGAGAAAAGGGTAATCACTTATAAAGTGAAACCAATTAGAATCACCTCAGATTTCTCAGCAGAGACAATCAAAGCAAGAAGAGCCTGGAATGATGTATGCCATGCCCTAAAAACAAACAACTATCAACCAAGAATACTGTACCCAGCTAAACTCTCCTTCATAACTGAAGGCCAAATAAAAACCTTCCATAGCAAAGAAAAATTGAAACAATACATCTCCACCAAACCAGCCCTACAAAAGATTCTTAAAGATGTCCTACACATAGAAAACCAACAAGACCGCAATAAAGGCCAAGAAACTGCACCCAAACTGAGAATCCAAGAACCATAGGAAGAACCCAGTTTTCGGAGCCCCCAAGAAGGTAGATAACATGGCAGGAACTCCCAAATACCTCTCAGTCCTATCTCTTAATGTTAACGGACTGAACTCTCCAATTAAGCGACATAGACTGTCTAGTTGGATTAAAAAACAAGACCCTTCTATCTGCTGCCTGCAGGAGTCACATCTTGCCCGTAAAAACAAACACATTTTCAATGTTAAAGGCTGGAACAAAATCTACCAAGCAAACGGACTGCATAAACAGGCGGGAGTTGCAATCCTAATATCAGATAAAATAGACTTCAAATTAAAATTCGTGAAAAGAGATAAAGAAGGTCGCTACATACTAATTAAAGGATCTCTCCTTCAGGAGGATATTACAATTCTAAATATCTATTCGCCAAACAATGGAGCACCCAAATTTATCAAAGAAACACTACTTTCCCTCAAATCCCATATAGATCCAAAGACATTAATTGTTGGGGATTTTAACACACCACTCTCCCCACTAGATAGATCAACTCGGCAAAAACTCAACAGAGAAACCGCAGATCTAAACAGCTGCATAGATCAACTAGACTTAACAGACATCTACCGAACATTTCACCCAGCAGCATCAGAATACACATTTTTCTCAGCAGCACATGGAACGTTTTCTAAAATAGACCACATTTTAGGCCACAAAGCAAACTTGTCTAAATTCAGAAACATTGAAGTTATACCTTGCATTCTCTCAGACCACAAGGGAATAAAATTAGAACTCAACACCAAAAGCCACCAAAGAAAGTCCAGTATCACATGGAGGCTGAACAACACACTGCTGAATCAAGAGTGGGTCATGGAAGAGATTAGAAAGGAAATTCAAATGTTCATGCTATTCAACAAAAATGAACACACAAATTACCAGCTCCTCTGGGACACAGCAAAGGCAGTACTCAGAGGCAAGTTTATAGCTCTGAGCTCCTACATCAACAAATTGGAGAAATCTGAAACTAGCAATTTAATGACACATCTAAACCTCCTTGAAAAAGAGCAACAAGATAAACCCCAATCCAGCAGACTGAAAGAAATAATCAAAATTAAATCAGAATTAAATGAATTAGAATCCAAAAAAACTATAGAAAGAATCAACAAAACAAAGAGTTGGTTCTTCGAAAAACTTAACAAAATTGACAGACCCTTAGCAAATCTTATCAGAAAAAGAAGAGAACACACCCAAATTAATAAACTCAGAGATGAGAATGGAAACATCACCACGGAAACAAGCAAGATTCAGAACATTATAAGGGAATACTTCTCAAAACTTTATGCTAATAAGTTTGAGAACTTGACAGAAATGGACCTCTTCCTAGCAAATATTGACATGCCAAAACTAAACCAAGATGAGGCAAACTATCTTAACAGGCCCATATCAAGCATTGAAATAGAAACAGCAATAAGAGATCTCCCAGCTAAGAAAAGTCCAGGACCAGACGGTTTCACAACGGAATTTTACAAGGCCTTCAAAGCAGAGCTCACACCAATTCTCCTCCAACTCTTCAATGAAATTGAAAGAGAAAGCTCACTACCGAACACATTCTATGAAGCCATCATAACCCTCATCCCAAAACCAGGCAGGGACTCATCAAAGAAAGAGAACTATAGACCCATTTCTTTGATGAACATTGATGCAAAACTTCTCAACAAAATTTTGGCCAACCGACTTCAACAATTCATCCAAAAAATCATACACCACGATCAAACAGGATTCATTTCAGGGATGCAAAGCTGGTTCAATATACGCAAATCAATTAATATTATTCATCACATCAACAGGAGCAAGAATAAGAACCACATGGTTATCTCAATAGACGCAGAAAAAGCATTTGACAAGATCCAACACCCCTTTATGATGAAGGTTTTGGAAAAATTAGGAATCCATGGAACATTCCTCAATACAATAAAGGCTGTATATGACAAACCTACAGCCAGCATTATACTCAATGGTGAAAAACTAAAGCCATTTCCTCTTAACTCAGGAACAAGACAAGGATGCCCACTCTCTCCACTTCTCTTCAATCTAGTATTAGAATGCCTAGCTACAGCAATAAGACAAGATGCAGACATAAAGGGGATCCAAATAGGGAAAGAAGAAATAAAACTCTCCCTCTTTGCAGATGACATGATCTTGTATTTAAAGAATCCCATAGACTCCACTCCCAAATTACTCAAGCTGATTCAAAACTTTGGCAAAGTAGCAGGTTATAAAATTAACCCCCAAAAATCAATGGCTTTTCTGTATGCCAACAATGAGAAAAGTGTGGCTGAAATTAGGAAAGCAACTCCATTTGTAATAGCCCCACAAAAAATAAAATACCTAGGAATTAACTTAACTAAAGAAGTGAAGGACCTCTATGATGAAAACTTTAAAATCTTGAAAAAGGAAATCAACACAGAACTTAAAAAATGGCTAAACCTCCCATGCTCCTGGATTGGAAAGATTAACATCGTGAAAATGGCAATACTTCCCAAGGCTATCTACAAATTCAACGCAATACCTATCAAAATTCCACCCTCATTCTTCAAGGAAATAGAAGAGGCAATCCAAAAATTCATATGGAACAATAAAAGACCCCGAATAGCAAAAACGCTCCTCAATGGAAAGAACACTGCTGGAGGAATATCAATACCAAATTTCAAGCTCTACTATAAAGCCATAGTAATCAAAACAGCTTGGTATTGGCATAAGAACAGACCTCAGGACCAATGGAATAGAATTGAAAACCCAGAAATGAACCTACAGACCTATAGCCATCTAATCTTCGATAAGGGAGCTAAAACAATAGAATGGAAGACAGACAGCCTCTTCAGTAAATGGTGCTGGCAAAACTGGTTAACTACATGTAGAAAACTAAAGCTAGATCCTTATATATCACCCTGCACCAGAATCAACTCCAAATGGATCAAAGACCTTGAACTCAAAGCAGACACTCTGAAAACATTAAAGGATGGAATAGGAGAAACCCTGGGTCTCCTTGGCTCAGGCCGAAATTTTCTGAATAGAGACCCGGAAACACAACAAATCAAAGAAAGGCTGGACAAATGGGATTGTATAAGGTTGCAGAGCTTCTGCAGGGCAAATGACATAGCTAGCAAGATCAATAGAAAGCCCACGGACTGGGAGAAGATCTTTACTAGCCATACAACAGACAAGGGTCTCATATCTAAAATATACTTGGAACTCCAAAAATTAAACCACCCAACAACAAATCCTCAAAGAAACAACTGCCCAATAAGTAAGTGGGCGAAAGACTTAAAGAGAAGCTTCTCTGAAGAAGAAAGAAGGATGGCCAATAGACACATGAAGAAATGTTCAACATCCCTAGCCATAAAAGAAATGCAAATCAAAACAACATTGAGATATCACCTCACTCCAGTTAGAACGGCAAAAATCAAGAACTCTAACAACAACAGATGCTGGAGGGGATGTGGACAGAAAGGAACCTTACTTCATTGTTGGTGGGAATGTAAACTTGTTCAACCACTTTGGAAAGCAGTATGGAGGTTCCTCAAAAGACTCCACATAGAGCTCCCCAATGACCCAGCAATCCCACTTTTGGGCATTTACCCAAATGATCACATACAAGGCCACACTAAAGCTACCAGCACAACTATGTTTATTGCAGCATTATTTACCATAGCTAAGACATGAAACCAACCCAGATGCCCCTCAGTAGATGAATGGATCAAGAAGATGTGGTATATATACACAATGGAATTCTATGCCTCCATCAGAAAGAATGACATTGCCCCATTTGTTAGGAAATGGAAAGGCTTGGAAAAAATTATATTAAGTGAAGTAAGCCAGGCCCAAAGAAACATAGGTCCCATGGTTTCCCTTATTTGCAATATCTAGTATAGGTATGAGTCAAGCGGAAAAAGTCAGATAATGTGATGTTAGGAAAATGAAACCTCAAATATGTATTTTAATGTTTTTGTTTCTTTCATGCAAGTGTTTCTAACCCATTTATAAGATTATCTCTTTGTTGCTTTGTATGTCCCTCCTCCACAGTGTAACCCCCGCTTTCACTATATTTGATGTCAGTATAACATGTGGAGGAGATGGGGACAAACAAGTCGTTTAAGGATTCAGGTGGACCTGTTGCAACAATGAGAAGTACAAAATGTCATGTCAAAACCAGCTTTACAATGTCGGTGGGGGGGGGGTGGGGGGGTATGATTGGGTGGGAGGGAGGGGGGAGGCTGGGAAGGGAGGTGAAGGGTAAACAAAGGAGGAGGCTGCAATGCTTGGTAAGAAATGTATGAATTATCCTGCCCATGTAATTGTAACCCCTCTGTACAGTATGTTCTCAAATAAAATAAAATAAAATTTAAAAAAAAAAAAAAGGGGGGGGAACTGGAGGGGCTAGGGCTTAAAGATCCCCAAACACAATTAAATTATTGCCTTTAACATTCACACCCACCACATGTGGTACCCCCGCATCCCTGCATTGGGGACTCATGAAAACACCTACTCTGGTCCCTTTGGTTAGATGGAGGGGCCACATCACAATAAAATGGGAGGCACTGCTCCCTTAATGGCACAAGAGAGAGGATTTCCTTGTATCTTTCCAGACACGAGTGATAAACCTGTTTGGATCCCAACTGCAGTTGTGCGACCAACCGTCACCACCTACAAACAAGATGCATCAGTTATGCTTGAACAGTGTGAGGAGGAGGAGACACAAACATGGAGCTACAGCCCATGCCATCACTTGGGGAGACCTAAAGGGTTTGGTTGAACAAGCCCAGGCTATGGCCCCCGACCCTGATCTGGGGTAGAGTATTCTATTCCTCCTAATGTGTGCCATAATTACAGCCAATTCTCAATCGGTTGCAGGGCAGGGTAAGATAACTTTAGTGCCCAGCCCCCAAATCTTAATGATGGTAGGGGAGGTTACCACCATCTTCCCTCAAATGCTTTCTTCCAATGGCACGGTTGGCCTTCCTTTCTCAGCAGACGCCTTATGGCATCAAAAAACAAACCTTACTTTTAGATGGAAGGGAGCCATCTCTTTTTGTTTTACAAACGAGACAATAAAGCAATTTGATGGCTGTATCATCCCCCTTACAATAGTAATGCATGGGATGGGATGGTGGAACTACACAGGACCCTACCCCATTTGTCCCACTAGAAAAAAATTGCAATCTGGCTACTGACATACCTTTTCATATGCAGTTGTGCCCACGCAGTCAGTTTGATACCTTTGGCACTCTTTGCACTCCTCTTGAGGAATTAGTGATTAGCCTTTGTGCCAATTCCTGGCAAGGCAAGTATTTGGGGACCTCGCGTTGTCCCTCTACCCGGGTATATACAACCAATCTGAAAAAGATCCCAAACCCCAAAATCTAAAGGAGTTTTATGACTCTTCAGGAGGACGATTGAGAGACCTAGGAGCCCCCATGCCAATCGTTTGCTCATCACATTCCTGCCTCGATTTGTCCCCTTTCCTATTGGCCAATACTCATCACTGTAACCAATCTGGATACCACCAGGAGTCAGGAATGGTTGTGGTTAGAGCCCCACTCTTTTTTTGTCTAGGAGACAACTCCTCCCCTACTTGCACTTTCAGCAATCACTGGCAACCCAATGACTCATATCCTTTTGCAGGTTTGGTACGTGTTCCCCCATTTATTGTTCCGGCTACTAATGACTCTCAGTTTTCCCAGATTCAATTGATTCGTCCACGCACTAAAAGAACAGTAGGATTGATCATTGCAATCGGGTCCACAATCATCGCTACAGTGGCTTCAGCCGCTGCTATATTGCTGTCCCAAGGCGTGTCCACCGTGCAACAGATAAACCAGCTCATCCCTCAACAGTCATCCATAGAATTACAACATTTACAAGTTGCCAATCATCTTAAAGGAGGCCTCCTTGTGCTCCAACAACAAATAGAATTGCTCCAAGAACAGATTACGTTTCTTCAATTAAAACAAGGAGGACTATATAATGCTATCACTATTCTGTCTGTCAGCTTTCCACTCCTGCACCCAATGTCTCTGAACTTAGTAACTACATCAAAGTCCCTAGGTCCCTTGAGTACTTAAACTTCACCCAAAACCTGCTGCATAATGTTAACCACCTAAACCAGACCAATATACAGCTTATTCCCGCTGCCTACTTTTTAGAAAATGTGCTTAAAAAGTTACAAAAATGGTTTTCGCCATCCTCTCTGGTCATCTGGGGAGGCCTTGCACTTGTAGGGCTTACTCTCCTAGGAATTATTAAATGCTTGTACTCCCAGCAAAAACGCTTCCAACGATGGGTCACCATAATGATGGTCCTTTTAAAAGAAAAGGGGAATTTTGTGGGTAGAGCCGGTCAGATCTGGTTGAGTCAGCTAGAGTAGCAGTTGATGCACACTTCCTGCTCATAGAGACATGACCCACAGGCATGTCTTCCTAGCCTGCCAACCATGAGCTGTACATGCTCCCTACATGCCCCCCGGGGACCAAACAGTGCCTGTCACCAAGCAGTGCCCATCATTAACTGCCCGCTAAGTATTGGCTGGGAAGGACTCAGGAGGTTGGGAAAGCTGGGGCTATAAAATCCCAACCCATTTGCATAAATAAACCAGACATGCTTAAGCCTGTTCTCCCAATATGTGTTCCTCGTGTGCGTCGTTCATGCTTACCTCCTGCAGGAGATCTAGCTCTACAATGTAGCAATAGGGGAGGCCTTATAGTCCTTCACCTTCACTAGACTTGAAGCCAAGAATCTGTGATAAGTAGTAAATCTGGCAAGAGCTAAGAGGAGGACAGAGAATTAGAACATAGGAGCATTGTTCTTTTGTAACAGACACTGTCCTTCAAGGTATGGGTGATTTAACTCTATTCTTCTCCATACATCTTGTTGAGCAAATGCAAAACAAAGAAAAATAATCTATTGAAATAATTTTGCAAAGAATAACTTCAGTACTCCTGATATGGTATCTATGGAGAGTCTTAAGAGAGAATATATAAGTGCAGTATTCTTCGATTTCCTCTAAGCATTTTGTTAGCAAAATATACCTTTGAGGTTAGAAGTGATTGAACCAAAAATTGGTGGAGTACTTATTTTTGAGGGCACTTTAGACACAAGAAGACTTTCAAGGTAAAAGACAAAAGAAAAAAGTATAGCTAAATATTTGTGATCACAGCTTCTTGGACTGGTATTTTGGAGACAGAGTTTTACATTAGAGATTGTCCTCATTATCATTGATGCTGGGTTTCCGTGGCAACCAAAAGCAAGGGGGAAGTTTAATGGACTCGCTTGGACAAGTAAACAGCATGATAGAAAAAAAATGGAAAATAATATTTAGTGAATTATTTTGAACAATTACTTTGCCAGAACAAAGAAGGAAATATGTAATTCAAATTACTCGACGTAAATTTATGAATAAAAGTAGTCAATAGAAATGAGAGAAAACATAGAGGACTGTTTCCTCTCCAGTGGTGTGATGGGATCTTGATCTTGTTACTTCCATTTTATCTTCAAAAGCTATCAAATGTGGCCCAGGACTGGAGCATCCAGTGCAGACCAAGAGAACTCGCAGAAGAGAATATTTGCAGCAGATGTAGGTGATTTATAACCTTAGACAACCTATTTAAATCTGTTAAAAATTCTCCTCTACCCCAAACTGCCCACTTTAAACAACTTTGTATGTTTTCCCAAGATTGTCCTTCATTAACTATTTAAAATTTTGAGAGGTCATAATCATATTCTATAGAGATTGCTGTTTGGTTGTGATTTTTGTGTGTTTTTGTTTTTTGTTGTGTTTTTTCACTGAATTTCAAAATGTTGTGCTAGTGTGTTACAATTAAATATGTCCATCTAATTGTTCAATGTTCCTGGATCAGAGTCACTCCTTCTATCATTTTCAACCAACCCCTTCTACAAGATTTATTTCCAATTTACCACTTCCTTTCTCACATGTGTACATTGAGTATTCTAGCTGTACTTGACCATTGTTCCATTTTTCATTCATTCTATGTCTTTACTATTATTCCTCTCTGGTTTCAACTTCCTGATAGTCATTCTGTTCAACTGTCTGTTAGTACTTTGAAAGGTTTATATACATTCCATGGAGTTTCAATTCTGCATATACTTAAACTGATGTCAGCTTAAATTCCCATAATTCATTCATCTGAAGTAACAATTTGCAAGACTGGAGACATGAAGCACCTAGACATGATTTTATTCCCCTCCATTTGGAAGATTACTCATTAGTCAAAAAGAAAGTTGAAAAATGGCTTAGAATGTATTCCTTACTAACAGTTTTATAAATAGCTTTGTACAGTGGTTTGTGATTATTTTATTTTACACGGGATAATATTTTCTACCACCTATGAGTTTTGGAAAAAGAAAAAAACTAAAATTTAGTACTGTAGAGGAATATGATAGAAATAGAAGACAGATTTTATGTTTGTCAAATCTCTGATACGTACTCATATTCAAGACTTAAAGTCATATTTCTTACTATGTTAGATAGGGAAAACATAAAACACCATATGATAAGACAACTATTTACGACTTTTTAAAATGTACTTATTATGTGACGAAATTTACTTTATTAGCTAATGTTTTGGTTTGAAATATGGGAGGCTGATCTATTAATAAATTTTCGAAGGCACCTACTGAAAAACACAAATGGTGAGGGGTCCTATTTCTACACTTTAATGAATGGTTGAATCTGATTGGCATTAGTGCTGGGTAAATAAATCAACTCTATTGTAACTTGCTCCCTACACTTGAAAAACTAGTAACGTCACTAAATATCATCTACTTGTAAAGTGTTATTTTGGCAAATGTGATTTTAAAAAGTTTATTTGAAAAGGAATATAGTTTCAGGAGATTAAATGTAGGTTATCATTTGTTTTAGAATGACAACGTTTTTACACTACAGAACCAAGTTTTACTGAAGTACCAGTGTTTTGAAGCACTAAGGATCTTCTCAATTATTGTTTTTTCTGAATTATATTTGAACTCTATGACAAGTATTCCTAGCATTGGTAGACCAATTATGGATCTATCATTCCAGGAACTATTTTTTGGCCTGCTGATGCTGGACTTAAATCATTCATTAATCCTTAGGAGAGGGGTATTACAAATAATTTTGTGACATTTGTTGTCTTGTTCACTCATATGGGATGGTCTTCTGAAAATTGAAAGTTTGAATTACTGTACTTTCACATTTTGTGATCTCATCTTGCATTTTAAGTTGCCTTGCATTTTCCAATTGCTTACTGCTAATTCCTGCATTTCAAGGAATTGGAGCCCTGAAATATAGGAAATGAGAAATTGAGATGGGTCTTCAATTACTTTCTGTTGGCATGTTGCATGGGCCTAGGTGAGAACTCTTGCTCTAGTTATCTGATGACACGGATAACTGGGACTTGGGATCCTAGGTCCCGTGGATCCTGTAGAAGAATAATACCTTTTAGACATCATATCAGCAAAATTTGAGTATAATCAGTAGGAATGCTTCAGAAATATGGAGAAAAACAGTTTGGGACCAGAGAGTTTAAACAATAAACAGAGCAGAAGTGTAAAATCCCTTATAGATTAGAGGAAAACAATATTTTTTTTTTTTTACCATGTGAATTCAGAAGACAAAGAACACTTAGAAGGTATCACAAGTTTATACCGAAAACATTGCATTGATACTTTTTATATTCTAATATATATTCTAATCCTGATTATTTATATTCCAATCTATTTATTGGAGTAAATATCAATTAATTTGTCAAATTATCAATTAATTCCAGTAAGATTCACTGTGTGAAATATAAAATCAGCACATATAAATATAAAATACATAATTATATATAATATAAGAAAATGTTTTGCATTGTTCTGTTGTGGTTAGGGTAACAAAGGCAACTGTTTTAAAATATTATTCCATTACCTATACCTCAGTGTTTGGTAGAATTAGAACTAAAGCTTTACCATTCGGAGATGTACAGCCTAGAGGGAATAGGAAACACTGTGATTAAAACAATTTAATGCCTAATAATGAGGAGAAACATATGGACTTTTCCTGGAGCTATGGAATATATTTTGTGATAGAAAATCATTGGTGTAAGTTCCTGCCTGGTTGGATGGTAGACAAGCCAGGACATGAGGTAATCATGCATATGAATAATTTTTTCACCTTCTTGGCTTTAGCTACTTTTGAAATGGTAGGGTGTAATAAACAATTATATTCAGAAAAAGAAAAAATACCTTCTAGTCTGAACACTTCTTTTTTTTTTTTTTTTTTTGGTCAGTCACGGGGCTTGAACTCTGGGCCTGGGCGCTGTCCCTCAGCTCTTCAGCTCAATGCTAGTTCTCTACCACTTGAGCTACAGTGCCACTTCCTGTTTTCTGGTGGTTTATTGGAGATAAGAGTCTCACAGTCTTTCCTGCCCAGGCTGGCTTTGAACTGTGATCCTCAGATCTCAGCCTCCTGAGTAGCTAGGATTACAGGCGTGAGCCCGGCTTAGTCTGAACAGTTCTGTCTGAACTGTTCATCTCTCTATGATCCTATGTAACTAAGATTAGTTTTGCTCCAATAAGACAATCTGTGCTGTCAGGGTAAGATATCCTGGTTGGTCTGTTCCTACATGGAGTAAGGGTAAAGTGTCAGGGAGACATTTGTGCCAGTAAGACCTCATTTGGGAAATTTTAAGCTGCAGGATTTTAGAAGTAGCTCTTAAGCAAGGCTTACTTTGAATCCATTAGCTCCACAAAGCTAAATCAGTTCATAAATAAGTATTTGAAAATCCATCACCTTTGGACGTAGGAATAAAGGCTTCAAAGTACGATCAAATTTCAAATGAGAAAGACTTCAAATAGTTATTGACAATAATTGCAAATATGAGCAATCGAACAAACAATATAATTTTTTCCACCATACACAGAATTTTACAGAAATAAGATGAATAGCAATTTAAGGAACAATAAGGTTTCCTTGTTACAAATAGGCAACCAAGGATATATGCCTGTCTTAAGATTGCATCATTAACTACTTAAATTTACAGGATACTACATGCTTCAGCAGCACGTCTACCCGAATTACAATACAGAGATTAACATTGCTTTTGCACAAGGATGATATGAAAATTTGTGAAGTATTCTATATTTTTCGTTCTTCAGATGCAAGAAGTGAAAAACAGTTATTCAAAAGTTGATTACAAATATACAAGTGTAATAATACATGTAATTCGTAGAAATAACAGTTATTTTGTCATCAGTGTATTCAATCTTCACTTTTTTAGAAAAGCCTTTACATAGCATAACCTTTATAAAACTTTTGAAATAAGATAGCATTGTCATTTTAACCTAAAGAAATAAAATTCTATAAGGACCTAGGAATTAAAGGAATCTTAAACTGTTTCTATATGGAAAGCAATCTGAAAGGACACATTTATTAATGAACCTATATATTATAAAACAATGTCGAATTCAAAGTATTATATCTAGGAGGGAAAGAAATAGATTATAGACATTATACAAACAGAATACTAAATATTTTAAAATATACTTTTTTCAGACAAGCACCAGAAATATCTTTAGTTTCTGTACTACTCATTTCAACAGATAAGTTAAAATTATTTCTGATTAAAAAAATCACAAACACTATAGAAATCATTATTGATGTATACAAACAACTAGAATATATTTTGACATCAAAGTCAGGCAATTCACTTGGAAGAATACCATGGAATCCATGAATTTTTAAAGTAAGATATTGCTGTTTCTTTGTATTGTGAAAATATTTTGTATGGACACATGGGACGGACTGGCAATTTTGAAATTTAAGAAAGTTACCCAAACCATTAGGACTTAGGAAAACAATTTGTACAGCATTCCACAACTTCAAAGAGGTAGTGATACATAATTATCCTTTTGGCAAGATCAAATGCAGTTTCTTCCAAGTTGTGCTTCAGATCTGGTTTGATATAATGGTTCAACAGAAGGAGATGCAGCTTATCTTTGCTATATCTATTCCCAGCAGCAAGATACAACGGGGTCAAGAGGCCTTTAGTTTGCCCATTGGTGTCTGCATCATGATGAAATAAAGAAACCACTCTGGTATTATTCCATGTATAAGTACTGTGCAGGGGTGACCAGCCATTCACAGTTATTACATAAATATCTGCTTTGAGCCACCAACTCATAGACAGTGTCTAAGTGTCCACTGTAGGCTTCTCGATGAAGAGGGGTAGACTCATCGTTATCCCTAGTATTCACATGAGTGGCCTTTTTGGAAAGTAGTCTCTCCACTGTAGTAAGGCCATTATTTTCAGCAGAACAAAGAAGAAATTTGCTTGAATCCTTCGCCATTTTTTTTCTTGCAGTTGATACCATTTCTCACTTTTCATCTTATTCCTCAATTTCATCAGAATTGCCTAACCAGAGTTTTTGAGTGCCAGTGAGAATGAGGTGTCCATGTTTTCCAATAGTTCACATTGGATGAACTGGTCACAAAAATACGGTGAATTTCCTCCACCTGTTTTTTTCACTATTATTTATTTTCTCTTTTTTCATTTTTACTATTCTAAATTATTCTAACTGGTGAGTAGGGATTTGGTAGAGAGCAGAGGAAAGATTTTCCTCTGTATTCAAAGGGACAGACTGAAAATGAGGACCAGTGGTGTCTTCATGTGCAGCTTATTCTAGGAATGAGAAAATAGGAAATAATGCCTTATATGTAAATGAATTGGGAAATGACAGAGCAGACAGTGAAATGATGCAACCAAAAATATAAAAGCAAAATACATTAGGATAATTATGGAGCGATCATATTACTTATGAGAACCATGAGAGGGAGAGATGAAGAGAGAGACAGATGTGCAATGATCTAGCTAACCACAAAATCCATCCCTCTGATCAAATTATAGAGCAAATAATTTTATTTTTTAAAAGAGATGGAAATAGAATTTAAGATCAGATGTCTCCATTGTTTTTAATTATATTTAATTATATTTTAATTATATTTAATTATATTATTTTAAATACTTGTACAAGGGAATTTCTATTCAACGTATCAATTTTTTAAATATATTGGATCTTTATATAACTTGTCCACACCCTTCTAAACCTCACCCCACTTTAATTTTTTCTAGTTTCATACATCTGCATTGAGTATTATACCTTCACTCTCTTCCTCCATAACTCTCTTTATTCCTTCCTTTTGACTTCCACTCACATCTTCCAAGTGATAGTTTCCTGGTATTCATTTTGTTGGAGTAAAGTTCAATTTTTATAAGAAATTACACCTTTGAAATACTCCTCTGCAAATAGGATGCTTTGGTTAATATTTTTGTGTAAACTTGTATAAATTTCTAGCTTCCAAATATGAGACAAAACATGGGTCCTTTGTGTGTCTGGCTCTGACTTAGTTCACTTAATATATTTTTAGATCTATCCATTTCTTTCCAAATAATGTAACAGTCATCAAAATGGATGGGTGCAATCCAATTGTGTATATGTGCCACACTTTCTCCAACCATCACTCCGCCAAAGGACATCTGGGTTGTTTCCGTAACATGGCTATGGTGAGTAGTGCAGCAGTGAACATGGTGGTGAAAGTGATTTTACTGTAACCTTTTGGAAGAATTCATCACTACCTTTATGGGAAGAATCCCCTAGCCAGTTTTCCAGAATAAGCACATCACTCCCTTCATCTTCATCACAATGTATTGCAAGTCCTCAAGAACAAACTTCCCTCTACAGGTCTCAAGAAGCTAAAACCACACTGTGCCCATATTCTTTCAATAATTTTTTTCATAATTGTACATATAATTCAATGAAAACCTTCTATATACTTTCCTAATGTGGGAATGAGGGACATGACAGAGTAAAAGTAAGAAATATGCAATTTACTTCGATATTATCATATTTAAAATCATTTTCAGCTCTAATTCATAGCCTCACATAACATTATTTTAGTCTTTATTTGATTACAACATCTAATCCATAAATTATAACAGGTAAGTTAAAAGCAAAGGCAAAAAGTGTTTTTTGATTTTGACACTCATGTGTGAGGTTGCACAACATGGGCAAATAGATGGATAGGAATTAATAGCTCTTATCCATTTTGTTAACGTGGAGATGGTTTTCCCAAATTGATTCTCGCAATTCATATTCCATTCAACAACAAGAAACATGTGATATTTTCCTTTGTTTTGACCCTTATTAACTTTTGTTTCCATTTTATTTTATAATGGATGATTTCATAAATCTACCGTAGATACAAAAATATGTTAAAATATTTCTATCCGTATGCATTGATATATACATACACACATATGTTACACAGGTTATAAAGATAATGAATAACTTCAGTAACTGTACAATTTACTAAATTATTAAAACTACTGGCGGCTATTGCCTGGCATTCTGGTTAGTCGGGAGGCTGAGATCGGACGATCATGGTTTGAAGCCCTCTTGGGCAAGAATGTCCAGGAGCCTCTTATCACCAAACAGCCAACAGAAAATCAGAATTGGAACTGTTGCTCAAAGTAGTAGAGTAGTAGCCTTGAGAGAAAATTCTCAGGGATATCATCCAGGCTCTTAGTTCAGAAGTACAATCTACCCAAATAAAATCAATTTAATTATACCTGTGTAAGTAAAGTATTTCCATCACCCAAATGCACAACCATGCTCATTTGCAAGGTAACTCTGTTTTGTCTGAAGTACCATAAAACATTTTCACTTAAGTTGAAAGTAATGCACCATGGGTTCATTCTATCTCTCTCATGCATTTTTCCACTCAAATACTCAAATCTTACAATTATTCCAATTATTTAAAATCATAGCTTTTTACTTTAATACCCAAATATTAGAGTTTGAATTGAGTGTCGCGTGCCCCTAAGTGAGTGTCCTTACCACTTTGTCATGTCCCAGCCCTAAATCATCCTGATTATTTTTCAGATAATTGTGTATGACCTTGGGCTCAGTCCATGTTATGTTATTCTTCCTGGAATTTAGAATAATAGGTGCATGCCATTGTGTACAGGTATTTCTGTCCAGTCTGGACTTTAACCTCTATCCTCACAAAAGGAGACTCCCATGTAGTCAGGATTTTCATAAGCTTGTCATAGCTGATGTTTTTTTAAGCCTTTGCATTTCCTGCTGGTTCTTGAGTACTGTATGTGTTTAGTTGTTCTTCACTTTTTCTTTTATTTCTTTCAAACAAGTTCTTATGTTAAGTGCTGAGAAACCAATTCTTTTTCATGATAGTCAAGGTGAACATGATTTGTTCCAAAGCAATTTCAGTAATATTTAAACACCTTCATATCTATTGATGGTATATAAATGATAAGTGCTGCGAAGGGTCTTTTTATTTTCACAGCAGTCTTTGTCATACACAGACAGATCATGAAATATATGAAGACAATAAAACTACAGATGCAAGGAAAGAGAAGGAAAACCTATTATTAATTGTTTGACAGAAGTTTCCCTTCTAGTGAAAGAAATACTTTGCTTGATGCAGGATTTCACAATATTATATTGCTTGGAGGAAGCTAAACAATCATCTAATTCTACAGAATTGAGGGAGAAGAATCAAACTCCTAAGTAGTTTACATTTGGGTCAAATAAAAGCATGCTTCCAGAAGGAGAGTTGACTTTAGAGAAACATGATGAGTTGTATGTAAATAGGTGCTTAGTTGATTTTGTTACTTTGTAAACTAATACAGGGAAATAGATTACAGCAAGGTAAAAAAAGAACTTCTTATTGAAATACTCATGTGTGTATGTGTGTGTGTGTGTGTGTGTGTGTGTGTGTACATGCATGTGTATACACACATGCACATTTGCAAGTGCTCATTCATTCTGTCATCATCCTTAAGCTTCTGTGACCAAGGATTATGGTTTACCACTTGAGCTATTGTTCTACTTCTGGTTTTTTGGAGATAATCGCATGTATTTTCATGATTGGATTGGCTTTGAATAGTGGTCTTCATATCTCAGCCTCCAGAGTAGCTAACTAAGTTTATCCAGCCTCCAAGTAGCTAGTTAAAATTGGGCCTATCCTCTACGCTTCACTGCTCTTTTATTCTTGTCCTGAGGTGTTCACATGCCTAAGTCATATATATGTCTATTTGCTTTAAGAAATACTCTTACTGCTTGGCACCAGGGGCTCCCATCTAAACTTTTAACTACTGAGGAGACTTGAGAACAGAATCCAGGCCAAAAGTTTAGTGGACTTTCTTCCAAATCTATAGCTGGGTGCATTGGATCATTTCCACCATCCTGCACTATCTACAGGTTAAGATTGGAAGGACTGCAGAATCCAGGCCAGCCAAGGTAGGAAACTAGAAAAGTTGGTGTGCAACTCTTATGCCATTGATAATGGGAAGGCTAAAAAGACAGATTACGTGCATGTTCTTGTGGAAAGGGAACCCCTATCCTAAAATTAACCACTGATATGACACCAGTCTAACAAAAACAATACCCCAAGTTGAACACAGTTTCCCACAACCAAAATAAGTATATACTTTAACATCCAAAAACTTAGCACAATCTGCTCTTTGTTCTAATATCAGCTTCATCTAATTATCATATGATGTGACAGAATAGTTTCTTCATTAAACTTACTATATATTTAAAAAGACCTAGAAAATTCTTTCTCACTTACTAAGTGCAAATGAATGGCAAATTGCCTCATTTCTTACATATTTGATTACCACTATAAATTTATCTTATTATTATTAGTAGTAGTAATATATTCTGATTTATTACTTTACTTTGTAACAGTTTTTAAACTTTTGGCTTCTCTGTTGAAGTATTTAAATAGTATCACCGAATTATATTACTTGGGTACTTAGGGCAGTCTTTTAAAAAGTTTTTAACCAATGGTTCTAGTAATTCTGTTTTTATTTATTTATTTTTTTGGTGGGGTTCCGGCCATGGGACCTGAACTCTGGGCCTGGTCGCTGTTCCTCAAGGATAATTCAAAGCTAGCACTTGACCACTTGAGCCACAGTGCCACTTCTGGCTTTTTTTTCCATTTATGTGATGCTGAGGAAATGAACCCAGGGCCTCAAGCATGCAAGGCAAGAGCTCTACTACTGAGCCACCTTCCTAAGTCTCCACGAATTCTTAATTGGTATATTATTCAGTTTATTTTTAATTTCAAGTTAATTTTATTGTAAAAGTAATGTACAGAGGGGATACAGTTACATAAATAAGGTAATGAGTACATTTATTATGGAAGGAACATTGTTATCTCTTCCATTGATTTTTTTGCACACTCAAAAAAGAACTACTGATGCTTTTCCTGTCGCTATTGTCCAATGGGTACTTTTCTTTCTTTGTTAATGCATTTTTTATTATAAAATTGATATACAGAGGGCTTATAGTTACTTAAGTCAACTAAAGAGTACACTTCATTTTATTTTCTCAATTTCAAATTTTGAACTAAATTGTTTAGTTTTGTTTATGGTAATTCTTTTTTCAGAGTTGTAGGATTAGTTAATTTAGTTTTGCATAATTTTAACACATGTAAATTATTCAGACATATATTTTGCTTTCAAAATAGTTAACGTGAATATGTAAAATTTATTTTCTTAAATTTTATATGGTTGCTGAATTTAAACAAATTTATTTTCTCATAATTCTAAACATATTTTTCCAGATAACAAATACTGTATTTTCAAGAATCACATACATTATTTAAAAAGGCTTCATTACATGGTCACTTTTTGGAAATATTTGTACTTGAATTAAAAAAAAAAACTGAGCTGGGCATAGTGATTTGAGGTTTCCATTTTTTAACTATGGTGGGAAGTATAAATAGGGTTTGTAATTCTGGAGAGACTGGGAAAATATGAGATATTATCATAAAATTTCCATAGTGAAAAGATTAGAGATATAGCCATCCCTAGCAAGATTTAGAGCACCTGATTACCATATTCTAAATCTGGAGTTAAAACACCAGTAACATCAATCTTTTTTCAAAATAAAAGGACACATGTTTTAGAATGTTTATTATTTAAAACTTTTTTTGCAAATTTCACATGTCTTTTATGTCTTAATAATCAACTTACTTAAGCTATAAGAATCCAAGTATCTTGTGACTATTTTATTTCTACTAAGCTTTTAAATAGTATGAGCAATATTATGATTTCACGTATTAAAATACTTTTATTGTTTGTGATAATTTCCTCTGTTTAATATGATAATAACAATATTCCAAATATGTGTATGTGGTGTGTGTGTGTGTTTATGTGTGTTTTTTGTGTGTGTACTTCTAATGCTTGGGAAATCACACAATTTCTTCACATATGTTAGGCCAATGTTTTACCACTGAACTATACTGTCTAGTTATAATACACATTGTGTTTTAAGTTCTTACTTTTAAATTTTCATTCCTAGTATGCTTTCTCAAAATTATATATGATAAAATGTGATACATCTTCTATCCACATTAGCAATTGTTATTGTTATTCTTTCTTTACTTCTTTGGAAATTAATTATATTCCTATTACAACTTTTTTACATTGTAACAGCTCTATACAATGCTTTATTTTCTATTTTATTTTTTCCATGTTATCTGACTTTCATTCCAAACTATCAGGTGGATTAAAAAGAAACTAGATTCAGGACACTTTATTTTTCTCTTTCTCTTCTCTGAAGTCTTTCTGTTTTTTGAAATAATACCAATGACATAAGGCTCCTATGTGATCCCCATTCTTCCCCCCCTTCTTCTGCAGTACAGCTCAAGTCATTTATCATTCAACTTTTTCATGCTATAATGTTATTTAAAACTTAACTCATTCCTAAATTAATTTTAGTTGCTTTGAGCAATCTTTAAAGACATTTTTCTCTATATAATATCAGGGGTTTGTGTTTTCACAAGGTGCGAAATATAAGTGCCTATCAAACATCGAGATATCTCTGGAGAATATTGGTCCACCTGCTCAATAATCTCGTACGTAAATTCAAGGAATACAGGTCAGACAGAACAATCTTGTAAAATAGTGTAGCTTGAGCCTTCATACTATCTTTGAATCGTATTACCATGTTAAGTGAAGATAACATAGTTCTACTATAAGAACAGACACATAGAAGAAGTTAACAGATTTTTCAAAAATAAATTATTATTTTTATGGTCTACAGATTTTGAAAAGGATGCTATGTCTTTATGAAATAAAAACAGAATCGTAAATGGTTGTATTGGCACTATTGCCTCTCTAGATTTAAAGAATGATTTTAGACTACTACCTCAATCCTTTGTTTGTTTGTTTGTATGTCGGTCATGGGGTTTGAACACTGGGCATGGGCGCTGTCCTTGTGTTCTTCAGCTCAAGGTGAGCACTCTACCGCTTGAGCAACAGCAAAACTTCTGGTTTTCTAGTGGTTTATTGGAGATAAGAATCTCATGGACTTTCCTGCCCGGGCTGGCTTTAAACCACGATCCTCAGATCTCAGCCTCCTGAGTAGCTAGGATTACAGGCATGAGCCACCGGCACCTGGCCTACCTCAAACCTTATAAAGAATGATTATCAAACTAAATGTGAGATGTAAAAACCTATAAAACATAAATGTAAAAATTCATGACATTGGATCATTAAAAGTTTCTAAAAATTTGACATGGAAAATATTAGTGGCTAAAGAAAAGCAAGAACTGGATTATATCAAGTGATAACCTTTCATAATTCAAAGGCAACTATAACAGAAATGAAACCATATTCAACAGATAGAGGGCACATATTTTTTAATGCTACAATGTTAATGCTACAATGATTCTGAAACTTAAGTATTTTTATATCTTCTAATTCTACAGAAATTTTTTTCCTGAATAGGATATTTCTTTAAATAACATATGTAAATTAATAGTCAATAGGAGGAGCATATGAAATAAGCTCTTCTTTAGTGTCTAAGAAATAATAAAAAGAAAACTCACTAGTATGACCATAATATAAAAAGACAACGCAAAATATAATAATGCATTTGTGGAGAAATTGATATACTTCTCATAGAGATCTATTTGTATAATACTACAATCATTTTAGCAAACAAGTTTTCAAGTCTTCAAAGGTGAAAGAGTATTGTATAGGATACAGGCATTACACTTCTATGAATGTATTCAACAGAAGTAAAAAAATTTTTGGGCAGAGAATGTGGTTAATTGACAGTGAACTTGAATAATATCTGTGAGACCCTGCAAATAATCCCCAAAAACAAATTTTGAAAAGACACACTATAGAGGATGTATGCTGGACAAATTCCTGTAACTGAATTTTATATCTATTTTAATGTCTGTTCTAAAATTTACAACATTTCTATTTGAAAAAATGCAAGTTTGTGAAAATTAAGCTTTGAAAACCTATGAAGGTACAATTCACTTCCAAAGATCTAAAATGTATACAATAAAAGGATATAATATAATGCAAGTGAATTGCATGTCAGGAAAAAAAAAACTATTGTTAAAAGTTGTTCACACAAAATATTGAATAGCTAAAAAGATGATTTTGGTGTTGGCGAAAAACTCTTTGTAAACTACTGCATTTAAAACAAAGATGTGATTTCTGTTTATTTTGAGGGTATTTTGTCCGTTTGAGTTTATACAGAGATAACTCAATCCAAAAGTATATGTGATAACTGGAATACCTAGGAATTATGCATCACTTCTAAGTATTTTTTTATTATTTTTATTTTTTATTGTGAAAATACTGTACAGAGTGGTTACAATGACATGGGCAAGATAATGAGTACATTTCTTATCAAACATTGTAGCCTCCTCCTTTGTTTCCCCTTCCCATCTCTTCCCAACCTCCCCTGCCTCCCCACCCAATCCTCCCAGCTACCCACCCCACACCAAAGTTGTAAAGTTCCTTTTATGACATAACGGCTTGTACATGTCATTCTTGCAATGGGTACACCTTTTCCCCTATTTTTCCCCCATGCTTTCCCTTATTTGCAATATCTAGTATATGTCTGAGTCAAGCAGAAAAGGTCAGATAAGGTGATGCTAGGGAAATGAACCCTAAGATATGTATTCAAATGTTTTTTTTTTCTTTCATGTAATGGTTTCTAACACATTTATAAGAATATTTCTTCACTTAATATAATTTTTTCCAAGTTTTTCCCATGGGTTCCCTTATTTGTAATATCTAGTATATGTATGAGTCAAGCGGAAAAGGTCAGATAATGTGATGTCAGGAAAATGAACCCTTAGATGTGTATTTTAATGTTTTTTTTCTTTCATGCATGTGTTTCTAACACATTTATAAGATTTTCTCTTTGTTGCTTTGTATGTCCCTCCCCCACAGTATAACCCCTGCTTTCACTATATTTGATGTCAGTATAACTTGTGGAGGAGATGGGGAAAAACCAGTTGTTTAAGGATACAGGTGGACCTGTTGCAACAATGAGAAGTACAAGTTGTCATGTCCAAAACAAGCTTTACAACGTTGGTGCAGGGGGGGGTGGGGAAGGGGGGCAAGGGGGGGAAGGAGAAGGATTGGGATTAGGGGGGGAGGGGGGAGGCTGGGAAGGGATGTGAAGGGTAAACAAAGGAGGAGGCTGCAATGCTTGGTAAGAAATGTACGCATTATCCTGCCCATGTAACTGTAACTCCTCTGTACAGTATGTTCACAAATAAAATTAAATTAAATTAAAAAAAAAAAAAGAATATTTCTGCCAGGCGCTGGTGGCTCATGCCTGTAATCCTAGCTACTCAGGAGGCTGAGATCTGAGGATCGCGGTTCAAAGCCAGCCCGGGCAGGAGAGACCTTGAGACTCCTATCTCCAATAAACACCAGAAAACCGGAAGTGGCGCTGTAGCTCAAGTGGTAGAGCGCTCGCCTTGAGCTGAAGTGCTGAGGGACAGCACCCAGGCCCAGAGTTCAAGCCCCACGACCGACAAAAAAAAAAAAAGATTATTTCTTTGTTGCTTTGTATGTCCCTCCCCCACAGTATAACCCCTGCTTTCACTGTGTTTAATGTCTGTAAATTTTGTGGAGGGGAAGGGGAAAAACTTCTAAGTAATTGAGAAAATTTCTAGAAGAAACTTTTAGCAAATGACAGAAGACACAAACCTATGCATCTGCATTTTATGAAAGTCATATGTTACTTACTCAATCCAATTGCTTATCTCTACTTTGCTAGGAAAAATGTATTCTCAAAATAAGAGCCAAAAGCAGTGAAAAGAACAAAATACACAATCATCTTGATTTATTTGTGAGTAACAAATGAAATAAAACAATTCCACTTAAGGGACTCTAATATTAGTGTATGTGAAGATGTTCGGGAATGCATATATCCATTAAATTTTTGGAATTTTAATTTCTTCTAACGTATGAAAACTAGAACAAGAAAACAAATATATACTTAGAGTGAATGAGCCTTGAAATCATTTTCTTAATTGTTTTGAAATTACAAAAGAATTGATACTCCTTTGCTTTGGAAATCATTTAAAATATTTATCAATTATGATAATTCAAATACCAAGTAAGAGTAATTTTATATAATCATTATAAATATCATTTTATTACTATTGTAAAATAGAATTAAAAAAAACCCACCTATCATTACCTACCTATCATTATTCTTAACTTCTAATCATTATGTAAACATCTTAAACAATCTAAATAGTCACGTCTTTAACATAGATGTAAATATTCTATACTTTTTACTTAACATTTTCCAGGGGCATGTAATCATGTTTCTAAGAAATGTTCACAGCAGTGAAAAGAAGCTTTTGTAAAATTAATGTGATACGTTATGTTGTTGTTTTTAATGGTTAATTGGAGATAAGAATCTAACAAGTGCTTTTCTGTCTGGGCTAGTTTCGAAAAGAATTCTAAGATCTCAGCACCCAGAATACCTCTTATTAAACGGATGAGTTACCGGCACTTGGTTTCATGTTTTTTTTTTAAATTATATTTTAAGATGCTTGTTTTACTATAATGTATATCATTCTACACATAAATTTAGATATATATATATGTTTCTGAGGACAAATAATCTCTAAAAATGTACCATTCTACACATAACATTTATATATATATATATATATATACATATATATATATATGTATATATATATATATATATATATATATATATATGGAGAGAGAGAGAGAAAACAGACTCCCTCTAAAACATTTATGCTACTATTTTTGACCTTTTTCATTTCAAAGATATACAGTCTATTTTTCTAAAAGTTTCTTAGAATAAAATAACTAAGATTTCAATAGAAAGCAGAGTGTATTACTTTCAAGGGAATTTTAGATATACACATGACATTGTAGTAACATTTTCAGCATATTACTTGAATAGGTTCTGCTCACACTCTTAAATATTTGATTATAGTTCGGGGGAAAGAGGAAGTTAATTCATACTGATTAGGAATTTGCAATGCTTCAAAAAATCTATTCCATAATTTGTTTTAAGCACATAGTCAAGTTACCTGATATGGTTTAGTTTTTTTGTTTATTTGTTCAAAATTTCAATATGGATGCATGCACAGTGGTAGCATTAAAATTATTAATCAAAAGACAAAGGGTAATAAGTAATAAACACATATACGACGTTCAATTAGCACTTATAATGCTAAAAATAATTTTGATGGAGAGGATGATGACCACAGTGTAGCCTGATAATGACGATGTTGTGATTGAAAAGGAAAAAAAAAACTTATACATCTTTGAAGCTGGATTTACCACATTGAATGCATAGTTATAAACAGCGTTGGATTACATACAATAAGAATAACCGGAGGGGCTGGGAAGGTGGCTCAGTGGTAAAGTGCTTGCCTTACATGCATAAAGCCCTGGGTTCTATTCCTCAGCACCACATAAGCAAAAAAAAAAAAGCCGGAAGTGGCGCTGTTGCTCAAGTGGTAGAGCGCTAGCCTAGTGCTGAGGGACAGCGCCCAGGTCCAGAGTTCAGGCCAACGACCGGACCGCCCCCCCCAAAAAAAGAATGACAGGAGGAGGGCTGGGAAGGCGGCTCAGTGGCAGAGTGCTGGCCTTGCCTACTTGAGTCTCTGCGTTTGATTCCTCAGCACCACATAAGCAGAAAAAGGAGGAAGTGGCACTGTGGCTCAAGTGGTAGAGTGCATTGAGCTGAAGAGTTGAGGGACAGTGCCAGGCCCAGAGTCCAGGCAGCATGACCTAACAAAAAAACAAACAAACAAAAAACAGAATAACAAGAGGAAAGTTTGAATATCAAGAAATACAATCACATAAACAGGTAGAGACAGTAAAACCCCTAATGTTATTCCAGCAGTCTTTCTAATGTATACTCACCTTTCTTGGTGGTATTATTTTCTTACAAATAAAATCATTTATTTCCACATTTTGATGGACTAAGATGTAGGTTCCAACTTTGTGTGATTAGTTCAAATAACATTCTCATACATATACCATTCAATAACCAATGTTTTCCAATGATATATTAAATGTATGTTCTTCAGTACAGCTGCAAATACATGACACAATTTACATAATACTACTTACATATCTGCAGTTACCATAAAAGGACACAGGCTGTAGAGCCAGGAGTTAAAATTTATTTTTATTTAAGCATGAAACTATTTCTGGCTTTATACCAACAAACTGAATTTGACTCTTTCCTTATTTGAAATCTAAGGTAGAAAATGTAAGGACTCTTCACTTTTCTTTTTCATTGCTCTAGAATTCAACAAATATATTCTTCAATATTTCTGGTAGATTACATCCATTTACAGATGAGAAATATAAGACCACCAGCCAATGTTGTGAGTAAATAATGATACTAGAAGTTTTGTCTGAGATCTTCACTCTGTGTGCTTACAAGGAGAGTCATTGGGTGATGGAGAGGACCAATATGAAAAGATTATGGGGAGAAATGCATACTTTGTAAACAGTTGTTTTAAGACTGAGTGACTTGTGATGAGTATTTGCAATAGGCTTGTGTCAGGGGCATAAAAAGTAGTACATAGAAATTACATTTGTGACAGAAAGAGAAAATCTTGATCATTCATCTTATCTAATGGATGGAGGTAGGGTAAGAGGATATCTAAAGTGTTTCCACATCTCTGTCTCCTAACTATGTTAGTTACATTCTTGGTAATAAGGACTACAAGTGGAAAAGATGGATTTAGAGGAAAAAAACTCTCTGATAGTTCTAAGAGTTATGTTAAACAGATTCAAAGATAGGTCTGTTTGGATATCATCAAAATATTCACGACCATGAATATGAAAAATAATAATAAAATCAGGGATATTATTAAAGGGATGAGTAAAAGGAAAGTTCTGACGAAAGTGTGAACAATGTGAGTACCAGTGTAGAGAAAATTGGAGGAAAGAGATAAATAAGGAAACAAAAAAGTAATAAACACAGATTTACAGAAGAAAAGGAAGGAAAGAATTTTCAGGAAGATATTGAAGGAAATCTACTATTTGGATTTGAAAAGTAAAAAGACATAGACAAGTTCAATAAGAACAGTGTTTTGGTGAAAGTCATTTGATAAAATGTTGAGATATGAATGTGAAGACATAAAATTCTGGATCCATTAATTCAACAGATCCTGTTGATACTAAATGTTGAGAACAAATGCTTTAATCCTGACCTTAGAAATATTATACAGATATAACTGTCATGAAATTTTCTTAGTGGTATTCTGTGAATATTTTTGAAAACTTTATTTAGCCAAGAGATTATAGATTGAACTACAGCACAGAAAAGCCTTATTTTTCCTACAGTTCCAATTAGTGACCCATCTATCCATATCAGTTTGGGATGTTATTGAAATATATTTAGATATGTTTGTATATCTTATCAGCCTACTCATTATAAATGTAGGACAAGTAACACCAAGTATTTAGTTGAACATACAGCATTACTGATGTGACTGAAGACTCCTGGAATTGATTCTTCTTTAGAATAGAAAATGCTTCAATAGCCATTGACACATCATAACTGCCATATATATTATTGAAATCTAATTCTTGTTAGGTATATCTCCATGCTGAAATAACCCTGTCAACCAACCTGACACAAATTCTTATTTGTAGGACAATATTCTTATAAACTTCAAGCTGTTATTGAATGGAAAAGTTTAGACATTAATCTCACCACTATGATTAAATTCCTAAAAAGATAAGACATTTTGCTTTTAATACCTTTCTTTCATTTTCTCATACACATTGTCAAGTAGTGAAGGATTCTGATTTAACAATAATACAATCGTGACTTGTATTAACACAACATCTAGGATCTAATGTTAATTCGGATACTTACTAAATAGCTCCAAATTTTGTGGATATTTATATTTCTCCTGGGTAAACTAATGAACTCCAGGAAAATGTCCCTAAGAAGCCTTTCAAATCTAATATCACTGTTTGTCTCAAAATGCTTTAAATTCTACATCCTTTAATGTGGGAATAGGGTTGTATTGTGGAACTTTTCTCCTCAGAGAGTGAGTATTATCGTATTGCTTAACATGGACAAAGTACCTTTATACATAGACTGTGCATGAACAAAAAAGAAGTGGTAGTTGAACAATGTTCTTAACAGTTTGTACAGATGAAATGGAAATAGAGCAACTATGAACTCAAAAGGAATGTGCAAAGAAGACAAAGGCACAAAGTAGAATGTGCCAAGGAAAGCTGAAGCATAATTTCAAATAATGTGCTCAGGTGTGAGGATGTGTTCAAAGTACAGGTTCAGACAATGTAGTTGGATATCTTGGGGGAAAACTGCTTTAAACTATTAGGGGATAATTGTACAAGTAGAAGCCCCTAACTCTGACTCTAATTAGCCACAACATCATCAACTTAGGGACTATTTTCCATGTGCAAAGTGAGAAAATAGGGCTGATCAGTGTTAGTGTTCAAGTTGAAGCAATGGCAATCACACAACTTTTCTTATAAGTGTTCATTTATTTTGGAGCATTCAAGAAGTTATTAAGTAGTAATTATTTTGCATATACCTAAATTAAGTGGACGTATTATATTGGTCTCACTTTAACCTAGAAGTTATAGATTATATCTTTTTATACTCTAACTTGGGACAATGATCTGCTGTCAGTTATTTTCTTCTCTTACCCTTCTTTTGCCCTTCCACTTACATAATTATTATTTAAAGAGACATAATTGAGCTTGCATTTCTAAATTCTTCAAAATTATCTGAACTACTTCATACTTCTGGTAGCCTCCTATATCTTTCTCAAGGGAAATATTTTGTCACTACCATTTTTATCCTACATGATATTGGATATCCTCCTGTCTCATTCAGTGCAATATATACCTTAGACATCCTATATCTCAACACTTGTACACCATAAAATACTATCTTACTAAGAAATCATGATATTAGTAATTTGGTGAGGTGACATCTGTCATTTTTGAATGGTCTTAAGTGATACTTACATGCAATCATATTTTAAACCAATATGCATCTTAGTAGATGAATGACTTGACAAAATGTGGTTTATATATGTATGGAGTAAGCCTATGCTTCCAATTCATAGTGAAATGGAAAGACTTGGAAAAATCCTACTAAGAAAAACAGCGAGACACAAAGAAACAGATTCCATGGATTCCCTCATTTGTAATAACTAGGAAATATCTAAGATAGTCCTAGCAGATGAGCAGAATGAATCAATATCTATGTATAAATGACCATATAAAATGATGCTGAGCAAAATAAATTCCTAGATAGGGAAAGAGAGGTTTTTCTTTGTGGTTGTTGTTTTTAATGTACTATGTGATTTATTTTTTCTTTTGTGTTTTCCCCTATGGTTTGTCCATTGTTGTATTTGATTTCAGTATCCTTTGTATTGTATATACATTTATCTTCATTTGGCAAGGGAAGCAGAACAATAAAATGGCGAGACAAAGGACAAAAGGGAAACCAATGCAATAGAAATACTCACAGGACAACATGTTGAAAATTTACATTACAACTTGTGAGGGGTATTGGGGTGAAAGAAAGTGTGAGAAAAATGAGGGAGGGGGTAAAAATTTTGACGTTATGTATTCAATACCTTACAATTACTGCAACCCCTTCTATATATCAACTTGACAATAAAATTAAGTTATAAATGAGCTATGTAAAATATAATTTCACTGTATTGGCTGTATTGGTATAGTAAATATTATTCTATGTGTATTACCTTTTATAAAAAATGAACATTTTGGCTGCTAAGTTGAATTAGCTCTTTCTTTATCAGAGGGACTTCAACTGGAATGTTATCAAACTATACAATAATTTCAGAATATACTTCCCATTATTTTGAAAAAAACATTTAGTGTTGTCTCATACTAAAACAGAAAACAGTTCAATTCTATGGAAAATCCTAACTTTGAAAACTAATTGTTAAGAGGACAGAATATATCTGTTCCTCAACATTCCTATGACTACTAACTACTCATTTTCAAATCCTGAACATGCCATACCAGAGATATTCAAAAAGTACTTCTTTGCATTTTATCTAATTCTGCAATAGATGCAGTTTTCAATGAGGCATTACATATTTAAAAGTCAACAGAAAAAATAGACACGTTCTTGTAGAGGATAAAACTATGAAGTACCTTTAATAATTAATTCCTTTTTTAATTTTTTAGTCAGTCGTGGGGCTTGAACTCTGGGCTTGGGCACTGTCCCTGTGCTCTGCAGCTCAAGGTGAGTGTGCTACCGTTTGAGCTACAGCGCCACTTCCAATAAATAATTCCGTAAGAGTAAACATTTGTTCATCAGAGTAAGCTATTATTTCTATGACAATCAATCCCAAGGTTTTATGATGTAAAGTCATCCTAGCCCAACAGTTTCCAACTTGTAAGGTGCACCTTAAAATTCCCTAAATTCACATCATGACTAGTTTATCACTATTGTGAAAAAATTCTACACTTCTGCTAATGTGATGCCCTTCCTATTGTGGAAAGAATACTACACTAAAATTTGCTACATCATTTCCCCCGTAGTGGTATTCTTGAGATCAGAACACTTGCAAATATTATTTATTTTTATTTTATTTTATGTTTTTTATTACATATATATTATCTATCGTAGATATTCAGGAGATCTTTATATCTTAATATTAAGATTTGAAGTTTCTGGTTAAAAGCCCATCCAGGTAGGAAAGTTCCTTGGATTCTTATCTCCAATAAACTCATAAGGAAAAGCCAGACCCAAGTTGCACTGAGGTTCAAGTGGTAGAGCGGTAACCTTGAGCAAAAACAGGTTCAGGGACAGTGCCCAAACCCAGAGGTTAAGTCCTAGGACAAACCAAACAACAAAAACAAAATAAAAACAAACCTCAAGCCTAGCATTTTTCTCATTGTATACAAAGGTACATAATTAAGTAACGTTCTTCCTGTGTTATGTATAGGTAGAAAAAAAAGATGTCACACAATTACTCTCTTACATTACCATGTTACACCAAAGTTTCAAAAGATTGCTCTTTTTCTATATTTATAAATTAATATCATCAATTTGTTGGCAATATTTCTAGATTATTCACATTATCATTTTACACATGAACTGTTGGGATTATCTATTAACTAAGTTCTTATTATAACTCACTTGAAAGACTACTCTAGTCAATTAGAATGCCAGAATCATTTGTGAATTTGTAACTTAAATCTTTTACTTGAAAAGAATTTTGTAGTATCCTATAGAATATTAAATTACAAGCAAAAAATATCTATTTTAAATCTAAATTCTACTTTAGCCATGTCTACAAAGTCCTACATTAAATGAACTTTCCTATTTCTCCAGGCTTAAACTATTGTAATCCTTCTTTATTTCTTTGGAATCTAACAGAATGATGCTTACCTTTTCAAATTTTTGGTTGGGAATCATGAGCTCTTTTGCATCTAGAAATGTTTTGTAATTAACACAACATTTAAAACACAACTGAGGAATATATATAAGTTGCATTTCTATAGGGAACTTGACTTCTCAAAACATAATGACCAAATTAGCTCAAATTTCCAACTGTGTATTTCTTTCTTGTTTATTTTTTATTCCTTTCTTGGTTGGTTTTATTGAGACAAAATTATATTCTGCTAGTTGGCCAAAATTTCTGATCAGCTCAAGTAACTTGAGAGTGGAGTCCATGGAGTCCATTAAATACAAGATCATGTCCTCTTCAGGTTTTGTTTTCTTCTTTTTTTAAATTAATTATTTTTTTCTTGTGAAAATACTGTACAGAGGGGTTAAAATTACCTGGGCAAGATAATGAGTACATTTCTTCTGAAGCGTTGTAGCCACCTACTTTGTTTACCCGATCCATCCCTTCCCATAGTCCCCTTGCGCCGTCACCCAATCATCCTCCCCACCACCAAAGTTGTAAAGTTCGATTTTGACATAATGACTTGTATATCTTATTGTTGCAATGGGTCCACCTGTATCCCTAGTGAAATGATTTGTTTGCCATTCCCCTCCAGAAATTATACCGACACCAAATACAGTTAAAGCAGGGGTTATACCATGGGGGAGGGACATACAAAGCGACAAAGAAATAATCTTATAAATGTGTTAGAAACAATCCCATGAAAGAAAAAAAAAAAAACATTTGAATACATATTTTAGGGTTCATTTCCCTAACATCAACTTTTCTGACTTATTCTGCTTGACTCAGACATATTCTAGTTACTGCAAATAAGGGAGACCATGGGAGCTTTGTTTCTTTGGGTCTGGCTTACTTCAATTAATATAATTTTTTCCAAGTCTTTCCATTTCCTAACAAATGGGGCAATGTCATTCTTTCTGATATAGGCATAGAATTCCATTGTGTATATATACCACATTTTCTTGATCCATTCATCTACTGAGGGGTATCTGGGTTGGTTCCATATCTTAACTATGGTAAATAATGATACAATAAACATAGTCGTGCTGGAATTTTTACAGTGTGTGGTCTTGTTTGTGAACATTTGGGTAAATGCCCAAAAGTAGGATTGCTGGGTCATATGGGAGCTCTATGTAGAGTCTTTTCAGGAACCTCCATATTGCTTTCCAAAGTGGTTGAACAAGTTTACACTGCCACCAATAGTGCAGTAAGGTTCCCTTCTGTCCACATCCCCTCCATCGTCTGTTGTTATTAGAGTTCTTTTTTTTTTTTTTTTTTTGGTCGGTCATGGGGCTTGAACTCTGGGCCTGGGCGCTGTCCCTCAGCTCTTCAGCTCAAGGCAAGCGCTCTACCACTTGAGCTACAGCCCCACTTCCGGTTTTTTGGTGGTTTAATTGGAGATAGGAGTCTCACGGTCTCTCCTGCCCGGGCTGGCTTTGAACCGCCATCCTCAGATCTCAGCCTCCTGAGTAGCTAGTATTACAGGCGTGAGCCACCAGCGCCCGGCATTATTAGAGTTCTTGATTATATCCATTTTAACTGGGGTGAGGTGGTATTTCAATGCTGTTTCGATTTGCATTTCTTTCATGACTAAAGAGCATTTCTTCATGTGTTTATTGGCCATCCTTCATTCCTCTTCAGAGAAATTTCTCGTTAAGTCTTTAGGCCACTTATTTATTGGGCAGTTGTTTCTTTGAGTATTTGTTGTTGGGGGATTTAATTTTTGAGTTCCAGGTATATTTTAGATATGAGACCCTTGTCCGTTGTATGGCTAGTGAAGATCTCCCAATCCGTGGCCTTTCTAGTTATCTTGCTAGCTATGTCCTTTGCCATGCGGAAGGTCTGCAATTGCATGCAATCCCATTTGTCCCATTTGTCTTTGATTTTGTGTTTCTGGATCTCTATTAAGAAAATTTCGGCCTGTGCCAAGGAGACCTAGGGTTTCTGCTATTCCATCCTGTAATTTTTTCAGAGTGTTTTCTTTGACTCTGAAGTCTTTGATCCATTTGGAGTTAATTCTGGTGCAGGGTGATAAATAAGGATCTAGCTTTAGTGTTCTACAATATTTAACCAATTTTGCCAGCACCATTTACTGAAGAGGCTGTCTTTCTTCCATTCTATTTTTTAGCTCCCTTATTGAAAATTAGATGCCTATGGGACTTTAGATTCATTTCTGGGTTTTCAATTCTATTCCATTGGTCATCTTGTATGTTTTACTTCATCTTTCCGTATTTGGATTCCCTTTAATTTTCCATCTTGTCTTATTGTCCTAGCTAGCATTCTTATACTAAGTTGAAGAGGAGTGGAGAAAGCAGACATCCTTATCTCTTTCCTGAATTTATAAGAAATGACTTTAACTTTTCACAATTAAGTATAATGCTGGCTGTAGAATCGTCAGTCCTTAGCCAAAAGAACAGCACTGGAGCAATATCAGTTCCAAATTTCAAACTATAGTGAAAAGCTATAGTAATAAGAACATCTTGGTACTGGCACAAGAACAGACCTGAGGACCAATGGAATAGGACTGAAGACTCAGAAATGAACCAATTGACCTATAGCCACCTGATTTTTGACAATGGAGCTAAAAAAAATAGAATGAAAGAAAGACAGCCTTTTCAGTAAATGGTGTTGGCAAAATTGGTTAAACACCTGTAGATCCATATATATGTATACATATATATATCAACCTGCATGAGAATCAAGTCCAAATCGATCAGAGACCTCAAAATAAAAGCAGACACCGTGAAAACATTACATGAAGGATAAGAGAAACTCCAGGGCTCTTTAGCACAAGCCAAAATGTTCTTAATAGAGAACCAGAAACAGCAAAACAAAGAAAATTTGTAGAAATGGGATTGCATGAAATAGCAGAGCTTCTGCAAGGTAAAGCTCATAGATAGCAAGATCAATAGAAAGTCCACTTACTGGGAGAAGTTTTTCATGAGTCATAAAACAGACAGTCTTATATCTAAAATACACTTAGGACTCAAAATCATAAATCTCCCAACAACAAATCCTCAAAAGAACAACTGCCCAATAACCAAGTGAGCCAAAGTATTAAGGAGAGACTTCTTTGAAGATGAAATAAAAAATGTCCATTAGACACATGAAGAAATGCTCAACTTTTCTAGTCATAAAAGAAATGCAAATCAAAACATTAACTTTGCACCTTACTCCAGTTAGAATGGCTATAATCAAGAAATGTAATAATGACAGATGCTGGTGGGGATGTGGCTAAAAGGGAATCCTACTGCATTATTTGTAGGAGTGTAAACTTGTTTAACCAGTTTGGAAAACAGTATGGAATGTCTTAAAAGACTACATGTAGAGCTCCCCAATGACCCAGCAACCCCACTTTTGGGCACTTACCCAAATGATCACAAAGTTACCAACAAAACCATGTTTATTGCAGTATTATTCACCATAGCTAGGATATGGAACCAACCCTGATGCATCTCAGCATTTGAATGGATCAAGAAAATGTGGTACACACACACACACACACACACACACACACACACACATTGGAATTCTATGCTTCCATCAGAAAGAATGACATTGTTCCATATGTTAGGAAATGGAAAGACATGGTAAAAAATTATATTAAGTGAAGTTAGTAGACCCAAAGAAACATAGGACCCATGGTTTACCTTGTTTTACCTTTGTTTGCAAGGATTAGAACATGTCTAGGACAAGCAGAGAAGATCAAAGGCTAAGAACATATGACTATAGAAGATGATGTTAAGCGAAATGTATCCCAAGTCAGAGACACAAGTGGTTTTTCCTTTCTTTCTTTTGTTTTTAATATGCTTATCACTATGTGATTCTTTTTTAGGTTCATCCCCCCACGGTATACCCCTGTTTTCACTGTATTTGATTCAAGTGTTCTGCATCATATATATATATATTTGTAATTTGGGGAGTGGAAGCGATATGGCAGAATGTTTAAATGGGGATGCGGGTTGACCCATTGTGGCAATGAGATGTACAAGACACTGTGTTGAAAATGAATTTACAATGTCAGGCACGGGTCGATGAGGGAGGAGTTGGAGATGTGGGGAGGGAAAACATGGCAGGGGGAAAACAAAGAAGTAGGTAACAATGCTGTATAAGAAATGTACTCATTACCTATTCCTGTAACTCTGAACCCTCTGTACAGTATTTTTACAATAAAAATATATTTTAAAAAATCTCTGTCTGCTGTAGATTTCCAGTGCTGCCCTCAGAACTGCTTTTTCTGCATATTTTGGCTGTGGTTAGGTCCAACTGCTCTATGGATCAGTAGTCTTCAAGGCATCTTGTTCCCGAAGTGGGACTTGGATTATCCAGTGGTGTTTAGAACCAGGCCAAGGACAGGACAAAACCACTTTCAGAACATGGCTTCGTCATTGCCCATGCAACTAGGATTGCAAGCATAATTTATCTGAATTTGACTCCAGAAAACAATCAATGAATCCAAGGCAAGTCCACCAAACACCTCACTCCCCCCCCCATTTCCTCCTTTCTCCCTCCCTGGGAAAGTATAAAATAATTTTGCAGGCTTTGGCACATACACAAAATGCCCACCATCTCCCCTGGTAAACTAGGTTTCAATTAACTAAGTCATGTAAACGGATAATGCTGCATTCATTATTCTGGACAACATCTTCAGTTGTTGCCACTTCCAGTTTTTTCTGCTTATGTGGTGCTGAGGAATTGAACCCAGGACCTCACACATGAAAGACAAACATTCTACCACTGAGTCTCCTTCTGGCCCTAATGGTTTAATTCTTTAAAATTTCTTCTTGTCAGTCATGGGGCTTGAACTCAGGGCCTGGGTATTAACATATCCCTGAATTCTTGAGCTCAAGAGGACCCTTCTCCCAATTGAGCCACAGTGCCACTTCCTATTTGGAGATAAGTGACTCACAGACTTTCCTGCCAGAGTTTGCTTTGAACAGGTGAATTTTTAAATTATATTTCTCCTAGGTGTTTATTGGTACATTACAGTTTTTCTGGAATTTAAAGTTTTCTGTAAACCTTTGTCTTCAAGTAATCCAATAGCATTAAATATTACATTTTGAAGCTATCCTTTAGCACATCCATTTTGAAATTATTATCTTAAGATGAAATTCTAATTCTTTGTAGTAACAACCCATTAAAGTCTAAATGGGAAATACGCTAATTTCAGCAGCCTTCAATCTCCTTCCTCTTTTTTTTTCTCTCCAGTATCTTTTCTTGTTTTGTAACAAGTGTCATGGACTGTCGAACCATTCAAAAGGAAGCTTATTCCATTAATGTAATAGGAAAGGAATCCAGCCTGCCTGTATCTCAAGGCAACTTTGAGTATAATGTTAATCTAATAATTCATGACAGTGGATTTTCAGTCATTTTTATAAATTTTTGTTTAACTACTCATTAAAGAGGTTCCAAAATGCAAGAATCAAAAATCATGTTTTGCTTTCTAAGAATGTTTAAAAAGCTAGTAATTCAACAAAACACATTCTATTCTTCCAAGATTCCATGGTAAAGAATTTCTCTTTTATCATAGCCCTTACCACTGACCCCTTCCCTTCAAACTTGTAGCTTTGTTCAGGTTTCTTTACCAGCTTTTGTTTTTGTATTAGCCTCAGTAATCCCCTTGTAGTATTTGACAATGCAATTCCATTTATTTTTAGAGAGCTCTATTCATATTGCCAAAGGTAGAGTAATGAGCATATCATAAAGCATAAACTATTGAATATCATTAACATGATCATATGCAACAATTCCATAAATTAATATAAGTACCACATAAATGTGCAACTTCATGTACTTTTTAAAATGCCAAGTAGTTACATATCTATGTCGTAAAATAATTTGTATCACTGGTACAAGAGACTCAGCTAAAACTCTTATATCACCCCCAATATTTTTGTCAAATTTTCTTTTCTCATTAACTTTCACCTTAGGGCCTGCTTTTCCTAGCAACAAGTTATAAGTTGATATCCTTGGATTTTAGTCCACTCTGAGGAACCTCTTCTCTTTCACCACTAGTTAGTCCCTCATGATAAATAACTGAGGAATAACGTCCCATTGTGCCTGCAAGAGGAGTAACCAAGTCGACTGTCTGTGCCTACTCTTGCCTTGCTTTGTTTGGGAATATGGTAGCAGAGCCAGAGGTGTCAGGGATCATGTGGCTTGAACCATGGTGATAAGATTTATGGGTAGCAAAATGAGTAGCAGAGGAAATTGGGTAGCAGCAAGAGCTTTGCAGGGGTTGGGGTAGCTAATACAAGCATCCAGAAAAATTTAGCAAGGAAAAAGACGCATAGACAAAGTGAAATATTAAAAAAAAAATGTTTTTAGGCATTGTGGGAATTCTTTGTCTACCCATGCTAAAAACATGGAAGAAGGTTATTTTAAACTAAAACTACAAAAGAAAATTTAAGGTCTTGGTGCTAACAAATCTGTCCAGGGTTTATTACAGTAAACAAAGAATTCAAAATGGTTTTTCTTCATGAATACAGAGATCAAAGGTATTATAATGCTTATTGCAAAATGCAAATTAAAGGGGAAAATCAGTCAGGAGGTAAAATTTATATTGAATGTTAACATTTAAGAGGAAAAGAAGATCGTAGATGGCAGACTAAAGACAAAGCAATATCAGAACACTATAAGTTCAATAATAATTAAGGAACTTTAATTGAAAAATTGAGCTGGATTGTACACGTCAGGCAAAAGCAAGAAATCAGTGCCTACTACCAACAAAGAATCACCATAATATATATCTCAGAAAAAGAAACCAAGTTCCTTATCATTGATTTCAATAATAAACATAACCGGCCCTCCCCCACACGAATTTTGCCAAAGCTTAATCTACTCACATCCATTCAACATGAATCAAAGATCTTCCTGTAATATTTGAAACTCTAAAAGTTTCAAGTCCTACTCTGAAAACATTACAGGATGGAATCGGAGAAACTCTAGTTCTCCTTGGCACAGGCCAAAATTTTCTTAATAGAGACCCAGAAATAGAAAAAAAATCAAAGGCAAGTGGGACAAACGGGATTGCATGAAATTGCAGCGCTTCTGCATGGCAAAGGACATAGCCAGCAAGATCACTAGAAAACCCACGAATTGGGAGAAGATCTGCACTAGCTATACAACGGACAAGGGTCTCATATCTAAAATATACCTGGAACTCAAAAAATTAAATCCCCCAACAACAAATCTTCAAAGAAATAAATGCCCAATTAATAAGGGGGCTAAAGACTTAAAGAGAAACTTCTCATTGTTGCAACAGGCCCACTTGTATCCTTAAACATCTTGTTTTTCCCCATCTCCTCCACAAATTATACTGACATCAAATATAGAGAAAACAGGGATTATACTTTGGGGAGGGAGGATTAGGTGGGGGCCGGGTGGGATGTGAAGGGTAAACAAAGGAGGAGGCTGCAATTCTTGATTCTTGATAAGAAATGTACTCATTATCTTGCCCATTTAATTGTAACCCCTCTGTACAGTATGTTCACAAAAATTAAAATTAAAATTAAAAAAGAGAAACTTCTCTGAAGAGGAAAGAAGGATGGCCAATAAACTCATGAAAAAATGCTCAACCTCTCTAGCAGTAAAGGAATTGCAAATAAAAACATTGAGGTACCACCTCACCCCAATTAGAATGGCTATAATCAAGAACTCTAATAACAACAGATGCTGGAGGGGATGTGGACAAAAGGGAACATTACATTGTAGATGGAGTGTAAACTTGTTCAACCACTGCGGAAAGCAATATGGAGTTTCCTCAAAAGACTCCACATAGAGCTCCCCTATGACCCAGTAATCCCACTTTTGGGCATTTACCCACATGATCACCAACAAGACCATACTAAAGCTACCAGCACACCTATGTCTATTGCACAATTATTTACCATAGCTATGATATGGAACCAACCCAGATACCCCTCAGTAGATGAATGGATCAAGAAAATGTGGTATATATACACAATGGAATTCTATGCCTCCATCAGAAAGAATGGCATTGCCCCATTTGTTAGGAAATAGAAAGATTTGGAAAAAATTATATTAAATGAAGTAAGCCAGACCCAAAGAAACAAAGGTCCCATGGCTTCCCTTATTTGCAATAACTAGTATACCTCTGAGTCAAGCAGAAAAGGTCAGATGAAGTTGATGTTAGGTGAATGAACCCCAAGATAAGTATTAAATTTTTTTCTTTCACGCAGTTGTTTTTAACATATTTATAAGATGATTTCTATATTGCTTTGTATGTCCCTCCCCCATGGTATAACCCCTGCTTTCACAGTATTTGATGTTGGTATAATTTGTGGAGGGGAAGGGCAAAAACAATTCATTTAAATAGGAATACAGGTGGACCCATTGCATCAATGAGATGTACAAATCCCTATGTCGAAAAATGAACTTTACAACTTTGGTGGGGGTAGGAGGGGTTTGGCCATCTACTTTCCAGCTGATCTGTAGGTGTAGAAGCAATTCGTAATACAAAGCAATACAAGCCAGTTCTTACTATAAATAATTTTTCTCTGAACATCTTAAAAATAAATTCCGACAACATGAAATAAAAAATGTCTAAGTTTAAAACAGTCTTCTAGACAAGTTAAAGAATTACTGAGAACAAGTATTTTAAGAATAATTTCAGAGAGCTTGAACTCAGGGCCTGGGTTCTGTCTCTGAGATTAATTACTCAAGATTAGTGTTCCCACTTTGAGCCACAGTGCCACTTCCAATTTTCTCATGGTTAATTGAACAGAAAAGTCTCACCAATTTTCTTCTCCAGACTGGCTTTATACTAGGGTCTAGAGGTCTCAGCTCTCTGAGTAGCTAGGATGATAGGCATGCGCCCCTGGCACCTAGCTAGAATAATTGCTTACCTGAGACAGAGGTCAGTTAGTATTAAATGTCAATCATGTTTAACTTTGTAAAATAAAGTTAACTGAAATGCCTTCTGCTAGAAATAAGGAATCAAATAAAAAGGTGGGTTACAAAGTTCTTACCAAAAGCCACATATTTTCCTTGTTTTTTTTTTCTTCCAAAATTGTGTGCTTTCTAGAATCATACCTTATCTTTCCTTGCTGGAATCTTTAGTTTATCTCATACATGCCCACAGCTCCTTCAACTATCCATTCTTTATGTGAAGAGATTGCAAATACCTATTTTCAGTCCAAACACCTTGTATGCACCTCTCATCCATATATTCAACTGACATAAAAACTTGTGAAACAGTAATCATATCTTATCATTACTGGATATTAATGTTTAAGTAAAATTTCAGAAAATAATGAATAACATAAATAAATATATCACGATTTTAAAATTAATGCTAAATATAAATACAACGTTGATTATTTTCTGAGCAATTTAATAAAAACCTCAAGGAAAAGAAATCAACTTTTTTGAGTGCTGATATTATGGTTTAAACTCAGGACCTTACCTTGTCACTTAGGATTTTTCCCTCAAGGGTGGTGCTCTGTATTTGAACGACAACTCCCCTTCCAACTTTATTTGGGGGATTATATAGATATAAGAATCTCATGAAATAAAAATCATTTGTGTCCCTATCTTGGGGTTCATTTCACATAACATCATCTTATATGGGCATATGGTACCATGAACTAGTTACTGCAAGTAAAATTAACCATGGGACCTATGGTTATATGAGCCTGGCTTATTTCACTTAATACAATTGTTTCTGCATCTTTCCATTTCCTAGCAAATGGGGCGCTGTCATTCTCTCTGATGGAGGCATAGAATTCCATTGTTCCATTGTGTGTGTGTGTGTGTGTGTGTGTGTGTGTGTGTGTGTGTGTGTGTGTATCACATTTTCTTGATCCATTTATCGACTGAGGGTCATCTGGGTTGGTTCCATACGTTAGCTATGGTAAATAATGGTGCAATAAACATAGTCGTGCTGGTAGCTTAATATGGTCTTGTTTGTGAACATTTGGGCAAATGCCAAAAATGCGATTGCTGGATCAAAGGGGAGCTCTAAGTGGAGTCTTGGAAAAAATTATATCGAGTGAAGTAAGCCAAACCCAGAGAAGCATAGGTCCTATGGTTTTCCTTATTGCAATAACTATTATATGTCTCAGACAAGCATAAAAGTTCAAAAGCTATGTACATAAGACCAGATAAGATGACGTTAAGTGAAATGACCCTCAAGATAGGGTTTAAAATCTACCATGTGTTTTTTTTTTCTTTTTAAGTTTCTCCCCCATGGTGTAACCCGTTTTCACTGTATTTAATGTCGGTGCCCTGCATCTTATATAAACCCTTCTCTAGCTTGGGGAGTGGAAGGGAAAAAACAAAATAATTAAATAATGATACAGGCTGACCCATTGTAACAATGAGATGCACAAGACACTATGTTGAAAAAGGATCTTTAAAATATAGGAGAGGAAAAGGGGAAGGGAGGAGGGGGGAGTGTAGTTGTGGAGGTGGGAGGGGAGGGTTAGGGAAAAACAAAGGAGGAAGTAACAATGCTTGATAGAAAATGTACTCATTAACTTGCTCATGTAAATACAACCCCTCTATACAGCATTTTTGCAATAAAAACCTCTGTTAAAAAACAGAAGTTGTGCCGGGCACCAGTGGCTCACGCCTGAAATCCTAGCTACTCAGGAGGCTGAGATCTGAAGATCATGGTACAAAGCCAGCCTGAGAAGGAAAGTCCGTGAGATTCTTATCTCCAATAAAACCACTAGAAAACCGATACTGGTGCTGTGGCTCAAGCTGTAGATTGCTCCCTTGATCTGAAGAGCACAGCGACAGTGCCCAAGCCCAGAGTTCAAACCCCACGACCGACAAAAAAAAACCCCACAAAACAGAAGGTGTCATATACACCAAGTATAGTAGCCGACATCTGTATTCCCAGCTGATTGGGAAGCAGAAATGACGAGCGTCACTTTCTGAGGCCAGGCCAGAGAAATAACTGCCAAGACAACCATCTCAACAAATGAGCCGTCCATAGTGGTTCACATCTGTAATCCTAGTTAATTATGTTATGAGGCATAGGTAGCAAGTCTCAGTCAATCTAAGATCAGACCAGTGCAAAAAGTTCAAGATCTCAAGTAAATAAAATGGAGTAGAAGTATGGCAAAAGTAGTTGAGCTGCTTGGTACTATACAGACAAAGTCCTGTCTAGCAAACAGAGAACCCTTGACTAGAACCCTAATAATATTCCTTTCTTCCACCAAAAACCCTAAATAATTTTGTCTTATTTGAACATCTAATTTCAAGGCCACTGACAAATCAGAGATGGTGATATTCTCTTAAAAATTAGGTATTCAAAAGAGACAAAGTTCTTTATATTTTGAAAAAAATTGAAAAGGAAGGAAAATGCATGTGATTTTTGTTAGCTCCATAATTCTTGAAAACATAAAACGTACTCAAGTATTTAATATATATCCATATCTGTGCATATATCCATGTATGTATAAATGTGTGTATGTATATAATCATATATATACATACATATATATGTATAGTTCATCTCTTTTCTGTGTAGCAAATGGTACAAATGAATCTGTACAATCACTATTCAAAGGCATGAATAGACAAAGAGAATGAGCAGAGAACTCATACTCAGAAATCTATGGTTAGCCTATAACCCTGAAAATCATTTACATCAGTTTGCATGTGTCAGTTAGTGCAGGACAGGGACAATACAATGTTAATGAGATACCAGGCAGATGACATGAGAAATGAGAGATACAAATGGTACAATATTCTTTTTGATGGGTAAGTAGAATTTCCAGTGTTTCTCTGTGTGTGTGTGTGTGTGTGTGTGTGTGTGTGTGTGTGTGTGTGTGTGTCTATGTGTGTGCCAGTCCTGGGGTTTGAATTCATGGCCTGGATGCTATCCCTAAGTTTTTATGCTCAAGGCTACCATTCTACTACTTGAACCACAGCTCTGGTTTTTTTGGTGCTTAATTGGAGAAAAAAGTCTCATATAGACTCTTGCCTGCACTTGCTTGCAGTTATAATTTTCAGACCTCAACTTCCTGAGTGCTAATATTACAAGGGTGAGCTATCACCACCTGCCCTCTACCTCTTACCTATAACCTTGGCCATCCTCTGAGTTCCAGAAGTGTATGTCTTACCAAGGTCACATTTTTATTTTGCCAGTGTTGTGGCTTGAACTCAGGGTCTGGGTATGTTCCTGAGCTGTTTTTGCTCAAGGCTACATTCTATCACTTAAGTCACAGTTCCACTTTTGGCTTTTTCTGTTTATGTAGTACTGAGGAATCCAACCCAGGGCTTCATGCTTGCTTGGTAAGCACTCTTCCACTTAGCCACATTGACAGCCCAAGGATTACCTCTAACAGGAACTATGAGGGTGCAATTTATTGACATACTCTTTTCAGCACAGAAATCGCTGGCCATTTCATATCTTTGCCAGGATTTGGGACCAGTGTGAGACTCAGCAATGAGGAATGATGAATGAGTGATAGCCACCAGGCCTCAGAGATCTAGGCTCACATCCTACAGAGGAATAGAGAATATGGAGCCAGAATTTTCTACAACTCCTACAGCCTAGCAACAGTGGTCTCCCTTAGAGGCAGCAGCTAGCTGCTAGATGTCCCAATGGGACACCTCAGCCAGAACATAATTCACTCATTGCATACCCCAACCAAGGCAAGCATTCTGGGCTTCAGTTATTAAATGGCAGAGAAGGATGCTTTGTTCAAGCTACTGGCTCAGACTTAGTACTCTCTGAGGGCTTGTCCCAGCTTGCCCAGGTTGGGGCTCTGATCATGGGCAACCTGCTGAATGCCCATCATCCATACGTCATCCATAACTACACAGAAACTTGGACTTACTGCCTTCTTTTTTTTCTTTGACAGGACTGAGGTTGAAATATGAGCCTAGGCCCTATCCCTAATCTCCTCTTTCTCAAGGGTAGCTCTCAGCCCTTGAGCCACAGCCACAACCCATAGGGATATTTTGCTGTGACCTCTTAGAAATAAGAGTTTTGCGGACTTTCCTGTCCTGGCTGAATTTAAATTGGCATTCTCTACATCTCAGCCTCCTGAGGAGCTAGGATTATGTGCAGGAGCCACTGACACCTGGCTTTATTTTCTTCTTATTGTTCTTTTTTTTGGGGGGGAGGGGGTGGTCAGGTCATGGGGCCTGAACTCTGGGCTTGGGCACTCTCCCTCAGCTCTTCAGCTCAAGACTAGCACTCTACTACTTGAGCCACAGCGCCACTTCCAACTTTTATCTTTTTGCTTATGTAGTGCTGAGGAATCAAACCCAGGGCCACGAGCATGCAAGGCAAGCGCTCTACCACTGAGCCACCTTCCAAGCCCTCTTGTTCTTTTTTAACCGTGAAAATCTGAAATCTTCAGTGTCATTCCAATGGTTTGCATTCGAAGTAAATTTCCCAGGCCTGGAGTTAGAATACCAGGACTGCCACACACAAATGGAGGGAGATCCTGACAAACTCATTCATATTTATGTGAATGCTAGTGGAATGTTATAAAAGTAATTAAATTTGCAGTTAATTCATGATTCTATTTTAGAAAGCCACGCAAAAATTATTGGATTTACATCTTCTATTCTAGCACCATGCTATGATTCCCCTAATGGAAGGATATTGATTAATTTTTAATTAATGCTTTCATAAGTATTCAAGTATGATACTTCATTAAGTGGAGACATAACTTAATAACTAATTATTGGTAACTATATATATATATATGAAATTTAGTGATATCCTCACATTCTCTCTCTACATATATATATATATATATATATGCATATATAAACAGCAATCTACACATCTCTCACTCCATATATATATATGGCACTACTGTGGCTTGATAACAGGTCATCAGAACTTCCTGGCAGCTCAGTTTGTCAGAGGTTGGTGTGCTAAGACTGTGACCCCATTTGTGGGTTGGGCATTGTAGGCTGTAAGTTGAAATCCCAGCATTGCCAAAAATTTATTCATGGAGTATGAAGACACTTTTACACAGTTTTTTTTTTTTCCTGAAAAATGTCCTGGGTCTCAAAATGATATATACTTCATATGCAAATATATCCTGTGTGATAGGATGTAATAAATGACATGTTATAGGTGTAATAATACTAAATGAATAAGGGTTATAAATGTCATACTCACTAAACTCATGTATGTATTTTTCCAGTGTTGGAGCTTCAATTCAGGCCCTGGGAACTGGTCTGAATTTCTTGTCTTCAAGGACGGTGAGCTTACCCTTCACCCACAGTGCCACAGAGATACCCAGATGCTGAGTTCAAATCCCAGGCCTCCCAGAAAATTGGTGCAAATTCCAAGCCAGGGCCTTTTTTTATTTTATTTTATTTTTGCCAATCAGGCGGCTTGAACTCAGATCTTGACAACTCTGCCACAGCTACACTGGGATCCTAGGACCCAAGTTCAAATCTTGATTTTGGCAAGAAATAAAATAAATAGGAGAAGGATAAAATGGAGAAATTCAAGAAGGTGGTTTTACATTTTTTTCCCTTTGCATTGTGACCATCCTGCGTGTAAATGACAAGGCCCAGAAAGTGTACATGACATTGCATGATGATGTTTGGCTGGCTAATAGGGAAGCCATAGCCAAAACCTCAACTTAGGCCTGGAGGTCGAATCCAGGGACTGCTACTAAGTATTGGCATGAGGCTCTAAGAAACCCATTCCCATGTACATCCATATGAATGGAATTTTATAACAGTAACAAATTAGTAATTAGTGTATGAGTATACAATAAAATTATACACAACAATTATACTACAATGACTAATTTTCAATTAATACTTTATTATGTATTCAACCATAATACTTAAAAGTGGAAGGAATAATTTGATTGTCAATAATGGGTAGTAATATTATATATGTAATTTCATACTATACAGACAGCTTTCTCTTGTTTTATACATATATGTATATATATGTGTGTGTATACACACACACACACACACACACACACACACACACACATATATATATATACACATATATGCCAATCTACATATTTATCTGTTCACACTTGTCACTCTTGGGGCTCAGTAGTATAACGATGGCTAGTACATACAAAACCCTGGATTCGATTCCTCACTACCGTATGCACATAAAAATCCAGAAGTTGTGCTCTCACTCAAGCAGTGAGCATTAGTTTTGAGGATAAAAGCTTAGGGACTGTGTCTAGACTCTTACTCAAGGTCCAAGATGGGCATGAAAAAAAGACTAAATGTTGTGACTGCAACTCTATAAGGATAGGACTTCAAATACCTCATCACAGAGCAAGCCGGGAGTCTGGTGCTGACAGCTGCCATCTAACCTGACTTAGACAGAGGTATACTACTGCAACTCAGCCTCACAGAACCAGATGCGGCTGGCTTGCTCACCCCTGTCATCCAAGATTCTCAGAGGCTGAGATCTGACACTGGTGGGTTTAAAACCCAGCCCTGGTGGGATGTCTGTGAAACTCTGAGCTGTGGATCAAAGTGATAGATCTCTAGCCTTGAGCAAAAGATCTTAGGACAGTACCTCCAACATTTTAGTGCAATTCCTGTGGCTGACTCCCCCCCCCCAAAAAAAATACCCCTCTGAATCATTAGATGTGAACTTTGTGCAGTTTGTGATGTCTTTCTGAAAGAATGGTGATACTGATGAAAGCACCCTAATACTAATGACAGCTTGTGGGATACATCTATGTGATGAGTCCTTCCTGGGGTGCTGGGGCCCTCACGGGTTGCTGTGTGCTGAGTCCTGCACAGGATGCTATGTGCTGAGTCCTTCACAGGGTACAGTGTGCTAAGTCCTGCATTGGGTGCTGGGTGCTGAGTTTTAAACAGGATGCTGTGTGCTGAGTCCTGTAAAGAGAGTTATTTGGAGCCGGGCACCAGTGGCTCATGCCTATAATCCTAACTACTCTGGAGGCTGAGATTTGAGGGTCATGGTTCAAAGTCAGCCCGGGCAGGAAAGTCGCTGAAACGCTGATCTCCAATAAACCACCAGACAACTGGAAGTGTCGCTGCAGCTCAATTGGTAGAGCACTAACCTTGAGCTGAAGCACTGAAGGACAGAGTTCAGGCCCAGATTTCAAGCCCCATGAGCGACAAAAAGAAAAGAGTGTTATGTATTTTGTCCTTCAAAGGGTGCATTCTTTCATCTTGTCCTTGTAAGAACTCCACAACTGACATGACCATGCAGAAAAGAATATTGAGGGTCAGATCTGTCCCCAGGGCAGGGACAAAATTATGTATTACTGAAGACTAGTGAGGTGTCTATAGGAGACAATTGTTTGTCTTGTTTTTTCTAACTCATGTACCTTGAACTCAGGGCCTAGGCACTGACCCATACCTCTTGGGCTCATGGCTAGCACCCCACCACATGGAGCCAAGAACCCCCTTGCAGCAGAGTGCCACTGCTTAGGGTTCTATAACCAAGGTCTGTCATCCTGCCTTCTCAAGAAGCTGAGATCTGGGTTCCAAACTATCCTTGACACAAAAGGTACCAAGAGACTATTATCTCCAATTCACCACTAAGAAACCTGAAGTGGAAGCTGGTGCTTGTGGCTCATGCTGTTCATCCTAACTACTCAGGAGGATGAGATCTGAGGATCATGGTTCAAAGCTAGCCTGTGCAGGAAAGTCCTTCAGACACTTACCTCCAATGAACCACCAGAAAACCGGAAGTGGCTCTGTGGCTCAAGTGGTAGAGCACAAGATTTGAGCTGAAGAGCTCAGGGACAGCACCCAGGCCCAGATTTCAACTCCTACAATGACAACAACAACAAAAAACAGACAGAAACAAACTAACAAACTTGAAGTAGAGGGCTGGGAATGTGCCTTAGGGGTAGAGTGCTTTGCATGTATGAAACCCTGGGCTTGATTTCTCAGAACCACATCACTAAGAAAAAGTCTGAAGGAGGTCTCTGGTTCAAGTGGGAGAGGGCAAACCTTGTACAAGAGAAACTAGGTACACTGCTCATGTCTTGAATTCAAGCTCCAGGATTAGTGTATGTACACACGCATGCTCGTACACACACTCACACACAGAGAGAAAGCAGGAGTGAAGCTGTGACAAAGTGGTAAAGCACTAGACTTCGGCTCTGAGCTCATGGTCAGCACCCAGGCCCTGTGTACAACCCCAAAACCTAGCCACCCAGGGCCCAACTATGAGAGGTCAAAGGTTTCAAACCCTGATGAGCTTCACCAGTGCTAGATGACAGGAAACTTTGTGATATCCAACATGTGCTTGGATTTCCCAAGCTTCTGGAAACCTAGGAGAGGCATTAGAGGCCCATCATTGCCGGCAATGAAACATTTCATTATGTTCAGTGCCCTAGTTGTCTGCCTGAAGGACTACTGAATTATATTGAGCACCGTATCTGAACACTGGAATATAGTCTCATAAAGGCAGGATAAGAGCACAGAACTTGGCCTGCCATGGGAGGTGGCAAAAATGAAGGCCTGCTGTTAAATCAGAGCACTGGGAAGAGAGATAGCTAAGGGTAAAAAGAGGCCTTTTTCTCCTGACTTTCAGAGCCTGCCCACACATCCTCACTAATTGGCCCAGATGGAGTTACTTGGTACACAGATGTACATGAGTGAGGTCTTTTGTGTTCCTGTCCAGACAATGAGGGAGACTTCCTCCAACAGTCCTGGGATGCAGAGAAACCCTCAGGTTACATTGGGAGCAGGGAGGGGAGCCCTGGAATATGCAATATCATAAAAGCACTTTCTGTGTTATGAAATCATTGTATTGAATACAATTTTCCTTGCTTGGTACCATTCATCAAAGCTACTCAGGAGTTTCACCTATAGGAATACATCCATACATACACAAAGAAATTGTGGTACGGGTTTTATTTTTTGAGGGGGCAGGTCCTGTGGTTGAACTATGAGCCTAGGCCTAGTCCAAGAGCTCCTTTTTCTCGAGTACTGCATTAAGCTTGAGTCACAGCCCCACTTCTGGGTTTTTCTGTGATCTCTTAGAAATAATATTGTCAAGGACTTTCTTACACTGGCTGGTTTCAAACTCAAATTCTCTATATCTCAGCCTCCTGAGGAGCAGGGATTACACTCAGCAGGCACTTTCACCTTCTTTCTTTTTTCCTTTGTTTTATAATCTGGACTGACTTCTTAATAGGGTCATTTCTATGGTTGGGACTTATAAGTAAACTACCCAATGTTCTTTATACCTGCTTTCTTTGAGAGTATTTTCTCTATTCATCTTACTCTCTGGTCACAGGTTTGAAGCCAAAATGAGAAATGAGTTTTACAGGATTTAGGAGAAAATGTCCACAGGACATGCCAGTTCTGTCACTTAGCATTGAGCTGCAGTGAATTTACTGTCTCAGGATATGAGGACCAAAAGCTGGAGCAATCCTCATACTGTCTGCATTGCTCCTTTTGCCTATAAAATGATCTAATAATTATGAGAGCTGTGTGTCTCAAATCTTCATGATCTAGAACACACTAGAAGCATGTTCCTGTTTCTGTTTCTCTAGTACCTCTTGAGATTTAGACTAAAGGTTTGGGTGGAGTGGCTTCTAGGTGAATCCCTGAGGAAATCCACTTTAAGCCTGCTCAGGAGATCTCCATTCAAAGCTAGCCCTAGCAGGAAAGCTTTATTGTCTCCAATAAACCACAAGAAAACCAGAAGTAGAGCACTGGCTTACAGGATAGAGCTCCAGCTTTGAGAGAGAAAGCCAAGCAGGAGATACAGGCCAGACCAGGCAGGAAATCCTAGGAGGCGCTTATGTCCATTGAACAACCAGATGGCTGAAAGTGGAGCTGTGACAGTGGTAGAACCTCAGCCTTGTGAAAAACAGCTGAAGAATTCATCACATCACATCCTCAGTTTAAGCCATCGGATGGTCACAAAAGAAAATTCAAAAAGAGAAGGCCAAGTTTATGTATCAGTGTCCTAGTTACTTACGTGGGTATATTACTTCCCTAAGTGAAAAGAGGCTGTATGCAAAACTTCTGCTTTTATTTAAGATTTATGTTTTAGATATGCTCATTGTACATACTGCATCATTTTCATCATTTCAGCCCCATTGCTTTTCTCTTCCAGGGTTCTAGGCCTGTTTCCTTATATGATGCACGCTGAAGCTCTCAGCAGCCTTTATTTACATTTTATTATGAGGCCAATGCAGGAGCAGTCACAAATCAGGCAGGGGAAGAGAAGATCAGAGTTCATAGAAATAAGCGGTATTCAGAAAATTGGGGACGCAAAATGGTAGCATATATATGTAAAAACTACCATTAAGAAAAAAAGGTGAGGGGGCTGGGAATGTGGATTAGTGGAAGAGTGCATGCCTAGCATGCAAGAGGCCCCGTGTTCAATTCCTCAGCAACACATATACAGAAAAATCCAGAATTGGTCCTGTGGCTCAAGTAGCAGAGTGCTAGAGACAGTGCCCAGGCCTTGAGTTCAGCCCAAGAAATGTCAAAGAGATAACTATGTAGGTCGGTAGGTAGGTAGGTAAGTAGGTAGGCAGGTAAGTAGGTTGGTACATAGATAGACGGACAGACAGACAGACAGACAGATAGATAGACAGATAGATAGATAGACAGATAGACAGATAGACAGATAGACAGACAGACAGACAGACAGACAGACAGACAGACAGACAGACAGACAGACAGACAGACAGACAGACAGACAGACAGACAGACAGATAGATAGATAGATAGATAGATAGATAGATAGATAGATAGATAGATAGATAGATAGATAGATATAGATAGATAGATAGACAGACAGATAGATAGAAAAATGATAGATGAATCTACTTCAGGAGGAAAGAAGAGAACAATTCCCAGTCATGAGGCCTTCTGTAGTGTGCCAGGACACCAGCATCACCTTCACACAAACACAGAGCCGGAAGAATATCTCTTTCCCACTTCTCAGGCAGCCGAAGCCCCAGAGCCAAGAGGGCAGAGCCAGGTTCTAACTCAGCTGCTTGGAGAAAAAAAAGAGAAATGACCCTGCCTCACCTAGGACTGGGGATTAGCATTAATGATGTGGAGAATGAACGAAGGAGAAATGACTGGCAGAGGTAGAAGAAGGGCCTTCAAATCTGATAGATGGAGAGTAAAAATCCCACTCCCTAAGACCAGAGAGCAGGGTTTTTCTACTCTGTTCCTCCACTCTCCCTAACTAAACTGGTTCTCTATTGGTAACCAAAAGATAGCCCGAGGCTCCCTTCACCTGAGGGAGGAAGGTTAGTCTTTGTTTGAGGAAGCTGAGAAAAACTTCTCCCTGCTTTACCTCTAACAAATGTTTCAGGTTTTCCCCCATTGCTGGTTGTGCCTGGAATGAATGACGTTGTTTTGCAGCTCACTTCCCGGTTGATTTTGTATATTCTGCCTCCTTGTTCTCTTCACCTAGCCTGGCTTTGAAACTGTTTTCTGTCCTTCAAATACAGTGTTACACTGGAGTTCTTCCTGCTAACTGTGCCAGGGCTTGGATCCTGAGAACTTCATTTGAACCCAGGATGGGTCAATGGGTCAAGAACACTAAGAACATTTAGTGTAACTTCTCATCACCAAAGGAAAAACAAGAAGCTCTTGAACATCTGACCTTTCAGATGTGGAAGTCAGAGTGTCATGGACTTTCCTGCCCTGGCTGGCTTCAGTGTGATCCTGAGACCTCAGCATCCTGAGCTATGGTGATGCGCAAGAGCTACTTGTGCTTTGCTAGGTTCAGATGTGTAATGACATTGACAATACAAGTCAACTGCTTATCACAAAGGGCTTAGGTAGCATATTAAGCCTTTCAACATTGGACCTTTCAGAACCCTGTGGACACAAGGTTACAATGCTAGAGTCTGTGAGGCTGGGCATGTGGATCTGCTACACTTAAGCCTGGAGGTCTGACTACAATTCTGCTGTATATCAGCGTTAATTTTCCAGAGAATGTTCTCATATTTAGCAAATATAAATGTATTTTGATTAACCCTCAATTTTTTTCCAGTTCTGTGTCTTGCATCAACCCTGGGCACTGTCCCTGAGCAATTCAGTCAAGGCTAACTCTCTACCACCTGAGCCACAGCTCCACATGGGATTTTTTAGTGGTTCATTGGAGATAAGAGTCTAACAGGCTTTTCTTGCCTAGCCTGTCTTTGAACTGTGGTCTTCAAATCTCAGCATCATGAGAAGGTAGTTTTCCAGGTGTGAGCCACCGGCATCTGGTCTATTGTTTTTGACAGCCCTGGGGATTGTTTTTCTCAAGGCTAGCATTCTACCATTTGAGCCACTCCACCGCGTCTGTCTTTTTCTGAGTATGTGGCACTGAGGATTCAAACCCTGGTATTCATGCATGTTGAGTGAGTTCTTTACCACTAAGCCTCATTTCTAGCCTCCGCCTTACAATTTGATCCCACAACTTGCCTGTCCTCAAGAAAAGGCTTCTCAGTATAAATCATCGAAAGACATCCCTATAGGAAGGTATCCAAAGATAAATAGGACAAAGCTCATTCTTGGGAGAGACTATAAACGTGAGAAGACTGTGACAACTGCCTTCATTTAATTATGTATCATGTTTCAACACAAAAAATTTTAATGATAAATGAGTCAATGTCCTAAATTATTGTGTATAATTTTATAATAGATGTGCAAAATGTAAATGGGAATGACAATATAAATAAAAAACAATAAAAGAATGAATCAAATAAAAAATAAATAAATACAAAATCAATAATGAAAATCATAACATGTAATAAACATACATATGTAAGTATATATCATTTATTACACATGTATAGAAATATCTTTTCCATTGCAGGGCCTTCATTCAGGCCATGGGAACTCTAGCCTGAATTTCTTTTCCTCAAGGACAGTAAATTTTTCCTTCACCTATGGTATAAAAGAGTTACCTGGACGGTGAGATCAAATCCCACCAATGGTATAAATACTGGCCCCAATTCCAAGACAGTGAATTAATTTTTTAATGGAAGCAGTTTATTCAGTTCCATGCTGAACATTAAATAAAAAGCAGTGTAGAATTTTGTACATCTATTCAGACATCCTTCCCTTAACCCCAAAGTGCTTCTCAGAATACTACATTGTTTATTTTTTTGTATGTTTTTTATTGTAAAAATGTTGTACAGACTGGTCACAGTTACATGAGCAAGGTCATGAGTATATTTCCTATTGAGCATTGTTACCTCCTCCTTTGTTTTCCCCCTACTATCTCTTACCTCCCATCCCCACAACTACTCCCTCTGCCAAGCTCAGTGACTTAATTTTTTAGTTTTGTCTTGGCACGGGGTTTGAAATCAAGTAGTAGCAAATCTGCACTTTCCCTCACATTGCTATAAGTTCCTGAGTTCAAATCCCAGCCTAGGAAAGAAAACTGGCAGAAATTCAAAACCAGGGAGCTCTATTTTTTTTTAATTTAGCTAAATAATCAATTAATTTTTGTCTTTTGTCTTTTTTTTTTTTTTTTGGCCCATCATGGGGCTTGAACTCAGGTCGTGGCAACTTTGCCTCAGCTTCGATCACCCTACTCTGGGTACAACCTTGGGACCCATACCAATCCTGGAATCCTAGGCCCAGAGGGCTTGCAGATATAAAAAAAAAAAGTGAGATAGCACAAAAATTGGCAAGCTGCAGAGGGCTGGGGGTTTAATTTTTTTTTTTCTTTGCATGGTGACCATCCTGGGTCTGAATGCCACGGGTGCAAACTGGACCTGACCTGCCATGGCTGAAGGCTAGTGGGCTAGGCCAACCTGTCTACATAGGTCCTGGGTTCAAATCCAGGTTCTGACAACTACCAATGGCAGGAGATCACAAGACACTCATTCCTATGCATAGGAATACCAATTGAAAGAGAAGTTTGTGCATTGGTCGAGCCTAAAATTGGATGCAATAATCCTAGGACAATATTGATCTTAGTTTCATGCTTTACTAAGCATGAAAAGAATAATATTCCTTTAATTATAGTATAATAATAAACACCTAAGAGTTGTTAGGAATGTAGTATTTGTCATTCAATCGTAGATAGGCAGCTATGGTGCTTTTTACCAACATATATTTATTTGTATACTACTGACTGCATATCCTTGTATTGCTGTTTTGGCCAATCCTGGGTCACGATCTCAGCACCTGGGAACCACCTCACAGCTTCATTGGCTAAAGGCTGCTGTGCTCACACTTATCCATTCATAAATTGGTCCTGCTAGGCCCTGAGTTCAGATCCTAACACTGCTAAAAATTGAATCTTGGAGTATGAAGCCAAGTGTGACACCTGTTTTCTTTTTCTGGGAGAGTCCTGGGTGTCAGGCGTAATGGAGAACACATCTATAAATCTAGATGGTATGTGATAGCAGGTAGACAATGTAATACATAGTTAGGATTCATCACAGTCAATAAAATAAACAGTAAATTAATGAAAAATATAAAAAAATACAATCAATAACCACACCATACATAATATAGACTGAACATCTGAATGGAAGTTTAATCCTATCTTTAAAATGTATATAAGGAGTACGTTTTCCAGTTCTGGGGCTTGAATTCAGACCTAGGGAACAGGCCTGACTTACTGGTCTTCAAGCATGTTGAGCTTCTCCTTTCCCCACAGTGCAAAAGAGTTACCCAGACCCTGGGTTCAAATTCCAGGACTTGTAGACAAAAAAAATGGCACACATTCCAAGCCAGGGAGCTTCATTAGTATTTTTAATATTTTTTAAGTTCACTTTGCCTTTATTTGATACATATTGATTTTAGAGCATGAGAGATTTTTCAAAAAAGGGATTTAAACTTTTACATTTCAGCATAGCACATTGGTGCTTCTATTTTGAACATCTGCCTTGAAGAGTGAGAATGAAAATAAGGACATCATTTCTCTCTAAAATGTCAGGACAGTTGAATTTATTTCTATTTAGAGTTATTTCTACAATTATAAACTCTCTGCATTTGTATCGTATGAGTTTTCCTCAGTGCCTACTAAGAAATACACTAGGGGAGTCCTCATATCACAAAATGTTGGGTTTCTGAATAAAACCTCAATAAACTGGATTGTAAAATGAAAAACAAAAACAATGGGACTGGGATGTATCTCAGTAGTGGACTACTTGCCTAAAGAGCACAAGACCCTGACAGAAAAGTTTCCTAAAGCTCAGAATGTTAGAATTTTATGATCTGCATGAACAAACTTTTTTTTAATTTATTTTTCGGTCCTGGGGCTTGAACTCAGGGGTTATCCCTGTGCTCTTCAGCTCAAGGTGAGTGATCTAGTACTTGAGTCACAATGTCACTTCAGTTTTCTAGTGGTTTATTGGAGATAAGAGTCTCATGGACTTTCCTGCCTGGGCTGACTTTGAACCACCAACCTCAGATCACAGCTTCCTGAGTAGCTAGGATTATAGGCATGAGTCACCGGTGCCAGGCACATGAACAATCTTCTTAAAGATTGATTCTGAGAAAAGAAACTTGGAATACACTTTTAGTGTAAATAATTTATAATGCCATGGTTAAGGCACTAATTCAGAAATATTTATTCATTGGCTGGTTTCTTAGTTTATTTAAAGATATATATACATATATTATTAAAAACATAGCTTTGAAGTGCACCTAAGAGCTTATGTGCTCAGGTAAAGTTATACAATTGAATAAGCTTCATTTTTTTTCAGTTTGATTGGTACCTTAAATTAGGTGAGATTTGTGTATTGTCGTTTTGTTCTCTGTTTTTGGAGGATTTCTCTCCCTTTTATCCCCCTACCTCTTCTCCTCACATTTGAACTCAGCTTGCTCTTTGTTGGCTTCATTGTTCATAGCTGATTTTCTACCACTTCATTTGCCAGTTAATTGGAGATGATATCTCTCAGGCTTTTCTGCATTCATTGGCTTTGAAATTTCATCTTCCAGTTCTCAGTCTCCTGAGTAGCTTACAGATGTGAGCCACTGTGGTGCCTAGTGATAAATTAGACTTTGGTTGGTGTATTCTTTCTGTTTTTCTAAGCATGGGATCATCTACTATAGTATTTCTGTAAATGTCCTGGATCTGAAGTAAGATATATAATACATATGCAAATCTGTATAATTTTCATAAAATGTAATAAATATGTGTTATAAGTGTAATAATAGTCAATAAATATAATAAATGAATAATACAAAAAAGCAATATGCAGTAAACATAAGTATGTAGATATTAATCATTTCAAATATGAATGAAAATTAATTTATAGGGCTGGGGATTGATTTCAGGCCTAGGGAACAGGCCTGAATTGCTTGTATTCAAAGAGGGTGAGTTTCCCCATTCCCCACATTGCATTAGAGTTTTCCAGACTCCAAGTTCAAATCCCAGGCCTGGCAGAAAAAAAAATGAGCATGCATTCCAAGCCAGGGAGCTCCATTACTATTTTTAATATATTTAAAATTTTTTAATTTATTTAATTTTATTTTCTATATATTTCATTATTTTATTATTTATTTATTTATTTAGCCAAGCATGGAGCTTGAAGTTAGGTTGTGGCAACTCTTCCTCAGCTTCCATCACCCTAGCCTGGGTTGGTGCAACCTCTGGACCCACAGCGTATCCTGGGATCCTAGTCCTTAGTGGCTGACAGGGAAAAAAAGTGAAAATGGCAAGGAAAAATAGCCATGAATTGAGAACAGTTAGAGGTTTCTCGGTTTTCTTTCCTTGCATGGTGATCATCCTGGGTCCAAATGACACAACTGCAACCTGTAGGTCACCTGGCATTGCTGTCAGCAGGCTGTCAGCGAAGCCATAGGCCAATCTGCGCACCTAGACCCTGAGTTTGAATCCCAGTCATGACATTTACAAATGGCTGGAGAGCATAAGAAACTATTGCCTTTCCATAGGAACACCAGAGGAATGTGGTTAATGTCATGGTTGGAAGACTAGTTTGTCAATTAGTCTAGCATAAAATTAAACCCAGAATTCACAAGATGTGGATTGATTTTAATTTATAGTTTATTATGCGTTAAAATAATACTCTGTGTGTGTATATGTGTGTGTGTGTGTGTGTGTGTGTGTGTGTGTGTGTGTGTGTGTGTGTTTTGTCTGCAGTGGGTCCTGAACTCTGGGCCTGGGCGTTGTCCCTCAGGTTTTCAGCTCTGTTTTAGCGCGGTACCATGTCAGACACAGTGCCATTCCCGGCTTTTTCTGATCATGTGTTGCTGAGGAATCGAACCCGGGACTCATGCATGCAAAACAAGCACTCTCCAAATGAGCCACCTTCCCAGCCCTTAAAAGAATACTATTGATTAAATGGAGTCCTAAATAAATACCTGAGAATCACTAGGAAGGTACTATATGTCATTGAATACTAGATAGACATCACTGGCAATATCTAAATATCTAAATACATATGTATTTGTATACCACCGTCTGCATAGAAAGGTATTGCTATTTTGGCCAAACCTGTGTCTCCATCCTAGGTCCTGGGATCCACCTGGCACCTGAATGTTCTAGAGGCTGCTGTGCTGACACTCATCCATTCGTGATTTAGGCCTCTAGGCCCTCAGTTCAGGTCCCAGCATTGCTAAAAATGTCTTCCTGGAGTAAGATTGCAAGTGTGATACCTGTTTTCCTTTTCTGTGCAAGTGCTGCGTTTCAGGTATGATGTTTATAATATGTCTGCAAAGCTACATGCTATGGAATAGATTTGAATGCATGTAATAAGTGCTATAGGTGTACTCACAGTCCACAAAATAAATGGTAAACAAATAAATATATAATAAAATATAATGAATCATTCCAACAAACAAGATATAGACTGAATGTATGGATGTAAGTATAAATGATTAATGAAAACGTCTATAAATGTTATGTTCTTCAAGGCTGGAGCTTCAATTCAGGCTTAGGGCACAGGCCTGAATTCCTTTTCTTCAAGGGAGGAGAGCTTCCCTTTTCTCCCATCCCCTGCCCCAAGTGCATCAGAGTTACCCAGATCCCAAGGGGACATCCCTGGCCTGGTAGACAACAAAAGGGCACAAAATCCAAGACAGGGAAATTCAATAGCGTTGTTAATTAATTAATTTTTTGCCAAGCACGGGGCTTGAACTCAGGTTGTGGCAACTCTGCCTCAGTTTCCATCACCCTAGGCTGAGATGGTGCAGCCTCTGGACTCACAGCCTATACTGGGGTCTTAGGCCTCAGGGGCTCACTGGAAAACAAAATGAAAACAGCATTGAAAAAAAGCCACAAACTGTGGGCGGTCAGCAGTTTCTGTTTTCCTTCCTTGCACGTTGACCATCCTGGGTGTGAATGACATGGCTGCAACCTGTAGGTCACCTGGCATTTCTGAAGGTTGGCACTCTCAGCGAAGCCATAGGCCAACATGGACACTAGGCCCTGAGTTCAAATCCCGGTCATGCCACTTACAAGGGGCTGAAGAGCCTAAGAAACTATTGCTTGTCCATAGGAACACCAGAGGAATGTGATTAATGTCATGGTTGGATGAGTAGTCCCTCAATCAGTCTTGCATAAAATTAGACCCAATAATCACTGGACAGGATTGATTTTAATTCATAGTTTATTATGCATTAAAAGAATACTATTGATTAAATGGAGTCCTCACTAAATACATGAGAATCGGTAGGAAGGTAATATATGTCATTGAATACTAGATAGACACCTCTGGCAGTACCTAAATATCTAAATTTATATTTGGGCTGGGAAAGTGGCTCAGTGGTAGAGTGCTTGCCTTGCATGCGTGAGGCCCGAGGTTCTATTCTTCAGTACCACATAAGCAAAAAAAGCCAGAAGTGGCAATGTGGCTCAAGTGGTAGAGTGCTAGCCATGAGCTGAAGAGCTGAGGGACAGTGCCCAAGCCCAGAGTTCAGGCCCCACGACGGAATCCCAAAATAAACAAATAAATAAATAAATTTATATTTATTTATATACCACCATCGTCCTAGAAAGTTACTGCTATTTTGGCCAAACCTGGGGCTTGCTCTCAGGTCCCGAGATCCACTTGGCAGCTGAATGGGCTAGAGGCTGCGGTGCTGACACTCACCCATTCATGAATTGAGCCTCTTAGGCCTTCAAATCAGGTCCCATCATTACCAAAATTTCTTCCTGGTGTAAGATTTCAAGGGTGACACCATGATCATTTGGGTCTGAATGACACGGCTCCAAAGGGTACTTCACCTTGTATTGCTGAAGGCTGGCAGGGTACTGGGGAAGACATAGTCCTGAAGGGCAATATAAGCCTAGAGTCGAATCCCACTCGTGTCACTTCCAAATGGCAGGAGATCTTAAGAGACTCGTTCCCATTTATAGGAATAATGATTGAATGTTGTAAGTGTCAGGGTTGAATGAATTGCTCATGAATGATACTCGTATAAATTTAGACATCATGATTTCAGTAGGCTGATTGATTTTGTTTAATATGAATCATTAAAAGACAACTATTTCTTATAGAGACACAATAATTTCAGGACACTGATTTACTTAATAGTTTATTAAGGATGAAAACAATAATATTAATTATATGGAGGCATAATAAATACCCAAGAATTGTTAGGAATGTAGTCTATATAACTGATTAATGGCTAGACATCTCTGGCACATATATATATTTATTAGCATACTACCATGTGCGTGCCAATCTGCTCTTATTTTGTCAACCCCAGGGACTAAATCTCAGGTCCTGGGAAATGCCTGTCAGCTCAGTTTGTCCCAGGATGGAATGTTGACACTCAATCATTCATGAATTTGGCCCTGTAGGCCATGGGTTCAGATGCCAGCACTCCCAAACAATGAATCGTGGAGTAAGAAGCAGATGGTGACACATGTTTCCTTTTCTTTGAAAGTCCTGCATGTCAGGTATGAAGTGGAATACATATGCAGACCTATATCCTATGTAATCAATGTAATCAATAGTCTCTGTGCCATAATAGTCAATAAAATAAATGGTTACTACATGAACAAAACAAAAGGTAAAATGAATAACTACACTGAATGAAATATGGAGTAAATATATGTATGTAAATATAAATCATATATTTAAAATGTACAAAAATAGGATGTTTTCTAGTGGTGGGGATCGATTTCAGGCCTAAGGAACAGACTTGAATTTCTTGACTTCAAGAAAGCACGCTTCCCCTTCCTACACAGTGCAACAGTGTTACCCAGACAATGAGTTGCAATCCTAGTCCTGGCAGAAAAAAAAGGCATCTCTATGCTATGTGACAACCAATTCTTAGGTATTTCATTATTTCTCCTCTTAATGAATGTAATTTTTTAAACTCTTCATATAGTATTGATTAAAATCAATCAGTATCAGAATACAATTGTATATAATTTTATACTACAATCATTCAAGAACTGCCCATTCAATCATAACATACATCACATTCCATTGGTATTCATATGGATAAAAATGAGTTTCTTAGGATCTCCTGGCATTTGGAGGTGGCAGGACCAGGATTCGAATTGTGGGCTCCAGCTCCCACCACCTAAACCCGAAGATAGGGAAAGTAACAGTCTATCCAAGAACATCAGCAAGACCAATGATTAAGCAGGCACCAGTGACTCTCAGCAGACCTCCATGATACTTACAAGGCTGTGAAAGGAGATTCATGGTCAAAGTCACCCTAGGCTGGAAAATACTTGAGACCCATGTCCAACTTCAGTGTCAACAAAGCCAGAAGTAGAGCTGTGTGGCTCCAGTGGTGGAGGGCTAGCCTTGAGCAAAAGCAGCTCAAAGAATGTGCCAAGATCCTGAGTTCAATGTCCAGGACTGGCAACAAACAGACATACACAACAATTTGTGCAGCCATCTGGCCGTCTGTTGGTTGACATCACTACCAGCAGTTGAGGAAGGTAGAGGTAACTGAGTGGTAAGCAAGAGTCTTGAGGCGAATTTGGAGTACAATAGGAAATTGATGACCTAGTCAGTGAGTGGGAGAATAGAGGATTTCCTAGAGCCTGGGAATGTGGCCAGCCCATCTTTCCCATCCCAGTGCTCAGATGTCTGAAACAACAAGATTCTGAGACAGAGCTGCGGGCAACAAATTACTGCTAGAACACCAGCAGAAGAATCCTCCCATCAGACCTTCAACATTCAAGAAAACAAAGAATAAAAAAGAGAAGGATCCCAAAGACAAACACCACTGGGGAGGGTGATTCAATGGAGGGTCTGGCCAAAGGTGATGCCTACCACAGGCTTCCCCTGCCTTTGGACACAGTAATAGCCACCAGGGTCCAGAGTGTCATGGATCCGCATACCACCAAGAATCTACGGAGGTGCTACTGACATGTGGTGCTTGCCCTGGACTGCAGCAAAAGAAGAAACCAGGTGCTCTGTGCCAAGATCCAACCACTGAAGCAGGAAAAGAGAGAACTGCAGGATTGACAAGAGAAAGAGAAGGAGAAGGTAGCCCAAGTGCAAAAGCACCAAAAACAGAGCTAGACATCCACAAGCTACCCATACAGAGGTTGGTTTTGGCAGAAAGTGATTTACAATTGGCACCAGCCCACATGCAGCTCATGGCGGGTGCCAGAGAAATGGAGCATGAAGCTCTCACCAGCTGCCTACAGGCCGCAGAGCAGCGCATGGGGGAGCTGGAGATGGTGGCTTCTGTGGTTACTACTTACAGAAGGAGACTGAAATGTTGTTCAAACAGCTGAATTATGTAACACTTCAGCTCAAGGAAAAGACCAGAAGCTTCTATGACCTGGAGAAAGTGAACAGAGAGTTTTAGGAGAAGCTGGAAGCACTCTGAACATAGACAAGCAACAGGAAGAACAGAATCTGCAAGTGCTGCAGAAGCATGATGTACTAAAGAGACTACAGGACAATCTGAGCTGAATGGTGACCGCAGCGAATCTGGAGACAGACACCTAATGACAGAACTTGAGCATTGAGAGGTCCGCACAGAAGGAGGAGGCCTGGTGGCTGACTGAGCAGGTAAACCAACTGACAGAGGAGAAGGAGTGAGGATCGAGGTAGGTGCTGCACCTAGAGAATAGCTGGGGGAACTGAGAACAAAGCTGGCAGAGCCATGGTCCCCTGAGCATCCATCTCAGGAAGAGCAGCAACTGGAGGCCCACGCCTACCGCACGCAGATGGGGTTGAAAAACCTGGAGGAACAACTTCACATCTAAGTCCAGGAAAACCAGAGGCTCTGTCTCCAGATTGCGGAGCAACGGGAGCAACTGGCAAGACTAGAGGAGAAAACCAAGGATCGGCAGGAGATCCCCGAGACCTCATAGTGTGCATGTGTGTGCAACCCACAGCTGGAGGAACAGCTGGCCTTGCTGCGGGACACTCTCCACAGGGTGAGCAGTGAGAAGGAGGATCTCACCAGCATCGTGGACTCAGAGCAGCAGGCGAAGAAACATATGTGGGAACAGCTGGAAAGCTGAGAGGAGAAGATAGAGGAATGGAAAGAGGTGGCTGAGAGAGCCAAGCAGCTCAGGAGCTGCAGGAGCAGCAGGAGCAGTCCCTGGCTCAGCTGGAGGGGCTCAGAGCCACCTGTGAGCAGTACATCACTTCCAATGAGCAGCTGTGCTCCAAGTAGCAGGTCCTGCAGTAGCACTTGCAGAAGCAGACCCAGCAGTTGGAGCAGCTGAAACAAGTGCAGGGTCCAACCAAATGGAGGGACTAGGTGGTGCCCCCAAAGTGGCATGACAGTTTCAAGTGCCTGGAAGTGACCAGTCCACAGGTTGAGCACCTGCAGGCCCAGCTGAGCGTCCTGGCTTTCCCTGGGGAAGGGGAAGCTGTGAACCCTGGATAAGCAAAAGCTGAGGAAGCGACTCACCTCGATGTGCCCATGGCAGAGGATGGAGATGTCCCCCAAACTGAGAGGGATGTGGTTCTGTTAGCACTCTCGGAGGCTGAGATCCACAGGGGGAAACTCATGCCGGACTGCTGCAGGCACTCCTCCTTCCCCGGAGAGCTCAGTACCAGATAGAGCTGGAGCCACAGGTCCCCCACCCCGTGAGCTGCCACCACAATACGTGAGAGAATGAGAAGTGGGACATGTGGGCATCCGAGAAGAAAATCTGGTTCATCCGCAACCTGCCTGATGAGGTGGACTTCCAGAGTCCTGCAGATGAGCTCCACCATCGATGCAACCAGCTGTCGGCACATATCTGCACCGTCCAGGAATCCCTCTTGGCATGTAAAGGACAGATGTTCATTCTGTATCAGCTGTGTCAGGAGAAAGCCGAGTGCATGTGTCGGCTGTCCCAGGAGAAGATGAAAAGTAGATAGCTGCAAGAGTTGCTGTCGCTCCTACATGGGGCTCCAGATACCGACACAGGCTGAGCTCCCCACCAGTCTAGCTTCTTCAGAGGCCTCAGGTTCCTGGTTGGGCAAAATGAGGAAGGCACAAAAAGGTTTTGAAGAATTGCTATTTCAGGATAGTGTGGAAACTGCAAGAGAAGAAGTCAGGGTTCGCTGCCCTATACAGGACTCCCCCACAGAGCACGTCCTGCTGCAGATCCCCACATCCAGAACTACCCACAGCTGGTGAACTCAGGCTTGCAGTGCTCCATCCATTTTCTCTGTAGACTGATGGGGATGATGACTTCCTATGTGACATACTGAGTTCCCAAATCCTCAGCAGCCACCAGAACTAGGTGGCCAGGTGGGGTTCGCTAGGCCTCCATCTGCCTGGTGATAGGAAGGGTAACCTGTGGGCTGAGTAGAGCAGAGGCTGCTGGGAGGAGGCCCAAATTCCAGGGAACTCTAATGGCCCATTGGTGGCCAGGGAAGAGGCCCATGTTATGCTTATCACAAAGCATAAATTGTTTCCAAAGGGAAAATAAAGCCTCCACAAAGATTTGTTCTTCCAGTTATGGGTCTTGAAATCAGGGCCTGGCCACTGTCCTTGAGCTCTATTTGATCAAGACTGGTCGTCTACAAGTTGAGCCCCACCTCCCCTTCCAGCTTTATCTTTGTGGAATCAAACCCAGGGCTTCAGACTTGCTAGGCAACCACTCTATCACTGAGCCACATTCTCAGCTAGGATGATCCCCCTCCCGCAAACCCATATGGCCAATCCTCAGATAAATAGGAATTAGGGGCTAGGATGAATATGAAGCACAAGTCTGGTTCACATGGATACTTCCCTGCCCCTTCTTTGACACCCTTATTTGAAGTTTCTCTTTTACTGTTGAGGGATGAGAGAGGGAGAGGGACGTCCAAAAGAGGCGTACCAAGAACATTGCCCCCCTGAGTGCCACAGCCTCCCCCACACAAGTGGTGCTACAGATTCCCATCTTACCTGACTCAATGTTGTGTCTACACTGTCTCCCTACCCCTGCAAGGCTCAGAATGAAATAAATGTCAGCCCTGGCTTCAGCCCACACCCAGAGTAGAAGCCTAGTCCCAGGCTGGCTTCCACCTCTGACTTTCCCGAGTTAGGCTGGACCCACCATTCACCACTGTGTTGGTGTCAATGATCTCATGGATGGATTTCAGGAAGAACGTCTATGGCAAAGAGCAGAATCCGCAGTGTGAGCAGGGAGGAAGGAGAGAGGGCAATTGGTCTGGGATCTTCGTCCTTGGAGCCTTGCAGTCAAGCCAGAGCCATCCTGACCTGAAGCACGGCCAAAGACAGGTTTGGACAAGATAGAAGAGCATGGGACTAAAGGAGGTACTGCTTTATCTTGGCACTCTTGAAATTTCCAATATTTGGCCCATGTCAATCCCAAAGCCAACATGCAATGCCTCTCCTTGTTGTTGTTGTCCATGAGCACTGTCCCTGAGCTCTTTTTCTCAAGGCTTGCATTCTACCACTTGAGCCACAGGGACACTTCTTGTTTTGTGATGGTTCTTTGAGGATAAGAGTCTCACACACTTTCCTACCCAAGCTGGCTTGGAAGCCAGATCTCACCTTCCTGAGTAGCTAGAATAATAGGAGTGAGCCACCAGTGCCCAGCAGGTGATGCCTCTTTAAAGGATCTTGGCGAGTCTGTAAAAGGAATCCCAAAGGGTCTGGATAGACCATGACCCAATCAAGGAGCTGGGATTGGGGAAGGCTGATGTTATAGCCAGTCTGTTCCCCAAAATTATAGATGTCAGGTGGTGTTGGATGCATTGAACTCCTAGGCCAACAACCACCAGACTTAGTGGGGAAAAATGTAGAGAATACCCAAAGGTTACAGTGTAGAAATCTCTGATTTTGCATGCACATGGTGTGGGGTGAGGGTGGGGGTGGGGGGGTGTGTTTACCAAGGCTTGAAGAGCCTAGGTGGTAACCTTTAGCTTGTTTGCACAAGTTTGGTGCTCTAACATTTGAATTATAATATTTCTTCTTCCCAGCTTTTTGGTGATTCTTTGGAGATAAGATTATGCCCAGGCTAGCTTTGAATCTTGATTGATCCTCCAGAGTCAGCCTTGAGTAGCTAGGATTATAGGCATGAGCCACTGGCATGCAGCTGCAAGGATGTCTTTTCATACTTTCTGTTCTAACAGCTGTCTACTTTCCCTGGCTTAGATCTCTGACCTCTACATCAACTCCCAGCAGCCCCTGACTCTGTGGAGAACATAATGCTCAAACCTGTCAGTGCATCCTATTTCTTTGTCCTCAGGGGAGAGTATGTTTCCTCTGAAGCCTGGAGGGTTAGAGTAAGGGGAAGGAGGGATAGCTGTAGATGGGTGCTCGGCTAGGAAATAGGTATTCTGTTTTATCCAAGAAGGAAAGCGTGGCCAGATGCTAATGGCTCATGCTCTCATATTCCTAGCTCCCTCAGCACGCTGAGATCGGAGGACTAACATTAAGATGCAGCCCAACAAGAAATGTCTGTGAGACTCTCCTCTCCCAAGAACCACCTGAAAGCTGGAAGAAAAGCTGTGGCTCAAGTGGTAGAGGGCTATCCTTGAATGAAAAAACTGAGGGACAGAGCACAGGCCCTGAATTCAAGCCCTACTACCAAGATGCACTTATGCACATGTGCACACAAGCACACACACACACACACACACACACACACACACATATATATACATATATATATATATATATATATATATATATATATATATATATATATATATATATATATATATATATATATATATATATATATACAGGGCACTACTGTGGCTTGATCACAGGTCCTCAGAACTTCCTGGCAGCAGCTAGGCTAAGACTGTGACCCCATTTATGGATTGGGCATTGTAGGCTGTGAGTTGAAATCCCAGCATGGCCAATAATGTATTCATGGAGTAAGAAGCCAATTTTGTCCCATTTTTTTCCTTCTCTGTGAAAGTCCTGGGTCTCAGTATATGTGATATGATGTAATAAAATAAAAGTTTTATGTGTAATAATACTAAATAATAAGGGTAATAAATGTCATATGGAATAAACCCATGTATGTAAATAGATCTCATATATGAGTATTAATTTTTTCAGTACTGGGACTTCAATTCAGGCCCTTGGAACTTTTCTGAACTTCTTGTCTTCTAGGACGGTGATCTTCCCATTCACCCACAGTGCCGTAGAGTTACCCAGACCCTGAGTTTAAATTCCAGGCCTGCCAGTAAAATGGTGCAAATTCCAAGCCAGAGACTTATTATTATTATTATTGTTGTTGTTGTTGTTGATGTTATTATTTGGTTGTAGTCCAAGTACCGGGCTTGAACTCAAGTCTTGGCATCTCTGCCAAAGACAATCCTGGGATCTTAGGTCCTTAGTTCAAATCTCAGGACTGGCAAAAAATAAATAAATAAATAAAAAGGAAAAGGATAAAACTGAGAAGTTCAATAAGGTGGTTTTACTTTTTCTTCCCTTTGTATTGTACCATCCTGGGGCTAAATAACAATGCCCAGACAATGTACATGACCTTACATTGCTGATGTTTGGCGGGATATTAGGGAAGCCAAGCCGAAATAAGCAACTTAGGCCTGAAGGTTGAATCCCGGGACTCCCAATAATGAACAGTGGGCGGGAGATTCTAAGAAACGCTTTCCAGGGCTGGAAGGTGGCTCAGTGGTAGAGTGCTTGTGTTGCATGCTAGAGGCCCTGGGTTCGATTCCTCAGCACAACATAAGCAAAAAGAAAAAAGCCACAAGTGGCGCTGTGGCTCAAGTGGTAGAGCCCTATCCTTGAGCTGAAGAGCTGAGAGACAGCGACCAGGCCCAGAGTTCAGGCCCCATGACCGGACCCCCCAAAAAAAATTAAAAGAAATTAAAATTAAAAAAAGAAACGCTTTCGAATAGGCATCTGTACAAATAGAATGTTGTAAAAATAACAATTACATTAGTAGTGTACGAGTATATTATAAAATTATTCACAACAATTTTACTACATGGACTAATTTTCAATTAATACTTTATTATGCATTTAATCATGATACTTAAAAAAGGAAGGAATAATTTAATTGGCAATATTTGGTAGAAATATCAAATATGCAATTTCATAATTTACAGACATCTCTTGGTAAATATATCTACATCTATCTATCTAGCTAGCTAGCTAGCTATGTATCTATCTATCTATCTGTCTGTCTATGTAACAATCTACACATTTATCTGTTTATACACTTGTCACTACTGGGGCTCAGTGGTAGAGTGCTCGCCTAGTAAGTACATAGCCCTTGGTTCGATTCCTCACTACCATGTGCATAGAAAAATCCAGAAGTTTTGCTGTAGCTAAAACATTCGAGGACTAGCTTTGAGCATAAATGCTTAGGGACTATGTCTAGACCCTTACTCAAGACCGAGGACTGGCACCAAAACAAAAAAAAAAAGGAAAAGAGAATGTTCTTACTGCAACTATATAAGGATAGGGCTGCAAATACCTCATCACAGAGCAAGCTGGGAGTCTAGTACTGAAACTTGCCATCTAACCTGAATTAGCCAGAGGTAAACCGCTGCAACCCAGTTTCATGTACTAGATTCTGCTGGCTTGCTCATCATGTCATCCAAGATACTCGGGGGCTGAGATCTGACACTGGTGGGTTTAAAACCCAGCCCTGGCAGGAAGTCTGTAAAACACTGAGCTGTGGCTTAAAGTGTTAGAGTTCTAGTCTGATCAAAAGACCTTAGGACAGTACCCCCAACATTTCAGTGCAATCCCCGTGGCTGACTCCCCCCCCAAAAAAAATCTCACCCATCTAAAATTTAAATTTGGACTATATGTGGCGTGCTTCTGAAAGAATGGTGATACTGATGAAAGCACCCTAATTCTTTTTTTTTTTTTAGTTTAATTTTATTTTATTTGTGAACATACTGTACAGAGGGGTTACAATTACATGGGCAGGATAATGCGTACATTTCTTACCAAGCATTGCAGGCTCCTCCTTTGTTTACCATTCACATCCCTTCCCAGCATCCCACCTCCCCCCCAATCCCAATCCTTTTCCTTCCCCCCCCCCCCCCGGACCGTGATGGTAAAGCTCGTTTTGGACATGACAACTTGTACTTCTCATTGTTGCAACAGGTCAACCTGTATCCTTAAACAACTGTTTTTTCCCAATATCCTCCACAAGTTATACTTACATCAAATATAGAGAAAACAGGGGTTATACTGTGGGGGAGGGACATGCAAATCAACAAAGAAATAATCTTATAAATGCGTTAGAAACACATGCATGAAAGAAAAAAACATTAAGATACATATCTAAGGGTTCATTTTCCTGACATCACATTATCTGACCTTTTCCGCTTGACTCATACATATACTAGATATTGCAAATAAGTGAAACCATGGTAACTATGTTTCTTTGGGCCTGGCTTACTTCACTTAATATAATGTTTTCCAAGTTTTTCCATTTCTTAACAAATGGGGCAAAGTCATTCTTTCTGATGGAGGCATAGAATTCCATTGTGTATATGTAACACATTTTCTTGATCCATTCATCTACTGAGGGGCATCTGGGTTGGTTCCATATCTTAGCTATGGTAAATAATTTTGCAATAAACATAGTTGTGCTGGTAGCTTTAGTGTGGTCTTGTTTGTAAACATTTGGGTAAATGCCCAAAAGTGGGATTGCTGGGTCATAGGGGAGTTCTATGTGAAGTCTTTTGAGGAGCCTCCATACTGCTTTCCAAAGTGGTTGAACAAGTTTACATTCCCACCAACAATGAAGTAAGGTTCCTTTCTGTCCACATCCCCTCCAGCATCTGTTGTTGTTAGAGTTCTTGATTTTTGCCGTTCTAACTGGAGTGAGGTGATATCTCAATGTTGTTTTGATTTGCATTTCTTTTATGACTAGGGATGTTGAACATTTCTTCATGTGTCTATTGGCCATCCTTCTTTCTTCTTCAGAGAAATTTCTCTTTAAGTCTTTCGCCCACTTATTTATTGGGCAGTTGTTTCTTTGAGGATTTGTTGTTGGGTGGTTTAATTTTTTGAGTTCCAAGTATATTTTAGATATGAGACCCTTGTCTGTTGTATGGCTAGTAAAGATCTTCTCCCAATCCGTGGGCTTTCTATTGATCTTGCTAGCTATGTCATTTGCCCTGCAGAAGCTCTGCAACTTTACGCAATCACATTTGTCGAACCTTTCTTTGATTTGTTGTGTTTCCGGGTCTCTATTCAGAAAATTTCGGCCAGAGTCAAGGAGACCTAGGGTTTCTCCTATTCCATCTTGTAATTTTTTCAGAGTGTCTGCTTTGAGTTCAAGGTCTTTGATCCATTTGGAGTTGATTCTGGTGCAGGGTGAAATATAAGGATCTATCTTTAGTTTTCTACATGTAGTTAACCAATTTTGCCAGCACCATTTACTGAAGAGGCTGTCTTTCTACCATTCTATTGTTTTAGCTCCCTTATCGAAGATTAGATGGCTATAGGTCTGTAGGTTCATTTCTGGGTTTTCAATTCTATTCCATTGGTCCTGAGGTCTGTTCTTATGCCAATACCAAGCTGTTTTGATTACTATGGCTTTATAGTAGAGTTTTAAATTTGGTATTGATATTCCTCCAGCAGTGTTCTTTCCGTTGAGGAGTGTTTTTGCTATTTGGGGTCTTTTATTATTCCATATGAATTTTTGGATTGCCTCTTCTATTTCCTTGAAGAATGAGGTTGGAATTTTGATAGGTATTGCATTGAATTTGTAGATATCCTTGGTAAGTATTGCCATTTTCACGATGTTAATCTGTCCAATCCGGGAGCATGGGAGGTTTTGCCATTTTTTAAGTTCTGTGTTGATTTCCTTTTTCAAGATTTTAAAGTTTTCACCATAGAGGTCCTTCACTTCTTTGGTTAAGTTAATTCCTCGGTATTTTTTTTTTGTGGGGCTATTACAAATGGAGTTGCTTTCCTAATTTCAGCCACACTTTTCTCATTGTTGGCATACAGAAAAGCCATTGATTTTGGGGGGTTAATTTTATAACCTGCTACTTTGTCAAAGTTTTGAATCAGCTTGAGAAATTTGGGAGTGGAGTATATGGGATGCTTTAAATACAAGGTCATGTCATCTGCAAAGAGGGAGAGTTTTATTTCTTCTTTCCCTATTTGGATCCCCTTTATGTCTGCATCTTGTCTTATTGCTGTAGCTAGGCATTCTAATACTAGATTGAAGAGAAGTGGAGGGAGTGGGCATCCTTGTCTTGTTCCTGAGTTAAGAGGAAATGGCTTTTGTTTTTCACCATTGAGTATAATGCTGGCTGTAGGTTTGTCAAATACAGCCTTTATTGTATTGAGGAATGTTCCGTGGATTCCTAATTTTTCCAAAACCTTCATCATAAAGGGGTGTTGGATCTTGTCGAATGCTTTTTCTGCATCTATTGAGATAACCATGTGGTTCTTATTCTTGCTCCTGTTGATGTGATGAATAATATTAATTGATTTGCGTATATTGAACAGCTTTGCATCCCTGAAATGAATCCTGTTTGATCGTGGTGTATGATTTTTTGGATGAATTGTTGAAGTCGGTTGGCCAAAATTTTGTTGAGAAGTTTTGCATCAATATTCATCAACGAAATGGGTCTATAGTTCTCTTTCTTTGTTGAGTCCCTGCCTGGTTTGGGGATGAGGGTTATGATGGCTTCATAGAATGTGTTCGGTAGTGAGCTTTCTCTTTCAATTTAATTGAAGAGTTGGAGGAGTATTGGTGTGAGCTCTGCTTTGAAGGCCTTGTAGAATTCTGCTGTAAAACCATCTGGTCCTGGACTTTTCTTAGCTGGGAGGTCTCTTATTGCTGTTTCTATTTCAATGCTTGATATGGGCCTGTTAAGATAGTTTAACTCATCTTGGTTTAGTTTTGGCATGTCAATATTTGCTAGGAAAAGGTCCATTTCTATCATGTTCTCAAACTTATTAGCATAAAGTTTTCAGAAGTATTCCCTTATAATGTTCTGAATCTTGGTTGTTTCCGTGGTGATGTTTCCTTTCTCATCTCTGAGTTTATTAATTTGGGTGTGTTTTCTTCTTTTTCTGATAAGTTTTGCTAAGGGTCTGTCAATTTTGTTCAGTTTTTCGAAGAACCAACTCTTTGTTTTGTTGATTCTTTCTATAGTTTTTTTGGATTCTAATTCATTTAATTCTGATTTAATTTTAATTATTTCTTTCCGTCTACTGGATTGGGGTTTATCTTGTTGCTCTTTTTCAAGGAGGTTTAGATGTGTCATTAAATTGTTAGTTTCAGATCTCTCCAATTTGTTGATGTATGAGCTCAGAGCTATAAACTTGCCTCTGAGTACTGCCTTTGCTGTGTCTCAGAGGAGCTGGTAATTTGTGTGTTCATTTTTGTTGAATAGCATGAACATTTGAATTTCCTTTCTAATCTCTTCCATGACCCACTCATGATTCAACAGTGAGTTGTTCAGCCTCCATGTGATACCGGACTTTCTTTGGTGGCTTTTGGTGTTGAGTTCTAATTTTATTCCCTTGTGGTCAGAGAGAATGCAAGGTATAATTCAATGTTTCTGAATTTAGACAAGTTTGCATTGTGGCCTAAAATGTGGTCTATTTTAGAAAACGTTCCATGTGCTGCTGAGAAAAACGTGTATTCTGATGCTGCTGGGTGAAATGTTCGGTTGATGTCTGTTAAGTCTAGTTAATCTATGCAGCTGTTTAGATCTGCGGTTTCTCTGTTGAGTTTTTGCCGAGTTGATCTATCTAGTATGGAGAGTGGTGTGTTAAAATCCCCAACAATTAATGTCTTTGGATCTATATGGGATTTGAGGGAAAGTACTGTTTCTTTTATAAAAATAAGATATAGGTCATCAATCTTTGTATAGAGTTATACACTAGAATCTACATAAATGTCTGTCTCTCTATATAACTTTATTTATAGATTCATATACATATGTAAATACACACACACATGCTTCAATCTACACATCTATCTGTTTATATATTGGCCACTCCTAGGGCTTCAACTCAGGTCCTCAAATTTGCTCAACAACTTCACTTGCGTCAGACTGGTAGGCTAACATTGACCCATTCATGAAGTGGGCCTTCTAGGCCCAGAGTTCAAATCACAGAACTGCCAAAAACTTAATCCTGGTGGAAGAAGGCAAGTGTCCCACTTGTTTTCCTTATCAGTGAATGTCCTGGGTCTCAGGAATGATGTATAATACATAGGCAAATCTATGTTCTGTGGAATAGGATGTAAAAAATATTATACATGTAATCATTCTCTCTAAAATATAAAGTGAATGAATAAAAAACAAAATAAAATGAATAACTACACTAACTGAAATATGCAGTAAATATGTGTATGTAAGTATAAACCATGTATTTAAAATGTGTACAAATATTATTTTTGCGAGTGCTAGGAACAGGCCTGTCTTTCTTATCTTACAGGACTGTGAGCTTTCCCTTCCCCCACAGTACTGCAGATTTACCCAGACCCTGAGTTCAAATCCCAGGCCCGGCAGAAAAAATGGTGAGAATACAACTCCAAGTAGCCTAATAATTGCTAAATATTTTTAATATATATATGTACGTATGCATGTATGTATTATGTATTTTTATTTTGCCAAGCACAGGGCTTGATCTCAGGGCATGGCAACTCTTCTCAGCTTTGATCACTCTAGCCTGGTTTGCAGCCACTGAACCCACAGCCGAACCTAGGTTCCTGGGCCTCAAAGGCTGACAGGAAAAATAAATAAATGAAAAGACACAGAAAAAGAAACCCAGTAACTTGCAGATGGCTGCTGGTTTTACATTTGTTTTCTTTTCAAGGTGACCATCCTGGGTCTAAATGACAGGGCTGAAAAGTGTTGGTAACCTGGCATTGCTGAATGCTGTCGTTCTTCCAGAGAAGCCATGGGCCAACATGATAACATAGGCCCTGTGTTTGAAGCTGGGTCCTGACCCCTACCAATGAAGGGAGATCCAAAGATTCTCGTTCCTATTCATAGGAATAACGATAGAAAGTTATGAATGTCAAGGTTGTATTACTTGTTCCTGAATGATACTAGCATAAAATTACAGAGTGATTTTAGGAGGCCGATGGATTTTAATGAATATTTTTAACACATTAAAAGAATACTATTAATTACATGGACACAACAGTTTCGGGACAGTGGTGGATATAATTAATAATTCATTAAGGATGAAAACAGTAATATTAATTACATGGAGGCACAATAAATACCCAAGAATTGGTAGGAATGTAGCCTATATAACTAAACAATATATAGACATCTCTGGTACTCTATAAAGATCTATATTTATTTGTGTACTACCATCTGCATGTCCATCTGTTCTTGTTTTGTCAACCCCTGGGACTAAATCTCAGGTGCTGGGAACTGCTTGTCAGCTCCATATGCCCCAGGCTGGCGTACTGACACTCACCCATTCATGAATTGGGCCTTGTAGGCTGTGAGTTCAGATGCCAGCACTAACAAAAATTGAATCATGCAGTAGGATAAAGGGTGACACATGTTTTCTTTTTCTGTGAAAGTCCTGGGTGTCAGGTGTGAAGTTTCATACATAGGCAATTCTATATCCTATGTAATAAATGTAGTAAATATTCCATGTGTTATAGCAGTCAATAAAATAAATGGTAAATGAATAAAAAAATAAAATGAACAACTACTCTAGCACAATTTGGAGTCAACATACAGGGCTCAATCTCAGGGAATGGGCACTGCCAGGCAGCTGAATTGGCTAGGGGCTGCTGTGCTGGCAGTCACCCATTCATGAACTGAGCCTTCTTTGCCCTGATTTTAGATCCCAGCACTCCCAAAAATGTAATCTTGGAGTGAGAACCTGAGCACGACACATGTTTTCCTTTTCTTTGAAAGTGCTCAGTGTCAGGTAGGATGTATAATTTGGATGCAAATCTATATGCTATGTAATAGGATGTAATAAGGTAGAAAACATCATAGGTAGAAGAGTTACCACTACAGTAAATAATAAACAGATTGAATTAGTAGTGAATCATTCTAGGATAACATTACATGCAATAAGTGTAGGATGTGCACTAAGTTTAATTAATATTTTATTAAGCATTAACAAAATAAAAATTACAAGGAGACATAATTAAACAACTAATAATTGGGAGTAACACATGATGCATAATTTGATAATATATAGACATTGTTCTCATTCTATGAAATATCGAATTATATGTATGGATATATGTATATATATGATAAACAGTTATGGGATATTGAGTAATTATTAATTAATGCTTTATTAATTGTTAACTGGGACACATCATTAAATGGAGACATAATTTAATACCTAAGTATTGGTAGCAATATTATCTATAATTCAATATTATGCAGAAATCTCTTTTTGTGTATATAATATTTATATACAGCAGTCTCTGTCTATTTATACCTCGTTCACTCCTGAGGCTCGGTGGTTGAGTGCTTTCATAGTAAGCACAAAGCCCTGGGTTCGATTCCTCAGTGCCACAAAACAGAAAACTCAGAAGTTCTGCTGTCTTTCAATCGAGTGCTAGCCTTGAGCACAAACGTTTAGGGACAGTGTCTAAGCTCTTCCTCAAGCCCCAGGTATGATGCCAAAAAAGTTAGGATATTCTATAGAAGGACAGAACTTCAAATACCTCATTACAGAGCAAGCTAGGAGTCTGGTGCTGACAGCTGCCACCTAAGCTGACTTAGTCACATGTAAACTGCTGCAACACTGCTCCACGGGTTACCCATACCATCCTGGCTTATGCCCGTTATCCTAGCTTCTCAGGGGCTTTAAAACCCAGTCCTGGCAGGAAGTCTGAGAGACACCTCAAAATGTGGCTCCAAGTGGTAGAGCTTTGAGTTCAAGCCCCATGGCTAACACCCCCTCCCCAGAAAAACACCCCACTAAACCATTAAATGTGAACTTTTATGGTTTGTAAATTTTCCTCAAAGAATGGTGATACTGATGAAAGCACCCTAATTCTAATGACAGCTTGTGGAATGGAGCTATGTGCTGAGTCCTCCATTGGGTGCTCCATTCCGAGTCCTGCACAGGGTGCTATGTGCTGAGTCTTTCACAGGATGCAGTGTGCTGGGTGCTGAATCTTTCACAAGATGTTGTGTGCTGAGTGGTGCAAAGAGTGCCATGTGCTGTGTCCTTAACCGGGTGCATTCTTACATCTTGTCTATGTAAGAGCTCCACAACTTAGATGATTATACAGACAAGAATATTGAGGCTCAGATAGGCCCCCATGTCAGGGACAAAATTATGTATTACTGAAGACTCCTGAGTTGTCTACAGCAGACAATGGTTTGGTATGGTTTTTTCTTGGTCATGAACCTTGAACTCGGGGCTGAGGCACTGACCCTTATCACTTGGGCTCATGGCTAGCACTCCACCACGTGGAGCCATGGACCCCCTTGCAGCAGAGGCTATGGCCAAGGGGTCAGTAGCTGAAGTCTGTCATCCTGCCTTCTCGGGAAGCTGAGTTCTAAAGATCTGGGTTCCAAACTATCTCAGACACAAAAGGTACTATGAGACTATTATCTCCAATTCACTACTAAGAACCTGAAGGGGAAGCTGGGTGCTTGAGCTCATGTTGGTTATCCTAACTACTCAGGAGGATGAGATCTGAGGATCATGGTTCAAAGCTAGCCTAGGCAGGAAAGTCCTTGAGAAACTTAGCACCAATGAACTACAAGAAAACCGGAAGTAGCTCTGTGGCTCAAGTGGTAGAGCACAAGACTTGAGCTGAAGGGGTCAGGGACAGCACCCACACCAATACTTCAACTCCTTCAAATGACAACAACAATAAAAAAGACAGAAATAAACTAACAAAGCTGAAATAGAGGGCTGGGAATGTGCCTTATTGGTAGAATACTTTGCATATATAAAATCGTGGGCTTCATTTCTCAAGACCATATGACTAGGACAAAGCCTGAAGTGGCTCTGTGGCTCAAGTGGGAGAGGGATATCATTGTACAAGAGAAACTAGGTACAGTCCTCAGGTCCTGAGTTCAAGCTTCAGGACTCATGTATATGTGTGCACGCACACACCCACCCCACCCCCCACACACACCATGGTGTACACACAAACACACCCACACATACACTCACAGACTAGAAGAGATGTTGTTACACAAAATGGGAAAGCACTGGACTTCTGCACTGAGCTCATGCTGAGCACCCAGGCCCTATGTTCAACCCCAAAACCTGGCCACCCAGGGACCAGCTAGGAGAAGTCAAAGGTTTCAAAACCTGATGAGCTTCACCAGTCCTAGATGACAGGAAGCTTTGTGATATCCAACATGTGCTTGGATTTCCCAAGCTTCCGGAAACATAGGAAAGGCATCATAGGCCCAACATTGCTTGCAATGAATCATTTCATTATGTTCAGTGCCTTAGTTGTCTGCCTGAATGACTCCTGAATTATATTGAGCAATGTAACTGAACAACAGAATATAGTCTCACAAAGGCAGGATAAGTGCACAGAACTTGGCCTGCCATGAGAGGTGGCATAAATGAAGGTCTCCTGTTAAAACAGAGCACTGGGGAGAGAGATAGCTAAGGGTACAAAGAGGCCTTTTTTTCCTGACCTTCAGAGCCCACTCACACTCATCCTCACTAACTGGCCCAGATGGAGTTGTTTGTTACCCAGCTGTACAGGAGTGAGGACTTTTGTGTGCCTGTCCAGACATTGAGAGAGACTTCCTCCAGCAGGCCTGTGATGCAGAGAAACCCTCAGGTTACACTGTGAACAGTGAGGGGAGCCCAGGAACATGCACTATCTTGAAAGAAGTCTCTCTGTTATGAACTCATTGTACTGAATACAAATTTCCTAGGTTGGTGCCATTCAGTATAGCTACTCGGGAATTTCACCTATAAGAATACAATACATAGACAAAGACATGGAAGTACAGGCTCTTTTTGAGGGGGCTGGTCCTGGGATGGAAATATGATCCTATGCATGGTCCCTGGGCTCCTTTTGCTCAAGGGCGCTGCATTAAGCTTGAGTCACAGCACCACTTCTGGGTATTTCTGTGATCACTTAGAAATAACTATGTCATGGACTTTCCTATACTCCCTGGATTCAAACTAATTTTCTCTACATCTCAGCCTCCTGAGGAACTGGGATCACAGACAGCAGCCACTGGCACCTTAATTCTTCTCTTCTTCATTTTTTAATCTTGACAATCTGACTTCTTAACAGGGTCATTCCCAAGGTTTTAATTTATAAGTAAACTATCCAATGTTATTTATAGCTGCTTTCCCTTAGAAGGATTTTCTCTCCTCATCTTCCCCTCTGGTCACAAGTTTGAGGCCAAAAGTGAGAAATGAGTGTCACAGGATTTGGGAGCAAATATCCACAGTACATGCCAGTTCTGTCACTTAGCATTGAGCTGCTGTGACTTTACTGTCTCAGGATATGAGGACTGAAATCTGGAGCGATCCTCATAGAGTCTGCATTGCTCCTTTTGCCTATAAAATGATCTAATAATTATAAGTGTTTTGTGTCTCCAACGTTAAGTGTCTAGAACACACTAGTAGCATCTTCATGTGAAGGGTTGAAGTTTTGAGGCAGTGACCACTTGTTGCTTGTTTCTATCAGAGCAACACGTGGTGGTAATCCAAACACCTGGTTGGTTGTGTGCCTTTATAAACCCTGCAAAACTTTAGCTCAGGGTTGTCCTCCTAGGCTCCGCTGTGTTGGAGTGTAGGATGAGACCCGAGCTGCAGCCCATTTAAATAAAACCTTAAAACAGCTGCGAAGTCTGACTCTCGATGGTCTTCTTGGCGTGGATCCTGCGACCTGAGTATAACATATTAGTGAGGGCTTGTCTGGGATCCCCCCAAAGATCCCCGAGATCTCAGACTCCAAAGGTAATACAGAGCTGTCTTTGTTAATTTGTCTTGTCCTGTCATTTGTCTGTTTTACTTTCATTTTCCTTTGTGAGGATGGCCACTCCGATTCTTAAAGGGTTGTTGAGACAGATGCGCTTGCACCACAACCCTGGAGGAACTGGGAGATGTCCAAGATCCTCTTGTGGGGCGGGGGTCCTTGGAACCCCGCTGTGTGGGGTGGGGGGCAGTCCTTGGAACACTGCCGTGTGAATTGTGGGGTGGGGGTCGGTTCAGTGTTGGGCCGGAACTGACCAAGAGGGCCTCCTAACAGAGGCCCAACTTGCCCACTGTGGCTCTGCTCTTTCTGCTGTGGGCCTGGGTGTGGAACCCCACCGTGACTGTAGTCAGTGGACCAATTTGGGAGATCTCCACTTTGTAAGCTCTTTTTTGTAACTGTCAGGCCTGCATGTGTTTTGTTTGTACTGTTTATTGTATTTTGGACTGTACGTCTGACGGGACTGGAAACCATAGGCACCACTCCATCTAGCCTCCTAGACTTACACAAAGTAACTGAGACAGAAGGAAAGAAAAGGTACCCCCCGGTTTTTCAGGGAGATAACTTGGAAGAAGAAATGTTTCCTCCCCCATACTGTCCTTTCTAGGTTCCTTTTGCAGAACCTGAGAATGGTCAAGAGTAGGAGGGAACTATAAAACACTCGGCAACTGCCCTTAAAGTTTCTGAGGGGCCAGTCACTCCATGACAAAGTGGGATCAACCCCCCTTCTAATGCAGCTGTTTTTCCCATACGCACCATAGGTCCTGTGGATGCAGATGGTCAACAGCAACTCTAATATTGGCCATTTTCTACCAGTGATCTACACAATTGGCACACCCAAAATGCCCCCTTTTCTGAGAAACACCAGGATTTAATTTGTTTGCTTGAAATTATTCTCTTTACTCATCAGCCCACTTGGGATGATTTTAGTCAGCTTTTACAGGTCCTTTTTACCACCAAAGAGAGAGACTATATCCAAGAGGCAGCCAGGAAACATATCCCTGGCCCCACAGGAGCACGTATCACGGATCCCGCCCTGATCACTGCCTATTTTCCTGAGATCCAACCAACAATTGAGACAACAATACAGTTGAAAGTAGGGAGCCACAACTCGTCTATCGCCAGGCTCTGTTGGCATGTCTCAAGGTGGCGGCTTGCCAACCTACTAATATGGCCAAAGTTTATAATGTTAGACAAGGAGGAAGTGAAAGTCTAGCAGCATATCTTGAGTGGCTCATGGAAGCTTTTAGTCAATATACCCGTATGATCTTGAGACCCAGGAGTTGGCTCAGATGATTATGTTTGCCTATATAAATCAAGCTGCACCAGACATAAAGCGAAAGTTGCAGGCTCTAGACAGACTTAGTGAAAAGTCTATTAGGGATCTAGTAGCTGCAGCGGAAAGGGTTTACAATAAGAGAGAGAGAGTAGCAAAGACAGGAATGGAAGGACAAAGAACATGAAATTGAGTGTGAAAAGAGTGACCAGGCCAAAGAAAAGAGGCTAGATTGGTTGGACTTGCCACTATCGCATGCTGAGCATACCTGGTTCACAGATGGCAGCAGTTTCATTTGAGAGGGAAAAAGGTACGCCGGTGCAGCAATCACCACGGACACTGACATAGTGTGGGCAGAAGCACTCTCCCAGGGAACATCTGCACAAAGAGAAGAACTAGTGACACTAACAAAAGCCCTACAGATGGGAAAAGGGAAGAGACTAAACATTTACATGGACAGTCGGTATGCTTTTGCAACTGTGCATGTCCATGGAGCCATTTACCAAGAGAGGGGGCTGTTGACAGCTGAGGCAAAGGCTATTATAAACGAAAAAGAAATTTTAAGCCTCATCCAGGCCTTATGGGAACCAGCAAATATTGCCATTGTGCACTTTCCTGGCCATCAAAAGGTAACTGATTCAATAACCAAAGGAAATAACTTGGCCGATCAGGCAGCTAAGGAGGTGGACCTCCAGCCCAGGGCCACAAGTTTTGCCTCCTGAGCCTCAGTACTCCCAAGAAGACTTGGAGTGGATAAAGAAAATTTCCATGGCCTATAAACCCCCAAACAGAGAAAGAGATAAAGACTGGTGGAAAACTGGTGAGGGGAAACTTATCTTGCCACAAAGATTGGGCAAGAGGTTTCTTATGAGAATCCATCGGGTCTCTCACATGGGAACCCGAAGAATGGAGAACTTGCTCCTACTCTCAGAAGTAAAAATCAGGCAAGGAAATCAACTCATTGAGGACATTGTTAAAAAATTTTAAAGCCTATCAGCTCACCAATGCCCCTAATCAACTGGTTACAACAGGAGCTCATCTCCATGGAGATAGGCCAGGTGTGTATTGGGAAGTAGACTTCACAGAAATTAAAACTGGAAAATTTGGATATAAATATTTGCTAGTTTTTGTAGACACCTTTTCAGGATGGGTTAAAGCCTACCCAACAAAGCATGAGACTGTGAACATCATATCTAAGAAGATCCTGGAAGAAATCCTACCCAGGGATGGCTTCTTATCCACCACTGGGTAGGACAATGGACCAGCCTTCAAATCAAAAGTAAGTCAGGGAATAGCCGCGGCACTGGAGATGGATTGCAAATTGCACTGTGCTTATAGACCCAGAGTTCAGGGAAGGTAGAAAGAATGAATCGGACTCTAAAAGAGACCTTAACTAAATTGGCCTTGGAGACTGGCCCAGACTAGGTATCGCTGTTTCCTTTTGCCCTGTTTCGAGTAAGAAATTCACCCTATCAGCTTGGTTTTACTCCTTTTGAAATAATGTATGGACACCCTCCACCCATTATCCCTAGCCTTCAGACTGAATTGCTTGCTGATTTGGATGATATTGAATTTCTGTGTAAGCTTGACTATTTACAGATGGTGCATAAGAGGATGTGGACCCAGCTTAGAGCATTATATGATTCTGCCTCTATTCCTACCCCCCCCCCATTTGTTTAAACCAGGGGACTGGGTGTTTGTTGGAAGACACAACCTGTTATTTCTGGAACCACGGTGGAAGGGACCTTACATGGTGCTACTGGCTACACCTACTGCCCTTAAGGTGGATGGCATTGCTGCTTGGATCCACTATTCCCATACCAGACCAGCTGACCCCTTTGCCCTGCACAACCGTGGGGAAACATGGGAAGTCTTCAAGCATCCTACCCAACCACTCTGCATACAACTCAAGAAAAGAAAAATGAGCTGATTATTATTGGTATTGTTGTTTAATAGTATGGCTAAGGTCAGTTAGGGACCATAGCCGTTCAAGATCAAGAGCTGTTGGAGTTTAGTTTGAGGCTAGAGCCACAAGACCATAAGTCAAGGGGGGGAATGAAGGGTTAAAGTTTTGAGGCAGTGACCACTTATTGCTTGTATCTAGCAGAGCAACACGTTGTGGTAATCCAAACACCCGGTTGGTTGTGTGCCTTTATAAACCCTGCAAATCTTTACCTTGGGGCTCTCCTCATAGGTGCTGCTGTGTTGGAGTGTAGGATGAGACCCGAGCTGCAGCCCGTTTAAATAAAACCTTAAAACAGCTGTAAAGTCTGACACTCGGTGGTCTTTTTGGTGGAGGTCCTGCGACTGGGGTATAGCAATGTTTCCATTTTTCTTTAGTACTCCTCGAGATTTAGACTAAGGGTTTGTGTGGAGTGGCTCCTCAGTGAATTCCTGAGGAAACCATTTGAAGCCTTCTCAGGAGAACGCCATTCAAGCCAGCAGAGCAGGAGAGTCTCTGAGACTATTTTCTCCAATAAACCACCAGAGAACCAGAAGTGAAGCAATGGCCCAGAGGGTAGAGCTCCAGCTTTGAGAGAGAAAACTGAGTAGGAGATACAATCCAGACCAGGCAGGAAAGCCTGGGAATTGCTTAGGTCCAATTAACTACCAGCTGGCGGGAAGTGGAGCTGTGGTGGTGGTAGAGACTCAGCCTTGAGCAAAACAGCTCAGGAACACATCGGGCCCTGAGTTTAAGTCCTGGGATGGCCACAAAAAAATTCAAAAAGAGAAGGCCAAGTTTATGTATCAGTGCCCTACCTACTTATGTGTGTATATATATTACCTCCCATAGTGCAAAATCTGCTTTTATTTTCTGGTTTATTTTTCAGATATGCTAGTTTTACATACTGCATCATTCTCTTCATTTCAGGCCCATTGCTTTTCTCTTTCTGGGTTCTAGGCCTGTGTCTTTATATGATGCACACTGAAGCTCATAGCAGCCTTTATTTACATTTTATTATGAGGGCAATCCAGGAACAATCACAAATCTGGCAGGGGAAGAGATCAGGTTTCTTAGAAGTAACCGGTATTCAGAAAATTAAACTTGAGAACATAAAATGGTAGCATACTTATGTAAAAACTACCATTAAGAAAAAAATGAAGGAGCTGGGAATATGAATTAATGAGAGAGTGCTTGCCTAGCATGCAAGAAGCCCTGGGTTCGATTCCTCAGGCACCTGTACACAGACAAAGCCAGAATATGTGCTGTGGCTCAAGTAGCAGAGTGCTAGAGACAATGCCCAGGCCTTGAATTCTACCCAACAACTGGCAAAGAGATAGCTACCTAGGTAGGATGGTAGGTAAATAGATAGAAAGAAATAAAGAGAAAGAGAGAGGGAGAGAGAGAAAGAAAGAAAGAAAGAAAGAAAGAAAGAAAGAAAGAAAGAAAGAAAGAAAGAAAGAAAGAAAGAAAGAAAGAAAGAAGGAAGGAAGGAAGGAAGGAAGGAAGGAAGGAAGGAAGGAAGGAAGGAAGGAAGGAAGGAAGGAAAAAAGTTGATAGATGAATCTGTTTTTGACATCAGAAGGAAAGAAGGGAACATTCCCAGTCATGAGGCTTTCTGCAGTGTGCCAGGACACCATCATCACCTTCACACAAATGCAGAGCAGGATGACTGTCTCTGTCCCACTTCTCAGGCATCCAAGAGCCCCAGAGTCAAGAGGGCAGAGCCAGGTTCTAACTCAGGTGCTTGGAGACAGAAGAGAAATGGCCCTGCCCCTCCTTGGACTGGGGATTTGCATTAATGATGTAGAGAATGAAGTAAGGAGAATGGACTGGCAGAGATAGAAGGGCCTTCAAACTTGACAAACTGAGAGTCAAAAACCCACTCCCTAAGACCAGAGAGCAGGGTTTTTTTACTCTATTTCTCCCCTCTCCAGCACTAAACTGGCTCTCTATTGGTAACCTAAAGATAGCCTGAGGCTCCCTTCACATGAGGAAGGAAGGTTAATTAGTCATTGTTTGAAGAGAATGAGAAAAGCCTGACCTTGCTGTAACTCTAACAAATGTTTCAGGTTGCCCCCATTGCTGGCTGTGCCTGGAATGAATGAAGTGGTTTTGCAGCTCACTTCCGTGATGAATGTGTATATTCTGCCTCCTAAGCCTGCAGGCCTAGTTCTCTGCACCTAGCCTGGCTTTTGAAACTGTTTTCTGTCCTTCAAATACAGTGTTACACTGGAGTTCTTCCTGCTAACAGAGCTAGGGCTTGGATCCTGAGAACTTCATTTGAACCCTGATTGGGTCAATAATATTTCTTTCCTTCTTCTGTAGCTCAAGAACTCCAAGAACATTTAGAGTGCAAGTAACTTCTCATCACCAAGGGAAACAGGAATTTCTTAAGCATCTGACCTTTCGGAACAGGAAGTCAGAATGTTCTAGACTTCCCTGCCTTGGCTGGTTTCACCCTATGAGAGACCTCAGCCTCCTGAGCTAGGGTGATGGGCGTGAGGTATAGGTTCTCTGCTAGGGTCAGAACTGTAATGACATTGAGAATACAAGTCAACTGCTTATCACAAAGTGCTTGGGGAGCATATTAAGACTTTCAACAATGTGCCTTTCAGAACCCTGTAGGACACAAGTTTATAATGCTAGAGTCTGAGAGGCTGGGCTTATGGATGTGCTACACTTGAACCTTGAGGTCTGACTCCAATTCTGGTGTACATCAGCATTCATTTTCCTAAAAATATTTTCATAAGTAGCAAATAGGAAAATTATTTTGATTATCCCTCAATCTTTTTCCAGTTGTGTGTCTCAAACTGAAGCCTGGGTGCTGTTCCTGAGCGCTTCAGCTCAAGGCAAACACTCTACCACTTGACCCACAGTGCCACATGGGGTTTTTTGATGGTTGATTGGAGGTAAGAGTCTAACAGGATTTCCTTCCCTAGGCTGTCTTCAAACTGTGATCTTCAGATCTCAGCCTCCTGAGAAAGTAGGTTTCCAGAGCCACTGGAATCTGGAGTATTGTTTTTGCCAGACCTGGAGCTTGAAATTAGGGCCTGGATACTGTCTTTGAGCTTCTTTTTCTCAAGGCTAGCACTCTATCACTTGAGCCACACCACAGCTTCTGGCTATTTCTGAGTATGTAGCACTGAGGATTCAAACCCTGGCATTCATGCATGCTGAGCAAGCTCTCTACCACTAAGCCACATTTCCAGACCCAACCTTACGATTTTATCCCTCAACTTGCCTATCCACAAGAAAAGGCTTCTGAGTATAAATCATCTAAACAAATCCATATAGGAAGTTTTTCAAAGATAAATAAGACAAAACTCATACTGAGGACAGACACTAACCATGTGATGACTTGACAAATGCCTCCATTTAATTAAGTATTATATTTCAAAACTTAATAAAGTATTAATGAAAATTAGTCAATGTACTGAATTATTGTGTATAATTTTATAATAGATATTCACAACATAATAAATATTATGTGTACAATCATACTAAATACAATAAATAAAATGAGTAAAATAAAAATTAAATACAAAATTAATAATAATCATAATATGAAATAAACATACATATTTACCTATATATCTTATATTACACATGTACACAAATATTTTTTCTATTGCAGGGTCTTAATTCAGGCCCTGGGAACTCTAGCTTGAAAATCTTTTCCTCAAGGACAGGGATCTTAGCCTTCACCCAAGGTGCAAAAGAGTTACATGGACAGTGAGCTCAAATCCCAGCAATCGCATAAATACTAGCCCCAGTTCCAAGACAGTGACTTAATATTTGTAACAGAAACAGTTATGTTTATTCAGTTCCATACTGAACACTGAAAAAAAATCAGTGTAGAATTTTGTACAGCTATTCAGACATCCATCCCTTAACCCCAAAGTACTTCTTGAGCACTACACAATTTTTTGTACGTTTTTTATTTTAAAAATGTTGTACAGATGGGTCACAGGTACATGAGCAAAGTAATGAGTACATTTCCTATTGAGCATTGTTGCCTCCTCGTTTGTTTTTCCCTTACCATCCCTTCCCTCCCATCTTCACAACTAACTTCCCTGCTGAGGTCAGTGATTTATTTATTTTTGGCTTGGCATGGGGTTTGAACTCAAATATTGGCAACTCTGCGCCTTCTGTCACATTGCTACAGATTCATCAAGACTCTGAGTTCAAATCCCAGGCTATTAAAGGAAACTGTCAGAAATTCCAAACCAAGGAGCTTTATTATTTCAATTTAGTTAGTTAATTAATTAATGAATTAATTAGTTAATTAATTTTGCCAACCATGGGGCTTGAACTCAGGTCATGGTAACTCTGACTCAGTTTTACTCTCCCTAGGCTGGGGTGCAGCCTCGGGACCCAAAGCTGATCCTGAGACCCTAGGCCCAGAGGGCTTGCAGGAAGGAAAAAAAGCAGAACAGCACAAAATGTGGGGAGCTGTAGAGGGCTCAGGGTTTTACAATATTTTTCTTTACCTGGTGACCATCCTGGGTCTGAATGACATGGTTTCAAAGTGGACCTGGCCTGCCATTGCTGATGGCTGACAGGCTATCAGGGAAGCCATAAGCCAACATGTCAACATAGGCCCTCAGTTCAAATCCTAATCCTTACATTTACCAATGGCAGGAGATCACAAAAGACTCGTTCCTATGCATAAGAATACTGATTGAAAGAGTAGTTAATGCATTTGTCTACTCTAAGATTGGATGCAATAATCCTAGGATGCTGATTGACCTTAATTAATAGTTTATTAAGCATGAAAAGAATAATATTGTTTCAATGGAGACATAATAAATACCTAAGAGTTGGTAGGAACGTAGTAGATGTCATTCAGTCATAGATAGACAGCTCTGGAACTCTTTAACAATATATATTTATTTGTATAGCACCTCTGCCTAGCCATGTATTGCTGTTTTGGCCAAACTTGTGGCTTGATCTCAGTGCCTGGGAACCACCTGACAGCTTCATTGGCTAGAGGCTTCTGTACTCACACTCACCCAATCATGAATTGGGCCTGCTAGTCCCTGAGTTCATATCCCAGCACTGCCAAAAATTTAATCTTTGAGTAAGAAGCCGAGTATGACACGTTTTTCTTTTCTGGGAGAGTCCAGGGTGTCAGGCATGATAGAGAACACATCTACAAATCTAGATGGTATGTGATATGATGTAAAAATTGTAATAAATGGATAAATGGTATAGGTGTCATCAAAGACAATAAATTCTAAATAAATGGATAAAAAAGAAATAAAATGAATAACAACACTAAACGTGATATGGACTGAACATCTGTATGGAAGTATAAATCTTACCACACCAAACAGTATCTACTGAACATCTGTATGGAAGTATAAATCCTATCTTTAAAATGTATATAAGGAGTATGATTTCCATGCCTGAGGCTTGAATTCAGCCCACACCCATGAGAAAGCAATGGCAGGAAATCCTGAGAAACTGGTTTCTGGACCAGGAAAAGTCATGGAATGTGATCAATCTCATCGAATGAGTAGTTCATGCATGATGTGACTAGGAAATGATAGGCAAGACTCATGGGGTATCACTTATTTGTAAAGCAGTGTTGATTAAGCGTGACAATAATCATCACAGTCATGAAATGAAGACATCTGGAAAGATCCAAGAATCAGTAGACACATGGTAGATTGGATTCCATCACAGGTTATCGTCTCTCCTACTCAATACAAATGTGTACTCATTTGCATACTACCTTCAACTTATGAATGGATGACTACTGTGTACCCTCCCCCACCCCCACCTGGGGGTCCATCTCAGGTCCTGGGAACGGCCTTACTCCTTAGTAGCTCACAGGCTGGTGTGCTCACATGGACCCATTCGTCAATTGGGTCTGCTGGTCCCCAAGTCCAGATCCCAGCAGTACCAAAAGATTCATCCTGATGTCAGAAGCCAATTGTTGCACCTGTGTTCCTTTCCTGTGCAACTCCTGGGTCTCAGCTAGGATGAAGAATACATGGGCCACCCTGTGGCCATGGGAATAGGTTGTTATCATGTGAGGGAAGTTATACCTCTCATCATATACTGAAGAAAATACACAATACATCAATGAATAGCATACAAAATAGAATAACTACACTAAATGCACAATGCAGTCCACACACGGATTTGAATATACATCCCATGTTTAAATGATGCATTCAGGACAATTGTGGCCTCCCTGGTGCTCGATCTCTGTTCCTGGGACCCGACCAGCTCCTTAGTGGCTCACAGTCTGGTGTGATCATGTGGACCCATTGGGCAGTTGGGCCTCTTAGGCCCAAAGTTCAAATACCAGCACTGCCAAAATTTACCCTGTTGTGAGAAGCCAGTCATTGCACCAGTTTTCCTGTGCTGTGCAAGTCCGGGGTCATAGCTAGGATGGAGAATGCACAGGCAACTCTATATTCATGGGATTAAGTTGTCATCCAGGACACCACAGTTATAGCTGTCATCCTATACTCAAGAAAATACACAATACATCAATGAATAAGACACAAAATAAAGAGAATGACTCACCAAATCAAGATGCTGCCCATCCATGTATGGAAATATAGATCCTCTGTATAATGATGAATTTATGACCATATTGGCCCCCACCAGGGCTTCATCTCAGGTCCTGGGAATGGCCTACCACCTTAGTGCCTCACAGGCTGGTGTGTTCACCATGACCCATTCACCAATTGGGCCTGCTAGGGCTTGAGTTCAAATCCCAGCACTGCCAAAAGATTCACCTTGATTTGAGAAGCCAATCGATCCACCTGTTTTCCTGTCCTGTGAAAATCCTGGGTCTCAGCGAGGATGGAGAATTCTATATAGACAACTCTATAGCCATTCGAATAGGTTGTTATCCATGTCAGCATAGTTACATCTAGCACCATACTCAATAAAATACACAATACATCCATGAATAAGACACAAAATAAAAAGAATAACTACACTGAATGCAAGATGCATATCAAACTTGTAGGTAAAGAGAGATCCTATTTTTAAAAAAAGGCGGGCTTTTTATTTTGTCCAGTACTGGGGCTTCAAATCAGTCCCTTGACGAGGCCTGACATTCTAGTCTTCAAGGATGGTGAGATTTCCCTTGCCCCAAAGTGCAACAGAGCTACCCAGATCTCAGTTCAAATCCCAGCACTGACAAAAGATTCATTCTGTTGTCAGAAGCCAGTCGTTGAACATGTTTTCCTCTCCTGTGAAAGAACCTGGCTTTCACTAGGATGTAGAATCCATAGGCAACCATATAACTATGGGAACAGATTGTCATCCATGTCAGCACAGTATACCTGTCACCGTACTCAGTAAAATACACAATAACTTCATGAATTAGACACAAATTAAGGAGAAGTGCACAGAATGCAAGGTGCTGTCCACACACGTATGTAAATATAGATCCTATATTTGAATTACGAATTTATGACTAGCTGGACCTCCCTGGGACTCGATGTCAGTTCCTAGGAATGGCCTATCTCCTTCGTTGCTCACAGGCTGGTGTCCTCACCTTGACCATTTCCCCAATTGGGCCTGACAGAGTGTGAGTTCAAATCCCAACACTGCCAAAAGATGAATCCTGATGTGAGAAGCTTATCGATTCACCTGTTTTCCTGTCCTGTGAAAGTCCTGGGTCTCAGCTTGGATGGAGAATGCATAGGAAACCCTATAGCCAGGGCAATAGGTTGTCTTCCATGTAAGCACTGTTATATCTGTTACATTATTCAGTAAAATACACAACACTTACATAAGACAGAAAATAAGGAGAAAAGTACTCCAAAGGCAAGATACTGTCCACACATATATGTAAATATAGATCCTACGTTTAAATTATTAATTTATGACTATCATGGCCCACCCGGGCGATCCATGTCAGTTGCTGAGAATGGCCTAACTCCTTTGTCACTCACAGGCTGGTGTGGTCACCTTGAACTATTCACCAATTGGTCCTGCTAGGCCCTGAGTTCAGATCCCAGCACTACCAACAACTGGATCATGCAGTAAGAAGCCAAGTGTGAAACTTTTTTCCTTTTCTCTGAGAGTCCTGGGTGTCTGGCATGACGGAGAACATGTCTACAAATTTAGATTCCATGTGATAGGATGTCATCAATGTAATAAAGGGAATGGGTGTCATCATAGTAAAATTAACGGTAAATAAATGAACAAAACAAAAAGTACAAGGAACAACCACACCAAACGTGTATGGACTGAACAACCATAGGTAAGTACAAATCCTGTATTTACAATGTATATAAATAGTATGTTTTTCAAGGCAAGGGCTTGAATTTTGGCTTAGATTACAGGCCTGACTTTCTTATCTTCAAGTACGGTGAGCTTCTGCTTCTTCCACAGTGCTGTAGATTCACCAATACTCTGAGTTCAAATCCAAAGCCTGTCAGAATAAACGGGATGAATTGCAAGCCAGGGAGCTAATCCCTTTTAATTATTTTTTGCTCAGCAGGGGGCTTGAACTCAGGTTGTGGTAACTCTGCCTCAGCTTTGACACCCTATGATGGGGTGCAGCCACTGGACCCACAGTAGATCCTGGGATCCTAGATCCCCAGGCCTTGTGTGGCAAAATTGTACAGAAAAAAATGCAGCGAGATGGCCTTTTTATGTTTCCTTCTTTTGCACGGTGACCCTCCTGGGTCTGAATGACACTGTTGCAAAGGGTACTTCACCTTTCATTGCTGAAGGTTGTCAGACTATTGAGGAAGTCATAGGTCCACATTGCAGTGTAGGCCCTGATTTCGAATCCCAGTCATGACACCAATCAATGGCAGGAGATACTAAGAGACTCGTTCCCATCCATGGGAATAACAAGGTAATATTATCAATGTCACGGTTGAATGAGTTGATGGTGAATGACGCTCCTATCAAATTAGACAGCATCATTTCAGAAGACTGATTTTATTTAATATTTATGAAACATTACGTACAGAATGCAATAATTTCAGGATATTGTTTGATTTACTTAATAGTTTGTTAACCATGAAAACAATAAGATTAATTACATGGAGGCATTATAAATACCCAAGAATTGGTAGGAATGTAGTCTATATAACTGAATAATGTATAGACATCTCTGGCACTCTATAAAGATATACATTTACTACCATCTGTATGTCAATCTGTTCTTATTTTGTCAACCGCTGGGGCTCGGTCTCAGGTACTCGGGACTGTCTGTCAGCTCAATTTGCCACAGGATGGCAGGCTGACACTCACCCATTCATGAATTGGGCCTTGAAGGCTGTGAGTTCAGATGCCGGCACTCCCAAAAAATGAATCGTGTAATAAGAAGCTGATGGTGACACATGTTTTCCTTTTCTGTGGAAGTCCTGGGTGTCAGGAAGGACGTGCAATACATATGCAAACCTATATCCTATGTAATCAATGTGATCACTGTTCTATGTGTCATAATAGTCAATAAAATGAGTAGTCAGTACATCAATAAAACAAAAAATAAAATAACTACACTGAATGCAATATGGAATCAACATATGTATAAAAATATAAATCATATATTTAAAATGTAAACAAATAGTATGTTTTCTAGTGGTGGGCATCGATTTCAGGCCTAAGAAACAGACTTGAATTTCTTGAATTCAAGGAGGCAAGCTTCCCCTTCCCACACAGTGCAACAGCAGGGTTACCTAGACCATGAGTTCAAATCCCAGTCCTGGCAGAAAAAAAATGGCATCTCTATGCTATGTGATGCCCAATTCGTAGGTATTTCATTTGGCCTCCATTTAATGAAGGTGATTGTTTAAATGCTTCATAAAGTATTAATTAATATCGACCAGTGTCCTATAATGTAATTGTATATAATTTTATCCTCGAATCATTCAAGTGCTGCCCATTTAATCATGACATACATCACATTCCTTTGGTAATCATATGAATAGGAATGAGTTTCATAGGATCTCCTGCCATTTGTTGGTGGCAGGAACAGGATTCAAGCTGTGGGCTCCAGCTCCTACCACTTAAACCTGAGGATAGGGAACTCACAGGTCTGTCCAAGAACATCAGCAAAACCATGCATCAGTGGCTCTCAGCAGTCCTCCTTAAAACTTACAAGGCTGTGACAGGAGGATCATGGTCAAAGTCATCCTAGGCAGGAAAGTCCTTGAGACTCCTGTCCAACTTGAGCCAACAAAGACAGAAGTAAAGCCGTGTGGCTCCAGTGTTAGAGAGCTAGCCTTGATCAAAAACAACTCACAGATTGTGCCCAGATCCTGAGTTCAAGGTCTGGGAACAAACAGACATACACAACAATCTGTGCAGCCATCTGGCTAAAGTGGGTCACTCTCTTGTCCCCAACTGTATTGGACAGAGTTCCCTGGGAAAGGGGCTGCCTTCATTTTGACTCCACCCATTCTGCCTGCATCAGAAGATTCCAGCCACACCTCTATTTTTTCATGGTTCTTTCTGACCAATGGGATACAAGAATGGTGGCCACGCCCACATTCCTTGCTGCCCAGTACCACCTTGATTCGCTCTGTTTGTTGACACCACTACCTCCCCTCCGACCCGGACAGCGCCTCCCCTGTGCCCCACAGTCTGGCCCACGCCCAGCCACAAATGTGCCCCAGGGGTTAGGGTGGGGGTTGACCCAAGGATGCCACCCCCATCCCCAGCGGCCAGTGTCCAGGATACGGGGAGATGCAGGTTGGGTTAGGAGTGGGCGCCAAAGATCCCTTGCCTGGAGCAGTGGGAGCCACACAGCAGCACATCTGCGCCCTTCCACTCCCTGGTGGGAACCCAGTGGCTTTAGTCAGAGGTGGGGAGCAGCATGTCTACACCTGCCTTCTGGGTTTTTTTTCCTTTTTTTCTGGGTATGGGAGGTGTTGGATGCAGAAGATAGACACCCTTGCTGTGTGAGCCCTTGTCTTCTGTGCTCAGTCAAACTTTCACCTGAAGACAGGAGAGAGAGAGAGACAGAGAGAGACAGAGACAGAGACAGAGACAGAGAGACAGAGAGAGATAATCTTTTTCCTTGTACAGCCTGACTGTGCTCAGGTGAGTGATCAGTTGGCAAATCGCAGGTGCTGCATGGAGGAGTCTTCTGTCACCTGTCTGGATGTGTGTGTGTGTGTGTGTGTGTGTGTGTGTGTGTGTGTGTGTGTGTGTGTAGAAGTGGGTTGTAACAAGGAGGCTGAATGCTTTGGTAACTTCTACCTGCTATCTTTGGGGCATGTATAGACTTCACAGCTGAGGTCTGGGGGCCTGGAAGGGTGAGAGGCTTGAAGGGGACACAGCACAGTTAAATTACAAGAACAAGGGATCTGTGTGCAATGGACCTGTGTACTCCCTTGGGCCTGGTTGGTGGAAGTGGGAGCTTGGGAGGACCTGGGAGTGTGGCCTGCAGGCGATAGCTTACCAGGAGGACAGAGAGCATGGCCAACTCTTAGTAAGGATATGAGTTCTGCTAGTATGGAGCACAACAGCATAGGTCAGACTCTGGGTCTTCTCATCATAACGTCTGATGGGCGAGGCCAACACTATTTTAAATCTTGAGCTGTGATCTTCAGATCACAGCCTCCTGAGTACCTAGTATTATAGGCATGAGCCTCTGGCACTGGGATTCTGGTTCTTTTTGGTATATTATGGTTTGACCTCAAGGCTTTAGGCTTGCCAGTCAGGTCTTCTACCATGCGAGTCAAGCTTTTCTGAGATGGAGAATTAATATATGCTCATTCTGGGCTGGATCATGGTCTGCCTATCTGTGACAGGCCTGAGCCACTAGGCCCGTTCTTCTGTAGTTGGGATGGTAGATATGTAGCGACATGCTCCGTCATTGGTTTAGATGGATTATCCCAAACACAGTCCACGGCAGCCGATTCTTGACCGGAGGTGAATCTCTGGGTTAGGCCTCAACCATTGGACTTCAATCTCCTCATGGGACAGTTGTGAGGAAACAAGGGATTGATACAGAGGGATCTCTGGAGCAGGGACAGGCACAGATGGAGGGGCCATCTGATACTGTTCTTGGCAATTCTTTGAGCATATGATAAGAAGATACCCGGAAAGATCTCAGATGGTGTGTGTTATTAACATTGCAACAGTAATGGGATTATGAAACAAAACATGGCTCTCTTTCTTTATTACTCTATCCCCATGAGTAACGGGATCCTTCACTTTGTTCAGTTTTGAAGCTGGGGAAACTGAGGCACAGAGAAGCCGGGTGACCTACTAATGACTCCCAGCTGACAGGAAGCTCGGCCTGACTTCTCTGCCATGCTCCCTAGGACAATGGGTGCTATTCAGTCCACTACTTGTGGTGGGAAGTCCACTTCTTTTCAGTCATGTGGCTTGAACTTTGGGCCTGGGGCAGCTCCCTGAGCTCCTCAGCTCAAAGCTACCACACTACCACTTGAGTCACAGCACCACTTCCAGTTTTTTGGTGGTTCTTTGGAGATAAGTGTCTCACAGTTGTTCCTGCCCGGGCTGGCTATGAACCACAATCTTCATATCTCAGCCTTCATTGTACTTAGGATTACAGGCATGAGTCACCGGGACCTGGTTTAAGTGTAATTCTGACCTTCTTTCTTTCACTTTCTCTCTCAGGAACTGATTCAATGGGTGCTGGAGGAGGTGGCCCAGCATCCCCATGTGGATGGAACCAAGGTGGTCCTCTCATTCTGGAGGTAACCTGTGGGTCAGGAGCTGTCTCACTCAGTCTGTTGTACCAGCTCCATGAGGTAAGTCCCTCTGTGCCCTGGCTACACTGTGACAGTTATCCATTGTCCATCTAGCCTTACTGGACTCAGTACTGTGTTCAATGCTCTTTTCTGGCAAAACTTCCTGGCTAAAATTATGATACAGAGTTATAGAATGAAAATGTAATGCCATCTTAAGAAAGTCATTTAGGGTTCTGGGAATGTGGCTTCATGGTATGGTGATTGCCTAGCATGCATGAAACCCTGGGTTCAATTCCTCAGTACCACATAAATTGAAAAGGAAACACTGGAAGTGGTCCTGTGCCTCAAGTGGTGGAGTGTTAGCCTTGAGGAAAAAAAACGCTGAAGAATAATTCCCAAGCACCGAATTTCAGCCCCAGGACTGCCAAAACAACAGCAACAACAACAATGAACATTTAGTTAGTAAATGCGAAATAAAGAACCCATACTTGGAATATATAATTGCTCCTTCCATACTGATACCTGACAATAGTTCCTAATACATGTACTTTACCTATGTTAGGATACTGTGTTGAAAAAATGTTTTGTTCATTAGGTCACGACAATTAATGCTAAGAATGTGCTTAGATGTCAGGTGAAGATTAATTCTGGAAATTCAAATATTCCAGGCTTTTGAGTGGGGTCACTGCTAATCACAAGAAGGATAGTGTAAGTGAGATTCAGAAACTATTTTGGCCAGTCATCTTACAAAAAAGGCAGAGGCTAATTAACAGTTGTGACAGAAGAGAAGGAATAACTCCAGATGGAAAGAATAAATGATAGTAACTAAGGTATAGCAGAAACCATTCTAGGGAACCATTTTTGCTTATTAAAGAACTAGTATCAACTAGGCTTATTCCTCATTGCCTTTAGCATTCAAAATCTCCTAGGCTAGTTCTTAATATCTGTGTGATGAATGTATCTCCTTCTATGCTGATCTTTCATACCTGATCTCCTTTGCTTTCTAACAATCTGCCTTGCTGTATTTATCTATGAATATTCCTAATACTAAATACACCTACAAAGATGAAAGAGGATGCTAATGTAAGAGTCCCATAGCTCATGAGTCATTAATGTAACAAAATGGAAAAAGAGGACATATTTATTGCTACCTTAATTATTCTGAAAAGCTGCAATGTCACATCCTATGGTTCATATTTCCATTCTTTGTCTACATAGTGACATTAAGTGCACACAAATGCAAATATGAGCGGGGTGCTGGTGGCTCATGCCTGTAATCCTAGCTACTCAGGAGGTTGAGTCCAGAGGATTGTGGTTCAAAGCCAGCCTGGTCAGGAAAGTCCATGAAACACTTATCTTCAATTAACCCCAAAAACCCGGAAGTTGTGCTGTAGCTAAAGTGGTAGAGTGCTCAAGTTGTGCTGAAGAGCTGAGAGACAGTGCCCAGGATCAAGGTTCAATCCCCACAACCAACAAAAAAGTGCAAATATAGGTTTAAGTTTCCCCCAAAGGAATGATGAAGTCAATAGTAATCTTCCCAAATGATTTAGTAGTGCACCTACTTTTGCTGAGTTATTTGTTATGGCTTCTTTGCTAAACATATTCTCTTCTTTAAAAATTGCCAAATGTTAGCTTTATAATAAACTTCATCTAATATTTCTTGGTTCAAAAGAGAAGTCCATAGAGTTGATGTCACTTAGCATTCTTACTGTCTTAGTTCAAAGCTAACCCAGGCAAGAGAGTCTGTCAAACACTTATCTGTAATTAAACACCAAAAAAACCAGAAGTGGAGTTTTGGCTCAAGCAGTGGAGTACTAGGTTTGGGCCAGGTAGGAAAGAAAGACAACTGTTCAGGGACAGGGGCCAGTCTCTAAGTTCAAGCCCCAGAACCAACACAAACTAAACAAACAAGCAAACAAAACAAACCCTGGGTATTTCTTTGGGACTCTCCTTAAAATAGTGGTGGTCCGAGAAGAGGTTGCTTTTGCTGATCATACTCACTGGATCCTGCTTTTTTGGAATTCTTATTGCTATGGAAAACTCAAGACAGACTAAAGGAATTGAAAACTGATTCCTGCAACAAGAGAATCATCTCAGGAGTGAAACATCCATCCATAAGACACTTTAAAACCTCCATATCTTTGCTTCTTTGCAGTAGAACACTTTTAAAACAAAGTTACTTCCTTTTGTTCTATGCCTGCCTTCAAATGGAATATTGTTTCCTTTTGCAATACTCTCAACCAGAAGTTTACAGACAAGTTTTATATGAGTAAAGGACACACTCAAAAAAGTCAGGGACAGAGTTTCCTTCGAGCCTTGGATTCTTTTCTTGTACAGTACAAAGGAAAGCAATAGTTAACTTGAACTTTGTCATTTCTCTATGTTCAATTCCTCTCCTGGGATAACTTTCCACATCCAGTAACAGTTACTTCCACTTACTTCCAGTAACAATTTATGGTGCTGCTCCAGAAAAAAATGAATGTTTTCTGGCTTCATTGAAATAGCACAAAGACACTTTTGGACATGAGGTAACACGTGTTTCAGAGACAACTTAGTAAAGTCAAATGCAATTTAAATTGCTTATAAATACATTATCCATGAGAATATTTTGTTCAAACTTCTCATGTGCTCTGGAAATTAAGGTGAATTTTAAATGGTAAGAAGGTTCTCAGATCATTTTTTGGGAGTCTATATGCTGTGCATTAATTTCCCAACTGTACATGAGTTAACAGTAAGAGAAACAATAGCAATTATAGGAGAAAAAGTAGTTCTGTGTTTATGTATAAGTGTTCAATACAATATACAAGACTCTACAAATAAAAAATTGAAACAATAAAGCCAAGTCCTGTATGTAGATTTATGGGAGTGATATAGAGAAAGCATTACTCTTAAGTGGAACATGAAGCATGAGGCCACTCCCTTTCTAAATCACGCTTGCTAATCATGTAAATGTGCAAAAAGGAGAATGGAAGAATGATTCTGTTTCCAATGCAAGTCACATATGGGAGAATAGACTTAAATGGAAAAAAGACTCTACCTTGAGGGAACAGGAATTATACTAGCAATGAACCTGGTGGCTAAGATCATATTTCTTTTTCTTTCCTTTTCTTATATTCCTTTTTATTGTTGTTGTTTTTCATGGCACTTGAAATATGGGACGGGGCGCTGTCCTTCTGAAATGCAGCTCAAGGCTAGTGCTCTTCCACTTGAGCTACAGTGTCACTTCCAGTTTTCTGGTAATTATTGGAGAAAAGAGTCTCCAGGACTTTCATACCCGTGCTGGCTTTCAACCCCAATCCTCAGATCTCACAACAACTTGTTTTATGATCACATTTCTAACAGTGTACACTCAGGATATGTAATGTATATGTTCATCTATCTTTATATGAATTCTTGAGTTAAAAATCTGGGCTACAGTTAGACTTTACACTCACAAAAGTGTTTTAAGTTTAAAAGTTGATACTCCTGGAAAAATAAAACCTAAGAATGTAAAGGAGTCTGGGAAGTTCAATTTGCATCCAGCTTGGACAGTATAGGCTTTGAGACACTACCTATAATTAACCAGCCAAAGCTGGGATACCAGTCACGAGCAAGATTGCTGAATTACAGCTTTAGGTTTTTGCATACATACATACATACAAACATACCCGTACACACAGAGGCACTTATAGGTGCACACAAAAATACACAAATGAAACAACTCTCAGAATATGTAGAAAAGTTAGAAAACAATAGAAAATAGGACCTGAGTAAAACTAGAATCAAGTGATAACTTTTAATATTAGAAATCCTTCAAGTGAAATTTCCCCCAGAAGTTGAGAATATTACATAGGTAGGGACCAGAGATAGTAAGAGAGTCAAGCAAGCATTCTTAACGGGATAGGATACATGGTGGAATGAATCAGGGAAGCCTGCAGGTGCATCTGAAAATGTTCCTATCCTGTGTCAAATTTTAAAACACCTTTGAAAATAGTACATAAACAGTCTGAGCAGTCAGTCTAGTGGATAAAATCATGGGAGAAGTTCAGAAATTCTAGTCTGTTTCTAGATTAAATAAAAAAAACTATGGCAGGGCAATGTGATACAAGCCTGGAATTCTAGCACTCAGACAAGAGATTAGAGAGTGGAATTACATAACGATACCTTCCCTGGACCAGGTAGAATAATTTGTCTCAGTAAAACAAACCAAACAACAAGAAAGGAATACACCGTTGGAAGTTTGGCCTAATTTTGTCATTATGTTTTGAGAAGTCAAGTTTCCTATTGAATGCACCTCATACATATCCTCACTTGTGTTTTAAATGCTCTCATCATTACAGAACATTCGTAGATGCAAAATAGCTCATGATTCCCATCCCTCATTCTGTTGGATTCCAAATAAATGTTGAAGGATTACAAAAGCTTAAGTCTAGAGAAATAGCAAAGTTCGTCTAATGTAGGGCTTTGTAGACCTTGTTAAATTAGAATTTAGATTTAAAATATATTTTTTGGGTTTGTTTGTAATTTCAGATTCTATAGGATACTACAAAATTCTTTTAAAGTAGAGGGATTAATTGAAAAATTCACAAATAATTCTGGCATTCTATTTGCCTAGATATTCTTTCACGACAGTTATAATTAGAACATAGTTAATAGATAATTTGCAGAGTTCATGTATACCATGTTAATATGAATAATCTAGACAGAGTTGCCAAAAATGGATGACATTAATTCATACATTTAGAAAAACCAATTTTTAAAGGTTTGGTTTAATATGGTATGAAGAGAGTAATTGTGTGACATCTTCTTTCTTCTACCTATATGTACCGCAGGAAGCCATTTCCTTATTTACGTGCCTCTGTATACATGGAGAAAAATGCTAGGTTTGGGATTTGTTTTCAATTTTGTTTTGTTTTTTTTTTTTGGTTCATCCTAGAACTTGAACTCTTGGCATGGACAGGGTCTCTGATCCTGTTTATGCTCAAGACTCTTGCCCTACCACTTCAACCTCAGTGCCACTTGAGTCTGGCTTTTGCGGAGAAGTTTTTTGGAGATAAGATTCTAAGAAACCTTCCTGCCTGGGAAGGCTTTGAATCATAATTTTCCTATCTTAGCATACTGAATATCTATGATAGTTAAAAAAGTCTAAATATAAATAATATTTGCAAGTGTTCTGATCTCAAGAATACCTGTGGAGGAAAAATGATGCAGCTCAGTTTATTGTGGTGTTCTTTTCAGAGCAAGGAGGGTGTCACATTAGCAGAGGTGTAGTATTTTTTCAAAATAGAGATAAGGTATTCATGATGTGAATTAAGGAATTTTAAGGTGTCCCTTACAAGTTGGAAACTGTTGGGCTAGGATGACTTTATGGCATAAATCTTGGGATTGATGGTCATAGACATAATATCTTACCCTTATAAATAATTGCTTACTCTTGAAGAATTAATTATTACACATGCTTCACAGTTTTATCCTCTACAAGAATATGGCTATTTTTCTGTTTACTTCTCAATCTGTAACACCCCATTGGAAACTGCATCTATTGCAGAATTACATAACATGCAAACAGGTACTGTTTTGAATCTCTTAGGAATGTTGAGAATTTAAAAATGAGTAGTTGTTAGTCATAGGAATTTTGAAGAACATATATATTCTGTCCTCTTAAAAACTTACTTACTTTTAAAATTATGGGTTTCCATAGTATTAAACTGGGTCCAGTCGTGGGGCCTGAACTCTGGGCCTGGTCGCTGTCCCTCAGCTCTTCAGCTCAAGGCTAGCGTTCTACCACTTGAGCCATAGCACCACTTCCGGTTTTTTTCATTTTTTGCTTATGTGGTGCTGAGAAATCGAACCCAGGGCCTCAAGAATGCAAGGCAAGCGCTCTACCACTGAGCCATCTTCCCAGACCCTGTTTTCTGTTTTAGAATGAGAAAGTACTAAATTCATTCTGTTTTGAAAAATTTGGCAAGTATATTGTGAAAATATTGTCTAGTCGGATAACATTCAATTTGATGAACCTCTGATAAAGAAGGAGTAATTAATTCAAATTAGATGCCAAATAGTATTGATTTTTAAAATGTTACTACATAAAGAATATTATTTACTGTTCCAATACAGTGAAATTATATTTTATGCAGCTTATTTTTTCAATTTTATTATCAAAATGATGTACAGTGGGGTTACAGTAATTGTAAGGTATTAAGTCATAACTTTTCAAACTTAGTAACCCTCTCACATTTTTCTCACAGTTTTCCTTCACCCCTCACAAGTTGTAAAGTACATTTCCAACATATTGTCTTGTGAGTATTGCTATTGCATTGGTTTGCCTTTTGTCCTTTGTCTCACCATTATGCTCACCATTGTCTCACCATATAGCAGGGATAAACCATAGGGGAAAACCCCAAAGAAAACAGAAATCACATAGTTCATCAAAAACAACAATCACAAATGAAAAAAAAATCTGGTTCCATATCTTGGAATTCATTTTGCTTAGCATCAGCTAATATGGTTACATATATGCATAACAAAGCCACTGGAAAATAATAGCTGCATGGATACTATATCATGAAAACAACATGTTAACATTTTGATGGTAAAGGTGGAATTAGGATTGGTGAATTTGCGGTTCTGATAAAGGATTTTCAACAGTTTTAAAGTTATGACAGGTAAAATTTAATAGTTCAAAATTTTTAATAACTTAGCCTATTAAGAAAATTTAAAATTGCCTGGAAGAATAGGCTTTCATGCAAAGAAATCCAAGGAGACTTAGTAGAGAGGGAGCAATGTGGATGAAGATGGCTCTTTTTCAAACTAAACAAACAAACCTCAGAAACCTTGCTGTAAATCCTGTAGGTTCCCTTGGAATTGTCCTTACCCAGGAACTATATTATCACTGTTTGAAAGAAGGTTGTATTGGAATTTAAATTAAAATTTCTTAAAAATATAAGACATCAAAATTTGTGAATTTACCTTTAATTACCAAACAGTAATTCTCTTAAAAAGATAATTTGAGTCAAAATATTTAGGGAGAAAATACCCTCCACAATGAAAGAAGGTGTTAGGATTACACATTTCTGTTTGTAACACTTTCCACAATGTCTTTGGACATGAAGCATTGAAACACAGAAAAAAATTTGATTGGATACTTCAAACCAATGATTTGACATTTCTAAGTGGCTCACAAAAAATAATATTCTTATTAATATGAGGTAGTGAAGACTTCTTTTATTACATATGCCAAAAAGTTCAGAAAAGAATTGAGCAAATGGAAAAATTAATAATAAAAGTTTTCTTAGAAGCCTTAGCTAAGCATATTGACTTCAGCAGTGAAGGGAGGCCAAAACTTTTTGATGTAAATTGTGTTAGTATTTTTACTCCCTAAAGTGATTTTGCAGAGCCAATTGGGCTCACTACAATGCAGAACTGATTGAATGAAGACATGAAAATACATTCCACATCCAAATGAGGCAACTTGAAGACTTTTAAAAGAGAAATAATGAAGATGTAGCAGTGGTGGAGCCCGTATGGTCCTTCAGCTTCACTAGACTAGAAGCCAAGAAGCTGTGATTAATTGGAAGTCTGGCAAGAGCTAAGAGTAGGACATAGAAGTAGGACATAGAAGCATTTTCCTTTTGTAACAGACACTTTCTTCCAAGGTATGGGTGATTTAACTCTATTCTCCTCCATACATCTTGGTGAACAAATGCAAGACCAAGAGAAAAATGATCTATTAAAATAATTTTGCATAGAATAACTTCACTGTTCCTGATATGGTATCTAAGGAGAATCTTAAGAGAGAAGATAAAAAGTGCAGTATTTTTTGGTTTCCTCTAAGCATCTGGTTAGCAAAATATATCTTTGAGGTTAGACAATTCTGATTGAACCAACAAGTGATGGAGTACTTATTTTTGTGGGCACTTTAGACACAAGAAGTCTTTCAAGGTAAAAGAAAAAATATATAGCCAAATATTTGTGATCACAGCCTCTTGGACTGTTTTCTGGAGACAAACTTTTACATTAGATTTCTCCTTATTAACATAGATGTTGTTTCATGGCAACCAAATACAAGAGGGAAGTTTTATGGACTCACTTGGCCAATTAAACAGCATGAAAGAAGAAAATAGCAAATAATATTTAATGAAATTACTTTGACCAATTACTTTGCCAGAAGAAAGAAGGAAAAATATAATTCAAAATCAATTGACTTAAAAGTATGAAGAAAGAGTAGTGAAGAGAAATTAGAGAAAATATAGAGGATTGTTTTCTCTCCAGTGGAGTAATGGGTTCTTGAACTTGTTTCTTCCATTCTACCTCACAAGCTACCAAGTGTGTCTCAGGACTGGATTATCTAGTTCAGACATAAAACTCATAGAAGTAAGATACTGTATGCAGCAGATATAGGTGATTTATAACCTTAGACAATCTATTTAATTCTGTTCAAAATTCTCCCCTATCCCAAACTTCCCTCTTTGAACAGCTTTGTTTGCTTTTCCCAAGACTGCCCTTCATTAACTGATTAAAATTTTGAGTGGTCATATTCATACTCTCTAGAGATTGCTGTTTGGTTGTGATTTTTGTGTGTTTTTGTTTCTTGTTGTGTTTTTTAACTGAATTTTAAAAGTTTGTGCAATTGTGTTACAATTAAATATATGCATCTAATTGTCCAATGCTCCTAGATCAGAGTCACTCCTTCTATCATTCTCAACCAACCCTTTCTCCAAGATTTATTTCCAATTTACCACTTCCTTCATCATGTGTATACATTCAGTATTCTAGCTGTATTTGCCCCTTGTTCATTTTTCATTCATTCTATTTCTTTACTATAATTCCTCTTTGGTTTCAACTTCCTGATAGTCATTCTGTTAAACTGTCTATTAATACTTTGAAAGATTTATATACATTCCATGGAGTTTCAATCCTGCATATTCTTGAAATGATGTCAGCTTATATTTCCATAATTCATTCATCTGCAGCAACAATTTGCAAGACTGGAGACAGGAAGCACCTAAACATGATTTTATTCTCAACCGTTTGGAAGATTAATCTTTATTCAAAAAGAAAGTTAAAAAATGGCTTAGAATGTATTCCTAACTATGAATTTTTATAAATGGCTTTGTACAATGGTGTGATTCTTTTATTTTACATGCAATAATATTTTCTACTACCTATAAGTTTTGGAAAAAGAAGAAAAATAAATTTATTCCTAGATAGGAATGTGATAGAAATAGAAGACAGATATTAGGTTTGTAATATCTCTGATGAGTACACATATTCAAGACTTAAAGTCATATTTCTTACTATGTTAGACAGAGGGAAAACATAAAGTAACATATGATAATGCAACTATTTGTGATTTTTTTAAAATGTACCTTATTAAATGATGAAATTTATTAGCTAACGTTTGGGTTTGAAATTTAGGAGGCTGACATATTTAACACATTTCTGAAAGGCCCTTACTGAAAAACACAAATTGTGGGTGGTACTATTTCTACACTTTAATGAATGGTTGAACATGTTTGGCATTAGTGCTGTGTGAATAATTCAACTCTATTGTAACTTGCTCCCTACACTTGAAAAACTTGTAATGTCACTAAGTATCATCAACTTGTCAAATGTTATTTTTGTGAAAGTAATTTTAAAAAGTTTATTTGAAAAGGAATATACTTTCAGGAGATTAAATGTAGATTATCATTGGTTTGAGAGTGACATTTTTATACCACAGAACCATGTTGTACTGAAATCCCAGTGTTTTGTAGCACTCCTTAGTGCTTCAAATGTTTTTCTGAATTACATTTGACCACTAAGTCAAGTTTTCGGGCTTTGGTAGACCAATTATAGATCTATCCTTCTAGGAACTATTTTTTGTCCCACTTATGTTGTAATAAAATCTTTCGTTAATCATAGGTGAGGGGTATTAAAAATAATCTTATGACACTTTGTGAACTTGTTCACTCGTATGGGCTGGTCATCTGTAAGTTGAATGTTTGAATTACAGCACTTTCTCTCAAATTTTGTGATCTCATCCTTCATTTTAAGTTGCCTTGCATTTCACAATTGCTTACTGCTAATTCCTGCATCTCAAGGAATTGGGGCCCTGAAATATAGGAAATGCGAAATTGAGATGGGTCTTCAATTACTTTGTGTTGATATGTTGCATGGGCCTTGGTGAAAAGTCTTGCCCCTATTATCTGATGATGCAGGTAACTGGGCCCTGGGATCCTAGGACCCATGGGTTCTGTAGAAGAATAATATTTTTTAGATATCTTAGCAAAATTTGGGCATAATCAGTAAGAATGCTTCAGAAATATGGACAAAAACAGTTTGGGACAAGCAAGTTAAAACAATAAACAGAGCAGCAGAGTAAAATCCATTACAGATTAGAAGAAAGTATTGTTTTTTTATCATGTGGATTCAGAAGACCAAGGACAGTTATAATGTATCACAAGTTTATACTAAAAAGATTGCATTGATACTTTTTCTAGTCTAATGTATATTTGAAACCTAAATATTTATATTCCAATTCTATTTATTGAAGTAAATATCAATTTATTTGTCAAATTATCAACTAATTCTAGTAAATTTCATTGTGCGAAATATAAAATCAACACATATAAATATAAAATATATAACTATATAATATGATTAAAAGACACACGTTTTGTATTGTTCTGTTGTATTTACTGTATGAAAGGCAACTCTGTTTTAAAGTATTATTCCATTATCTCTACTTCAGTGTTTGATAGAGTTAGACCTAAAGCTTTATCATTTGTAGATTTACAGCGTGGAGGCAAGAGGAAACACTGTGATTAAAACATTATCAATTTAATGCCTAATAACGAGGAGAAACATATGCACTTCTCCTGTAACTATGAAAATATTTGGTGATAAAAAGGTAGTAGTGTAAGTTCCTGGTAGGAACTTACAGACAGGCCAGGACATTAAATAATCATGCATACGAACAATTTTTTCACCTTCTTGGCTTTAGCTACTTTTAAATGGAAGGTATAATAAACAATTATATTTTGATAAAATACCTTCTAGTCTGAACAGTTCTGTTTGAACGGTTCATCTCTCTATGATCTCTTGTAACCAAGATTAGTTTTGTTCTAGTAAGAAAATCTTTGGTGTCAGGGTAAGGTATTCTGGTTGGTCTGTTCCCACATGGAAGAAGGGTAAAGGCTCAGGTAGACATTTGTTCCAGTAACACGTCATTTGGGAAAATGTCAGCTGAAGAAGTTTAGAAGTAGCTCTTAAGCAACGCTTAATTTGAATCCATTAGGTCCACAAAGCTGGATAAATAAGTACTTGAAAAAGCCATCACCTTTGGACCTATCTATAAATAATTGAGAGTATGATCAAATTCCAAATAAAAAGACTTAAGATACTCATTGACAAAAAAAGTTTGCAAATGTGAGCAATCGACTAATCAATATAATTTTTTCCACTATTCACAGAATTTTAGGGGAATAAGATCGATAGCATTGTTAGAAACAATAAGGTTTCCTTGTTACAAGTAGGCACCCATAGATATAAGCCTGTATAATGATTCCATCATTAACTATTAAATTTAGAGGATACTACATGCTTCAGCAGCACGTATACTCAAATTACAATACAGAGATTAACATGGCACTTGCACAAGGATAATATGAAAATTTGAAAAGTATTCCATATTTTTCATTCTTCAGATGCAAGAAATGAAAAAAAGTGATTAAAAAGTTGATTACAAAATTACACGTGTAACAATACATGTAATTCTTATAATTAAATTTAGTTTGATATCAGTGTATTAAATCTTCCCCTCAGAAAGGCGTTTACATAGCATAAACTTTACAAAATTTTTCAAATTAGACAACATTGTCATTTTATCCCAAAGAAAAATAATATTAAGACCTAGAAAAAAAGGGATCAAACTGTTTCTATATGGAATGCAATCGGAAAGGACACATTAATGAACCTATATATTATAAAATAATATAGAACTCAAAGTATATCTAGGAGAAAATAAATTATGAACATTATGCAAACACACAATATAGAATATTTTAAAATATACTTTTTCAGACAAGCACCAGAAATATTTTAGTTTCTGTACTACTCATTTTAACAGGTAAATTAAAATTATTTCTTATTAAAAAATCACAAACTCTGAAGAAATCATTATACATGTTTACAAAAACTATTGAATACATTTTTCCATCCAACGCAGGCAATTCACTTGGAAGAATTCCGGGGAATCCATGAATTTTTACAGTAAAATATTGGTGCTTCCGGGCATTGGTGGTTCATGCCTATAATCCTAGCTACACAGGAGGCTGAGATCTGAGCCTGGGAAGGAAAGTCTGTGGTACTCTTATCTCTAAACCACTAGAAAACTGGAAGTGGAGCTGTGTCTCAAGTGGTAGAGGGCTCACCTTGAGCTGAACAGCACAGGGATAGCTCCCAGGCCCAGAGTTCAAGCCCCATGACTGACCAAAAAAAAAGATATTGCTCTTATTTTGATTGTGAAAATATTTTGTAGGGACACAAAAGATGGACTTGCATTTTTGAAATTTAAGAAACTTAACCCGACCATTAGGACTTCGGTGAACAATTTGTACAGCCTTTCACAACTTCATAGAGGTAGTGATACGTACTTATCCTTTTGGCAATATCAAATACAGTTTCTTCTATGTTGTTCTTCAGGCCTGTACTTATATAATGGTTCAACAGAAGGCGATCCAGCGTATCTTTGCTATCTCAATTCTCAACAGCAAGATATAAGGTTGTCAAGAGTCCTTTAGTTTGGAGAAGTGTACTGTGGCTCAAGCAGTAGAGCACTCCCCTTGAGCTGAAGAGCACAGGGACAGCACCCAAGCCCAGAGCTCAAGCCCCATGACCGACCAATAAAAAAAAAAAACCACAACAACAACAAAAATCAAACAAACAAAAATATTTGGGCTGGGAAAGTGGCTCAGTGGTAGAGCGCTTGCCTTGCATACATGAGGCCCTAGGTTCGATTCCTCAGCACCACATAAGCAGAAAAAAAAGCGGGAAGTGGTGCTGTGGCTCAAGTGGTAGAGCGCTAGCCTTGAGCTGAAGACATGAGGGACAGCTTCCAGGCCCAGAGTTCAGGCCCCAGGACCAGACCAAAAAAAAAAAAAAATTTAAAAAAAGAGTCCTTTAGTTTGGGCATTGGTATCTGTATCATGATGAAGTAAGAAAGAAGCCACTCTGGTATTATTCCATGTATATGCACTGTTCAGGGGTGTCCAGTCATCTACAGTTATTGCATGTGCCGCTTGAGACACCAACTCACGGACAATGTCTAAGTGTCCACTGTAGGCTTCTTGAAGAGGGGTATACTCATAATCATCCCTACTATTCACATAAGTGGTCTTTTGGGAAAGAAGTCTCCGCACTGTAGTAAGCTGAATATTTTGGCAGCCCAATGAAGAAATTTGCTTGGATTCTTCTCCAATTTTTTTTTTCTTGCAATTGATACCATTCCTTACTTTTTCATCTTGTTCCCCATATTCCTAAGAATTGTCTAACCAGAGACTTTGAGTGCCAGTGGGAATGAGGTGTCCATGTATTTCCCTAATAGTTCACATTGGTTGAACTGGGAAGAAATAACTGGTGAATTTTCTGCAACCGTTTATTCACCATGATTTATTTTCTCTTTTTCCAATTTTACTATTCGAAATTATTCTAACTGGAGAGTAGGGAATTGATGGAGAGCAGAGGAAAGATATTCCTCCATATTCAAATGTACACACTGAAAATGAGGACCAGTGATATCTTCATGTGCAGCTTATTCTAGGCATGAGAAAATAGGAAATAATGCCTTCTATATAAATGATTTGGGAAATGGCAGAGCAAAAAGTGAAATGATACAACCAAAAATATAAAAGCAAAATAAATTAGGATAATTATGGAGCAATCATATTATCTATGAGAACCATGAAAGGGAGAGAGAAAGAAAGAGACAGATGTGTAATAACGTACCTAGCCACAAAATCCATGCCTCTGATCAATTTGTAGAGCAAACAAAATTTTATTTTTTAAAAGAGATGGAAATCGAATTTATGTATTTACTTGAAATTAGTAAATACTCTTTTAGTAGCCTACATAAAGAGACCTAACTTTGCCAAATTACAGACAATAAAATAAATCCTTGGTAATTCTAGTAACAGATCTGAATGAAATCAGTTGAATCATACTTTTCTTGTACAATGAAGGAATAAGAGGGTAGTAAAGCAGCTAGAGAAGGCAGGGAGATTGTATCTGTGGCAAAACTTGGTGGAAATTGGTATTGAGGATTTCTTACTGGTGATCCACTTGCACTGGAAGCATGATTCTGAAGTATTGCTTGCTGATTCTGAACTATTGATTTGATCATTATATTCTCCAAGAAGAAAATGAGAATTGATAGTGAAGGACTACTAATACATTTTGACCTTCTCACTAAGCACTTTCAATCATCAAAATCACATGAAGACAATAGACAGGCCTACTTTTTAGATGAAAGCAAGTGTCTTATAAAAACAAGGAATGTATGTAGTCATGCAAAGGACTTCTATTTTACCAATGTCTCATACATTTTTCTAATGTTGGGTACCAATAAATAATGGATCTATTAGAAAGCTCTTAAGGCTCATATGTTCAATAGTGAGTTCTCTTACACTATATCATGGTATTTTTTGTGTATGGTTTTAAGAATAAATTTACATTACTAACTTGAATTTCTGACAGGACAGTATCATCACTGTACATCTTGCCTCTATACTCTCATTTTAAAATTACCATCTAAGTATGTGCATTAGATAACTATATAGGAAAAAGTAGAAGCCACACTGATGGCTTATGTTTGAAAGCAGACCAAGAAAAAACAGTCCATTAGATTCTGATTTGAAAGTAACCAGCAAAAGCTAGAAATGGATCTGTGGTACAAGCAGTAAAATGCTAGCCTTGAGAAAACTGAAACAAAAAATAAATTCTGGGACAAAGCCAGGGCCTGATTTCAAGCCCTAGTATTAGAACCAAAGAAATAAATTAATTAATAAGGTAATTAATTAATTAAAAATAAATTAAGTGGTCACATGTGGAGAGGCAGGTAAAATGTAACATGCGTGGTAATGGTTTATGTATTATTTTGTAATAAGGCATATCATCATTTGTCCTAATCACTAATATTTTATGTGGACTTTTTTTTACAATAAACCTGAATTTAGCATGCATGTATATGTATGTGTACATGTGTGAACATGTGTGCATGTGTATATGTGTGCATGTGCTGTTGCAATGTTGCTTGCCAATGTGGACAGGGGGAGGCTGAAAAAAGCTAACTGTGTTGCAATGTTTTTATTTATCAGTGTTCTGTCATGTCATTTCAGTGGAACCAGCCTTTGTACATATTATTTGTCTAATAATAACATCATTTACAATATTAAGTTAGAAAAAGAGACCACTTTCAGCTCTTATTGTATGTTAGGTAAGAAGATACAGACATAATTAGTAAGTTATTGCTATAAGATGATTGTCAGTACAAAATACGTATTTGACCTCTTAAATTGGTTATACTTTTAAGATACACTCATAGAGTGATTTGGACCGACTTGACCAAACAGGTATTACTCTCTGGTTATTCCTGTGAAACACAAGTTGGATAAACTCTTTCCAGATTTCTGTTGAAAATCACTTTCTTTGCAAGATTATATCTATTCTCAATAAGAGATAATCCAACCCATATTATGTTTGAATATCCCATCTTATTCATTGAAAATAAGTATTGTGGATATGCTTGTTAGATATTCCTTTCAAAAACGAACAAACAAAAAGCAAGTGTTATGTCCAGATTGTGGATGCATTTGAAGGTGTTTTGTACATGCACAGGTATCTTTACTAATGGCTCTTTTGTGGGAGTAACTATGGCAACTTTAACAAATAAGGCTTTTTGAATATCTGTTCCAATATACATAACATCTCAGAGCAAGTCTTGCAATTTCTGAAAATCCTTTGAATATTTTAGTATTATTTCATTTCATTGACTGTAGAGCTAAAATTTCTGAAATATTGTTAAGATCTGAAAATGTAAGTGGGTACATACGCTTTCTTATGCTTCATTTTATGAAAACCCAGTTTTTATGAAAGTAAATGGGATAGAATAAAAGAATTAAGTGAATTGGGTAAGCTAATTATTAGTATAATTTTGTTTTCTATTAATAGTCCATTGAATGTAGATGATGCAGTTAAATTATTTCCTCTCTACTTCAGTTAGTTTTAGAATCTTTATAGTTATGAGTGAACTTTTAGTAGAAATAAAGGTCTTTTAAAATGATTAGGATTAACCTTGTGCTTTTTGTCCTACTCCCACGAAAATGAGTTATTTTTAAGTGTTAATAGTTTATCATTATCATTATCATAGGGACTTAAAAATGCAGTAGTATTGATGTCATTTTAAACAAATTGTATTCACAAGTTGGAGAGTCTTTAGTTCATAATTAGGTCTTGGTGTCTATGATTTTTAACCTCTCGTTCCTAACATTAATGATAGGTAAGAGTGCATTTTTGGGTATATGAAAGGTAAAATATTTATCTGGGGTCAAATGTGATTTTATATCAGTCTTTCTTTAATAACATTTTAAAGTAGTACATTTCTCTCAAAATGGTGGGTATAAAAAGCTATAAAAATACTTCTAATGGTAAACAATTTAGGTGAGCTACAATGTGGAAACGATTGCTCCAAAAGACCTGCAGTCTGTTTCCATCAGGAATTGGGCAGGTCATTCTTTCAGTAAGACTGTGTTAATCAGAGATGGGGTCCCCAGGCAGTGCAGTGTTGAGTGAAGGGATAAAATATGATTTCTACTATTTTGAGCTAGAAATCAAGAATGTTATAATTTAGCAGTTCCTTTCACCAGGGAGGTATAAATTGATTATGAACTTGGAGTTTTCATATTACAGTTACTTCTTATTTTCTTTTTTTGTTGTTGTTGGTCATGGGACTTGAACTCTGGGCTTGGGTGCTGTCCCTGCGCTCTTCCACTCAAGGCGAGCACTCTACTACTTGGACCACAGTGCCACTTCCAGTTTACTAGTGGTTTATTAAAGATAAGAGTCTCACAGTCTGTCCTGCCCGAGCTGGCTTTGAACCACAATCTTCAGATCTCAGCCTCCTGAGTAGCTAGCATTATAGGCGTGAGCCACCGGTGTCCGTCTTAGTTACCTATTTTCTAACAAAGATAAAGGAAATATTATTAGAGTGTGCACAATAATTTTGGGAATTTTCCTAGAATTAGTAGACTGAGTGCTGGTATTTAGTTATAAAATAGAATGAGGTTAGTTCATATAGTGGGAATGGAACGCAGGCTAACACTTACCGTGTGTAGAATGTTGTGCTAGTAATTCCAACTCTGAAGACTTAAATATCATCATCTTAGAATTAAAAATAGAAATAGTTTCACTTTATGGGATTAATGTGAGGATTAAATTAAATACCAAAGGTAAAGTACTTGAAAAAATAATCAGAGTTTGATACTTTCTACCTGTTATTTTATCATGTGATATATTCTAATATTTTTACTGTGATTTTTATATTGTCTATTTAGGATATGCAAAGTGATGTATTGATATACATTGCGTTGTTCACTTTTCTGTCATTATGAGGAAAATACCTGCAAAGAAAATTTCTGAGAAGGAAAGTATCATATTGACTCATGGTTTAAGATCAGATGTCTCCATTGTTTTTAATTATATTTTTATTAAATAGTTGTATGAAATGTTTTCCATTCAACGAATCAGTTTATAAGTACAATGGATCTTTACATAACTTTCTCACATCCTTCCAAACCTCAACCCACTTTCGTTTTTACTAGTTTCATACTATCTGCATTGAATATTATGGCTTCACTCTCTACTTCCATAAGTCTCTTTATTTCTTCCCTTTGATTTCCCCTCACATTTTCCAAGTGGTAGCCTCCTGGTATTCATTTTGTTGGATTAAAAGTTCAATTTTATAAGAAATTACACCTGTTAAATACTCCTCTACAAATAGCACGCTTTGATTAATACTGTTGTTTAACTTGCATAAAATACGCGTTCTTTTTTTGTCTGGCTGTGACTTTGTTTACTTAACATAATTTTAGTTCTATCCATTTCTTTGCAAATGCTGTAACAGTCTTTATAATGGATGGGTGCAATCCAATTGTGTATATGTGCTACACTTTCTCCAACCATCCCTCTGCTAAAGTGTGTCTGGGCTGTTTCCATAAATTCTCTACGGTGAATAGTGCAGTAGTGAACATGATTGTGAGAGTGATTTTACTCTAACCTTTTGGAAAAATTCATCACTGTTTTACTGGGAGCAATCCTCTAGCCAATTTTCCAGAATTAGCACATCCCTTCCTTCAACTACATCACAAGGTTTTTCAGGTCCTCAAAAACACACTACCCCCTACAGGTACCAATCAGCTAAAACCACACTGTGCCCATATTCTTTTGTTGTTGTTATTGTTTTCTTTCCGGTCTTGGTGCCTGAACTCTGGGCCCCTCTGGTGCTGTCCCTCAGCTTTTTTGCTCAAGGCTAGCAATCTACCACAGCGTCACTTCTGGCTTTCTTCTTTTTGCTTATGTGGTGCTGAGGAATCAAACCCAGGGCCTCAGGCATACAAGGCAAGAGCTCTACCACTGAGCCACTTTCGCAGACCCGATGTGCCCATATTCTTTTAATACATTTTTTCATAAATTTACACATAATTTAGTGAGAATCTTCTATGTACTTTCCTAATGTGGGAATGAGGTATATGACAATAGAGCAAAAGTAAGAGATATGGAATTTAATTAGCTATTATCATATTTAAAATAATTTTCAGCTCTAACTCATAGCCTCACTTAGTATTATTTTAATCTTTATTTGATTACTTTACCTATCCCCTAAATTATAACATGTGATTTAAATACAAAGGCAAAAAAGTGTGGTTTGACTTTGACACTCATGTGTGAAGATGCACAATATGGGCAAATAAAGGGATTGGAATTAATAGCCATTATCCATTTTGTTAAATGGTTTTCTCAAACTGATTCTTACAATTCATATTTCATTCCACAACAAGAAATGTCATAATTCCCTTTGTTTTGCTCCTCATTAAACTTGTTTCCATGTTATTTTAAAATGAAGGATGATTTCATAAATCTACTGTAGATACAAAAATATGTTTAAATATTTCAATATGTATGCATTGATATAAGTATAAACACATATATTATAAAGGTTGTAATGATAAATTATAACTTCTGTAATTGTACAATTTACTAAATTATTAAAAACATGGACGATTCAGGCCTGGAATCCTGGTTACTCAGGAGGCTGAGATATGATGATCATGGTTTGAAACCATCCTGGTCAGGAACGTCCATGAGCCTCTTATCTCCAAACAACCAACAGAAAATCAGAATTGGAACTGTGGCTCATGGTAGTAGAGTGATAGCCTTGAGAGAAAAGACTCACCCAGGCTCTTAGTACAAGAACTAAAATCTACCCCCCAAAAGTATTTAATTTACACCTGTGTAAATAGAGTATTTCCTTCACTCAAATGCACATCCATGCTCATTTGCAAGGTAACTCTGTTATGTCTGGAGTACCACATAATATTATCACTTAAGTAGAAAGTATTACAACATGTGTAAACTCTACCTCACTCATGGATTTTTCTCCACTCAAATATTCAAATCTTTCAATTATTCCCATTATTTAAAGTCATAGCTTTTTTTCTTTAATACACATAATATTGGAATTTGAATTGAGTGTCTTGTGTCTCCTAAATGGATGTTCTTACCACTTTGCCATGCCCCGGCCTAAATTATCCTGATTAACTTTCAGATAGAATCTCGCTTCCTACTTGTGTATGATCGTGGGCTCAGTCTACTTCATGTTATTCTTCCTGGAATTTAGAATAACAAGTGCCTGGCATTGTGTACAGATCTTTCTGTCCAGTCTGAGCTTTAACCACTATCCTCACAATAGTAGACTCCCACATAGTCAGGATTTTCATAAGCTTATCACAGCTATTTTTTAAAAAATCTTTGCATTTCCTGCAGGTTCTTGAGTACTGAGTTAATTGGTGTTTTCTTGGGTTGTTTTGTTTCTTTTGAATGTATGTGTTGAGTTGTTCCTCATTTTTCCTTTTGTTTCTTTCACTCAAGTTCTTACCTATAGTACTGAGAAACCAATTCTTCTTTCTCAAGTTAGTCAAGGTGAACATTATTTATTCCAAAACAATTCCAGTAATATTTAAACACCATCAGAAATTTCGAGAAAATGGCAGAGGAGAATCTGGTGGCTAAACAAGCTCTTGCATAGAAAGCAGTTCTAGTGTTCCAATGAACAGTCCTAGGCACACCAAGTGTGCCATCACAGTACAGAGAGTTTGGGCAGAGAGGGAAAATCCAGGTAAGGAGACAGATCTGAGCATTTTCCAGCAGCCATGGCTGAGGTTGCTGTGGCGGCTGTGGTGCCATCCATACCCACCATAATTACAACCCAGAGAGTATGGGACAAATGTGCCAGATGCAGCAGGCAAGCAGATTTTACTCAACACGAGAAAGAACTGACAAGTAGCAGATATCTTCATCCTGCAGATAGCAGACCAGAGGCTACACAGGAACCCACACTCCAGAGTGAGTACAAAACTAACATCCTCATTCCTTCTCAAAGTGAGCAGAGGAGGGAAGGACACCCCTCCCCCCAACACTGGAGATATCCATTTTTGATGTAGACAAAAGCCTGGCTAAGTAGCTAGATCCAACTCAGTTCTTTGATGAAAACAAAAGAGTCATTTAGCGAGTCACAAGTACCTACCCTGACCTGCCATTCTCAACTCCACCCATGGGAAAGTCACCACAACAAGGCAGAGAAAGCTGCACCCACAAAGGTGTGGCTTTCTTCACTGGGTAAACAGAGCCAGAGGCTGCCCCTCCCTACAGCAGCCCTGACAATCAATTGAAACTCAGTAAACATAAACCCTGAGAATGGCTCCAGGCTGGGCTCTGTGAATGTCTCAGAAGCTAGCCCCTCAGGGAAAAACTACTGTTTGCTGAAAGGCCTCAACTTTACCCAGAACCCAGCCTTATCACAGCAACTCCAAACTAGAGGAAACAGCCACCTCCCTCTTTTGTGATACTCAAAGCAGATCTCCCTCCCACTGAACTAGCCTGGGAGGGGATCACAAACTTCTGGGTAAACCAACAGAATTTTTTCTGCCTGCCCAAACAAACTGACTTAAGAAACCAATCAAGCCACAGAAAACCAAACACCACAAGCAAACCAGAGACTCCACCAAGAAACTGGTTACTGACACAAGGAAGATACAGGATCTTCCCATCAACCCCCCAAAAACAAAATCAAAGACGTCTTTTTTTGTATCTTTTTAAATTTTTACTTTTTAATTATAAAAATTGTTTTCATTAATCTTTTTTCTCTTCCTCTTATAACTTTTATTTTAGGTGTATGTGTATGCGTGTGTGTGTGCTTTTTTTAAAAAAATGTCTACTGACCTGTTGGTCTTTTTTGTTCTTTCTTTCTCATTCGTTTTACTTTTTAATCTTTTGTTCTTTTTGCATGAATTATTTGTTGTTCTGTTCACCTCCTATATACCTGTCATTGATTATAAGACCTTATCCCCAATTGTGTACATTCTTAATCCAAAAGTGTATTACTCAATTCAAAACCTCTTAGGATTAAATTCCTTAATAGCAGTATTATTTATTTATACCTATAAATTATTTGAAGTATTTTTATTTTTTAGTTTTTCAGGTCTCCTTTCTATCCCTCCCCTCCTCTCATCTTATCCCCGTTCATCTCTCAATTTTACTTCTTTAAATTTTCATTACTTTTAAGAGTTTCACTTTTTAAATTTAAATATTTGTCTTTCCATTTTTTCTTGTCTCTTTTTTAAAATTTTTTCTTCTCTCTTTTCTATCATTCTTTCCAATCCATTTCCCTCTGTGAGATTAGGACTTGGTTAATTTCACTCTCCTTCTACCTTTTCACATCCCTCTAACCCTGTTTTCCCCACCTTTCTCTCTAAACATAATAATTTCTGGTTTGTCAAATTATTCTTTGGTATTCTTAGCCCATTAAAACGTAGTTATTTAATGTTGAATGGACTGTATCTGTTGAACTAGATTGTATCTTCAGACATTTGACTATGCAATTACAGGACTTTGGTTGATGCTTGCCTTAAAATGGTGTTCTAGCACAAAACTGGCATTATTTTCATCCCAAATGGGCAAAACAAGCAAGAAAAACACAAGGAAAATGGCAAGTCCGGGTATCTCAATTCCCACTCAAGATAATCAGGTGACAGAACAGATAATGAATAATCCAGATGAGAGTTCCCAGAAACCTCTACAAACACTACTGGTAAACATGGTGAATGAAAAGATTGAAACCCTGCAAAGGACTCAGTGTGAACGTGTTAGGGAGAGAGAGGAGGCAAACCAAAGCTCAAAGCAGGAAGCTCATGGGCTTGAGAAAGCTACTCAAAGATTGATACTGGAATTGCGTGAGCAGGTTGAGAATACTCAAAGAGAAATAAAGGAATTGTGTGAGCAGGCTGAGATCAGTCAAAGAGAACTACAGAAGTTACATGAACGTGAGAAATCTAATCAAAGAGTAATACAAGAATTGCAAGAGCGGGAAGAGCATAGACAAAGATCAATAGAGCCATTCATGGAATCCATAAACAGTCACCTGAAAGGAGTCAGGGAGACCACAAAGGGAATGTTGAATGGAGCCCAACAGAAGGAATGGGAGTCCAAGGAAACCATACCCAATCAACTAAGTGATTTGTGAGTAAACACTGAACACCAAATTAAGGAATTAAAGAATTTCATACAAGATCTAAAACAAAGCTCCAACAAAGAATGTGAAGCCATAACAGCCGACCAATTAAAAGGAAAAGAAATGAAAAATAAAGTAGAAAGTCTTGACAGTAGGTTAGACTATGCAGAAGATTGAATCTCCGGCATTGAAGACAGCCTAGGTATTATAGAGAAAGAACATACAACTATCCAAGACAAATTCAAGAAATATGATAGATCTATTCAACACTTGGAAGACACCCTCAGAAGGCCTTATCTGAGGGAAATGGGTGTAGAGGAGCACATAGAGACAGAAGGTAATGGTCTAGAAAATTTGTTCAACAGGATCCCAGCAGAGAACTTCCCAACACGCAAAAAGATAGGCATATTCACATACAAGAAACTTTTAGAACCCCAAATAGATCAGACAAGAACAGGAAATCCCATCGCCCAATTAAATATAAGCCACACAGGATCAATTCAGACCAAGGAAAAGATCCTTAAAGCTGTCAAGGAGAAAAGATCAGTCATCTATAAAGGAAAACCAATTAGAATCACCTCAGATTTCTCAACAGAGACAATTAAAGCAAGAAGAGCCTGGAATGGTGTATGCCATGCTCTAAAGACAAACAACTATCAACCAAGAATAGTGTACCCAGCTAAACTCTCCTTCATAATTGAAGGTCTAATAAAAATCTTCCATAGCAAAGAAAAACAAACAATATATCTCCACCAAATCAGCTCTACAAAAGATACTCAAAGATGTCCTAAACATAGAAAACCAACAAGACCAAATAAAGGCCAAGAAACCACATACAAACAGAATCCAAGAACCATAGAAAGAATCCAGTAGGCGCAGCATCCAAGAAGGTGGATAAAATGGCAGGAGCACCCAAATACCTCTCAGTCCTCTCTCTCAATATTAGGAGATGTAACTTTCCAATTAAGTGACATAGACAGTCTAGTTGGTTTAAAATGCAAGATTCTTCTATCTTCTACCTTCAGGAATCACAATTTGCCCATTAAAATCAAACACATTTTGAAAGTGAAAGGCTGGAACAAAATCTACCAAGCAAACGGCCCCCATAAACAGGCAGGAGTTGCAATCCTAATATCAGATAAAATAGACTTCAAATTAGCATTATTGAGAAGAGATAAAGAAGGTTACTACATACTAATTAAGGGATATCTCTTTCAGGAAGATGTTAACATTCTAAATATTTGCCAACAATAGTGCACCCAAATTTATCCAAGAAATGCTACTTTAAATCTCACATAGATCCAACGACATTAATTGTTGGGGACTTTAACAAACCACTATCCCCACTAAACAGATCAACTCGGCAAAAACTCAACAGAGAAACTGCAGATCTAAACAAGTGCATACATCAACTGATTTAGCAGACATCTAGTAAATATTCATCCAGCAGCATCAGAGTACACTTTTTACTCAGCAGCACATGGAACATTCTCCAAATCAACTTGTCAAAATTCAGAAACATTGAATTCATATCTTGCATTCTATCAGACCAAAAGGGAATAAAATTAGAACTCAACACAAAAAGCCACCAGAGAAAATCCTGTAACACATGGAGGCTGAAAAACACACTGTTCAAACACCAGTGGGTCATGGAAGAGCTTAGAATCGAAGTTCAAATGTTCATATTATTCAACAAAAACTAGCACAGAGATTTTCTGCTCCTCTGGGACACAGAAAAGGCACGATTCAGAGGCAAGTTTATAGCTCTGAGTTCCTATATTAACAAATTGGAGAGACCTGGAACCAACAATTTAATGAGATCTGACACTCCTTGAAAAAGAGAATCAAGATAAACCCCAATCCAGTTGATGGAAAGAAATAATTAAAATTCAATCAGAATTAAATGAATTAGAATCCAAAAAAAAAACCATATGAAGAATCAACAAAATGAAAAGGTTCTCCAAAAAAATTTACAAAATTGACAGACCCTTAAAAAATCTTATCAGAAAAAGAAGAGAACACACCCAAATTAATAAACTCAGAGACGAGAATGGAAACATCACTACAAAAACAACCAAGATTCAGAACATTATAAAGGAATACTGCTCAATACTTTATGCTAATATGTTTGAGAACTTGGCAGAAATGGACATTTTCCTGGTAAATATTGACATGCAGAAACTAAGATGAGTTAAACCATCTTAACAGGCCCATATCAAGCATTGAAATAGAAAGAGCAATAAGAGAACTCCCATCTAAGAAAAACCCAGGAATAGATGGTTATAAAGCAGAATTCTACAAGGCCTTCAAAGCAGAGCTCATACCAATACACCTCAAACTCTTCAATGAAATTGAAAGAGAAAGTTCACTACCGAACTCTTTCTTTGATACCATCATAACCTTCATCCCCAAACCCTCATCAAAGAAAGAGCACTATAGACCCATTTCTTTGATGAACACTGATGCAAAGCCTCTCACCAAAATTTTGGCTAATCAACTTCAACAATTCATCCAAAAAATCATACACCATGAGCAGACCGGATTCATTTCAGGGATGCAAAGCTGCTTCAATATGCACAAATCAATTAACATAATTCATCACATCAACAAGAGCAAGGATAAGAACCACATGGTTATCTCAATAGTTGCAGAAAAAGCCTTTGACAAGATCCAACACCCCTTTATGGTGAAGGTCCTGGAAAAATTAGGAATCTATGGAACATTCCTCAATACAATAAAGGATGTGTATGACAAAACTACAGAAAGCATTATAAACTCAATGATGAAAATCTAAAGCTATTCCCTCTAAACTCTGGAACGAGACAAGGAGGGCCACTCTCTCCACTGCTCTTCAATCTAGTATTAGAATGCCTATGTACAGCAATAAGACAAGATGCAAACATATAGAGGAACCCAATAAGGAAAGAAGAAGTATAACTTTCCCTCTTTGCAGATGACATGATCTTGTATTTAAAGACCCTGCTCCCAAGTTACTCAAGGTGACTCAAAACTTGGGCAAACTAGAAGGGTATGAAATTAACCCTCAAAAATCAATGGCTTTTCTATATGCCAACAATGAGAAAATTGTGGCTGAAATTAGGAAAGCAACTCCATTCGTAATAGCCCCACAAAAAATAAAATACCTACGAATTAACTTAATCAAAGGAGTGAAAGACCTCTATGATGAAAACTTGAAATACGTGAAAAAGGAAATCAAAACAAACTTAGAAAGTGGAAAAACTCCCATGTTCCTAGATTGGAAAGATCAAATCGTGATAATGGCAAAACTTCCCAATGATATCTACAAATTGAATGTGATACCTATCAATATTCCAACCTCATTCTTCAAGGACATAGGGAAGGCAATCCAAAAATTCATATGGAACAATAAAAGACCCTGAATAGCAAAAACGATCCTTAACAGAAAGAACAGTGTTGGAGGAAAATCAGTACCAAATTTCAAACTCTTCTACAAAGCCATAGTAAGCAAAACAGCTTGGTACTGGCACAAGAACAGACCTCAGGAGAAATGGAATAGAATTGAAATGAACCTAAAGACCTACAGCCATCTAATCTTTGATAAGGGAGCTGAAAAAAATAGAATGGAAGAAAGACAGCCTCTTCAGTAAATGGTGCTCTCAAAATTGGTTAACTACTTGTAGAAAAATAAATCTAGATCCTTATATATCACCCTGTAGCAGAATCAACTCCAAATGCATCAAAGACCTCACAATATGAAGACACTCTGAAAACATTACAGGATGGAATAGGACAAACCCTAGATCTCCTTGGTACAGGCCGAAAATTGCTTAATAGAGACCCAGAAACACAACAAACCTAATAAAGGTTGACAAATGGAACTGCATGAAATTGCAGAGCTTCTATATGGCAAAGGAAATAGCTATCAAGATCCATAGAAAGTCCACAAATTGGGAGAAGATCTTCACTAGCCATACAATGGACAAGGGTCTCATATCTAAAATATATCTGGAACTCCAAAAAATTAAATCCCCCAAAAACAAATCCTAAAAGAATCAACAGCCCAATAAATAAGAGGGCTAAAGGCTTAAAGAGAAACTACTCTGAAGAGGAAGGAAAGATGGCCAATAGACACATGAAAAATGCTCAACCTCCCTAGCTATAAAAAATGCAAATCAAAACAACATTGAGATACCATCTCACCCCAGTTAGAAGGGCTATAATCAAGAACTCTAATAACAACAGATGCAGGAAGAGATGTGGATAAGGGAACCCTACTGCATTGTTGGTGGTAGTGTAAACTTGTTCAACCACTTTCGAAAATGGTATGGAGGTTCCTCAAAATACTTAATATGGAGCTCCCCTATGACCCAGCAATCACACTTTTGGGCATTTACGCAAATGATCACAAAGAAGACGACACTAAAGCTCCCAGCACAACTATGTTTATGGCAACATTATTTACCATAGCTAAGCTTGGAACCAACCCAGATGCCCCTCAGTAGATGAATGGATCAATAAATTGTGGTATATATACACAATGGAATTTTTTGCCTCCATCAGAAAGAATGACATTGCCCCTTTTTTAGGAAAATGAAAGTCTTGGAAAAAATTATATTAAGTGAAGTAAGCCAGGCCCAAGTACACATAGGCCCCATGGTTTCCCTTATTGGTAATAAATAGGATATGTCTGAGACAAGCAGAAAAGGTAAGATTCGTAGATGTTAGGTGAAATGTACCCCAAGATAAGCATTCAAATATTTTTTCTTTCGTGCGATTGTTTCTAACATATTTATAAGATGAAATTTTGTTGCTTTGTATGTCCCTTCCCCACAATATAGCTCCTGTTTTCACTGTATTTTATGTTGGTATAATTTGTGGAGGGGAAGGGAAAAAACAAATCTTTGAAAAAAGGATAGAGTTGGACCCACTTAACAATGAGATGTACAAGATGTTATGTCGAAAAATGAACTTTAAAATTTTTGCAAGGCGGGGCATAATGGGGGGGAGGGGCAGGAGGGATGAGATGGAAAGGGATAGGAAGTGGAAACAAAGGAGGAGGCAACAATGCTTGATAAGAAATGTACTCATTATCTTGACCATTTAATTGAAACTCCTCTGTATGGCATTTTCAGAATAATAAAAAAAACCCTTAATACCTATTAATGGTATACGAATTCTATGTGCTTAGAAGGGTCTTTTTATTTTCACAGCCGTCTTTGGCATACACAGACATATCATGGATTATATGAAGATCATAAATTTCCAGATGCTTGCCAGGAGGAGTAAAACCTATAGTTTATTTTTTTCCAGAGGCTTCCCATTTCATGAAAGAAATATGCTGCTTGATGCAGGATTTCACAAAATTATATTGCTAGGAAGAACTTAAACAATCATCTAACATTACAGAGATGAGGGAGATGAATTGATCTCTTGAATAATTTACTTTTTGGTCAAATAAGAGCAGGCTGCCAAAAAGAGAGTAGACTTTAGAGAAACATGATGAGTTGTATGTAAATAGGTGCTTAGCTGATTTTTATTAATTTGTGAACTAATACAGGGAAATAAAGTACAGCAAGGTAAAAAAAAATAAAGAACTCTGCATTGAAATACTCATTTGTGTGTGTGTGCACACACGTGCCTGTACACACATGTGCATGTTCATGTGTTCATGCATGCATTCATCATTCCTGCTGTAAGCATCTGTGCCCAAGGTAGTGGTCTACCATTTGAGCCACTGCTGCACTTCTGGTTTTTTGGAGATAATCACATGTTTTTTTCATGATTGTACTGGCTTTGAAAAGTGGTTTTCAGATCTCGGCCTCCCGAGTAGCTAGCTAAGCTGATTCACCTTCTGAGTAGCTAGCTAAAATTCTGTTTGTCCTCTATGCTTCACTGCTCTTTTATTCTTTTCCTGAGGTAATCACAAACCTGTCATATAAATGTCTAATTGCTTTAAAAATACTGTTCCTGTTTGGCACTAGGGGCTCCAATCTGTACTCTTAACTACTTAGGAGGCTTGAGAACAGAAACCAGGCCAAATTTTAGGGGAGTTCCTTCTCACTCTATAGCTGGGTTCATTGGATCATTTCCACCATCCTGCACTATCTAGAGACTAAGATTGGAAGGACTGCAGGATCCAGGAAGCTAGACAAGTTGGTGTGCAACTCTGATGCCATTGATGATGGGAAACATAAAAGGACAGATCAGGTGCATGTTCTTGTGGAAAGGGAACCCTTATCCTAAAATTAACCACTGACATATTGCCAGCCTAGCAAGAACAATACCCCAATTTGAAATCCTCACAATTTTCCAAAACCAAAATAAGTACATACATTAACATCCCAAACCTTAGTCGATCTATTCTTTGCTCTAATATCATCTTTATCTGATTATCATATGACATGACAGAATAGTTTCTTCATTAAACTTATGATATATTTTAAAAGACCTAGAAAATTCTTTCTCAGTTATTAAGTGCAAACAAATGGCATATTACCTCATTTCTTACATATTTGACTGCCACTAAAAATCCATTCAATGATTATTATAGTAATATATTCTGATTTATTACTTTATTTGTAACAGTTGTTAAACATGTTGCTTTTCTGCTGAAGTATAAGTATTTAAATATTCTTAACACAGGGTGCTATATGCTGAGTCCTGGGAAAGTGTGCTACGTGCTGAGTTTTTCAAAGCATGCCATGCACTGAGTCCTATACACTGCGTGCTATGGACTCCCTCCTTCAAAGGGTGCTGTGTGCTCAGCCATCCCAAAGGCTACTATATGCTAAGTCCTTCAAAGGACACATTGTGCTGAGTCTTTTACTTAATGTGCTTTGTGCTGTTTTTTGAAGTATGCTATGTGCTAAGTCATCCCTAAGGGTGCTATGTTCTGAGTCCTTGAGAGGTAGTTTTCCCCAACAATCTCTCTCAGTCTCTCAGTCTCTCAGTCTCTCAGTCTCTCTCTCTGTCTCTCTCTCTCACTGGGTCACTGTGCACGTTCTTGATATGTGGAGTGGAGAGGCTTGGAGGAGAGTCTCTTCTAGTGGTGGGGCTGAGGGGAGATTCGATCCCCTGAGCAAGTGCTAGGGTTGGCGGGGAGTGCAGAGCTGAGGTGAGGCTGTAATTCCCATGGCCTGGAAGCCTTAGGGCCCAGTCAGGGCTGATCTTTTGGGCAAGGGTAGGGGGCGGAGCCAAGGGGAAGAGGGGACTGGGCAGAAGGGAGGAGGACGCAGGGTCCTGGGGCCTGACTGTGGAGTCAGCAGTGACCAGGGTCTCCCAGGGGCAGGTGTACATGCGCAGAGGATGTGAAGGGGCCTGCAAGAGGAGTGGAAGTAGAGAGAGAGAGCAGAGAAGAGCGAGGCTAGGCACGAGGGGAAGTGGCTTCACATGCTCTGTTCGTGGATCAATAGAAAAATAGCCAAAACGAGAATAAAGGAAACAAATGTACAGCCAAGAAGAATATAGTTAGAATAAAGGTAGAGGCAATAAAGGTGCAGCCAAGTGTATAGGAAGCCTTGAACCAACACCCCCGTCCTGCAAGCATGCTTCCATGAAGCTTATGCTTTGTCTGGCGTGATCTCTCACGCAGATTCAGCAGGAGGTGTCATGGCATTTCTTCTTTTTTATTTTTTAATTGAAGCTCATGAATGTCTTGGTGCACAGAAGAGATAAATCTAAAGATCATCCAGAAAATGATTGGAAATATAAGAATAAGAATTGGGAGAATTGATCTGACAATGGTAATTATAATTATTACATTAATCCAATCCAGAGGATTGAGGGCCTCCAAGTTATGCTTAAATAATACTGCCAAAGATTGTGAATTTATTACATCTAAATGAGCTTTACTAACTGCTGTAATTTTATCCTGTAAAGCCTCCATAACATGAGAGATATCTTTATCTCTCCAGTCTCCTAACAAATGATTTTTGGTGGCATTCCAATTAAAAAAAAAAAAACTTATGTTTTAGAACAGTAACACAGATATATTTAAAACTAGCATGACATTTAACTGAGAGTTGTGTTTTTAAATTTTGAACTTCCTGACCTATAGCCAGAACCACTTCCTCCAGAGCATTTATTTTCATTTCTAACTTTTTATCTATAATTTGTTTTTCTGCTAGGGCTAATAAAACATATTTGTTTAAATCAGTAACAAAATGAGCAGTGTTTACTTCATCTACTAAGGCTGCTGTAGAAATCGCTAAAGAGCTAATTATTGTTAATAAAGCACTTATTACTAAAATCAAGGCCACAACAAAGCGTTTTGGCTGCAACATAATATCCAGAATTTTCAGCATTTGTAAAGCAGAATTTTTAAACCAAGGGTCATTTTATAGATCTACACGTAACGTTACATATGAAGGTCTTTAAAATAAAAATTACAGAATATGTTTTATCCAGAGAAGAAGTAAGACAATTAGTAAAAATATAATCCTTACAGCTAATATAATAAGATTTTCCTTGATTAATAATGATTAAATTATCTAGTTTTCTAGCTAAAATTCCCATAGGATAACCCACACATGCTCTTACCCCAATTGCAGTACTCTTAGTTTCTTTGGGCTTTTTCAGTAAAATCATGTTTGTTGCTGCAAAAAGTCTAAACAAATACAGATGAATGCCCATTTTATTGTGAAATGGAGAGTGACTCACCAAAACGGAAGCCACCCACGCTGGACTGAGCCATCTTTTCAGGGGTTCCCCGTGCGTATCAGGAGCATAGCCATTAAACTTTCCTGAATTATGTTTTAAGTAGGTGGCATAATCATAATCGGGGTTAGCAATGGAAAAATCAAAAATACTATCTGGTGCCCCATAGGGTTGTAAAAAGAGGCCTTTTGAAATCCACATTCTCACCATTTCAGTGAGGTAATTAATACATCCCCAAACTGATCTTTGTCATGATATTTTTGTAGGCAGTTACCTAAATGTATATTCCTCTTGGGAATGAAAAAGGATTCATTATAAGTATGAAAGCCTAATGTCATCATGCCAATTTCCCACATCAATAGTTTTTTGAACTTTTTATCATTGGATTGATCAAGGGTATCAGTCAAAAAATTTCTATAGTTTATAGGCAAACACCCCTGGAGTTTTTCTCCTGATAGCCTTATGCAAATTGGATTGGTATCTGTCATTCCTTCATAATTAATTGTTTGAGAAGTCATATGAGAATTAGAATAGTCCTCCAACCCCCCTAGCAGGTCACTATTATTTTTCATTACTTTTATTACATCCTCATCCCCCCATCCCACAGGATGTAGAAGAGGAGGATTAGGAACATATGTCCAGTATTGTTCTCCTGAAACAGACACTGCCTGCACAGCAATAATGGCAAGCATAGCAAGAAACGTATTTTCAACAGTGATAGTCTTTCCTGTAGAAACAACAATCTCCTCCGCAGAATGGGTGAGCTTCTTAATTTATTCCCAGGTTGATGGTTGGGCTTCTTTTGTTGTCTTCGCCTGTTGAGGAGAAAGGTGAAGACTTTTGAGCTTTGGCATCGCTTTCTTCATTTGCATCTTCTGTTTTGTTTTTTTTTCCCTGGGTTTCTCTTATTTTTGTAGGGCACACAAGTCGGTTGCGATTCCAGATGGGTGACTCGGCTCCTGTGGAAACACACATGTATACCCTCTTCCCGAGGTGATTAATACATCAGGCCCTTTCCAGGTGCCTGTGATCAAATCTTTCCTTTTAACTTTTGGATGAACTTTAAATCCAATTTCGCTCCAATGTTTTTGCATAAGTGTAAGATTTTGTTGATTAGTATTAAGGTGATTAATTACAAATAAAGCATGATGGGTTCTCTAGTTAATAAGTCAGCCATCATATTTCCAAATGAAAGAGGACCTGGTAAATTTGTATGTCTCTTATGTGTTCAATAAATAATTTTTCTTTTCTAAGTTGAATTAATTTTTGTAACTGTTGTAACAAGTCTATAATTTTTGATTGTCCTGATAAAAGAGCTGTCTCTATGGCAGGAAATAAGTTAACCACATGCTTAGAGTCTGTGTAAATGTTATGCTGCTGGGGACATATGGTTAAAGCTAAAATTACAGCAATAATTTCCGCCTGTTGCTCTGAAATGTCAGATCCCTTTTAATAATAGGGAAGTGGTCTGGAATGTATACCACCGAAGTTCCATTTGAGAACCCATCAGTAAAAACTGTTAGAGCTCCTTCGAAAAGTGTTTTTACCACTAATGGAAAAATGGTTTTTACCTCTTCAACAAATTTTAATGAAGGATGTTGAGGAACACGAAATTTTATTTGTCCTTTATAATTTAATAATGCTAATTCCCAATTCTCATCATTCTGTAATAATATTTTAATTGTTTTTTATTATAAGTTATAATTATATTATACATTTCTTTCTCAAGTAACTCTCAGTACCTACTCCTTGCCTTGACAATGAGTTGGCTGCACAAATATACATAAGAAGCTATCATTCTTATCTGAATGTGAGGCAAGTGAAGCCATTCCAGGACTCCATCTTGCCACAAACATCTTGTATAACATGTCATTAATATTATAAAATCCCAGTCTTTATTATAGTCCAATTGGACTTTTGCTTGTAACTTTTCTTCCACCAATGAAATTTTTCTAACATTATTGGAGTGAATTGTCTCTTAGATTTAGGATTAGAATCCCCTTTAAAGGCTTCAAACAATGGGTGTAATTCTCCTGTGGTAATTTTCAAGTAGGGTCTAACCCAATTTATGTTTCCTAGTAATTTTTGAAAATCATTTAATGTTTTTAATTTATCTAGCCTGATACTCATTTTTGTGACATGATGTCTTATTTTTCCTAAATAATTTAAAGGTTAATTATGTTGAATTTTATCTGGAAAATAAGCAAACCAAAGTTGGTTAATTGCTCAATGGTTAATTGTTAAAATTTGTTCTGTTAAATGTTTACTTTCAGCAGCTATTAAAATATCGTCCATATAATGAATAATATAAGCATTAGAAAACTCTTCCCTAGTTTTTTGTAAAGCTTTATCCACAAATTTTTGACACAATGTAGGAGAATTTTTCATGCCTTGTGGCAAGAACTTCCACTGATATCTCTTCCAGGGCCTTTTCAAATTACATGAGGGCACATGAAATGCAAATCTTGTAAATCATTAAGATCCAATTTTATTGTTAAAAAATCCTAAAAATAAATGATTATTATATAATGTCCTTTAGGAACAGCCACAGGAAATGAAAGTCTTGGCTGAAGAGCCCCCATGTCATACATGGTTTTATTAATGGCTCTGAGGTCTTGTAACAACCTCCATTACCCAGATTTCTTTTTAATTACAAAAATTGGAGTATTCCAAGGGCTATTGGATTCCTCTAAATATCCTTTCTGTATTTGCTCATTTACCAATTGTCCTACAGCCTGTATCTTCTCTTGAGTTAGTGACACTGATCAACCAACACAAGTTGATCATTTTTCCATGATATTACATCAGCAAACTTCTCATCAGCGGCCCCTATGAAAAATTTTGTACAGTAATGGAATCTGCAGTAATGAATTTTAGTTCAATGTTTTGCAAAATGTCTCTGCCCCATAATGTAAGGGCAAAGAAGATATAATATAAGGTTGAAAGTTTCCAAATCTATTTTCACACTCCCACTTTAAAATTTTTGAACTTTGAGCAACATTGTTAGCCGTACCCAATCCCATTAATGTAGATTCTGTCTTCATAATTGGCCAGGATGAGGGCCAGTCTTTTCCTGAAATACATGTTGGGTCTGCCCCTGTGTCCAAGAGACCTCTAATACGCTTTCTATCCACTTTTATAGATTTCATGGGTCGATCCTTAGAAATAGATTGTACCCAGGCCACAGTTTCTGTGGAACTGAAAACTCCTGTACCTCGATCTTGTTTTAGGATTTGATTTGGAAGATGGACATAATTTAAAATTAAGATTTGAGCTAATCTTTGATCCATATGTATTTGCATTTTTTTTTTGTCGCTGTTGGGGCTTGAACTCTGGGCCTGGGCGCTGTCCCTCAGCTCTTCAGCTCAAGGCAAGCACTCTACCACTTGAGCCACAGCACCACTTCCAGTTTTCTGATGGTTTATTGGAGATAGGAGTCTCACAGTCTCTCCTTCCCGGGCTGGCTTTGAACCATGACCCTCAGATCTCAGCCTCCTGAGTAGCTAGGATTACAGGCGTGAGCCACCAGCACCCGGCTAAAATCCTCACTTTTTTTTTGTGGGGCCTGAACTCTAGGCCTGGGTGCTGTCCCTCAGCTCTTCAGCTCAAGGTTAGTACTCTACCACTTGAGCCAAAGCGCCACCTCCGGCTTTTTTCTGCTTATGTAGTGCTGAGGAATCGAACCCAGGGCCTCATGCATGCGATGCAAGCGCTCTACCACTAAGCCACCTTCCCAGCCCTGGTATTTGCATATTTTTTTAAAGACCTTACCTTTACGTTAATTTCCCCTTGGTAATCTGCATCAACTACTCCGGGTAATACCTCAATGTTTTGTTATAATTTGAGCTTCTACCAATTATCAAGCCCACAGTTCCTTCAATTACAGAACCATAAACTTGAGTTTCTATTAGCTGAACAGCATACATGATAGAGATGATGTAATCTTTTTTTGCTGCCAGATCAAACCCTGCACTTCCTGGAGTAGCTCTTGGCAAATCCCATACTGCAAATAGAGGAGACAAGGGATTTAATGGAACTGAGCCCTTAGGGGATTTTTGTGTAACAGTAGGTGCTTCCCCTCTTTCGTTTTCGGGGCTGAGGGAGCACCCCTCTTCTTGTTTTTTGTTTCCTTTTCTTCTGCTGTTAGGAGAATTCTATCCTTATGATATTTTGATCTACACTCATTTTTCCAATGATTGCCTTTCTTTCATCGTGGACAAAGTCCAGGCGCTTTACCCTTTTTTATTGTTACTAGGTTTATTTTGCTTTTGTTGAAAATCTTTACTCTTGTGTTCTGACTGGCCACATGAGAAACAGACCCCATTTCTGGCCTGAGGTCGTGTCTTATGTAATTTTTGTTCATAAGCACTGAATGGTTCTCCTTTCATTGCTGCAGCATATGCCATTCCTTGAGTGACTGCTGGTGAGGCATCTATGCATGCTTTAACATTATCTTGCAATGATCCCGTCAGTAATTGTAAAGTACTTAATACATAACTTTTCATACTTGTTACCTCCTCCCTCATTTTTCTCACAGTTTTCCTTCTCCTCACTACCTCTCACAAGTTGATATGTACATTTCTCATATATTGTCTTGTGAGCATTGCTGTTCCATTGGTTTGCCCTTTGTCTTTTTTCTCACCATTTTGTTTTTCCTCTTCCATTCCATAATTAAGGTAAATGTATACACAAAATACAGGGTACCAAAATCAGGGGGATAAACCATAGGGAGAAAACCCAAAACAAAATAGAAATCATATACTACATTAAAAACAGCAACCGCAAAAAGAAAAAAAGCCTCTGTTTTCATATCTTGGAGTTCATTTTGCTCTGCATCAGCTTATATGGTAATATATATGCATAACAAAGGGACTGGAAAAGTATCGTTGCATGGACACCATATCATGAAAACAACGTTAACTGTTTCTGATGGTAAAGGTGGAATTAGGATTGGTGAATTCACGATTCTGATAAAGGAATTTCAAAAGAGTTTTACAATTATGACAGGTAAATTTTAATTCTTCAGCATTTTTAACAACTTTGCCTATTAAGAAAATTTAAAATTGCCTGGTAAAAGAGGCTTTCATGCAAAGAAATCCATGGAAACTTAGTGCAGAGAGAGCAATGTGGGTGAAGATGGCTCATTAAACAAACAAACCAATAAACCTCAGAAAACTTGCTGGAAATCCTGTAGGTTCCCTTGAAAATGTCCTTACCCAGGAAATATATTTTCAGTTTGTGAAACAAGGTTGTAGTGGAATTTAAATTCAAAGTTCTTTAAAAAAAAAAAAAAAACAGACATCAAAATTTGTGATTTGACCTTTAACTACCAAACTGTAATTCTCTGAAAAATATATTTTGAGTCAAAATATTTAGAGAGAAAGTGCCCTGCACAATGAAAGAATGTATTGGGTTTATATTTTTCTGTTTGTAATTCTTTCCACAATGTTTTTGTACATGAAGCACTGAAACACAGAAAATAAAATCTGATAGGATAATTCAAACCAATGATTTCACATTTCTAAGTGGCTCACAAAAAATAATATCCTTATTAAGATGAGATAGTGAACACTTCTCTTATTACATAAGCCAAAAAATTTTGGGATCAGAAAACAATTGAGGAAATGAAAAATGTAAGGAAACTCTTTTTAGAACCCGAGCTAAGCATATTTGCTTCAACAGTGGAGAGAATCCAAAACTTTTTGATATAGATTCTCTTAATATTTTAGCTAAAGTGATTTTACAGAGCCTATTTGCCTCACTACGATGAAGAACAGATTGAATGAAGGCATGAAAATAAATTACACATCCGAATGAGGCAACTTAAAAGAGTTTTAAATGAGAAACAATGAAGATGGAGGAATGGGGGAGGCCGTATAGTCCTTCAGCTTCACTAAACTTGAAGCCAAGAAGCTGTGATTCATTGGAAATCAGGAAGAGCTAAGAGGAGGACATAGAAGTAGGACATAGAAGCATTGTCCTTTGTAACAGACACTGTCATCCAAGGTATGGATGATTTAACTCTATTCTCTTCGATACATCTTGTTGAACAAATTCAAGACCAAGAGAAAAATAATCAATTGAAATAATTTTACAAAGAATAACTTCACTTTTCCTGATATTATATATAAGGAGAGACTTAAGAGAAAAGATAAAAAGTGGAGTATACTTTGGTTTCCTCTAAGCATCTTGTTACCAAAATATATCTTATAGGTTAGAAACGATTGAACCCAATAGTGGTGGAATACTTATTTTTGTTGGCAATTTAGACACAAGAAAACTTTCAAGGTTAAAAAAAAAAAGAAAAAAGTATAGCCAAATATTTGTGATCACAGCTTCTTGGACTGGTTTTTGGAGACAAAGTTTTACATTAGAGTTTGTCCTCATTAACATAGAAATTGGGTATTCATGACAACCAAATTCAAGAGGGAAGTTTAATGGACTCACTAGGAAAGTAAAAAGAAAACCACTAGAAAACCCGAAAGTGGTGCTGCAGCTCAAGAGGTAGAGTGCTGGCCTTGAGCTGAAGAGCACAGGGACAGCACACAGGCCCAGAGTTCCAACCCCATGACCAACAAAAACAAAAACAAAAAAAGAAATCAAATTAGTAATAGAAAATGAGAAAACCTGGATCGTTCATCTTATATAATGGGTGGGAGAAGAAGGGTAACAAGAAATCTAAAGGGTTCTACATCTATGGCCAGGCAAATGTGTTAGTCATGTTCTTGGTGATAAGGATTACAGGTGAAAATGATCGATTTAGGGGAAAAAACTCTCTGATAGTTCTAATGTTTATATTAAGCAGATGCAAAGATTGATCTGTTTAGATATCATCAAAATATCCATGACCATCAATATGAAAAAGAATGATAAAATTGGGGACATTATTAACGGGAAGAAGAAAAGAAAAGTTTTGACATAAGTGTAGCAATGGGAGCACCAGTGTGGACAAGATTGGAAGAAAGAGATAAGGAAACAAAAAAGTAATAGAAACAGATTTAGAGAAGAAAAGCAAAGAAAGAATTTGCAGGAAGAAAAGGTCAAAACTGTTACAGAGACATTGAAGGAAATATGCTATTTGGATTTGAAAACTAAAAGGACATAGACAAGTTCAATAAGAACAGTGTTTTGGTGAACTGGTAGAGATGTAATTCATATTGATGAAATTTTGAGATATGAATGTGAAGCCATAAAATTCTAGATCCATTAATTCAACAGATCCTTTTTATTTTAAATGTTGGGAACAAATGCTTTTATTCTGACCTTAGAAGAACTAATGAGCTCCAAGAAAATGTCTCTAAGAAGCCTTTCAATTCAAATATCACTGTTTGTCTCAAAATGACTTAAATTCTACATCTTCTAATGTTGGCATAGAGTTACACTGTGGAACTTTTATCCTCAGACTGTGAGTACTACCCTATTGGTTAACATAGACAAAGTACCTTCATAAATAGACTGGGTGTTTGCAAACAAGAAGTGGTAGCTGAACAATGTTCTTAGCAGTTTGTACAGATGTAATGGAAGTAGAGTAATCAAAATGAACATGCAAAAAAACAAAGGCACAAAATAGAATGTGCCAAGGAAATGCTGATGTACAATTTCAAATAATGTGCTCAGGTGTGAGGGTGTGTTCAAAGTACAGGGTCAGACAATATACTTGGATACTTTGAGAAAAAACTGCATTAAACTATTCTGGGATTATCATACAAGTAGAAACCTGTTACACTGACTCTCTAGTCAGTCACAACATCATCAATTTAGGGAGTATTTTCCAAGAGCATACTGAGAAAAAGAGGGCTCATCACAATTAGTGTTCAGATTGAAGTAACGACAATCACATAACGTTTCTTATAAGTCTTCATGTATTTTGGAGCATTAAAGTCGGAAAAAGCAAAGAAAATATTTTGCATGTATCTAAATTAAGTGGGATGAATTATATTGGTCTCTCTTTAACTTGGAAGTTATAGGTTATGTTTTTTTATTCTATACGTTGGGACTATGATCTGCTTTCAGTTATTTTCTTCTCTTCCCCTTCTTTTGCCCTTCCACTTAAAGAGACATACTTGAGCATGCATTTCTAACTCATTCAAAATTATCTGAATTTCTCCATACTTCTGTCAGCCTCCTACATCTTTCTCAAGGGAATATCTTCTTACTACCATTTTTTTATCCCATATGATATTGGATATCTTCCTGCCTAATTCAGTGCAAGATACACATTAGACTCATCCATATATCTCAACACTTGTAGCACCATGAAATCCTATCCTACTTTGAAATCATGATTTTAGTATGTCTGGGGAGGTGACATCTGTCATTTTTGAATGACCATAATTGATACTTACATGCAAGCATGTTTTAAACCAATATGCCTCTCAATAGATGAATGAATTGGCATGTCCATTGCGGTGCTGTGGGCTGTGGCAGGGACGAGGAAGAAAAATGGTTGGCTACCCTCGGTTATTAATCCTGGGTCCCAGGGCTGGCCAGATGGAGAGTTTCCCTGCATAGGGTAAGCATTTTTATAGGAATTCCTTTATTGTCTATTTTTTATCTACACACTCTTGCCCAGTGCTTTCCTTTTTATATTTAGGGCAAATTCCTGGTCCTCTCTTGTTAACATCAGTAGCCTTTTTACCGTTCTTCTTTATATGTCTCATTTGACCACATCCAAAACATTTTAGATTAGATGGTTTGTAAAGCATGCCAGGTAGTGGGCATAGTTTTAGGAAACAACTGCAAACGCTGGGATTCGGATGTAATGTCTTTACTCGCCCTTAAATATGTATTTACATCCCCATATTCTTTAATAGGCAATAGGGTTCGTTTACAGTCCTCATTAGCATTCTCATAAGCCAACTTGCCTAGTAGTTGTTGCAGTGCAGCCTCTCCCACAACAGTATGTTCCAAGGTCAGTGTCAATCGTGATAAAAATTCAACATAGGGTTTATTAGGTTTTTGAATTACTTTAGTCCAGGAGCCATAAAGCTCTCCTACCAGCCGAATCCTCTCCCATGCCTCAATACCTATGTCTCATAACTGCTCATGGATCTCTTCAGGAGAGTTCATTTGCATATGAGCATCTGCATATGGTTCTGTTCCACTCAACATAGGACAGGTTATGATCTGCAGGCGTGGATTATTGCTCTGTGCATTTTGTCTAGTCCTTTCTGTATATAAATCAGTAAACTACATTTGCCATTGTAGGTATTCAGGTTCCTTAAGCAAGGCTCTACAAAGCATCTTCCAATCCTCGGGAGCAAAATTATCGGGCAAGCCCATTAAGTAATTCCTTAACATAATGAGACTGAGGACCATAAGTCACTGATTGTTAAGTTTACCAGTATCATCGACAGCAACACCCTCATATCTGGTTGGTTGAGCTATACCATTCATAGAAGGTGGTCAAATTACAGGATAAGAAAAAATAGGAATTTCTTCATCAAACTCACTGTCTGAGCCTTCTGTTTTGTGAAGGAGTGACTGGGTAAAAATTGATTCCGCAAGCTGAGGAGAGGAAGGCTGTTTTACTTTCACCTTCTCAGTTGATCCTTTCACTCTGCTAATTTCTAACTCCATATGTAGTAATCTTGATAAAATCAATTCCATTTGCTTAGACATTCTATTTACGCTTTCAGTTTGTTCATTTTCAACTTTCTTTACCTCTGGTTTTTTCTCCTAATTGTGATTCAGCCTTATCTATTGCATCCTTAACCTCAGAGTCCAATAGTAAACCTACAATAGAAGGCGCTGCTTCTTTCTTTAAGTCCGCTATTAATCTTTTCTCATTTAAAGCTTTAAAAAGGGTATGTAAAATAGCCCAAATGGACCAAAATCTAATAGGAATCCTTTCCCCTTCTCGAACATCTCTTTCTACAATACTTTACTCATTTCCAATTATCAACATCTAATGCCCCATCAACAGGGAACCAAGGATTCCATTCCCTAACTACATTAATACACATTTCTATGTCAAAAGAAGAAATAGTTACACCATAAGAAGCAAGTAAATATGTTAGCATATGTAAGTACGGAGTAGACTTAACTTGTTCCATCACCCTGTTATTAAAAGTACTTACCTGAATATCCCTTCCTGTATTCAACACTGCATTGACTGCCAGTTGTCAACGTCTCAGGCATTGGGGTCCCTGGGTAAGGGTCGCAAAATCACCAGGACACATGGGTTGCAGAGTGCAAACAGTAATTGCCACTTCATGCTGTGTTTTATTGCTAGTGGGTATTTAAAGGCAAGCAAGTATTATCTTTGCCAAGATTTATTCAGGAGACACTCACACAAAGAATTTCAACAGATACAATTTTGCTTAAACTGTGAGATACGTCTTTGTATATTTTTATCTAAACTATTTTAGAGCAAGCTCAAACCATTTCCCCGTACTCAGGAAAATGCTTGACTAGCTGTTCGTCTATGCGTAAGTAAGCAGAAGAGCTACTTCCTCAGCTTTGAGACATGTTAGCTTTGAGATAGGGAGAGAGAACATGTTCCCTCTCTAGGCCGGCATGCCAAGAGCTTTCCACATACACAAACACAGTCCTCAGATAATCCTGAGGCCGGAGCCATCATCATTCTGCCCCTCCAACACAGATCCTGAGTCTTCACACAGATTGTCTCACCAACTCTTCTATTACTTTAAGCAAAAACAAAGCAAAGCAAACAAACAAAATAGACATTATCATTAATTAAGCTGCTATTAAAGATTCCAGGCACAATTATACTGTTAAATGAAGTTAGTAAATATGTTTTGCAGATACTGATCTCACATGTGTCACAAAAATATCTATGGATTCATAACTAGAAACTCTGAAGTGTAAAGTATATTAATTAGGTGAGTTTCATTAGGTAGCCAATGAAGAGAACACCACAGGGTTTTCAGTCAGGTAAATAAGTTTATTTACTGAACTGCTGCCCATGCCATACATGGTGGAAATGCATGTAAAAAAAAAATGGGACGATCCAACCTCGGGCAAGGATGTATCTATGTGAAGGACCAGATGAGGTGTGGCCGTTTGGGGGAAACTCTGGCCACACTGGATCTGGATGTGACTTCAAGTTCTGGGACTCACCTCTGGTCAGATGGAAAATGGGACCAGAGGCTGACCAGGTTGTGACTTAACAGGATGGGGAGGTGGCTGCCTCTAGGTTGTACTAGGCAACACATAAAGGGTTGAAACTTAGCCAAGAAGTGGCTGCATAGGGTCTGCATGACTTGGGGCAGACCTAACAACAAATACAGGTAGTACTTCTGACATATGACTTCTGACTCCAAACAATTCATTCTCAGTCATGTTCTTTCCTTCCTTCCTTCCTTCCTTCTTTCTTTCTTTCTTTCTTTCTTTCTTTCTTTCTTTCTTTCTTTCTTTCTTTCTTTCTTTCTTTCCTTTCTTTCTTTCTTTCTTTCTTTCTTCCTTTCTTCCTTTCTTTCTTTCTTTCTTTCTTTCTTTCTTTCTTTCTTTCTTTCTTTCTTTCTTTCTTTCTTTCTTTCTTTCTTTCTTTCTTTCCTTTCTTTCTTTCTTTCTTTCTTCCTTCCTTCCTTCCTTCCTTCCTTCCTTTCTTTTCTCCCTCCCCTCTCTCTTTTTTGTTTTATTGGTTGGTTGTAGGGTTTGAACTCTGGGCTTGGACACTGTCCCTCAGCTCTTGAGCTCAACTCGAGCGCTCTACCGCTTGAGCCACAGTGCCATTTATGGTTTTTGAGTGGTTTATTGGAAATAAGGGTTTCACGGACTTTCCTGCCTAGGCTGGCTTTGAACTGCAATCTTCAGATCTCAGCGTACTGAGTAGCTAGGATTACAGGTGTGATCCAGCAGCGCCCAGCTCTCTCTCTCTCTCTCTCTCCTCTCTTTCACTCACCCTCCCTCTCTCCCCTACCTCAGCATTCTCAACTCTCAAATAATGAACACTTGCTGAGTTGAACTCACAGGCTGGGAGAGCAGCTCAATTGGCATATGTGAAATTTATTTAATGTTTCCTTCTACTTCTACCACAGGTCACTGGAATCAAATAATGAACACTCAGCAGCATGGCATCTCAAGCCGTTTGGAGGAGGAAAGCAAGCATGCTCACTTCATTCTGTGAGGTTCACCCTGGGAAGGTGGGGCAGACTCCTCCCTCCTCTTGCTAAATCTCAGCCCAGATTCTGCATCAGTAGAGGTGACTGCCTCCAAGAGTCCCAGTTACTCAAGTGACACAGTTACAAGGCAGAGACTTAGCTTCTTGTGGTGCTGAGATTAATGGCAGCATGATTCAACATGATCCACTAGTTTATTGAGATTGGGACTTCTTAAATTTTTGGTTAGGCTATGTTCAAATTGTGATCTATTTATTTCTGATTGCTAACCGTGATTATAGATGTGAACCAGCACATCAGATCATTCAAAGTTCTTTATCCAACATGGAAGACATGAAGTTTATTTTACCAAATGACATACAACTAGACAGACAGCAAAAGTAAGTCCTTAATTCTGGTCAAGATGTGTTGTTAATGTGAAACAAAATTACTTAGCAAAATATCTGACTACTGCGATTATACTTTCAAACTTACCCTACACTTTAATATCAAATCACTTATTTTATCCAATGATTCACTCAAATTACCTGTAATCATTTATGTCTGTCCTATCTTCTATAAGTAGGGAGAACAGGAGCTCACACAATTAACTAAAGTGGTAGAATTTGAGAGGATCACAGTTCTGAATAGGTCTAGGAAGGAAAGTATCACCCATATCAACCTACTAAGTAGGGATATTGGAATGCAATCCTGATCCCTGCTTTTTGGGCTGGGTGCAAAAATTGCTACTCTATGAGTAAAGTAACTTAAACTAGAAAGGAGTGGTGGAGTGACTCCAGTGGTGGAATACTTATCTAGCAAACAACATCAAAACTCAAATCAACTTCCTAAAGATAAAATAACACAAGGAAAGAAAGAACAACTCATACTGAGCATATGTTCATTGTAAAGATTTACACTAAATTATTGTAGTTATAAATGCCATCATTTATTTCTAGGAGCACACACATTTTGTGTCAAGACTAAATGAAAAATTAACACCATATATATAATGATTTGGTAAAACACAGGTCTAGATTACAATGGTGAACACTTAAGTTTGCATGTGCAGTAGTGTTGCAGGGTTGTTAAGGTTTATGGAAGTCCATCTTTTTGATGGACTTGACATGACGAAATTACCTAAACATACATAACCATACAGTTCACTGGACAGATACTGCTGATATATATTTTGCACACACATGTGTGCATTTATATATTAAGTGACAGGTAAATAAAAATAAAAAAAATTATAATGAATAAATTTAGTGAACAGATAACTTTTCCAAAGTATTACTTTACCTGAACCAGTTCATTTCTTAAAGTCTCCAATGCTATATCACACTTACATGGTTGCTGATCCCCTTCAGCTTTTTTATGAAATTGTTTTTTCTTTGATTTACAGGTGAAAAGCCTGACAATAAATATACTTTCATGACATTCCTTTCTTTAGAAAATGCAAAGCACGTTGTGTTATCTGGCTCTTTATGTATCATCAATATATTTTTTTTTATAATTTCAAGTATATATTGTCTAAGATCTCACTCATTCTCTTCCAACAGTACCTATGGGAAGGAGAAAATAAAGGATTATTCTGTTACTTTGGGAGTTTCTGTTATTAATAACTGCAATAAATATGAAAATGAAACTCTGAAATTACTTAGAGAGGTAACTTGAAAGTTAAATTTCTACACACTTATGTTACTCCCTCAACTAAAACACAGAACTTAAAATAAGTAACATTTTTAGCTGGGTGCCAGTGGCTCATGCCTGGAATCCTAGCTACTCAGGAGCTGAGATCTGAGGATAGTAGTTCAAAGCTAGCCCTGGCAGGAAATCCATGACACTCTTACTTCAAATTAACCACCAGAAAACCAGAAGTAGCACTGTGGCTCAAGTGGTAACATGCTAGCCTTGATCTGAAGAGCCAGGGACAGCGCCCAGACCCAGAATTCAAGCCCCTTGACCAAGAAAATTAAAAAGGAAAAAAGGGGGAAAAAGTAATATTTTAACGCTAATGTGCATATATACACAAAATTAGTCTAGAAATAAAACTATAACAGTCCCTGGACTGGCAAAAAAAGAGATTAAAGTGAAATTGCCTTTAATAATTCATTTAGACGATCTAAACTGAGGGCAGGCTACTGGAACTCACATCACTAATTGAAGAGGTAGAATTTGAGAAGATCACAGATCAGAACCAGTGTGCAAGGAAAGTAATAAGATTCTCATATCATCCTAAAGGTTCGCATGTTGGAATGCATTTGTGATCCCCGCTACTTGGCAGACAGAGGTGAGGAACTTAGCCTGTGTTCAGCCCTCAGCAAATGGATAACCTATCAACAAAGTAAATAAATCGAAAAAGGATTATTCTAATGGTAGAGTACTTGTTCAGCAAACAAAATATTTAAATTCATACTCATTTCCTAAAAGAGGAAAGAAAAGGGAAGAAAGAAAGAAAGAAAGAAAGAAAAGAAAAGAAAGATAGGGAGGAAGAAAGAAAGGGAGGAAGAAAGAAAGGGAGGAAGAAAGAAAGGGAAAAGGAGAGGTATAAAGAAAAACCTCAGCATGCTTTAGATGTTAACAATGACCCTAAATCATTTTAGCTATAAATGCCTTCATTTAATTCTGGGCAGAGACATTTTGTATCAAGCCTGATAAAAACCATAGCATACCACATACAAAGCTTGGGTTAAATACAGGTCTGCCCTACACTGTTGGATCAATAGGAATATATGTCTAGTGCTGTTGCAGGTATGTTAAGGTGTGTGGGAGTTTATCATCCTGATGATCTTGCAATGATGAAATTGACTAACTACACAATTACCTTGGCAGATCCCTGCTGAGACCTATATTAAGTCACAGGTTAAAAAGTAACAATATATACAATGAAATATATTGAACAACCAGGCATTGTGTCCAAAACTAGTTTTACCTGATTCAGTGTATCTTTACATTCTATATCACATGTACAAGTTTCTCATTCCCTTCTGTCTCATTATGTTGTCTTTCCTTGGTTTTGTTTTGTTTTCAGAACCGTGGTATAGGAGGGCATTTCTTATATTTTTGTCTTCTAGTCTTCAGAAAGTCTGCAGTTAAATATGCTTAAGTTCCTTTCATTAGAAAATTTAAACCACATTGGGTTTTTGTTTATCATGATTTTGTTATGGTCTCAAATACGTTTTTATTTCTGGCATTCTACCTGTATAATCTCACTTCAATCTTTTTCAAAGGGCACTTTAGTGGAAGGAGGAAATTCAAAGGGGATTCTGGTAGAGAATTTCTGTTACTAAAAATTCTGGTACATAGTAAAGTAAGTCCAAAATTACTCATTAGAGAGATGATTTGAAAGTCATCTTTTTACATCTTAATACTCTTTCCTCAAGCAAACCAGAGGATTTAAAATAACTTATATTTTTAAGTTAATAGACACAAATGTGGATGAAAATTCTAGAAATAAAATGATCACTCATGAAACCTTACTGATACTTCAAAGAATGATTTCCAGTTAGAGGAATCATCTTCACACATTTTCACACAATGTGAATCTGCCTCTTAACAGAACCCCAAACTAGACTAAGGCATCTAATAGCTATCTAATTTTTGTTGTCTTTTGTCAATACTGCTTTCTTATCATATTGACTAGTATGAATTCTGTGACCGTTATATAATCACATTTGTAATAAATGTTCCTAAGTGGGAACTTCAAGGATGAGGTGGTGTGGGGTTTCTGGTCGAGCCCTGTCTGGTTCAAGGGAGGAGTTGGTATTGGCACAGACTCTGGGGTAAAGCAGGGCGGGGCTTTGAGGGTGAAAGCCAGTCTGTGTAGGGCTTTGAGACAGAAGGGAGGGGACAGGAAAGACTAGACTTGTTAGGAGCAGGGTCTCTTGTGGAGTAGGTGGGACTTTAGGATGGAGACTGGCAGGTGGATGGGTTTTCAGTGGAAGAAGGCAAGGTCACTGGGGAAGAGGCTGTTTGGGGCAGAGCTTTGAAAAGGAAGAACAAGGCTACAGAGGAGGAGGTTACTTAGAGGAGGAGTTGTGGTGTAGCACTATGAGCCCTGGTGGGATATGTAGGGTGAGGTTTCCCATAAGGCAGGGAAGATAATGAAGGCAAGAGGCTGACAAAAGGTGGGGATTCTGGTGCAGGAATGCAGAGCTATGAGGGAGAGGCTTTTCAAGATCTGTGAGAGGGCAGAGTGGTGCTAGAAAGAAGTGGGCTAGTAAGGGGCGGGCCTTTGGGAAGTTTGTTAGGGTGGAGGTGGGGTTTCTGGCAGAGCAGGATGTAGTAACAATGTATGGAGGAATTTTTCAGGACCAGAGCTTTGTGAGAGCAGAGATAGGATCCAGTGGACTAGACTCGTTAGGACAGGGTTTCTGGTGTAGCCAGTTACCACTTCGAAAAGAGTAGAAAGTTGGGTGGGGATTACAGTGTTGAAAGGCAGGACATTAGACTTGGACAGGGTTTCCAGTGGGGCAAGGCAACCTTCAAAAAGGGATTATGAAGGGACAGGGATTTCCAGTTGAGCCTGGTGAGGCTTCCAGAGGGAGGCCAACAGATGCAGTAGTTTGCAGTGGAGCAATGTGGGTGTCTAGAGATGGGATAGTGTGGTGGGGGTTTTCTAGAGCAGGTCAGGGCTTGGAGCCATGGGGTTAATTGGAAGAGGGACTTTGAGAAGGAGTGGAAGGTCTACAAAGATGTAGAGTAATTATGGGCAGGGTTGAGTAGGGTGTGGATCTGTGGGAGGAGCCAATAAGGGGGGATTCATCACGGGAACAATGAAGCCATTGAGAGAGTAGATATGGGAGGTAGAGAGGCCTGTGGTGGAGCAGGGCTGGCTTTCCAAGCAGGAGATGGGCTGTGTGAGAAGCTTCTGGTCAACTAAGGCGTGGCTACAAGGGAAGTTATAGAGAGGTGGAGGGTTTTTGCTGTAGCATGAAGGGAATTGTGGGAAGAGGTAGGTTCAGGGCTGGGCTTGAAAAGTTCGGATACTTAGACTAGTTATGGATCGAGTTTCTGATGAAACTAGGAGGGGTCGAGGGAGAAGATTGGTTGGGAGTGGGGTATGAAAGGAATGGGAGGAGCTTGGAAGTAATAGAATATGGGAGCAATGGGACTCTGAGGGAATAGAGTAGTTAGGGACAGGGTATCTGGTGGATGAAGTTAGGATTAGAGGGAGGAGCCCAATGTAGGCGGGGTTCTTGGTGCAGCAAGGTGGATCTTAGGAGGTGATATGGATGTGGCTTGGTTTCTGGTGGTGCAGAGCAGGGATTCCAGGAAAGGGTGGAGTGGAAGAAGGATTTCCCTGTAGCAGAGGAGGACTTTCAGGAGGGATTTTGGTTGCAGTCAGGCCTTTGAAAGTTTATAGCAGGACTACCAGGGGGTAGGTTAGTTAAGGTTGGGCTTTCTAAGGACCAGGCTGACTGGAAGTGTGTTTTCAGTGGATCCAGTCAAGTTTTATGGGAAGGGGAGATAGGAAAGGGACAAGACTTAGTAAAGCGTGGGGCTACAAAAAATAAACAATTACTCTCATAGGAACACCATTTTCAGTCAGTGTAGAATTATATTACTTTTATGTATGCGAGAGATATTGGAGAAAGTAAGCAAGTAATAATTCCTTCCTATTGAATTTTTTTTAAATTCCTGTTGAGTGAAAATAAAACCACAGGTCACATCAGGCTCAGAGGCCCACAGTAGACTAAGAAATATGAAGCACTGGACTGGATTCCCCAGCACAACCTTTAAGGACTACAAAAAAAAATTTAAAATATCTCACTTGGTCATAATGGACACTCTATTATCTTAAAATTGTGAATGAATAGAACTTTTAGTCTGACCGTTTTAGAAATCCTAAAACTAAGTAAGTGATAATGTTTTAACTTTATATAATATGTGAAGTATACTAAAATAATTAGGAAAATATAAAAATGTACACAGAATATTTGTTGTCCAGCATCAATTTTAATCTAAATGAATTTAAAACCAGAAAATTGCCATATAGTGAGATTGCAGCATAGTTTCTTTTCAGTCATCAAAATGGTGACTTAAGGAAAGTGTCTTCATTATTGGATGCATCGATGTTTAAACATATTTAAAAATGTGACGCACTATACAGACCCTGAAGAAACTCAGAGGGATATGAATTTAAAACCAGAAAATTGCCATATAGTGAGATTGCAGCATAGTTTCTTTTCAGTCATCAAAATGGTGACTTAAGGAAAGTGTCTTCATTATTGGATGCATCGATGTTTAAACATATTTAAAAATGTGACGCACTATACAGACCCTGAAGAAACTCAGAGGGATATGTGAAATGAGGTTGGAATAAAATTAATGAATAGTTACAGTAAGAATTGATCTTCACTAGGCACATAAATATTTTCCAGAAGAAAAGACTACTTTGAAAAATAAACAAAACAGTGAAAAGGAAGCAGGCAGGCAGACTTTGAAATACACATTATCCAATGAAGAATATCTATTGAAGCATGATTGCAATAATCTTTTACCTAAGTTTCAGTACTGATCTATGTTATTCCCTAATGCCAAATAACAAAGCCATGAAAATGCAGTAATAATTTTCAAGACATTAGACTTTACAGAAGGAATTCAATGAATAAATATCTAGAAAGTAGAGATAGATGTCTGAGATAAAGAGTAAAGCAAATATCCCCAATTCATAGCCCTTCGAGGTCAGAGGGGTACAAGCCGAAGCACAAGGAGAATGGACAGAAGTACAGTAATGCATACCAGTAATTCCCAAGATGCAATGATGAATATAAGAGGGGAGAAAATCAACATGACCATCACAGGACTTAGCACTGGAGAATAGAGAAAAGAACAGTGAAAATCCATGGAGAATCACAAAGAATGTCCTTGCATATTTGGCAGAAGTGTGCATTGCATGGCATTGAGGTCTAAAATATGTGTAGGTATTATAGGAAACTATTTGTGCTCATATGGTGCCTCAAGTAGTTATAAACTTATGATTTACAGGACATTGAGTAATAATAAAGGTCCTGCTTCAGTAGTATAGAGTTAAACCTTGATAAATTCTGTTTTTAAACACCTAACACACTATAAAACCAAGACAAGAAGATTCAAATTATATATAAGTGACTTGACTGCAACAATAGAGTTCAAAAATCAAATCACATAATGTGGATGCAAAAGGATTACATTATTAAGGTAATCTTTAAACAACACACATTTTATGTGAATAGTCCTGATTATAAATGATTTGTTTTCCATACGGATTTTGGATGCACAAAAACAACAAAAACAAAACAAAACAAAACGAAGAAATGACACTTGGCAATAGAGCTAGATGCCAGTATCTCATCTCATGAGGCTGAGATTGTAAGACCATGGTTCACAGATGGCTGGGGTAGCAATCCACGAGACATTTATGTTCAATTGTTCAATCAAACACATAGTGAAACCTTGGTTAAAATAGTACAGATTCAGTCAGTCATGAGTGAAAAAAACAAGCAAGATTTTGAGGCTCTAAGTCAGTTTCATTACTCCACGCACGCGCGCGCGCACACACACACACACACACACAAACACACACAGCGAATATTAAGAGTGTAAAAAATGAACCTATCTGCCAGGACTATCCTAAGCATATATTAATTAAAAAAATGAGGGAAACCATAGAGCCTATGTTTCTTTGAGTCTGGCTTCCTTCACATAATGATTTTTTTTCCAAGTCTTTCCATTTTCTTAAAAAAGAGGCTATGTCATTCTTTCTCATAGAAGCATGAAATTCCATTGTGTATATATACCACATTTTCCTGATCCATTCATCTACTGAGGGGCATCTGGACTGGTTCCATATCTTAGATATGGTATTAATGCTGCCAAAAACATACTTGTGCTGGTAGTTTTAGTGTTTTATTTTTTGGAGTCCGGTTGTGGGGCTTGAACTATGGACATGGACACTGTCCTTCAGCTCTTCAGCTCAAGTTTAGCTCTCTACCACTTGAGCCACAGCGCCACTTCTGGGTTTTTTCTTTTTGCTTATGTGGTACTGAAGAATTGAACCCAGGGACTCTTGCATGCAAACACTACCACTGAGCCACCTTCCCAGCCCGAGAGAAGATATTTTAACTTATTTTCTACACGTAAATTAATATTAAGCAAAGCTAATTAAAATAATTGCTTATTTACTCTTCAGAGGATGAGTATATTACTTTTGGATATCTTTGAGGAAAAGACTTTAGACTCATTACAACTGATGCCTTGCATTGAAATTACAGGCTAAACTTTCTTCTTCATTAAACAAAAGCTTCCGTTCTTTCATATTAGAATTATAAAATCATAATACCTGGAAGTTGATTTGTTTTCCTTTGCTATTTTCAATTCCATTTTTCATCCATTAACTATCTATAGATAATTTCGACAAATGCCCATGAATGGGATTGCTGGCTCCAGAGCTATGTACATTTGACCATACAAAATGATGCTAATTGAAATGGACTCCAAGACATGGAAACAACAATTACATTTTTTTTTTCAGATATCAACCTTGATGTCGGTAAAGAAGTGTAACTAGATCTTATTTTATTTCATTTGCCTTTGATTTATCTCTGGACATCTCTGTCTTGATTCTGGTACCTTCCATCTTGTATATACATTATCTGATTTGGAGAAGGAAAGGGAAATAACATAATGATGAAAGAAGTGACCCATTGCAACAATGATATTCACAAGACAATATACCGGCAATGAACTTTACAACTTTGGGGTGGGGGGGTATGGTTGGGGGTGGGAAAGGATAGGAGAACAACAATGGAGTGGGTAACAATATTCATCAAGGAATGTACCTTACTCATGTAACTGTAACCACTATGTACAGTCCCTTTAAATAAAATAAAATTTAAAAAAGTGAACCTACCCTAGAAAAAAATATCCCTTTCAAAATAACCCATCTGTAATAGTACTTGTGAGGGATTCTAGAGTCAACCTGTTATAGCTGGAAACGGATATATTGGGAAGCCATTTCAAACAGCAATCAAAAGGCTGAGAGCTGTGCTCTGGAAAGGTCAAACAGTTAAGGGAAGACAGAGGTATGGGTTATTACCTCAAAAGTATTTAAGTTAGAGCTGTTGGACACTCAAAGTTTAAGACTTTGGAAACAAGATGGATGTCTGTGCTATGGTTGTAATGATTATTGCTCACTTCTGCTCCTTAAAAATAAGGGATTCAATTATCACTATGTATACAAACAATACCTCAGTTAATAATTGTAACCACAAACTAGATTGATGCCTCAGTTTGTGAACATACCTGTAGCCACTCATTACCCCACTCCTGTAGTAGAATGAATATAAAGCATTTTAAACAGAATTTGGGGATCCAGAAGCTGGCAATGAGGCTTTGGGTCCTCTGGGGTCTTCTTTCCTATCACTTCCTGTGATTTCTCAGTTCTTTGGCCAGGTATCCCATCATCTTTGCTGTTCCATGGTTGTGGTTAGTGACAGTACTGATATTCTGAACACCTCAAAACAAACTATGGAAAACACTTCCTCAGAGAAGATTCACAAATATATAGGAGCACCTGGAAAGAAACCAAACATAAGCAGTCATTCTGTGATCCTCTAACAAGAAAGTATAATTCAGGTGTATCTTTACTTCTGATATATATAAGAGATGGACAATTTTCCCTTTTGTACATTTGGTATTTGATATTGCATAAATTTTCAGAAACACATATACATTGTGAAATAATGTTATTTATTTCATAGGTCACAAACCTTGTCACTGGAGCGATGACCCAAATGTCTTATCTCAGTTGCCTGATTCAGACTTAGATGAGTGTGAATTGCATAATTGTGAACATTTCTCCATGAAACTTAACAACACAGAATGAAGTTTGAAGGTCAGGCCACTCCATACCTCTAAAGATTTTACATATATTACAGTAATACACACCTAAACTGCTCAGCAATCACAGCACATTGGTGTGTTATAATTGTCTTCAGATCAGAAATATTCTAGAGTTTAAAGTAGAATGATGGGCTGTACATTTTCAATGCAAGAGTGATGATCACCCCCTGCAATTATTCTCAGTGGAAAATCCTTCCTATACATTTTACTGACTTAGCTACTACTCTGTGCTTTACCATTATCAGGGAGGGTCGCACTGTATAGAGCTACAATACTGCATCAACCTTAGCTGTCTTTGAATTTTACCTCTAATCTTAATACCAAGGTCAACTCCGGAACTCTAATGACATCATTAGTGGACACCTGAACTTTCCAAGCTTGGTTAAAAATTCACCTATCATTGCTCATTGCCAGTGTTAAAGATCTCACTCTATTAGATTTATTGTGTTTCTTCTTGTATTTCCAACACTGCCTTAGATGTTGGTTTTTGATATAGAGGTTTTAGTTTGCATTTGATTTATGGAAGTGTTAGTAATGCCAGTTGAACTGCATATATTATAATGTAAGTAATTTGATGTTTTGACATATGAATTTAATTTTGGTAATTGAGGAATTCAATGCACATCACTCACAAAAGTTTCTTTATATGTACTGGTATTGCTTTATTGTGAACTTCCTAAAAGCCAGTCATAGGAGCACACGTCCTAATCCCATCACTTCTGTCACTGAGAGGAGGCTTGAAATGTCCAGATGACTTGGCACTTCAAAGTGAGAAAGTTTCTACAATGAAGGGTGAGAGAATAGAAAAAAGAGCAAATGAATCTTCCAACTGTTTTGTTACATGTTCTTTACACTTACAAATTAAGACACCAGAATAGTATTTTTATAACTTCTTACCTATTTTTTCCTGTTCTGAGATGTTTTATTTATGGATCTCTAAGAAATCATATAAGAATCATAAAATAAATCTATAAATCATATAAGAAATCTTAAAAAATAGTTTGTTAGGGATATATAACCTAAAAGGAATAATTTCAGGAAAGTATTAAGCACATAAAATGTAATACACACCTAAAATTGTCTCTTTATTTAAAACTTCAGCAGTTGTAGTTTATTTGTTCTAATAACAAAGATTATAAACTAAGTTACAATAGTATTCCAAATGGAACACAGAACTAGAAAAATGAAGGGTAGCACTAAAGAATGCTACTGCTACTACTAATAGAGTAAGAATAAAATTTAGGCAAAACTCCTTCAGACTAAAAGCCACAGAACAACCCCAACATTACTTTAATTGTTTCATATGAAAACAAGACCTTTTTTTGTAACGATAAGTTTTCACAGATATTAACATCAGTTGGGTGTATATTTCTTAAGGCCTTCAGGAAGGATGCTCTGACAATGTTGATGGAAGCTGACTTCTTTGGGACCTACTACACAATGTGCAGACATCATTCCAAGCACTGCACCTGCATTAGGGTAATTTTAGTGCTCATGATAGTTCTTCCAGTTAGGAAATGAATTAAGTATTTTATTAAAAACAGAAGTAGGCAACAAGGCCAAACAAATTTCCCAAGTACCCAATACGGATCAGCTGTAGAACCATAATTCAAATCCAGGTTTCCACCAGGCATATCTGAGGATATTCTGTAAGTTTCACATTCATTACCTTTCAAGATGTATGGAGCAGATGAACCCACATTATCTTCCTAATTATGCTTATAATGGCAATAACATTGCTACAGAATATACATATTTTTAAATTAAAAGGGTGTGGGAAATGACATTGTAGGTGATCTTTATACCAAATAAAGATTGAGCCAAAAAGAAAAGTAAGGGGCTGCGAAGGTGGCTCAGTGATAGAGCACTTGCCTTGAATGCATGAGGTCCTGGGTTCAATTCCTCAGCACCACATAAGCAAAAAGAAAAAAGTTGAAAGTGGTGCTGTGGCTCAAGTGGTAGAGCACTATCCTTGAGCTGAAGAGCTGAGGGACAGCACCCATGCCCAGAGTACAGGCCCCACGACCAGAACCCCCCCCAAAAAAATAAAAGAACCTAGGTTCCAAATTTTAGTCATAGTACTAGCACTCACATACCATATATATATATATATATATATGTGTGTGTGTGTGTGTGTGTGTGTGTGTGTGTGTGTATACACATATATATGCTTCCTAAAATATACAGTAAGTTAATTTGTCGAAACCTGGTCATAGATTAAATATGAGGTGTGAAAAGTTATGTAAGTCTGAAATGACTCCAAGGTATTTTGAGAAGGCAGCTGGAAGAGTTATCATTTAATCAAATAGTAATGAGGGATTGGTTTGTAGATAGAGATCAAAGCTCACTTTTGGATATTTTGAGTTTGCTAAAATCAGTAGTTAGGAGTTGTCAGTAGACAGGATGCTATTAAGGACTTGAATTAAAGTAAACAGAGATGGAAAAAAAATGCAGAAATAATTACTGTACTCAGTGGTAAAAAACATGAGAAGAAATATTACAGAGCTAAGCCCCGGGATAAACAAATATGTAAAACATGACAAATGAAGAAAAACAGTAATAAGTATGTAATGCAGACTTATATGGGTAGGTATTTTTAATGTTTAAGAGCTATGAAGTGATTGTGTGATGACCTAAAATTTAAGAAATTGGTAAGTTCAACTATCCTTTGGGCCAACCATAGCTGATAGTTTAAGTAAAACGGGGCCACAATAGTGTGTCTTGATTTACCAAAGTGAAAATAGGCCAATATTTGGAAAGCCTCTTTTTGGACATGTGGTTGGAGTGGCAATTACTGCAGTTTGTTCAACTGTCAGTAGAAAGCAACAGGTTTATGCACAATGATAGAAATCTTTCAGGGATCTGGTAGATTTTCCCTCTGTCTTCAAGTTCCCTTTTTTTCTGAGAGCTAAAATTTCACTACTGGAAACCTGTCCAAATTGTGCCTTTGGCAAGTTAACAGATAGTCTATCACATGCCCAAATAAAAGAGAATTGGAACAGGTTTACATTGAGCACTCACAGTAGACGGGTCTCTGGACTTTCTCAGGAAAAGCCTTCTGCCATTGTGGGATGGATAGGGCTGGATAATGTGCAAAATAGACACCATAGATTGAAAGTATTCTGCTAAGTTAACACTTGAGATATCGGATGTTTTAACTGCATTGTATTGACTTTTATGAATCAGTTAATCAGATTCTTCATGCCATATGATTTTACTAGACTGTAAAATGCATGCTTATCGCATTTCCTTTGTATAACATATAGTATGTTTTGAAATTTGGTATAAAACATTTGTCTTTTCATTTATTTATTTTTAATATGTATTACTCTAGTTTTCAAGATTAGGGAAATGCCCTGGAACTTTGTAATTTGATGTCATATGTAATTTATTTTTTTTAATTCTTATTTATTGTCTATTGCAGCTGCCAGCTATATGTAATTTAAACTGTAGTTTTCTTCAAATGTATAATCCTGCGCTGAAGTTTTTTTCTTACAAGCTTTCTAATAAATATGTAGTCTATTCAATTTTGAAAAGCACTGCTGTACCTCCCACTTATTTGTGGCATTTCTGAAATCCAAGTTCCTCTGTGCGTCAGGGTGGATACTTTTGCTTGTAACAGTTTTGTTATTGAATACATAGCATCTGGCTACTTAGGGAACAAAGGATGTGAAGTTACAGTATCCCAATAAAGAACTTCCAGGACAATTCAAGGGCAACTCATGTATTCTCTTTGTAGGTGAATAGGAGCATAGAAAAGAAAGTCTTATATAAGAAAGTGACTGGGAGTGTGTGCACATAGATATTCACTTATTTATCTGTTGTTATCGTTTTACATGTTCAATATAATTCATTTTATATATATATATATATATATATATATATGATCACAATTTCCAAAATCCAGAGAACCACATCCATGGGCATCGCTTTCCTATGTTGCTCTTTGGGTAATACGAATGAAACCTGGTATTGTCCTGTGGTAGAGAAATAACTCAGAGATTCAAACATTTTTCTTTCAATATGTTGTCTGTTCCTACATCTAAAATGAGGAAGTCTGTTAATACATAATACATGTTATAATCTATTTAATATATTTATACAATGTATAATATATTCTATATTATAATATATATTATATATAATAACTGACAGTATTATATATTCATAAGCAAAAATACAACAAACGTATCTATGTCCATACTTTCCTAGCCATGATTAGGTTCAGTAGAGTTAGGTGCATTACAAATCAACAGGAAAAGTCTACTGAAGTTTTGATGACCTTGAGCTAGATAAGGAGAATTTCTGTAAAAGGAGCCTCTCTTCAATTATGAGAAAAGATAAGTTTGGAAGTTTTTTGTTTTATTTTTTTGTTTTTATTTAGGCCGGACAAGGAGCCTGAACTCTGGACCTGAGGACTGTCCCTCACCTCTTCAATTCAAGGCTAGTTCCCTACCACTCGATCCATAACAGCACTTCTGGCTTTTTTTTTTTTTGCTTATGTGGCACTGAAGTATCAAACCCTAGGCATTGTCCCTGAGCTCAAGGCTCGTGCTCGACCACTTGAAACACAGCACCACTTCTGGCTTTTTCTGCCTGGGATTGCTTTGAATCATAATACTCAGAACTCAGCCTCCCGGGTAGCTAGGAATACAGGTGTGAGCCACCAGTGCCCAGCAAGTCCCTCTCTTTTAGATATTATTCTAAAAGCCTCCTATCCAAGGTCACTCCTAAGATAATAAATGGACCTATGCCAATAGTTCCTTTATACTCTCATCTCCTGTTATGGCTATTGTGTGTCTTTTCCATTGTATCCTGAACCTACTTCACAGTTCTCTTCCTAATCCATGATTCTAGATGTATTACTAATAATTACCTAAATTTTGTGGCTATAAACCCTAAATTACTCAACTATTAATTTAATTTATTTTTTTTAATATGATCGTGGTTCTGTACAAATCGGAGCTTATATTCACCTCTTGCATCTACCTCTTGGCATGAGCAGAGCCTGGGCCTAATCTACTTTAAATGCAAGAGGTTAGCCAAAGAACAGCCTACAGTAATCCTGCCTAGGAGTCAGTACAGGTAGTTGAGTGCCTGAAAGAAGCAATGCATTCCTGACATGAGAAGGGGTGAGAGAGACAACAGATTACAGAGCAAACTGGCAGTCACAACATTTAACAACTTCTCCTTTGGGGAAACTGACCTCCTGCAAAGTGGCAGTGAGATAACTTTAATTTTCTTATATGAAGGAAGTTGTCATGTCTCACTACATAACTCCCTTGTAATCAAAGAGAGGGTCATTCTTTTGTTTCCACCTTAGGCCCAGTCTAAGTTTCTGTCAGACTTTGCTCAGACTCTATTCCTACCAGAAGGTCCCTGATGAGGAGGAAAGTGTGATCTCTTGGCTTCTGACTGGCCCTTTGGGACCTGAGGCCACTTTTAGTTTTCAACCTGTTCCTTCTGACAATGGGAAAGCTCATTCTCTGAATTGTGCCCTAGTATAGAATCTCTTCAGAGAAAGTCAAGGAATGACAGATTCTTCCTGAGTGAGTGAGTTTCTCCATTTCCAAAGAGGTCAATTAATATCTGATTCTGAGACCCAGGTGAAAGTCCTTTACCAGATCCTCCAAGCTGGAGTGGATGTTAGCTCAGACTCCAAGCCATCCTCATATTTCTCCAGCTCTTTCTCATGAACCAAAAGGTTACAGGAGTTTAGTTCAGAAACAAGGAGAAATGAGAGAAGGAGAAGAACCATTGGCAGGGTGAGGAATTTAGAGATTTTGGGTGAAAAAAGGGCTCAGAAAATCTAGAATCAGGGTGCTGGGAAGGTTGCTCAGTGGTAGAGTCTTGCATGCTTGAGACCCTGGGTTCGATTCCTCAGCACCACATAAGCAAAAAGAAAAAAGCTGGAAGTGGCGCTGTGGCTCAAGTGGTAGAGCGCTAGCTTTGAGCTGAAGAGCTGAGGGACAGTGCCCAGGCCAGAGTTCAGGCCCCACGACCGGACAACCCCCCCCCCAAAAAAAAGAAAATCTAGGATCACTCACATCATTAGGGAATCACATCATAAGATTAGGGAATAAAAGTAAGAAATTACTACCTAAATTACTAACTCCACTAGTCTACATTACAAGTGTTTTGTCAAAAGTTAGCTATCCTAGCTCTATTTTGATCAGGAAAACGGAGCACATTCTTTCCTTACAAAGTTCTACTGAGTAGCTTTATCCATACCCCGGGTTGTTCTTACTCTCTGCTACTCTGTTACTTTCCTTTGCTGCATTCAATCAATGACACTTGAAAGTGTTAGCATCTTCTAATCCATTTGTTTTAAAGTAAAACAAATTATGGGGAAACATATATCTATGGTACATTTTCTTCTATGGCATATTTATTTGATGTTATTAAGTATTATTTTAATAGTTTCATTGTTAATACTTGAGAAAAATATTTTACTATTAGCAGTAATTAGCTGCACATTTGTTTTGGTATTTTTCCATGTCTGTGTATTTTTTAAGCTTCTAACATCATCTTTTCCCCCAACTGTTGCCTTCCTAAAATTGCTTCAAATTATAAACTATTTATAATGGTCCTCTATGTGTTCATTGATATATTTAAATTTTGATCTAATATCTACATATTATAGGAAATCTTCAACCTATTGTAATTGGTCTAAAAATCAATATGGATGTTCCTCATTAAAGCAAAAACACAATGCCACAAAACTTAGTGAAATTAAGATTAGGTATATATTCAAAATATTTAGCAATGATACAGTAGAAACATTCACTTCTCATATACCAGAACATGTTTATAGCTATGAATAGCACATTTTCTTCATTCCCTCTTTCTGGTGTATCTAGGTTGATTACACAGCTTGGTTGCTATAGAATATTGCTGCCATGAACATGTATATTCATGTTGATTTATATTCCTTCAATATGTATCCAATTACAGTAAAGGTCATCAACATATATGTCTTTTTGGTATTGTGTAAACTTCCATTAAGATATCCCTATGGGTTGCACTAGTTTACAATGCCACAAAACCAAATATAGTTCCTGATTTATTTACCTCTCCAGCAGTTTATTTATTTGAGTGGTGATAGCTATTCTGGTGTGTAAGATAGGATCCCAGTGACTTTCCTCTTTATTTTCCTTCATATTTGTTTTGTGGATATGAATCTCAAAAATTTCATTTATTTATTAAACACTTACATTTGTACTTCATTCCTGATTAGTGTCTTTCTTTTTCTCTGGTACTTGATCAATTTTTAAGATTTATAACATTTGATTTTTTTCCCATTACAAATATTCATTTCAGTTAGTAAAAATATTTTTTTTTCATTACAGTGGTGCACAATTAACTAAAAACAACAGATTGTACATTTATATCACTGGATGTTTTGTTTGTATTTACAGCCAGGGAATTGTTTCAATAAAGATGCTGAACTTCTTTCATTGATATACTGAAAGTATAGTATCTCATATTCACCTAAACTAATCTCAGAATTAACAGTCAGAGCCTGGGCCACCACAGTCTGGGCTAAGTAAAACCACTAACACAGTATAAACAGCATTTAAAGAGAGCAAAGGGCTTTATAAAAGATGGAAGAAAGGCATCACCTTCATGAAGCAAATGTTGAAGTTCACAAGCAGACCTTAGGAATCTGAATATCAAGAAGATCAAAAGATAAAAGTATTTCGAAAGACAACTTTAGAACTCAAAATTGGGGAGGTGGGACAAACAATAGATACCAAAACTCAATGCTGAAGGGAAGGAGAATTTTACCCCAAACCTCAGCTGTGTCTGACTCTCTCACACAACACGCACAGACACACACAGACACACACACACATAGACACACACACACACACACACACACACACACACACACACACACACACACCCCTAGTGAGAGATCTTTGCCAAAGCACAGGCATTCTGGACTTAGACACCGAATACTCCAAAACTATCCATTGTGAAGGCCTTTACTGAAAGTACCCATTGTAAGTAGACTTTTATTGAAAGTTAGAACTCAGGTTCCTGGAAAAACCGTGAAATGTCACAATAAAGTTCTGCCCATAACTCCCCTAGCAATAGCCATCAGCGGATGACAGGAAGTACCTAAAGCTACAGATTATTTTTTTTTTAATTTTATTTTATTTTATTTGAGAACATACTGTACAGAGGGGTTACAATTACATGGGCAGGAAAATGCATACATTTCTTACCAAGCATTGCAGCCTCCTCCTTTGTTTACCCTTCACCTCCCTTCCCAGCCTCCCCCCTCCCCCCCACCCATTCATACCCCCCCTCCCCCCCCCCACCGACATTGTAAAGCTGGTTTTGACATGACATTTTGTACTTCTCATTGTTGCAACAGGTCCACCTGAATACTTAAACGACTTGTTTGTCCCCGTATCCTCCACATGTTATACTGACATCAAATATAGTGAAAGCGGGGGTTACACTGTGGGGGAGGGACATACAAAGCAACAAAGAAATAATCTTATAAATGCGTTAGAAACACATGCATGAAAGAAACAAAAACATTAAAATACATATTTGAGGTTTCATTTTCCTAACATCACATTCTCTGACTTTTTCTGCTTGACTTATACCTATACTAGATATTGCAAATAAGGGAAACCATGGGACCTATGTTTCTTTGGGCCTGGCTTACTTCACTTAATATAATTTTTTCCAAGCCTTTCCATTTCCTAACAAATGGGGCAATGTCATTCTTTCTGATGGAGGCATAGAATTCCATTGTGTATATATACCACATCTTCTTGATCCATTCATCTACTGAGGGGCATCTGGGTTGGTTCCATATCTTAGCTATGGTAAATAATGCTGCAATAAACATAGTTGTGCTGGTAGCTTTAGTGTGGCCTTGTTTGTGATCATTTGGGTAAATGCCCAAAAGTGGGATTGCTGGGTCATTGGGGAGCTCTATGTGGAGTCTTTTGAGGAACCTCCATACTGCTTTCCAAAGTGGTTGAACAAGTTTACATTCCCACCAACAATGAAGTAAGGTTCCTTTCTGTCCACATCCCCTCCAGCATCTGTTGTTGTTAGAGTTCTTGATTTTTACTGTTCTAACTGGAGTGAGGTGATATCTCAATGTTGTTTTGATTTGCATTTCTTTTATGGCTAGGGATGTTGAACATTTCTTCATGTGTCTATTGGCCATCCTTCTTTCTTCTTCAGAGAAGCTTCTCTTTAAGTCTTTCGCCCACTTACTTATTGGGCAGTTGTTTCTTTGAGGATTTGTTGTTGGGTGGTTTAATTTTTTGAGTTCCAAGTATATTTTAGATATGAGACCCTTGTCCGTTGTATGGCTAGTAAAGATCTTCTCCCAATCCGTGGGCTTTCTATTGATCTTGCTAGCTATGTCATTTGCCCTGCAGAAGCTCTGCAAGATTATTTTTAATTTTTTAATTTTTTTTTTTACTTTTTTATTGTGAAAATACTGTACAGAGGAGTTACAGTTACATGGGCAAGATAATGAGTACATTTCTTATCAAGCATTGTAGCCTCTTCCTTTGTTTCCCCCTCCCATCCCTTCCCATTGTCCCCCCCCGCCCCCCCCATCGAATCCTCCTCCCCCCTTCCCCTCACCAAAGTTGTAAAGTTCGTTTTTCTCCATAAGAACTTGTACATCTCATTGTTGCAATGAGTCCACCTGTATCCCTATTTAAACGATTTGTTTTTTTCCCCTTCTCCTCCACAAATTATTGCTTATTGCTTAGCCTGCACTCGCTAGCCAATAAGATTGTTATAAGATTACCCAGTTAACAGAAGGGTCGGGGATCTCAACTCTGACCCACTGCAATGGTGACAGTTGTGAGTCCAGGCTCGACCTTGCAATAAATGACTCTAATGTGGTCACGTGAGAACTGGCTCCATGGTGGTCTTTGGGGATCCTTATCTAAGCACAAGGCTAGTGTACACAGAGAACCCCAGGGGCAGTTGTATCTGGAACAATGAAGCTCTTTTCCTCTTCTTTTCAGATAATCAATCATGATGTTGCAGTTGGCTCCACAGCTGCTCCACACCTGAGCAGGAGGAAGGAAAGGATGCCTTAGAATGCAGGACGGCCTTCTACCCTTGGATTTATGTGTAAGAATGCAGTTTGTGGTCCTCTAGGCAGGGGTGGCCAAGCTGAAATGGTGGTAAACTTTGCCTGGAGGATGGCACCCTGTGAGCCCTGCATGCATGGTGAAGCAGCCTGGAAAGCCCTGTGAACATCTCCGAGATGGCCTCTCAGTGGATTGGAGAAATTGACTCCTGTAGTTGCACATGGCAGGAGGCAGGAGGAGAGCAGGAATCCAGAAAATGGGAGAGGCACAGAAGCAGATGCACCTCTCCATTGAGACTCCTCGGCCATTCTAAGGAGGTTCACAACCCACACGTGGCGGCCACTGCACAGGTCCCCAGAGGCCCTACTTGTCTGGGGAGCAGTTCCTGGTCCTGATCCAGAGCTGGAACTTCCCAAGTGGCCCTGAGCTTGGCTGGGCTGGAGCGGAGCCTACCAGCCATGCTTCCTCTGCCCTGCTGAGTATAGCCTCCTAGCAGCTGCCCAGGGTACAGCACCCACATAGGCCACCTCCTTGGGGCAGGCTGAAGCTGTGCTGACAATTCCTGCCTGGTGCCTGCTTCAAGGCAAGAGCCAGGCCTAGCCCACAACAGAGCTGGCCCTCACTTCCAAGGGCATCGAGAGAGGCATGACAACCACAGGCCCAGCCTTGCTGCCCTCACTGCCCTAGAGGTTACCTATAAGTCCCTGCCTTTGTTCTTGAAATTCTTCAGCCATTGGTTGTCTCATTTTTCATTATCAGTTTGGGTGGGACTCGAGACTTCTTCCTCTCCTCACCAAGCTAACATGCCCTAGCAAATCCACCCCAACTACCAATCTACCATATATTATGTGATTTTTTTGTTTCTCTTCTATTTTCTTCCTCCATGGTATAACCCGTTTCCACTGTATTTGCGGTCGGTGAGCTCCAACTTGCATATACAAATTTCTCATGTGGGGAGGGGAAGGGAAATAAAATGCTAAAAGAAGTACACAGTATGACCTATTGTTACAATGAGATGAACAAGACACTATGTTGAAAATGAACTTTACTAGTTGGGGATGAAAGGGGAGATTTGGGGCAGTGGGGAGAAAAGGGATTGCAGGGAAAAACAAAAGAGGAGGTAACAATGTTCATTAGATAATGTACTCACTAACTTACTTATGTAACTCTAATACCTCTGTCTACCATTTTCACAATTAAAAAAAAATGAAAAAAATTATCCTGCAGTACATTAAGTTCAAATTTCCTAAATGCTCTGTAAATTAAGACCAATTTTTAGTGGGAAGAAGGTTCTCAGAAACATTTTTTTGTCAGTGTTTGTGTTGTGCATTATTACCCAAGTGTACATAAATTAACAGAAGGAGAAACAATAGGAATAGGAGAAAGAGAAGTTCTGTGTTTAAGTATAATGGTTCAATAAACTATAGAAGACTCTGCAAATAAGACAACTTTGAAACAATAAAGCCAAGGCCAGTATTTACACCTATGGGAGTGACATAGAGAAAACATTACTCCTAAATGGAACATGAAGGATGAGGCCACTCTGTTTCTTCTACTAGCTCTAAATCATGGTAGCTAATCATGCAAATTTGTCAAAAGTAGAATGGAAGAATAATTCTGGTTCCAAGCAAGTCATATATAAGACCATGGATTTAACTGGGAAAAAAAAGGCCATGTTGAGAGAGCAGAAATTATTCTAGCAATGAACTGGTGGCTAAGATCATATTTTTTTTCTTTCTTTTTCTTTTTCTTTTGATGGTAGTGGGGCTAGAACTCCATGCCTGGGTACTGTCCCTTTACTTTTCAGCTCAAAGCTTGTGCTCTACCTCTTGAGCCACAGCACCACTTCCAGTTTTCTGGTGGTTAATTAGAGATAAGTGCCTCAGAAACTTTCCTACTCATGCTGGATTTGAACTGCAATCCTCAGATCTCAGCCTCCTGATTAGATAGGATTACAGGTGTGAGCCACTGGCACCCTACTTAGGATCACATGTAATTCACTTGCGATATATTATCTCCTTTTATTGTATACTTTTAGTGCTTTGGAAGTGAATCGTACCTTCATAGGTTTTCAAAGCCTAATTTTCACAAACTTGCATTTCTTCAAATAGAAATGCTATAAATTTTAGAACAGACATTAAAATAGATATAAAATTCACTTACAGGAATTTGTCCAACGTACATCCTCTATAGTGTGTCTTTTCAAAATTTGATTTTTGGGGATTTTTTCCAGGGTCTCACACATATTTTCAAGTGCACTGTCAATGAACTACAATTCCCTTTCGAAACACGTTTTTTACTTCTCTTTAATGCATTCATAGAAGTGTAATGAATATACAATTCTTTTTGACCTTTAAGACTTGAAAACTTGCTTGCTAAAATGATTGCAGTATTATAAAAATCGATCATTATGAGGAGTTTATCAATTTCTCCACAAATGCATTACTTTATTTTGTGTCATCTTTTTATGTTAGGGTCATACTCGTGGGATTTCTTTGTCTTTTTTCTTAGATACTAAAGAGTAACTTATTTCATATGCTCCTCCTATTGACTATTAATTTACACATGTTCTTTAAAGAAATATCCTATTCAGGAAAAATTATATGGAATTAGAAGATATAAAAATACTTAAGATTCAGAATCATTGTAGCATTCACATTGTAGCATTAACAAATATGTTCCCTCTATCTGTTGGATATGTTTCACTTCGGTTATAGTGTCCTTTGAATTATGAGTATAGTGTCCTTTGAATTATGAAAGGCTATCACTTGATATAATCCAGTATATTCTTGCCTTTCTTTAGCCACTAATGATTTCCATTAGAAACCTTTACTGATACAATGTCATGAATTTTTACATTTATCTCTTATAGGTTTTTACATCTCACATTTTGTTTGATAATCTTTTTTTATTTTAAATTTTTGTGTAAGGATTGAGGTAGGCCAGGCGCCTGTAGGTCACTCCTGTAATCCTAGCTAGGCAGGAGTCTGAGATCTAAGGATCATGGTTTAAAGCCAGCATGGCCAGCAAAGTCCATGAGCCTCTTATCTCTAATAAACCAATAGAAATCCAGAAGTGCTGCAGTGGCTCAAGTGGTAGGGTGCTCACATTGAGCTGAAGAGCACAAGGACAGTGCCTGAGCCCAGAGTTCCAGCCCCATGAGTGACAAAAAAAACAAAACAAAAGAAACAAAAAAAAGGATTGAGGTAGTAGTCTAAGATCATTTTGTAAATCCCGAAAGACAATAGAGCCAATACACCCATTTAAGATTCTATTTTCATTTCATAAAGTCATAGGATAGTTTTCAAAATCTATTGACCATACAACTGAGAATTTATTTTCAACAAATCTGTTAGATTCTCCTATGTGTCTGCTATTGTAGTAGAACTATATTGTCTTCACTACTAATCATGATAAAAAGATTCAAAGCTAGTATGAAGGTTGAAGCTACACCATTTTACAAGATTGTTCTGACTGACCTGTATTCCTTGAATTTACATAGGAGTTTATTGAGCAGGTGGACCAATATTCTACAGAGATATCTAGATGTTTGATAGTCACTCATATTTTGTACCTTCAAAAAACACAACACCCCAGATATTATATATAGAAAAATGTCTTCAGAGAATACTTGAAACAACTAAAATTAACTCAGGAATTAGTTAAGATTTAGATAACACTGTAGCATAACAAAGCTGAATGATAACAACTTGAGCTGTACAACAGAGGAAAGTGAGAGGAGAAAGAATGATGGACCACATAGGAGCTATATGTGATTGCTATTGTGTTTCAAAAACCAGAAAGAATTCAGAGAAGAGAAGGAGAAAAACAAAGTGTCCTGAGACAAGTTTCTTTTTAATCCATCTAATAGCTTGTACTAAAATCAGTGGAAATGGGAAAAATTAAAATAGAAATTAAAGCGTTGTATATACATGTTGTAATAGGAATATGATAATTTTCAAAGAAATAAGAGAGAGAATAGTTGAACTCTAAAGGGAAAAGGAATGAAGAGAGAAAAGAAGCAAAGTAAAACCTTTATCAATAACAAACACAAGAGTTTGGAAGTGGAAATATTCTAAATTACAATAAAAATTGCTAGTGTGGATAGAATATGGATCACATGTTATCATATATAATTTTGAAAAAGCATACTAAGAATGAAAGTCATGGTTTAAAACACTATTTGGATTATAACTAGACAGTATAGCTCAGTGGTAAACCATTGGCTTTGCATATGTGAAGCAATGGTGTGAACTCCCAAGCATTACAAAGTACACACAAAGCACACACTCACACACACACACAAACCACATAAACACACACACACACACACATACACACATTTGCAATATTGATATTATCATATTAAACGGAGGAAATTATCACAAACAGTAAAAGTATGTTAATATATGAAATAATAATATTGCTCATAGTATTTAAAAGTTTAGTAGAAATAAAATAGTCACAATATACTTGGATTTTAATAGATTAAGTAAATTGAAAATTAATAGAAGACGAGAACTTTTGCAAATAAGTTTTAAATAATAAACATTTTGAAACATGTGTCCTTTTATTTTAACAAATGATTGATATTACTGGTGTTTTAACTCAAGATTTAGAATATGATAGCGAGGTGCTGTATATAATGCTAGGGATGGCTATATCCATAATCATTTCACTCTGAATAGTTTTATACTAAGGTCTCATAGTTTCCCAGTCTCTCCCGAATTATAAACTCTATTTACACTTCCCACCATAGCTAGAAAATGGATTTCACAAATCACCATGCCGAGCTCAAAGTTGTTTTTTTTTTTAATTCAAGTAAAAGTACTTCCAAAAAGTGACCAAGTAATGAAGCCTTTCTTAATAAAGTATGTGCTTCTTGAAAATACTGTAAGTATTTGGTACCTGGACAAATATTTTTATACTATAAGAAAATAAACGTATTTAGATTCACTAACCATATAAAATTAAGAAATTAATTTTTAAATAGCCACATGTTAAATATTATAAAAGCAAAATATATGTGTCTGAATAATTTACATGTGTAAAAATCATGCAAAATTAAATTAACTGATCCTAAACTTTGATAAAAGAATTACTCTAAAGAAACAAAAGGAAACATTTAAGCTCAAAATTTGAAATTTAGAAAATAAAATGAAGTAGGGGCTGGGAAGGTAGCTCAGTTGTAGAGCACTTGCCTTGTAAGCATGAAGCCCTGGGTTCGATTCCTCAGCACCACAAAAGCAAAAATAAAAAAGCCGGAAGTGGTGCTGTGGCTCAAGTGGCTCAAGCGCTAGCCTTGAGCTGAAGAGCTGAGGGACAGGGCTCAGGCCCAGACTTCAGACCCCACAACCGGACCCCCCCCCCCCAAAAAAGAAAAGAAAATGAAGTATACTCTTTAGTTGACTTAATTAAGTGTAAACACTCTGTATATCAATTTTATAATAAAAAATGCTTGAACAAAAAAAACAAAAGTACCCATTGATCAATGGCAACAGCAAAAGCATCAACAGTTCTTGTTTTGAGTGTACAAAAATATCGTTGGAATATATAACAATGTTCCTTCCAGAAGAAATGTACTCATTACCTCATTTATGTAACTGTAACCCCTGTGTACATTACCATTACAATAAAGTTAATTTGAAATTAAAAATAAACCAAATAATATACCAATTAAGAATTCTTAGAAGCCATTGGTTAAAAATATTGTAAAAAACTCCCCTAAATATCCAAGGAATATACTTTGATGATATTATTTAAATGCTTCAACTTCAGCAGAAAAGCAAAAAGTTTAAAAAGTGTTACAAAGTAAAGTAATAAATCAGAATATATTACTATTAATAATAAATATATGAATAATTTATAGTGGTAGTCAAATATGTAAGAAATGAGGCAATTTGCCATTCATTTGCACTAAATAAGTGAGAAAGAATTTTCTAGGTATTTTAAAATTATCATAAGTTCAATGAAGAAATTTTCTGTCACATCATATGATAATCAGACAAAGCTGATATTAGAACAAAGAACAGATTTATTAAGTTTTTGGATGTTAATGTATATACTTATTTTGGTTGTGGAAAATGTGGGGATTTCAACTTGGGGTATATTGTTCATGCAGGCCGGCATCATATCTGTGGTTAATTTTAGGATAGTGGTTCCCTTTCCACAAGAACATGCACCTTAACTGTCCTTTTAGCCTTCCCATCATCAATGGCATCAGAGTTGCTCACCAACTTTTCTAGCTTGCTACCTTGACTGGCCTGGATCCTCAGTCCTTCCAATCTTAGTTTCTAGATAGTGCAGGATGGTGGAAATTATCCAATTCACCCAGCTATAGATTGAGAAATAAGTCCACTAAATTTTGGCCTGGGTTCTGTCCTCAAGCCTCCTAAGTAATTAAGAGTACACATGTGATACGCTGGTGCCAAGCAGTAAGAATATTTTTAAAGCAAGTAGACATATATATGACTTAGGCTTGTGAATACCTCAGGAAAAGAATAAAAGAGCAGTGAAGCACAGAGGATAGGTAGATAGATATTCTCTATCCCTCTGTAGGATGTGAGCCTAGGCCTGTGGGGCCTGGTGGCTCTCACTCATTCATCATTCCTCATTGCCGAGTCATTGACTGGTCCCAAATCTTGGCAAAGTTATGAAATAGTCAGTGATTTCTATGCCAAAGGGTAAGCCAATAAATCCCACCCTCATAACTCCTGTTACAAGTCAGCCTTGGGCTTCAAATATGGCTTAGCGGTAGAGTGCTTACCTAATAGGCACGAAGCCCTGGGTTCAATTCCTCAGTACCACAGAAACAGAAAAAGCCAAACGTGGCACTGTGACTAGCCTTGAGCAAAAGAAGCTAAGGAACATGCCCAGACCCTGAGTTCATGCCCCAACACTGGCAAAAAAATAAAAGGGAGCCTGGTGAGACATATTCTTCTGGGACTCAGAAGAGGGGCAGGTGCTTGTGGTTCACCCCAGTAATCTCAAGCTACTCAGGAGGCTGAGTTCTGAGGATGACAATTACAAGCACAAAGTCTATATGAACAATTTTGTCCAATTAAACACCCAAAAAGCCAGAAGAAGAGTTGGGATTCAAGGAGTAGAGTGCTAGCTTTGAGCACAAACACTCAGGGATAGTGTCCAGGCCATGAATTCAAACCCCAGGACTGGCACAGACACACAGACACACACACACACACACACACACACACACACACACACACACCAAGATAGAGCATTTGCCAGTTAGCCTGCGCAATTTCCATATCTCGAGGGAAAAAGGAAGGGAAGACTTGCTCCAGCAGGTGATATAACCAGTGCCAAAATTCCACAGAAGTTCTAAGGCGTGAAACAGGATAGAGAGCCTAATGCAGAAAGTACAACATGGGCAAAGGTCCTGAGGTGTGGTGTAGAGCAGGTGGTGTGGGTGGAATGGAGGTTCTGTGGCTTCAGACAAATCTGGCAGGACATGCGAGTCTGGGTCAAGGTTTGTACTTGAGTCACTGGTAGGGAAGAGGATGGGGTCCCAGAATGAGGCCCAGGGGGAAGTTTAGCTTGACTTTTCTCCATGGACCTCAGCCATTTCTTGTGGCTGGAAGCCTATTTTTCACAGCCCCTGACACTCAGGCATCCTTTGCATTGAGGAGTCAAGGCAAACGCAGGGAAGAACTCTTGCTTAAGAAAAGCTTCTAGCCCAATGTTAACAGTGGTTCAACTCCTGTAAATCCTAGCTAATCAGGAGACTGGGTTCAGAGATCGTGGGTCAAAGCCAGCTCAGAGGAGGAAACTTAGTGAGACTCTTCTTGCCAGTGAACTACCCAAAGCCAGAAATTGCGCTATGGCTCAAGTGGTAAAGTGCCAACCTCGAGGGAAAAAGTTAGGAGACCAGAGCCTAGCCCTGAGTTCAAGGCCAGTTCTGGCAAAAAAATAAAGAAAAGCTTTCAGGAGCTCCTAGTCCACTGTTGTGAAAGGCCAGATCAGCCAGGCACTGGTGGCTCATGCCTATCCGCCTAGCTCCTCAGGAGGCTGAGATGTGAGGGTCGCGGTTCAAAGCCAGCCCAGGCAGGAAAGTCCGGGGACTCTGAAACTCCAGAAACCTGGAAGTGGCCCTCTGGCTCAAGTGGTAAGCTGAAGCTAGGTGACAGCAACCCATGACCAACACTTGGCCTGCTTGGATCTCACTTTGTGGCTCTAAGCAGAGTATTTTCCAGTGGGCCCCTGAGTTTCTCCCAATGTCTAGGTATCCTACAAGTCTTGAAAGCAGCCCATTTGGAGGCTTTTGCCTACAGATTGAGCCACATTATCAGAGAAGTGTCCAGCATTGGGGCATGGAGGTCATTGTCTGGCTCATCAGAATGAAATCTGTCATGGGTGCAGTGTGGGTCTGAGCAGTAAATCAATGTCTCAGACCACGGTTCTGGGCCAGGAGGGGCAGAAGAAGGTGGCATGGCAGGTAAAGCCTACTCATGTAGATATCACAAGAGTGCAAATCTGTCAGGCACACCTCTGGTGGGTGTTGAGTTGGGCTCATGAAAGAGTTGTGGATTCAGGAATCCACAGCCGGCTGGCTGGTGCTTGTAGCATTCGCTATCCCTGGAGTTCCAGGGCTTACCAGTGCATGAGGTCCAATGAAGGTCTTCAGTCGTGGGCTGACTACAAAAGAGCATCCATAGTGACATTTCCCTTGGTCCTGTGGCCCTGTGCACAGATGGAGGGGCAGGTCCCATGGAACTTACTGCCATGGCCCAGACACAGTCAGGGGCTGCTGGGAGCTGATGTGTACTGTAGTTCAAGTGGTAGAGCACCAACCTTGTGCAAACAAGCTAAAGGATACCACATAGACTCTGAGTTCAAGCCTCGGTAGACACACGAACACACACATACACACACACACGCAAATACACACACACACACACACACACACACACACACACACACACACTCATACACAAAAAAGCACACACAACAACATCCTTAGCAGGTCCCAATGGTTCATACCAGCAATCGTACCTACTTACGATGTTGAGCTCTTAGGATGGCAGCTTGAAGCCAGCCCAGGCAGGAAAGTATGTGAGACTCTTCTCTCCAGTAAACTACTAAAAAAGATGAAAGGTGAGCTGTGGTTCAAGTGGCACAGTTTTAGCTTTGAACAAAGGAAGCTCAGGGAAAGTGCCTAGGCCCTGAGTTCCAGCTCTAAGATTTTTTTTACAGACACCCTTTGCCTCTACCTCACACCCAATCAGGCCATAAATCCAGATTTCGGTCACCCTTGATCTCACTTCCACTCCTGCCACTTTCATAGCACTGCCACAAGTGGCCGGTGTGTGGCCAGCACTGGATTAAGAGAACTTTTAACAAGAGGGGCATAGCCAGGTCAAGGCTAATGCCCCAGAACATTGAGGTATTGGCCATACCAGTTTCTCATGCCCCAGTTCCCTGTACGTAGAATCTAAAGTCTGTGCCTCTGTATTCTGGGCATCCAGAATTGTCTAGAACGACCTGAGAGGCCAAGCTGGGGCAGGAAGTTAGACTTTCCTGCGACAAGTTACGTTGACATTTCCTAGACACCAACGGAAACTTCCAAGCCACTTTGGCCTCACCTCCCATGTATCCCCGGACCCTCCTTGCATGGGCAGCCTTCATTCAGCTATCAAGCTCAAGTTGGCCAGAGCCCCCAGAAACCCCCTTTCCTCCACTTCACTGCCAGCCTAAAAAGAGGGACATGCAGCCAGAGACCCAGCTGAGAAAAAGAACAGGACATCGCATGACTAAGGACCCCCAGAGGCAGGGGAGACACTATGCCAGCCGGCCCTGCTGGCCCAGAATCCCCTGGAGGTGCCCAAAGATTTGGACAGGCCAGACTTGGGTCTCAAAGTAAAGCTGAAATGCAGGCCTCTGGCAATTTAGGACTCATTGTTGACCTTGATAGAGTGCTAAAGGACAAGGTCGTCATGGAGGAGGGGCACCATCTGAGGCAGAAAGAGTCAAACAGGCACCCAGGAAGTGGTCAGAGAAAGAAGAGGGAAAAATACACACACACACACACACACACACACACACACACACACACACACACACACAAGTAGCCCAAGGCCTCAGAAGTCCCTGAGCAATCTGAACATCCCACCCCCAAGAAGATGGTACTACTATCCTCAGACCACTGTAGACAAAACTCATGGCCTCTCACACATCTGGAATGGCTCATAACACAGCCTGGAATTTCCTAAATGTACACACGACTATGCAGAAATCTCAGCTACCTTACTTTTGGTTGTCTGTCATGGGGTTTGAACTCTGGGCCTGTGCACAATCTTCAGCTGTAGGTGGGCCCTCTACCACTGGAGCCACAGTGCCACTTCTGGCTTTCTGGTGGTTCACTGGAGATAAAGTCTCACAGATTTTCCTTCCCAAGCTGGCTTTTAACCACGATCATCAATCAGATCTCAGCCTCCTGAGTATCTAGGATGACACAGTGTGAGCTACCAGCGGCGCCTGGCTTCAGCCACCTTCTTAGACCCAGGGAAAACCCATCTGGTCAGGCCACAAACCACATGCAACCCTTCAGTTCAGACTTTGACACCAGCATCCAAAACCATTCTTCCATGGATGGAGAGCATATAATTGACCCTAATATCCCACCCCTGCTCCCATTCACCCACTCCCTGCCTGCGACAGGCCACGACCTATGGAGTTCTTGGTAAGGCACCACCCATCCTACTGTGGTTTCACACTGGGGCAAACCTGGGGAGTTCTTAGAAATGTCTGTACAGTGAGGCCAGCACCTGGTCTCCCAACCACAGCAACCTCACTAATTCAACATCTTTTGCAAGCAAGGAAGGGGTGTCTTTCTTCCTTCCTTTCTTTGATTTTTGGTTGCAGGGTTTGAACTCAGGGCTTCGGTACTGTCCCTGAATTCTAATTTTCCTTAAGGCCAGTGCTCTACCACTTGAGCCACAGTACCACTGCCAGTTGCAGATTGGAGATGAGGCTCTCATGGGACTTTCCTGCCTGGGCTGGGAAATGAGATCCTCTGGATCTCAGCCTCCCGAGTGGTCAGCATGTCAGGCGTGATATGACAGGTGTGAGCCACCTGCACACGGCTTAAGGTGTCTTGTCCTTCAGAATTTCCAGCTAGTTCTCCTCTAGATGCTACCACCTAGACACCCCTCTACCTCCCTCAGGGACAGCAAAGGGAGGCTCAGAATCTGGGTGGGGCCATGGGCATTAAAGGGCCCCCTCGACATCACTAGCCCTGTCTAAGCTACCATTTGCCTCCTATCGATGGCCTGGTCGTCCAGGACAGATCAGACCCACTAGGAGTTCTGGTGCCTTCCCTGTAGCCCCCTGCCCCAATCAACCAGTACCTGAGAATTTCTGGGGCCAGCTGTTGCATGTCCCAGTGGAAGATGTGGGGAGGGTTGCTGATAATGTGTCCCGGGGTGTCCAGGGCAGAAGGAGTGTCTAGCTCACTTCTGTCAAAGAAGGAAACACAAAGCATGCATGATCTATTAAGAGCTACAGGGCATAGCCATCCACCTGTCACCAAGGTCCCTTGCAGACCTGTTTTATGTTGACAGCCCTTGGGCTTAGCCTTGGGGCCTGGGTGGTATCCTCAAGTTTCTTTGGCTCCAGGTGAGCACTTCCACCTGAGCCACGATGCCACTTCTGAGATTTTCTTTGTATGCAGGACCTAGGAATCGAACCCGGGGTTTCCTGCATGCTAGGCAAGCCCTCTACCTCTAAGACACAATCCCAGCCCTGCATAGCTATTCTTCTGTGACCCATCAGGTCTGTCTCCAGACAGTCTTGCACATCTCTACCGTGTTTCTCACCAACAGTCCTGGCTCGAAATGAACACACTCTGCTATGTTGTCCATGATCTGCTGCAACTTTGCTCTCTGTGCTTCCTGTCAGCTCCTCCTTGTTAAGCAAGACCCCCTTTTCAAGTGATGCCTCTAAGAAGCCCATTCTGATCACCTTGGCAGAGCTGGAACCTCTCTGCTCTGCAGGCTTCTGGCCTTATCATACCCTGCCTTCTGTCCAGTGTGGGTTGAGAATGCACAAAGGGGAAGGGCTGGCTTCCACCACCGGATTTCTGAAGGCACTGACACACCACCCAGGGACAGGTGTTGTACCACATTCCGAGATAGGGCCCTCGAAGCTCAGGCAGTCTGTGGGCAACAAGACGGGGCCAATTCTTTGTGTGGGGTTGAACTCAGGATCTGGGAGCTGTCTCTGAATTTCCATGCTCAAGGTTGGGGCTCTACCACTTGAGCCACAGTTCCACTTCAGGCTTTTTGGTGGTTCCATGGAAAGTAGAGTCTCACAGGCTTTCTAGCTTATGGTTGGCTTCAAACTGTGATCCTCAGATCTCAGCCTCCCGAGTAGCTAGGATGACAGTGTGAGCCTTAGCCCCGGGTGACGGGCACCAAAGGCTTTTTTTTTTTTTGCTCCCGTTTCAACTAGCAAGCCCAAGTTAAAATAATCAGTTTCAGGGGATCAAGATCCTCTCCCAGGTCAGTTAATCCAAGGAGATAAAGTGTCTTTGGAAAAGGCTAGTCTGAGTAGGCCTAGTGGTGTGTGTGGGTGTGTGGGTGTGGGTGTGTGGGAGTGTGTCAGGGATACCTACCCCTATCTCTCTGGTACCTCATCTTTCCAGCAGGGAGTGCATCCAGAATAGTCACCCCAAGGAAGACGAATGGGGGAGGGTACCTAAGGTCACATCCAGGGGGATGATCCGAATTATGCACTGCAACCGAACCTGGACAGATAAAGGAGAGAAAGAGAAGTTTTGGGGAACATCAAGGGAAGCCCCTTATCTTTGGCTAAAGGTACCAGCGAGAAGACTGAATCCATCTGTCTTGGTCGTCAGATAAGAGGTATACACATTTCATTTATTTTATTATTATTTTGTGAGTCCTAGGGCTTGGATTCAGGTTATCTTTGAGCTTCTTTTGTTCAAGGCTGAGGCTCTACCACTTGAGCCACAACACTAAATCTGGCTTTTTTGTGTGTGGGTTTTGAGGGGGAGGTTGTTCTTGGGAGATAAGAATCTCACGGACTCCCCTGCCCGGGCTGGCTCTGAGTCATGACCATCAGACCTCAGCTTCCCAAATACCCAGAATCATGGGCAGGAGCCACCAGCTCCTGACCGCCACCATCCATTTATAATCCCTTAGGCCCAGGGCTGAGCCACCCACAGTGCACCCCATTGTTGGGAGTGGGAAGCAGACATGAGTGGGTTTGATACTTTAACAGCCTTCCTATCTTTGAGCATTGTTCTGGGTCAGTCTGATGGTGGCTTCCTCCTTATCCACAGCAATGACTTGGCTCTGTCACAAGAACAAACGTCTCCCGGGAGGTTTCAGGTCTAGGGTTTTTTTTTCTGCACTCCGCCCCCCTAACCGAAATGACACACCCTAGCAAAGGATAGTAGACACTGAGTGTTTTCATTGTCTTATAACCAGGGTCTGACCAGATAGGTGCGGGTGAGGGTCAGAGGCCCAGGATAGTGCTGGGTAGGGGGACAATGCCTCCTCATCCAATTTCCTTCAATGGTCTAGCAGAGGGATTTGGGGAAGCACTCATGGGATGGACAATGCATAACCATCATGGTCCAGCCAGTGCACAGAGGGGCTTACCTCATGAAGCTGGTTCAACAGGGTGACCGACACAGCTCCTGACCCACAGCCCACATCCAGAATGAGAGGTCCACTTTGGGTTCCAGCCAGATAGGGATGCTGGGCCACCTGCTCCAACACCCATGCAACCAGTTCCTGTGTGAGAGAGAGACAGAGAGAGAAATAAGGCCAAAATTACACTTATGCCTGGTGCCAGTGGCTCAGGCCTATAATCCTAACTACACAGGAGGCTGAGATATGAAGATCATGGTTCAGAGCTGGCCCAGGTAGGAATGTCTGTGAGACTCTTATCCTCAAAGAACCACCAGAAAACCGGAAGTGATTCTGTGGCTCATGTGGTAGAGCACTAGCCTTGATCTGAGGAGCTTGGGTACAGTGCCCTGGCCCAGAGTTCAAGCCCCACGACTGACAAGCAGTGGACTTCCCACCATAAGAAGTGGACTGCATAGCACCTACTGTCCTAGGGAGCATGGCAGAGAAGTCAGGCCAAGCTTCCTGTGCGCTGGGGGTCATGAGTAGATCACCTGGCTTCTCCATGCCTCATTTTCCCCAGCTGCAAAACTGAATAGAGTGAAGGATTTCCTTCATCATGGAAATTGGGTAATGATGAAAGAGATCCATGTTCTGTTTCATTATCCCACACCTATTGCATGATTAAGAGCAGACCCCACCTGCCACATTACCTCCCGCTGAATCTCCCTGAGAGATCATGCCAGGCAAAGCATAAGCTTCATGGAAGCATGCCTGCAAAAGGGGGTGTTGGTTCAAGGCTTCCTATAGACTTGGCTGCACCTTTATTGCCTCTACCTTTATTCTTACTGTATTCTTCTTGGCTGTGCATTTGCTGCCTTTATTCTGGTTTTGGCTAGTTTTCTATTGATCAGCGAACAGAGCATGTTGTTTCTTTCCAGTCCAATAGAGACGGCTTCTCTAAATAATAAAGACTAGGACCAAAGATTAGATGTGGACAATTCCCCATTCAATATATCATCTGATGGGACGCTGCCTTCAGAAACTCCTGCAACTTCAAAAGCAGTTTTGCGGCTCCCTCATAGTAAATATAGAAATATAAAATTTCCAGATACGTTACAATAGGCAGAATTAATGAATTAAACTAAACCAGAAGGACTTATCCCAAAAGCACAGAGAGTTATAGAAAAAGGGACCTCTGATAATAAAAGGAAAAGAAAGATTGCCACAACAGTTATGACTAAGTTTGGTCCAACTTACGTATAGGGAATAGATGGTGGTTTCCCACCTCTTTCATTTGGAAATATGATGGCTGACTTATTAACTAGAGAAACCATCATGCTTTATTTGTAATTAATCACCTTAATACTAATGAACAAAAACTTACACTTATGCAAAAACATTGGAGCGAAATTGGATTTAAAGTTCAGCCAAAAGTTAAAAGGAAAGATTTGCTCACAGGCACCTGGAAAGGGCCTGATGTATTAATCACCTCGGGAAGAGGGTATACATGTGTGTTTCCACAGGATGCCGAGTCACCCACCTGGAATCTCAACCGACTCGTGTACCCCTTAAAAAATTTAAGAGAAACCCAGCAAAAAAAAAAACAGAAGATGCAAATGAAGAAAATGATGCAGAAGCTCAAAAGTCTTCACCTTTCTCCTCAACAGGCAAAGACAACAAAAGAAGCTCAACCACCAACCTGGGAACAAATTAAGAAGCTCACCCATTCTGCGGAGGAGATTGTGGTTTCTACGGGAAAGACTATTACTGTTGAAAATATGTTTCTTCCTATGCTTGCCATTATTGCTATGCAGTCAGTGTCTGTTTCTGGAGAACAATACTGGGCATATGTTCCTAATCCTCCTCTTCTATATCCCGTGGGATGGGAGGGATGAAGATATAATATAAGTAATGACAAATAATAGTGACCTGCTAGGGGGTTTGGAGGACTATTCTAATTCTCATATGACTTCTCAAACAATTAATTATGAAGGAATGACAGATACCACTCCAATTTGTATAACGCTATCAGGAGAAAATCTCCCTGGGTGTTTGCCTATAAACTATAGAACTTTTTTGACTGATGCCGTTGATCAATCCAATGATAAAAAGTTCAAAGAAAGATTGATGTGGGAAATTGGCATGATGACATTAGACTTTCATACTTATAATGAATCCTTTTTCATTCCCAAGAGGAATATACATTTAGGTAACTGCCTACAAAAATATCATGACAAGGATCAGTTTGGGGATGCATTAATTACCTCAACAAAATGGTCGGAATGTGGATTTCAAAAGGCTTCTTTTTTAATTGCTAACCCTGATTATGATTATGCCTCCTACTTAAAACATAATTCATCAAAGTTTAATGGCTATGCGCCTGATATGCACGGGGAACCCCTGAAAAGATGGCTCACTCCAGGGTGGGTGGCTTCCATTTTGGCGAGTCACTCTCCCTTTCACAATAAAACGGGCATTCAGCTGGATTTGTTCAGACTTTTTGCAGCAAAAAACATGATTTTACTGAAAAAGCCCAAGGAAACTAAGAGTACTGCAATTGGGGTAAGAGCATGTGTGGGTTATCCTATGGGAATTTTAGCTAGAAAACTAGATAATTTAATCATTATTAATCAAGGAAAATCTTATTATATTAGCTGTAAGGATTTTATTTTTACTAATTGTTTTACTTCTTCTCTGGGTAAAACATATTCTGTAATTTTTATTTTAAAAAGACCTTCGTATGTAATGTTACATGTAGATCTATAAAATGACCCTTGGTTTAAAAATTCTGCTTTACAAATGTTGAAAACTCTGGATATTATGTTGCAGTCAAAACTCTTTGTTGCGGCCTTGATTTTAGGAATAAGTGCTTTAATAACAATAATTAGCTCTTTAGCGATTTCTACAGCAGCCTTAGTAAATGAAGTAAACACTGCTCATTTTGTTACTGATTTAAGCAAAAATGTTTCATTAGCCCTAGTAAAACAATAAATTATAGATAAAAAGTTAGAAATGAAAATAAATGCTCTGGAGGAAGTGGTTCTGTCTATAGGTCAGGAAGTTCAAAATTTAAAAACACAACTCTCAGTTAAATGTCAGGCTAGTTTTAAATATATCTGTGTTACTGCTCTAAAATATAACTTTTCTTTTAATTGGAATGCCACCAAAAATCATTTGTTAGAGTTTGGATAGATAAAGATATCTCTAATGTTATGGAGGATTTACAGGACAAAATTACAGCAGTTAGTAAAGCTCATTCAGATGTAAAAATTTTACAATCTTTGGCAGCGTTAAGCATAACGTGGAGGCCCTCAATCCTCTGGATTGGATTCATGTAATAATTATAATTGCCATTGTCAGATCAATTCACCCAATTCTTATTCTTATATTTCCAGTCATTTTCCGGATGATTTTAGATTTGTCTCATCTGTGCACCAAGACATTCATGAGCTTCAATTAAAAAATAAAAAAGAAAGAAATTCCATGACACCTCCTGCTGAATCTACGTGAGAGATCACGCCAGACAAAGCATAAGCTTCATGGAAGCATGCCTGCAGGAAGGGGGTGTTGGTTCAAGGCTTCCTATACACTTGGCTGCACCTTTATTGCCTCTACCTTTATTCTAACTATATTCTTCTTGGCTGTACTTTGTTGCCTTTTTCTCGTTTTGGCTATTTTTCTATTGATCCACGAACAGAGCTTGTGAAGCCACTTCCCCTCGTGCCTGTCCTCGCTACTCTCTGCTCTCTCTCTCTACCTCCACTTCTCTCGCAGGCTGCCTCACACCCTTTGCACATGAGCACCTGCCCCTGCGAGACCCTGGACACTGCTGCCTCCACAGTGAGGCCCCTGAGCCCTGCCTCCTCCTCCCCTTGGCCCAGTCCCCTCTTCCCCTTGGCTCCGCCCCCTACCCTTGCCCACAAGAGCAGCCCTGACTGGGCCCTAAGGCTTCCAGGCCATGGGAATTACAGCCTCACCTCAGCTCAGCACTCCCCACCTACCCTAGCACTTGCTCAGGGGATCGAGTCTCCCCTCAGCCCCATGACAAGAGGAGACTCTCCTCAAAGCCTCTCCACTCCACCTATCAAGCACATGCACAGTGACCAAGTGAGTGAGAGAGAGAGAGACAGAGACAGAGACAGAGTGAGACTGAGAGACTGAGAGAGATTGTTGGGGAAAACTACCTCTCAAGGAATCAGAACATAGCACCCTTTTGGATGACTCAGCACACAGCATACTTCAAAAAACATCACAAAGCACCCTGAGTAAAAGACAGCACAATGTGCCCTTTGAAGGACTTAGCATATAATAGCCTTTGGGATGACTCAGCACACAGCACCCTTTGAAGGAGGGAATCCATAGCATGCAGTGTATAGGACTCAGTGCATGGCACACTTTGAAAAACTCAGCACGTAGCACTCTTTCCCAGGACTCAGCATATAGCATCCTGTGTTAAGTCTCCATACACACCACCCTTTGAAGGGCTGAGTATGTAGCACCCTGTGTAAAACACTCAGTGCAGAGCACCCTTTGAAAAACTCGGCACATAGCACAGTTTTGAAGGACTCAGCACATACCACCTTGTGGAAGAACTCAACATACACCGCTATTTGAAAGACAGTACAGATCACTGTCTACAGGACTCGGCACATAGCACTCACCTCATCCTCTCTTCTCAAGGATGCAGCACATTACACCCATTGAGATAACTCAGCACACAACCCTCTTTGAAGCACTCAGCAAAAGTACCCTGTGTAAAGGACTGGGCCCACAGCACACATTGAAAAATTCACCTGTCCCTCCCTTCTCAAGGGGTCAGCACATAGCACCATTTGGGATGAATTAGCATACCACACTTTTGAAGGACTCAGAATAAAGTACATTGTGTAATGGACTCAGCACACAGCACCATTTGAAAAATCCAGCACAGCCTACTCTTCTCAAGGACTCAGAACATAACACCCTTTGGGATGACTCAACACACAGAATGGTATTTGAAGACTCAGAAAAAACACCCTATGCAGGAAGGACTCAGAAAACAGCACCCTGTGAAGGACTCAGCACATACCTGTATGTCACAAGTTCAGCTGTCATTAGAATTAGGGTGCTTTCTGCAGTATCATCATTCTACAGAAACACTTCACAAATCCTACTAGTTCATATTTAGTTAATGTGTGTTTTATATGGAGGAAGGTCAGCTGGGGGTCTTGAACTCAAAGCTTGGGGCCTTTGTCCCTGAGCTCTTTGGTTCAATGCTAGAGCTCTACCACTTTGATTCACAGATCCAATTTTGGTTTGGTTTTTTTTTTGGGTTGTTCTTTGACAGGCCTTATGGTAATCAGGAAGGCCAAGTTGGGGTTTCCATGGGCAAAGGCTCTTAGCTGGGCCTGGAGCTGACTTCTCACTTCCTTGTGCCCCTGGGAGCAGGGCCTCCTGGAGCTCTCTTGGCCTAGGGTGGAACAGATCTGCTCTGGAATCATCACTCAGGGTGAGCGAAAGTCAGGTTGGCCCTGGTCACTTCCCCAAATTGAACTCTAGAGGACGATAGTCCTCCATGATGGCAGAGGGACGCATGTTCCACCTCTAGCCACCAGGAGGCAGGATTTGTCCACCATAAGGATTGTATCAGTTGTATTTACTCTTGTTTCCCTGGGGCTCCCATCATGCTTTGAAGCCACCCTGGACAGGAAAGTCCTTGAGACTTACCTACAATTAACCATCGAAAAGCAAGTGGGGCTGCGGCACAAGTGGCAGAGCACTAGCCTTGAGCAAGAAAACTCAGGAATAGAGCCTTGGCCCTGAGTTCACACACACACACACACACACACACACACGCACGCGCACACACCACATGCATGCAAAATCAAAGATTTCTACACTGAAATCTTTGGGTATTCTCTACCTTTTCCCCACTGAGTCTGGTGGCTATTGGCCTAGGTGTTTAATGCATCCAACACCACCTGGCATCTTTAATTTTGGGGAAGAGACTGGCTAGAAGGTCAGCCTTCCCCCACCCAGCTCCTTGACTGGGTCAAGGTCTATCCAGGCCCTTTAGGTCTCCTTTTACAGACTCACCAAGATGCCTTCAAAAGGTATCAAATGCTGGGCACTGGTGGCTCATGCCTGTCATCCTAGCTAATCTGGAAGCTGAGATCTGGAGGATCACGGTTCAAAGCCAGCCTGGGCAGGAAAGTGTGTGAGACTCTTATCATCGATGAACCATCAGAAAACAAGAAGTGGCCCTGTGTCTCAAGTGGTAGAATGCTAGCCATGAGAGAAAGAGCTCAGGGACAGTGACCAGGACCTGAGTTCAAGCTCCAGGACTGGAAAAACAAATCTTTATTGGAGGCTTGTTTTCCCTTTGAAAACAATTCCTTCTTTGTGATAAGCATAGAATGGGCCTCTTCCCTGGCCACCAATAGATGTCCCTTGAATATGGGCCACCTCCCAGCAGCCTTTGCCCTACCCAACCCACAGTTTACCCTTTCCATGACCCAGCAGATGGAGGCCTGAGAGAAGGCCACCTGGCCACCTACTTATGGTGGCTGCTGAGGCTTTGGAGAATCACCATGTCACATAGTCATCATCTACATCAGTCTACAGAAGAAAGGGAGGGACCGTTCCTCACCTGAGCCCATGAGCTGTGGGTGGCTCTGGATGTGGGGCAGCTGCGGCAGGATGTGCTTTGTGGGGGAGTCCTCTATGGGGTTGGGAATCTTGATCTCCCTTCTGCTAGTTTCCACACTGTGTTGAAGTGGCAATTCTTTAAAACCTTTCTGCTCCTCCCTCTTTTCACCAGCCCTGGAGCCTGGAGTCATCCAAAGCGGCAGCAGTGACAGGAGGCTCAGTCTGTGCTGGCATCTGGAGCCTGTTGTCCATGTCTTCCCCTGTGAGGAGTGACAACGGCTCCCACAGCTCTCTCCATTTCTCCATCTTCTCCTAGGACAGCTGGTACACACGCTCAGGTTTCTTCTGACACAGCTCAGCCAGAATGAACATATGCTCCTTACATGCCACGAGGGATTCCTCAACAGTGCTATGTGTGCCGACAGCTGGCTGCATCTATGTTGAAGATCACCCGCTGGACTATGAAAGTCCATCTTATCAGGCAAGTCGTGGACAAAGTATATTTTCTTCTCGGACTCCCACGCGTCCTGTTTCCCATCCCCACACAGCTGTGGTGCCAGCACATAGATGGAGTGCCTGTGGCTCGATCTTTCTCTGGCACTGAGCTGCCAGGTGAACCTGGTGCCTGCAGCAGGCCTGCCACTCCTGCTGCAGGAGTTTCCCCCTGTGGATTTCAGCCACTAAGAGTGCTCACAAATCCATGTCCCTCTCGGTTTGGGGAATGTCTCCATCCTCTGCAATGGTCATGTGGGGGGGAGTCGACTCCTCACCTTTTGCTTCTCTAGGGTTTTAGACTTCCCCTTCCCCAGGGAACGCCAGGAAGCTCAGCTGGGCCTGCAGCCGCTCCTCCTGTGGTCTGATTACTTTCAGGCACTTGAGAGTGTCTTGCCACTTTGAGGGCACCACCTGGTCTCCCCAGTTGGTCGGGCTGTGCACTTTCTTCAGCTGCTCCAGGAGTTGGGTCTGCCTCTCTATGTGCTGCTGCAGGGCCTCCTTCTCGGAGCTAAGCCACTAATTGGTGGTGATGTACTGCTCATAGATGGCTCTGAGCTCCTGCAGCGGGGCCAGGGACTGCTCCTGCTGGTCCTGAGATGCTTGGCTTTCTTTCTCTCTCAGCCACTTCTTTCCATTCCTCTCTCTTCTCCTCTGTGTGGACCAGCTGTTCCCGCAGGTGTTTCTTCACCCGCTGCTCTGTGTCCAGGATGCTGGCGAGCTCCTCCTCCTCACCACTCACCCTATGGAGAGCCTCCCACAGCAGGGCCAGCTGTTCCTCCAGCTGTCTGTCACACACATATGCACATCATGGGGTCTCGGGGATCTCCTGCCAATCCTTGACCTTCTCCAGTCTGCACAATTGCTCCTGCTGCTCTGCGTTCTGGAGATGGAGCCTCTGGTTTTCCTGGATCTGGATGTGAAGTTATTCCTCCAGGTTTTTCAACTCCATCTGGGTGCAGTAGGCCTGGGCCTGCAACTGCCACTCAGCCTGAGATGGGCCATGGTTCTTCCAGTATTCTCTAGGCCGAACACCTGCCTCGACCCTCGCTCCTTCTCCTTGGTCAGTTGGTTCACCTGCTGGGTCAGCTGCCGGGCCTCCTCCTTCCACGTGGTCCTCTCAATGCTCAGGTCTTCTGTGAAGTTGTCTATCTCTAGATTCGCTGTGCTCACCAGTCAGCTCACGTTGTCTAGTAGTCTCTTCAGTTCCTCATGCCCCACAAGTGCTTGTTGGAACTTGCAGATTCCTTTCTCCCTGTTGTCCAGAGCACGTCCAGCTTCTCCTGTAACTTTGAGTTCACTTGCTCCAGGTCATTGAAGCTTCTCGCCTTCCTTGAGCAGAAGGGTCACCTCATGCAGCTGTTCAAAGAACATTTCAGTCTCATTCTGTGATCAGTAACCACAGAAGCCGACATCTCCAGCTCTGCCACGCACTGCTCTGTGGCCTGCAGGCAGCTGGTGAGAGCTTCGTGCTCCCTTTCTGTGTCATTGGCCACCTGCTGCATGCAGGCGGGTGCACATTGTAAATTGCTTTCTGTGGAAATCAACCTCTGTATGGGTGCCTTGTGGATCTCTAGCTCCATTTTAGGTGCTGCATGCACCTGGGCTATCTTCTCCCTCTCTTTCTTCCATTGATCCTGCAGGTCTGACTTTTCCTGCTTCAGTGGTTGGATCTTGGCATAGAGTGCCTGTTTTCTTCTTTTGCTGGGGTCCAGGGTGGGCACCACGTGTCGGTAGCACCTCTGCAGATCCTTGGTGGTATCAGGACCATTGACACTCTGGAACCTCGTGGCTGTGACTGTGTCCAAAGGCACGGGAGGCCCGTGGTGGGCATCACCTTTGGCCGGACCCTTCCCTTTTTCATGTTCTTTGTTTTCTTGAATGTTGCAGGTCTGTCAGGAGGATTCTTCTACCGGTGTTCTGGTGGCAGTTTCATCCCCACAGCTTTCTCATGGAGTCTTGTTGTTTCAGACATCTGAGCGCTGGGATGGGAAAGATGGGCTGGCCACCATCCCAGGCTCTGGGAAATCCTCTCTTCTCCCACTCACGGATTAGGATGTCAATTTCGTACTGTACTCCAAAGTCACCTGGAGTCTCTTGCTCACCACCTAGCCACCTCTACCTTCCTCACTGCTGGTAGTGGTGTCAACCAACAGAGGGAATCCTGGTGCTTCCAGGCAGCATGGAATTTGGGTGTGGCCACCATTCTTGTATCCCATTGTTCAGAAAGAACCATGAAAGAATGGGGGTGTGACCAGAATACTGTGATGCAGGCAGAATGGGCAGAGTAAAGCAGCTGCTTTCCAAGGAAACTCTGTCCAATCCTGCTGGGGACACGAAGGTGACCTGCTTTAGCTGGATGGCTGCACAGATTGTTCTGTACGTCTGTTTGTTGCCAGTCCTGGACCTTTAACTCTGGATCTGGGCACAGTCTGTGAGCTGCTTTTGCTCAAGGCTAGCCCTCAACCTCTGTAGCCACACGACTCTACTTCTGACTTTGTTGGCATTGAAGTTGGACAGGGGTGACTTTGACCATGATCCTCCTATCACAGACTTGTAAGTATTAAGGAGAACTACTGAGAGTCATGGGTGCCTGCCTAATCATTGGTATCGCTGATGTTCTTGGACAGACTTGTGAGTTCCCTATCCTGAGGATTAAATGGTGGAAGCTGGAGCCCACAGTTTGAATCCTGTTCCTGCCACCTCCAAATGGCAGGAGATCCTAAGAACCTCATTCCTATCCATATGAATACCAATGGAATGTGATATATGTCATGATTGAATGGGCAGTTCTTGAACGATTCTAGGATAAAATAATACACAATTATATCCTAGAACTCTGATCAATTTTAAACTAACACTTTATGAAGCATTTAAACAATCATATTCATTAAATGGAGGCATAATGAAATATCTAAGAATTGGGTGTCACATTGTATGAATGTGCCATTTTTTTTGCCAGGACTGGGATTGGAACTCATGGTCTGGGTAACTCTGTTGCACTGTGTGGGAAGGGGAAGCTCACCTCTGTGAAGTCAAGAAATTCAAGTCTGTTTCTTAGACCTGAAATTGATCCCCAGCACTAGAAAACATCTTTTTCATGTATATTTTACATACATTATTTATGTTTACATACATATGTTGACTCTTTATTGCATTCAGTGTAGTTATTCATTTTATTTGTTGTTTTATTCATGTATTGGCCATTTATTTTATTGAGTATTATGGCACATAGAACATTGATTACATTGATTACATAGGATATAGGTCTGCATATGTATTCCACTTCATACCTGACACCCAGGAATTTCACAGAAAAAGAAAATGTGTCACCATCAGCTTCTTACTCCATGATTCATTGTTTGGGAGTATTGGTGTCTGAACACAAAGCCTATAAGGCCAAATTCCTTAATGGGTGCATGTCAGCACGCCATCCTAGGGCAAATTGAGCTGACAGGCAGTTCCCAGGGTATGAGATCAAGCCCCTAGGGTTGACAAAATAAGAACAGATTGACATGTAGATGGTATTATGCTAATAAATATATATCTTTATAGAGTGCCAGAGATGTCTACACATTATTCAGTTATATAGACTACATTTCTACCAATTCTTGGCTATTTATTATGCCTCTATGTAATTAATGGTATTGTTTTCATCCTTAATAAACTATTAAGTAAATCAAGGTCCTGAAATTATTATATCCCTGTAAGAAATTATATTCTTTTAATGCTTCATATTAAATAAAATCAGTCTACTGAAATTATGATGTCTAATTTTATATGAGTAGCATTCACAATTAGCTCATTCAACTGTGACATTGATAACATTCCATCGTTATTCCTATGGATGGGAATGAGTCTCTTAAGATCTTCCACTATTTGGAAGTGGCATGACTGGGATTTGAACTCTAGACCTATGTTCCTGTGCGGGACTATGGCTTCCTCAATAGCCTGCTAGCCTTCAGCAATGCAAGATGAAGTACCCTTTGGAGCCCTGTCATTCAGATCCAGATCGTCATGGTGCAAAAGAAGAAAATGTAAAAATGCAACATTTTTTTCTTTGGTCGGTCATAGGGCTTGAACTCGGCCTGTGCTCTTCAGCTCAAGGCGAACACTCTACCGCTTGAGTCACAGTGTTACTTCCGGGTTTCTAGTGGTTTATTGGAGATAAGATTCTCACGGACTTTCTTTCCCAGGCTGGCTTTGAACTCCGATACTCAGATCTCAGCCTCCTGTGTAGCTTGGATTTCAGTTGTGAGCCACCGGCGCCCGGCTCTGCCACTTTTTTTCTGTGCATATTTTTTCCACTTGCAAGGCTTGGAGATCTAGGATCCCAGGATTGGCTGTGGCTCCAGTGTCTGCACCCCAGCTTAGGATGATGGAAGCTGAGGCAGAGTTGCCATGACCTGAGTTCAAGACCTTGCTTCGCAAAAAAAAAAAAAAAAAAATTAGCTCCTTGGCTTGCAATTCACGCTGTTTTTTCTACCAGGCTTTGGATTTGAACTCAGAGTCTGGGTAACTCTGTAGCACTGTGGACGAAGGGGAAGCTCACCATGCTTGAAGACAATAAAGTTGGGCCTGGTCCCTAGGCCTGAATTCAAGCCTCAGCCCTGGAAAACATACTATTTATATTTATTGTAAAGATAGTATTTGTATTTACTATAGATGTTCAGTCCATATCCTGTTAGTTGTTGTTATTGATTGTATTTTTGTTTTATTCAATTATTTACCATTTATTGACTGTGATGATATGCATTCCATTTATTATACTGATGGCATCCCATCACATAGTATCTAAATTTGTAGACGTGTTCTCCATCATGTCTGACACCCAGGACTCTCAGAGAAAAGGAAAATAGGTGTCACACTTGACTTCTTATTCCACAATTCAATTGTTTGAGGTGCTGGGATCTGAACTCAGGGCCTAGCAGACCTAATTCAACACGGCAACATCTAGCCAAGGAAGCTGCCAGACAGTTCCCAGACCCTGAGATTGAGCCACAAGGGTGGACAAAATAGCCATACATGGATAGGCAGGTGGCAGTATACCAATAAATATATATTTGTATAGAATTCCAGAGACATCTACTTAGGATTCAATGACATCAACTACATTCCTACCAACTCTTATGTATTATTATGCTGCCATTGAAGGAGTAGTATTGTTTTCATGCTTAATAAACCATTCATTAAGATCAATCAGCATCCTAGGATCATTGCATCCCATTTTAGATTAGACCGATGCCCGCAGAAACTTATACATTCATGAGTTTGCAAACATTCCATCGTTATTCCCGTGCATAGGAACAAGTCTCTTGGGAAATCTCCCCACTGGTAGGTGTCAGGACCAGGATTCAATATCAGGGACTTCGATGACATATGGGCCTGTGGCTTCCGCAATAGCGGGCAAGAGCCCGCTAGCCTTGGCCAATGCAAAGTGAAGTAAACTTGTAGCTTTGTCATTCAGACCCAGGTTGGTCACCATGCAAAGGAATAAAATGTAAAAAATCCATCCCGCAGCTATTTTCCAGTGCGTTTTTTTTTTCTTTCTCCTGCAAGGCTTCCAGGCCTAGGATCACAGGATCGGCTATGCGCCTATGGCAGCCCACCAGCTTAAAGTGATTGAAGCTGAGGCAGAGTTGCCCTGAACTGAGTTCAAATTGCTTGGTTGGCAAAAAATAAAATAAAATAAAAATAATAAATAATAAACCACCCTAGCTCAGAATTAGCACCATTTTTTTTTTCTGCCATAGCTGGGATTCCAACTCAGATCTGGGTAACACTATAGCACAGTGGGTGAAGGAGAAGCTCACCATCCTTGAAGACTACAAGGTCAGGTCTGCTCCCAGGGCCTGAATTGAAGCCCAGGTCACCTTCACTCTGCAGACCGCCGAGTTCGGACCCAGCATGGTCAACATGCAAAGGAAAATGAACATAAAAGCGCCAGGTGGAACTTGCTGCCACTTTATTTTTCCCCTTCGTGGCTTTTTTTCTCTGCAAGCCCTGGGATCCTAGGATGCGATGATGAGTTGTAGGTCCAGAGGCTGCAGCCCAGGATGATTGGAACTGAAGCAGAGTTGCCACGACTTGTGTTCAAGCTCTGAGTCTGTTAAAAAATTTTGAAGGAAGCACCCTAGCTCCAAATTCGCCCCATTTTACTGCCAGAGCTGGGATTTGAACTCAGGTCTGGGTAACTGTTACACTGTGGGGGAAGGGGAAAATCACCATCCTTGAAGACTACAAGTTCAGGCCTGCTCTCAGTGCCTGAATTGAAGCCCCAACACTGGCAAAAATCATATGTCCACCTATTTTACACATAGGATCTATTTACATACATGTGTGAAATGCATCATGCTTTCAGTGTAGTTATTTATTTTATTGTGTGTCTTAGAGATGCATTTTGTATTTTATTGTGTATGATGACAGATATAAATGTGCTGACATGCATGACAACCTATTCCCTTGTCTATAGAGTTGCCTATGCCTTGTCCATCCTAGATGAGACCCAGGACTTTCACAGGGCCGGAAAGCAGGTGAACTGATGTACTGCTCACATCAGGATTCATGTTTTGGCAGTGTTGTGATTTGAACTCAGAACCTAGCAGGCCCATTTGGCGAAAGGGTCAAGGTGAGGACACTGGCCTGTGAGCAACTGAGGAGCTAGACCATTTCCAGGACCTGACATTGAGCACCAGGGAGGCCCCGGATAGGCATAAATTCATAATTTAAACATAGGACCTCTATTTATATACATGTTTGGACAGCATCTTGCGTTCAGTGCACTTCTCCTTAATTTGTGTCTAATTCATGGAGGTAATGTGTATTTTACTGAGTATGGTGACAGTTATAACTGTGCTAACATGGATGTCAACCTGTTCACATGGCTATAGAGTTGCCTATATAGCATGCTCCATTCCTAGCTGAGAAGCAGGACTTTCGCAGCATAGGAAAAGAGGAGGATCACTTGGCTTCTCACATCAGTATTCATCTTTTGACAGTGCTGGGATTTGAACTCAAGGCCTAGAAAACCCAAGCGGTGAATGGGTCATGGTGAGTACACCAGCCTCTGAGCCAATAGAGGGTTAGGTCCATCCCGGGACCTGAGGTTGAGCCCTGGTGGGGGCCATTATTGTTATAAATTCATAATTTACAGAGATGATCTCTATTTACTTACATGTGTGGAATGCATCACGCATTCAGTGTAGTTATTCTCTTTATTTTGTGTCTTAATCAGGGATGCATTTTGTATTTTATTGCATATGATGACAGATATAACTGTGCTGATAAGGATGGCAACCTATTCCAATGTGTATAGAGTTGCCTATATAGCATACTGTGTCCTAGCTGAGACCCAGGACTTCACAGCACAGGAAAACAGGTGCAACAATGGGCTTCTGAAAGAAGCATTCATGTTTTGGCAGAGTTGGGATTTGAACTCAAAGCCTAGCAGCCCCAATTGGTAAAAGGGTCAAGGGGAGGACACTGGCCTGTGAGCAACTGAGGAGTTAGGCTGTTCCCAGGACCTGACATCGAGCCCCAGAGAGAGCCAGGATAGGAATAAATTCATAATAGAAACAGGATCTGTATTAACATATTGGTATAGACAGCATCTTGCGTTCGGTGCACTTCTCCTTAACTTGTGTCTAATTCATGGAGGTATTGTGTATTTTACTGAGTATGGTGACAGATATAACTGTGCTGACATTGATGGCAACCTGTTCCCATGTTTATAGAGTTGCCTATGCATTCATTCTCCATCCTAGCTGAGACCAAGGACTTCCACATGAAAGAAAAACAGGTGCAAAGACTGGCTTCTGACATCAGGATGAAACTTTGTCAGTGCTGCTATTTGAAATCAAATCTGGGTAACCCCATTGCACTGTGGGGAAAGGGGAAGCTCACCATCCTTGAAGACTAGGATGTCAGGCCTGGTCCAGGGCCTGATTTGAAGCCCCAGCACTGGACAAAATAATAAGCCCACCTCTTTTAAACATAGGATCTCTACTTCCATACTGGGGTGGTATGCATCTTGCCTTCAAGGTAGTTTTTTTTTTTTTAAATTTTGAGTCTTATTCATAGATCTATTCTGTATTTTATTGAGTATGGTGACAGGTATATCTGTGCTGCCCTGGATGACAACTGATTTCCATGAGTAGAGAGTTGCCTATGCATTCTCCATCGTAGCTGAGACCCAGAACTTGCACAGCACAGAAGAACAGGTGCAACAACTGGTTTCTCACATCAGGGTGAATTTTTGGCAGGGCTGGGATTCAAACTTGGGGCCTAGGAGGCCCAACTGACCAATAGATCCATGTGAGCACACCAGCCTGTGAACCACTAAGGAGCTGGGCCTTTCCCAGGAACTGAGATCTAGTCCTAGGGAGCCCACAATAATCCTCAATGCATCATTGAAACATGGGATGTCTATTCACATCCATGTGTGGACTTCCTCCTGCATTGAGGTTAGTTATCCTCTCCATTTTGTGTGTTATTCATGGATGTATTGTGTATGTTCTTGAGTATATGATGACAGGTATAACTGGGCTGGCATGGATGACAACCTATTCCTATGGCCACAGGGTGGCCCATGCATTCTCCATCTTAGAGGAGACCCAGGACTCGCACAGGAAAGGAAAACAGGTGCAATGATTGGCTTCAGACATCAGGATGAATCTTTTGGCACTGCTGGAATCTGAACTTGGCGCCTAGCAGGCCCAATAGGCGAATGGGTCCACGTGAGCACACCAGCCTGTGAGCCACTAAGGATCTAGGCCATTCCCAGGACCTGAGATCGAGGCCCGGAGTGAGGTGGAGCACAATCGTTGTCCATTTATAAGCTGAAGGTAGTATGCAAATAAGTACACATTTGAATAAAGTAGGAGACATGGCGACCTGTGATGGAATTCAATTTACCCTGTGACTACCAATTCTCAGATCTTCCCCAATGCCTCCATTTCTTGACTGTGATGATTATTGTCACACTTCATCAACCCTTCATAAAAAATAATGGATACCCCATGAGTCTTGCTTATCATTTCCTACTTGCATCCTGAAGGTACTACTCATTCAAGGATGAGATGATCATATTCCACACTTCCTAGGTCCGGAAACAAGTACTTCAGGATCTTCCACCATTCCCACAATGTAGGGGGGCTGACCCGGATTCCAACCCATGGCCTCCGTTGCACGCTTGGCTGTAACTTCCCCGATAGCCAGCAGGCCTTCAGCCATGCCAGGTCACCTTCACTTTGTAGGCCACCGGGTTCAGACCAACATGGTCACTATGCAAAGGAAAATAAACGTACAAGCACGAGGTGGAAATTCCTGCTGCTTTTTTCCCCTTCTGGCCGTTTTTTGTTTTTTGTTTTCCTGCAAGCCCCGGGCTCCTAGGGTCCGAGGATGGGCTGTGGGTCCGGGGGCTACAGCCTAGGATGATTGCAGCCAAGGCAGTGTTACCTCGACTTGAGTTCAAGGCCTGGGTTTGGCGAAAAGAAACATAAATAAATAAAAAATTATGAATGAAGCACCCTCGCTCAGAATTCACTCCATTTTATTGCCAGAGCTGGGATTTAAATTCAGGTCTGGGTAACTTTGTTGCGCTGTGGGGGAAGGGGAAGATCACCATCCTTGAAGACTACACGGTCAGGCCTGCTCCCAGGGCCTGAACTGAAGCCCCAACACTGGCAAAAATCATATGCCCACTTATTTTACACATGGGATCTCTATTTACATATATGTGTGGAATGCTTCATGCTTTCAGCGTGTGTCTTAGTCAAGACTGCATTTTGTATTTTATTGAGTATGATGACAGATATAACTATACTGACATGGATGGCAACCGATTCACATGTCCATGGAGTTGCCTATGCCTTCTCCATCTTAGCTGAGACCTAGGACTTTCACAGGACAGGAAAGCAGGTGGATCTATGGGCTTCTAATATCAGGATTCATGTTTCAGTACTGTTGTGATTAGAACTCAGAACCCAGCAGGCCAATTGGCGAAAGGGTCAAGGAGAGGACACTGGCCTGTGAGCAACTGAGGAGCTAGGCTGTTCCCAGGACCTGACATCGAGCCCCAGGGAGGGCCAGGATAGGCATAGATTCATGCTTGAAACATAGGATCTATATTGACATATATGTGTGAACAGCACCTTGCATTCAGTGCACTCCTTTTCCTTATTTTGGGTCTTATTTATGGAGGTATTGTGCATTTTGCTGAGTATGTTGTCAGATATAACTGTGCTGACATGGATGATGACCTGTTCCCATGGTTATAGGGTTGCCTATGCATTCATTCTCTATCCTAGCTGAGACCCAGGACTTCCACATGAGAGGAAAACAGGTGCAATGACTGGCTTCTGACATCAGGATGAAACTTTTGTCAGTGCTGTCCTTTGAACTCAGGTCTGGTTAACTCCATTACACTTTGGGGGAAGGGGAGCTCACCATCCTTGAAGACTAGAATGTCAGGCCTGGTCCAGGGCTTGATTTGAAGCCCCAGCACTGGACAAAATATAAAGCTCATCTCTTTTAAACATAAGATCTCTATTTACATACAGTTGTGGTATGCATCTTCCATTCAATGTAGTTTTTTTTTATTTTCAGTCTTATTCATGGATGTATTGTGTATTTTATTGAGTATGGTGACAGGTATATCTGTGATGCCATGGATGCCAACCTATTCCCATGGCTATAGAATTGCCTATATAGCATTCTCCATCCTTGCTTAGGTGCAGGACTTTCACAGGTCAGGAAAACTGGTAGATTGATGGACTTCTCACATCAGGATGTATCTTTTGTCAGTACTGGCATTTGAACTCAGGGCCTAGCAGGCAAAATTGGTGAATGGGTCAAGGTGAGCACATCAGCCTGTGAGCCACTAAGGTGCTAGGGCGTTCCCATAACTTGAGCTTGAGCCCCAGGGTGGGGCTGGTGCACCATATTCATCCATTCTTATGCTGAAACTTGTGTGCTAATAAATACCTATTTGTATACAGTAGGAGATGTGGCGAACTGTGTTGGAATCCTATCTACCATGTGAGTACCGATTCTTGGATCTTTCCCAATGCCTTGATTTCCTGAACGTAAGTATTATTGTCACACTTCATGAAGTCTTAATTTAAAATAATCATTGTGCCAAAGGTCTTGTCTATCATTTCCTATGCGAATCATGCATTAACTTCTCAACTCTTCCCTAGACCTGAATTCAAGCACCAGCCCGAAAAACGTAACATTTATAGACATCTTAAATATATGATTTATACTTACATCTATATATTCAGTCTATATCGTGTTTGTTGGAGTGATTCATTATATTTTATTATTGATAGATTGATTTAGCATTTATTTTATGGGCTGTGAGTGCACCTATAACATTTATTACATTTATTCCAATCTATTCCATAGCATGTAGCTTTGCAGATATATTATGTACATCATACCTGACACCCAGTACTTGCACAGAAAAGGAAAACAGGTGTCACACATGGAATCTTACACCAGGAAGAAACTTTTGGCAATGATGGAAACTAGACTAAGGGCCAAGGAGGCCCAATTCATGAATGGGTGAGTGTCATCATGGCAGCCGCTAGCCCATTCAACTGCCAAGTGGATCCCAGTGTCTGGGATCAAGCCCCAGGTTTGGCCAAAATAGCAATAACTCTCTATGCAGATGATGGTATATAAATACATATAAATTTAGATATTTAGATACTGTTAGAAATGTCTATCTGGTATTCAATGATATATACTACATTCCGATGGATTCTCAGGTCTTCAGTGAGGATTCCATTTAATCAATGGTATTCTTTTAATGCAAAATAAACTATGAATTTTAATCAATCTGTGTCCTGTGATTATTGGGTCTAATTTTATGCTAGACTGATTCATGAACTACTCATCCAACCATGACATTGATCACATTCCTTTGGTGCTCCTAGGGACAGGCAATAATTTTGTAGGCTCTCCAGCCTTTTGTAAGTGTCATAATCGGGATTCAAACTCAGGGCCTAGGTGTCCAGGTTGGCCTATGGCTTCGCTGACAGCCCGACAGCCTTCAGCAATGCCAGGTGAACTAGAGGTTGCAGCCGTGTCACTTGGACACGGGAATGGTCACCATGAAAGGAAGGGAAACCCGAGAAACTACTGACCATCCGCAGTTCACAGCTTTTTTTCAATGCCATTTTCATTTTGATTTCGTCAGCCCCCAAGGCCTAGGATCCTAGGATGGGCTGTGGGTCCAGAGGTTGCACCATCCCAGCCTAGGGTGATGTTAGCTGAGGCAGAGTTTCCACGACCTGAGTTCAAGCCCTGTGATTGGCAAATAAGTAAATAAATAAATAAAACCTAAAAATATTAAAAGGACTAATGAAGCTCCCTGGCTTGGAATTTGTGCCTTTTTTTTTTCCTGCTAGTCTTGAGGTTTGAACTCGGAGTCTGAGTTAATCTGGTGCACTGTGGGGAAAAGGGGAAGTTTACCTTCCTCAAAGATAAGAAATTCAGGACAGTTCCCTAGGCCTGAATTCTAGCCCCAATCCTGGAGAACATAACATTTATAGTAATTTTTAGTATATGATTTATACTAACATCCATATGTTCAGTCCATATCGTGTTTGCTGGAGTGTTTCATTATATTTTAGTATTTATTTATTTACCAATTATTTTATTGATCCTGAGTACACCTATAATATTTATTACATTTATTCCAATCTATTCCATAGCACGTAGCTTTGCAGACAAACTAATACTATATACATCATACCTGACACCCAGCATTTGCACAGAAAAGGAAAACAGGTGTCACACTTGGAATCTTACTGCAAGATGAAATTTTTGGCAATGCTGGGACCTGAACTGAGGGCCAAAGAGGCTAAATTCATGAATGGCTGAGTGTCAGCATGGCAGCCTCTAGCCCATTCAGCTGTCAAGTGAATCCCAGGACCTGGGATGGAGCCACAGGTTTGGCCAAAAGAGCAATACCTTTCTATGCAGACAGTGGTATACAGATAAATATATATTTAGGTATTTACATACTGCCAGTGGTGTCTATCTTGTATTAAATGACATATACTGTGTTCCTACGGATTCTCAGGTCTTTAGTGAGGACTCCATTTAATGAATAGTATTCTTTTAATGCATAATAAACTATGAATTAAAATCAATTTGTGTCTTGTGATTATTAGGTCTAATTTTATGCTAGACTGATTTATGAACTATTCAACCAATCATCCAAACATAACATTGATCACAATCCTCTGGTGTTCCTAGGGACAGACAAGAGTTTCTTAGGCTCTCCAGCCCTTTATACTGGCATGACCGGGATTCAAACTCAGGGCCTATGTGTCCAGGTTGGCCTATGACTTCATTAACAGCCTGCCAGCCTTCAGCAATGCTAGGTGACATACAGGTTGCAGCCTTGTCATTTGGACCCAGCATGGTCACCATGCAAGTAAGGAAAACCAAGAAACCGCCATCCATCCACAGTTTGTGACTTTTTTTCACTGCCGTTTTCATTTTGTTTTCCTGTCAGCCCCCGAGGCCTGGGATCCCAAGATGGGCTATGGGTCCAGATATTGCACCATCCCAGCCTAGGGTGATATTAGTTGAGGCAGAGTTGCCACGACCTGAGTTCAATCCCTGTGCTTGGCAATAAATAATGAATGAATGAATGAGTGAATGAATAAATAAATGAAATAATTTTAAAATATTAAAAACAGTCGGGCACCAAAGGCTCATGCCTGTAATCTTAGCTACTCAGGAGGCTGAGATCTGAAAATCGCGGTTCAAAGCCAACCCGAGCAGGAAAGTCCTTGAGACTCTTATCTCCATTAAACCACTATAAAACCCGAAGTAGCGAAGTAGCGCTGTAGTTCAAGTGGTAGAGTGCTCGCCTTGAGCTGAAGAGCCCAAGGACATCTTCCAAGGCCAGAGTTCAAGTCCCATGATATATATATATTACTAATGAAGCTCCCTGGCTTGGAATTCATGTCTTTTTTTTTCTGCCAGGCCTGGGAATTGAACTCGGAGACTGGGTAACTCTAATGCACTGTTGGGGACAGAGAAACTTACCCGCTTTGAACACAAGCAATTCAGGCCTGTTCCCTAGGCCTGAATTCAATCCCCAGCCCTGTTAAAGTAATATTCATCCACATTTGAAATAATGATTAATATCTACATACTTATGCTTATTGCATATTGCTTTGAGTATATTTATTTTACTTTTTGTATTATTCATTCCTTCATTATTTTTGTTGACTATTATTATACTTATATGTTAAATTGATTACCTCTTCTGAGAACTATACAGATTTACATATGCATTATATATCTTACTTCAGACCCAGGACATTCACAGAAATTCTATAGTAGATCATCCCATGCATAGAAAAACAGAATGAATACATCAACCAAAGTCTAATTTATCCATAGGTACCCCAGTGGCTCACATCTGTAATCCCAGCTACTCAGAGGTGAGAAGTGGAAGACTAAGTTTCAAAGCCAATCCAAGCAGAAAAGCCTGAGAGATGTCATCTCCAATTAACTGGCCAAAAACCAGGCAACAGGGATGGCTGAATTGGTAGAAAATCAGCTATGAAAAACAAAGCCAAGAAAGAGCAAGCTGAGTTCAAGTGCAGGGAGAGGGGGTTTGGGGCATAAAGGGGAGAAAACTCCTCCAAAAACAGAGAACAAACAACAGTACACAAATCCCACCTAATTTAGGGTACCAAACAAAGGGAAAAAAAGATCAAGCTTGTGCAGTTGTATAACTATACATGATCACATATGTTCTTAGGTACACTTCAAAGCTATGTTTCTACTAATATATATGTATATGTTAATAATGTATATGTTGTGCATATATATTAATAATGTATATATATGTGAATAAACTAAGAAACCAGCCAATGAATAAATACTTCTGAATTAGTGCCTTAACCATGGCATTATAAATTATTTGTACTAAAAGTATATTCCAAGTTTCTTTCTTCAGAATCAATCTTTAAGACGTTGGTTCATGTGCCAGGCACATGAGGCCCATGCCTATGATCCTAGTTACTCAGGAGGCAGAGATCTGAGGATGGTGGTTCAAGGCCTGCTCTGGCAGGAAAGGCCGTGAAACACTTATCTCCATTAAACCACTAGAAAACTGGAAGTGGTGCTGTAGCTCAAGCAGTAGATTGCACGCCTTTGGTCTGAAGAGCACAGGGATAAAGCCCAAGCCAAGAGTTCAAGCCCCACCACCGAAGAAAGAAGTTTGTTCATAAAAAATTCTAAAGTTCTAAGCTTTAGGAAACTTTTCTTCCAGGGTCTTATGCTCTTTAGGCAACTACTCCACTGCTGGGCTACATCCCAGTCCCAATGTTTTTGTTTTTAATTTTACAATCCAGTTTATTCCCAAAATGCTTAAAAGTTCCTACTCTCCTCACACAAGTGAGTTTTTATCCACAAACCCAACCTTTTGTGGTATGAAGACACCCTAGTGTATTTCGTGGTAGGCACTGAGGAAAACTCACACAAATTGCAGACAGTTTATAATTACAAAAGTAACTCTGAATAGAAAAAACATCAGTTGCCAGGTGCCGATGACTCAAGCCTGTAATCCTACCTACTCAGGAGGCTAAGATCTGAGGGTCACAGTTAAAAGCCAGCCCAGGCAAGAAAGTCCATGAGACTCTTATCTCCAATAAACCACTAGAAAACCGGAAATGGTGCTGAGGCTCAAGAGGTAGAGTGCTCGCCTTGATCTGAAAAGTGCAGGGACAGCGCCCAAGCCCAGAGTTCAAGCCCCAGGACCAACCAAAAAAAAAAAAAAAAAAGAAATAACATCAACTCTCCCAACCTTCTAGGGAGAAATAATGTCCTCATTTTCATTCTCACCCTTCATGGCAGATGACCAAAATAGAAACACCAATGTGCTATGCTAAAATGTAAAAGTTTAAACCCCTTTTTTGAAAAACTCTCATGTTTTAAAATCAAAATGTATCAAATAAAGGCAAAGTGAACTTTAAAAAAATATTAAAAATGCTAATGAAGCTCCCTGGCTTGGAATGTGTGACATTTTTTGTCTGCAAGGCCTGGGATTTGAACTTGGCGTCCAAGTACCTCTGTTGCACTGTGGGGGAAGGGGAAGCTCACTGTGCTTGAAGACCAGAAAGTCAGGCCTGTTCCCTAGGCCTGAATTCAGGCCCTAGCCCTGTAAAACATACTCCTTATATACATTTTAAAGATAGGATTGAACTTCTATACAGATGTTCATTCTATATTATGTTTGGTGTGGTTATTCATTGTATTTTTTGTTTTATTCATTTATTTGACATTAATTTTATTGACTGTGATGATACCTAACCATGTATTATATACCCAACCATGTATACCTAACATCCTATCACATAGCATTTAGATTTGTAGACTTGTTATCCATCATGCCTGACACCCAGCACTCTCACAGAAACGAAACACAGATGTCACACTTGGCTTATAACTCCAGGATGAAATTTTTGTCAGGAGGTGAGATCGAGCATCAGGGGTGACCAAAATAGCCATAGATGGATAGGCAGGTGGTAGTATATCAATAAATTTGTATTAGTACAGAGTGCCATAGCCATGTATCTAGTATTCAATGACATCTACTACATTCCTACCAAGTCTTTGGTATTTGTAATGCCTCAATTGTAGGAATATTATTCTTTTTGTGCCTAATTAACCATTAATTAAATTCAATATGCATCCTAGGATTATTGTGTCTAATTTGAGACTAGACCGCTGCACGGACTACTCATTCAATCATGAGTTGGATACCACTCCATCTGAACTTCTATGAATGGGCAGGAGTCTCTTGGGATCTTCTGCCATTGGTAGGTGTCAGGACGGGGATTTGAACTCAGGCATTCTGTTGTGTGGTTGGCCTATGGCTTTTCTGACAGCCAGCCAGCCTTCAGCAATGACAGGTCACCTGTGTGTTGAAGCCATGTCATTCAGACCTATGATGGTCACCGTGCAAGGAACCAAAGCCAAGAAACCACCTACCATGTGCGGCTCGCGGGTTTTTTTTTTTTTTTTGGTGCCATTTTCATTTTGTTTTCCTGTCAGACCTCGGGTCTTAGGATTCCAGGATCAGCTTTGGTTCCGGAGGGTAGTGTGATAGAAGCTTAGGCAGAGCTGCCACGATCTGAGTTCAAGCCACATGCATGGCCAAAAAAAAAAAAAGAAAAAGAAAAGAAAAAAGAAAAAAAAATAAGACAACTAAAAAAAGTAAAAAAAAAAAATTACTTAACTCCCTGGTTTGCAATTCGTGGTATTTTTTTCTGCCAGGCCTGGAATTTGAACTCAAGGTCAGGGTAAATATTCAGCACTGTGGGGGAAGGAGAATCTCACCATGCTTGAAGAGAAAAAGTCAGGACTGTTCCCTAGGCCTGAATTCAAGCCTCAGTCCTCGAAAACATACTCTTTATGTAGATTTTAAAGATAGGATTTATACTTCCATACGGATATTCAGTCCATATCATGTTTGATGTGGTTATTCATTTTATTTCTTGTTTTATTCATTTATTTACCATATATTTTATTGACTCTGATGACACCAATACCATTTATTACATTGTTTACATCCTATCACATAGCATCTAGATTGGCAGATGTGGTCTCCATTATGCCTGACACCCAGGACTCTCCCAGAAAAGGAAAACATGTGTCACACTCAGCTTCTTACTCCAAGATTAAATTTTTGGCAGTGCTGGGATCTGAAGTCAGTGTCTAGCAGGCCCAATTCATGAATGGGTGAGTGTGAGCGCGGCAGCAGCTAGACAATGAAACTGTCAGGTGGTTCCCACATACTGAGATCGAGTCCCAGGTTTGGCCAAAACAGCAATATATGAATAGCCAGATGGTGGTATACAAATAAATATATATTGGTAAAGAGTGCCAGAGCTGTCTATCTATGACTGAATGACCTCTACTACATTCCGACAAACTCTTAGGTATTTATTATACTGCCATTGAAGGAATATTATTCTTTCCATGCTTAATAAACTATTAATTAAGATCAATCAGGGGCTCGGAAGGTGGCTCAGTGGTAGAGCGCTCGTCTTGCATGCATGAGGCCTGAATTTGATTCCTCAGCACCACATAAGCAGAAAAAAGAAAAACCTGGAAGTGGTGCTGTGACTCAATGGGTAGAGTGCTAGCCTTGAGAGAAGAGCTGAAGGACATTGCCCAGGCCCAGTTTTCAGGCTCCATGACTGGACGCCCCCCCTCCCCCCAAAAAAGATCCATCAGCATCCTTGGATTATTGCATCCAATTTTAGACTTGAGTGATGCACAAACTACTCTCTCAATCGAGTCTCTTGTGATCTCCTGCCAGTGGTAGTTGTCAGGACTGGGATTTGAAAATGAGGCCTATGTTGACAGGTCGGCCTGTAGCTTTCCTGATAGTCCACCAGCCTTCAGCTATGGCAGGTCAGGTCCACTTTGCAACTGAGTCACCGTGCAAAGAAAAAAAAGGCAAAACCTCCATTCCTCTGCAGCTTGTGACTTTTTGTGCTATCCCACTTTTTATTTCGTCCTGCAAGCCCTCTGGGCCTAGGATCCCAGGACTGGCTGTGGGTCTGGAAGCTGCACACCAGCTAGGGTGATTAAAGCTGAGACAGAGTTTCCACCCTCCGAGTTCAATCCCCATGGCTGGCAAAAGCAAAAAGAATAAATACAAAATTAATTAATTATTTAACTAAATAAAAAAATCTCCCTGGTTTGAAATATCTGCTAATTTTCTTTCCTAGCCTGGGATTTGAACTCAGGGTCTTGGTATATCTGTAGCAATGACAGGGAAGGTTCAGAATTGCCAATACTTGAGTTCAAACCCCATGCCAAGCCAAAAATAAAAAATTAAGTCACTGACCTTGGCACAGGGAGCAATTGTGGAGATTGGAGGGAAGGGATGGTAGGAGGAAAACAAAGGAGGAAGCAACAATGCTCAGTAGGAAATGTACTCATTACCTTGTTCATGTAACTGTAACTCTCAGTACAACATTTTTACAATTAAAAATGTGCAAAAAAAAACGAAAAAATATAATGCTCAGAGAAGCATTTGGGGAGTAAGGGAAAGATGTCTAAATAGCTGTACAAAATTCTACACTGCTTTGCTTTTAATGCTCAGTATGGAACTGAATAAACATAACTCCTTCCATTAAAAAAAATCAAGTCACTGTCTTGGAACTGGGCCAGTATTTCTGCCATTGCTGGGATTTGATTGCATTGCCCAGTAACTCTTTTGCAACAAGGGTGAAGGTGAAGCTCACTCTACTTAAGGAAAAGAAATTCAGGCTAGAGTTCCCAGGAACTAAATGAAGGCACTGCAATGGAAAAAATATTTCCATGCATGTATAATATATGATATATACTTACATATGTATATTTATTACATATTATTATTTTTATTATTGATTTTGTATTTATTTGATTCATTTATTGTTTATTGTATTTAGTGTTATTGTACACATATTTTACATGTTGTACATGTATTATAAAAATATACAAAATAAATTAGGACATTGACTCATTTTTCATTAATATTATATTACATGTTGAAACAAAATACATAATTAAATGGAGGTATTTGTCACAGTCTTAAGATGTTTAGAATCTGTCCCCAGTATGAGCCTTGTCTTACTTATCTATGGACATCTTCCTATAGGGATTTCTTTACATAATTTATACTAAGAAGCCTTTTCTTGAGGATAGGCAAATTGAGGGATAAAATTGCAAGGGTGGGGTTAAAATGTGGCTTAGTGGTAAAGAGCTCGCTCAGCATGCATGAATGCCAAGATTTGAATTCTCAGAGCCACATACTCAGAAAAAGCCAGAAGCTGTGGAGTGGCTCAAGTGGTACAGTGCTAGGCTTGAGAAAAAGAAGCTCAGAGACAGTACCCAGGCCCTAAGTTCAAGCCCCAAGACTGTCAAAAACAATAGGCTAGATGCCAGTGCCTCACTCCTGGAAACCTAGCTTCTCAGGAGGCTGAGATTTGAATACCACAGTTCAAAGACAGCCTACACAAGGAAAGCCTGTTAGACTCTTATCTCCAATGAACCACCAAAAGGCCTCATATGGTGCTGTGGCTCAAGTGGTAGAGTGTTCACCTTGAACTGAAGGGCTCAGGGACACTGCCCAGGCTTGATACAAGACACACAACTGGAAAAAAAGTGAGGATTAATGAAAGTACTTTTCCTATTTGCTAATTATGAGAACATCCTGTGGAAAATGAACACAGATGTAACCAGAATTGGAGTCAGAGCTCAAGGTTCAAGTGAACACATCCATATACCCAGCTTCTCTGACTCTAGCATTATAACTTTGTGTCCTACAGGGTTCTGAAAGGTCCAATGTTGAAGAGATTAATATGATCCCCAAGCCCTTTGTGATAAGCAGTTGACTACTATTACAGTTCTGAAGCTAGCAGAGTACCAGTAGCTCAAGCCCATCACCCTAGCACATGAGGCCGAGGTCTCAGGCTGAAGCCAGCCAGGGCAGGAAAGTCTATGACACTCTGACTTCCACTTCTGAAAGGTCAGATGTTCAAGAGCTTCCTGTGTTTCGCTTGGTGATGAGAAGTTACTCGCACTCTAAATGTTCTTATGATGTGTCTTTCCTGCTTCTATAGCTCAAGAATTCTAAATGTTCTTAGAATTCTTGAGCTATAGAAGCAGGAAGGACACATCATTGACCCATCCTGGGTTCAAATGAAGTTCTCAGGATCCAAGTCTTAGCCCTGTTGGCAGGAAGAACTCCACTAAAATACTATATTTGGAGGACAGTAAACAGTTTCAAAAGCCGGGCTAGGTGAAGAGACCTAGGCCTGCAGGATTACAAGGCAGAATGTACACACTCAACAGTGAAGTGAGCTGCAAAACCACTTCATTCATTCCAGGCACAGCCAGATAGGTGGAAACCTGAAATATTTGTTAGACTTACACTAGGGTCAGGTTTTTCTCAGCCTCTTCAAACAATGACTAATTAACCTTCCTCCCTCAGGTGAACTGAGCTTCAAGCTATCATTAAGTTCATAATAGTGAGCCAGTTTAGTGGGGGAGAGGGCAGGAACAGAGTAGAAACACCATGCTCTCTGGTCTTAGGGAGTGGGTTTTTGACTCTCCATCTGTCAGATTTGAAGGCCCTCTTCTACCTCTTCCAGGCCATTCTCCTTCCTTCATTCTCCACATCATTAATGAAAATCCCCAGTCCAAGGAGAGGCAATGCCATTTCTCTTCTGCCTCCAAGCACCTGAGTTAGAACCTGGCTGTGCCCTCTTGGCTCTGGGGCCTTTGGATGCCTGAGAAGTGGGACTGAGATTGTCTTCTTGCTCTGTGATTGTGTGAAGGCGATGCTGGTGTCCTGGCACACTGTAAAAGGCCTCATGACAGGATTGTTCCTTTCTTTCCTTCTAACGACCAAGATCAGCTTCATTTATCATCTATCTATGTATCTCTGTAATTATGTATCTATGTATCTATCTATGTATCTGTGTGTCTGTCTATCTATCTATCTATCTATCTATCTATCTATCTGTCTATCTATCTATCTATCTATCTATCTATCTATCTATCATCAATCTACCTACCTAGCCAGCTAGGTATCTTTTTGCCAGTTCTTGGGTTGAACTCAAGGCCTGGGCACTGTCTATAGCACTCTACTACTTGAGCCACAGCATCAATTCTGGCTTTTTCTGTGTATGTGCTATTGAGAAATCAAACACAGGGCTTCTTGCATGTTAGGCACTCTCACTAATCCACATTCCCAGCCCCCTCATCCTTTCTTAATGGTAATTTTTACTTAAGCATGCTTTCATTTCACGTTTAATTTTACGTTTAATTTTCTGAATACCGGTTACTACTATGAAACCTGATCTTCTCTTTCCCTGCCTCATTTGTGGCATTGGCCTCTTAATAAAATGTAAATAAAGGCTGCTAAAAGCTTAAGTGTGCATCATATAAAGACAGAGGCTAGGAACCCTAGAAGAGAAAAGAGATGCGCCTTAAGTGAAGGGAATGATGTAGTATGCACAATGAATATATCTGAAGAATAAATCAGTAAATAAAAGCAGAAGCATTACATGTGCTCTGTTTACATTCAGGGAGGTAATTTACACACATAAGCAGGTAGGGCACTGATTCATAAACTTGGCCTCCCCTTTTTGAATTTTCTTTTTGGCCATCCCAGGGCTTAAACTCAGGGCCCGATGCGTTCCTGAGCTGTTTTGCTCAAGGCTGAGGCTCTACCACCACCACAGCTCCAGCCATCTGGTTGTTAATTGGACATAAGCACCTCCCAGGCTTTCCTGCCTGGTCTGGACTGAATCTCCCACTCAGCTTGTTCTCTTAAAGGTCGAGCTCTACCCTCTGGGCCACTGCTCCACTTCTGGTTTTCTGGTGGTTTATTGGAGATAAGAGTCTCACAGATTTTCCTGGTCGAGCTGGTTTTGGATGGCGATCTCCTGAGGAGGTTTCAAGCGGCTTTTCTCAGGGATTCGCCGAGGAGCCTCTCCACACAAACCCTTAGTCTAAATCTCGGGAGGTACTAGAGAAAACAGAAACATGCAGTTGCTTCTAGTATTCTCCAGATACTTAAGGTTGGAGACACAAAACACTCATAATTATTAGATCATTTTATAGGCAAAAGGAGCAATGCAGACAGTATGAGGATCGCTCCAGCTTCGGTCCTCTCATCTTGAGACAGTAAATTCATTTCAGCTCAATACTAAGTGACAGAACTGGCATGTCCTGTGGAATATGCTCCCAAATCCTGTGACACTCATTTCTCACTTTTGGCTTCAAATCTGTGACCAGAGAAGATGAGGAGAGAAAATCCTTCTCAGAGAAAGCAGCTATAAAGAATATTGTGGTAGTTTACTTATAAATTCAAACTATTGGAATGATCCTGTTAAGAAGTCAGATTGTGCAGATTAAAAAAATGAAGAAGAAAAGTAAGGCAGGTGTCAGTGTAATCCCAGCTTCTTAAGAGTCTGAGATGTAGAGAATCTTAGTTTGAACCCAGCCAGCATAGGAAAGGACATGACATTTTTATTTCTAAGAGATCCCAGAAAAACCCAGAAGTGAGGCTGTGACTCAAGGTTAATGCACTACCCTTGAGTAAAAGGAATTCAGGTGCAACATCTAGGCTCAATGTTCAACCCCTGGACCTGCCCACCCCCAATAGAGCCTATACCTCCATGTCTTTGTGTATGTATGGATGTATTCCTATAGGCAAATCTCCAGAGTAGATATGATGAATGGCACCAAGCAAGGAATTTTTTTCAATACAATGATTTCATAACACAGAGACTACTTTTATGACAATGTATGTTCCAGGGCTCCCTTCACTGTTCCCAGTGTAGCCTGAGGGTTTCTCTGCATCCCAGGCCTGCTGGAAGGAGTCTCCCTCATTGTCTGTACAGGCAGACAAAAGGCCTCAGTCCTGTACAGATTTGTAATAACAACTCCATCTAGGCCAATTAGATAGGATGAGTGTGGGTGGGCTCTGAAGGCCAGGAGAAAAAGGCCTCTTTGCACTACAAGCTATCTCTCTTCCCAGTGCTCTGTTTTTACAGGAAGTCTTCATTTGTGCCACCTCCCGTGGCAGTCCAAGTTCCCTGCACTTATCCTGCCTTTGTGAGACTATATTCCGGTGCTCAGATACAGTGCTCAATATAATATATAATGAAATATATAATGAAATATTACATTGCCGGCGATGATAGGCCTATGATACCTCTCCTTGGTTTTCTGGAAGCTTGAGAAATCTAAGCACATGTCTGATATAACAAAGCTTCCTGTCATCTAGGGCTGGTGAAGATCATCAGGTTCTGAAATTTTGACCTCTCCTAATTGGGCCTTGGGTGGGTAGGTTTGGGGGTTAAACACAGGGCCTGGGTGCTGACCATAAGTTCAGTGGAGAAGTCCAGTGCTTTACCATTTTGTGTCAGAGCTTCACTTCTGGTCTATGTGTCTGTGTGTCTGTGTGTCTGTGTGTGTATGTCCATGTGTGTGCACACATACAGTCATGGAGCTTGAACTCAGCACTGTACCTAATTTCTCTTGTACAAGGATAGCCTTCTCTCACTTGAGCCACAGAACCACTTCATACTTTTTCTAGTGATGTGGTCCTGAGTAATCAAGCCCAGGGTTTCATATATGCAAAGCACTCTACCCCTAAGGCACATTCCCAGCCTTGTATTTCAGGTTTGTTAGATTGTTTCTGGTTTTTTTTTTTTTATGTTGTCGGTTGTAGGAGTTGAAGTCTGGGCCTGGGTGCTGTCCCTGAGCTCTTCAGTTCAAGTCTTGTGCTCTATCACTTGAGTCACAGCTCCACTTCAGGTTTTCTGGTGGTCCATTGGAGCTAAGTGTCTAAAGGACATTCCTGCCCAGGCTAGCTTTGAACCATGATCCTTAGTTCTTTTTTTTTTCTCCTTATTTAGAGAATACTTTATTAGTTTCTGTAATCAAACCCATGTAGATAAGACCTTACATATTTAATACAGTGCATTTACCCCTGTACAAATGGAAAAAAATTAAGTTTAACATTTCTAGACCAATATGGCTATTAATTTCTGTACAATGCCAACTCAACACGGTAAACTGGGATACTTTTTCCAAAGTTGACAGCACAGGTAAAGTTTCCAAAAATTCAAATTATATATACGTATATATATATATATATATATATATATATATATATATATATAGACCAATAATAGCAGTATGTTATGCATCAATAGCAGCAACAGCTTTTCCAGCTTTGAACCATGATCCTTAGTTCTCATCCTCCTGAGAACCTAGGATGATAGTCATGAGCCACAAGCACCAAGCTTCCACTTAATGTTTCTTAGTGGTGAATTGGAGATAATAGTCTCATGGGACTTTTTGTGTCTGGGATAGTTTAGAACCCAGATCCTCAGATCTCAGCTTGCTGAGAAGGCAGGATGACAGACCTCAGCTATCGACCCCTTGGCCATGGCACTCTGCTGCAAAGGGATCCTTGGCTCCACGTGTGGAGTGCTAGCCTTGAGCCCAAGAGGTAAGGGTCAGAATCTAGGTCCTGAGATCAAGGTTCATGACTGAGAAAAAAAACAAAGCAAAACAATGGTCTGCAGGAGACAACTGACTAGTCTTCAGTAATACTTAATTTTGTCCCTTCCATGGGGATATATCTGAGCCTCAATATTCTTATCTGCGTAAGCATCTCAGTTATGGAGCTCTTATAAGAACCAGATGAACGAATGCACCTGTGAAGGACACAGCACATGACACTGTTTGAAGGACTCAGCACACAGCATCATGTGAAAGACTCAGCACCCAGAACCCAATGCAGGACTCAGCACACTGTAACCTGTGAAGGACTCAGCACATAGCACCCTGTGCATTACTCAGCACAGAGCACCCTATGAAGGACTCAGCACATAGCTCTATTCCACAAGCTGTCATTAAAATCAGCGTGCTTTCTTCAGTATCACCATTCTTTGAGGAACATTTCACAAACCACACAAGTTCACATCTAATAGTTTAGTGGGGTGTTTTTCTTTTAGGGGGGGAGGTTACCCATGGGGCTTGAACTCAAATATAGGGATACTGTTCTAATAACATTTGCTCAAGGCTACAGCCCTACCACTTGGAACTACGTTTTGAAGAGTCTCACAGACTTCCTGCCAGGGCTGGGTTTTAAAGCCCATGAGCAGCTAGAATGACTGAGGTAGCCAGCAGCATCTGGTTTGGTGGAGCTGGGTTGCAGCGATTTACATCTGGATAAGTCAGGTTAGGTGGAAGCTGTCAGCACCAGACTCCTACCTTGCTCTGTGATGAGGTATTTGATGTCTTGACCTTCTATAGTTGCAGTTAGAACAGTCTACCTTTTTTGGCAGCAGTCCTGGGCCTTTAGTAAGGGCTTAGACACTCTCCCCAAGCATTTGTGCTCCAGGCTAGTACACAATTGATTGAAAGAAAGCAGAACTTCCGGTTTTTCTTTGTATGTGGTACTGAGGAATGGAAGCCAGAGCTTCCTGCTTACTAGGCCAGCACTCAATCACCCAGTCCCAGGAGTGCATGAGGTATAAATAGAAATTGCTGTATATAAATATTATATATACAAAAAGAGATATGTGGTCTGGGAAGGTGACTCAGTGATAGAGCGCTTGCCTTGCAAGCATGAGGCCCTGAGTTCGATTCCTCAGCACCACATAAGCAGAAAAAAAGCCGGAAGTTGTGCTGTGGCTCAAGTGGTAGAGTGCTAGCCTTGAGCTGAAGGGCTGAGGGACAGCGCCCAGGCCCAGACTTCAGGCCCACGACTGGACCCCCCCCCCCCAAAAAAAAATAAAGAGAGACAGAGGTATGCATATTATTAAATTATAGCTAATAGTACTACCAATTATTAGGTATTAAATGATGTCTCCATTTAATGATGGATCCCAGTTGAACAATTAATAAAACATTCATTATTACTCAATATACTGTTATTGTTTATCATATATGTACATACATCCATACATAGGATTACATATTTTATAGAATTAGACTTCTGTTTATAATTAATTTATGCATCATGTGTTACTACCAATTATTAGGTATTTAACTATGTTTCCATTTACTTTTCATTCTGTTAATGCTTAATAATATAGTAACTAAACTTAATCCACATCCTATAATTATTTTGTCTAATATTATCCCAGAATGATTCACTACTAATTCAATCTGTTTTTCATTTATTATAGTGACAATTCTTCCACCTATGACATTTTTACCTTTATGATACCCTATTACATAGCATATTGATTTGCATATGAATTATACATTCTACCTGACACCGAGCAATTTCATAGAAAAGGAAAATATGTGTCACTCTCAGCTTCTTACACCAAGATTGCATTTTTGGCAGGGCTGGGATCTAAACTCAGGGCCTAGAAGGCTCAGTTCATGAATGGGTGACTGTCAGCACAGCAGCCTCTAGCCAATTCAGCTGCCAGGCAGTTCCCATGCCATGAGACTGAGCCTCATATGTTGACCCATATTGCGCTTAGTGTAGTTATGCATTTTATTTGTTGTTTTATTCATTTATTTACCATTTATTTTATTGACTGGTATTACTCATAGAACATTTATTACATTTATTACATGGGATATAGATTTGCCTATGTAAGAAACTTCACACCGGACACCAGACACTCACAGAAAAGGAAAACATGTGTCACCAGTGCTTCTTACTCCACGATTCAATTTTTGTGAGTGCTGGCATCTGAACTCAAAGCCTACAAGGCCCAATTCAAGAATGGGTAAGTGTCAGCACGGCCAGCCTGGGCCATATGGAGCTGACAAGCAGTTCCCAGCATCTGAGATCCGGCCCCAGGGGTTGACAAAATAAGATAGATTGACATGCGGATGGTAGTACACAAATAAATATAGATCTTTATAGAGTGCCAGAGATGTTTATACATTCTTCAGTTAAATAGACTACATTTTTAACAATTCTTGGGTATTTATTATGCCCCCATGTAATTAATATTATTGTGTTCATCCTTAATGAATTATTAATTTAATTAACCACTATCACAAAACTATTGTGTCCATGTAATTAATAGTATTCTTTAATGTGTCAAAATATTCTTTAAAATCCATCGGCCTCCTAAAATCACTAATTTTATAGTAGTATCATTCAGGAACAATTGATTTAATCTTGACATTCATAATCTTCCATCAGTATTCCTATGAATAGGAATGAGACTCTTAGGATCTCCCACCATTGGTAGGGGTCGAGACCGGGTCTCGACCACAGGGCCTATGTTGCAGTGTTGACCTATGGCTTGCCTGGTAGCCCACCAGCCTTCAGCAAAGTCAGGTTAGAAAATTTTCAGCAATGTCATTCAGACCTAAGATGGTCACCTTGAAAAAAAAACAAATGTAAAACAGACAGCCATCTGCAAGTTGCCAGATTTTTATCTGTGTCATTTTATTCATATTTTTCCTGTAAATCTTTGGCGCCCAGGAACCCAGGTTCGGTTGTGGGTCCAGTGGTTGCACCCCAGCCTAGAGTGATCAAAGATGAGGCAGAGTTGCCACAACCTGAGTTCAAGCCCTGTGCTTGACAAACTAAAAATATATAAATAAATTCATTAAAAATATTTTAAAAATTATGAGGCTCCTTGGCTTAGAATTCACACCATTTTTTCTGCCAGGCCTGGGATTTGAATTCAGAGTCTGAGTAAATCTGCAGGATTGTCAGGGAAGGGGAAGCTCACCGTGCTGGAAGACAAGAAAGTCAGGCCTGTTCCCAGGGCCTGAATTCAAGTCTTAGCCCTCAGAAAATAATATTCATATACATTTTAAATACATGATTTATATTTGCATACACATGTTTACTTATATTGCAGTTAGTGTAGTTATTCGTTTTATTTTATTTTTATGAATTTCTTGTGTATTTTAGTGAGTATGATTACATATATAACATTTTTTACATCCTATTACATAGAACATAAATTTGCCGATGTATTATACATCATTCCTGAGACCCAGGAATTTTGACACCCATAAGGAAAACTAGTGGGACAATTGACTTCTTCCACCAGGATTAAGTTTTTGGCAGTTCTGTCATTTGAACTCCGACCCTAGAAGACCAACTTCATGAATGGCTCAATGTTAGCACACCAGTCTGATGCAAATGAAGTTGTCGGGCAAATTTGAGGACCTGAGATCAAGCCCTAGGAGTGGCCAATATATAAAAAGATAGATATGTAGATTGCAGTGTGTGTATTTACATATGAATATGGATCTATAAATAATTGTATACAGAGACAGACATTTATGTAGATTCTAGTGTATAACTCTATATAAATTGATGTCTATATCTTATTTTTGTATATTCTATTACTACCAATTATATATTCTATTACTACCAATTATTTGGTCTAAAATTATGCCTCCATTAATTAATCACGGTAGAAGACTTAATAAGTTATTAATTAAATTATTCAATGACATATATTTATGCATACAATATTATACTAGAAAGTCTAGCTAAATAGTAATTCAATTTGTACATGTCAAACATACTATTAATGTTCCTATAGATAGGAACGAGTTTCCTAGGATCTTCAGTTGTGTGTAGGTGGCAGTCCGAGGATCGAACTCACGGCCTAGGTATCTGGGTTGGGCTCAGGCTTCACGAACAATCCGTGAGCCTTCGGCCATGCAAGGTCACAAACAATTTTCAAGCCGAGACATTAAGACCCATGGTGGTCACAGTGCAAAGGAAACAAAGGTAAAATGGTTGTGTAAAACTTGCTGGATTTTTCCTCCTCCATTTTCATTGGTTTGATGTATTTTTGCCAGTGCTGGGAGTTGAACTGGGGTCCTAGGATGACTGGATCATCTGTGGGTGTAAATGCGGCAAACCAGCCTAGGGTAATCATGGGTTAAGACACAATACGGTGCTTCCTTGAGAAAAAGAAATTCAGGGATAGTGCCTAGGGTCACAGTTCAAGCCTCAGGACCTGCTACAAGAATAGAGCCAGTAACTCCATGTGTCTGTGTATGTATGCATGTATTTCTAGCAGTGAACATCTAGAGTTGCTATGAAGAAAGGTATGAATGGAATGATTTCATAGCACAGAGAATGCTTTCAAGACAGTGCATGTTCCAGGGCTCCCCTCACTGTTCCCAGTGTACCCTGAGGGCTTCTGTGCACCCCAGACTGCTGGAGGAAGTCTGCCTCAATGTTGGAACAGGCAGACAAAAGGCCTCCCTCTTGAACATCTGTGTAACAAACAATTCATCTGTAGCAATTAGTGAGGATGAGCAAAGAGTGAGGATGAGGGCAGACTCTGAAGACCAGGAGGAAAAGGCCTCTTTGTACCCCAAGCTATCTCTCCTCCCAGTGCTCTGTTTTGACAGGAAGACTTCATTTGTGCTGCCTCTCGGGGCAGTCCATGTTTCCTGCACTCACCCTGTCTTTGTTAGACTATGTTCCAGTGTTGAAAAAAACGGCTACAATTAATTCAAGGGTCCTTCTGGCAGAAAACAAGTGAGCTGAACCTAATGAAAAGATTCCTAATTGGCAAAGGTGCCTCCCTAGTTTCCCGGATGCTTGCTAAATCTAAGCACTTGTGCAAAACCACAATGCTTCCTGTCATCTAGTGCTGGTGAAACTCATCAGATTTTGAAACCTTTGCCTTCTCCTAGTTGGGCTCTGGGAGTTTATATTATGGGGTTTAACACAGGGCCAGGGTGCTGACCAAGAGCTCAGAGCAGAAGCTCTTTTCTTTACCATTTAGTGTCACAGCTTCACTTATGGTATCTGTGTGTGTGTGTGTGTGTGTGTGTGTGTGTGTGTGTGTGTGTGTATGCCTGTGTGTGTGTAGGTGTGTGTATGTGTCTGTGTGTGTGTGTGTGTGTGTGTGTGCAAACACCAGTCCTGGAGCTTGAACTCAGTACCTCAGCTCTGTACCTGAGTTTCTCCTGTACAAGGATAGTGCATTACCACTTGGGCCATAAAACCACTTCAGGCTTTTTTTTCTAGGGATGTAGTACTGAGGATTCAAACCCAGGGTTTCATACATGCAAAGCACTCTACCCCTAAGACACATTTCCAGCACTCCACTTCAGGTTTCTTTCTTTCTCTTCTTGTAGTTGGAGGAGTTGAAGTCTGGGACTGGGTGCTCAAGTCTAGCACTCTACCACTTGAGCTACAGCGCCCCTTCAGGCTTTCTGGTGGTTCACTGGAGATAAGCATCTCATTGAATCTCCTGCCCAGACTGGCTTTGGACTGTGATCCTCAGCTCTCAGGATCCTGAGTAGCTAGGATGACAGGCATGAGTCACCAGTGCCCAGCTTCCACTTCAAGTTTCTAAGTGGTGAATAGGAGATAATATTCTCATGGGACCTTTTGTGTCTGGGATAGTTTGGAACTCAGATCATCAGCTTCCTGAGAAGGCAGGAGGACAGACCTCAGCTAAAGACACACTTTGCTCCAAGGGGGTCCTTAGCTACGAGGTAGAGTGCTAGCCATGAGCCCAAGAGGAAAGTCAGTGCCTAGGCTCTAAGTTGAATGTTCATGATGGAGAAAACTAAACCAAAATAAATTATTTCTTCCTTTATTTAAGTATCATGGTTAAATACATAATAAAGTATTTATTGAAAATTAGTCAATGTACTATGATTATTGTGTATAATTTTAATATAATCATACACTAAATACTAATACAATTTTTACTTTTACAACATTCCATTCATATGAATGTCTATCGGAATATGTTTCTTAGGATCTCCTGCCATTTGTAGGTAGCAGTCCTGGGATCCGAACCCTGGACCTAGGTTGCTGGTTCAGGCTGTGGCTTCCCTGATAGCCCACCAAACTTCAACAATGCAAGACCATGTACAGTTTTCGGGTCCTGTCATTTAGACACAGGATGGTCACAATGCAAAGGAAAAAGAAATGTAAATCTGCCTTCCAGAACTTCCCAGTTTTATACTTCTCCTTTTTTCCCCCATCTATTTTTTTTTTTTTTTGTCTGTTGTGGGGCCAGAAGTCTGGGTCTGGGCGCTGTACCTCAAATCTTCAGCTCAAGGCTATCGTTCTACCATTTGAGCCATAGCACCACTTCCAGCTTGTTTCTGCTTATGTGGTGCTGAGGAATCGAACCCAGGGCATTATGCATGCAAGGCAAGCACTCTACTATTGAGCCACGTTCCCAGCCCTTCACCTTTTTTTTTTTTTTTTTTGCCAGCCCGAGATTTAAACTTGGGTCCTGGGATCTCAGGATGGACTGTGGGTCCAGAGGTTGCACCACAGCCTAAGATAATCAAAGCTGAGGCAGAGTTGATACAAGCTGAGTTCAAGCCCCGGGCCTGGCCAAAGAAAAATAAGTTGGAATTTGTACCATTTTTCTGTCAGGCCTGGGATTTGAACTCAGGGTCTGGGTAACTCTGTGGCTCTGTGGGGGAGAGGAAACTCACCATCATTGAAAACAAGAAATTCAGACCAATTTCCAGGGCCGAATTCAAGCCACGGCACTGGAAAAAATAATATTCATGTATGAGATCTTTTTACATACATGGGTTTACCCCATATGACATTTATTACCCTTATTTATTTATTCTTTATTTTATTATTATTACATATATAATATTTATTAGATTTATTAAATCGTATCACATGGATATATTTGCATGTGGATTTTACATCATCCTGAGACCCAGGACTTTTACAGAGAAGGAAAAAAATGTGTCAAAAGAGGCTTCTTACTCCACCTATAAACTTTTGGCCATTCTGGGATATGAACTCACAGCTCACAATGCCCAATTCATGAAAGTGTCAGTTGTAGACAAAACCTTTGGCAAATTGAGCTGCCAGCCAGTTCTGAGGACGTGTGATCAAGCCATAGTAGTGGCCTAGATATAGATTTAAATATAGATATAGATAGATAGATAGATAGATAGATAGATAGATAGATAGATAGATAGATAGATGTGTAGTTTGCTCTCTCTCTCTATATATATGAGAGAGACTATATGAGGATATTGAATAACATATATTGTGAATTATTAGTTATTAAATTAAGCCTCCATTTAATGAAGTATCATGGTTGAATACTTATTAAAGCACTAATGTAAAAGTACTCAGTATTCTTTAGTTAGGAGAATCATACCATGGTGCTAGAATTAAAGACATAATCCAACACTTTTTGGCATTCTTTAAGAGAATCATGAAAAATTGAGGATTTAATTGTTACTTTTATAACATTCCATTAAGCACTCCCATGAATAGGAATTATTTTCTCAAGATCTCCCTCCATTTGTAGGTGTCAGTCCTGGCATTTGAACTCCAGGCCTGGGTAGTTTACTTTGAAATGCAAACCATTAGTATGACACTGTGAAGATTTCAGATTGTCATGATAAAACATAGAACAACAAGAATAAAAGAAAGCCAAGTCTCAGAGGCTCATACTTGTAATCGTAGCTCTTCACGAGGCTAAGAGTTAGAGAATGGCAGCTTGAATTTAGTCGGGACAGGAAAGTTCAGGACACTCTTATTTCTAAGGGATCACAGGAATATAAAAACCCATGAGTGGGACTGAAACTCAAGGGCAGAGCACCACCCTTGAACAAAAGGAGCTCTGGGAGAGTGCCTAGGCTCATAGTACAAGCCCTGGACTTGCCAAAAAAGAAAAAGCCAGTAAATCCATTTCTCCCCATGTATGTATGCATGTATTTCTATTGGTGAAGATCCAGAGTCGCTATGTTGAAAGGCACCCAGCTAGGAAATTTGCTTTGAATAGAATGATTTCATAGCACAGAGAGTGCTTTCAAGACAGTGCCTGTTCCGGGGCTTCCCTCACTGTTCCCAGTGTTGCCTGAGGGTTTCTGTGCACTCCAGGCTATTGGAGGAAGTCTGCCTCATGGTCTGGACAGACAGACAAAAAGGCCTCATTCCTGTACAGCTGTGTAACAAACAACTCCATCTGAGCCAATTAGTGAGGAAGAGTGTAGGCAGAATTTGAAGGCCAGGAGAAAAAGGCCTCTTTGTATTCTAAGCTATCTTTCTCCCCAGGAAGCTTTCATTTGTGCCACCTCCTGTGGCAGGCCATGTTCCCTGCACTTATCCTGTCTTTGTTAGATTATGTTCCAGTATTGAAATAACCTGCTACAATTAATTCATGGGTCCTTCTTGCAGATAATAAGGGAGCTGAACCTAATGAAAAGATTCCTAATTGGCAATGGTGCATCCCTAGGTTTCCAGAAGCTTGCTAATCTAAGCATTTGTGCAAAATCCCAAAGTTTCCTGTCATCTAGGGCTGGTGAAGTGCATCAAATTTTGAAACCTTTGACCTATCCTAATTGAGCCCTGGATGGCTAGGTTTCGGGGTTGAACACAGGGCCAGGGTGCTGACCATGAGCTCAGAAGAGAAGCTCAGTGCTTTACCACCATTTGGTGTCACACCTTCACTTCTGGTATCTTTGTGTGTGTGTGTGTGTGTGTGTGTGTGTGTGTGTGTGTGTGTGTGTGTGTGTGTGTGCACGCATGCATACACTTGTCCTGGAACTTGACCTCAGGACCTGAGCATGGTTCCTGAGTTTCTCCTGTACAAAGATATCACTCTACCCCCCTTGAGCCACAGGGCCACTTCAGGCTTTTTTCTAGTGATGTGGTAGTGAGGATTCAAATCCAGGGATTCATACATGCAAAGCAGTCTAAACCCTCCTCTTTAGGTTTCTTTCTTTCTTTTCTTTTCTTGTAAGTTGGAAGAGTTGAAGTCTAGGCCTGGGTGCCATCTATCCTAGAGCTCTTCAGCTAAAACCAAGCACTCTACCACTTAAGCTACAGCACCCCTTCAGGTTTTTGGTGGGTCACTGGTGAGAATTGTCCATCTCAAGGAATTTCCTGCCCAGGCTGGCTTTGGACCATGATCCTCATCTCTCAGGCTCCTGAGTAGTTTGGATGACAGGCATTAATCACTGGTGCCCAGCTTCCATTTCAAGTTTCTAAGTGGTGAATAGGAGATAATAGTCTCATGGGAACTTTTGTGTCTGAGATACTTTGGAACCCAGATCCTCACATCTCAGATTCTTGAGTAGGCAGGGTGACAGACCTCAGCTACAGACGTCTAGATCATAACTCTCTGTTGCAAGGAGCCACGGGGAATGCACTGAAAATTTGGGGGTACTGTTCTAAGATCTCTTGCTCAAGGCTAGATCTCTACTACTGTGAAACACAGCTCAGAGTTTCACAGATCAGTCCCCGAGTAGCTTGGATGACAGTGGTGAGTGAACCAGCAGCTTCTGGTTCCGTGGAGCTGGGTTGCAGTGGTTTATCTCTGGCTAAGTCAGGTAAGATGGCAGCTGCAAGCACCAGACTCCATGCTTGTTCTGTGATGAGGTATTTGCAGTACTATCCTTACATTGTTACAGTCAGAACATTCTATTTTTTTTTTTTTTTGGTGCCAATCCTGGGTCTTGAGAAAGGGTCTAGACACAGTCCCGAAGCTTTTATGCTCAAAGCGAGTGCTCAACTGCTTAAGCAACAGCACGACTTCTAGATTTTTCGGTGCACAAGGTAGTGAGGAATCGAACCCAGGGCTTTGTACGTAGTAGGTGAGCAATCTACAAATGAGCCCCATGACTGACAAGTGTATGAACACATAAATATGTAGATTGGTAGATAGATAAATAGATGCATATGTATAAAACAAGAGAGAGATATCTGTATACTAGGAAATTGCATATAAAATTTTACTACCGATTATTGCTATTTAAATTGTTCCTTCCTTTTTAAGTAACATGATTGAATAACTAATAAAGTATTAATTGAAAATTAGTCAATGTAGTATAACTGTTGGGTATAATTTTATATAATCCAAAATTTAATTGTTCCTTTTTTCTTTTATTTTAAATTGTGAAAATACTGTACAGAGGGTTTACAATTACATGGGCAAGATAATGGGTACGTTTCTTATCAAGCATCGTAGCCTCTTCCTTTTTTGTTTCCCCTCCCTGTCCTTTCCCATTCTCTCCCCACCCCCATCCCCCCTACACAATCATCCCCCAATGCCCCCCACCCCCACCACAGTTGTAAAGATCGTATTTTGACATAACGACTTGTACATCTCATTGTTGCAATGGGTCCACCTGTATCCCTACTTAAATGATTTGATTTGATTTTTCCCTTCCCCTCCACAAAATACACCAACATCAAATACAGTGAAAGCAGAGGTTATACCAGGGGGGAAAAACAAAGAAATAATCTTATAAATGTGTTAGAAACAATCACATGAAAGAAAAAAAAACATTTGAATACATATCATAGGGTTCATTTTCCTAACATCAACTTGTCTGACCTTTTCTGCTTGACTCAGACATATGCTAGTTATTGCAAGTAAGGGAAACCATGGGACCTATGTTTCTTTGGGCATGGATTACTTCACTTAATATAATTTTTCCAAGTCTTTCCATTTTCTAACAAATGGGGCAATGTCATTCTTTCTGATAGAGGTATAGAATTCCATTGTGTATATATACCACATTTTGTTGATCCATTCATCTACTAAGGGGCATCTGGGCTGGTTCCATATCTTAGCTATGGTAAATAATGCTGCATAAACATAGTCGTGCAGGTAGCTTAGTGTGGTCTTGTTTGTGAACATTTGGGTAAATGCCCAAAAGTGGGATTGCTGGGTCATAGGGAGGCTCTATGTGGAGTCTTTTGAGGAAACTCCATACTGCTTTCCCAAGTGGTTGAAAAAGTTTACATTCCCACCAACAATGCAGTGAGGTTCCCTTCTGTACACATCCACTCCAGCACCTGTTGTTATTATAGTTCTTGATTATAGCCTTTCTAACTGGGGTGAGGTGGTATCTCAATGTTGTTTCGATTTGCATTTCTTTAATGGCTAGGGAGGTTGAGCATTTCTTCATGTGTCTATTGGCCATCCTTCTTTCCTCTTCAGAAAAGTTTCTCTTAAAGTCTTTAGCCCACTTATTTATTGGGCAGTTGTTTCTTTGAAGATTTGTTCTTGGAGGAGTCAATTTTTTGAGTTCCAGGTACATTTTAGATATGAGACCCTTGTCCATTGTATGGCTACTGAAGATTTTCTCCCAATCCGTGGACTTTTGATTGATCTTACTAGCTATGTCCTTTGCCATGCAGAAGCTCTGCAATTCCATGCAATCCCATTTGTCCAACCTTTCTTTGATTTGTTGCGTTTCTGGGTCTCTATTAAGAAAATTTTGGTCTGTCCCAAGGAGAACTAGGGTTTCTCCTATTATACCTTCTAATGTTTTCAGAGTGTCTGCTTTGACTCAGAGGTCTTTGATCTTTTTGGAGTTGATTCTGGTTCAGTGTGATATATAAGGATCTAGCTTTAGTTTTCTCCAAGTAGTTACCCAATTTTGCGAGCACAATTTACTGAAGAGGCTGTCTCTTTTCCATTCTATTTTTTAGCTCTCCCTCATTGAAGATTAGATGGCAATAAATCTGTAAGTTCATTTCTGGATTTTCAATTCTATTCCATTGGTTCTGAGGTCTGTTCTTGTGCCAGTACCAAGCTGTTTTGATTACTATGGCTTTGTAGTAGAGTTTGAAATTTGGTATTGATATTCCTCCAGCAGTGTTCTTTCTGTTGAGGATCGTTTTTGCTATTTGGGTCATTTATTTTTCCATATAAATTTTTGGATTGCGTCTTCTATATCCTTGAAGAATGAGGTTGGAATATTGATGGGTATCGCATTGAATTTGTAGATAGCCTTGGGAAGTATTGCCATTTTCATGATATTGATCTTTCCAATCCAGGAGCATCAGAGTTTTTGCCACTTTCTAAATTCTGTTTTTATTTCCTTTTTCAGTTTTGCAAAGTTTTCATCATAGAGGTCCTTCACTTCTTTGGTTAATTCCTAGGTATTTTATTTTTTGTGGTGCTGTTACGAATGGAGTTGCTTTTCTAATTTCAGCCACACTTTTCTCATTGTTGGCGTACAGAAAAGCCAATGATTTTTGAGGGTTAATTTTATACCCTGCTACTTTGCCAAAGTTTTGAATCAGCTTGAGTAATCTGGGAGTGGAGTCTGTGGGATTTTTTAAATACAAGATCATGTCATCTGCAAAGAGGGAGAGTTTTACTTCTTCTTTTCCTATTTGAATTCCTTTATGTTTACATCTGGTCTTATTCCTGTAGCTAGGTATTCTAATACTAGATTCAAAAGAAGAGGAGAGAGTGGACCTCCTTGTCTCCTTCCTGAGTTAAGAGGAAATGGCGTTAGTTTTTCACCATTAAGTATAATGCTGGCTGTAGGTTTGTTATATACATCCTTTATTGTATTGAGGAATGTTCCATTGATTCCTAATTTTTCCAGAACCTTCATCATAAAGGGAGTTAGATCTTGGCAAATGCTTTTTCTGCATCTATTGAGATAATCATGTGGTTCTTATCCTTGCTCCTTTTGATGTGAAGAATTATATTAATTGATTTGCATATATTGAACCAGCTGTGCATCCCTGAAATGAATCCTGTTTGATCGTGGTGTATGATTTTTTGGATGAATTGTTGAAGTCGATTGACCAAAATTTTGTAGAAATATGACATTTATTACCCTTACTTATTTAGCATTATTACACATATAACATTTCTTTTATTATATCATATCACATAGGATATATGTAAATATGGATTATACATCATTCTGAGACCATGGACTTTCACAGAAAAGGAAAACAATGTGCTAATATTGGCTTCTTACTGCATGAATAAATTTTTGGCCATCCTGGGATTTCAACTCACAGCCTAGAATGCCCAAACCATAAATGGGGTCACAGTCTTAGCAGACCAGCCTCTGGCAAACTGAGCTGCCAGGAAGTTCTGAGGACCTGTGATCAAGCCACAGGAGTGCCTGATACTTAGATAGATAGATAAATAGATAGATAGATTGATTGATAGATAGATAGAGATAGAGATATGCGTACATGGATATATATATATATATATATATATATATATATATACACAAAGAGAGGGACTGTGAGGAAATTAAATTATATATATTATTACCAATTATTAGTTATTAAATTATGCCTCCATTTAATGAAATATCACTGTTGAATACTTATAAGAATATTAATTAAAATTATTCAATATCCTTAATCATACCATGGTGCTAGAATGGAAGACATCAATCCATTATTTTTTTGTGTGGCATTCTAAAATAAAATCATGAATCAATGGCACATTTATTACTTTTTTTTTTTTTGGGTCCAGTCGTGGGGCCTGAACTCTGGGCCTGGACGCTGTCCCTCAGCTCTTCAGCTCAAGGCTAGCGCTCTACCACTTGAGCCACAGCAACACTTCTGACTTTTTTTTCTTTTTGCTTATGTGGTGCTGAGGAATTGAACCCAGGGCCTCAGGCATGCAAGGCCAGCGCTCTACCACTGAGCCATCTTCCCAGCCCCACATTTATTACTTTTATAACATTCCATTAGCATTCACAGGAACAGGAATGAGTTTGTCAGGATCTCGCTCCATTTGTGGGTGGCAGTCCTAGCATTCGAACTCCAGGCCTGGGTAGTTTACTTTGAATGCAAACCATTAGAATGACCCATTGAAAATTTCAGACTGTTATGATTGAAAAAAGAACAAGAAGAAAGTAAGGTGCCAGTGGCTCCTGCCTATAACCCTAGCTCCTCAGGATACTGAGATGTAGAAAATGCCAATTTAAATTCAGCTGGGGTGGGAAAGTCTAGGACACTCTTCTTTCTAAGAGATCACCGGAAAAATAAACATGAATGGGGTTGTGACTCAAGGGCAGAGCGCTACCCTTGAGAAAAAAGAACTCAAGAACAGGGGCTAGGATCATAGTACAGCAGTGTACATGCCCTCCCCCCAAAAGGCTGCAATAACTCCATGCATGGATCTCTGTATGGATGATGGGCATTCAGCAGGTTGCCCATGCCCAGCCGCCCCAACCTGGGCAAACTGGGACAAGCCTTCATAGAGTACTAAGTGTGAGCTGGCAGCTTGAACAAAGCACCCTCTTCCATTTAATAACTGAAGCCCTGAAGGCTTTGCCTGGGCTAGTGTGTGGAACGCGTGCATAATGTTCTGGCTGAAGCATCCCATTGGGACACTTTGCAGCCAGCCACTGCTTCCAGAGAGTCCACAGTCCCTAAACTGTAGGAGTTGTCCAAGGTTCTCTCTCCATAGTCTCTATCCCTCTGCAGGATGTGAGCCTAGAGCTCTGGGGCCTGGTGGCTATCACTCATCTATCATTCCTCATTGCCAAGTCAAAGGCTAGTCCCAAATCTTGGCATACACATGAAATAATCAGCGATTTCTTTGCCAAAAGGGGTAAGTCAATAAATCTCACCGTCATAACTCCTGTTAGAAGTGAACCTTGGTCTGCGAATGTGGCTTAGTGGTAGAATGCTTACATAGCATGCACGAAGCCCTGAGTTCCATTCCTTACTACCACAGAAACAGAAAAAGCTAAAAGTGGCACTATGGCTTAAGTGAGAGAGTGCTAGTCTTGAGCAAAAGAAGCTCAGGAACATACCCAGACCCTAAGTTTAAGCCCCAAGACTGGCAAAAAGAAAAAAAAAGTGAGTCTGGTGAGACATATTCTTCTGGGACACAGAGGAGGGCCGAGGTTATAGGTAAGAGGTAAGGTAGAAGGCAGGTGCTGCTGGCTCACCCCTGTAATCTTAGCTACTCAGGAAGTTGATATCTGAGGATCCCAATTACAAACAGAAAAGTCTATATGAGACATTTTTCTCCAATTAAACAGCCAAAAACTGAGAAGTAGAGCAGTGGTTCTAGTAGAAGAGTGCTAGCCTTGAGCACAAAAGCTTAGGGATAGGACAATGTCCAGGCCATAAATTCAAACATCAGGACTGGCACACACACACGCACATGCTCGCACCTGTGCACGCGTGTGTGCGCGCACGCACACACACACACACACACACACACACTCAACACACCAAGATAGAGCATTTGCCAGTCACCCTGCACAAAGTTCCATCTATAGCAACTCAATAATAAAAAAAAAAGAGGTAGAAGGGAAGGAACGACTTGCTCCAGGAGGTGATATAACCAATGCCAAAATTCCACAAGAGTTCTAAGGCGTGGAATGGGACAGAGAGCCTCAGGCAGAAGGTCCATCATGGCTGGACAACGGTCCTTAGGTGTCGTATGGAGCAAGTGGTGTAGGTGGAATGAAGGTTCTGTGGCTTCAGACATTCTGGCAGAACTTTCAAGGCTGGGTCAAGGTTTGTTGAGACACAGGTAGGGCAAATGGTGGGGTACCAGAATGGGGCCCGGGGGAAGATTAGCTTGGTTTTTCACCATGGACCCCAGCCATTTCCTGTGGCTGGAAGCTTATTTTTCACACCTCCTGACCCTCAGGCCTCCTTTGCATGGAGGATTCAAAGTAAACACTGGGAAGAATGCTTGCTTAAGCAAAGCTTCTAACACAATGCCAGAAGTGGCTCAACCCCTGTAAATCCTAGCTACTCAGAAGACTGAGATCAGAGATCATGGGTCAAGCCAGCTCAGGTGAGAAAAGTTAGTGAGACTCTTCTTGCCGATGAACTACCAAGAGCCAGAAATGGAGCTGTGGCTCAAATGGTAGAGTGCCAGCTTTGAGGGAAAATGTTAAGAGACCAGAGGCCAGATCCTGAGTTCAAGCCCAGCATTGACACCTAAAAAATAAAACTTTCAGGAGCTCCTGAAAGGTCAGATCAGCCAGGTGCTAGTGACTCACACCTCTCCTCCTAGCTTCTCAGGAAGCTGAGATATGAGGATCACGGTTCAAAACCAACCCCAGGCAGGAATTCTGGGAGACTATGATTTAAAAGGAAGGTCCTGAATACCGGAATTGGCCCTGTAACTCAAGTGGTAAGCTGAAGAGCTGGGGGACAGCACTCAGGACAAGCGTTCAAGCCCCATGACCAACACCTGGCCTTCTTGGACCTCACTCTGTGACTCTAGGCAGAGTATTTTCCAGTGGGCCCCTGAGGATCTCCCAATGTCTTGGTGTCTTACAAGTCTTGAGTGCAGCCTCTTCTGAAGCCTTTTCCTATAGAGCAGGCCACAGCATCAGGGAAGGATCGAGCCCTGGGGTACGAAGGTCATCAGTCGGGTCATCAGAACGGCATCTGTCATGGGTGCAGTGTGCATCAGACCATGCAATTGACATCTCAGATCATAGTTCTGGGCCAGGAGGGGCAAGGGCTGCAAAATGGCACAGCAGATAACATCCACCCACATGAGTATCATAACAGTGTGAATCACCAAGCACACCTTGAGCGGATGTTGAGTTGGGCTCATGATAGACTTTTAGGCTCAGGAATCTAAAGCCAGCTGGCTGCTGCTTGTAGCAGTGGCTATCTCTGGAGTCCCAGGGCTCAGAGCCCTGCTTTCCTCACCAGTGCTTGGGGGTATATGAAGGTCTGCAATGGTGGGCCCACTACAAAGAGCACCCATAGTGTCCTTCCTTGGTCCTGTGGCCCATGCAGGGATTGAGGGGCAGGTTCCATGGCACTAACTGCCATGGCCCAGAACCCTCAGCCCAAAAAGGATAGGGAGAAACTACTTGATTTGCCTTGAGAGTTTACTATGTCTATGCCTCAGGACTGCCCACCGATCTAGCTCAGCTCATCATTACTACCTTCCTCTGTGTGTGTGTGTGTGTGTGTGTGTGTGCTTGTGCACACATCTTGGTACTAGGGCTTAAACTCAGGGCCTGAGCTCTGTCCCATAGTTTTTTGTTCAAGGCTAGCACTCTACCACTTGAGCCACAGCTTTTCTTCCAGCTTTCAGGTGGTTATTTGCAAAATGGAGTCTCACAGACTTTTCTAGCTGGGCTGCCTTTGAATGGCAATCCTCACATCTCAGCCTCTTGAGGAGCTAGGAATATGAGAATATGAGCTATTAATATCTTGTCATGCTTTCCTTCTTGGCTAAAACAAACTACCTTTCTCCCAGCCGAGCACCCATCTAAAGCTACCCCTCCTATCCCAGGCTTCAGATGAAACATACCCATCCTTGATCTAGGCCAGGGCAAGTAGACAGCTGTTATAAGAGAAGAGAGGATGAAAAGACATCCTTGAAGCTGGGTGCCAGTGGCTCATGCCTATCATCCTAGCTATCCAAGGCTTACACCTGAGGATCAATCAAGATTCAAAGCTAGCCTGGGCAGACTCTTATCTCCAATAAATCATCAAAAAGGTGGGAAGCAGAGCTACTGTATTTCAAGTGGTACAGCAACATCCTTGTGCAAACAAGCTAAAGGATACCCACCTACGTTCTGAGTTCAAGCTTCACTGAACACACACACACACACACACACACACACACACACACACACACACACACACACACGGACATCCTTAGTAGGTGCCAAGTGGTCAAAAAAGCAATCCTAGCTACTCAAGAAACTATGCTCTTAGGATGGCAACTTGAAGCCAGCTTAGGCAGGGAAGTATGTGAGACTCTTCTCTCTACTAAACTACTAAAAAAGATGAAAGGTGAGCTGTGTTTCAAGTGGTAGATTGTTAGCTTTGAGCAAAGGAAGCTCAGGGACAGTGCCTCAAACCTGAGTTCCAGCTCTAAGATTATTTTTAAGACACCCTTTGCCTCCACTCCACCCTCAATCAGGCCATAAATCCAGACTTCAGTCACCCTAGATCTCACTTCCATAGCACTGCCAGAAGTGGCTGGTGTGTGGCCAGCACTGGGTTAAGAAGTGAGCATACACAAGGGGAGCATAGCCAGGTCAAGGCTAATGCCCCAGAAAATTAAGGCATTGTCCATACCACTCTCTCATTCCCCAGTTCAATGGCCCTGGAATCTAAAGTCTGTGCCTCTGTGTTCTGGGCATCTGGAAATGTCTAGAAGGACCTGAGAGGCCCAGCTGGGGCCAGGAGATGGACTTGCCTGTGATAAGGTATGCTGACATTTCCTAGACACCTACGGATACACTTCCAAGCCACCTTGGCCTCACCTCCCATGTAGCACTGGATCCTATTTGCTTGGGTGGCCTTCAGTCAGCTATTAAGACCGAGTTGACTAGAGCCCCTGGCAATCCCCCTGCCTTCCCCCACTCCACTGCCAGCCTGCTGGGAGGGCTGCGCAGCCAAAAATACAGCTGAGGAAAGGACAGGACATCCCATGACTAAGCCCCACGCCAAGACCCAGGGATACCCTAATTCCAGCTGGCCTTGCTGACCCAGAATCTCCAGGAGGCGGCCAATGATTTGGACAGGCCAGACTTGGACCCCAATGAATATCTGGAATGCGGGTCTCTGGCAATTTAGGAGTCATTGTAGACCCTGATAGGGGGCTAAAGGCAAGGTCGGCATGGAGGTGGGGCCCCATCAGAGGTCAGAAAGAGACAGACAGGCACCCAGAGAGGGGACAGAGAAAGACGAGGGAAAAATACACACACACAAACACACACACACACGCACACACACACACACACACACACACACCATGATACATACTGAACTAGACAGAACAGAGGCCCAGGAGCAAGATGGATGGGACACAATTAGAGGAGAACAGACAAAAAACATTCATTGATAGATGGATAGGCATTCAGACAGGGAGACAAAGACAAAGACAGCCAGAGCAGTGAGAGAAAAAGCACTGGCCGACCAATCAGAAACAATCAGGTGGAGAGACAAACAGAGCAAGAGATGGCAGAGGTGCATGTCATGAAAGACTCAGAGAGCCCCAGAAAATTCAAGAAAGAGAGAGGGAAGTAAGGTGCCTTTTCTTGGTGACAGTGGGCCCAGTGGCCTCTGGGAAGACAACAGGCAGAATCCCCAGAAGCCATTTGAAGGCCACTACCTCCTCTCTATGTCTCCCTAGGGTGGGGCTATGCTTCCCCCAGGTACACTGCCAGTCAGTGCCAACCTTGTTCGTGTAAGACCAAGCTCAGCTAGGAAGCTTAAGGAACCTGCAGCTAACACCTAAGGCTCATGTACCTGAACAGTCAAAAAGACATGACTAAGGCTCATGTACCTGAACAGTCAAAAAGACGTGAAGTCAACCAGAGTGACTACCATGATCAGCAGTCACACAGATGGGCAGACACGTTGGCTGAGAAGCTGTATTGGGGATGTGGCTCACAAGGCGGAAATTCAAAAGCAAGCACCTTTAGGCCCCTGGCAGAAAAGTTCATCCTGCCCTAGTGGCTGGGCCTTTTTCCTTTTGGTCCCCCCAGAAGCCTTGCCTGGTACTCTAGAGCCCCACCCTGCCCTCTTGTGTTTCCTACATCAGGGCTTTCATTCCAAAGCCTCCCTCTTCAGTATTCTTGCATTCACCAGATTGCTGGTGTGTAGTGCATGGTCCATGCCCTTTGAGCCAACCCTAAGCTCCTCTCAAGTGTTCTAAGAGGGCCTGTTCTCTATCTGTGCTGGGTGTCTAGATTAGAACATTCTCCCATGCACTCTAATAGGCTGCACATCTCATTTCAGCTTTCTGTCCCTGAACCACATCTTTTCAGTGGGCCACCAGCTTCTCCCTTATAACATATGTACGTGGCCTGGCACCGATGATTCGTGTCTGTAATACCCAGCTAGTGAGCAGGCTGAGATCTGAGCATCGTGGTTCAAATCCAGCCAGGGAATCAAGTTCACAAGTATTTCTTCTTCAATGAAGCACCAAGTATATATATGTATATATATGTGTGTGTGTATATATATATATATATATATATATATATATATACATATATATGCCAAAGGTGGAGGGAGGTATCATTCAAGTGTTAGACTGCCAGCCTTGAGCAAAAGAGCTCAGGGACAGCATCCAGACCCTCAGTTCAAGTCCAAGTACTAGCACATGTGCACACGTGCACATGAACTCATGAGAACATATGTGTTCATATCCAGACTTCCTTGTTGGGTTTACTCAGCTTAAAATCCTTTCTTGGCTCAGAAACCATGAACCACCTCCTGGTCTCTTGATGCCTCAGGTTTCTCCAGTTAAGGCTACTTGATATGGGATTGGTATATGCACTGGAGCAGTCAGCAAGCATGGCATCGCCATGTGGAAGAGTTTGAGAGGCCAGTGAAGAACTATCCATGAGGGTCTGTGCAGAATGAGGTGCTAAGACACACACACCCTGCCCAGAAATTAGAGATATACCATTCCTGATTTCAGACATTTATGGCCTCTCAGAGATGTGTCAGGCTTGGCTTCATATAATCCCATTCCATCCTAACACTAGGGACTCTTAGAGAAAGAGAGAAGAACTCCAACATCTCTGGTGTGTAAACTCTCCCTTCCTTTCAAACGAGAACTGGTGCCTGGATCTCTCTATCATTTGCCTTTCCAGTTGGAGTGTTCCAACGGGCTGGTCTTTCTCTTCCAGAAGGAACTAAGCCCCTATCCTAGACTGTCTTCTAAGGGGTTTCTTCCAGAAGTGATTCAGTTGGCTTGCTAGCATGGAAGGAAACAGGTCTGTTTGGCTGAAGGAAGGACTCAAGGAGCAAGACCCTTTGTGTTAGCCCTTCTCAGTCCTGTTCGGGAGCCCATAGCTGGCCACAGGGCTCAGGTCACTGGAGGGGAAAGGCACATTCCTCATAGATCCCCACCCCTGACCTTCTTCCTCTGGTGTAAAAGAATGCACCCACTTGACATGGCCACTGAAAGGGGCCAATGTGAGGGGTGAGGGGAAGGGGGAGCTCATGCAAATCAGGTCTGAGTGCCTTCTCTCCTCTGAACTGGGATTAGTGGCTAGTGCAGGTGCAGGCAACCTCCTCAGAATGCCATCTGAATCCCTAATTATGGAACCAAGAGAAGATCTAGGTCCACAGTCATCTTGGACTCTCTCCCTGTCAATATTTAGATCTCAGGAGAAACCTGAGTCCCCTACAGAGTTTCTATGGGAGAAAAGCCCTACCCAAGTTGGGTCCTAGCTTACTAATGTTGGGCAACCTCACTTTTCTACCATTCATCGGAGACAAAATGCATGAATGTGTGTATGTATATATACTCGTGTGTATTTATAGTCTGCATGACCAAAGTCAAAAAAGTCCAGTACAGAAAAAGGGCATGTATAAATACATACACATATGGCAAATATATTGATGCGAATATACATAGAGAGAGGAGAGAGGTGCATAGTCCCAGGACCCAGGCCCTGGTGTCATGCACATTAGGGGAGTTCCAGCAGCAGAGTGGAGTTCAAAGAAGTGGTAGTATGGAAAGACATTTGAACCTGCTCAGGCCTGCTTCCCAAACTGTTACTCAGGAAGCTGACATGGAGAGGATCGCAGTTTGAATCCAGTCGGGGCTTCAAAGTCCCTGTTCCATGAACCTTTCAAGTTTATATTGTTTTCTAATTTTCTGACAGAACTGCAGGGAGGCTCCACCACTTGGTTTGCCCACAGTCCCCAGGCCTTTGGCAAGACCAACCGTGGACTCCCCGCATTAGGTCACAACCACCCCTGCTCCCTGCATTAGGTCACGACCCTCACTGGGGCTTGACCCTTGGGCAAGACCTGCACCACCCCTCCGTTCGATGGCCAGTACTGGCGCCTTGGGTGGGACTAACACAGGAGCTCCGCCCCTCTGTTTGGCTGCAGGCAGAGGTGCTTTGGGTGACACCTTCATCGGGGCTCCGCCCCTTGGCTCAGCCCCCAGTACTGGCAATCTGGAGAGACGGCCAGTGGGCTCCGCCCCTTAATCAGTTGATGGTGGTGGTGCCTTGGGCGACATCAGCACTGGGGCTCTGCCCCCCAGACTGCCCACCAGCAGCGGCCCTTTTGACAACATCCACGCCTTGGCTCTGCCCATTCGTTCACATTCCTGCACTGCCCAGTAAGCGAGACCTGCACAAGGGTTCCGCCCCTTAGTTCGCCTGCCAGCACCAGCACCAGCGCTTTCGAGGAGGTTCACACCTGGAATCTGCCCCTTCGGCTGCCTAGGGTGGGACCCGCAGTAGGGATCTGTCCCTTATGTAGCCCTCTGGCACTGGGGCTCTGTTCCTAATATTGCCTGCTTGCACCCCCTGCCTGGAGCAGGACCTGCACCCGGGCTCTGCCCCTCAATTCACTCACAAGCAGAGGTGTCTTAGGAGGGACCGGCAACTACACCTGGGCTCCACCCCCTAGTTCAGCCTCCGGAATCCCCTGCCTTGGAGGAGTCAGCATGGGGCTCCACCCCTTCGCTGGCACCTGCTGGCACTTGGGCTCCACCTATCCATTCTTGCCTGCAGGCACCAGCATCATTTGACAAGACCAGCCCCAGGGCTCAGCCTCCTAGCTCGCCTGCCAGCAGAGGTGCTTGGGGCGGTTTCTGCCATGGGACTCTCTCGCAGGAGTGCCTTGGGCAGTACCCGAACTAGGGCCCCATCCCATCGGTTTGCCCACCAGTACCCGCACCTTTGGCAGGACTCATCCTTTAGGTCTCCCGCCATCCCCTGGATTCAGGGCAGAACAGATGCAGGAGCCTGACCGGGCCCACCCACTTCCTCCTGCTCCCACCTGCATCACAGGACAGACTTGTGCCAGGACCCTGCCCTTTCAGGCTTGCTGACATCTGTTTCCTGAGCTTGGTCCCGCCCCATTTTTCCTGCTGCTGCTCGGATCTCAGTTAAGACCCACAAACCAGTGCCTTGTTCCCAGGAGGCCTTTTGCAGCCCTGGTACCCCAGGCAAGACCTCCAGGCTGAGGACCCAGCAACTCTTCCTCCTTCCCATGTCAGCCCATGAGAGTGGGACAGCTCCAGAAGTCATTTTCTGGAAAGCAGCTTATGGCCCTGCACCACAGGAAGTCATGCTGGGAACAGGCTGGGAAGCTGGAAGGTAAGACATGGGTGATCCATGGTGCTACTGTCCTGCATGGCCTCTGAAGCCCATGGGCTTTCCTATCCAGACCCAGTGAGAACTGGTACAGAGCCCTTGACAGAGGAATGAGGAGCTGAGCCAGCCAAGTGTGCTTTTGCACCCTTGGGGAGCGGGGCCCTCAGTAGAGATTTGTGGGTTGGGAGTAGAAGGGGGAACGGGGGCCTGCACCTGGAAACTTTGCCCCAGGAAAGACTGCTTTGGAAGTAGCAGGCCCGGAAGGGATGAGGTTGGAGCAAGCTCCAGGACTCTTGATGGCCCATGGAGCATTTGCCATTCTGAGAGGGCCGGGCTGCCCAGGAGGGTTGGGATAAGTGGAAGGGGCATGAAACTTTGGACAGGGGTAGGCCAGGAATGGAGGAGGTGGGGCCGATGGGGGAAATGTAGGAGCAAGGAGGGAGCAGATGGGGAGGGAGTCTTGGTGTTGTGCCTGCTGGGCCCCTAGGCCCCTATGGTTCGGAGAAGCAGGAGAGGGACTGGCAGGGCAGGAGAGGCAGGAGCAGTCAGTGAGAAAGGGCTGGCCAAGAGGGGAAGAGGAAGGCAGGAGTTCTGGGATTTCTCAATGAGAACCAACCAGGGCTGCCAGGGAGGGGCAGCAAATGGGGAGCAGGCCAACCCAGCAGTGTGGAAGGGGGAACTCGGGGCTGCTGCCATCTGCCTGGGGGGGGTAGGCCTCCAGCAGGCTTTGCTACAGCACATCCGACCATACCAGTGGGGCCACGGGGCACCAGCAGCATCAGTGGGTGAGGCCTATCTCCTCCCAGCAAAACATCCTGGGAAGGGGGAATGTAGGAGATAGGAAAGGCTGCCCTCAACCTGTGGGTCCCTTCTGACTCCTGAGGCCTCTCTAATTCAGACCCACTGTGGCTGACATGGCCCAGGAGCCAACAGAGAGCCTTGGCTCTGTGTGTGACTATGGCATTGAGAGGTCATTTCCTGGGGAAATGTGCGAGCCTGGGGGAGTGAACTCAAGTCATATTTGGGAGCAGTGGAGGGGGAGCCTCCCACGTGAATGCAGCCCAGCTTCTGGATTTCCCACACAGATCAGACTTGGTTGCATAGGGCTGGGCAGCCAAGAGGGAGCCAAGAAGGAGCTGGGGATGAGCGTGGGGGGGGGGGGTTAGGGAATCAGCTGGTGACCTCCCCAGGTGGGGTGAGGAAAGGCATCTCCAGAGGAAAGGGGTTGGGGGGGGCAACGTGCACCTGCAGAGACAACAGCAGAAACAGGCCAGGAAGGAAGAGGGGGAAACGTGAGCCAGGTGCTTTGGCCTACCCATGCCCCACCAGGGAGTCCATCTCTCCTAGTGAGCTGTCTCCCTGGAGTGGAGGGAGGGGTGGGATTGTGCCTTTGGCTCCCTAGGTGGGGAGGGGGCAGGGGCATGTCCCACAAGCCTTATCCAGCCATGGAGAGGTCCTTCCTGCACGGGGAAGGTGGAGAGGGAGAGCACAGTGCAGAATCAAGCCCAGAAAGGAGCAATGGAGGATGGATGCATGGTGTACAGGGAGTACCCTCTGGCTCAGCAGTGGAGCAGGGAAGAGCTGGCAAGGGGAGGAGGGAGAGACTTGTGAAAAGCCCCATCTGGTGCTGGGCACAGAAGTGTGGGAAGGCTCCAGTGGGCCTGTTGTCTTAGGGGCAGGTACACTTATGGCCTGGACTGCTGGACGTGCAGGAACTGGGGCCTGGAGAAACAGGAAAGAGGGGAGCAGTTAGCATCCAGGCTCGGGGGCATGGGACAGGGGGTGGGAATGGCTGGAGAGCATGAGGCCATGGAAACAGAAGGCCAGGTGGACTCTAACTCCCACACGAGTCCTGGCACAAGGAGAGAAGGAGGGGTGGGTTGGCCCGGCTCTGGAGCCAGTTCCAGGCTCAGAGTGATGGCTGGGGCATGCCCCTACATGCTGGGAGGGGAGGAGGCCTCTGGGGACAGATATAAATGAACTTTCCTGTCCGTACCCAGAAGCCTTCAGGAGCCAGGTGCCAGGGACAGGATTAAATCATCTACTTGAAAAGCATTTTGTAATATCCTATAGAATATGAAATTACAAACAAAAAAACATTATTTTAAATCTAAATTCTAATTTAGCCAGGTCTACTAAGTCGAACATTAGATGAACTTTGCTATTTCTCCAGGCTTAGGCTTTCATAATCCTTCATAATTTCTTTGGAATCCAACAGAATGATGCTTACTTTTTCAAATTTTTCATTGGAAATCATGAGCCATTTTACATCTGGGATTGTTCTGTAATGAAAAGAGTATTTAAAACACAACTGAGGATTATATATGAGTTTCATGTCAATAGGAAACTTATCTCAAAACATAGTGACAAAATTAGCCCAAACTTCAAACTGTGTATTCCTTTCTTGTTGTTTGGTTTGTTTTATTGAGACAAAATTATGCTACCTGGTCCAGGGAAGGTATTGCTATGTAATTCTGCTCTCTAATCTCCTGTCTTAGTCTCAGTGCTAGAATTTTTGTCTTGTATCACATTGTCCTACCATGGTTTGTTGGTTTATTTAATCTAGATACAGACTAGCAATTCTGAACTTCTCTGATGATATTATCCATGAGATTGACTGCTCAGACTGTTTATGTACAGTTTTGAAAGATGTTCTAACATTTGACACAGAATATGAACATTTTCAGATGCACCTGCAGGGGTCTCTGATTCATTCCTCCATGGATCTGATCCCTTTAATAATGATTACTTGACTCTCTTACTATCTCTAGTCCCTACCTATGTAATAGTCTCAAACTTTTTTGAAGAAAGTTCACTTGAATACTTTCTAATATTAAAAATTATCACTTGATTCTAGTCTTACTCAGGAAATATTTTCTATTGTTTTCTAACTTTTCTACATATTCTGAGAGTTGTTTCATTTGTGCATTTGTTTGTGCACATATAAGTGCCTCTGAGTGTATGTGTATATGTATGTTTGTATGTATGTATGCAAAAGCCTCAATCTCTTATTCAGCCATCTTGCTCATGACTGGTATTCCATCTCGTGAGCCCTTCTTCCAATTCAGCTTTTGCCTGGATAATTATAGGTAGTGTCTCAAAGCCTGTTCTTCCCAGGCTGGATATAAACTGAACTTCCCAGACTCCTTTATATTCTTAGGTTTTATTTCTCCAGGAGTATCAACTTTTAAACGACAAACATTTTTGTGAGTATAAAGTCTGAGCTGTAGCCCAAATTTTTAACTCAAGAATACATATAAAGATAGATGAACATACACATTACATATCCTGAGTGTACACTGTTAAAAATGTGATCTTAAGCCCGGTGGCAGTGAGATCTGAGGATGGGGTTCAAAGCCAGCCCAGCTAGGAAAGGCCCAGAGACTCTTTTCTCCAATTAACTACCAGAATCCTGAAATGGCACTGTGACTCAAGTGGTAGAGCACTAGCCTTGAGCTTAATAGCAGAGGGACAGTTCCCAAGCCCAGAGTTTAAGCCCCACTACCATAAAAAAGAGAGAGAAAGGAAAAGAAAGAGAAAAAGAAAAAGAAAAGTGATCTTAGCCACCAGTTCATTGCTAGTATCATTCCTGCTCTCTCAACATGGCCTTTTTGTTCCAGTTATGTCCATGCTCTTATATCTGACTTGCTAGGAACCGAAATTATACCTCCACTGTAATTTTCACTAGTTTACATGATTAGCTACCATGATGAAAGAGATGAAAGAGCCTCATAAGTCATGTTCCACTTAGTAATGCTTTCTCTATATCACACTCATAGATTGACATGTTGGCCTTGGCCTTATTGTTTCAAAGTTGTCTTATTTGCAGAGTCTTCTATAGTGTTTTGAACCATTATACTTAAACACAGAACTTCTCTTTCTCCTATTATTCCTATTGTTTCTCCTAATGTTAACCTATGTACACTTGGGAAAGAATGAACAACACCCACACTCACAATAAAATGTTTCTGAGAACCTTCTTCCCAATTAAAATTGGGCTTAATTTACAGAGCATTTAGGCAATTTATACTTAATGTACTCCAGGATAATGTTTTCTTTCATGTTTTTTATTGTGGGTTTGTTACATAAGTAAGCTAATGAATACATTATCTAACGAGCATTGTTAGCTCCTCTTTTATTTGTCCCCTGCCATCCCTTTTCTCTCCCCCTCCCCAACTCCTTCCTCCCCTTCCCAAGTTGTAAAGTTTGTTCTCTACATGGTGTCTTGTTCATCTTATTGTTACAATGGATCATACTTTATCCTTGTTTCAGCATTTTGATATTTCCCTTCCCATCCCCACATTAGGAAAATGTAAGTGCAAGAAGCAGATCACCAAACTCAAATACAGTGAAAAAATACCATGGAGGATGAAAATAGAACAGAAACAAACAAACGACATAGTAGGGCTGGGAAGGTGGTTCAGTGGTATAGTGCTTGTCTTGCATGCATGAGGCCCTGGGTTCGATTCCTCAGAACCACAGAACCAAAAAGAAAAAAGCCGAAAGTGGTGTTGTGGCTCAAGTGGTAGAGTGCTAGCCTTGAGCTGAAGAGCTGAGGGACAGCGCCCAGGCCCAGAGTTCAGGACACACCATCGGAACCCCCTCGCAAAAAAAGACATAGTACATGTTAGATACATTAAAAAATTGCAAGAAAGCAAAAAAAAGTTGTGTCCCTATCTTGGGATTCATTTCACTTAACATCATCTTCTATGGCTATATGTACATGGATAATTTTTATAAGCCATCTAAATGCCGTATTTTCTCATTTCTAAGTTGTTTCTGAAACATGTGTTACCTCATGTCCAAAGATGTACTTGTGCTATTTCAATGAAGCTAGAAAATATTCATTTTTACTGGGAGCAACATCATAGATGGTTATTGGAAGTAGATGGAAGGAACTGTTATGGGCAGTGGTAAATGATTCCAAGACAGGAATTGAACATAGAGAAATGACAAAGTTCAAGATAATTTGTGCTGTTCTTTTTACTGAACAAGAAAATAATCCAAGACTGGAAGGAAAATCTGTCCCTGACTTTTTCGAGTGTGTTCTTTACTCATATAAAACTTTTCTGTAAACTTCTAGTTGAGAGTATTACAAAAAGAAACAATAAGCCATTCGCAGGAGAGCATAGAAAAAAAAACACTTTGTTTTAAAGTGTTCTACTGCAAAGAAAGAAAGACATGGAGGTTTTAAAATTTCTTATGCATGGATATTTCACTCCTGACATGATTGTCTTGTTGCAGAAGTCCTTTATCCATTCCTCTAATCTGGTCCTGAGTTTCCCATAGCAATAAAGATTCCAAAAAGCAGGATGCAGCATGTATGATCAGCAAAAAGAGCCTCTTCTCAAACAGTGTTAAACGATGGTCCCAAAGAAATATTTGGCGTTATTTTTTTTGTTTAGTTTGTGCTAGTTCTGGGGCTTGAACTCAGAGGTTGGACCCTGTCCCTGAACAATTGTCTTTCCTGCCCACCTGACCCCAAAGCTAGTACACTATTGCTTCAACAAAAACTCCACTTCTGGTTTTTTTTTTTTTGGTGTTTAATTAGAGATAAGAATTTGACAAACCTCTCTTGACAGGGTTGGCTTTGAACTGTGATGGTAAGAGAGCCAAGTGACATCAACTATATGGACTTCTCATTTGAGAAATATTAGATGAAGTTTATTATAAAGCTAATATTTGACAATTTTTAAAAGAAGAGAATATGTCCAACAAAGAAGCCATAACAAATAACAGCAAAAGTAGGTACACTGAATCATTTTGGAATTAGTTTTTCTGCTTGGGAAGATTACTATTGACTTTGTAGTTCTTTTGGGGGAAAGTTAATGTCATATTTGCACTTTTGTTTATTGGTCGTGAGGCTTGGACTCTGATACTGGGCAATGTCCCTCAGCTCTTCAGCTCCAGTTGAGTGCTTTATCACTTTAGCTACAGCACCACTTCCGAGTTTCTGTTGGTTAATTGAATATAAGAGTCTCGTGGACTTTGCTGACCAGGCTGGCTTTGATCTACAATCCTCTTGTCTCAACCTCCTGAGTAGTTAGGATTACAGGCGTGAACCACCAGCACCCGGCTCATATTTGCATTTATGTGCACTTAATGACACTATGTAGACAAAGAATGGAAATTTGAATCAAATGATGTGACATTGCAGGTTTTCAGAAAAACTGAGGTAGCAATAAATATGTCCTCCTTTTCCATGTTTTTACATTAATGACTCATGAGTTATGGGACTCTTACATTAGCATCCTCTGCTGTCTGTGAATGTGGACTTAGTATCAATAATTGTTAATAGAGAAATAGAGAAAGACAGATTTTTAGAAAGCAAAGAAGATCCGGTATGAAAAAACAACATAGAAATAGATACAACTTATCCCACAGAGATTAAGAACTAGCTTAAGAGATTAGAATGCTAAAGGCAATGAGGAATAAGCATAGTTGATAACTAGTTCTTCAATAACCAAAACTGGTTCCCTAGAACAGTTTCCGGTATAATTATTTTTTATTATCATTTTATTTCTTCCATCTGGAGTTATTTCTTCACTTCTGTCAAAACTATTAATTATCCTGTGCTTTTTGGTGCCATAACTGAACAAAAAGTTTTCCAAATCTCACTTAGACTATCCTCATTGTTATTAGCAGTGACCACTCAGAAGCCTGGAATCTTTGAATTTCCAGGATTAATCCTCACGTGATATCTAAGCACATTCCTAACATTAATTGTCGTGACCTATTAGCAAACCTTTTTTTGTTTTGTTTCCAACACAGTATTCTAATATAGGTAAAGTATATGAATTAAGGACGATTGTTAGACATAATTGGGAAGAACATTTATATATTTCAAGTATACTTTCTTTATTTGTCATTTACTAGCTAAATGACTTTTTTTGCCAGTCCTGGGGCTTGAACTCAGGACCATGGAACTGTCCCGGAGCTTTTCAGTTTTTTTGCTCAAGTCTAGCACTCTACAACTTGAGGCGCATCACCACTTCTTTTTCTGTTTATGTGGTACTGAGGAATTGAACCCAGGGTTTCATGCATGATAAGCAATCTCTGCCATGAAGCCACATTTTCATAGCCTTAAATGACTTTCTTAAGATGGCATTACTTTTTCATTCCATTATTTTAATTTAGACTGGATGGTAGAAAAGGAAGTGGAAACCAATACTAAGTCCAGTAAGGTTGACATTCCTATCACATCACTAAGGAATAAGGCTGTTTCATGTAACATTATTATGGGGGGGAAAAAACATTTAACAGTCATCTCCGATATCCAAAACATACTGCTTCACTTTCAAGGTCAAGAGCCAAACGATTTGTTTTTCCTCTTCCCCTCCACAAATTATGCCGACATCAAATACAGTGAAAGCAGGGGTTATACTGTGGACGAGGGACATACAAAACAACAAAGAAATAATCAATAATCTTATAAATGTGTTAGAAACAATGGCATGAAAGTAAAAAAAAATTTGAATACATATCTTAGGGTTCATTTCCCTAACATCAACTTATCTGAACTTTTCTGCTTGACTCAGACAAATACTAGTTGTTGCATATAAGGGAAACCATGGAACCTGTTTCTTTGGGCCTGGCTTACTTCACTTAATATAATTTTTTTTCAATTCTTTCCATTTCCTAACAAGTGCCATTCTTTCTGATAGAGGCATAGAATTCCATTGTGCATATATACCACATTTTCTTGATGTTAGGTGAATGAACCCCAAGATAAGTATTTAAATGTTTTTTTTTCCTTTCACACAATTGTTTCTAACATATTTAAAAGGTGATTTCCGTGTTGGTTTGTATGTCGCTCCCCCACAGCATAACCCCTGTTTTCACTGTATTTTATGTTGGTATAATTTGTGAAGGGGAAGGGCAAAATCAAATCGTTTATCTAGGGATACAGCTGGGCCCTTTGCAACAATGAGATGTACAAGTCGTTATGTGGAAAATGAACTTTACCACTTTGGTGTGGGGCGGTGGGAAGGATTGGGTGGGGGGCTGGGGGAGGATGGGAAGTGATGGGAAGGGGAAACAAAGAAGGAGGCTACAATGCTTGATAAGAAATATACTCATTATCTTGTCCATGTCATTGTAACCCCTCTATACAGTATTTTCACAATAAAAAAATAAAAAAGAGTCAAATATCTCAGCCTTTTATTGATTGAGTGTGATTCCAAGGAAGGAAGAAGGAGGATGTGGAAGTTGATGGTGGGAAAATATGTATATTGGCTCCCTGTCCACATTTTTTGCATTTTTAAAAAGTGCTACTGATGAATTCGCACATAAATATAGTTGACTATGCTATCGGCACAAGATGCAGATAAATGAAGATATTTCTTCTGGTGGATAGTCACATATATTAACAAAATCCAGTTCTGGAAACAAAAGAGACTAGGTAAGAAAGTACAAAGTATTGTTCCTAGCAAAACAAAAATGTAATATTGAAATGATTACTCCAGATTTCTTTGATATTTTACGCTGTCTCAGTATCAAAATGTTCTCTAATTCTAGTAATATCCAAGCATAAAAGACATAATTTGAAGATATCAGTAGTTTTAGAAACAAAGGTACATAATACCTCCCTTCCTGCAAAGACATGTGATGGCAAGTATGATTGATTGTATTATAGTTCTCTTCTTTTTCTTCTTTATCTCAAGTGTTGAATACCTTGGCATATTATACTGTCCTGCATCAGCTTCCTGTAGGTGAGATTTACCTCTACTCTGCAATGTCAAGATGGGTCATGTGACATACTTAAGCTTACAAAAATGAACCAGAAGTGGTCAAAGGTTATTTCTAGGGGAAGATTTCTATACCCTTGTCTCTGTCTAAGAACTAACTTCTTTTCGCTTAGCTATAAAAATAGCATATATACAGAGGAAATCTTCTTTCAACTTATATACTGGGAGAATATAGCATGTGAAATTGAGGCAAAACTCAAACACAGCAAGAATTAAGCTAATATTAGAATATGATATTTAAGATATTAGTTTCTCACCATTCTTGTATACCTTTATGATAGTTGACTACAGCACACCAAAATTTAACAAATAATAAATAAGTACTAAACAAATAGATAACACTTTCTGTTTTATGCTCTTACATTTTTTAATAAATAAGCATTATCTATGTGATCACTTGTGGGGCTAACTTTTTTATAAATGTGTTTAATCACTTTAGACCACTGTATCTAATATCCACAATCATTATCCCGACCTTGTAATTGAGATGAGGAAGAACAAAATATCTAGATTTCACCTTCTCTTTTGCTCTTCTCCTTTTTCTAGTGTGAATTCTCATCCTATCTCCAAATTCTCCTATTAATAAAGGAAGAATGACACATTGTGGATATCAAGCAAAAGGCTTCAAAGCCAGAATTTCATTCTTTCAGAAATAGATGAAGTAAATCAGAGTGGCAAGAGGAAGAATAAAAACATGAATATTTTCCCTTTCTGGCTTCCGTCATAGAGTCTGAACATGACTCTAAATAACTAATACACCATTTGCTTTGGCTAACTTTTTAAAAATATAGTTTTTTAAATAAATAGAATTTTAAAAATTAAAAAGAATATTTCTAAAATAAATAGTAATTTGTCATTTGCTTTTAGGAGGTATGAAATAAGACTGCATTAACATTGTGTGAGTTGAGAGGCTAAATTTTATCAGAATCTAAACATAATGAAAAATAGATGATTTTAATATACATAGTTTTTAGATACATTTTTAACGTGACATACACACAGAGACATCTTTTTTCTCCTTTTCTTCTCCACACTGATTCAACTTCAACAAGCAGTTCATGTAATTCAAATAACTGTGTTTCTTTCAGAACTAGATTAGACCCAAAAATGTTAGAAGAAAAGAACCAGTATTGGGTGGTGCGTTCTTTAAAAATAGCAGTCAAATAAATATTAACCATAATTCCAAAATAATAACAATCAAATGCTCTTGAAAAGAGATTTTTAAGCAAAGTGTATAAAAAGTGATAGTTCCAGAACTGTTTCAAGAGCTGCTCTTTAGCGTTTAAGATTTCTTTTACATGACAATGTTTTAATCAGGATTAAATGCTTTCAGGAACTAAATTTTTTCTAGTTATATTTCATTGAAGAAATATGTTGTTCAAAATTAATGAAAGGATAACATATGATAGTAGAAAGAATGCTTACACACTCATTTTGGTAGGCAGTAAAATACCTTCCCAAAATATACATAGTCCCCATACATCTAATCCCTCAAATGTAGATTTACATTTTATATATAATTTTGTAAAACAATCACCTTTCATTACCCAAGGAACACAAATTTGAGTAATTATCCGATGGGGAAAGTATACTCAAACGGGTACTTAAAAGTCCCAGCTGTAGTTCAAAGGGACATGCTTAGGTAAGAACCATCAGAAAGATGTAAAGATGCTACATTAGAAGATAAAGGAAAACCACCCAGATTCTGAAGTTTGTGGAAAGCAGAACAGGAAGTAAATTACTTTTCCACTAGAATCATCTGAAAAATATTTTATCTCTGTAGATGGCTTGATTTTAATCTAGTGAGACTTCTTTTAGATTTCTGTCCTTTAGAAGTGTAAAATGAAAATATTCATTATTCAAGCCAATTAACTTGTAGAAATTTTTTTGCAGGAGATTTGGTTTTGTAAACTAACAAAATTTCGGCCTTTTCCTGATGCAACTACAGGGACACCACATGTCCTAGTTTCTGAGAATAAGAAAAAGTTGCCACCGGCTTTGTACAAGTGTATGATGTAAATTCTACTAAAGGCCTTCATTAATGAAGTCTGGAAATTCTAAATAATATCTAAATAAGAAGCTCCCTAACTTTATTTTCACATTTTGGGATTACTAACTACTAAACTTATGTAGAAGGCTAGCGTAAGAATATGGAAATGAAATCTGTCTCCTAATATTATAAAGAAAATTTATGTCATTTTGAATTATAGTGTGTAAAGTAATACAAAATATGATGACAGAAACAAAAACGAAATTTCCTATTCTTCCTAACTTTCCAACAGAAATTAGAGAATCCAGTGAAGATATAGATTCCCAGGATGTCATAGGATGTTATAGGATCACTAGATGTTGAAAAAGAAGATAACAAAAATGGGTCCCCTGGAACAACGTGAAACAAAATCTACACCCACAGATTGTGATATAGCTAGAAAATAGTTTCCACTGTGCTAAGTCTTTGATATTTTATGTTTCTTTTCACAGCAACTTTCCACACTTAGGAAATGACTTTTTATTAATACTCAAGGGTTTGCAGTTATAACCCAGCAACTAATAAAGCTTCTAAATGTAAACAAGCATGATTCTAAGAGTAACCAAAGCTACTTGTGTTGCTATAGCTGAAAATAAGAATGATCTTGGGGAATAGTCAAACAATCTTAACTTTTACATATCTTTCCTCTTCTCCAACATGAGAAATCCTAGTCAAGATATGTAAAACATTAATAAAGGAATTTTATATTTTTTATCATTCACACTAAATCAAATACACTTTTCCTCTTTGCAAGCCTGACTTTGAAAGAGTCAGAACCTCACAATTATTTTATAGCAAAACGTTATTGCTTTGGCTTAGTTACTTTCCTGCTTTTGGGTGTTGCTTTCTATTATTTTGGCAACAACATAGAAAAACAATATAAATTCATTATGCTTATGTTGGATTGTTCAGTCAAGCTGTTTTCAAACAAAGTTTTCTTTTCTCTTCTTCATTGCTAATTCAAGTTTAATTATTGCTCTTTGAATGATAATAAAAAGCATGAAACTTTAAGGCATATTCTCATTGAAACCGGTGAAAACAGGAGTGTATGCGATTGTTTTTCATTGTTTTCAAGTATATTCCTTGGCTATTTTCATTATTGCCTTTGTTCCAGTCTTCTAATCAGGAACACAGGGTTATACAAAAAGATCTTCCGAAGATATAAGATGTTGGACAGAAAAAAAGATGTATAATTAAAGATTTTCATCTCTTAAGAGACGGAAAAGCTCAGAAGACATTTTGCTATTACTGGTATGGTTAAGATGATTTGAATGTTTTGGTTCTTAAACTAAGTGAAATGCATGTAAAATGTTACACTTGTTCCAAACAATGATTATGGCTTATACTTTTCTGATCTAATGAGATGAAACCTTTTACAAGGTTTGAAGACATATCGATTTTAGGGTAGATGGGTTAATGTTAGAAACCCTAGGGAGATTAATAAAACAGCACTGCCTATCGCTTATCAGTTAATTATACTTATGGCATATAAGTGTATAAACATACAAATATGAATTGACTGAGAAATGTGTGATTTACACAATTGATTCAATGACAACTAAAACCAGAAAACACTGCTCTACATTTATATAAACTATTATATCTAGTGAAGATTTAAATTTTTTAGAATATTTTTTTCTCTTTTTTTGTTATTTTAGTTTAATCTTGTACAGAGGGGTTACAATCACATGGGCAAGATAGTGAGTAAATTTCTTATCAAGCATTGTAGCCTCCTCCTTTGTTTAACCTTCCCATCCCTTCCCATGCTCCCTCCCTCCCCACCCAATCCTCCCCACCCCAAGTTGTAAAGTTCGTTTTCTACATGACAACTTTTACTTCTCATTGTTGCAACAGGTCCACATGTATCCTTATTTAAACGACTTGTTTTTCCCCTTCCCCTCCACAAATTATACCGACATCAAATACAGTGAAAGCAGTGGTTATACTGTAAGGGAGGGACATACAAAGCAACAAAGAAATAATCTTATAATTGCGTTAGAAACAAATGCATGAAAGAAAAAAACATTTAAAATACATATCTTAGGGTTCATTTTCCTAACATCACCTTATCTGACCTTTTCTGCTTGACTCATACATATACTAGATATTGTAAATAAGGGAAATCATGGGACCTATGTTTCTTTGGGCTTGGCTTACTTCACTTAATATAATTTTTTCCAAGTCTTTCCATTTCCTAACAAATGGCGCAATGTCATTCTTTGTGATGGAGGCATAGAATTTCATTGTGTATATATACCACATTTTCTTGATCCATTCATCTACTGAAGGGCATCTGGGTTGGTTTCATATCTTAGCTATGGTAAATAATGCTGCAATAAACATAGTTGTGCTGGTAGCTTTAGTGTGGTCTTGTGTGTAAACATTTGGGTAAATGCCCAAAAGTGGGACTGCTGGGTCATAGGGGAGCTATATGTGGAGTCTTTTGAGGAACCTCCATAATACTTTCCAAAGAGTTTGGACAAGTTTAAACTCCCACCAACAATGCAGTAAGGTTCCCTTCTGTCCACATCATCTCCAGCATCTGTTGTTATTAGATTTCTTGATTTTTGCCATTCTAACTGGGGTGAGGTGGTATCTCAATGTTGTTTTGATTTGCATTTCTTTATGGCTAGGGAGGTTGAGCTTTTCTTCATTTGTTTATTAGCCATCCTTCTTTCTTCTTCAGAGAAATTTCTCTTTAAGTAATTAGCCCACTTATTTATTGGGCAGTTGTTTCTTTGAGGATTTGTTCCTGGGGGATTTAATTTTTTGAGTTCCAAGTATATTCTAGATATGGGACCCTTGTCCATTGTATGACTAATGAAGATCTTCTCCCAATGTGTTGGCTTTCTATTAATATTGCTAGCTATGTCCTTTGCCATGCAGAAGCTCTGCAACTTCATGCAATCCCATTTTTCCAACCTTTCTTTGATTTGTTGTGTTTCCGGGTCTCTTTTAAGAAGATTTCGACCTGAGCCAAGGAGACCTAGGGTTTCTCCTATTCCATCCTGTAATGTTTTTAGAGTGTCTGCTTTGACTCTGAGGTCTTTGATCCATTTGGAGTTGATTTCTGGTACAGGGTGATATAGAAGGATCCAGCTTTAGTTTTCTACAAGTAGTTAACCAATTTTGTCAGCCCCATTTCCTGAAGAGGCTGTCTTTCTTCCGTTCTATTTTTTTTAGCTCCCTTATCAACTATTAGATGGCTATAGGTCTGTAGATTCATTTCTGGGTTTTTAATTCTATTCCATTGGTACTGAGGTCTGTTTTTGTGCCAGTACCAAGCTGTTTTGATTACTATGGATTTATAGTAGAGTTTGAAATTTGGTATTGATATTCCTCCAGCAGTGTTCTTTCCGTTGAGGAGCGTTTTTGCTATTCTGGGTCTTTTATTGTTCCATATGAATTTTTGGATTGCCTCTTCTATTTCCTTGAAGAATGAGGTTGGAATTTTGATAGGTATCCCATTGAATTTTTAGATAGCCTTGGGAAGTATTGCTATTTTCACGATGTTAATCTTTCCAATCCAGGAGCATGTCCACACTCTCCACTTCTCTTCAACCTACTATTAGAATGCCTAGCTACAACCATAAGACATGATGCAGACATAAAGGGTATCCAAATAGGGAAAGAAGAAATAAAACTCTTCCTCTTTGCAGATGACATGATCTTGTATTTAAAGTATCCCATAGACTCCACTCCCAAATTACTCAAGCTGATTCAAAACTTTGGCAAAGTAGCAGGGTATAAAATTAACCCTCAAAAATCAATGGCTTTTCTGTATGCCAACAATGAGAAAAGTGTGGCTGAAATTAGGAAAGTAACTCCATTTGTAATAGCCCTCAAAAACAAAATACCTTGGAATTAACTTAACCAAAGAAGTGAAGGACCTCTATGATGAAAACTTTAAAAACTTGAAAAAGGAAATTAAATTTTTTAGAATATATTTTAATATTTATGTCAAAATATGTTTACTTTTAACTTTTTTAGTTCATTTTCAGTCATGGGGCTTGAAATCTGGGCCTGGACACTGTCCCTCATCTCTTCAGCTCAAAACTAGTGCTCTCTGTCTTGAGCAACTGCCAGTTTTCTGGTGTCTCATTGGAGATAAGAGTCTCATGGACTTTCCTGTCTAGGCTGGCTTTGAACCATGATTCTCAGCTCTGCTCTCACCCTCCTTAGTAGCTAAGATTACATGCATGAGCCGCTAGCACCTAGCTACACAATTGGTTTTTACATATTTATGAAGTATTCAATGGTAATCCCATTCATGTATATGTTGTGTAACATTTCTTTTTAGTGAGAATGCTCAAAACCTTATCTTCTGGCTCTGATGAAATATCAACTCTTAACTATAATCATTTTACATCTTGTGGTATACAATAATTAGATTTACTTATAGTCATGGAAGTCTGCTAATTAAAGTTATATAAAACATGATTTGTAAAGTGAAAGAAATTAATGGTTCCATTACTTGTTTTAAGAACAAAATTATGCCTTTTGTTTCCAATTATATTTCTTTGGGAATGTGTAATATTCATTGATTTAACTTAAAATTGATAACAGTTATATCAAATTGATTCAAACTTATATTTGAAAATTGCACACTTAACACAAATATGCTTCCACTTTCTTCTAACACATAATTAAAATAATGGTAAAGTAAACTTGGTGTTTGCGGCTCATGTGTAGAATCCTAGAAACTCAGGAGGCTAAGACCTGAAGATTTGGGTTAAATGTCAGTCTAAATAGACAAGAAGCAGAAGGTGAAGATGTGGCTCAAGGAATAGATTGTCATCAACCATGAACAAAAAAATCTAAGGGATACAATAAACATTGAGTTCAAGCCCTATAAATGTCATACACACACAAGACAACTACAAAAAATATTATGAACATCAATAATGAAGACAAAATAGTAGAAAAGATCATGAGAAATGTTGTGCAAACATCTGGAAGACAGAAATCATTTGACAGAATTTTGATTCATGAGAGGGAAAAGTCACAGTCTCATTTGTACAATCTCATTGTAGTCATTTCAATTGAAACCTGGCTATTGGGTAATATTTGAAAGAGCAGACTGGATTACCTGACATAGCAAACATTGCCTGTGACTATGCACCATCCCACTCTAAAAATCTAAAATCGTTCTTGTTAATTTAAAAAGAATCTCATGTTAGAGACTGCTTTGTTCACACGACTGGGGTCCTTATTTTGAGGCTTAAGACCAGTGCTTTTGTTTATAACCACTCCTGCTTTACACCTCTTCCATTGTGCAGCATTACATTACTTCGCTGGCACCAAACCAAGTCTTTGAACTACACCCCCCCCCCGCCTTAATCCCGCCCTTTCTCCAGCTACAACTCATTCTACATGCTATCTGTGTTTTAGCATTAGTTGTTTTCTTACTAATCCCCATCAGAAAACACTTGTATTCATGTAAAACCATAATATATAACCTAGTTATAAAATGCAGTAAGGGTTTAGCATTGGCTGAGACTCTCATCTATAGGTTTGCTCCCTAATAAATCTGTGCTACACTATCACTTTTTTCTTCATGGCTTTTGAGTCTGACAAATGATTTATTTGGTTTGATGTAATCTCATTTATCCAGACATACTTTCGAAGTTGTGACCTGTGCCAAGGAGCCCTCGAGTTTCCTCTAACTCTTCCTGTAACATTCTCAAGGTATCTGGACTTACATTGAGGTCTGCGATCCATTTGGCATCAATTCTGGTGCAGAGGGATATATAAGGATCTAACTTCAGTTTTCTGAGTAAAGCCAATTCTACCAGCACAATTTTTTGAAGAGGCTGTCTTTCATCCATCCTGTGTTTCTGGCTCCCTTATTAAAGATTAAGTGCCTATAGGAGTGGATTCATTTCTGGGTTTTCAATTCTCTTGTATTGATGGAATTCTGTGCTTCCATTTGAAAGAATAGCATTACACTATTCCTGAGGAAATGGAAAGACTGGAAAAAAATGATATTAAGTGAAATAAGCCAGGTCCAATTAAATATATGCTGCATGGTTTTCCTCATTTGTAATAATTGCACCATGTCCATAAATCTACAATTTAATACAACAGATAGTAAAAGACAAATAATTACACTTGGACATGATTAACTAACAGCCCTCTAAGCATTCACATGGCAAGAAGAAGGGAAGCTATTCTTAGGAGAGGATCACAATGGCTCAATACCAATGTGCATATGATGAGATAAATGTTGCTTATTGTAATGAACTCAAAGAATCAATCATACATGTGAATTACATATATATGTATATATTTTTAAAAAGTGTCATAAAAAACCGACTTCTCTGTAAACTCAGCAGCAAGATTCTACGTATAGAAGATAAAATTGAGGAAAGTTTTCAACACATGAACTAAAATATGTAGTGGAAAAGGTGGGAGAGAAAAGATAAGATGAAAAGTAGAATAGCTAACTATTGAAGAATTCATAAAGAATTTCCAAAACTGTACGAGAGCTGGAATACTGCTCAGTTGTAGAACTAGACTAATATGTACAAAGCCATGGGTTCAATCTCCAAGAACAATAAGTTAATAAATAGTATTAATACAATAATTATTTGAAATAAATGCTTTCATATTAGAGAGGCCTGAATCCTCAGACAGTAAACAAATACTCTCAATTCTTTACCTAATGACGACATGAAACTACAAGTATGAAGAGGAAATAGTTTCCTTTTCTATCCTTTCCTTTCTGTTTTCTTCTTTTCTTTGTTCTTTTGGCACTACTGGTGCTTGAAGTTTCTAAGGATCTAACCAATTTAGATTATTTTTCAGGCCAAATCTCCATGAGCGGTGATATCTACCTATGGCTTCCAAAAGTTGGAGATAACAGGGAATTTACACTATATCTAGCTTATTTTTTGGTAATTTTTCACGAATTTTGTCAAAACTGGCCCTGATATCAGTCTTCTAAATTTGTCTTCTGATTAGCAAGGTGTGATTCATCTGAAACTTGAACCTAGACTATTTTTCAATGTAAACATTCAATGTTAACTTCTGTTTTCTAGATATCATTAAAGTCTACTGAGGTTAATATGGATCTTTATGATGTTATGATAACACAGATAAATCCGTTGAATACTTTTTCCAATTTATTTATATATAGTATGACATCACAAGTATGACATTAATATTTCACAAATACTTCAGTTATTTTAATTACTTTTTGCACATATTAAGTCCAATATATTTTTATCAATTATATGAATATCCCATATCTACAGATACGTTACTTTACCAAAAATAAGTCTGTTTCATGCTTCCCTTTAATAATTAAACCCACTACTTCTCTTTGTCCCATCCCAAACCTGTTTCATCCTGGCAACCGACTTCTATACCATGCAATAAATAAGCTTTTAAGATTACCTTCAAATCTATGGTAGATTATTCCCAGTTAATTTATGCCTTAATATTGTATTGTACTCACTCGAGTTGCCTTTGGGTTCTGTTATTAGAGAATGTAGCAAAATTCGTTTCCCATTTACCTGAAGAAAGCCTGAATTGATTTCCATTTCTTTGACTAGAGGAAATAATGCTGTTATTATCCTGTGACTAGAGGAAATAATGCTGTTATTATCCTATGTTTTGGCTTTTGGGTGAATGTTACATTTTATTTCTATGAGACAAAGCCTGAAGAGCTCAATTCCTGTGCTATGGTGTGGGTGGTTGCATATTTCATATTCTAGGAACCTGTCAAAATGTTTTCAGAATTAGCTTTCCAATTTGACATTTCTACCAACATTCAGTTTCTCTGTTTCTTGGTATCAGTATTAAGGTCATTATTGTTTTATGTTAAGTAATTCCCATACATGTTTTGTGATGTCATTTTATTTTAATGTGCATTTATTTGAGGATTGATGATGTTTTTCTTGTGTTTTTTTTTACACAAGATGTATTTTGCTGGTTTTGAATTGATGTTCTTATTAGTTTTTGAGAGTTCTATGCACAGTCTAGATTTGAGGCATTCTTCAGTTATAAGATTTGCAAATATTTTATCCTTGACTACGAGTACCCTTCATCATCATTATCAACATCATTATCATCATCATCATCTTCCTCACTATTAGAATTACTACCATTACTTTTGTACATGTATGTACCGTCTTGGGGCTTGAACTCAGGGTCCCTGAGATTTGTTGCATTTTGTTAACAATTAACCCTTTGAGTCATACCTCACATCTGTGTTTTGCTGATTAATCAGAGTTAAGATTCTCAGGGACTTTATTTTGTGGTCTGGCTTCAAACAGCAATACTCAAATCACAGCGTCCCAAGTAGCTAGGACGAAATTGATGAGACCCTGCTCCCAAATTCTATTCACTAATTGTATATGAGCTTTCACAGACCAAATTATTTTACACTTTTATTGACTTCGACTATATCAAGTTTTCCTTTCCTATAATTTTAATGTGTAAGTTAAGAATGCTTCATCTCCAAAATTGTCAAGACATCTTTCTTTGCTTTATGTTTACATCACTCCTTTTGTTTTATATTCATGTTTAAATCCTGCTTGAAGGTAATATTTCAATAAGTCAATTTTCACTCTTTAATTCTCCCCAATACTGTCTAACCTATCACCACTTATTAATGAGAATTTCATTCCACAAATACTTAGTTTTACCCCTTATTAAATATTCCTTGATAATAATTATGTGGTTCTAATATGGTGCCTTACAGACACATTGAGCTGTGTAATCTTTCCTCTACAAACATAACATTTTACGCTAACAGGTTTAATATTCGACAGAGAAATATGTTCCAGTTTATTTTCCTTTGTCAATGAGTCAAAGAGTGCTGGTCAGGTGTTTTTAGAAATTGTCATAAACCTATAAATAAAACTGTGATGCTGGGTGCTGTTAGCTCATGCTTGTAATTCGAGCTGTATACAAGGCTGAGATCTGAGGATTGCGGAACAAGAATGTCTGAAAGACACTTACGTCCAATTAACCACCAGAAAGCCAGAAGTGGCACAGTTGCACAATAGGTAGAGCCCTCACTTTGAGCTGAAGAGCTGAGGGACAGCACCTAGGCCCAGATTTCAAGCCCCATGACTGATCAAAAAGTAGGGAGGCAATTTATATCTTTGTTCAATTGTATCCTCTAATCCACAAAAATGATATGTCCCCATTTATTCAGATTTTTATTTAGATTATATAATTTTGCTTTTATATTCAGCATTGTATAATTTTCAATGACGGTGGGTGAATATCACTTTAATACATTTTGACAGTGTGTAGAGTTAGCACAAAGAAATTCACAGTAAACAGTTGAGAAGTAAGGGACAATGGGAATGGAGAAATACAGAAACAGGTTAATCAGTCCCTTGATCAATATGTGAGTGTGTAAAATATTTCAATAAGATTTCTTTGTACAATTAATATACGCCAATTAATAAATATCTTCCAAAGGCATTGGTATTCAATATGACATAAAGGATAAATACAGTTTCTGTGGTGAAATGAAAGAAAGATACAGATAAGATACAGACAAATGAAAATAATAATACACATATGTCTATAGACATGTACATACACATCTGTATATTCATATATATGTATGCATATCTATAGGTATTTGTATATATACACATATTAAGTATGAATATATGCATATGTACACATAATGTGTATACATATACATTTATTTAAAGAGACGAATCAGAAATATGTCAAGAGCATATTAATGACAATGAAAAACTTTAGCCATCCTGAATAAGTTATCAAAAAGTCCAAATACTTATAGTAATTGTGTAAACAAACTAAAACATTTGGTCAACATTCTGAGGGCTCATGGCTCATCAGACTAGAAGTCTGTTGGTATCTAAGATAATACTAAAATGTTAAACTTGAGCCTATCTTTAAGACTGCTTAATGTTATTGTTTCTTAGAGTCAGTATTCTCTTTGTTGTTGTTGTTGGTGGTGGTGGTGGTGGTGGTGTTGGTGGTGGTGGTCTTGGTTGTGGGCCTTGAAATCTGGGCCTGGGTGCTGTCCCTCAGCTATTCTCCTCAAGGCTAGAGCTCTACCACTTGAGCCATAGCGCCACATCTGGTTTTCTGATTGTTTATTGGAGATAAGAATCTCATGGACTTTTCCTGCCCAGGCTGGCTTTGAACCGTGATCCTCACATCTCAGCCTCCTGAGTAGCTTGGATTAAAGGTGTGAGCGATCGGCACTGGGCTTGAGACAGTATTCTTAGTATAAGTTAAAAATAGAAGTGGTTTGGAACCAAGCTATAGAAGACTGTCTTTTTGGTTTCAGAAGAGAGCTGTCAGGTACGTTATGAGTAAATAGATTTAGCAAAAATTGAACATATAAATCCACATGGAATGCTAAAAACCATTTTTGCGAATTCCAAAAATGTTAAGGACATGACTGTAATAATTACCTTGTTAGTAAAGAACATGTTTGAGCGTTCTGTCTTTATTGTTACTGTTGTAATGTACAACATCATTTTATTCATTTTTGTTGTTTCCTTTGTATGTTCTTTCCCCTATGGCATATCCCCTGTTGCCACTATACTCGATTTTGATACCGTACATCTTGTATACACACACACACACACACACACACACACACACACACACACACACACACATAAAATCTTTGGAGAGGAAGGTGAATTCCAAAATGCTGAAACAAGGACACAGGATGACCCACTGCAACAAAGATACCCACAAAGACAGTATATTGGAAACGAACTCACCACTTCATGCTGCGAGTGGTGGGATGATAGGAATGTAGGAGCTGGGGGAAGGAAGGAATAGTGGGACAACAACAAGGAAAGGAAGGGGTAACAATGGTCAACAAGTAATGTACTCATTGCCTTACTCATGTAACTGTAACCCTTCTGTACAACATCTTAACCATAAAATAAAATAAAGTAAAATCAATAAAGGATATGTTTGGCAAATAAAATTAAATGATAACTTACAGACAAATGAAAATAATAATATACATATGTCTATATACATGTACATACACATCTGTATATTCATATATATGTATACATATCTATAGGTATTTGTATATATACACATATTAAGTATGAATATATGTATATGTACACATAATATGTATACATATACATTTATTTAAAGAGACGAATCAGAAATATATTAAGAGCATATTAATGACAATGAAAAACTTTAGCCATCCTGAATAAGTTATCAAAAAGTCCAAAGACATATCTCTATAGTAATATAACAACAACAAAGGGAGACATGGAAAGATCATAACATACCTAGACATTGCATACATATAGAGATTAGGGGAAATAGAAACAACAATAAGATAGCCCTGCACAACCACTATGTAGAAATTGGAATCCTTATACATTGGTGTTTGACACTTAAAATGATACAGTTTCTTAAATATACTGGCGATCTTTAAGATATTACACATAGAGTACACATAGAGTTGCCTCTATGATCCAGGATGTTGAATCATAATTTTATATACAAAATATGTTTCAACATAAGTCCAATGAGACACATGTACAAGAATATACATAGCAAAACCTTTTACAATACCATATAATAAAATATTGAAATCCCCATTGAAGATGTTATACCAGTATACACATGCATATAAAACAATATGTTCTATCCATGAGAAAAATTTGCATGGACTTACTTTGGAAACAGTAATATTACATGGGCTAAATGGATAAAATAGATTATATTTTCTGATCACATGAGCTTTTTAATGTTGGCACATCTGTAGATATAGAATATGAAATAATAGCTGCTCAAGGGGAGGGTAGGTTGAAATGATGACAGGAAGTAATTACTGATAAATATTGCAGTACTTTGAGAGAGTAGCAATGATAAAATGTTCTAGAACTGAGGGTGATGTTCTTACATCAACTCTTTAACATTCTAAGAATCATTGTATTTTATCGAAGAATTACAGAGTATATTTGCATTAACCTTAGGAAAAATTTTAGAATAGTAGTCAGTGAATCTGAGTGATAATTTAGAATTTAAAAGCACAGAATTCTGTAATGTATAAGTTTAGTATGTTGATGAATGAGACTATCAAGAAAATATGATCTGTGATATATTCTCTGAGTGACTACACATGATATTGTGAGTGAGTGAATATTCTAAAAAATTATGTAAATATAGGGATGAGAGAGAATTGAGAGGGATGAGGGATAATGATCATCAAGATGCATTGTACTGGCCATGGAATGTAGCTTAGTGGTAGACTGCTTGCCTTGCATGTGTGAAGCCCTGGGTTTGATTCCTCAGTACTACTTAAACAAAAAAAAAAGAGATGGAATTGGCACTATGACACAAGTTGTAGAGTGTTAGCATGAGGAAAAGAAGCACAAGGACATTGCCAAGGCCCTGAGTTCAAACCCCAGGGCTAGCCTAAATATAAAAAAAGATGCATTGTATTAAGCCAGGCACTAGCAGCTCACACCTGCTGTCCTAGATACTCAGGAGGCTGAGGATTGAGGTTTGAAGCCACCCCAGCCAGGAAAGTCTGTGAGATTCTTATCGCCAATTAAATCTCAGAAAAATCTGAAAGTGCTGCTGTGCCTCAAGTGGTAGAGTTCTAGCGTTCATTCAGAGGAGCTCAGGGACATCGCCCAGACCCAAAGTTCAAACCTCAGGAGAGAAAAAAATTTAAAAAAAACCTCAATGAACACTATTCATAAACTGCTTTGTCAAACAGCAATTTCCATAAAACCACTTCAAGTTAATTAAAAAATGTGATTAGAATAAAATACAAGTCATTTTGGGAACAAGACATAGAATTAAAAGGTTGTTTACAGGGGACAAAGTAAATTTTATATCATGCAGTTTGGGTTGAAATGTTCTTCAGTCTTCTTACATCATTTATTAAATTGACAATACTGCCAATAATAGGTCAATTTCCTTGAGGAACAGGGTGAATTCTGCTGTCTTTTCATAGCAAACAATAGTGTTGAATTGTTTGCCTCTTATTGAAGTATATCTAATATTTTAAAGTAGATTTGTCCTAATATAATATTAATTTAATCAATCATTTCATTAGGGCGATGTTGGTCAGATTTTTTTCCAGTAAATTTTATCCCTTATAATAAATGAAAGCGTGCTGTGTCAATCTCCTAATAATATAACAAAATACTTTATAAAATTAACATAAAAGAAGGAAAGATTAATCTTGACTTCTGCGTTTATACATTTCAGTTTATGTTTCTTATCATCATTGCTTTGGTTTGGTGGTGGCACATTACCCAATGTCAGGAACATGTGATGGAGTATGTGTATTCACGGAAACCAGGAAGTAACGAAGAGGAGGAATTGAAGTCAGGAAAGGGAGAAAGTGGAGGAGGGGAAGAGGGAAAGGTAGAAGTGCAGGGAGCCGGGACAAACGCCATTACAAGATGGCGCCCACTTCCTTTCAGCTTAGAAGTAAACAACTCCATATTAGGCAAGTGCTTGGCGGGGCTGCGAGTCCCCAGCTGTGCGTATGCGCCATCATTATGAATCCTGAGCCAATCCCGTGGCACCTGGTGACGGTAGAAGGCGGACAGCCAATCCTGAAGCGACCCGTGTTCCAAACCCTATATAAGCGGCTGCATTTCCTTGCTCGCTCTCTTGCGCTCAAGCTCTCCCTTCAACTAAAAGGCTCTCCAATAAAGTGTGATCTGAGAAGACTCCTGGTGTGGTGGTCGTTCTTCCTCGCTGGCCGAGAAGGCGTTCGCTGCATAGAAGGAGACAGGGAAGTAAAAGAAGGAAGAGGAAGAAAGGATTTTGATCTTAGCATCCTTTTTGATCACTCTTTCTCAGTGACCAAATCTCCACGACTATGCCCACTTGAAAGGGTTCACCTCTTTATGGCAACATAGTGAAAGCTAATTATTAATCCCAATCCTTTATGATTTCAGATTTAATTTCTAGAGTGGTGCATAATATTTCTATACAATTGTGATAACTACAACAGAATATTTAGGGACACCTAAATATTTACTTGAATTAAGCAGAGAAGCTATTTGGCATAGAGGTCGTTTGGTTTTACCATTGCTGGAGAGATGAATGAAATATTTTGAGTGCAAATACCTTTTATTTAACAGATAAAGAAGCTTCAAGAAATTTCATTTTTAACCTTCTAAAATGACTATTTCATCTAACTCATAATGACTTGAATTTTTCATAATCTTATGGCATTTCCAATCAAGTATTTGTCCTCTATAGTGAGGTTCTTTCTTGCCAGTTGAAACAAAAGTGAATATTATCACTATCATTTATTTCTTAGTTATTCTATAGAGAGCAGGCATATTATGAATTTCCTGCCATTCAAAAATAAGTTATATTCAAGTCTATTGGAATTATTGGATAAGTGATGGATTATTTTGCTTTAGTTATCTCATATTGAAATTAATTCAATTTATAAAAATACCTGTTGACATAAAATACACAAAATTCAGTGTTTCTCTGAAATTACTTGTTACTCAAACCTCAGAAATACATGACCAAAAACTGAGATTTTTATATACTCAAAAATTTTATGAATCTACATTTTTATGTCAAATATAGTTTAGGTTTAAAGGAAGAGAAAATCATGTGACCACAGTAGATAATATTTAATTCAATGTAAAATTGCTTCATTCAGCATGACAGAGCCTATTGCTTTTAGCTGACATGAAAAATTTGATTAACTATCCCTTTTTTGCTTTTAAATAATAGAATATTTCAATTTGTCCAAAGATTCTGTCATTTCAACTTTTGAGTGTATATCTTTTTAAAAAAATGAAAACTGTTTTTCAAATTGCAGGTTCAGGTTTAATAACTAAATAAATATCTAAATGTTAATTTGTTAATTTGAGCCCCTAGAATTCAAATAATATGAAATTTAATTTAGTCTTGGATATATTAAATCTGTGCTGAATATGGGTGTCTCAATCTTGTAATCCTTACTACTCAGTACGCTGGGGTTCAAAGCCCACACACATCACAACACACATACATATGTCACACACAAATCACACATGCATCACAACACACAAACACACACACACACACACACACACACATACACACACACACACACACACACACACACATACACAAAGCCAAAAATGGAACTGTGACACAAATGATAGAGCAATATCTTTGAGGGGGAAAAAAAAAACCTAAGGGATACGTCTTGAGTTCAAATCACAAGAAACACACACAAAATATTATACCAAAATTTTTATTTTAGTTTGAAGAAATAAACAATATCATGAAAAGTAATATTTGTCATATATCTTGCAATGTTTGTGAAGTTGTTTTAGTATAATTTGTCTTAAGATAAACATAGGTTATTAAAATTAATATTAAACTAGTTAATATATATAATTAATCATAACACCTTGGAGTACAACAGTAGGTATTTTTTCCATAGCCATAAGAAATATTCTGAGTAAAAGAAAGAAGGGAAGATTGGAAGAAAGAAAGAAAGAAAAAAAGAAAGAAAGAAAAAAGAAAGGAAGGAAGGAAGAAAGAAAGAAAGAAAGAACGAAAGGAGAGAAAGAGAGAGAGGTAGGGATGGAGGGAAGGAGGGCGGAAACAAAGAAGGAAGGAAGGAAAAAAGGAAGGAAGGAAAGAAGGAGGGAATGAAAGAACGAAGGAACGAAGGGAGGCAGGGAGAAAGGAAGGGACAAAACAATTTAATTTATAAAATCTGTTATTAGTCCAACATAAACTTCATGTAATTAACCCTTTAGTAAATTTAAGTTTGCAATTTTCACTTCTTCTCATGCTCTCCATGCATGAATGAAACCAACAAATGAAGCATCATAAATAACCAGGTGAATCTGTTTGCATCTGTAGTAATATGTATGTGAATCTTTTTCTCATTTTCTATACATTGCAAGCAATTTACACTTAGTTATAAATATTCTAAAAATTGATGTAACCAAAGGATGTTAATATATTATATAATGTGAATACTGTATTTATAATGCAATTAATATTACACTCTTCATATTATATTAATTATAAAAATTTTATTATGTATTTTATCAGAGAAATTAGAATCCTCTGATTTTGGTGTCTGTGGGAGGCCTAATAGTAGAAAGTAATTACAATCAAAGGAGATCTGTATTTGTTGGTTCAAATGAATATTTCTGAAAGCAATTAACTCATCGGAGATTGTTCAAATACATCAGAAGGACCTTAGAAAGGCTGTACATGGCATAACATGGCTATATATAATGTGGTTCAAGAGCCACTAAACTATCATACTTCACCTTGCCATCACGATAATTATTCCCATTGTAAGAAGAATCATTCACTAAGTCACATGATATAAGCTTGTCCTTAAGTTATTATCCTCTATGAAAAATTATCCAAATGATACACTACACTGAGTTAAAGCAAACGTTGCAAAGTGTATTGGACGATGTAATTCCTTTCAGTTACACATGTTGAAATTCTATTTCCCTTTCTGGTGACATTAGAATCAGCCTTTCACAGATGACACCACAATAATCATCCTGATAAAAGGAGCCCAATATAATTACTCTGCCATGTGGATGTCCAGCAAATAGATTAAGCTGAAACAGAAAGTAGAACCCCATAAGACAAGGAATTGCTTTGAACAACCATTTTTATAATCAATGTTCAAGCTTCTAGAATATAGGTAATATATTTCTGATGGTTTTATGCCACATACCTTGAAGAATTCACTTATAAAAGCCCAATGGTTGACAGAAAGCACAGTAGTTTGAGTTAAATATCAAAAATTCTGATAAAAAAGGATTCATAATATTTTATTATTTGAAATTTATTCTCCAAGTCCCCAAGTTAAAAATATTCTTAAATGGGAATTAAATTGAGGTTCAACTCTAATCAACTATCATAATTAATTTTTCAAATATTTTTATTATCTTTAAGTAGTTGTACAAAGGAGTTGCCATTCACTAAACAGTTTATCATAATTAATTTTCCAAATATTTTTTATTATCTTTAAGTAGTTGTACAAAGGTGTTGCCATTCATTGAAACAGTTTATGGATACAGTGCATCTTGATCAATGTCATCACTTTAAACATTCTCATCCACCCCTCCCAATCAACAAAAGTCCTTATATATCTCAATATTATGTTATCGAATTACTTGCCATTTAGCAAAGCAGTTTATGTGTACAAGCACCTGGAATTCTGTTATCAATTCAACATCTTCACTCTCATTTAACACTATGCCTTCCTTTGTATATTTCAATTCTGGGAAGTAAACAATGGATTCTTGCCTGTATTCTATTCTTTTCACCTTCAATTTCCTACCCCTCTCAAATTGCGCCCCCCCCCCCGTCCTCTCTTGCAGTACACATTTACTGGAAATTGTTTTGTTGGGTTTTGATTAGTCTTTTAAGAAACTTAGGGTATTTTCACTCTCCATGAACTCTGACACTTCAGATAATTCATTTGTACCTCCTTGCATACCATCCAGTGTGTTTACTTTTACATTAATAGGCACCTTGTACCTACCACAAATGAGGAAAATCATGCAACCTAAGTTTTTCTGGGTCTGCTTTATTTCACTGAATATGATTATTTCTAAGTGTTTCATTTTCCTTACGAATGGTGCTATATTATTCTTTCTTATGGATGAACAGAACTCCATTATGTATGTATATATGTATGCATTTATGTGTATATATACATATGTATATATGTATGTATGTATGTATACATATATATATATGTATATACATACATACTTGTGATTAGGGATCAATAAAATTATATATATATATAACTTATATGTATATATAATACATATATACATATGTAATTCTTGATCTCTTTTTACAATGAGAGTCATCTGAGCTGATTCCATATGTTGGCTACAGAAAATAATGTAACATAAACATGTTTGTTCTGATAGCTGCAGTGCGGCCTTGTTTCTGCTCTATTGGATAAATGCTCTTAAGTGGAATTGCTGGATCATAGGTAGCTCTCTATTCGGTTCTGTTGGCAACTTCCAGTGTTTTCCAAAAGGGGTGAACAAGATCACATTCCCACAAACAGTTTAATAGAGTTTCCTTTGGGCCACAACCCTATCAGTATCTGTGATTGTTCATTTTTTCATGACATTGTAACAGGGGTGAGATGAATCTCAGTTGTGTTTGGATTTGCATTTCTTTTATGGAGAGAGATGTGTATATTTGTCATTCTTACTACTTCTAAGAAGTTATCTTTAAATCTTTATCCCATATATTAATTGGGTTCTTGTTTGTTTGAGGGTTTATTTTTGTTGGGTTTAACTTATTGATCTCTAACTATGGGTTAGTTATGAAAACCCTTGCCTGATGCTTAGCTAGTAATATTCTTCCATTCTGTTCTCTTTATATTCTGCTAACTTTTCTTTTGCTATGAAGAAACAACTTCAGTATGAAGCAATTCCATTGATCCAGAAAAAATAATATTACACCAATCATAAGGAAATGGAAAGACTTGGAACAAACTTATAGAAAGAAACTTTAGAAAACAAAACTTATAGAAAGAAAGACTCAAATATATACAGGTTGTCTGATTTCCCTCATTTGTTGTATTAGAATGTGCCTATAATTCTACAAGTAAACACAGTTGGATGGTAAAAGAAAGAACATTACACTTAGACATCATAAATTACAAAAGATTCTAAACATTTATACAGTGAGCTCAAAGGAGGATGCTCTTTGGAGAGGATCACAAATTCTCAATAGTTATATGAATATTATCATATAAAATAATGTTCATCAAAATGACTTTCAAGAAATGATAATGAGAGTTCTTTTATTGTTTTGATTTTTCCTTCTGTCTTCTGAAGCTGGTTGTTTTTTTGCACCTTTGGTCTTATATGTAAGTTTGAAAAGTGCAAGGGGGAACAGAAATGATGGGACAAAGGGTGAACAAATGCAGCAGTGCTACTCAATAGACACTACATTAAAATTGAACTATACAACGTGGGGGCAGGGAGGTTGAAAGGGAAAAACTGGGAGAAGATGAGGGAAGAGGTGACACTGTTCAAAAAGAAATGTGCTCATTATCTGACTTATGTAATTGTATCCCTTCTGTACATCATTTTTACAAATTAAAAATGGACCTCATAAACAGGCCAGAGTAGCTATACTAATATTAGATAAAATAAGCTTTAAATTAAAAGTGCTATGAAAGTAAAAAGAGGCAAAGAGGGACCTTAAATATTGATAAAGAAAAGTCTCCATCAGGGGGATATAAGAATTCTGGGCTGGGAATGTGGCTCAGTGGTATAGGACTTGCCTTGCATGCATGAGGCCCTGGGTTCGATTCCTCAGCACCACATAAGCAGAAAAAAGCCGGAAGTGGCGCTGTGGCTCAAGTGGTAGAGCACTCACTTTGAGATGAAGAGCTTAGGGATAGTGCCAGGCCCAGAGTTCAGGACCCATGACCGGACCCAAAAAACAACAACAAAAGAAGAATTCTAAATATCAATGCCCTGAATCCTAGAGCTTCTAAATTTTTCTACAAATACCACTTACCCTAAAATCATGCATACATCCAAACAGATTGTTGGTTGATTGAACACATCATTTTACTTCTGGACAGGCCATCCAGGTAAAAACTTAGCAAAAAAACTTTAGAGATAAATAACTGCATTGACAAGCTATAACTAACAGATATCTACAGATTATTTAATCTAGCAGCATCACAATATATATTCCTCTCAGCAACCCATGGAATGTTCTCCACAACCCATGGTATGTTCTCCAAAATAGATCATATCTTAGATCACAAGGAAAATCTGTGAAATTCAAAAATAAAAATGAAATTCTCCTTGAATCTTGACAGACCACAATGGGACCAAATTAGATATCAACATCAAAAGGCATCACAGAAAATTCTGAAACTCACAGAGACTAAATAACACATTGTTAAATCATCAGTGAGTCACTGATGGGATATGGAGGGCAGTTCTAACGTTTATGGAATTCAGTGAAAGTGAACACACAAAATACTGCCTCCTCTGGGATACAACAACACAGGCAATACTCAGAGGAAAATTTATAGCTTTGAGTATGTGTCGCAACAAACTAGAACAATCTTGAATCAACACTAATGATGCACTACTAGGTCCTTGAAAAACAGGAACAAACCAAACCAAAAACGGTAGACAGAAGTAATACAAATTAGATTAAAGAAATACATGAATCAGAGTCTCAAAAAACATACAAATAATCATAATTGACTTTTATCTACTAGTAGCTCACAAATTTGCCCAATGAATGTCAGTGTAGCTATTTTCAGAGATAGACTCAACCGCTCAAACCAGTGAACAAAACAAACTACTAGGATTCTAAGAAACAAAGATTTGTTTGCCTTTAAATAGATTTATTCTGTTTTTATTATTAAGGTGATTTAAGAGTGATTATAATTACATGAGTCAGGTAATGAGTACATTTCCTTTTATGGAATGTCTTCAGTTCCTTTACTTGTTCCCAGTCCTACGCTACTGTCCTCACCCATGTGTTAGATCGTTCACTTTCATCAAAGTTCAATGAACTCCACTGGTGCCATTTGTCACCGATTTCCCTAAAGCTCTGTGCCTACCCTCCACCTTCTTGAAGATGTAAAATGAATATACCAGACATAAGGTAAAGAAGACAGAATCATCACAAACTATAAACAATAACAACAGACACAAAACAAAAAAGGAGTCTTCTGTTTCCATATCTCATAGTTTGTTATAGTTATGTAAATCATGTTATATAAATATAATTATTGTTTATTGTAAAGTCAATTCAGGGATTGAAGTGTGATAACTTATAAGTTTGCTTTCTATTTAAGTAATGATTTTATTTTAACATTAAATGTGTAACACAATTCAAGTCCTAGTGTAATCTGAAGGTTTAGATTTAAAGTTAAATTTTCAAAATGTCTAATAGTTCTATTTTGGCAGCCAAAATGAAAAACAGGAAAGTTTTATCCTCAAGAATTAAATAACTTCATGTACAAAAAGGTAAAATAAATGTAATATTAATTTTGTGGAAGTAATAAATCAAATACAATTGCAATGCATCAATTCCATAGGTTATGAGAACTATTGATAAAATTAATACAACTTGTTTTAACGAGATTACTTAACACATGAAACAAGTGATAATTTTCTTTTCTAGGTGAAGTGGATAAAGAAATTAAAGCCCAAAGATTCCAGTGTCCTGTGTGCTTAATACGTGTCAATTTACACATATGCTTTGCTCATCTAACGTTAATTGAAGATAACTGAGAACAGGACTAGAATGGAAAGAATCACTCAAATATTTACTTTTATTTTGTGACTAAATATGTTTTTTATATCTCTTTATTTTATTTCAAAAATATGGTAAATTTATTTAAGTCACATCAATAATAATGAGAAATAATCAGCCCCTAGCTCTTTAAAAGACAATCAATAAGAAAGGAAACAACAAACATAAAAATTGAACCTCATTTTGAAATGGTCTTTGTATATTGTGGTTCTTTGTAATTGTGGATTATGTGACTATCCCATGAATCTCGGCTAAAATCACTACGGCTACTGGAAGGAAATTTCAAAATATAGTGCAGCTAACACAGCTGTGCAGTTGCTTGTTGGTTTCATTACAGTAGCAGCAGGGCATAAAATGTGCAAAGGAAAAAATTCTACTACTTTGCAGGCAAGAATGTGATGAAAAGCATACTGTTATCTTCTTAGATGAAATATGAAGACCACACTTTAAAAGCTTACTAAACGATCAGCCCTTTAAACAACAGTGCCATTTTTAAGGCACTCTAGACAATTCAAGTCCTTCTTCTCCCCACAACCATTACTGCCATTCACAAATCATTGCCAAGGTGAATTTGCAGTTCTTTTAGATATTTCAAATGGCTTATGAGTAACATAAACAATAATTCCAGTTTTTGAGAAAATTTAATTTACAATCAGCAAACAAATCAGATTCAACTCCATAGCATAACCTTTAGGAAAAATGAATTAAGGAATATGGCATGTACTTTGTAATTTAATATTAGACATTAGAGCAAAATGCCAGAAAAAGAATCTGCAAGAAATAAACAGAAGTCTTTGATAAGATATTAAAGATTACCTAGGGACAAGTAATTTTACCTACATTTCTTATTATATGATAGCATATTTTTATCTGCTAATCAGAGAGACTCAAAAAGATTTTTAAATATGATATGAAAAATGCATCGTCATGAATGAATGAAATCAGGAAGTAGATGGCTCAGGAGCTGGGTGGTTTGTTAAATATTCTCATTATTTTGAATGATCTGGTGTTTTTTGTATGTGTGGAATTATGAATGTATTTTATGTCTGGGCAGGAAAGTTTGATTATTAGAACATTGTCTGATATCCAATGTAAGGAACCTAATCAGAGTGATAAATATGTGTGTGTTTGTGTGTTTGTGTGTGTGTGTGTCTGTGTGTCTGTGTGTGTGCCTGCAAGTCTGTGTTTAGAAGGAAGAATCTTATTATGCTCAGGGTATATATTTAATTCTATTAGGTATACTACATTAATGACAGCAGATAAAAGTAATTAACATTTTGTGCCATATGTTTGTGTTCATATGATTGTATGAAAAAACTAAAAAGTTATGTTTGGGGTATGAGTTTTGTGAAAGGTCAGCTGAAATTATAAACATTTGGAATCATCAGAAAGATATCAATGGCAATCTTTTCAGTGTAGATCAATTTTAGACAACACTTGCAAGAATATGTAATCTTACATGGAAATGCAATATTTATTGATTTTTTTCCATAGCTACAGTATTCTATAAATTTGTAGGAAAACCAGTTAAATTATGGAAACATAAAAGTAATGCGATTATTTATTGCATACAGTATTACACTTTAGTTTCATTGTCAAAATACCTTTATTTCAACTATATAGGAAGGAAAACCCTAAATATTACAGTTCATGCCATATTTCATTGGGAAGCTTTGTCTGTATCAATAAGTTTATTTCTTTTGGTTCTGCTTTCCTATTCATAACTCTGTTTCTCATACTATTCTTCTAAGGACTTTTTCTTTCTTCCCATTTAGGCTTCAACATACCTCATGCTCTGTGTGTTTGCTAACAGTAGTCAGTCTACCATTTGAACCATGTCTCCCGCCCAGAAATTTTTGTAGTTAATTGGCGATAGAACCTTATGAACTTTACCACCAGCCTGAAAACCATTATCCTCCAAGTCTCATCCTTCTTAATTGCTAGGATTATAGAGATGAGTCATGGACCCCAAGAAGCAATGACTTTTCATGTCTTATAGATTCCACATGTTTGCTAGTAATTGTAATAATAAACTACCATAGATTGGGTAGCATTAACACTGTAAATACATTGACTCTGAGTTTGTGGAACTAGAACTCCAACGTCAGAGTTGGCTTCTTCTGAGTCCTCTTTCCTTGGCATGTTCAAGGCCTTCTGCTTCTCTTGGAGGACACTTCAACTTAAATGCTACCTTTGAGATTCTGTTTCCAAATGCAGTCACTTTCTGAGGTAATGGGTTTTTGATCTTTAGTATGATGTCAGTGGGACAGTATCCAACACATAACAAATTACTTAATGGATAGAAGAAAATCTCTAATAAGAAATTATTTGGTTTGGACACAGAAGTTATGGTTGTACTTTTAAAACAATTAGCAAGAGAGGTAAATGTTTTATTAAAGCTTGTAAAACCAGTATGAAGTCTTGACCTTAGACATGCCAAATTCTTACGCTGGCACACACTTAAATTTCTAGCGCTACTGGGGGATTGAACCCAAAACCCTGTACTTGTGAAACAGCATTTCTACTACTGCCATACTTGCAGATTGTAATTGGATTGCTTATTTTGAGGTAGTATCACTATGCCTGGGCCTGACTGGACTGTGGTAATCTTAACACAAGTAAAAAAGATTGCACCCAGCAAATGGTTAGAGTTTCTGAAACTTCTTTTTGTGCTAGGCTTGCCTGGAACTGGAATCTCTAATCTGTTTCCCAAGTAGATAAGATTACAGATTTGAGCCACTTTATCCAGTAAAAGTATATTATTTGAAAATATCGTGATATTGCCTATATTTGTGATTAACATACATAACTAATCTTAAATTTCTCCCTCTTTTGTTTAATACTCTGAGTTGAAAACATTGGCTTACTTGATATACATGGCTTTGTTTTGGATGGAATTCCATAAGAATCCAAAAAAAAAATCTCCCAAAAGTTTATGTCAAAAATCATGGAAAAAAGGCTGCAGGTTGGAAAAAAATTGATCCTTAAGTTATAAATGCAATATATTTATAGTGTTAGTCAATGCTTTCTTAAGTATGAGAAGAGAAGAAAGGCAGAAATGGAAGGATGTCAGATATAATTTTGATAACCTACTAAGTCTCTGTAGAAATTCTGTAGTTGTCACTTCATGTTAACTTCCTTTCTTAAAGCTTCCTTTATTACAACCCTGTGGGTTGGACTGATTGGTTACTCTCTCCAGGAAATGAGGCTGATTTTAGAAGGCTGATGGTGTGTTAAATAAGGAATGATGAGAATTAGCACAGATATTGTAACAGAATGAGCCAACCAGGTTCAACTGCTGAACAGCAAAAGAAAGCTAAGTATCAAATCTGATGATCCACATTGGAAGATATATAGATAGATACGTATACATATACATTTATTTGCATGCATGAAATAGTAAATCTCCATTTGAATATAGAGAAACTTGACCTGACAATTATTAAATTATATCAAACTGGTTGCAGGAAACGTACAGAAAAATATCAATAGTTAGCATAGATTTTGCATAGATTTTTTTAAAGGATGAAAATTCTTTCTTCATAATATACTTTACACATACCCTTAGTATGTTTTAAGTATTTTTACATTGTGGTAGGAACATCTCTACAATGCTGAGAATTGGAATTACACACAATATGCAACATGGGTAGGCACTGGTGGTTCGAGGATTTAATCTTAGCTAGTTAAGAGATTGAGATCTGAAGATTACAATTTGAAGCCAGCAAGAGTAGGAAAGTTCTTGTGACTCTTTTCTCCAATTAACCACAGAGGCAAATGGAGTTCCAGTTCAAATTGTATGTCGATCATTGGCCTTGACCAGAAAAGCACCATTCAGACCCTGAGTTTAAGCCCTAGGATCAAAAGAAACAAAAACACATAATACAACATGCAGTTAGATATTTTATAATGAGGCACATTTTTATGTACTCTACATTGTTAGAAAGACTAGACTTCTCTGTTAGCTTTATAACCTACCATAATAAGTGATATTGTCCATGTATTAAGCAGAAAGGCTTACTCAGATTTACAAGTTTGAAGATTTCAGTGTATGTTCAGTTGGTTTTATTGCTTTGGTGGCCTGTGCCAAGACTATGTCAAGGTGGGGAGTATGTCAAAGAGAAATGTTTGTGACCTAGAATGATTAAAATATAAAAGAAGAAAGTAGATGAGAGACTATGTTTTCATGGGTTTCACTCTGAAGAACTCAATCTCCAGAAGAACTATTCAGGTATTCTCCACAGTCTGGGAGGGAATGGAAAGCCATTTTTCTTTCACACATAGGTCTTTCTGGGGCATACTAAAATCAAATGGCAACATCTTCACCAATAACAGAATATTAGTCCATTGTGATTTACAGAATAAGTTTCCTGGCATATATTTTCTTTTGTACTTCTTTTTGTGGGGGTGATATAAATATTTTTTTCCAGAAAAAAATCATTATCCACCAAATTTATGATGTCATATAATCAGAGAGTTTTTTTGAATAAATTAACACAATAGTAGGCTCATTTTATGCCAACACAAAATATAAACACTAATTACATTTTCACTGAACAACCACTCAGCAAAAATCATGAAATAATAAAGTCCAAGTCCATGTCAATTTTTTTTTGTCAGTTGTGGGGCTTGAATTCTGGGCCTGGTCACTGTCCTCAGCTCTTCAGCTCAAGGCTACCACTGTACCACTTAAGCCACAGTGCTGTTTCTGGTTTTTAGGCGGTTTATTGGAGACAATTGTCTCACAGACTTTTCTGCCTACGCTGGCTTTGAACCACTATACTCAGAATGTCAGATTCCTGAGTATCTAGGATTACAGGCATGAGCCACCAAATCTTAGATCCAAGTCAATTTTAAACAAGCAATCTTAGTGAAACTTCTGGCTTTTTTCCAATAAAAGTCTATTTTTTCAACATTAGTTTATAACTATGAGTTATTTTTAGATGTAACTGGGAATTTTTTAATAGAAACAAATACAATTTTTACTATTACTAAGTATCTCACAAAAATCCAGTGTAATTGATTTTCTCCAAAGTCAATTATTTCATACTATCTCACATTATTATTATTACATTCTATATTGCATATCATGTGAAGCGAAAATAGAAAATAGTTTGAATAATTTCATATAAATTAGTAGATGCTATTTTAGCATTATAAAGTCACATCTGTGGTTTTAAATGAAGGAAATAAAAATGTGAAGTGTGTCCCAAATAAACAAAAAATTCTGAGTTCATACAGACAAAATTATTACCATTGGAAATAATGAGGCAAGAGGAGGCAGAATTCAAATCACGTCAAACATTATCTGTTATTCTCCCTCATCTTCCACTAACAAGACCTCCCTGGTTCCAGTTGTCACAAAACTTCAAGTGTCTCTCTTAGAATTCTATGTGGAAAAGTTCTAAGTCACTGATTCTTTTTCTACTTTGTGTTATATGAGACAAAATTTAGACACAAAACAATTGAAATAAAATGCACACATATGTTGAAGTCACCACAGCTGGAAAAACAACCAAGAGATTGGAATTCCCCCAGGAACAAAAACATGTTATACCCAGTTTTTTAAAGTACTAAAACCTCAAATACATGTTAATTTGAGTAGAGTATAAGGATAACTATCTCTCAGAAATAAGGTTGTGTTAATTTATAATTAAATTCATCTAGATGAACATAATATAGCAAATCCCTTGAATGGATCAAATTGTTTAAAACAAAAGTAACTGTATGTGAAGTAAGATCTGCACATATTTAAAAGGAAAAAATGCTACAGTATCAAATCACAAACAGCATGACTTACTTGAAAAGTTCAGAAATGCAATGAATAAGTCCAATAGTATCCATATTGAGAACTATCTACTGATGTAACAAGAACAAAATGAGCAAATGATAGAATCTGAGGAGCATACATGAGTGTACATAATTTAAAACTACTCTAAATTACAGTGTAGAAGACTGAATGTGGGTTACCTAAAGGAAACCATAAACACATGATATAAATGAAATAAAAAAAATCTAATGAAAACAGACAATAGAAGTAATTTCTGTAAAAAATATTATTTTAATAAATGGTGGTCAAAATCTTTCTAGCACTGACAAAATTTCACACCTAATTGGTTATATCCAAAACAGACCCAAGTTACTCGAGCTGATTTGAAACTTTGGCAAAGTAGCAGGATACAATTGTAACATTATTACGGATTTGACTCGGGCATGGAATTCATTTCCTCTTTGATCCGACAAATGAAGATATGAAAGAACATAACTTCTCCAACTACATATCAAGACCTAACTAAACATATAATCAAAAACTTATCATGCAAGCTCTATTGCAAACTGGCGTATAAGAAAAATCAATCATACTAATTCTGTACTTATTTTAAATAATTTTTTCCATAAATTATTTCCTTTAGCTTGCATTTTTAAAACATTGTGTTAAATGGTGTATAACTTGGTAACTAATTTTGGATGCTTCCTTAAATTTTGTTCTGAGTATAATGTCTCAATTCAGTTCCTAACCCATGAAATGATGTTGATTTCAAAACAAATGCTCATAACCACTGTTTATAATACACAGAATCTCATAAGCATGATTTCAGTAAGCATAGGTTAACATTTTGATATCACGGTCTCATGACTGATGAGGCAGATCTGCATGAGTATAGTTGTACATAGGTTCCTCAGCCTAAATTTAATCACTGTTAAAAAATGTTTATATCTTTGTCACTCATCAGAGATTTAACCTGAGTATAAAGCCTAAGGAAAATGATAAGGTAAGAATTTAGCTTTTCTGAATATAAAGTAATGAAAAATCCAGCATAGAGTAACTCATTGGTTTAAAGTCAACCTATTTCCCCAAAACATTCTTATCATTTCCTTACAATGTGTATTATTCTCAAGACGGGAAATGGGAATGTGAGAAGAAGACTAACCAAGTATTGTCTTTGAATACAAATAATTTGGATGTACCTCTTTATTTCATTATAGGCTTTTTGGATAAAAACTGTTTGATTAATTGATTTCCATGTCAAGTATAACATATCCTAGTTGCATATACCAAACTACATTCAGTAAATGGTATGTAGCGATTAAGTAATGAAAACATATTCAATAGCAAAAAGTATATACTTATAGCGATAATATTTTGAAGAGTGTATTGAAAATATTCTAATATAATAATTAATTGGATTGACCAATTTCACATTGACAACAACTAACTAGAATATTTTAATGCTAAATCGACAAGATTGTCTTTCTAAAGGAGCAAAACCAATTTCTCCTTTCACTTTATCAGGGAAAAAACTGAACAAAAATTGGAAATTAACATATAAATCTATAACAACTGGAATGAATTTTTGTCTTTTTATTAGCAAATATTAATTTCAAAAAGTATTTTGTTATGTTATACACATAGGTTCATATAATGTAGCTTGATAAATTTTATTCATTTTATTAATTTCATAATCCTATTTTTATACTTTTATTATGCCATCATACTAACATAAACTATTTGAAAATATATACTCCACAATATTTCTCTTTACCTCCTCTCTTACTTTTTTCTAAATTTAATCAGTTCCATCCTTTTTACCTTAGTCATTCATTTTATTTTCTAGGTCTAGAGTCTGCATATGAGAAATCTAGTATTTGTTTTTCACAGTATGGCTTATTGCTTCAATATGAAGGTTTCCAGTTTTATCTATTTTCTTTAAGATGCTATAATTTCATTATTATGTCTGGCTAACTAGTATATCTTATGTATATATGCATATACATTACAATTTCTTTATTCAATTAATGATTAAGGAACATGTAGCTTAATTCTGTAGTTATTTATGTTTTTTATATGGGAGAAGGAAGAAAGGAAATAATGAGGTTTGGACTGAGAAACATGCTCTTTAGGCAGGCACTCTAGTATTTGAAACATCATCCCAGCTGATTTTTTATAACTATTTCAATAATGTATTATATCTAAAAAATAAAATGTAATTACATTTGAAAAGGTGTTCTTTTTCAGTATCTATATTAATACCTATTACAGTGATACATTTAGCGTGTCATGTGAGTGTGGGGATGTATGTGAGCATGAAAATGCATGCATGTTTTTATATGTAGCTGACTCTAAGGAATCTGAATTTATGTGAGATACAGGATTCAAATAAAGGTTTCAGACCTGTAAGTTGCTAAATTGATGTATATGTCCAGTATGTGGAGTGTGATTTCAAGATCACATTTTTGTAGGTTTCATATCAAGTAAGTAGATGTTTCTAATCCAAAATCATAAGGAATAAAACAGCTACTCTGTTTCATAATCATCCAATCTTAGTACTCCAGACATTGTAATAAGTGGAAAAATTGCTTGAAAGTATGATGCGTCAGTAGTAAGCCTTTAGAAACTCTACATTTTCCCCAAAATCTTCAGATGTACTCTTTGGATATTAATTACAAATCTATTTATAAACATATAAATATAATATGATCTTATATATGTAAATATATTTATATAAGGGAATATACATTAATTATATTTAAATGTGCACCATAAATATTCATTTATATTTAAATGTAATTCATCGCATCATATATGTGTGTATATATATATGTTTTCTCTTCTTTGGTCAGTCATGGGGAGTCAACGTCTAGTGCGTTGGGGTCCCTGGGTAAGGGTCACGAAATCACCAAAACACAGGGGATGCAGAGTACAAATAGCAATTGCCACTGCATGCTGTGCTTTATTGTTAGTGGGTATTTAAAGACAAGCAAGCAGGATCTTTGCCAAGATTTAGTCACAAGGCATTCACACAAAAAATTTCAACAGATACATTTTTACTTAAACTATGAGACAATATCTTGGTATATTATTATCTAAACTATTTTAGAGCAAGCTCAAACCACTTTTCCAATCTCAGGAACATGTTTGACCAGCTGTTCATCTGTGTTTAAGCAAGCAGAAGAGCTACTTCCTCAGCTCCCAGGAGTCTGTGACATGTGTTTTGAGATAGGGAGAGAGAACATTTTCCCTCTCTAGCCCGGCATGCCAAGAGCTTTCCTAATACTCAAACACAGTCCTCAGATAATCCTGAGGCTGGAGCCTGCATCATTCTGCCTCTTCAACATAAACGCTGATTCTTCACAATTTCCTTTTTTCTTTTGTTTTAAAAGTAAAGGTTTTCACAGGGTTATCATAGAAGCTTGCATTGTATTCATAAAAATGAAATATAACAGTACAAGTGTAACAAAATAATAACAATCATAATTCCCATGCCACTAGTAGTATGTGAAATAGTTTGTAGTATTCCTTTCAGATCCAACCCTTCCAAATGTTTAAGAAATGCATCAGTGATAGTAGAAGCATCATCATTTGCAAATTGTTTACAAAAAATATCATGTATATTAAATTGTAACTAAGCAATCAATGGAGCAGCAGTAGAATTTCCAGATAAATACTGCTGTATTACATTCCAATCTTGAATAGATTCATTATATTTTACATTAGTAATGCAAAAGGTAGTAGAATTTCAATCACATTTTAACAATAACTGTTTTTCCACAACCAATAACTTTTTTCCTAACCATCCCACTGTCTGTTTAAGAATATTAATCTGTGTTTGTAATCGAGCATCAATTTCTACCTGTGAGACCCACAATTCATGTGACTCCCGGTGCCATTCTTCCACAAAGTGTTTAGTTTGTAAGGAAGTGTGTAGGGCAATTCCAGACACCGCAGCAACAATGGTAATAGCAATTAAGCTTAAAATCATAGCTACAATGGCTCCAATCATATGCTTTGTACGTTTTAGTAGTTCGGTAAAAAGTTCAATAACAACATTATCCAAAGGATTTTGGGACCATTCTCTTCCTAATTTAACAGGTAGCCAAATATGAGTTCTTTGTTGTAAAATCATAATACTATCACTGTCATTAAAATTAAGAGAGGAATTAACACAAGAATACAGGCGACAATTAAAACAAGAAATAGTAGGAGATAATGTAAAATTTCCCACTAAAAATACATAAGGCAGAGGTACACAAGCAGTTTCATCATAACATTTGTACAAAATAAAATTATAAGTGGACCAGAATTAGCTGTCCCCGAAAACAATCCATTTGATAGCATCATGGGTTTCCGCTCTGCTGCGACCTTCCAAAGATGAATCTGAACAACAGTGGATGCAGCCATGAAAGTCCATCGAGCATCTGCAATGCCTCCTTCTCCCCAGGCCATCAATCGAGCTCCAGTAAGCGATCCATTAACGGCATCTGACATCCTAGTAACATTAGATAAATCACATCTAGTAATATTCCATTCTGAACATGGGTTAATAAACTGTCCAAAAGGTCCCCAATTAATAAAATTATTGAACGTTTTTCCAAATGTTCCTCTACACTGTTGCCACACAAAAGGCTGATTTTTTAAATCAATATAAGTAAAATCAGGGCACATAGGTAAGGATAACTCGCCATCAAGTTGACACTTTCCCAGCTACTATTCATGGACCAAGTAGTAAATCACTGCACCTGTGTTCTAGAATTGGAAGTGAGTTTCCCAGGTAAAACCAAATGTTGCCAATTTATAACTAAACATGGAGGAGGCCCCAGATAAACAGGCAAGGAATGAGTATAGTAAGTAAAATTAAAAAAGCTACCATCATCCTTACTGTAAAATTTCAAATTATTCCAAGGAGGAGATAAAACACCAGGAACAGTATAGACGGTTATATCCATGTCTCCACAAACAACAGGTTCCAATGAAGGAGGGTTAGGAACAAAGGCCCAATAACTTACACTAGCATTAGCATGGACAGAGTTTACAGTAAACAAGGCACACATGGCCAGGAACAAGTTCTTGGCCATGACAGGTTTACCAGTGTGTTGTAACATCTTTTGTTCCTTCTCCAGTCAACTTTTTTACCTGTCCCCAGGTGGGCAGTGGGGATTTCTTCTTCCTCAACTGGCGGCCGATTCCTTACAGGATACAGGGCTGTCCTCACTGGCTGCATCTTTATCCATCGGGCAGGAAGCCAGTATTGTTTGCCATCCTGTGTAGACACAAAACCATATCATCGCCCATTACGTAATAATGTTCCTAGTTGCCATTCTGTGTCCAATGTAATCTTAATCCATACAGGAATATTTAAATAAGGTTTTTCTGATATTTGTTCAAAATGGCGCTCAGCTCTAGTTAAAAATATCTCCTTGTGCTAAGTTTAAAAAATTAAGAACAAAAAGAGCTTGATGTAAAATTATTTTAGTATTTTGCATGCGAAACCACAACATATCCATATCTTCATCCAACCTTTTCCTCCTTTTTCATTTTTTAATTTGTTGTTTTAGTGTGCCATGAACATGTTCAATAATGGCTTGTCCTTGGGGGTTATATTCTGTTCCAAATGTATGTACCAAATCATAAAGTTCACAAAATCTTTTAAATTTGATACTTTTATAGACTGGTGCATTATCAGTCTTTATTTTGGTAGGCACGCTCATAATGGCAAAAGCTTCCAATAAGTGTTCTATTACATGGTTAATAGTTTCTCCCGTAAGGGCAGAAGCCCAAACAAATTTGGAATAAGTATCTATTGTAACATGTACAAAGGAAAAACAGCCAAAGGCTTGTACATGGGTTATATCCATTTGCCAGAGCTCATTAGGTTGTAATCCTCGAAGATTTACTCCAGCAGGTACAACTCTCAAACATATTGGTCTGCAGATAGGACACCTTTTTATAATTTGTTTAGCTTGAGAATAAGGTATTTTATGATGCATATGTAAATGGCCAGCATTTGTATGTAAATGAGCATGATCCTGTTCAGCAGAAGCAAATACTAACTAATTTATCAACCTGATTATTGCCATATACAAGGTACCCAGGTAACCAAGAATGAGCCCTAATGTGATGTACAAATATTTTGGCATTAAGTTGTTGCAGTAATGCTTGTAATTGTTTAAATAATTGATTTAGCTGGGGTTTAGATGAGTATGTAACAGCAGTGACTACATTAGTCGCAGTGACTAAATTAGTCACAATTCCTACAGCACAGGCAGAATCAGTAACAATATTAATATCTCCCACAAAATCTTGCAACACCTTAATAACAGCAAAAAGTTCATTTTGTTGAACTGATGCTAAAGTAGTTGTCTGTACTCAATATTTATTTGTTGTCCAGTAAGCACTTTTTGTTTTGGAGCCATATGTAAAAATGGTAAGAACAGTGGGAATAGGGGTCTTGGTAATTATATCATTAATGACAAATTGTTGTTTACGCCAGCAATCCCACAATCTACCTTTGAGAAAATGGTAGCAAAATTGCCCAATTTACTAAAGCTATTTATAGCATTTCAGAAATGTTTAACAAATATTCTACTTGGTCTTTTGGCAAAGGAAAAATAATTTCAAATAAATCATATCCCGATAGGGTCAATACCCATTGCCAGGCCTGTTGAATAATAATTGCCAACTGTTGTTCATAAGGCATAATATTTTTTGTAAATCCATGCCTTGTATAAATCCATTCTAATGGTAGCTCATTTTGTCCTATAATTCCTGTTGGGTATTTTTATGTATCCAAAATATATAAATTTATGGGATGATTCAGTGTTACTCGATGTAAAAACATTACTTTTATTTTACAAATTATAATTCTCTTTCAGCTTCCTTAAAGTTCTTTTGCTATGTAAATCAGTCTCCCCTTGTAACAATGAAAACAAATTATGTAATTTATAAGTAGGAATTCCTAAGGCCATTCGCTTCCAATTAATATCTCCTAATAGATTTTGAAAATCATTTAGCATATGTAATTGATCACGTCGTAAAGACATTTTTTGAGGTGTCACTGTTTGTCTAGAAACAACATATTCTAAATATTTTACCACCGTATCTTTTTGTATTTTTTCAGGTGCTATTATTAATCCAAAATCTTTAAATATAGAGGGTAAGCACTGTAACAGCAATTCTAATTCTGTCATATTTGGTCCTGCAAATAAATTATCATCCATATAATGAGAAATATAAATGTGAGGCCATTTTTGTCTAACAGGTTTTAAGGCCTTATCAACATATATCTGACATATAGTTGGGGAATTCATCATTCCTTGGGGCAACACCTTCCATTGGAAGCACTGATGAGGGACTTGTTGATTTATTTGTGGTAAAGAAAAGGCAAATCTTTTACAATCTTTTACATGTACAGGAATGGACAAAAGTTCTGAATAGACATGTTTTCCAATAGGGTGAAAATCGCCAGTGGTTTTATAAAGTTATGTTTAATACCACTTCTATTCTGGCTTAATGCTTTCTGAAGAGAAGTCCTTAGAGAAATGCAATTCAAAATTAATATGATACTACTTCATAACTATTATACTCATTAAAAAATCAGAGGAACCTGGTGTGGTGGTAAAGGCTTGTAATTCCAAGTATTTGAGAGGTTGGAGTAAGGGGATTTGAGTCTAAGGCCAGTCTAGGGTACTACACATAGTAAAAACATGCCCTTTCAAAAAACTAAGAAGATAATAATGTTGGTGAGAGTGTAGAAAAAAAGAAAATTTTCTACACTCTTGGTCAAAATACAGGTTAGTATTCTCATTATTGAAAGTAGTATGTAGTTTTCTAAGAAATGCAAACTTGAAATATCATCTGATCCACCGATAATGTGATTATTTCTCTATGGGTAACTGATAAATGTATCTGTAGTTCATTATTATTCACATTATTCACAACAACAGCCAAGATAAAAATCGAAGTTAAGTGTTCAAGTACAGACTAATAAAGCAACTGTGGTGCATGCACAAATATATTTTTCTGTTTCATACTTAAAATAGCAAGAGACTTCTCCCATTAGCCACAACTTACAATAACCTAAAAAATGTATTCATATCAAGAAAAATATTGTCTTCGTTATCTTTGTAAAACAACACAAACACACATACACACACACACACACACACACACACACACACACACACACACACACACACACACACACCAACCTCAAACATTTAGAGGGAATTTTTTAAAAAGTAAAGCAAAGTGGAATTGCTGGGGCATTTAGGTCACAATGTAGAAGATAGTAGATATACAGGATGACCAAGTAGAGAGTTGTAATATACAACATGAGGATACATACAGGGGACAACACTGGCCTTACATAGGAATGAAGATAAGTAAGTAGGAGTTGTTCTTCCTCATAGGGGTTGCTCTTTCACTTGTTCTTCCTTCAGTAATGGATAAGATGAACATAAGCCTTTAAGTATAACTGCCTGTTGCCCCATTTGTCAGGAAATTAAAAGACTTGAAAAAAATTATATTAAGGGCTGGGAAGGTGGCTCAGCGGTAGAGCGCTTGCCTTGCATGCTTGAGGCACTGGGTTCGATTCCTCAGCACCACATAAGGAAAAAGAAAAAAGCCAGAAGTGGCACTGTGGCTCAAGTGGTAGAGCGCTAGCCTTGAGCTGAAGAGCTAAGGGACAGGCCTAGAGTTCAGGCCCCACGACTGGACCAAAAAAAAAAAAAAAAAAGATATTTAAGCCGGGTGCTGGTGGCTCACGCCTGTAATCCTAGCTACTCAGGAGGCTGAGATCTCAGGATCGCGGTTCAAAGCCAGCCCGGGCAGGAGAGACCGTGAGACTCCTATCTCCAATAAACCACCAGAAAACTGGAAGTGGCGCTGTAGCTCAGGTGGTAGAGTGCTCGCCTTAAGCTGAAGAGCTGAGGGACAGCACCCAGGCCCAGAGTTCAAGCCCCACGACCGACAAAAAAAAAAAAAATTATATTAAGTGAAATAACCTAGGCACAAAGAAACGTAGGTCCCATTGTTTCCCTTATTTTTAATAACTAATATATATCTGAGACAAACAGAAATGGTCAGATAAGTTGATGTTAGGTGAAAAGTACATCAAGATAAGAACTCTTTTTTTTATCTTTCTTGCTATTGTTTCTAACATATTTATAAGGTATTTCTGTGCTGCTTTGTATGTCTGCCCCCCCCCCACGGTATAACCCCTGGTTTGCACTGTATTTGATGTAGGTATAATTTGTGGAGGGGAAGGAAAAAATTGTTTAAATAGGGATACAGGTGGACCCATTTCAACAATGAGATGTACAAGATGTTATGTCAAAATACTGACTTTACAGCTTTGGCACAGGGCAGGGGGAGTGATAGGAAGGGATGGCAAGGGGAAACAAAGGAGGAATCAACAGTGCTTGATAAGAAATGTACTCATTACCTTGCCCATGTAATTGTAAACCCTCTGTACGGTATTTAACAATAAAAAATATTAAGAAGATATATTACACCTGATACAGTGGCTACATACTTCACTTTATTAGTTAAATAAATGTTAGGCCTCCTAAAAAAAAGGAAATAATAACAAACAATATAGCAATAATGTATGCTCAACATAGAACAAAATGTCAAATTAAAATACAGGAAATTTTCCTTGAAGTAAACTAATTATTACAAATAAGGGAAACCTTGAGACCTATGTTCCTTTAAGTCTGGCTTACTTCAGTTAATATGATTTGTTCCAAGATCTTCCATTTCCTTACAGATAAGGTGGTATCATTGTTTCTGATGGAAGCATAGTATTCCATATATGTGTATGTGTGTATGTGTGTGTGTCACATTTTCTTGATCCATTCTTCTACTGAAGGGCATCTGGGTTGATTCCATATCTTAGCTATGGTAAATAATACTGTGATAAACATAATTGTGCTGGTAGCTTCAGTGTGGTCTTGTTTGTAGTCACATGGTTAAATGCCCAGAAGTAGGATTATTGGGTAAAAAGGGGAGCATTATTGTGCACATAAGGATAATCTTATTAGATGAGCAGAATAACTCAATAGCTATGTTCATATGACCGTATAAGGTGAAATGAACTCCAAGACATGTTCTTTGTTGTTGTTGTTCTTAATGTACTACGTGATTTCTTTTCATCCTTTTGTGTTTTCCCCAGCAATGGTTTATCCCCTGTAGTCATTGTATTTGATTTTGATACCCTGGGTATTAAAACTAGGGAACTAGGGAAATAGGGAAAGGAAAGGGAAAAAATAAAATGGTGAGACAAAGGACAAAGGGGGAACCTATGCAACAATGTACTCACAAGACAATATGTTGGAAATGATCTTGGGGGGGTTGTTGGCAGTGAAGAGGGAGAGACATTGGAGAAGGGGTAAAAAAGTTAGAAAAGAAATGAATTGATTACCTTACTTATGTAACTATAACCCCTCTGTACATTACCTTGACAATCAAATTTAAATAAAAATAAAATATATGAGAGCAGCAATACAGGAAATGGGAGTGGGAGAAGTACTGTAGTATAGTAGAGTAGAACAGCTGTGGAGAGCAATAATTTGACTTTACCATAGGAAGTAATAAACTAGCATACAGATTTTCAGCCTAATGTCAGTCACTGAAAAGGGAAAATAAAATGCACAATCAGCAAACCAATAGAGATAAAATAGAAAACTAAAAAATTAAGGTGAAGAGATGACTTGGACTAACAATAACAAATGACAAATGTTGTTTACATCACAATTTGTTAGAAATATAATTCAAATCACAGTTTAATAGTATATCATTTTAATAGTAGGTTACTTATTATTGATTTCTTAATATTCAATGTTAAATATATAATTTTAATTTCAGCACCTACAGAAAAGAAGAAAATGAAATTAATTTTAACAATATATTTTATGAATTGTAAAATTGAGAAACATTAGAATTTTAACACACAATATGTCATTATTGTTTCATTTCTGTGAATTAATGTAATAATTCAAAGTGTATTCTGCACTTAGAAATCATCTTAACATCAAATAATAAATTATTGCTCATGACTCTTGGTATTAGGTGGAACGGTTCAGAATTGTGGCAAAAATTCACCACACATTACATGAGGGTATGAATCCTCTCATCTAGCTTATATTCTAGAAATTTGATTTCTACATGCATGTTAAATTCTTGTCTAGGTGAGAGCTATACAATTATATGCAATTATAGACACGAGGAGTATTTCAGATGATACTTAAAAGTCATATTCATTAATTAAATTTTTATTGTTTTGTACCAAATAAATATTTATAGAGAGACTGAATTTCTGAGTAGATGATGGTGTATGTGTGCCAGATTATACGTATTAAGGCTTATTTTATATTTCTGACATTGTTTCTACAGTTGGATTTAATTTTGTATAAGAGGATAAGTGTATTATATTGGATATATGAAAATAAACTCAATGTTTATTCCATTCATCCTTTGCCACTATTCTAATCTCAATATAAATTATCCATGTGTTTTTAGTAATGAAAATAACAACAGATATAAGCCAGATAAATCTGTCTGTAGTAGACAAGTATTTTCACAATTATTTTGATAGTTGATCCTCTTTTACATTACAGAATATTCTTGGGAAAATGTGCTCCAGGCTGGCCACAACTGCAGAATATTATGGTTTGATCTATCATAAGAGAAGGAAGGAAGGGGAACCTTCTTTCCAAAATTTTGTTCCCAGGGATGTGATCTGTTTTATGGTGGTGAGTTGGAAATGAACATTTTTTACAGTCAACATTGAAAAGCCATCTTGATAGACCATTTCTGTAAGTGGTACAATGGATTATTCCTGGATTTCCAAGGATGCCAGATTGCCTCATTTTGAGACAATTAAAACAGGAATTTAGTCAGCTGTATTTGTATGTTTAGGAGAAAAACCCATTGACTCTAGGCCAGCGGATCACTGGGGCCCAGAGAAGCTAATACATCAAAGAGTAATCCTAGACCTCTAAAAATAAAACAAACAAACAAATAACTCCAGTAAGCACTGCCAGTCAAGGCTGCTATCACAGCCTATATGAAGTCAGGCAAAAAACAGAAGCTGAGAGTAATTTAGTTGATAAATAAGATATTTTTGATGAGGCAGACTGAAATGAGACTCCAGAGAGAGGGTCAGAAAGATTGATCAGAGAGATTAAAATTGGTCACACAAAGATTGGAAAATAGTATTCCTTGTAGGACAAATAAATCATAGAAGTCCTGTACATGTAAGAAGAAGACAGTAGACCACATTCCAGAAATGCACATTTTCTTAGACATCAGCTTAATGGAAATCTTTGAATTCCTAAATATTTGACCACATTTGGGAGAAGGCCAATTGCTGAAGAAAAAGAAAATATCATCACTCTGTTAAGAGTTCCAATATCACATTAGGAAGTAATAAAGCACAGATTTGTAATAAAAACAGAAAACAATTATTCCAAATGAGGGTTTCATTTGTTTTGATGTAAATGTTCTTGATTTAGGTGCTAGCAATTACCATACAATTGATCCAGTCCCACAGCTGAGTTGATATTGACTGCAGTATTCCAACATGAAGGAAAAGAGAAAATTTACAAATGTCTGATGAAATGAGTCAACGATGAAATGTTCTAATAGTGATATCTGAGGTTTAGACACAGGTGAAGTGGTAGATTTTCTTTTATAAAAGTCTCCCATTTTTAGCCGGCTGCCAGTGGCTCACAGCTGTAATCCTAGCTACTAAGGAAGCTGAGATCTGAGGACTGTAGTTCAAAGCCCCCATGGGCAGGAAAGTCTCAGAGATTCATCTCCATTTAACCACCAGAAAAACAGAAATGGCACTGTGGCTCAAGAGGTATAGCCCTTACCTTGAGTTGAAGAGCTCAGGGACAGTGCCTAAGCCCAGATTTCAAGCCCCTATAACAACAACAACAAATCTCCCTTTTCTTGGACTGCTTACATCTTTTCCTAACATTCAATAAAGAAGCCATTTTATCACGCACTACATTTAAGTCCTATCCTAGCTGCTACAAATAGAATGATTTGGTATCTTATGTCAAAAGATTCATATTTAGGGCTGGGAAGGTGGTTCAGTGGTAGAGGGCTTGCCTTATATGCATGAGGCCCTGGGTTGGATTACTCAGCACCACATAAGCAAAAAGAAAAAACGCTGGAAGTGGCGCTGTGGCTCAAGTAGTAGAGCGCTAGCCTTAAGCTGAAGAGTTGAGGGACAGCACTCAGGCCCAAAGTTCAGGACCCATGACCAGACCACCCCCCAAAAAAAAGGTTTCTATTTGGGGAAAAAATACCAGCAGTGGTAACTTGTTTTCCAGTCTTTGAACTCTGGGTCGGGGCCCAGGACACAGTTATGCTGGTAGCTTTCATGTGAGCTTGCTTGTTATTTATTGCATTAGTGCCCAAGACAGGAATTACTGGGTCTTAAGGGCGATCTATGTTTAGTCTTTTGAGGAACGTCTGTACTGCATTCCTGAGTGGTTGAACAAGTTTAATTTCCCACCTTTTGTAATAAGTTCCCATTTGGCTACATCCCTGTCAGCATTCGCTATTGTCAGTTTTCTTGAAAATGGCCATTCTATCTGGGACGATGTAGAATCTGTCTTGTACTTGTAGATTTGTAGGCACCTTCTAGCTACCATAAATGAATGAATCTATGAAAACTATATTGCTCTGAGTGTGCATTCCTTTCTTTTAGTATAATTTTCCCAAGCCTTTCATTTTCCTTAAGACTGGTGAAAAGTCATCCTTTCTGTTGGGTGAATAGAATTCCATTGTGTGTGTGTGTGTGTGTGTGTGTGTGTGTGTGTGTGTAAATTGGCCCATGATTTCATTTCTAAGCCTTTGGTTTCATCTGTAATTTTGTAATTTCTTATTACAGTCAGATTGCTTTCTCTACTGCATTGAAGAATATTGTTGGGATTTTGATGGGTATTGCATTGTCAATTGTTTGGGGGCAGTATTGCAGTTTTCACGATGTTAATTCTTTCAACCAGGAGCATTGAAAGACTTTCCATTTCCTTGAATCTCCTTAAATTTCCTATTTTAGTGTTGTAAAGTTTTCAGAGCAGAGGTCTTTCAAATTTTTAGTTAAATTTATTAATTCCTAGTTTTGTTGTTTTGTTTTGTATAGATTTGATTTTATTTTGAGGTTAATACATATGAGGTTGTTTTTTTGATTTCATCATGGATCTTCCCATTGTTGGTAACACAGAAAAACTACTGATTGTTGTGGGTTTTATACCCTGTTACATTGCTGAAGGTTAGCATCACCTTTACTAACGTGGGGGAGGAAGCTATAGTGTCCTTTAAATACAGGATCATTTCATCTGTAAAAAGGGATAGTTTTACTTCTTCCCTATTTGGATCCCCTTTATGTTTTTCTCTTGCCTATTGCTCTTGCTAGAAAGTCCACTACTATATTGAAGAATAGTAGATAGAGTGGACATCCTTTTCTCATTCCTGGTTTTAATGTCTTCATGCTTCCACCATTAAGAACACGCTTATTATCTCTTATCATACATATACTCTATTATATTTAAGAAACTTCCATGCATTCCTAGCTTCTCAGACCTTTAATCATAAAGGGGTATTGGAGCCTGTTAAAAGCTATTTCTACACCCATATAGATGATCATGAGGTTCTTTTCCCTGCTTCTACTGATGATGTGTGCTATGTTTATTGACAAGTATATGGAATCCAATTGCATCCTAGGATGAATACTGTTTGATCATAGCATATGATTTTTTTGTTAGTTGCTGAAATTGGTTGGTGAGAAATGTATTGAGAAGTTTGCATCAATGCTTATCAAGGAGTTGGGTTCATAGTTCTCTTTCTTTGATGAGTCCCTACCGATTTGGCAAAGAGTCTAATTCTAGTTTCATAGAATAGGTTTAATAATTCCATTTCCCTTTCTATTCCATTGAAGAGTTAAATCTGAGTATTGTAAGTTTTTTTCAGCCCTTAATTTCATGATAAATCCATTGAGTACTAGATTTTTCTGGTATGGGAAATTTTTTATTGAAATTTAATTTTTATTACTTCTTGTGTATCACTTCTTGGCTCAGCTCGAGAATAGGAAAGCATCAATTTCTCCAGGATTCTCCAGGTGATTGGCATACAGTTTTCAAAGTATTATAATATTCTCAATTACCCTTATTTATGTTGTGATGCCTCATTTTTTCTCTAGTTTTCTATATTTGAGTGAGTTCTCTTATTGGTTGTTCGGTGTTTTTTGTTATGAAGGTGATATTCAGAGAAGTGCGTTACAGTTACATAAGTAATGAGTACATTTTTTGTTACTGCTTCCTCATTTTTTTCCTGCTTCCACCAACCCTGACATCCCATTCCCTCAAAGTTGTAAACTTCATTTCTAACATAGTGTCTAGTGTATATCACTGTTGCTTTGTTTAATCTTTGTCCCACCATTTCTGTGATTTCCCTTCCCTTCCCCAAATCAGATTAACTTATATATAAGACAAAGGGTACAGAAATCAAAAACAGTGACTTAAGGGAATAAACCAAAGCGGAAAAAGTAAATAGAAAAAAATTACTAAAAACAGTTCACTATAGGGGTCTCATATCTAAAATATACTTGGAACTCAAAAATATAAATCCCCCAACAACAAATTCTCAAAGAAACAACTGCCCAATAAATAAGTTGGCTAAAGACTTGAAGAGAAACTTCTCTGAAGAAGAAAAAGGATGGCCAACAGACACATGAAGAAATGCTCAACATCCCTAGCCATAAAAGAAATGCAAATTAAAACAACATTGAGATACCACCTCACTCCAGTTAGAATGGGAAAAATCAAGAACTCTAACAACAACAGATGCTGGAGGGGATGTGGACAGAAGGGAACCTTACTGCATTGTTGGTGGGAGTGTAAACTTGTTTAACCACTTTGGAAAGCAGTGTGGAGGTTCCTCAGAAGACTTCACATAGAACTCCCCTATGACCCAGCAATCCCACTTTTGGGCATTTACCCAAATGTTTACAAACAAGACCACACTAAAGCTACCAGCACAACTATGTTTATTGCAGCATTATTTACCATAGCTAAGATATGGAACCAACTCAGATGCCCCTCAGTAGATGAATGGATCAAGAAAATGTGGTATATATACACAATGGAATTCTATGCCTCCATCAGAAAGAATGACATTGCCCCATTTGTTAGGAAATGGAAAAACTGGAAAAAATTATATTAAGTGAAGTAATCCAGGCCCAAAGAAACATAGGTCCCATGGTTTCCCTTATTTTCAATATCTAGTATATGTATGAGTCAAACAGAAAAGTTCAGATAATGTGATGTTAGGAAAATGAACCCTTAGATATGTATTTTAATGTTTTTTTTCTTTCATGCATTTGTTTCTAAGGCAATTATAAGATTATCTCTTTGTTGCTTTGTATGTCCCTCGCCCACAGTATAACTCCTGCTTTCACTATATTTGATGTCAGTATAACTTGTGGAGGGGATGGAGAAAAACAAGCCGTTTAAGGATACAAGTGGACCTGTTGCAATAATGAGAAGCACAAGTTGTCATGTCAAAAACGAGCTTTATTAGTTGAGGGGTTGGGGGAGGGGAGGCTGGGAAGGGATGTGAAGGGTAAACAAAGGAGGAGGCTGCAATGCTGCATTATCCTGCCCATGTAATTGTAACCCCTGTACAGTATGTTCACAAAAAAATAAAATAAAAAGAAATTAGAACAAAAAATTATCTTGTATTCATTTCTTGGAGCTCATTTCAATAAGCATCATTTTTTATGGTGATATACATATAGCTATTAAGATATTGTGATCTTTTTTAAGAATATCCTAGGCATATTCTAGTTTTTCCAAATGAATGAAAACATGTAGCCTATGATTCTTTAGGTCTGGCTTGTTTGACTTATTATGTTTTCCAAGTGATTCCATTTCCTTACTAATGGGGCAATGTCATTCTTTCTGACGGAAGCATAGAATTTTTATTGTGAATATATATGACATTTTCTTGATCGATTCATCTACACAGGGACATCTGTGTTGGTTCCATTTCTTAGCTATGGTAAATAATGCTACAATGGACATAGTTGGATTGTAGCTTTAGTGTGTCCTTGTTTGTGGTCATTTGGGTAAATGCCCAGGAGTGGGTTTGCTGAGTTATAGGGGAACTCTTTGGAGGAATCTCTATAATTCTTTCTGGAGTTTTTGAACAAGTTTACATTTCCACCAATAGTGTAGTAATGTTCCTTTTTGGCTACATCCCCACCAGCCCAGCATCTGTTGCTATTAGTTTTCTTCATAATGGTCATTCTAACTGGGGTGTGGTGGAATCACAATGTTGCTTTGATTTGTATTTCTATGGCCAGAAATGTTGCATATTTCTTCATGTGTCTATTGGCCATTCATATTTCTGCTTCAGAGTGGTCTCTCTTTAAATCTTTAGTCCACTTATTCAGAGGGTTGTTGTTTCTTTTTTTTGGGGGGGGGTGTCCGGTCGTGGGGCCTGATCTGTGGGCCTGGTCGCTGCCCCTCAGTTCTTCAGCTCAAGGCTAGCGCTCTACCACTTGAGCCACAGCGCCACTTCTGGCTTTTTTCTTTTTGCCTATGTGGTGCTGAGCAATCCAACCCAGGGCCTCAGGCATTCAAGGCAAGCGCTCTACCACTGAGCCATCTTCACAGCCCAAGATTATTGTTTTTTGAGGATTTGTTTTTTTTGGGGGGTTAACTTTTGGGGATCTAAATATATTTTATATATGAGGCCATTGCCTGTTGCAGAGCAAGTAACAATCTTCTCCCAATCTGTGGACTTTCTATTTATCTTTCTATATATAAGAGTTCTCTTCTTAGTCAGATTTGTCAAGGGTCTGTCAAGTATGTTAATTTATTGAAAGAACCAACTCAATTTTGTTGATCTTTTTATTCTTTATTTTGTCTTTATTTAGTTATTTCTGATTTAATTTTTTATTTGTTTCTGTCTACTGCTATGAGTTTGGGCTTATTCCTGTTTTCAAGAAATTTGAGGTATATAATTAATATACAGGCTTGAGATTTCCCCAATTGCTTGATGTAGGCACTCAGAGCTATAAATTTTCCTCGAAGTACTGCATTTCTGTGTCCCAGAGGGCTTGGTATTTTGTGTGTTCAACTTGTTAAATTTCAGAAACTTTCAGATTTTCATGCTAATGTATTCAGTGCATCATTGGTCATTCAGCAATGTGTTGTTCAGTCTTCATGGATTTGAGAATTTTTTTTTTTACTTTAGCTGTTTAATTATGTTTATTCTGTTGTGTTCTGACAAGATTTGGGAATTTGATTAATTTTTTTTTTCAATTTAGATAAAATTTCTTTTTTTTGTGGTGGGGTCCGGTTGTGGGGCTTGAACCCTGGGCCTGGGCGTTGTCCTTCAGCTCTTCAGGTCAAGGCTAGTGCTCTACCACTTGAGCCACAGCACCACTTCCGGCTTTTTTCTTTTGTTTATGTGGTGCTGAAGAATCGAACCCAGGGCCTCATGAATGCAAAGCAAGCACTCTACCACTGGATATGTTCTATTTTGGAGACTCTTCCATGAGCTGCTGCGAAGAATTTATATTCTGACACTGAATGTATATTCTGTAGATATCTGTTAGGGCTAGGTGGTCAATGTAGTTATTTAGGTCTTCAGTTTCTTGGTTGAGTTTTGCTTAGATGACCTATCCATTGATAACAATGATGTGTTGAGATGTGTTTTTAGGTTAAGTAGTATTTGGTTGATGAAGTGGGGGTGCTCCAGGATTCAGGACATTGATATTTAGACTTGTTATATCCTCCTAATGGAGAGTTGCTTTTATCAATATATAATGTCTCTTCCTACTAATTTTAATTTGAATTCTATTTTATCTTATATTAGTAATTCTGTGACTTTTTCATGGTGTCCATTTGCTTGAAAATTTTCCTTACAGCCTTTCAGTTTAAGTATGTGTTTGTTTTTGTCAATAAAATGTGTCTCTTGTAGATACTAGATAGAATGCATCTTTTTTGATACTAATATTTAATCTATGTTTTCTAATTGGAAAATTATGTCCATTTATATTAAAGGTTAAGACTGTGAAATATCTGATAAGTCCTGCTATGTTATGCACCTGCTGTTAGGGGCTGTGCCTCATCTACTCTTAATATATTTACCTTGTTCTCGGGTAGGGAACATTTTATATAACCAGTTCCTGTTCTTCTTGATCTTCTCTATGTAGGATATATTTGAATAACTTCTATCCTACTGATTGGTAGAGATACATTGTTTCAAGTTTTCTTTGTCATGAAATATTTTTACATATCCTTTTAATGTAAAGGAGAGTTTGGCTTGGGACCATAATCATGGTTGGTAGTTGCTTGCTTTTAATGTTTGTCATATATCATGCCAGACTCTCCTTTTGACCATATCAGCTAAGAAACCTGTATTTATTCTGACTGTATATCCTTTATAAATAATCCGTCTTTTCTCCTGATAGATTTAAGAATCCTTTCTTTGATCTCTAATGATCCTCTAATAGATTATGACGTGGTGGTGGTTTGTTCTGTTCTGGTATTCTCTGTTTGGTGTTCTAAAGGCTTCTCTTCTCTGAATGAGCCTATCTCTTTGGATATTTGGAATGATCTTTGCTAGAATTCTGTAATATGTTTCCCATCCATTTAGTTTCCTGCTCTTCATCTTCTTGATACTTATCTCCCCCAATTTGATCTTCTGAGTCTTGAACTTCCAGCAAGATCATTTCTTATTTCTTGGATTTGTTCTAAATGATTATTTCCTCTTTCCTATTAGACCTATTCTGTCTGTGATCCCTGAGATTATCTTCTATATCATCTATTTCTGTGGAGACATTCTATTTTGTTTTTTATTTCCTTTTTTATAATTGGTTATATTTTTTAGGGCTTCTATCTCTTTAGTAAAGCTTTTTTTAGATCTTGTATGGACTTTCTTTAAACTATTCTTTGGGTGGGGGGTTGGGGGATATGGGTTTTAGCTGTGACTTCTCTCATATCGTTTAACTAGGTATCTATTTTTTCCTTGGACACTTGCTTTCTCAGAATTTATTTTTCTTTCTGTTTGGAGTCTCCATGAATTATTTTGCTAATCTTTGGTAGGGCTCATCTTGTTCACAAGTTTCCTTGTAGAGGTTTTGTATCTTTTCATTAACTATATTTTTCAGCAGTATTTGTAATGTATTTTGAAAACTATCTTCTAGGTCCTTGATTGTCTGTTCTAATGCCTTTTTATTTACTGTGTGAATTATATTACCTTGGCATCACTTTCCTCATATTTTTCTGATTTGTTCTGTCCATTTGGAAGATTTCTTGGCTTTCATTTGGGGGATCTATGATCTTAATAGGTGACTATCTATGTTCTTGGTTGATTTGCCAGGTGTTGCTTTGGTCTTCTGTTGTGATTTTTTTTTTTCTGGAATTAGGTTTTTGTCTAGACCATTAAGTGCAGGAGAAGAGATCAGTTGTGATGAGATGTTGTGATGTTAATACTTGTGGTTCCAATGACAGTTCTGACTGTCCAGTGATAAGGTGAATTGTGTCTGTGTTTAAATGTGACTGACTCTGTTCGTGATGTTTTCCCACGTGGACCTTTTATTTCCACACTGCATTTGTGCTTTTGAATATGTTGGCCAACACAGTCACAGCAGTCACTTTCCTGGCTGGGTAACTTTTCCTAGATTTTTGTGTGCTTGTGAAGACAGTATAATATCTTCTTTTGGATTCTATATCTACATATAATTATAGCTGTCTTGGTGTGATCCTCTAGAAGTGGAGTACCTGCTAGGACTCTAAATCTCTGTTTAATTAGAGAGAGCTAACGTAATTTTCTGTTGTTATTCTGCCATTGTTTTTCCTCTTCCTCAGGTTTATTTTTTATATTGTGAATTTTTTCACATAATTTAGGATTTGTGATGGTTTTATCAGGGTATTTTTGTTTTTCTGTTTGTGTTACTTTGAAATAGTGATTTCAGGCATGTATGAAGAGACAGTAATAATATGAAATCTGAAGAGCCTAAGGCTTAAAGAGGCACAAGGAAGGCCTAGTAACTCCATTACACACCAGCAACCATCTTGTGAAGTATGAATTATAAAAATAACCATGGGCTTGACCCAGAAATGACACAAAAAGAAAAACAATTCCCAGACAACTGAGACATAAGCTATCCTTTGGAAAGCCACAGGAATTTTCTCCAGATGCGTTGACCCAACACCGGGTGGCCATGCAGGACACAGTGATCCAGTGGTCAGAGAAATCCTGTCAATAACATGTCAATAATAATATTAGCCAATCACATATGCATAGCTGAGTTTGCTTAAAATTTTAGCCAATCATGTAAATTCTCATGTAAAACTTCTTTAAAGTTGTTTGTTCAATACTACAAAAACTGTGCTGATGCTATGCTTGGGGCCTCTTAGCCTCACCAGTTACTGAGTGTGTGGAGGACCAAGCTCGAGCTTGCAAATAAATGACTCCTTTGTCATTTGAATTGGTTGTGGTCTCTGGTAGTCTTCGGTGGGTCTTGAATCCAGGTACAACAGATAGGTGCGCATCCGGGATCTCCCTCATAAGCCCACCCTGACACCTGAACAGGGAATAGCAAAGAACGGCTGGTAAGTTAAGGCATTGCCCCTTTGTAACTATCTTGTATTTTTTGGGGGGTGGGCACTGTCCCTCCCCTCTTCAGCTCAAGGCTAGCACTCTTCCACTTGAGCCACATCGCCACTTCCAGCTCTTTTCTTTTTGCTTATGTGGTGCTGAGGAATCAAACCCAGGGCCTCATGCATGCAAGGCAAGTGCTCTACCACTGAGTCACCTTCCCAGCCCCATGTATGGTATTTTTTTGTAGCTTGCAGTTTGGGTATTGGAGTTGGCAAGAAATCTTGGTGGATGCACTATAAAGCAGCCAACAGAACCAGTGGGAGACATCCTCTGGATCCCCTGGGGAGGTAAACTATCCACTAGTGCGGGCATTTGGGCCTGCCTGTAGCCTGCCAATTTCTGTTTGATAGCTTACAAGGTAGACTGTCCACTAGTGCCGACATTTGGGAGTTTTCCTGTCTGTAGTCCATCACTTTCTGTCTGACAGACTACCATGCACATGCTGTTAATGTGTCTCGTCTTAATGTCTGTGTGTCTGTCTGTATTGTGGCTTTCGTGGAACATTTCCTCTTTCACATTCATTCTGACGTGGATGCTTGGAAACCCTATTCGCCTCCATTTAAAATTGTTACTCTTTGTTCTGTTCCTTGTCCAACAATAATTACTTTTTCTTTCAGACGCTCTTGTCTTCCTCCTCGAAGGGCGAAATTTGGCTTAGAAAGTTGGCCCACTTGAAGCAAAGAGGGAGGAGGGTAGTCTTTTACCAGATGACACTGCTGAAAACATCAAGTATCTCCCTCTACCCCTTTGGGATTGTAGACAGGCCAACCAATCCACACTTTTCTCCTTTGGACTCTCTGAGTTGTGGTTATATCCTAAACCCCCGAAAGCACAAGTTGTTTCATTTTGTGACATTTGTAATTGCCTTCCTCCTTTTTTCTGGTCTTGTGTGTGGATTGATATATGTTGAAATGGGTCAGAACCAAAGTATACCTCTTACCTTTCTGACAGCTAATTTTAAAGATGATAAGGAAAGAGTTAACAATTTAGATGTTGAAGTTAAAAAAGAAAAATTACTTACTTTGTATAAGTCAGAGTGGCCTACTTTTGAGGTTGGATGCCCCCCCACCAAGGAACTTTTGGTCTAAATACTATTTGGAAGGTTAAACGAAGGGTTTTTTTTAACAGATAGCACAGGGAAACCCGATCAGATTCCCTATACTTTAGTATGCAGAATTTGGTCTAGGAACCCCACAAAGTGTCTGTCTCCCTTTCTACCCCTTTCTGTGGATAAAAACAAGATTTTAGCATCAATAAAAGATACGTCAACTACCCCCTCAGTCCCCAAATACCCCATTTTACAAGAAGGGAGTGAGGATCTTCTTCTCTCATTAGACTCCGATCTCCCCCCATACCCTTCACTGCTGCCTCCTCCACCCCCCATGGAGCAAGGGGATGCAGCAGGAGGCAAGGATCAAGGAGCCAGCAGCAACTTGGAAGGGCCAGCAGTAAGAACTTGTGGTCACATTCAGAGAGCTGCCAGCCTGAGACTCCCTGACACCACAGTGATTCTGCCGCTCAGAGAAATTGGACGACTGGATGAAACTGGAGACCCCCGACTTCACTATTGGCCCTTCTCAATGAGTGACTTATATAATTGGAAAACACAAAATGCAGAATTTTGAAATAATCCCAAAGATTTGATTTCTCTCCTAGATAGTGTAATGTTCATGCACCTGCCGACCAGGGATGATTGCCAGCAGTTATGTTGGGTCTTGTTCATCTCAAAAGAAAGAGAAATGATTCAAACCGAGGCCAAGAAACTAGTTCCTGGTGATGATGGGCAGCCTACTGCTAATCCTAATTTAATCAATGCATCTTTTCCATTAACCAGGCTCCAAGCAACGGTTGGGACTAAAACACGGCAGAAGTTAGGGGGAGATAATGGGTCTATCGCAAGATTCTAATGGCGGGTCTCAGGGCAGCAGCCTGCAATCATACCATTTTGGCTAAATTATAAATGGTCTTGCAAGGAAGGAAACCCTACAAGGCACAAATAGTCGAGGACTATGCAGAGATCAGTGCACTTACTGCCAAGAAATAGGCATTAGGCCAAAGAATGTCCTAAGAAAAGGGAACTTTGAACAAAGCAGTGCCAGCTGCATAGAACCTGGACACTAATGGTTAACAATGTTGCTAATAATGAATAGGGACCTCAGGGTTCAGTTACCCTCCTTGAACCCAGGGTAACGCTAAAAGTGGAGGGGACTCCAGTAAAATTTTTAATGGATAGCCAGGCTTAATACTCGGCTTTAATAAAGCCTCAAGGAAAAATCTCAAATAAAACCTCTTGGGTGCAAGCAGTCATGGGGATTAAACAATACTCATGGACCACCAAAAGAAGAGTGAACCTGGGGATGGGACGAGTGTCCCACTCATTCTTGGTTATTCCAGAAAGCCCTTATCCCTTTTTAGGAAGAGACTTATTAATCAAGGTGGAGGCACAGATTCACTTCTATCCAGAAGGCCCCCAGGTGGAGGATGCTCAAGGAAGACCAATACAAGTATTGACTCTGGACCTGGAAGATGAGTACCGGTTGCTCCACCCCAGCCTCCTGAACAAGAAATCACCTATTGGCTGGAAAGGTATCTGGAAGGTTTGGCAGAGACTTGCGGAGTGGGACTAGCGAAACATAGACCAGCTTTCTTCATCGAGGTAAAACCAGGGGCGGACCCAGTTAGGGTTCAGTACCCTATGTCCATGTGGCATGGATGGAATAACACCCCACATTAGGTGTTTGCTAGAACTGGGTATATTGTGACCCTGCCAGTCGGTGTGGAACACTCCCCTGCTACCGATCTGCAAGCCCAAATGTAATGAATATAGGCCAGTACAGGACTTAAGGGAAGTCAATAAAAGGGTAAAGGAAATTCACCTTACCATACCCAAACCCTACACTCTCCTGAGCACCCTGCCTCCAAATAAGCAGTAGTATACGATATTAGATTTAAAAGATGCCTTTTTCAGCCTACCCTTGGCACCCAAAATTCAAGATCTCTTTGCCTTTGAGTGGACAGATGTCAAAGGAGGTATCAACAGACAACTGACCTGGACAGGCTCATTCAAGGATTCAAAAACTCACCAGCACTCTTTAATGAAGCTCTGCATGAGGTCTTGGGTGAGTTTAGGGGAAGCCAACCTGGTCTGACTTTGTTGCAATATGTGGATGACTTATTAATTGCCACTGAAACCGATGAAGAATGCATGCAAGGAACAGAAATTTACTCCAGACTTTGGGAAACCTTGGTTAACGAGCGTCGGCCAAGAAAGCTCAAACCTGCAAATCAGAGGTAACTTACTGGGGTTATTTATTGAAAGGAGGCAGTCGTGGCTCATGAAAGCCAGAAAAGAAACTGTCCTTAAATTTCCAACACCCTGGTCACAGCACCAATTAAGGGAGTTTTTGGGATCAGCCAGCTTTTGCCGTCTGTGGATTCTCGGGTTTATGGAGCTGGCTAAACCTCTTTATGAGGCTACCAAGGAGAAGCAACTGTCTCAATGGACAGAAGAACCTGAACGAGCCTTTGAACAGATAAAAACTGCCTTATTATCAGCTCCAGTGTTGGGACTCCCTGATGCCACTAAATCCTTTAACTTATATGTGAATGAACATAATGGGATAGCAAAAGGAGTCCTAACCCAATATTTGGGCTATGGAGGAGACCAGTAGCTTACTTGTCAAACAAATTAGACTCACTAACAGCAGGATGGCCATAATGTCTGTGAATGATAGCGGCTACTGCTCTGATGGAAAAAGACACAGATAAGCTAACCATGGGAAAGGAACTCTATGTGATCACCCCCCACACACACACTATTGAGGGTTTGTTAAAGCAACCACCAGATCGGTGGCTCAGCAATGCCTGATTAACCCATTACCAAGGACTGCTAATCATCCCTCTCAGAATCAATTTACAGGCTCCCTCGGCTCTCAACCCGGGACTCTGCTACCAGATCCGGACCTAAACATGCTGCTACATAACTGTCAGAGATCCTGGCCCAAGGCCATAACATCCAAGAGGACTTAAGGAACCAGCTGTTGCCAGACGCTGAACTCATGTGGTTTACAGACGAAAGCAGCTTTGTTCATCAGAGACAGAGTTATGCGGGAGCGGTAGTAGTGACTGGGACTGATGTGGTCTGGGCTGAACCTCTACAAGTAGGCACATCAACCTTGAGAGCCAAGTTAATAGCCCTGACCCAACCTCTAACACTGGGAAAGGACAAAAGACTAACTGTGTACACTGACAGTCGGTATGCATTTGCAATGTCTCATGTACACAGAGTTATTTACAAAGAAAGAGGATTACTGACAGCTGAAGGAAAAGTCATCAAAAATAAAGATGAAATCTTGCCTTTAATTACTGCTGTTTGGCTGCCTAAGTTAGCCATTGTTCATTGCCCTGGACATAAAATACCTAAAGATGCTGTGTGTAAAGGCAATAACCTGGCCGACAGAACAGCCTGGAAGTTGGCAATACAAAGGTAATCTATAATGATGATTAACCTCCCAGACTCTGGTACAAGAACTCTTCTGGACACTCCAATATACACCACTGAGGACATGAAATGGATTGATCAACTGCTGATGGCACAATGCCTAAATGGTTGGTGGAGAGATTCTAGGAGCATCATTATCTTATCAAGTAGTTAGGGAAGAAAGTACTGCTTAAGTTGCATCAAAGCACCCACGTGGGTGCTAGGAAGATGCAAGATCTGGTGAGAAATGCTGGACTTAGGATCAAAAATAGTCATGCTAAAATAGAACAGATTGTCAGGGACCGTAAGGCATGTCAACTGACAAATGAAAGGAAGAACCAGAGAGGAACAGGCAGTCAAATAAGAGGAGATAGACCCAGAACTTACTGGAAAGTGGAATTCATGGAAATTAAACTTGGCAAGTATGGATATAAACATGTTAGTTTTCATAGATACCTTTTCTGTATGGGTAGAAGCCTTTCCTACAAAGCACGAAACGTTACAAGTGGTGACTAAGAAGTTACTAGAAGAGATCTTACCCAGGTTTGGCTTCCCTATTATGATAGGATCAGATAATGGACCAGCTTTCTTGTCCAAGGTAAGTCGGGGACTTGCAAGTACTCTTGGGGGAGACTGGAAATTGCATTGTACTTGTAGACCCCAAAGTTCAGTACAGATGGAAAGGATGCATAGAACTCTAACAGAGACCCTGAACAAATTGACCATGGAGACTGGCGGTGACTGGGTAACTCTCCTTCCCTTTGCCTTATACAGTGTATGCAATTCCTTATGAGATTATATTCGGAGTGCCCCTTTCCCAAAATTCTTAATTTGTTAGAACAGTTGCTTAGAGAAGATGATTACTCAGAAATTTTGTTCTCCTTACAGATGGACTGAAGGTGCTGTACAAGTTGGGCCCTCCACCAATCCCACATCACTTCCACCCTGGAGACTGGGTCCTGGTGAAAAGACACCAACAGGAAAACCTGGAGCCGAGGTGGAAAGGAATTTATGTGATCGTCTTGATGACTCCAACGGCCCTCAAAGTCAATGGCATCACTACCTGGATCCACCATTCTCATGCAAAGCCTGCAGATACTATAGCAGATCTCGTTGAGGACCCAGTGTGCCAAGTCTTGTGCTCCAAAGAAAATCCTTTAAAGCTCAAATTGAACCGAAAAAGGACTTAGTCAGGAATTGGTTATTGGTGTATAACTTAAGTGGAAATTGTATTAGCATAGTAGTAAGTGCCGGCAATCCCCACTGCCCATATAATTGGACTTAGACTGTTAGTAATCAGGTAATGGGTAAACGTTTACCTTTGGCCATGAAAAAGGGACTGTCCCTATGGTTCCCCGACAAGCTTACATTTAACTTGTGTCAGCTTGCTGATGGTGTATGGGAAGGACATAGGCTTATTAAATGTAGATGGAGGCAATGGTATGTATGCCCAGGGGAAGGAAGGACTAGTAATTGTGGGAGGACCAGAGGACTTTTACTGTAAGAGCTGGGGCTGCAAAACAAGTACCTCAGGAAAATGGAAAGGAAAAGGAGGAGACCTTGTTATGTTTAACAAACCAGGACCAGTGGGCATCCATTTTAATGGGATGTCTGTACGTAAACAAATTAGGGTCTCCCAGGAGTATGATGCCAGAGTGCAAGTTCAGTTCACAGACAAGGGTAAACAAGCCCTAGGATGGGAATTTGGAAAGACTTGGGGACTAAGATTGTACAGATGGGGAGAGACACATGATGGCATTCTCATAACCCTACAAGCAATTGCCACAGCCAGTTATTCCCCTTCAGCAATGGGACCAAAACCAGTCTCTGCCATAAGCCCAAAGTAGACAACAAGAAAGAGCCCTGGGCTGTAGTGACCCCATCTCCTTTGAAAAAGAGACACTAGACGTGGGGAGTGCATCCCCTGGACAGAGGATTCCCTATGGCAGCTGTTGGTTCAAACTTACAATGTGATCAATCAGACCTGTGCTGATATTACCAGCTCTGGTTGGATGTGTTCTGAATGAGACCTCCATTTTATGAGAGTATTGCCTTGATACAGAATGTGACTAATGTTAAAACAAGTAAATCATGCAGGTGGGAACAAAAGGAAGCAAAACTTATTCTACAGACAGTTATAGGACAAGAGTTATGTGTGGAACGATTACCAACTAACTTTACTCACTTAAGTAATCAGACTCAAGAATGGATTCCAGAAGAGGGATACCTATTACCTCCTCAAGATGCTTGGTGGGCATGTTCAACTAGCCTAACCCCCTGCGTCCATTTAGAAGTTTGAAATAGGACTAACAGTTTTTGTGTCATAGTACAACTTATCCCACAACTGCTCTACCATTCTCAGGAAGACACGATTAAAAAGATGTCTGCAGCAAGCTATTGGCCACGAAAAGCTAAAAAAGAAATAGTAACAGCAGTAACAGTTGAGGTTCTAGTGGGCTTAGCTGGACTAGGAACTTGGGTGGCATCCCTAACTCAGAGAACATTTTACGTTAGCCTTCTTGCCACTATAGTTGAGGATATCAAAAACCTGGAAAACACTATAGCCTACCTTCAAAAATCACATGACTCCTTAGCTGTGGTAGTGTTACAGAACAGATGGGAGCTGGACTTAATTTTCTTACAACAAGGAGGTTTATGTGCTGCCCTCGGGGAAGAATGATGCTTCTACACCAATCATTCCAGAATTGTAAAAGAATCTTTAGCTAAAGTAAGAGATGGACTAGCAAAATGAAAAAGCGATAGAGAAAAACAAGAAGGATGGTTTGAATCATGGTTTAATTATTCCCCTTGGATAACCATCTTAATATCCAATCTGATGGCCCCATTATCATTCTGGTACTTGTGTTCACAGTAAGGCTTTGTGTTGTCAATCTACTAGTGATGTTTGTTAAGGAATGCGTTAATAACATGCAGCTGAAGGTATTGAGAACACAATATCAACTGATTCCTGACAAAAGATATAGTGCAGGCCCGTAAGGACCATGATTGGCCCTTAAGGTGCATATTAGAAAGGGGAGAAATGAAGAGCCTACAGCATAAAGAGGCACAATGAAGGTCTAAGTAACTCCATTACACACTAGCAACCATCTTGTGAGGTATGAATTATAAAAATAACCATGGGTTTTACCCAGAAATGACACAAAAAAACAATTCCCAGACAACTGAGACATAAACTATCCTTGGGAAAGCCACAGGAATTTTCTCCAGATGCGTTGACCAAACACTGGGTGGCCTTGCAGGACACAGTGACCCAGTGGCCAGACAATTCCCATCAATAACATCAATAATAATATTACCAATCACATATGCATAGCTTAGTTTGCTTAAAATTTTAGCCAATCGTGTAATTTCTCATGTAAAACTTCTTTAAAATTGTTTGTTCAATACTATAAAAACTGTGCTGATTCTATGCTGGGGGCCTCTTAGCTTCACTGGTTACTGAGTGCGTGGAGGACCAACCTCGAATTTGCAAATAAACGACTCCTTTGTTATTTGTATTGGTCGTGGTCTCTGGTGGTCTTCAGGGTGGGGGTGACTCGAGTACCGGTACAAAAATGTACATTATTACATTGAAAGAAAGCGAGCAGATATTTTAACGTATTTGCTACAAGTAAGTTAATATTAAGCAAAGCTAATTAAAATAATTACTTATTTACTCCAGAGAATGAGTATAGTACTCTTGGATATCTTGGAGGAAAAGACTTTAGACCCATTACAATTGATGCCTTACATTGAAATTACTGGCTAAATTTTCTTCTTCAGAAAGGCAAAACCTCCATTTCTTTCATATTGGTATTATAAAATCATAATATCTGCATGTTGAGTTGTTTTCCTCTGTTTTTTTTCAATACCATTCTTCATCCATTAGGTATCTAAGGCTTTGAATGACCAATTCCTTAAAATACCTATATTGCTTATATGTGATTGAAATCTCAATAATATTAATATGAATTTATCTCTGATTCTCATCTTGAGCTACATGCATATGAAATTTATACATTCTCAAGCAAGAAACCTGACTATTTTACTCTTCTATATTTTAATCAATAAATCTATTCTCTTTAGAAATATATTCTCATCTTTTAAATTGCTCTAGTAAACATCATGTATTTCTAGTACTTTTACTGAAATAAATATAAAGTATGGAACATGAAGACAACCCCCTTTATCACTTTAAAGTAAATCCTTGGGGACTATTTTATATATAAAAATAAAAAAGTGCAATGCACATGTTTATTCATGAATAATCTAATGGTTAAGTCAATTATACACAAGAACTACCATACCACATCAAGTCTCAACTTACTTAAAGGCACCAAAATATAAGTGTTCATGAATATCACTCATTTTTAGAAAATGACTAGTCACAACAAAGTTTATATTATATTTCAAATTTTAAAAATGAAAATTACACCCAGATTAGATGTGAATATCCTGTTTCCAGTAATACATTTATTCAGCAAACAGGGAAACAAAAAAATAAGGGTTTGTCATATAGAATGAAAGATGTAAAAGCAGACTGTCTTTCCTTAAGATGATATGTACATGCAAATTGTGTGATTTATTCAAAGATACTATAAAAATTCATGAGAGGATTTGTGATCAGAAGTGATAGGTAAGCAAAGTAACTGGAAAACTGTATGTAAATTGTGCTTTCAATATAGGATGACAAGTTTTCAATAAATGAGCCTATAGATGATAATTTTGTATCTGTAAGACACAACCAGTATTCTACATTTTAGACATACTCCAATTCCCTTACCTCAGTTCTTGATCTATATTCCTCTACTTTCATGACGTTAATTGCTACTAAAGTAACAAGGTGGGTGTTTTCTTGGTTTCTAGATCGAATAAATTTTAGTATTTTGAAACAGTAGTATAAATTCATGGAGTTTGACTTGAATGTCAAGTTTGAGGATACTGTATTCAGGGTATTGTTAATTGGCCTGAAGCAGCGAGGAACATATTATGAATACACAGATACACAGTATACTAAGAACTAGAGACTTGATTTCAGGGAAAGATAAAGGTCCAGGCAAGACCTTGTAGTCGAGATAAAGAAATGGAGCAAACATCAATCAACTATCATAATAAAGGAATGGAACTGATCTCTGATGTGTCTGGGTGACAGCTGTGTGTGTGTTTGTATGTGTGTGTGTGTGTGTGTGTGTGTGAGAGAGAGAGAGAGAGAGAGAGAGAGACAGAGACAGAGAGACAGAGAGACAGAGACAGAGAGACAGAGAGACAGAGAGAGTAGAGAATTTTAGTGTGGCTTCCATATTTACACCCCATAGAGCATTACTTGTTAGGGACAAGGTGCTCATACCAGAGCTTTGATACCACTGTCATCACTTTTTGCTTCAAAAAGCACTTGCTTAATCCCTAAAAAGGGAAAAATAAACAAATATCATACATGATTATTTTGAAAATTAATTGGCATATTGAAGGCCAAAGGGAGGAATTGGAGAGTAATACAATCTCTCTTCTGATTATTACACCGCAATAGCTGTGATTTTCAGGAGTCTTCTGTAATGTACTTACAGCTGAATTACTACTATGCTTGATAATATGAAACATATGATAGAGAAATAGATCAGCCAGCAAGCACAAAGAACTAGTGATAAGATGGAGCTTTTGAGCAGGGTTGCCACATCTTTTAGGAATGTAATTCCTTCATATGAACTTCAAATTTTATGGCTTTCCCTGTGTGATTAATAGGTAAGAAAGTACTGTTGAAACAAGAATTCCTGTTCAGCCAAGTAGAAAGTGCTCCTGTTCCCATCCTCATGTTGCAAATTTCGATTTTATAAAGACTCTTTGTTAGAGTGCTTTCATTTAATATACTTCAGCACATCATCTTTCCCTGTTGGAGACAGGAAAAAAGATAATTTTGTTTGAATATTATCTTATGTAAATTAGTGTGTACAGGCATGATTTGCATAATTACAAAATTTTGTAATAAATATAAGTAGAGATCATGTCACAACTAAAAAATGTAATTAAAATCACATAACAAGACTAGAAATCACAGCATTTTGTGCATGAAAACATACATTAGATTAGTTGCAGAATTTCTATTTTGAGATAAACTTTATATTGAAGTTTATATATAAACTTTATATATATATTTATATTTGAGATAAACTTTATAAAGCCTTTTGCTAAAGGGTTGAAACATTTGATTGAAAGATATATTTCTTAGAGATATTTTTGCTTCATAATTTTAAGAAGAAAAATGGTCCCAAAGTAATTACTTTTTAAATTATTTTCCTGTTTCCATGTGATTAACCTTCAAATTAGAAACCCAGATATATAATTTAATTTACTTTAACCAAACATATATATTGAGTATAAGAACCTTCTACTCTCTACATTCTTCACACTAAGTTTACCTGATGAGTCTGAATCTGATGAGTCTGAAATACTTTGTGATGTGTGTTGATATTATTTACTATGTAAGTGAAATGTTTAAAAAGTAGTATTTATTTTAGCTTAATTGCTCTGAAGAGACAATAAGTGATATAATCAAAGGTTAAAATGATTAAATTTAAAATTTAGAACTCAGGAAATGTTTTTGACCACACTGGTTACTGGAGTCTTCACAACAACCTCATGAGATAATTTATATTGATGAAGCAAAAATCCCAGAGGTTAGACATTTACAAATACAAAAATCGTGTCATTCTGAATATGTATAGCTTCATATCAAACATAGAAAATTTAGCTTTTAAACACCTGACTATACTAATACATTTCATTGCAGGGAAAGTACTTGTTCTGAAAGGAGATAAAATTGCATTTATTTTGATAACTAAACCTAATAAAAGACAATGTTTAAAATATCACTCATTCAAGAAACAAGATGTACAGTTAGTTGATTTTCATGTCAGTTATGTTCTCTAAACTTACTAGAAGTACTAGATTAGTAAACCTAAATCATTGCTTTGTAAGGAAATAGAAATTTAGTTTCCTAAAACTCATGATTATAACTTTCTCAAACAATTACTAAGTAATTGTTTAATATTTTTTGTCATGGAATCTTATTTGATATATTTGTGTTGATTAAGTTAAATAATTGGCCAATAATAATATAAAATATGCAAGAACAAAGTTTACCTAACACAGTATTTTATTCACAAGACATATCATGGCTGTCTTAAAGAATGCTAGAAGGCAGTGTGTTTTTTATTAAATTTTAGTTATTTTGTTAATGGTTATTAATTGTCAGAAGTGGCAATTCCATAATATATTTAAAGCATTTGATTTTACTCCCTCTATTTCCTTTTCATTACTCCTACTCCCAAAAATCTTCTGTGTTTTACATAAAATTACATCTTTATATAAGCACATATAATCTAATTTGGGGGAAAAAAAGATTTAAGCTAAACTGCAACTTGATTCAAGAAGGACAGTGGATTAACAGGATGAATAAAAACTTGAATATTTTTTGTTAACTTCTGAATTGAGCTATCATTATTATTATAGTTAGGGTTAGGATCACAGAAAGAATTAGAATTAGGGTTAGATAAATAGAAAATTTAACTTCAACACAGGATGACACATTGCAACAATGATATTCACAAGACAATATGTTAAAAATGAACTTTACACCATGGGGAGGGAGGAGTAAGAGAAGTAGGGGAGTAGGAGAACAAAAAAGAAGGGGCTAATAATGCTCAACAAGAAACGTACTCATTACCTTACACATGTAACTAATCCCTCTTTAAAGCATCTTTACAATAAACTAAAATTTTTAAAAAATGAAGACGAGAGCCAGTGGCTCATGCCTGTAATCCTAGCTAATAAGGAGGCTGATATCTGAGAATCATGGTTCAAAGCCAGCCCAGCAGTAAAGTCCCTGAGACTCATCTCCAATAAACCACTAGAAAACCAGAAAAGGCGCTGTGGCTCAAGCAGTTGAACGCTCACCTTGAGCTGAAGAGCACAGGGACAGGGCCCAAGGCCAGAGTTCAGGCCCCACGGCTGACCAAAAAACAAAAACAAAAACAAAAAAACAAAAAAAAAGAAAAAACAAAGAAAACCTGACAGGAAATAGAAAAACACTTAAAAATTTATGCTCAAAATGCAAGTAAAATTTAGACCAATATGCTGAGCAAGAGAATAAATGTGCAATAGAGGTGTGCTATTAACAATATGATTCAGTTATATGTAGGCTTAGGATTAGGAAAGGTGTTCCAGTTAGAGCTGGGGTTAGAATAAGAAAAAGATGTAAGTTATAAAAAGGTGTATATAAGTAAGGTGTAAATAAGATTTAAGATATAAAAAGGTGTAAAACTGCAACATATTTTAAGAATAATGAATGGCATCAGGTTAAAATGAATGAACACCAGTGTCTGTAACATTAAACATTCAGATATAATTTGGCTTAAAGTGTGAGTTACTTTTTTGTTCTGGTTAGGGTTAGGGAAGAATAAGCTTTACGGTAAAATTTAGTTTTCCAATAAGAAGTAGAAGCAAAAATAAAGTGTGATTGAATAAAATCTAGACAATTTTCTTACATTAACCATTTGGTGTTACATCAAATTACGATTAGGATTAGATTTTTGGCTAAAGGGGGTTGAGAATAGGATAAAGAAATTGGTTAAATGGGCTGGGAAGGTGGTTCAGTAGTAGAGCGCTTGCGTTGCATGCCTGAGGCCCTGGGTTCTATTCCTCAGCCCCACATAAACAAAAAGAAAAAAGCTGGAAGTGGCATTGTGGCTCAGGTGGTAGAGCGCTAGGCTTGAGCTGAAGAGTTGAGGGACAGCGCCCAGTCCCAGAGTTCAGGCCCCACGACTGGACCTAAAAAAAAAAAAAATTGGTTAAACTAGTGGCTCGTGCCTATTATCTTAGCTACCCAGGAAGCTGATTTCTGAGGAACCCAGTTCAAAGCCATCTGAGGCAGGCAAGTCCATGAGACTTTTATGTCCAATTAACCACCAGAAAACAAAAAAGTGGTGCTGTGCCTCAAGTGGTAAAGCAAAAACTTTGAGCTAAGAACTCAGGGATCGTATCCATTCCTAGAGATCAGGGATAGTGCCCTGGCCCAAAGTTCAAGCCCCACGCCCAACAAAAAGAAAAAAAAAATGTGTTAAATGTTAAGTAAAGCTGAACTTATTTTACTTTCTAGGAATGCAGGAAAAGCTGGGATAATGGAAGTACAATGTATTTCATAATATCAGGATTTGAGATCAATGGATATAATGATGCCTGTTTTGGAACAAGATAGATTCAGAGTTAAGAGTGAGAAAATCTGTAAGGTTTAGGAAAACCTGCAATTTATTTCAAGAATTACAAGTGGAATTTCAGTTAGGATGACACAAAATGAGCATTTCTCATAAATTTTAGAACTGGGACACTATTAGTGTCAAGGATATGGTTAGGATTCTAGCCATAGTTAGAGTTAGAGGAAGGGAGAAAAAAAAATGAGAGTCAAATTGAAGGTAAATTTTAGAATAAGTCTGGTAGGAATTAGAATGAATATGAACTAGAGTATTGCTACTAATATTAGTATCTACTTACAATTAGCCTTATGGTTATTCTCAATGTTTCAGTTTAGATTAAGTTTAGGGTTAGAAAATGACTAAGATATTGGAAAAAAAATTGAAACCTGGGATGGGAAGGTGGCTCAGTGGTAGAGCGCTTGCCTTGCATGTATAAGGCCGTTTTCAATTCCTCAGCAACACATAAGCAAAAAGAAAAAAAGCCAGAAGTGGCGCTTTGGCTCAAGTGGTAGAGCACTAGCTTTGAGCTAAAGAGCTGAGGGACAGGGCCCAGGCCCAGAGTCCAGGCCCCACAACCGGACCCCCCCCCAAAAAAAATTGAAACCTATTTTTTGAAGGCTTATTTGAATCAAGTTAGGATGAGTGAAAACTAGTGTACTTGTGTTTGTGTTAGTATTGACATATAATTTGGATTAAGATTAGGGTCAGTATTATGTTCTGATTATTATTAGTTTTATAAATAGGAAAACTTTTAGTATAAAATTCAGTTTTCACTAACAAGTAAAGGGAAAAATGTGATAATAATAGTAACTAGAGTATTATCATTATATTTCATTATATTTATTTCCCAGTGGTCATTCTTGCAATGATTAATGAGAGTTTTCCAGCCAGGTTTAGGTTGAGAGTTAGCGTTAAGTAATGGACTAGATGGTAAGTAATCTGAAATTGATTTAGGGTACAGAGGTCCAGGAAAAGGTAGGATCAATGGATGGAAACTACAGTATTTTTCCTGATAAGAGAACTGGAGGACAAATAATATAATGGTTCATGTTAGGGAACAAGATAACTTCAGAGGCAGAGGCAGAAAATTGTGGGAATTAGGTAAAACTGAAACCCATTTCCAGAGTGCAAACTGGAGTCTTCATTAGAATGAATAAGAACGAGAGTATTATTCTTAAACATTAGAATTGGACTATCATTAGGGTGAAAGTTAGGTTTCAGTTCCAGCTGGAGTTAGTTTTAGAGTTAGGGAAAGGGAAAATTTAGGGTCAAACTGATACTAAATCTTTTAATAACAAATCGAATTACAATTAGGATGAAAGTGAAATAGGAAAATGCTGACAATATTCAGATTAGTGTGAGTGTTAGTCTCAATATTATGATTAGTATGATTAGTGTGATTATTATTAGTATGATTAGTGTGAGGGTTAGTCTCAATATTCCAGTTAGGTTTAGGGTTAAAAAAATGGCAAGATATTGAGTAAAACTATGAACAATTTTTTTTGAAGATGAATTGAATCAAAGTTAGAATGAGTAAAAACTAATGTCTTTGTATGGCTTTTAGAATCCAAAGGCTATTTAGGTCTATGGTTATGGTTACATTTCTAGTTCAGGTTAGACTTAGGCTTAGGAAAGGGTAAGCTTTAAGGGAAAACAGTTTTCTGCTAACGTAAGTTTGAAATTTAACAAAAACTACAGAGTTTTCCTGTTTCCTATACAGGGTTCAATAGGGTTAAATTTAGAGTTAGGTTTCTAGTAAGGTTTAGATATATAGTTAGGGTTAGGAACTAGAGTAGATTTTAAGCAAATCTGCAACTTCTTTTTGGAGATCTAGGAGTTCAGTAAAAGTTAAGATCAGTGGAAATTATGGTACTTTTCATGATATGAAGATTTGAGGCTAATGATTCATAATAGGGAACGATTTCAGAGTCCAAGTCAGGGAATCTATAAGATTTGGAGCAAACTGCAAATCATTTCAAAGACAATGAGCATCTGTTAGGATGTGTCTAAACTTGAGTATTTTCCATTAATTTTAGGATTGGATTACTATTAGCATTAAGGTTACTCTTAAGGTTCTGACCAGGATTAGAGTTAGGATTAGGGCAATGGAAAGTTGAGAACTTGAATGCCTTATTTCCTTTGTGTATGTATATGCACAATTCTAAGGCTTGGATCCAAGGCTTGGGTTCTGTCCCTGAGCTTTTTGCTGTAGGCTAACATTCTACACTTGAGCCACGAGTCCACTTCCAGCTTTCTTTAGCAGTGAATTGGAGATGAGAGCTGACATTGAACTGCGATCCCCAGATCTCTTCCTTCTGATTAAAGGTAGGATTAAAGGCATGAGCTACCAGAGCTCAGGAAAGTGCCTGACTTACTAATTGCTTTTACTTTTGGTCGAGATCGAGACATAAATTCAATATCTGACCGCTTTGCTCACTAGGTAGCACTGCCACTGGAGTCATATCTCCAAAAATGATTATTTTAAATAGCTGGAAATGATTAAATTTTCTTCAGATGATATGTATCATTAGTGTTGTTCTAAAACTTATCCTAACTAAAAAAAGATTTATAGACCCTAGAGATGATCTGAGGAGATTCTCATGTTTTGCTTCTAATTGCAGAACATTTTAGGGACATGATTTTTAATTATTAGTTTAAGTAGCAAAGGAGTTCTCATTAAACAATGCCGTTTATGCGTACAATATACCTTGGTCAATGCCAACACTTCAACATTCTCATCCATCCCTCCCCTATGCACCTCTTCCTTCACTCTGCTTAATTTTATAGCATATTTACTGGATTCCTCTGCATTCCTCCCCCCTTTTTCCTGTTCATTCTTCTACCATTTCTAACTTCACCCCTCTTTTACTACCCACTTCCATATGATCCAGCAACTCTACTCCTGAGCATTTACCTGAAAGATTACAAACCAGGATATAGTAAAGGTTTCAGCAAAACCATGCTTACTGAATCAGCCCAGATAGCCTTCAAGGGAGAAATGAATCAAGTATATGTAACACACACACACGAAATTCTACTTATTGATCAGAAAGAATATTTTACCATTTGTATTTCTCATTTCTCAATTCATCTACCTGGTATCCCATTGTCATCATACTGTCCCTGTACTGCAGTAACCAACATAGGCAAACTGATGGAAAAGATTTTCAAGGTTATCGGCTAACCATACATTCCTGAATATGAGTTTTCTGCTCATTCTCTTTGTCTATTCATGCCTTTGAGTAGTGATTGTACAGATTCATTTGTACCATTTGCTACACAGAAAAGAGATGAACCACTTGTATGTTTATATATGTATATATATATGTATATATATGTTTATATATATGTATATAAACATACATACATGGATATATGCACACATATGGATATATATTAAATACTTGAGTACATTTTATGTTTTCAAAATTATGGAGCTAACAAAAATCACATGCGTTTTTCTTCCTTTTCATTTTTTCAAAACCTAAATAACTTTGTCTCTTTTGAATACCTAATTTTAAAGAAGAGAATGTCATCATCTCTGATCTGTCAGTGGCCTTGAAATTAGATGTTCAAATAGGACAAAGTTGTTTAGGCTTTTTGGTAGAAGAGAGAAGTATTACTAGTATTCAGGGGTTCTCTGCTTGCTAGATAGGATTTGCTTGTATCGCACCTAGCAGCTCAACTACTTTTGCTATACTTCTAATCCGTTTTATTTACTTGAGGTCCTGAACTTTTTGCCAGGGTCTGATCTTAGATTGACTGAGACTTGATAACTATGCCTCCCACATAATTAGCTAGGATTACAGATGTGAACTACTATGGCAAGCTCATTTGTTGAGACGGCTGTCATGGCAGTTTTTTATCTGGCCTGGCCTCAGACCATGATCATTTTCATTTCTGCTTCCCAATCAGCTGGGATTACAGATGTGGGCTACAATATTTGGTGTACATAACACCTTCTTTTTTAAAAAAGAGGTTTTTATTGTAAAAATACTTTATAGAGGTGTTATATATACCTCCTACTTTGTTTTTCCCCTACCCTCCCTTCCCTCCCACCTCCACAACTACACTCCCCCTCTCCTCCCTTCCCTGCTTCCCCGCCTATATTGTAAAGTTCCTTTCTCAACATAGTGTCTTGTGCATCTCATTGTTACAATGGGTCAGCCTGTACCCTATTTAAACATTTTTTTCCCTTCCTCTCCCCAAGCTAGAGAAGGGTGTATACAAGATGCAGGGCACCAACCTTAAATACAGTGAAAACAGGCGTTATATCATGGGGGACGATCATACAAAGAAACAAACAAATCACATGGTAGATTATAAACCCTATCTTGGGGTTCATTTCACTTAACATCATCTTATCTGGTCATATGTACATAGCTTTTGAACTTTTATGCTTGTCCAGCCATATACTAGTTGTTGCAAATAAGGGAAACAATAGGACCTATGTTTCTTTGTGTGTGGATTTAATATAATTTTTTCCAAGACTCCACGTAGAGCTCCCCTATGACCCAGCAATCCCACTTTTGGGCATTTACCAAATGACCATACACAAGACCATACTAAGCTACCAGCACAACTACGTTTATTGCAGCATTATTTACCATAGCTAAGATATGGAACCAACCCAGCTGCCCCTCAGTAGATGAGTTGATCAAGAAAATATGATATTATATATATATATATATATATATATCTTTATATATACACACACACACAATGGAATTCTATGCCTCCATCAGAGAGATTGACATCGCCTCATTTGCTAGGAAATAGAAAGATGCAGAAACAATTATACTAAGTGAAATAAGCCAGGCTCAAACAACCACAGGTCCCATGGTTAACCTTACTTGCAGTAATTAGTACATGGTACCATATAACCATATGAGGATGTTATGACACAAATGAGTTTTTATTCCATGAGATTCTTATCTCTATATAATCCCCCAAATTGGCAGGAGAGCTGTGGATCAAATACAGAGCACAACCCTTGAGGGAACAAGCTTAATTGAGAAGGTAAGGTCCTTAGTTTAAACCATAACATAAGCACTCAAAAAAGTTGATATTTTCTTTAGGTTTTTATTAATTGCTCAGATAATAATCAACATTGTATTTATGGTTAGCATTACTATTAAAATCATGTTATATTTCCTGATGTTATTCTTTATTTTCGTACATTTTATTTACACATTAATATCCAGCAATGGTAAGAGATTATTACTGTTTCACAAGTTTTTTATGGCAGTTGAATATATGGATGAGCGGTGCATACAAGGTGTTTGGACTGAAAATAGATATTTGCAAGCTCTTCACATAAATCAATTATAGTTGAAGAAGCTGTTGGCATGTATGAAATAAACTAAAGGAACCAGCAAGGAAAGAGAAGGTTTGATTCTGGAAAGCACACAATTTTGGAAGAAAAACACAACAAGGAAAATATGTATCTTTTGGTAACTCTTTTTAACCCACCTACACATTTGATTCCTTATTTCTAGTGGAAGGCATTTCAGTTAACTTTATTTAACAAAGTTAAACATTATTGACATTTAATACTAACTGGCTTATGTCTCAGGAAAACAATTATTCCACCCAGGTGCCAGGCCGTTATGCCTATAATCCTAGCTACTCAGAGGGCTGAGATCTCTAGATCCTAGTTCAAAGCCAGGTTGGAGAGGAAATTTGGTGAGATTTTCTGTTCAATTAACCACGAGAAAATTGGAAGTGGCACTCTATGGCTCAAAGTAGCAGCAATAGTCTTGAGTAATAAATCTCAGACACAGAACCCAGGCCCTGAGTTCAAGCTCTCTGACATTATTCTTAAAATACTTGTTCCCACTGTTCAATGTGTCTAGAAGAATGTTTTAAACTTAGGGATTTTTTATTTCATGTTGTCAGCATTGATTTTTAAGATGTGCAAATAAAAATTATAGTCAGAACTGGTTTGTATTGCTTTGTATTATCCATTGCCTCTACACTCAGAGATCAGCTGGAAAGCAGATAGCCAAATCTTAGCTCTTGGCAATGAAGATGGATATGTTCTTCTTTTAGGAAAGTAACAAACTTATGAAATGGTAGCCTTTATATATAACACCTTAATAGTAACAATAAAATTAATATTATTGCTATGTTTTTTGTCTCTTGTGGAGCTTGAACTCTGGGTCTGGGTATTGTCCCTCAGCTCTTCAGCTCAAGGCTAGCACTCTACCACTTGAGCAACAGTGCCACTTCACATTTTCTGAGCCTTTAGTTGGAGATCTGGGTCTCACAGACTTTCTTGCCCTGGCTGGCTTTGAACAGAGACCCTCATTTCTCAGCCTCCTTAGTAGCTAGGATTACAGGTGTTGAGCCACTGGGGCCTGGCAGTAAAATTATTTTGAAAAAGAAAAAACCCACGATTGTATACTTAAAAAAAATCACAATTTGGCAATTGTATCTCTAACATTGTTTTATCAAAGTAACCATAGGCAGCAATCATTTTTAGATCTCACTATGTTCTGTCCAATGCCAGATAATATTTCATCAATTAATTTTAATTTTAATTTTTCCTAACAAAGTTCATTATGAATGCTCAACAGCACAATTTTCTTCAACATATTTATTTCAACAAACTGCATTTTGCACTTGGTTGGTTTTTTTTTTAATTTTGCCAGAGGTGGAGCTGGAAATCAGGACCTGGGCACTCTTAACTTCTTTTACTCAAGCCTAGCACACTACCAATTGAGCCACAGCACCACTTCCAGTTTTTCTGCTTACGTAATACTGATGAATCAAATCAAGTGCTTCATGCATGCGAGGCCAGCACTCTACCACTAACCATATTCCCAGTCACTGGGCCTTTTGTTGTTGTTGTTTTAAGATTGCATTTTACTATGTCCTTCAGTTGGCCTAAAACTTAGGCTGGTCTCAAGCTAACTTCTAAATCAGCCTCCCAAGTTCAGAGATTACAAACAATGGCTACCATATTCAGCTCAGGATTCTTTGCAAGAGAATACACTTTTCACATATACAAAGAGTTATTCTGCATATAAGGGAAACCATGGGACCTATATTTCTTTGAGCCTGGCTTACTTCACTTAATAAAATAACTAGTATATGTCTGAGACAAACAGAAATTGTCAGACAAGTTGATGTTAGGTGAAATGAACCCCAAGATCAGGTTTCAAATGTTTTTCTTTTTCCTTTCTTGCAATTGTTTCCAACATATTTATCTTTGTTGCTTTGTATGTACCTCCCCCATGATATAAGCCCTGCTTTCACTCTATTTGATGTTGATATAATTTGTGGAGTGGAAGGGAAAAAACAAACCATTTGAATAGGGTTACAGGTGAACCCATTACAACAATGAGATGTACAAGATGTCAAAAAAGAAGATTACAACTTTGGCAGAGGTTGCGGGGTGGTGATGGTGGTGGTGGTGTGGGGGTAGGGGGGTGAAGAGGGGAAGGGATGGAAAGGGGAAACAAAGGAGGAGGCAACAATGCTTGATAAGAAATGTACTCACTGTCTTGCCCATGTAATTGTAACCCATCTGTATGAAATTTATCACAACTAAAAAAAAAAAGACTTGAATTTAAAAAAAATGAAAGGAGCTATTCTGTCTTCCTTGGACTGGATGATTTTTGCATTCAGCACTGTTAATCACATTTCTTGTCCTGGTATGTTTCCCCTTCTAGATCAATAGAAATATTTCAGGTTCTGAACTTGAAGCTGATCCTTGGCATCCAACAACATCAGATTCTTGTGAATAGCACTAACTGGCCTCAAAAGCATAGCAGCCAGATTGAGTTCAGCTATCTGATGGCATTGGGCTCCAACAATGGAATCATTTCTGTGCACAGACTGAATACTGTTATAGGTAATTTTGATTTATTCCACTCTATTCTCAACTACTTGCCATTCTCAGCTTTGTATGTCTTAAATACTGTTAAACATTAATTACTATTTCCTGCCATTCTCAAAAGTAACATATATGTCTTACTTTAAAATTCATTCAAACATGCAAAAATGTTAACATAGTTGCTGTCCACCAGTGGCTCATGTTTTAAAACCCAGCTATTTAGGAGGTCAAAAACTGAGGATTCAGGTTTAAATCAGCCTATGCAAAAAATCTGAGATATTTCTCCAATTAAGAATGCAAAATCCAGAAGTGGAGATGTGGCTCAAGTGGTAGAGTGTTAGCTTTGAGCAAAAAGACAAAGCAAGAATAATAGGTCTAATTCTAACTCCATTATTTACTCATAGAAAACACACACACACACACACACACACACACACACACACACACACAATTTACATTCTCCTGGACTCCCCTTCTTGAACAGTATTCAATCCCATTAACTTAATGCATATTTTCACCAAATTATTATGGTAGGGATTAAACTACATTTGTATTTATGATAATATACATTTTTGTACATTTTGTTTTGCAATTTTGTGAACTTATGTGACAGAAGTGTTTTGTAAAGACTAAACAGAAACCAATGTGTCAGTAAATATGTATGTGACATGTAGACTGAAAGATGCAGATAATACCACTTGAAATTTTATTTCTCCAAGTTTAAATATATATGCATATGTATGTATTTAAAATTTCTGCCAAGATTTTACTTCCATTAACAATGATCTATTTGTTCCATTATATAAATTTAAGATATTGTATGTTTCATAGTAGATTACTATTTAAGAATTCCTCAACTCCTTATTCTCCTGTGTCAGGTTCTTGAGTATTGGCTGGCATTACCATATAGTAGGATAGTACCATGTCTAGCTATATTATTTAAATTTTGTTCAGTAGAATTTTTATGCCAAGGTCGCAGGACCCCCACCAAGAAGACCACTGAGAGTCAGACTCTACAGCTGTTTTATTTAAATGGGCTGCAGCTCGGCCTCGTCCTACATTCAGACACAGTGGAGCCCAAGAATAGATCCCCAAGCTAAGGATTTGCAGGTCTTATAAAGGCACACCATCAGGTGGTTTAGCACCACGTGTTGCTTTGCTCTGAAACAAGCAACAAATGGTCACTGCTTCAAGTACTTTAACCCTTCATTCCCCCCCTTGTTTTATGGTCCTGAGAAACAATCTTGTGGCTCTGGCCCAAAACTTATGAAGGGTTAAAGTTTTGAGGCAGTGACCACTTGTTGCTTGTTTCTAGCCAAGCAATACAAGGTGGTAATCCAAACACCTGGTTGGGTTGTGTGCTTTATAACCCCTGCCAATCTTTAGCTGGGGGCTCTCCTCCTAGGCTCTGCTGTTTCAGAGTGTAGGATGAGGCCTGAACTGCAGCCCATTTAAATAAAACCTTAAAACAGCTGTAAAGTCTGACTCTCAATGGTCTTCTTAGTGGGTGTCCTGCGAGCTTGGAACAACATATTAGTTGGGGCTCATCCGGGATCCCCCAAAGGCCCCCAAGACCTCAGACTCCAAAGGTAAAACAGCACTGTCTTTGTTAATTTGTCTTGACCTGTCATTTGTCTGTTTTACTTTCGTTTTCCCTTGTGAGGATGGCCCTCAGATTCATAAAGGGTTGTGGAAGCGGACTCGCTTGCACGACAACCTTGGAGGAATGGGAGACATCCCAGATCCTATTGTGGTGCGGGAGTAACCCTGCCATGTGGAGCGGGATTACTTGGACGCCCACCATGTGGGGCGGGGGTCCTTGGAACCCCGCCGTGTGAATTATGGAGAGGGGGTGGGTTCTGTGTTGGGCCAGAATTGACCAAGATGGCCTCCTAACTGAGGTCCAACTCACCACTGTGGGTCTGTTCCTTCTGCTGTGGGGCGTAGGTGTGGAACCCCGACGTGACAGGAGTCAGTGGACCAATTCAGGAGATCTCCACTTTGTAAGTTTTTTTTTTTTTTTTCCGTAACCGTCAGGCCTGCATGTTTTTTGTTTGTACTGTTTATTGTTTTTTGGACTGTACTACTGATAGGACTGGAAACCATGGGCAACACTCCATCTAGCCCCCTAGACTTACAAAAAGAAACTAAGAAAGAGGAAAAGAAATTGTTCCCCCCTGATTTTTCAGGGAGATAACTTGGAAGAAGAAATGTTTCCTTCCCCCATACTCCCGTTCCCAGGTTCCTTCTGCAGAGCCTGAGAATGATCAAGAGAAGGAGGGAGCTGTAGAATGAGCAGCCGAACCCTCGGCACCCTCCCTTAAAGTTTCTGAGGTGCCAGTCACTCGACGATGCCATGGGATCAGCCCACCTTCTAGTGCAGCTGTTTTTCCCTTAGGCACTGTAGGTCTTGTGGATGTGGATGGTCAACAGCAACGCCAACATTGGCCATTTTCTACCAGTGATCTATACAATTCGTGCACCCAAAATGCCCCCTTTTCTGAGAAACCCCAGGATTTAATTTGTTTGCTTGAAACTATGCTCTTTACTTATTAGCCTACTTGGGATAATTGTAGTCAACTTTTACAGGTCCTTTTTACAACGGAAGAGAGAGACGGTATCTGAGAGGCAGCCCAGAAACATATCACTTGCCCCACAGGAGCGCCCATAATGGATCCTGTCCTGATCGCTGCCATTTTTCCTGAGATCCAACCAACATGGGTCTACAATAAGGTTGAAGGTAGGGAGCGACTCCTCATCTACCGCCAGGCTCTGTTGGCAGTTCTCCAGGCCGCAGCTTGCAGACCTACAAATATGGCCAAAGTTAATGATGTTAGACAGGGAGGAAGGGAAAGTCCAGCAGCATATCTTGAGTGGCTCATTGAAGCTTTTAGTCAATATACCCCATATGATCTTGAGGCCCAGGAGTTGGCTCAGATGGTTATGTTTGTCTATATAAATCAGGCTGCACCAGATATACAGCGAAAGTTGCAGGCTCTAGACAGACTTGGTAAAAAGTGTATTGGGGATCTAGTAGCCGCGGTGGAAAAGGTTTACAATAAGAGAGACAGAGGAGCAAAACAGGAAAGGAAAGACAGAGAACATGAAATTGAACATGAAAAGAGAGACCGGGCCAAGAAAAGAGGCCAGACTTGTTGGACATGCCACCATCGTATGTCGAGCTTACTTGGTTCACAGACAGCAGCAGTTTCATTTGAGATGGAGAAGGGTACAAGGGCACAGCAGTCACCACGGACACTGAGATAGTGTGGGCAGAAACACTCCCTCAGGGAACGTCTGCACAAAGAGCAGAACTAGTGGAACTAACAAAAGCCCTACAAGTGGGAAAAGGGAAGAGACTAAACATTTACACAGACAGTCAGTATGCTTTTGCCACCGTGCATGTCCATGGAGCCATTTACCAAGAGAGCGGGCTACTGATAGCTAAGGGAAGACTATTAAAACCAAACAAGAAATTTTAAGCCTCATCCGGGCCATATGGGAGCCAGCAAATATTGCCATTATGCATTGCCCTGGCCATCAAAAGGGAACTGATTCTATAACCAAAGGAAATAACTTGGCCGATCAGGCAGCTAGGGAGGCGGCCCTCCAGCCCAGAGCAGAAGTATTGATTCTAGAAGACCCAGGGCCATGAGCTTTGCCTTCTGAGCCTCAGTACTCCCAAGAAGACTTGGCGTGGATAAAGAAAATTCTCATGGCCTATAAACCCCTGGACAGAGAAGGAAACAAAGACTGGTGGAAAACTCATGAGGGGAAACTTATCTTGCCACAAAGATGGGCCAAGGTGATTCTTAAGAGAATCCATCGGGTCTCTCACATGGGAACCCGAAGAATGCAGGACTTGCTCCGGCACTCAGAAGTAAAAATTAAGCAAGGAAATCAACTCATTGAAGACATAGTTAAAAATTGTAAAGCCTGTCAGCTTACCAATGCCCCTAATCAACCAGCTGCAAAAGGAGCTCTACTCCGTGGAGATAGGCTAGGTGTATATTGGGAAGTAGACTTCCCAGAAATTAAAACTGGAAAATTTGGATATAAATATTTGCTAGTTTTCGTAGATGCCTTTTCAGGATGGGTTGAAGCCTACCCAAAAAAGCATGAGACCCTGAATGCCATGGCTAAGAAGATCCTGGAAGAAATCCTACCCAGGTATATGGCTTCCCATCCACCATCAGATCAGACTGGCCTTCGTCTCAATAGTAAGTCAGGGAATAACTGCAGCACTGGGGACGAATTGGAAATTGCACTGTGCTCATAGACCTCAGAGTTTAGGGCAGGTAGAAAAAATGAATCGGTCTCTAAAAGATAACTAAATTGGCCTTGGAGACTGGCACAGACTGGGTATCTCCCCTTCCTTTTGCCCTGTTTAGAGTAAGAAATTCACCCTATCAGCTTGGCTTTACTCCACCTATTATCCCTATCCTTCAGACTGAATTGCTTGCTCATTTGGATGATACTGAATTTCTGTGTAAACTTGACTATTTACAGCTGGTGCATAAGAGTATGTGGCCCCAGCTTAGAGCATTATATGATTATCTTTCTCTCTCTTTAACTGTTTGCACTCCCTTTCATAAGCTAGGGAAAGCACAAGTGATGGGAAGATTCATTTTGGAAGGGGAAATTGGTAATGGGGTTTGACGTTGGTATCACATACATATTAGTCTGACCTCTCATTTGAGTTATGCCTCTCGCACTATTTTTTTTTCGTTTGTATTATTATCCTAAAAGTGAATTACACAGATGATACAGTCATATAAATCAGGTATGGATATATTTCTTTTTTTTTTTTGAAAGGTCACCCCTTCCTTTGCTCTCTCAATTTTTCTCTCTCATTGGTTTGGTTTTATTAACTTTCTTTCCTTCTTCTTCTTCTTCTTCTTCTTCTTCTTCTTCTTCTTCTTCTTCTTCTTCTTCTTCTTCTTCTTCTTCTTCTTCTTCTTCTTCTTCTTCTTCTTCTTCTTCTTCTTCTTCTTCTTCTTCTTCTTCTTCTTCTTCTTCTTCTTCTTCTTCTTCTTCTTCTTCTTCTTCTTCTTCTTTCTTCTTCTTCTTCTTCTTCTTCTTCTTCTTCTTCTTCTTCTTCTTCTTCTTCTTCTTCTTCTTCTTCTTCTTCTTCTTCTTCTTCTTCTTCTTCTTCTTCTTCTTCTTCTTCTTCTTCTTCTCCTTCTTCTTCTCCTTCTTCTTCTCCTTCTTCTTCTCCTTCTTCTTCTCCTTCTTCTTCTCCTTCTTCTTCTCCTTCTTCTTCTCCTTCTTCTTCTCCTTCTTCTCCTTCTTCTTCTCCTTCTTCTTCTCCTTCTTCTTCTCCTTCTCCTTCTCCTTCTCCTTCTCCTTCTCCTTCTCCTTCTCCTTCTCCTTCTCCTTCTCCTTCTCCTTCTCCTTCTCCTTCTCCTTCTCCTTCTCCTTCTCCTTCTCCTTCTCCTTCTCCTTCTTCTTCTTCTTCTTCTTCTTCTCCTTCTTCTTCTCCTTCTTCTTCTCCTTCTTCTTCTTCTCCTCCTTCTTCTTCTTCTCCTTCTTCTTCTTCTTCTTCTTCTTCTTCTTCTTCTTCTTCTTCTTCTTCTTCTTCTTCTTCTTCTTCTTCTTCTTCTTCTTCTTCTTCTTCTTCTGTTACTATTATTGTTGTTGTTGCTGTTGTTGTTGTGCTGTGGAGGTTTTTGTTACATTCATGTGGTAGTGATTACATTTCTTTTGTCTTTGTTTTTGTTTTAGTCAGTAATGAGGCTTGAACCCAGGGCCTGGACACTGTCTTTGAGCTCTTTTGCTGATGAATGGCACTCATATTGAGCCACAGCTCTACTTCCCTGAGGATATTTCTTTTTGGACAATGTCATCCTTTCTCTCATCTCTTCCAGTTTTCCCATCCTTCCACACAAACAAGTTGCATAGATCATTTTCAAAATAGTACCAATTGAACACCGCTATTTCACATGATTATCCTTTAACTTCTCAAAGAGAGATAAATTTTTTAAAAATGACAAAAAAATGAAAAGTGTAAGAAAAATACCATCTTGTGTCTGATTCCTTGTCACTGGTTATTTTTGAGATAGGGTCTGTGAGTGTGTGTGTGTGTGTGTGTGTGTGTGTGTGTGTGTGTGTGTGTGAATACTGGGGCTTGAACTCAGGGAGCTGACCTTTAGCTTTCTTACTCAAGGGTAAAAGAATACAACTTGAACCAAACTTCCATCTTGATGTTGAATGGTTAATTGGAGATCAAGTATCACAGGTTTTTCCTACCTAGTCTAGCTTCAATTCACTTTCCTCAGATCTCAGATTTCTAAATAGCTAGACTTACAGGTGTGAGCCACTGTTAGTGCTTGGCCTACCTTCTTTTCGTTAAGTAGTTGAAATATAAAAGACAATTGCTATCATAGTAAAAATGAAATCAAATTAACTTTCCAAGCTTCAATAACTTTAAATATTTTGTCACATTTGATTTGTACAGAAAAACATTTTTTTGTAAATGCTCCTGCAATTTGGTTTTCATCTGCGTTTTTTTCCTAATGATGAACTTGATTTTATATAGCTTTTTACCTACTAAATATTGATGAAAATAATGCCCTCTGGGCATTAATGACCTTCTTTTGGCTTTCATAAGGAAATGGTGGAAGCTAACACTTGTTGTGATAAATTCGTCTGCAGGACCCCACATTCTTAGCCAGAAGACAGTAGTGCCTGTTACAAATCATATATATCTGACAAAACCCTGACTCAGGCCATGTTACCACCTTCCTCTATGTCCTCTTCGAGTGCAATCCTGACTCTCCAGTGGCCATGACAAAGCCCTGCTGGGAGTTCTCAGTACACAGCCAAGGTCACCAGTCAGGTGTGGCAGCTACAGTATGATGGGAGACTGGTGACTGCTTCCTATGATGGAACAACACAGGGAATGTTAGGTCCTTAAGCTGTCATCAGTCCTGAATGCTCCTCATTGAGCATTCGATCCTAAGAGTTAAGGAGACATCACTCTCTCTTCCTTGTGCCAGTTGTGGGCCTGTATTTCTTCTGCTGCTGTCATCTTCTGTGGAAAGAAATGATCTGAGTTCTATAAGTCATTTTGCTTATTCTAGGCCATTAGTTTAAGTCTGGCTTTTATACTTAGACAAAAAGAAATACAGTGATAAAAAAGTAGCAAATAACATTTTTTCTAGTCTATTTATTACCAAAATATGTTTTCAAATTCTACCAATAATTCTTAATCATAAGAGCCACTTAATTAGCAGTCACAGTCTCAAACTTCTAAATTCCTCAGTGAGCTGTGGGAGAGAAACCACAGTGAGTGTTAGGGGTCCTCCAGTCTACCTTCTTCGCCAGGGAGGAGTGCTTCTATGCTAGGCCTCCAAATTGAACAACGAATACTTCTTATACCTCACATTACATGTCCAAGCTATACATACCAAAGAAAGCGAAGAACAAGACATTAGTCTGACTTGGGAACAACACAGATCACAAACATAAATTATAAGGAAACAGAAATGAAATTTTCCTTTACTCATATAATACAATAAAAAGAGCTACTTTTCTTATTATCACTTAATTGTGGTTATATGTACTTAGTACTAGCTTCTTAAAAGTCCCCAAACACTCTTTGACATGAACTCAGTAGTTCCATTGGTATCAGATTGAGATTTTATGGGAAAAACACTTTTTTAATTTTTATATTTCTAAAAATATATTTTATAATAGAGATGCTGTACAGAGGGGTTACATTTACATGAGTTAGTTACATTTCTCATTGAACATTGTTACCCACTTCAGTTTTTTTCTCCCTTTGTCCCTTCCACCCACTGCCCCTCTCCCACCATTACATTGTAAAGTTAATTTCCACCATAGTGTCCTGTGAGTATCATTGTTGCAATGGTTCACCTTTTGTACTTCTTTCAGCAATTTGGTATTTCCCTTCCCTTTCCCCAATCAAATAAATGCACATACTGGATGCAGGGTACCAGAATCAAATACAGGAATTGCCATGGATAAAACATAGGAAAAGAAAAATGACATAAAGTAAGAAGAAAGAACTAGCTGCGGTACATTGGCTACATCAAGCTTGACAATTAAACAAAAGAAGACCTGCTGTTTCTATGTCTTGGTATTCATTTCAATTAGCATCATTTTGTATGGTCATATATATCTTCATGACTCCTGAGCTATTATGATCCCCTTTCAGGAGTAACAGGCCAGTGCTAATCATTGCAAATGAGGGAAATCATAGAGCTCATGTTGCTTTTGGCCTGGCTTGCTTCACTTAATATGATTTTTTTCCAAGTCTTTCCATTTTCTTACAAAAAGGACTCTCTCATTCTTTCTGATAGAAGCATAAAATTCCATTGTGTAAATATACCACATTTTCTTGATTCATTCATCTATTGAGTCAATTGTGTTGGATCTGTATCTTAGCTATGGTAAACAATGATGAAATGAACATAGTTGTGCTGGTAGCTTATTGTGCCTTAGTTTGAGATCATTTGGATAAATGCTGAGGAGTAGGATTGTTGGATCTGTAGTAGGAAGATCCCTACTCAGGCAGGCCAGACCACCTATTCGTCCAGAGTGACAGAGCCCACTGCAACACAGTTGTTAACAAAGAAGCGACTTTATTAATAAGGCGCCTACACTGACTGGTCAGGGCCGCAGCACAGGGTTGGGAGCTGATACTGTGACCCCTAGGGGCCCATGTACTTTGGTTTTTAAAGGCAAAATTCAGGAGGCCAAACCTGGTCATGCAGGTAACCAATGAGATTGACACACATACAAAAGATTGCACAGTTATACTAGACCACATGGAGGTGGCCAATGAGGTTAGTTTGTCACGTAATGGCTGTTTAAACGCGCCTATAACTTTTGGCTTAAATGACTCACTAATTCAGTGGGTAAGGTGAAGTACGCGCAAAAAGCAGAGTTTACAGTAAGAATACACAAAGGAGGAGTTTAGTGGAGTTTACCATAAGCACTTGAAAAATGTGCACTTTACGGTAAGCTCGGTAAGCTCGAGATGTTGCCAGTAGGAGCCAGTTTACAATCTATCTGTTTTATTGGTCAGTCTGTAACAGAACAATCAAGGTGACTTAGGTTGTTAAGGGGAGGGGACATAGGGCAATTCTGTCCATTCCAGGAACTGGGCTGGTTGGAACCAAGTTCTAGTAAACCTTGATTAAAAGTTTTTCTTCTTCTAAAATCCCTAAAACAAAGGCGAAGCCATGAAAGAAACTGTACCAGCTCAAGTCTCCTCTCAGGACCTACTTCAGATCTTAGGGGAGTTCTATGTTTAGTCTTTGGAGGAACCTCCATTCTGCCTTCCAGAGTGGTTGAACCAGCTTACATTCCTACCATCAGTTTAGTGTGTTTCCATTTAGCCACATCCACCCTCACATCTGTTATTATTTGCTCTCTTGATAATGGCCATTCTAACTGGGGTAAGAGGCATCAAAATGTGGTTTTGGTTTTGATTTGCATTTCTTTTATGACCAGTGATGCTGAGCATCCCCCTTCTCTTTCTGAGAGGCCACACTATTACAGGTTTGTAGTGTCTCAACAGAGGCATAGAAAATTATAATATTGTATGCTTTTTGTTGTACATTCACTTCACTTGGCGCTTCCAATGACTCTTAAACTTATAGTAAAGGTTTATACTATTTCCCTTACTGAAAAAAAAACAACACTGATTTTCAAAAAACATAGGAAAAAATCCCTTTGTCAGTGGTCCCAGTGAATACTAAGGAAGATTCTTTACTGGGAAATTTTATTTGGTTGCTTGTTTGTTACATCACTTAAACACATGTTGAATTTGGGGTTTCCCCACCAAATCTTCAACAAACCAGAAACTATGTTGTGTCATTGGATTTTGCTACAAAAGTTACAAAATATTTTGACATATATTTGATTTGGTGTTTTGGGTTTTTTTTTTTTAATTTTGGAGGGCTAGTGGGCCAGTACTCAGGCTTGAACTGAGGGTCTAGAGCTCTTGCTTAGGTTATTTTACTCAATGCTGTCACTGTGTCACTCGAACCACATCTGCACTTCTGGTTTTTTGCTACTTAATTGAATATAAGAATCTTGAGGATGCCGGGTGCTGGTGGCTCACGCCTGTAATCCTAGCTACTCAGGAGGCTGAGATCTGAGGATCACGGTTCAAAGCCAGCCCGGGCAGGAAAGACTGTGAGACTCCTATCTCCAATAAACCACCAAAAAACCGGAAGTGGCGCTGTAGCACAAGTGGTAGAGCGCTCGCCTTGAGCTGAAGAGCTGAGGGACAGCACCCAGGCCCAGAGTTCAAGCCCCACTACCGACAAAAAAAAAAAAAAAAAAGAATCTTGAGGATTTATTAGCTTGTGTTGGCATCAAACTGTGATCCTCAGATCCTACCCTCCAGAGCATCTAAGATTACAAGAATGAGCCAGAACCTGGATATATTTTGCTCCCTATGAAACCTAAACAATAGCACACAATTCTGAAGCATGTGTGTATTGGTTATGTATTTCAAAATTAGTTAGAAAAATATAGACCTTTATGTGTATGTGTGAATGTGCTGATGGAAATGAGGATGTATCTGCTGATTTTGAGGAAAGATTTAACCTAGGGCTTTTCACAAACTGAGCTACACTGTACAGAAAGCTTGAGACTAAAAGTGAGGTAAATGATGTCATCATTCCATTCATCTACATCCCTTGCTAACATATGCATATACTGTGGTGTTGTCATGAGTATTTTGTGTATGAGAGCCAGTACTGTCTCTTGAATTTAGGACCTAGACACTGTCCCTTAGCATTTCATGTGATTCTAGTTCTCTACCATTTGAAGCACAGCTCAGCTTTCTTCATTTACTGTTTAATTGGAGATAGAAGTCTTTTTTGCTCAATTGTCTTTGAACTGTTTCTCATATCTCAGGGTCCTGAGTAGCTAGTTTTACAGGCCTGAGCTTCCTGTGTTTAGCTTTTCATTATTACTTTCACAAGCTACATGCTCAAACACATTCCTTGCACTCAAAAATTTCACTGTTCAGGCTGACTGACAGGTTGTGAGGAAACATGGTGGAGTGGATAAGTTACCAAATGGGCCTCTAGCCCCATTAACATCATTCTTGTCAGTAACTTTCCTTTAAGTGAGTGAGTAAGTACATATTTCCACTTTAACTCTGACATTTTAACTGGAACTCATGAAATGTTTTTGATATATCTTTTAAATGTTATCTCCCAAACAGGAGATATTATTTGAATGTTTTGATAATATTTAAGATGGGGGTGGACTTGTGTGTCTGGATGTCTGTGGACAGAGGCCATCCAGCTGGGCTTCAGGCACAGAGCTGATGCTTCCTGTCTGCTGGTGGCAGAGAGGAAGGTTTTCTTCCTGGCCAGGCGTTGAATTGAGATCCTTTCTTCTTAAACTTCAAAGTAGCTAGGATAACAAGCATGAACCACCATCAACTGGCTTGTTTTAGAAGCATTAATTGTTTTTCATTCATTGCTTTTTTCCTGGAAGGTTGATCTAGACAGGCTGCTTGTACCTCATGATAAGGTGATTTGAATAATACTGTTTGCCTCTGGCATTTCTGAAACCCATTTCCTCAGTCAAATGAATTTGTTGTAAAGCCAATAGCATTTTCCTTCTTAGATGTTAGGTAGCTTATTTAAATCTTTTATACTTTCATTTGGCAAAGCAATCAGGACGTTTCTGTAAAACCCTACTTCTTGAGAGTATTATAGTAAAAAGGTATAATGTGCACACTTTCATATAGTCTCGCCTTTTATAAAGATATGTTACAAGATTGGGTGGAAGAATGACTATTGAATTAACTTGATAACCACTGTAGAATTTTTAAGCCTTAATGCTTATTAACTCAAAGGAGGATTGAAAATATTCAGAATAGTGGAATGTGGCTATTACTCATTTGATGTATGTGGAAAGATGATCAGAATTCTGATTAATAAAATATATCTTCAAATTTCCAGTGGTAGAATGCTATGCTAACTAGGAGGAGACAGTGGTGATTCCAGGGCTTTGAAAGCTGGTAATGCAGCAAAATATCAGGGGGGAACATTTGCTAAGGATACAATTTCCAAGGCTCACACCAAATATATTGAATTAGAATGCTAAGTGATGAATGACAGCACCAAATTTTATTTGTTGGCTTCTTTGTTTTGGAAGTCCTGGGATTTGACTTAGGGCCTGGGTGCTGTCCTTTCGTTTTTTCCTAAAGGCTAGTGCTCTACCAGTTGAACCACAGCTTCATGTCCATATTTCTTGTAGTTAATTGGAAATCAGTCTTACCAAATTTCCTCCTTGGACTTGCTTCAAACCTGATCCTCAGCTATCAGCCAACTGAGTAACTAAGATTCCAGTTGTGAGCCACCAGAGCCCAGCTAGAATCACATATTAAAAGTATTCTTTACTGAATCAGATGTGTCTAACTACTATTATTGCACTTTGGTTAGAGTGGGTTGTTAGATTTAAACTAAAATCAGAACTTTTCTTCTTGTAACCGGCAGCATCCAATATCTATCTAATTTATACCTATCTTCATTTTGGATCTTTTTCTTCTTTGTACCTTTCCATTCTTTCTTCACAAGCAAGCATGTCAGTGCTGTTTTCCTTTTCTGAAGCAAATCAGCTCCATTCCCATCAATGGGCGATGTATTTGCTGTCCTTACTGTCTGGAGTACCTGCTCCTAGATAATTGCCTGGATGTTGGCTCTCATATCAACATCCCCAATATGAAGTTGTTGCCACAAAATCACCAATTTCACGTCTCTGATATATAGAAATTATCATATGATTTCTGGTTTTCTTTACCTCATGAATTGCTGAGGAGAGAGCCACATTCTGTTTCTCCAACACCTGTAATAGTGCCTAGTCCTTAGTGCTCAGGGGCCTTACATGGAGATCAGCCTTCCCCAGCTCAATTTATCCTAGATTCTGGTCAGGACAGCTGTTCAAGCTGAAGTTTAGTGGCTAGTATTCATTCCCTCTCATTCTTTGTGCCTTTTGCTGTTGCTGAGCCCACTTTAGGGCAAAATCAGTGCCTGAGACCTATTTGCTGCTATGGCAAAGATGGCTATGACATCATAGAAGTTTTGGCCATTGTATTGTGAAGCTGTGTGAGGACACCAACCCCCAAACAATTTCCCCAAGATATGTGTCTCCTTTGCCCAGGAGTGCATTCAACAATTCAACAACCAAATTATCACCCAGTTCCTGATAAACTCAGAGTATGTTTCCATTTCCTTTAAAAAAAAGTCAAGACATGCCTTTGATGATTTGTCAATGAATTACTGAAACAGAGTAGATAATTTTATGTATTTGTAAGTCTTTGACCATCTCTCTTGAGCCCTTGCCATATTTCTATGTGTTTGCATCTTGGGAAGGGAAATAAAGTTTAATTCAGTATGCTCAGAGACTACAGTTTGGAACCTTTTGAAGGGAATGCCAACTTTCCATCTGATGTTCTACAAATTGCCATGTTGGTACAGGAACTGAGTAGACTGTCATAAGATAAGAGGCTTGTCCTGATTTCTACTGACTTTCCTCTGGGGTCAGGGGGTGTGATCCCACTGCCTATGTGTTTATTTGCTACACTGGAGGGACCAGACCTCCTCTGAAAATCTACGACTTGGTTGTAAGAGATACTAAATCTCAGAACCCAGCTTCCCACATCACTAGGATTACAGGACTGAGTCTCATGGACTCAACTTTTTTATACATACTATAGTTAGTTTCATTACATTCACTTTCATTTTATTCACATCATAGACAGATATATACAAATATATGTATATGTTTATTCATCTATTTATAATCAGTGCTATATCTAGAAACACACAAATATATTCTTATAATTATAATCAAATTATATCACTACTTTCCCCAATAATATTTACACTAATATTTTGTGCAAAAAACTCAAGTCTAAAATTTAAATGCCATTGTAGTTGGAAAAATCATATTCAGTCTTATATATTATGTAATATACTATATATAACATCAAGAATAAAACATATTTACATATAACTGATTTAAATGTGGAGTATTTTTTCTTCCTGATTTTGTATTTGTTCAACTATGTAAACCTTCTTTTTCCTATTATGGCTTTTGCTTTCCAGTATACATATTTTCTATATATTTTGTCAAATATTTTCAACCCCAAGTAGACTTTTTATAATATTGGAGCCAAATTTTTCTTCCATATTTGTCCAAAGCACAATGAAGTTGTATTCAAATTCGAACTCACTGTTGGCAGAGAGCCCACATACCACTATAAATATTGTGGCATTTGCCCCATTTGACAGGATAGCCTTCTAGGACATTTGATCTTCTATGTACTAGACCTTTAGTAGCCACCTTATGACCCCATGCAGGCATGGCTTGGCTTCCTTGCCACTACCTGTGCATTTAACATTTCCCATTATATCCAGTAGGCTCTCTAATACAGCCCCGTCTCTCTGTGTTCCCCCCCAGAATACATATGCACAATGTTTCAGATTGTAGGATTAAAAAGAAATATATTTAGAATTCATGAATTTTAGAATATGTCAAAAATATTATTTTAATAAAGTTAAAAAATAAATAGGGTGAACCTTTTACATCAGGACATAAAGAAAAATAAGGATTGTCTCAGGAAAAGGAGAAGGAATCAGAAATTCTCCCTCAGAGTCCTCAAAGAGGTCTACTTCCTCATTAAAGACAGGATTTTCTTCCTGAGTCCAGGTAGGGAAAGATTCTAATTTCTTAATTGGAAATTGAATCCCCTGCAAGAGGTCAGATTGGTCTGGGTATTGTGAGGAAAGATTCCCTTTCCTCAACTGAATCTAGATTTTGGACCTCACTCATTGGTTTTCCTGAACATAGACTGGGGTCATTTTCCATTAGCACACATTTACCCTGCACACCAACCAAGACGTGTTTTTTTTTGACTGGCTTGGTGGCGATCTAGTTGGACTGTGAACATCAGTGGAAGACATTCTGTATTGTCTTCGTCCTTGGTGTTATGTGCAGGTACGCCTGCATCACATGTGGGGTTCAGAACCAGCGGGATGTCCACAGGACTGAAAACCTACTTGGGCCTTTCTACAAATTGAAAAAAAAACCTCTATGTTCACATGCTTTCTAGAGATCTTCCAATCTCAGTCAGTCACCATAGACGACATCACTGATGGGTTCTTTATCTGGAGTTCTGCAGGAGCTGCTTTACGGTGATACAAACCTGAGAATGGAAATAGGTACAGAAATCTTAGAGTAGACCCTAAAAGTTAAGGTGTGACCAAACTTCTGAGGATCTAATAGGAGAAGCTGTAGAATTTGAGGTTGTACTGAACACTGATTAGAATGTAGGGTGTTTCTAATGAGTGGCTACTTCCAAGTTCTTTCAAAAGGAGAACAGATTATACCTGGCATAGAATATCCATAAAAGGACATTTTGCCAAACTGAGGAGTACTAAGGTCTCGTGACCAATTGGGCCCATTCCTAGAGACCCAGCTTCCATCCTTCCTCACGAGCCCTGAGGCATCTAAACAAGTTCTTCCTCTTTCTCTTGGTCTCACAGGTCTTGGGTTCCTCCAGCTGGTCCAGAAGTATATGTAAGCAGAAGAGCAAGTCTGAAGAGACCATGTTGATCTTGACATTCTGTGTAAGTTCTTTCAGGGTTTCATGGTTCTTAGGCACATAGAAATCATCAGGGTAGAAGTCCATCCACATAGGGAAGATAGAACAAACAATGCTGTGGGAAGATTAGTGACAAGGATAATGAGAGCCCACCCTCTCCATCCTGAACCTTGTACTATAGCCTCTTTCTGGCAGGACTTGCATGTTGGGAAGTGGGAAGAGACTCCTGCAAGCAGGATGCTCCTAACAACCCACTTCTAGAAATTTCTCAAATATAATCTTAAAAATTTCTCCCTGTGATAGGAAGAGAAAGTTGCTTCCCCAATGGATCTGACTTGTTATATACAGCCCTCTCTGGAATCCATGAAAGTCCAAAACCACAACCACATCCACAACTGTGTAATCTGCTATCCGCTGTTGTGCCAAACCTCAACCCTCTGATGAAAATAACAACTGGTGTGCAAAGAAGAAAATTGACTTTGATTCAGGAACCTCAAAGATACCAAGTTTCAAAGGACAAAATTTCTCTTTGTGCCAATGTCCACTTATTTTTTCACTTGTTCATCTTCCTTCTAGTTACGGTAGAAGGATCTGTACCAATGGGAGAAGGAAGTTAACTCTTTGTTTCTCCTGTTCTGAACAGGACACACATGGGACTGTCTAAGTCACAAATGGTAATGTAAACATGACAGACAAAAAGTGAAGATATGTCTATACAATTTCATGGAAATACTGTGAGTATGCTTATCTGTGAGTATACATCTTTCCAAATAACTGCAGAATGGTTCATGCCTCTAACCCTAGTAATCAGGAGGGTGAGATCTGAGGATCAGATTGAACTCAGTTTGAACCCAGTCTAGTTTGTAAAATCTAAAGACACTTATCTTCATTTAACCAGCCAAAGGCCAGAACTGGACTTGGGGCTCAATTGGTAGAGTGCTACGAATGTTACAGAACTCAGGCCCCAAATTCAAGTTCAAGTTTCATCCTTCCTTCTGTCTATATTCCTTCAAAGGCCTCCAAGATAGTGATTTCCTAGGTGAGGGTGGACGTTGGATGAAACTGGCTCATTCCTTTAATCCTATTCTTTCAGCAAGAAAATCATTAAGGCTCCACTAGCTTATGAGGCAAATGAAATGTTCTGGCAGCCCAGTCCTAAGGAATTAGTCGAAGACTGCCCTTCTTTGTCTCAAGCCAAGCTCCTTTGATAAGACCCCAGTGAAACAGTCTCAGAAAGGTACCAATTATTCCAATATTCTGGAGGGGGTCTCATCAGTCTTGGGTTTGAAGGAGGAAATCTCACTTTTTTTTTTAGTCGTGGGACTTGAACTCTGGGTTTGGATGTTATCCCTCAGCCTTCAACTCAATGTGAGCACTCTACCAGTTGAGCCACAGCATCACTTCCGGTTTTCTAGTGGTTTATTGGAGATGAGTCTCATGGACTTTCCTGTCCAGGCTGGCTTTGAACCTTGATCCTCAGATCTCAGCATCCTGAGTAGCTAGGATTACAGGTGTGGGCCACCGGCACCCGGCTTAGGAACACTCACTTTTTAAACAGAATATCCAGCAACTGCTCTATTGTCCCCGCTTTCTATAGTGGTGGAGGAAGTTTCCAACATAGAAGAGATCACCTTTCTGGTAGGCAGGGACCAGGTCCATTACTAGAATTTCCAGCAAACCTGAGTCCAGGCACCATATATTATAAGGCATATTCAGGGTTTGGGCTGACTCATTGTCACATTGAGGTGGTAAAAAAAGAATGGATCTTTGAAACATGGAAATGGGAGTACACTTAAATTGAGTAATTATAATAGAGTGGATTGAAAACTACACAGTAAATATTTTCTCAGTCTACTCATATAAAAGCACACAAGAAGAAGGTTCTAGTGTGGGCTAGGATGAGATTAAATAGGTTTCCTTCATAGTTTTACCTTGCCGGAGTTGCCTTGTGTTTCCCTTGGTTTCTTCTTATAACAAGGCCTGAGACATTGGTTTCGTGGTTTAGCACTGATCCAATGTCTGCAGCATCGAGTGAGGCACTCAAACAATTCATGCCTGAGACCTGAATCTCTTGAACTTTGAAAACAACACAGGAGCATCTTTCTTGTTCCTGAGCCACAGGCCAAGTGAACTGGCTTGAGTTGACTTTTAGTTACAGTTGCTTGGCTCTCAGAGTTCCATATTCTATTCCATTATGAGGGAGGTAGTGTCATAAGTTCCATATTCTATTCTATTATGAGGGAGGTAGTGTCATATCTCAGAGCCTAATCATCTAAGCTGCTTGCTCACATAAGACCATCCCAAAGACAAACTGTAGGCTGAAATCTCCCTTCCCACATCACTCTATACACATGTGGATATTGTCAAATCCCAACATCCTCAGCTAGGCCTAGATAAAGTCATGGTCTCAGCCTCAAAGAGCCCTTCCTAGCTCAGATCCAGGCCTTATTTGTCATTATTCTTCTCATCCTTCACAAATCATTTTGCCTCTCAGGGCCCTCTCAGCCTGCCATGTGCTTCTTGCATGTATTTTTGACATCCACTTCCTAGGACAGTTAGGTTTTTTGTTTCCTAATCTTCTGTTTGCTCTTAAAGGCTCTGTGTGCTGTCGCCTGGAAAAAAGCTAAGTACCTAGAGGTGGGAAAATCAAAAAAGTATTGAAAAACAAACATTATACATGTAGTCAAACATTTTGTAAGACAGAAGAGCATTTTGGAAACTTTTATTATATTTTATGAACGAGGGGAAGGGGAGAAGGGAAGAGGTGCTGCATTGTCTTCTCATAATTCAATGGTTACTATTTTAAAATACTATATTTGAAGGAATGTAATATTTAAAGATAAAAACTGTACTCTTGTTCTTTTTATAAGCTAGTCATTTATAAAGCATTCCTCACTAAAGTCTTGTCGTTTGTGTCCCATGAACTATCCTCCTCCTTCAAAATGATCAAGAAAAACCCTTCACAAATAAGTCTGATGTTGTCCAATATCTGGATAAGAATTTAAGAGACAACATTGCCTGCCATTTTGTGCGTGTACATGTGTGTGTATGTGTGTGTGTGTGTGTGTGTGTGTGTGTGTGTGTGTGTGTGTATGTTGGTGAACGTGTGTCTGTGCATAAAGGTGTTTGAGGATTTGAGCAAGGACTATATGACAATCCCAAGGGTCTTTCCCTTCACTGTAGTGCTCTACCAATTGTGCCAAAGTTCCACTGCAAGTTTTTGTAGTGAACTGTAGAGGAGAGAGCCTCCAAAACCTGGTGATAAAACATTGTTACTGGAGGTAGTGGGGTTGCATGTTTCAGTCCAGCTTCACAACACTCAATATCATAAAACAACAACAGCAAAACCCAATATCAAAATACAATAATAAGATGTAATTAGAAGAAAATTTAGTGATATAGTCTGCTAGCATAACTTTCATGAAACCTTGGTTGTAATGATTTAACAACAAAAAACCAAATAAATTAGATAATTTCAGTAGATTCTACAAATTTTTTAATTCCATCTTAATAAGAGGGAACAAGAAAACATTCATACTCATAAGGAGAATGTAAAAATGAGAAAAGATGGCAGATTATGAAATAGAAACTTCTACACTGCAGGAAAATTATTGTCATGGTTAATATATGGTGGTATTATTATGGTGAATATATGATAATGTTCTTCAGAACAGCAATACATAAATATATATTTACTGGACATAGTTTAACTTGTCTATCTCTATCAACTTCCAGTCTTCAAGTGCACATTATCAATGCATTCATATTTATGGTATATTCCAAAAAATAAATATCAGAGGCAGGAGTTACCAAAACATATTAGCTTCAAAGTGTTAGGAGATAAACTTGCTAATTATATTGACTATTTTATATATTAAACATGTAGTCTGTTATCATTGTATCTCTAAGTATGTACAAACACTACTTCAAAGTGAAACGAAATACAACAAGGTTTTGAAGACATATGCCTGTAAAGCTAGCTATTTAAGACATCACTTCAAGACCAGTGTAGTTTTACCTGCAATGCTTCACAACCCCTGGCTCTGTGTGATGGAATACGTCTATCATCCCAGGTCCATTGGGAGCTTAGAGCAGGAGAATTTCAATTCCATGCCATACTGGGCAAGAACTTCCACATGGCTCTATCTCAACCAAAGAAGGTTCAACACTCCCCCACCTAAGTGAAAATAAAAATAAGAGCATTGTAGTATAAGAAACAAACAATATTAAAACATGCCAATACAAACCATCATGAACAACACGCACCTAGTGTTTGTTTCTCATACCTGTAATCTTAACTATAGCTAGGATTATATATGTGAGCCAGAGGCACTAGGCAGTTCATTATTTTAAAAATTACTATTTGAGTGTCTGCTTTGACTCCGAGGTCTTTGATCCATTTGGAGTTGATTCTGGTGCAGGGATCTAGCTTTAGTCTTCTACAAGTAGATAACCAATTTTGCCAGCACCATTTATTGAAAAGGCTGTCTTTCTTCCATTCTATTTTTCTAGCTCCATTATAGAAGATTAGATGGCTATAGGTCTGTAGGTTCATTGCTGGGATATCAATTCTATTCCATTAGAACTGAGGTCTGTTCTTGTGCCAGAACAAAGCTGTTTTGATTACTATGGCTTTGTATTAGAGTTTGAAATTTGGTATTGATATTCCTCTAGCACTGTTCATTCTATTAAGGATCATTTTTACTATTTGGTGTCTTTTACTGTTCCATATGAATTTTTGGACTGCTTCTTCTATTCCCTTGAAGAATGAGTTTGGAATATTGATAGTTATCGCATTGAATTTGTAGATAGCCTTGGGAAGTATTGACATTTTCACGATGTTGATCCTTCTAATCCAGGAGAATGGGAAGTTTTGCCACTTTCTAAGTTCTGTTTTGATTTCCTTTTTCAGGTTTTTAAAGTTTTCATCATAGAGGTCCTTAGAGGGTAATGAGAAAATATGAAGCTAGAGATCCTTTCAGATTATCCCACCCACTCTTCTATTACTTTAAGCAAAAAACAAAACAAAGGAAAGCAAACAAAATAGACTTTATGGTTAATTAAGCTGCTATTAAAGATTCCAGGCAGAATTATACTGTTAAACGATGAGTTAGTACAAAATAGACTTTATGGTTAATTAAGCTGCTATTAAATATTCCAGGCAGAATTATACTGTTAAACGATGAGTTAGTTCAAAATAGAATTTATGGTTAATTAAGCTGCTATTGAAGATTCCAGGCAGAATTATACTGTTAAACGAGGAGTTAGTACATATGTTTTGTCGATACTGATCTTACATATGTCACAAAAATATCCATGGATTTATAACTAGAAATTCTGAAGTGTTAAGTATATTATTTAGGTGAGTTTCATAAGATAGCCAATGAATGGAACACCACACGGAATTCAGTCTGGTAAAGTAGTTTATTTACTGAACTGCTGCCCATGCCATACATGGTTGAAAGGCATGTACAAAAAATAGGGTGGGAGTTCTGGGAAGATGGAGGAGGAGAAGCTGGCTAAACAAGCTCTCACATAGAAAGCAGTTTTAGTGTTCCAGGAAACAGTCCTAAGCCAGAGAATCACACCAAATGTGCCATCACAGGACAGAGAGTTAGGCCAGAGAGGGAAAATCCAGGCAAGGAGACAAATCTGACCATTTGCCAGCAGCCGCGGCTGCAGCCTCAGTAGCAGTGGCTGTTGCCACCATAACGGTAACACAGAGAGTCTGGGACAAAGGCGCAAAATGTGGCGGGCAAGCAGATTTTACACAACACCAGCAAGAACTGACAAGGAGTAGACATCTTCATTCTGAAATTTATAGACAGAGAGGACCCAGGAACTAAGACTCCGGCGTTAGTAGAAGCCTGACATCCTCACCCCTTCTGAGGGAGCAGAGGAGGGAAGGCCACCCTTCCAGATCCCCACTATAAGAGATCTCCTTATTTGATACTGACAAAGGTCTGGATGAGCAGCTAGCTCCATCTCAGGCCTTGGAAGAAAACAAGAGTCATTTAGCAGGTCACAGAAACCTAACCTGAGCTGCCAGTCTTAGCTCTACCCAGGGAAAAGTCACCCAGCCTGGCTGAGCAAGCTCCACCAGACCAGGAGTGGATTTCTTCACTGGGTAAACAGAGCCAGAGGCTGCCCCTCCCTACAGCATCCTTGACAACCAATTGAAATTCAGTAAACATAAACCCTGAGAATGGCTCCAGGCTGGGCTCTGTGAGTATCTCAGGAGCTAACTCCTCAGGGAAAAGTTGCTGTTTGCTGAAAGGACTCAACTCTACCCAGAACCTAGCCTCAACACAGCATCTTCAAACTAGAGGAAACAGCCATCTCCCTCTTTTGAGATACTCAAAGCAGATCTCCCTCCCATTGAACAAACTTGGGAGGGGATCACAAAATCCCGGGTAAAGCAGAGAATTTTCTGCCTGCTCGAACAAACTGACTTAAGAAACCATCTAAGCCACAGGAAAATCAAACACCACAAGCATACCAGAGACTCCAACAAGAGACTAGTTACATACACAAGGGAGATACAGGATATTCCCATCCCCCCAAAAAAAAATCAAAGAGCATTTTTTGTACCTTTTATAAAAAAAATTCTAATTTTTTTTAAATTTTAATTTTTAACATTAAAAAATTTTGTTTTCTATTAACTTTTTTTTCTTCCTCCTATAACATTTATTTTAGGGGTATATGTGTGTGTACTTTTTTTTCTTTATAAAAATTTGTTTTTGTTTAGCTCTACTGACCTTTTGAACCTTTTTTTCTTTCCTTCTCATTCTTTTCACTTTTTCTTCTCTTTCATTCTTCTTTGCATGACTTAATTGCTGTTCTGCTCATCTTCAGATAAACCCATAGTAGATTATTAGACTTTAACTCCCTGTTGTGTATACATTTAATCCAGAAATTTATTACTCAATTTAAAACCTCTTAGACTTAAATTCCTTAATAGCAGTACTAACTCTTTATACCTATATAATATTTCAAGCATTTTTATTTTTGAGTTTTACATGTCTCCTTTCTATCCCTCCCCTTCTCTTATCCTATCCACAGTCTTCTCTGAATATTACATATTCATTTTGCATAATTTGTAAATGTTGCACTTTTTAATTTTTGTTTTTCTATTTTTTCTTGTCTTTTTTCTTTCTCTTTCTTCTTTTCCTCTCTCTCTCTTTATTATCATTCTATCCAACCTATTTCCCGCTTTGAGATTAGGACTTAGTTAAGTAAACTCTCCCTCGGACTTTCCACATCCCTCTATTCTTATTTTTAACCACATTTCTCCCTAAACCTAATAATTTCTGTTTGCCAAATTCTTCTTTGCTGTTCGTACCCCATTAATACAAAGTTGATTGATGTTGAACAACTATATCTGTTTAGCTAGATTGTATCTGCAGACTTTTGACTGTGCAACTACAGGCTTTGGTTGATTCTTGCCTTAAAATAGTGTGCTAGCACAAAACTGGTTTTACTTTCATCCTAAATGGGCAGAGTAAGCCGGAAAAAAAAACAAGAAAAATGGCAAATCCGGTTATCTCAACTCCCACTCATAATAATCACGGGACAGAACAGATAGTGAATAATCCATTGGAGAGTTCCAAAAAAGCTCAACAAACACTACTGGTAAACATGATAAATGAAAAGATTGAAAACCTGCAAAGGACTCTGTATGAGCGTGATAGGGAGAGAGGAGGTCAAAGGTCAATACAGGAATATCATCATGAGGAAGCTACTCAAAGATTGATAAAGTAATGGCGTGAGCAGGCTGAGAACATTCAAAGAGAAAGTCAAGAATGGCGTGAGTAGGCTGAGAATACTCAAAGAGAGCTACAGGAATTGCATGAACATGCGGAGGCTAATCAAAGATTAATGCAGGAATTGAGAGAGCAGGATGAGAATACAGAAAGATCACTAAAGGCATTCATGGAATCCATAAACTGAGAGCTGAAAGAAGTCAGGGAGACAACAAAGGGAACGCTGAATGGAACCAAACAGAAGGAATGGGAGTTCAAAGAAACCATAACCAATCAACTAAGTGATTTGTGAAAAAACACTGAACACCAAATTAAGGAAGTAAAGAAGTTCATACAAGATCTAAAACAAAGCTCCAACAAAAAATTTGAAGCCATCAAAGCTGAACAACTCGAAGGAAAAGAAAAAACAAAGTAGAAAGTCTTGATAATAGGGTTAGACTATTCAGAAGACCAAATTTCGGGGATTGAACACAGCCTAGATATTGTAGAGAAAGAACATACAACAATCCAAGAAATATGATAGATCTGTTTAACACTTGGAAGACACCATCAGAAGGCCTAATCTGAGGATAATGGATATAAAGGCAGAAATTAATGATCTAGCAAATTTGTTTCACAAGATCCTAGCAGAGAACTTCCCAAACATGCAAAAAGATAAGCCTATTCATATACAAGAAGCTTTTAGAACTCCAAATAGACCAGACGAGAATAGCACATCCCACCATCACATTATAATCCACACAGGATCAATTCAGACCAAGGAAAACATCCTTAAAGCTGTCAAGAAGAAAAGATCAATAGCCTATAAAGCGAAACCAATTAGAATCACCTCAGATGTCTTAGCGGTGACAATCAAAACCACAAGAGCCTGGAATGAGGTATGCAGGCCCTAAAGACAAACACCTATCAAACAAGAATTCTGTACCCTACTAAACTCTCCTTCATAACAAAGGTGAAATAAAAAAACTTCCATAGCAAAGAAAAATTGAAACATATCTCCACCAAACCAACCCTACAAAAATTCTTAAATGAATTAAAATATAAAAAAAAACATAGAAAGTATCAACAAAACAAAGAGTTGGTTCTTCGAATAAATTAACAAAATTGGCATACCCTTAACAAATCCTTATCAGAAAACAAGAGAACACACCCAAATAAATAAACTCAGAGATGAGAATGGAAACATCACCAGAGAAACAACCTAGATGCAGAACATTATAAGGGAATACTCCTCAAAACTTTATGTTAATAATTTTGAGAACTTGACAGAAATGGACCTTTTCCTAGCAAATATAGAAATGCCAAAACTAAACCAAGATGAGTTAAACCATTTTACCCTACATATCCCTTTTGGGATATGTAGGGTAGGGTTTCCCATAAGGCAGGGAAGGGCATGGAGACAAGAGGCTGACAGAAGGTGGGGTTTCTGGTGCCAGAATGTGGAGCTATGAGGGAGAGGCTTTTCAGGGTCTGGTTTGAGAGGGCAGAGCGGTGCTAGGAAGAAATAGGCTAGTAAGGGGAGGGGATTCTGGTGGAAAATGGCAGGCCTTTGGGAAGTGTGTGAGGGTGGAGGTAGGGTTTCTGGCCGAATAGGATGTAGTCATAATGTATGGAGGAGTTTTTCAGGACCAGGGCTTTGTGAGAGCAGGAATAGGATCCAGTGGACTAGACTAGTTAGGATGGGCTTTCTGGTGTAGCCAGTCACCACTTTGAAAAGAGGAGTAAGTTTGGGTGGGGATTTCAGTGTTGCAAGGCAGGAAAAGGACTTTGGACAGGGTTTCCAGTAGGGCAAGGCAACCTTCAAAAAGGGACTTCAGTAGGACAGGGATTAACAGTTGAGCTTGGTGAGGCTTCCAGATGGAGGCCAACCGTTGCATTGATTTACAGTGGAGCAATGTGGGTGTTGGGAGATGAGATAGTGTGGTGGGCATTTTCTAGTGAGGGTTTTCTAGAGCAGGTCAGGGCTTGGAGCCATGGGGCTAATTGGAGGAGGGCTTTGAGAAGGAGTGGAAGGTCTACAAAGGTGTAGGGTAATTATGAGGAGGGTATCTGGTGGATTAGGGTGTGGATCTGAGGGAGGATGCAATAGGGGGCGGGATTATCTGGGGAGCAATACAGGGCATTGAGAGAGTAGATATGGAAGGTGGAGAGGTTTGTGGTGAAGCAGGGCTGGTTTTCCAGGTAGGAGATGGGCTGTGTGAGAAGCTTCTAGCCAAGCAAGGGGGGGGGGGCTTTAAGAACAGTTATAAGGAGGTGGAGGGTTTTTGGTGTAGCATGATGGGCTTTGTGGGAAGAGGTAGTTTCAAGGCCGAGTTTGAGAGGTTAGGCCACTTAGAAGTAGACTACTTATGGGCAGAGTTTCTGATGAAACCAGGAGGGGCTCGAGGGAGAACTCTGGTTGGGGGTAGGGTAGGGAAGGGAGGAGCTTGGAGGTACTAGGATATGGGAGTAATGGGACTATGAGTGACTACAGTAGTTAGGAGTGGGGTATCTGGTGGATGAAGTGAGGATTTGAGGGATGAGCTGGTGTAGGCGGGGTGCTTGGTGCAGAAATTCGGGACATGGGAGGAGATATGGATGTGGCCTGGTTTCTGGTGGTGCAGAGCAGGGATTCCAGGAAGGGGCGTAGAAGACAGCTTTCCCTATAGCAGAGGAGGGCTTTCAGGAAGGAGTCTGGCTGCAATCAGGCCTTTGAAAGTTTATAGCAGGACTACTAGGGGATAGGTTATTTAAGGATGGGATTTTAAGGAAGAGGCTGACTGGAAGTGGGTTTCCAGGGGATCCAGTCAATTTCTATGGGAAGGGGGAATAGGAAAGGGGCAAGAGAGTGAAGAGTGAGGCTACAAAAAATAAACAGTTACTCTTAATAGGATCACCATTTTCTGTCAGTGTAGAATTATATTCCTTTTATGTATGCGAGAGATATTGGAGAAAGTAACCAGGCAATAATTCCTTCCTAGTGAAATTTTTTATTCCAGTTCAGTGAAAATAAAATCACATCAGGTTCAGAGGCACAAAGTAGACTAAGACACAGGAAGCACTGGACTTGGTTCCCAAGCACAACCTTTAAGGACCACAAATAAAAATTTTAAAATGACTCACTTGGTCATAATGGACACTCTATTGCTTAAACTGTGAATGAATACAACTTTTACTCTGATCATTTTAGAAATCCTAAAACTATGTAAGTAGTAATGTTTTAACTTTATATAATATTGGCAAGTATACTAAAAATAATTAGGAAAATATAAATTTGTATGCAGAATGTTTGTTCTCCATAATCAATTTTAATGTAAAAGAATTTAAAACTAGAAAATTATCATATAGTGAGATTGCAGCATGGTTTCCTTTCCATCATCAAAATGGTGACTTAAGCAATGTGTCTTTATCATTGGATACATCGATGTTAAAACATATCTAAGAATGTGAAGCACTACTATACAGACCCTGAAGAAACTCAGAAGGATCTATGAAATGATGTTGTAATAAAATTAATGACTAATTACAGTAGGAATTGATCTTCACTAGGCCCATAAATATTTTCCAGAAGAAAAGTCTACATTGAAAAATAAACAAAACAATGAAAAGGAATCAGGTAGGCAAACCTTGAGGTAAACATTATCCAATGAACAACATCTATTGAGGCATGATCATAAGCTTCTTTTACCTGTTACAGTTACTGATGTATGTTCTTCCCTAATGCCAAATAACAAAGACATGAAAATGCAGTAATCATTTTCAAGGCATTAGAGCTTACAGGAAGAATTCAATGAATGTATTGCTAGAAAGTAAAGATAGATGTCTGAGATAAAGATTGAAGAAAATATCCCCAGTTTCTGGCCCTTCGAGTTGAGAGGGGTACAAGTCAAAGCACAAGGAGAATAGACAGAAGTACATTAGTGCATTCCAGTAGTTCCCAAGATGCAATGATGAATGAAACAGCGGAGAAAATCAACATGACCATCACTGGACTTAGCACTGGAGAGAAGAGAGAATAACAGTGAAAATCCAAGGAGAATTACAAAGGATGCCCTAGCATATTTGGCAGTAGAGTGCATGGCATTGTGGTCTAAAATATGTGGAGATATTATGGGAAACTACTTGTGCTCAAATGATGCCATGAGAAGTGATAAACTTATGATTTACAGGACACTGAATAATCATAAAGGTCTTGCTTCAGTAGTGCAGAGTTAAACCTTGATAAATTCTATTTTGAAACACCTAACACACTACAAAACGAAGACAATTTAAATTATATATAAATAACTTGACTGCAAGAATAGAGTTCAAAATAATCAAATCATATAATGTGGATGCAAAAGGGAAACATTATTAAAGTAATCTGTAAACAACACACATTTTAGGTGAATAGTTCTGATTATAAAAGATTTGTTTTCCTTACAGATTTTGGATGCACAAAAACAACAACAACAACAAAAAACAATACAAAGCAAATGACACTTGGCAATAGAGGTGGATGCCAGTATCTCATCTCATGAGGCTGATATTGGAAGATCATGATTCACAGATGGCTGGGGTAGCAATCCACGAAACATTTATGTTCAATTGTTCAAGCAAACAGAGTGAAAGCTTGGTTCAAATATTACAGACTCAGTCAGTCACACACACACACACACACACACACACACACACGAAATGAGAGAGGAAGAGGGAGAGAAAAAAAGGAATATTATGTGCTTAAAAAGTGAACCTATATGCAGGACTATCCTAAGCATATTTTAATTAATAAAAAATGAGAGAAACCATAGAGCCTATGTTTCTTAGATTCTGGCTTCCTTCCTTCCTTCCTTCCTTCCTTTCAAGACTTTCCATTTTCTTAAGAAAGGGGCTGTGTCATTCTTTCTGATTGAAGCATGCAATTTCATTGTGGATATATATCAAATTTTCTTTTTTTTTTGAGGGTGGAGGGTCCGGTCGTGGGGTGTGAACTTTGGGCCAGGGTGCTGTCCCTCAGCTCTTCAGCTCAAGGGCTAGCGCTCTATCACTTGAGCCACAGTACAACTTCTGGCTTTTTTCTTTTTCCTTATGTGCTGCTGAGGAATCGAACCCAGGGCGTCATGCATGCAAGGCAAGCACTCTACCACTGAGACACCTTCCCAGCCCCACATTTTCTTGATACATTCATCTATTGAGGGGCATCTGGATTGGTTCCATATCGTAGCTATGGTTGTAATGCTGCAAAAAACATAGTTGTGCTTGTAGTTTTAGTGTGTTTTAGCTCGAGATCATTTAGACAAATGCCCAGGAGTGGGATTGCTGGCGCCAGGGTTAGGTACATTTGACCATACAAAATGATGCTAATTGAAATGAACTCCAAGACATGGAATCAACAAGTCTTTTTTTTCAGATGTCAACCTTGATGTCGGTAAAGTAGTGTATCTATATCTTATTTTATTTTATTTGTCTTTTGCCATTGGCTTATCCCTGGCAATTTCTGTCTTGATTCTGGTACCTTCCATCTTGTATATACATTATCTGATTTTGAGAAGGAAAGGGAAATAACATAATAATAAAAGAAGTACCAAGAGTGACCCATTGTAACAATGATATTCACAAGACTCTATATTGGCCATGAATGAACAACTTTGGGGTCAGAGGAGGTGGGGTGGTCAAAGAGATAGGAGGACAACAATAGAGTGGGTAACTATTCAACAAGTATATACCTTACTCATGTAACTGTAACCACTCTGTACATTACCTTTAAATAAAATAAAAATTTTAAAAGTGAGTCTACCCTAGAAAAAATATCCTTTTCAAAATAATACATCTGTAACTGTACTTGTGAGGGATTCTAGAGTCAAGCTGTTAGAGCCTGGAAAGGGATAGATTGAGAAGCCATCTCAAACAGCAATCAAAAGGCTGAGAGCTGTGCTCTGGAAAGGTCAAACAGTCAAGGGAAGACAGGGGTATGATTTATTACCTCAAGAGTATTTAAGTTAGATCTGTTGGACACTAAAAGTTTAAGAATTTGAAGACAAGATGGATGTCTGTGCTATGGTTGTAATGACTATTGCTCCCTTCTGCTCCCTAACAATAACGGATTCAATGATCAATATGTATACAAACAATAACACATGTTAAAAGTTATAATCACAAGTAGGGGCTGGGAACGTGGCTCAGTGATAGAGCGCTTGCCTTGCATGCCTGAGGCCCTGGGTTCGATTCTTCAGCACCACATAAGCAGAAAAAAGAAAAAAGCCAGAAGTGGCGCTGTGGCTCAAGTGGTAGAGTGCTAGCCTTGAGCTGAAGAGCTGAGGGACAGTGCCCAGGCCCAGAGTTCAAGCCCCACGACTGGACCCCCCCCAAAAAAGTTATAACCACAAGCTAGATTGATGCCTCAGTTTGTGGACATACCTGTAGCCTCTCACCTTCCACCACTCTAGTAGAATGAATATAAAGCATGTTAAGCAGGATTTTGGGATCCAGAATCTAGCAATGAGGCTTTGGATCCTCTGGTGTCTTCTTTCTTATCACTTCCTGTGATTTCTCAGTTCTTTGGCCAGGTATCCCCACCATCTTTGCTGTTCCATGGTTGAGGTCAGTGACAGTACAGATATTCTGAACACTTCAAAACAAACTATGGAAAAACACTTTCTCAGAGAAGAATCACAAACTTACGGGAGCACCTAGAGAGATACCATACATCAGCAGTCATCCTGTGATCCTCTAGCAATAAAGTATAATTCAGGAGTATTTTTACTTCTAATAATATAAGAGATGGACAATTGTCCCTTTTGTACATTTGTTATTTGGTATTGCATAAATTTTCAGGATTCATATACATTGTGAAATAATGTTATTTATTTTATAGGTCACAAACTTCGTCACTGGAGTGATGACCCTGTCTTATCTCAGTTGCTTGATTCAGACTTAGATGAGTGTGAATTGCCTAATTATGAACATTTCTTCATGAAACTCAACAGCACAGAATGAAGTGTGAGGGTCAGGCCATTCCATACTTCTAAGGATTTCACATATATTAGAGTACTATATACCTTCACTGCTCAGCACTCATGGCACATTGGTGTGTTATAATTGTCTTCAGATCAGAAATATGCTAGAGCTTAATCTAAAATGATGAGCTGTACATTTTCAACGCAAGTGTGATGATCACTCCCTGCAATTATTCTCAGTGGAGAATCTTTCCTATACATTTTACTGACTTAGCTTCTACTCTGTGTTTTACCATTATCAGGGACAGTCATACTGTACCTAGCTACAATACTGCAGCAACCTTAGCTGTCCTTGAATTTTACCTCCAATGTTGATACCAAGGTCAACTCCGCAACTCTAATCACATAGTGGACACCTAAACTTTTCAAGCCTGGTTAAAAATTCAGCTATCATTGCTCATTGCCAGAGTTAAAGATCTTACTCCTTTAGACTTATTGTGTATATTCTTGTATTTCCAACACTGCCTTAGATGTTGGTTTTTGAAGTAGAACTTTTAGTTTGCATTTGATTTATGGAGGTGTTAGTGATGCCAGTTGAACTGCATCTAATATAAGTAATTTTGACATATGAATTTAATTTTGACAATTGAAGAAGTGAATACACATCACTCACAAAAGTTTCTTTATATGTACTGGTATTGCTTTATTGTGAACTTCCTAAAAGCCTGTCATGGGAGCACATATCCCAAATCCCATCACATCTGTCACTGAGACAAGGCTTGAAAGGTTCAGACCACTTGACACTTCATAATGAAAACCTTTCTCCAAGAAGGGTGAGAGCATAGCAAAAAGAGCAAATGAATCTTCCAACTGTTTTGTTACATGTTCTTTATACTTAGCCACTAAAAACACCATAATAGTAATTTTTATGACTTCTTACCTATTCTTTTCCTCTTCTGAACTGTTTTATTTATGGATCTCTAAGAAATCACATTAAAATCATATAAAAATCTATATAAATCATATAAGAAAGCATAAACAATATTTGTTAGGGATATATAACCTAAAATGAATAATTTTAGGAAATTATTAAGCACATAAAATGTAATGCATACCTAAAATTTTCTCTTTATTGAAAACTTCAGCACTTGTAGTTTATTTATTCTGATAACAAAGATTATAAACTAAGTTACAATAGTATTCCAAATGGAACACAGAATTAGAAACATGAAGAGTAGCACTAAAGAATGCTACTGCTACCACTAATAGAGTAAGAATGAAATTTAGATAAAACTACTCCAGAGTAAAAGCCACAGAATAGCTCCAATATTACTGACTTTTTTTAGTAAAGGCAAATTTTCACAGATATTAACATCAATTGGCTATATATTTCTTAAAGCCTTCAGGAAGGATGCTGTGACCATGTTGATAGAAGCTGACTTCTCTGGGACCTACTACACTATGTGCAGACACCATTCCAAACACTGCACCTGCATTAGGGTAACTTTAGTACCCTTGACAGTTCTTCAAGTTAGGAAATTAATTAAGTAATTTATTAAAAACAGAAGTAGGCAACAAGACCAAACAAATTTCCCAAGTACCTAATACTGATCAGTTGTAGACCCATAATTCAAATCCAGGTTTCCACCAGACATATTTGAGGATATTCTGTAAGTGTCACATTCATTATCTTTCAAGACCTATGGAGCAGATGAGCCCACATTATCTTCCTAATTATGGTTATAACGGCAATAACATTGCTACAGAATATATATATATATATATATATTTTTTTTTTAAATGAAAAGTGTGTGGGTAATGACATTGTATGTGATCTTTATACCAAATAAAGATCAGTTTAACGTCTAAAGAAATACCTGAATGAACATCATTCAGCTTCCACTGTTTAGCATTCCTGGAGTGATTACTTAAGGAGAACAAATTCATGTAAAAGACACCTGTGCTGATGAGCACAAGCTTTTTATTATTAAGTACCTTGAATACACAGGGTATAGTTTGTTATGGATATATAATCCAAAAGGAATAATTTTTGTGAGTAATTACTTTCTTGTTGTACCAAAGAAAATCTATTTCCTATTCTAAAACATATATAAATTTAATGGATATTAGTGCTATCAGTATAAATTATGCATGAATAAAATATGTAATGTACTATATTATATAACATATAAATGATATATTTATAATATATGTATAATTACTGATATTCTATAACAACTATAAATAATATATATATAAAACTGATTTTAGTATTATACTGTGAAGGATACAAAGAATGACAACTTCATTTAAATAAATATATTTGTATGCTTTAGTCACATTTTTTGTGTGCCAATACTGAGGCTTGAACTATGGTATGCATGTTGTCCCTGAGCCATTTCACTCAGACTGGCTTCACATAGCTATCTTCAGATTTCAGCCCCTAAATAGCTGGGATTCCAGACATGAGTCATATTTTTTTTTTATTCCATCCTTGGCATGTTCTTATGTAATTATTTTTGACTGTTAAATTATATTATGATATGATATTTCATTTCTAAACCAATTCAGAATAAATAACTACTTATTGGGTAAAATTATATATTGCAATAAAAATTGTAAGGACCCTACTTTACTATCAATTTTCAAAGATATTGCTAGTTTAATTCCTGGACAGACAAGTAGAAAATTTAAATTAAGTGTTCATAATATATTACATAACATGTAAATGATACATTTATAATATATGCATAATTAGTGATATTTTATAATTACTATAAATAATATATGTATAAAACTGGTTTTAATATTATAATGACAATATTTCTATCTTAACTTTCTCATTTTCAACGGTAGAAAAACTATGCTATAAAAATATATCTTCAAGAAAGCACATGTACAATCTTCATCGTTATAAACATCTTCTAAGATTGGCTACACTTATCCACTAGAGTCAGCTTACCACTGCAAACACTTTGTGATACTTTCTGGATAAAGTTGCTTGTCCTCATCCTCATCAACCTTTCAGCAACTTCAATGCAGGGCATTTTCTCCTGCTTAGCCTGTAGATGATATCATCCTTTGTTATTTCCCAGCAAAGAAATTGTGGCTAGCAGGCTTGAACATTGGTACATTCAGAAGTTCTTTGGTTGTGAAATTTTGCTTTCCTTTCTTGGCAAGTGAGCTGGAATAATGAAAAACATTTAAGGCAATATGTTTTACGGTAAATGAAAACATACTGATATGAAAATACTACAAATATTCATTCTTTGATTTTTTAAATTCAAATATAATAGGGGTGGTTTTAGTAGAGCATGCCTTTAAATCCAGCTATTTAGATGGCTGAAAACAGAGGATCATAGTTTCAAGCTAGAACAGGTAAATAGACCATGAGTCACTTATCTTCAACTAAGAACCAAAAAGGTAAAAGTGGAGCTGTGGTTCAAATGGAAAACTGCCAGCCTGAGCAGAAAAGAAAAATAAAAGAATCTAGGCCCCAAATTTAAGTCATAGTACTAGCACACATATACCATATATATATATATATATATATATATATATATATATATATATATATGGTTCCTAAAGTATTCGAAACCTGGTCATAGATTAAATATGAGGTGTGCAAAAGTATGTAAGTCTGAAATGACTCCGAGGTATTTTGATAATCAAATAGTAATGAAAGAGTGGTTTGTAGATAAAGATCAAAGCTCATTTGGGGACATTCATAGTTTGTTTAAATCAGTAGCTAGGAGTTTTCAGTAGACAGGATGCTGTTAAGGACTTGAATTAAAGAAAGAACAGAGCTGGAGAAAAAATAAATTATTACATATACTCAGTGGTAACAGCCATGAGAAGGAATATTATGGACCTAAACCCTGGGATATAAATATGTAAAACATGACAAATGAAGAAAAACAGTAATAAGTATGTAATGCAGACTATATGGATAGGTATTTTTAAAATGTTTATGGCCTATGAAGTGATTGTGTGATGACCTAAAATTTAAGAAATTGGTAAGGTCAACTAAACCTTGGGCCAACCATAGCTGATAATTAAAGTAAAACGGGGCCACAATAGTGTGTCTTGATTTACCAAAGTGAAAACAGGCCAATATTTGGAAAGCCAATTTTTGGACATGTGGTTGGAGTGACAATTACTGCAGTTTGTTCAAGTGTCAGTAGAAGGGTACAGTTTTAGTACAATGATAGAAATCTTTCAGGGATCTGATAGATTTTCAATCTGTCTTCAATTTTCCTTTTTTTTTCTGAGAACCAAAATTTCATTATTGGAAGCCATGCCCAAATTTTGCTTTTGGCAAGTTATCAGATATTCAGTCTATTACATGCCCAAATAATAGAGAATGGGAACAGGTCTACATTGAGCACTCACAGTAGACAGGTCTCTGGAATTTCTCAGGAAGATTCTTCTGCCATTGTGGGATGGATAAGGCTGGATAATATACAAAATAGACATCATAGATTGAAAGTAATCTGCTAAGTTGACACTTGAGATATTGGATGTTTTAACTGTATTGTATCAATTTTTATGAATCAGTTAATCAGATTCTTTATACCATATGATGTTACTAGACTATGAAATGCATGCTTATTGCATTTACTTTGTATGTTTTGAAATTTGGAATAAAATGTTCGTCTTTTTTTTTTTTTTTAATATGGATTAATCCTAGTTCTCAAGAGTGGGGAAATGCCCTGGAATTTTGTAACTTGAAGTCATATGTGGCCATGTGTCATAACCTATTTTCCTTGTACAGACTTGGTAATAAATTGTATGTAATTTATTTTTTATTTTTATTTATATTCTATTGCAGCACCTGGCTATGTGTAATTAAACTGTAGTTTTCTTCAAGTATTTTATTATACAGTGAAGTTTTTTTCTTACAAGATTTCTAATAAATATGTTATCTACTCAATTTTGAAATGTACTGCTGTACCTCCCACTTATTTGTCGCATTTCTGAAATCTAAGTTCCTCTGTGTGCCAAGGTGTATACTTTTGTCTGTAGCAAGTATTGTTGAATACATAACATCTGGCTACTTAGAGAACAAAGGATGTGAAGGGACACTAGCCAGATAAAGAACTTCCAGAACAATTCAAGGGCACCTCATGTACTCTCTGTGTAGGTGGAAAGGGAGCATAGAAATTCTTACACTTGAAAGTGATTGAGTGTGTGTGCACATAGGTGTTCACTTATTTATCTGTTGCTATAGTTTTACACATTCACTATTATAAAATAATACTTAATATATGCACACACACACACACAAACACACACACACACACACACACACACACACACACACACACACATATATATTGATCACAGTTTCCAAAATGCAGAGAACCACATCCATGGGCATCTGGCCATCGCTTTCCGATGTTGCTCTTTGGGTAATAAGAATGAAACCTGGTATTGTCCTGTGGTAGAGAAATTACTCAGAGATTCAAGTATTTTTCTTTCAATATGTTGCTTGTTCCTAACTCTAAATTTAGGAAGTCTGTTAATACATAATATATATTATATTATAATATATTTAATATATAATATATTGTATATTATATTATATATAATAGCTGACAGAATTATATATTCATAAGGAAAAATACAGCAAACGTATCAATGTCCATACTTTCCTAGCCATGATTAGGTTCAGTAGAGTTAGGTGCATTACATCTCAACAGGAAAATCTACTGAAGTTCTGATGACCTTGAGCTACATAAGGAGAATTCCTATAAAAGGAGGCTCTCCTCAATTATAAGAAAAGATGTTTGGAAGCTTTTTTGTTTGTTTGTTTGTTTTTATTTTGGCCAGTCAAAGGGCCTGAACTCTGGGCCTGGGCAATGTCCTTCACGACTTCTTTTTTTTTTAATTTAATTTTATTTTATTTGTGAACATACTGTACAGAGGGGTTACAATTAAATGGGCAGGATAATGCGTACATTTCTTAAGAAGCATTGCAGCCTCCTCCTTTGTTTACCCTTCACACCCCATCCCAGCCTTCCCCCTCCCCCCACAATCCCAATCCTTCTCCTTCTCACCCTTTCCTACGCCCCCCCACACACACCGATGTTGTAAAGCTCATTATGGACATGACAACTTGTACTTCTCATTGTTGCAACAGGTCCACCTGTATCCTTAAACAACTGGTTTTTCCCCATCTCCTCCACAAGTTATACTGACATCAAATATAGTGAAAGCAGGGGTTATAGTGTGGGGGAGGGACATACAAAGAAACAAAGAGATAATCTTATAAATGCGTTAGAAACACATGCATGAAAGAAAAAAACATTAAAATACATATCTAAGGGTTCATTTTCCTGACATCACATTATCTGACCTTTTCCGCTTGACTCATACATATACTAGATATTGCAAATAAGGGAAACCATGGGACCTGTGTTTCTTTGGGCCTGGCTTACTTCACTTAATACAACTTTTTCCAAGTTTTTCCATATCCTAACAAATGGGGAAATGTCATTCATTCTGATGGAGGCATAGAATTCCATTGTGTATATATACCACATTTTCTTGATCCATTCATCTACTGAGGGGCATCTGGGTTGGTTCCATATCTTAGCTATGGTAAATAATGCTGCAATAAACATAGTTGTGCTGGTAGCTTTAGTGTAGTCTTGTTTGTAAACATTTGGGTAAATGCCCAAAAGTGGGATTGCTGGGTCATAGGGGAGTTCTATGTGAAGTCATTTGAGGAACCTCCATACTGCTTTCCAAAGTGGTTGAACAAGTTTACATTCCCACCAACAATGAAGTAAGGTTCCTTTCTGTCCACATCCCATCCAGCATCTGCTGTTGTTAGAGTTCTTGATTTTTGCCGTTCTAACTGGAGTGAGGTGATAGCTCAATGTTGTTTTGATTTGCATTTCTTATATGGCTAGGCATGTTGAACATTTCTTCATGTGTCTATTGGCCATGCTTCTTTCTTCTTCAGAGAAGCTTCTCTTTAAGTCTTTCGCCCACATATTTATTGGACAGTTGTTTCTTTGAGGATTTGTTGTTGGGGGGTTTAATTTTTTTAGTTCCAAGTATATTTTAGATATGAGACACTTGTCCGTTGTATGGCTAGTAAAGATCTTCTCCCAATCCGTGGGCTTTCTATTGATCTTGCTAGCTATGTCATTTGCCCTGCAGAAGCTCTGCAACTTTATGCAATCCCATTTGTCCAACCTTTCTTTGATTTGTTGTGTTTCCGGGTCTCTATTCAGAAAATTTCGGGCTGAGCCAAGGAGACCTAGGGTTTCTCCTATTCCATCCTGTAATGTTCTCAGAGGTCTGCTTTGAGTTCAAGGTCTTTGATCCATTTGGAGTTGATTCTGGTGCAGGGTGATATATAAGGATCTAGCTTTTGTTTTCTACAAGTAGTTAACCAATTTTGTTAATCTATCCAATCCAGGAGCATGGGAGGTTTTGCCATTTTTTAAGTTCTGTGTTGATTTCCTTTTTCAAGATTTTAACGTTTTCATCACATAGGTCCTTCACTTCTTTGGTTAAGTTAATTCCTAGGTATTTTATTTTTTGTGGGGCTAATACAAATGGAGTTGCTTTCCTTATTTCAGCCACACTTTTCTCATTGTTGGCATACAGAAAAGCCATTGATTTTGGGGGGTTAATTTTATAACCTGCTACTTTGCCAAAGTTTTGAATCAGCTTGAGTAACTTGGGGGTGGAGTCTATGGGATTCTTTAAATACAAGATCATGTCATCTGCAAGGAGGGAGAGTTTTATTTCTTCTCTCCCTATTTGGATCCCCTTTATGTCTGCATCTTGTTTTATTGCTCTAGCTAGGCATTCTAATACTAGATTGAAGAGAAGTGGAGAGAGTGGACATCCTTGTCTTGTTCCTGAGTTAAGAGGAAATGGCTTGGGTTTTTCACCATTGAGTATAATGCTGGCTGTAGGTTTGTCATATACAGCCTTTATTGTATTGAGGAATGTTCCATGGATTCCTAATTTTTTCAAAACCTTCATCATAAAGTGTTGTTGGATCTTGTGGAATGCTTTTTCTGCATCTATTGAGATAACCATGTGGTTCTTATCCTTGCTCCTGTTGATGTGATGAATAATATTAATTGATTTGCGTATATTGAACCAGCTTTGCATCCCTGAAATGAATCCTGTTTGATCGTGGTGTATGATTTTTTGGATGAATTGTTGAAGTCGATTGGCCTAAATTTTGTTGAGAGGTTTTGCATCAATGTTCATCAAAGAAATGGGTCTATAGTACTCTTTCTTTGATGAGTCCCTGCCTGGTTTTGGGATGAGGGTTATGATGGCTTCATAGAATGTGTCCGGTAGTGAACTTTCTCTTTCAATTTCATTGAAGAGTTGGAGGAGTATTGGTGTGAGCTCTGCTTTGAAGGCCTTTAAAATTCCGCTGTAAAACCATCTGGTCCTGGACTTTTCTTAGCTAGGAGGTCTCTTATTGCTCTTTCTATTTCAATGCTTGATATGGGCCTGTTAACATAGTTTAACTCATCTTGGTTTAGTTTTGGCATATCAGTATTTGCTAGGAAAAGGTCCATTTCTGTCAAGTTCTCAAACTTATTAGCATAAAGTTTTGAGAAGTATTCCCTTATAATGTTCTGAATCTTGGTTGTTTCCGTGGTGATGTTTCCATTCTCATCTCTGAGTTTATTAATTTGGGTGTGTTCTCTTCTTTTTCTGATAAGATTTGCTAAGGGTTTGTCAATTTTGTTAATTTTTTCGAAGAACCAACTCTTTGTTTTATTGATTCTTTCTATAGTTTATTTTGGATTCTAATTCATTTAATTCTGATTTAATTTTAATTATTTCTTTCCGTCTACTGGATTGGGGTTTATCTTGCTGCTCTTTTTCAAGGAGGTTTAGATGTGTCATTAAATTGTTAGTTTCAGATCTCTCCAATTTGTTGATGTATGAGCTCAGAGCTATAAACTTGCCTCTGAGTACTGCCTTTGTTGTGTCCCAGAGGAGCTGGTAATTTGTGTGTTCATTTTTGTTGAATAGCATGAACATTTGAATTTCCTTTCTAATCTCTTCCATGACCCACTCATGATTCAGCAGTGTGTTATTCAGCCTCCATATGATACTGGACTTTCTTTGGTGGCTTTTGGTGTTGAATTCTAATTTTATTCCCTTGTGGTCAGAGAGAATGCAAGGTATAACTTCAATGTTTCTGAATTTAGACAAGTTTGCTTTGTGGCCTAAAATGTGGTCTATTTTAGAAAATGTTCCATGTGCTGCTGAGAAAAACGTGTATTCTGATGATGCTGGGTGAAATGTTCGGTAGTCTAGTTGATCTATGCAGCTGTTTAGATCTGCGGTTTCTCTGTTGAGTTTTTGCCGAGTTGATCTATCTAGTGGGGAGAGTGCTGTGTTAAAATCCCCAACAATTAATGTCTTTGAATCTATACGGGATTTGAGGGAAAGTAGTGTTTCTTTGATAAATTTGGGTGCTCCATTTTTTGGCGAATAGATATTTAGAATTTTAATATCCTCCTGAAGCAGAGATCCTTAAATTAGTATGTAGTGACCTTCTTTATCTCTTCTCAAGAATTTTAATTTGAAGTCTATTTTATCTGATATTAGGATTGCAACTCCCACCTGTTTATGGGGGCCGTTTGCTTGGTAGATTTTGTTCCAGCCTTTAACATTGAAAATGTGTTTGTTTTTACGGGCAAGATGTGACTCCTGCAGGCAGCAGATAGAAGGGTCTTGTTTTTTAATCCAACTAGAGAGTCTATGTCGCTTAATTGGAAAGTTCAGTCCATTAACCTTAAGAGATAGGACTGAGAGGTATTTGGGCGTTCCTGCCATGTAATCCACCTGCTTGGGGGCTGCAAAAACTGGGTTCTTCCTATGGTTCTTGGATTCGCAGTTTGGGTGCAGTTTCTTGGCCTTTATTGTGGTCTTGTTGGTTTTCTATGTGTAGGACATCTTTAAGAATCTTTTGTAGGGCTGGTTTGGTGGAGATGTATTGTTTCAATTTTTCTTTGCTATGGAAGGTTTTTATTTGGCCTTCAGTTATGAAGGAGAGTTTAGCTGGGTACAGTATTCTTGGTTGATAGTTGTTTGTTTTTAGGGCATGGCATACATCATTCTAGGCTCTTCTTGCTTTGATTGTCTCTGCTGAGAAATCTGAGATGATTTTAATTGGCTTACCTTTATAGGTGAATAGTCTTTTCTCCTTGACAGCTTTAAGGATCTTTTCCTTGGTCTGAGTTGATCCTGTGTGGATTATAATGTGACGGTGGGATGTCCTATTCTGGTCTGGTCTATTTGGGGTTCTAAATCTCCTTGTATCTGAATAGGCCTATCTTTTTGCATGTTTGGGAAGTTCTCTGCTAGGATCCTGTTAAACAAATTTCCTAGACCATTAACTTTTGTTTATAGGTGCTCCTCTACACTCAATATCCTTAGATTAGGCCTTCTGATGGTGTCTCCCAGGGGTTGGATAGATCTATCATATTTTTTGGACTTGTCTTGGATGGTTGTATGTTCTTTCTCTATAATATCTAGGCTGTCTTCAATCCCTGAGATTCAATCTTCTGCATGGTCTAACCTGCTGTCAAGTCTCTCTACTTTGTTTTTTATCTCTTTTCCTTCTAATTGGTCAGCTTTGATGGCTTCAAATTCTTTGTTGAAGCTCTGTTTTAGGTCTTGTATGAATTTCTTTACTTCCTTAATTTGGTGTTCAGTGTTTGTTCTCAAATCACTTAGTTGATTGGTTATGGTTTCTTTGGACTCCCATTCCTTCTGTTGGGTTCCATTCAGCATTCCCTTTGTGGTCTCCCTGACTTCCTTCAGCTCTTTGTTAATGGATTCCATGAATGCCTTTAGTGATCTTTGTGTATTCTCTACCTGGTCTCTCAATTCCTGTATTACTCTTTGATTAGCTTCCTCCCGTTCGTGGGATTCCTGTAGTTCTCTTTGAGTGTTCTCAGCCTGCTCACAGCATTCCTCCCTTTCTCTTTGAGTATTCTCAAGTTGCTCACACAAATCCTGTAACAGTTTTTGAGTAGCTTCCTCACGCTTATGATATTCCTGTATAAACTTTTGGGATGCCTCCTCTCTCTCCCTATCACGCTCATACAGAGTCCTTTGTAAGTTGTCAAACTTCTCATTTATCATGTTTGCCAGCAGTGTTTGTAGAGCTATTTGAGAACTCTCCTCTGGATTATTCATTATTTGTTCTGACCCCTGATTATCAAGATTGGGAATTGAGATACCCGGATTTGCCATTTTTCTTGTGTTTTTCCGGCTTTCTCTGCCCATTTGAGATGAAAATAGCACCAGTTTTGTGCTAGAACACTATCTTAAGGCAGCCATCAACCAAAGTTTGCATTTGTACAGTCAGTAATCTACAGATACAATCTAGTTCAACAGATACATCTATTCAACATCAAACAACTATATGTTAATGGGCTTCAAACCGCAGAGAAGAATTTGGAAAACCATAAATTAATAGGGTTAGGGAGAGACGTGGGTAAAAAATAGGAATAGATTGGTGTGGGGAGGCAAAGGGAGAGTTAACTCTGTCCTAATCTCAATGCAGGAAATAGGTTGGGTAGGATGCAAGTAGAAACAGAGAGAAAAAGAAGAAAGGGAAAGGGAAATGAAAAGAGACCAGAAAAAAATAGAAACATAAAAATTAATATTATTATGGAGATTAAAGACAATCTATTTAGAAAGGAATGTGAATATATTGAGAGAAGGGGATGGACATAGAGGAGATGTGAAAAACTTAAAAAAATGCTTAAAATATTATATAGGTATAAAGAGGTACTACTGCTATTAAGGAATTTAAGTCTCAGAGGTTTTGAATTGAGTAATAAATTTGTGGATTAAGTGTGTACACAGTGAGGGATAGGCTCTACTAGTTAACTACGGGTTTATCTGAGAATGTGCAGGAAAAGAGTTAAGTCACGTAAAGAAGAACAAAAGAGAGGAAAACGTGAAAAGGATAAGAAAGGGAGAAAAAAAATCAGAAGTTCAGTAGAGCTAAACAAAAAACAAAAAGATAATTAAAAAAGAAAGAAAAAGAGAAAGCAGACAAGAAAAGAAAGGAAAACGCACATTCACGTATTCCTAAAATAAAAATTATAAGAGGAAAAAAAAAGTTACGGAAAACAATTTATTTTCAAAAAAGGTAATATTTATAGATTAATAAAAGTTTTAGAAAAGAAAAAAAAATTATATATATAAGGTATCAAAAAAAAAAAAAAGAAGAAGAAGAAGAAGAACAAAAAAAAAAGTTCTTTGATTTTTTTTTTTATTTTTTTGGGAGGGGTAAGAAGAATCCTGTATCTCCCTTGTGTCTGTAATCAGCCTCTTGTTGGGGTCTCTGGTCAGCTTGAGGTCCTGTGGCTTGATTGGTTTCTTAAGTCAGTTTGTTCGAACAGGCAGAAAAATGTTCTGCTTTACCCAAGATTTTGAGATACCCCTCCCAGGTTAGTTTAATGGGAGGGTGATCTGCTTTGAGAATCACAAAAGAAGGGGATGCAGTGATGAGGCTAGGTTTGGGTGGAGTTGAGACCTTTCAACAAACAGTAGCTTTTCCCTGGGGCTATTTTGTGAAAAACTCACAGAGCCCAGCCTGGAGCCATTCTCAGGGTTTGTTTTTCAATTGATTGTGGAGGCTGCTAGAAGGAGGGGCAGCCTCTGGCTCTGGTTACACAATGAGGAAAGCCACTCCAATGGCTGGTGCCTGAGCTGGGTGACTTTTCCCTGGATGGAGCTGAGTCTGGCAGGTCACTTCGCCATTAAGTTCTTGTGACCTGCTAAATGACTCGTTTTATTCCAAGGCCTGAGTTGGAGCTAGCAGCTCCTCCGAGCTTTGTCAGTATCCAAGATGGAGATCACCGGTGCTGGGGGGAGAGGGGTGGCCTTCCTTCCTCTGCTTCCTGAGGAGTGAGGATGTCAGGCTTCTACTCACGCCAAGTCTTGGTTCCTGGGTCGTCTCTGGTCTGCAAACTGCAGGATGAAGATGTCCGCTCCTTGTAGGTTCTTGCTGGTGTTGAGTAGAATCCACTCGCCCGCTGCGTCTGGCTTCTTCGTCCCGGACTCTGTGTGGCTCAGGTTTGGGTGCCCTGTGGTCGCCACCGCGACCCTGCCGCCGCCACGGCAGCTGCTGGCAAGCACTCAGATGTGTCTCCTTGCCTTGGCTTCCCCTCTCTTGCCTAACTCTCTGTCCTGTGATGGCACACTTGGTGTGATTCTCTGGCTTAGGACTGTTCACTGGAACTCTAAAATTTTTTCTATGTGAGAGCTTGTTCAGATGCCAGCTTCTCCTCTGCCATCTCCCGGAACTCTGTCCTTCACCACTTCTGCTCAAGGCTAGTGCTCTACCAAACGAGCCATAACAACATTTCTGGCTTTTCTGCTTATGTGGTGCTGAAGATTCGAAACCAGGGCCTCATGCATGCAAGGCAAGCACTCTACCACTGAGCCACCTTCCCTGCCCAAGTTTGAAAGTTTTTGAGAAGAGGAATTTGGAATTTGCTTTGCATCCTTGTTTAGTAATGAATAAGCACCATTTTACTCCAAATTTTGTCTTCTTTTATGTTCCCTAAACAGTTACACATGATCATCATTCCATGTCATATCTTTAAGTCCTCCTTTTATTCTTTTATCATTATTATTTTGTTGTTATTTTGCTGATGCTGAAGCTTGAACTCAGGTCCTAAGCAGTGTCCCTGAGCTCAAGGCTAGTACTCTGACACTTGCACCACAGCACTACTTTTGGGTTTTTCTGCCTTGGCTTGCTTTGAAGCATAATACTCAGATCTCAGCCTCCTGGGTGGCTAGGATTACAAGTGTGAGCCACCAGTGACTAGCAAGTCCCTCTCTTTTAGATATTATTCTAAAAGCCTCCTATCCAAGGTCGCTCTTAAGGTAGTAAATGCACCTATGCATATAGTTCCAATAGTTCCTTCAAACTCTCAACTTCTGTTATAGCTATGGTATGTCTTTTCCATTGTATCCTGAACCAACTTCACTGTTCTCTTCGTAATCCATGATTCTGGATGTGTTACTAATAATTACTTAAATTTTGTGGCTATAAACCCTAAATCACTCAACTATTAATTTCATTTAATTTTTTTTTCAATTTGATTGTTCTTCAGTACATATCTGAGCTTATACTCACCTCTTGCATCTACCTCTTGGCATGAGCAGAGCCTGGGACTATTCAATCTCAAATGCAAGAGGTTAGCAAGAGAATAGCCCATAGTATTCCTGCCTAAGAGTCAGGACATGTAGTTGAGTGCCTGAAAGAAGCAATGCATTCCTGGCAAGGGAAGGGGTGATAGAGACAACAGCCTAGAGAGCAAACTGACAGTCACAACATTTAATAACTTCTCCTTTGGAGAAACTGACCTCCTGCAAAGTGGCAGTGAAATAACTCACTTATTGAGTTTTTATATATGAAGGAAGTTGTCATGTTTCACTACACAACTTAATTGTAGTCAAAGAGAGGGTAATTCTTTTGTGTCCTCCTTGGGCCCAGTCTCACTTAATCTCCATCTTAATCTTTGCTCATAGTCTATTCCTACCAGAAGGTCCCTGATGAGGAAGAAAGTGTGAAAGTATGATCTCTTGGCTTATGATTGGCCCTGTGGGAACTGAGACCACTTTTAGTTTTGAACCTGTTCCTTCTGACATTGGGAAAGCTCATTCTCTGAATTATGCCCTAGTACCAAATCTTTTCAGAGAAAGTCAAGGAATGACAGATTCTGCCCGAGGGAGTGAGTTTCTCCTATTCCAAAGAGGTCAATTAACATCTGATTCTAAGGTCCAGGTGGAAGTTTTTCACCAGATCCTGGAAGCTGGAGTGGATGTTAGCTCAGACTCCAGGCCATCCTCATATTTCTCCAGCTCTTTCTCATGAACCAAAAGTTTACAGGAGTTGAGTTCAGAAACAAGGAGAAATGAGAGTAGCAGAAGAATCATTGGCAGGGGGATGAATTAGAAACGGTGGGGGAAAGAAGGGCTCAGAAAATCTAGGATCACTCACATCATTTGGGAATTACATCATAAGATTAGGGAATAAAAGTAATAAATTACTACCTAAATTAGTAACTCGACTACTCTACATTACAACTGTTGAGTCAAAAGGTAGCTGTCCTAATTCTATTTTGATGAGAAAAACGGAGCACATTCTCCTCACAAAGTTCTACAGAGTATCTTCATCCATACCCCAGGTTGTACTTACTCTCTATATCTGTTACTTTCCTTTGCTGGATTCAGTCAATGACACTTGAAAGATTTATCATCTTCAGACATGTAATTACATTTTCTTCTAATACATTTGTTATCAAATAAAACAAGTTATGTACAAATATATGTCTATGGTAAATTTTCTTCCATGGCATATTTATTTGATGATATTAAGTATTATTTTAATAGTTTCATTTTTAAAACTTGAGGAAAATATTTTGTTACTATTAGCACTAATTATTTGCACATTTCTTTTGTATTTTTCCTTGTCTGTGTATTTGTTATTAAGCTTCTAACATTGTCTTTTCCCCCAAGTGTTGCCTTCTTAAAATTGCAACTTATAAACTATATATCATGGTCCTGTATGTGTGAATTGATATGTTTAATTTTTGATCTAATATCCACATATTATACGATATCTTCAACCTATTGTAACTGCTCTGAAAATAAATAGGGAGGTCCCTCATTAAAGCAAAAACACAATGCCAAAAAAAATGCCAGTGAAATTAGGATTAGGTATATATCCATAAATATTTACCAATGATACAGTAGAAACATTCACTTCTCTTATATACCAGAACATATTTAAGCTACGAATAGCACATTTTCTTTATTCCTTCTTTCTGGTACATGTAGGTTGGTTACACAGCTAGGTTGGTATGAATATTGCTGCCATGGGTATGAATGTTCATGTTAATTTATATTACTTCAATATGTATCTAGTTGCGGTAAAGGTCATTAACATAAGTGTCTTTTTGGTATTGTGTAAACTTCCATTATGATTTCCCTATGGGTTGCACTCGTTTACAATGCCACAAAACCAAATACAGTTCCTGATTTATTTCAACCTCTCCAGAAGTTTATTTATCTGAGTGGTGATAGATATTCTGGTGTGTACGATGGGATCTCAATGACTTTCCTCTTTATTTTTCTATGTATTTCCTATGTGGATACGACTCTCAAACATTTCATTTATTCACTAAACACTTATATTTGTACTTCATTCCTGATAAGTGTCTTTCCTTTTGTTTTGGTATTTGATCAATTTTTATGTTTTATAATATTTGATTTTTTCCCATTACAAATACTTTAGTAAAAAGATTTTTTTTCATTACAATGGTGCACAATTAACTAAAAATAACTGAATGTACATTTATATCACTGGATGTTTTTGTTTGTATTTACAGCCAGGAAATTATTCCAGTAAAGATGCTGAACTTCTTTCACTAGATATACTGAAAGGATAATATCTCATATTGGCCTAAACTAATTTCAGAATTAACAGTCACAGCCTGGGCCACAACAGTCTGAGCTAAGTAAAACCACTAACACAGCACAAACTGCACTTAAAGAGAGCAAAAGGCTTTATACAAGTTAGAAGAAATGCAACACGTTCATGAAGCAAATGTTGAAGTTCATAAGCAGACCTTAGGAATCTGAATATCAAGAAGATCAACGGATAAAAGTATTTAGAAAGACTTAGAACTCAAAATTGGGGAGGGGGGAAAACCACTAGATACCAAAACTCAATGCTGAAGGGAAGGAGTGTGTTTTACCGCAAACCTCAGCTGTGTCTGACTCTCTCACGCCAAACACACACACACACACACACACATACACACACACACACACACACACACACACATACACACACACACACACACACACAAATACACACACACCCCTAGTGAGAGGCCTTAGCCAAAGTACAGGCATTATGGACTTAGACTCCATTTTGAAAGCCTTTACCGAAAGTATCCATTGTGAAGGCCTTTAATGAAAGTACCCATTGTAAATAATGACTTTTACTGAAAGATAGAACTCAGGTTCTTGGAAAAACTGTGAAATGTCACAATAATGTTCTGCCCATAACTTCCCTAGCAATAGCCATCAGTGGATGACAGGAAGGTACATAAAGCTACAGATGATTCTTAAGATAGTTTACAGTTTGCTGCTTACTGCTTAGCCTGTGCACACTAGCCAATACGATTGTTACAAGATTCAGTCACTAAATGTCAACTAATCATGTAACTGCCAAGGTAGGAACTCCATTACCTCAACCCTATACTGTATAAAAACCCTGTTAACTGAAGGGTTGGGGCTTTCAGCTCTGAACCACTGCGATGGTGATGGTTGTGAGTCCAGGCTCGAGCTTTCAATAAATGATGCTTGTGTGCTTGCATCGGAACTGGCTCCTAGGTGGACTTTGGAGATCCTTATCTCAGCACAAGACTAGTGTACACAAAGAACCCCAGGGGCAGCTATATCTGGGACAATGACATATTTTTCCTCTTCCTTTTAGATAATCAAATGTGATGTTGCAGTTGGCTCCACAGCTGCCCCACATCTGAGCAGGAGGAAGGAAAAGATGCCTTAGCCTGCAGGATGGCCTTGTGTACCCCTGGCTTTCTGTGTAAGAATGCAGTTCATGGTCCCCTAAGCAGGGGTGGCCAAGCTGAAATGGGGGTAAGCTTTGGCTGGAGGATGGCACCCTGTGAGCCCTGCATGCGTGGTGAAGCAGCATGGAAAGCCCTGTGAGCATCTTCCGGAAGGCCTCTCAGTTGCTTGGAGCAGTTGACTCCTGTAGTTGGACATGGCAGGAGGAGAGCAGGAATCTAGAAGATGGGGGAGACAGAGGAACAAATGCGCCTCTCCATCGAGACTCCTCAGCCATGCTGAGGAAGTTCACAACTCGCACGTGGTGGCCACTCTGCAGGTCTCCAGAGGCTCTACCTGTCTGGGGAGCAGTGCCTGGTCTTGATCCAGAGCTGAACTTCCCCACTGGCCCTGGGCCTGGCTGGGATGGAGCAGCCCCTACCAGACATGCTTTTCTGCCCTCCTGCTCATAGCCTCCAAGCAGCTGCCCAGTCTGCAGCACCCAAAGCTCCATGGAGCAGGCTAAGGCTGTGCTGGCAATTCCTGGTGCCTGCTTCAAGGCGAGAGAGAGGCCTAGCCCACAGTGGAGCTGGTCCTCACTCACTTCCAAGGGCGTCCACAGAGGCATGACAACCACAGCCCCAGCGCTGCTGCCCTCCCTGCCCCCAGAGTTTACCTATAAGTCCCTGCCTTTGTTCTTGAAATTCTTTAGGCACTGGTGTCTCATTTCTCATTGTCTGTTTGGGTGGCACTTGAGACTCCTTCCTCTCCTCACCAAGTTAACAGGCCCCAGTGGATTCACCCCAAATTCTGCACCTCACAGACACTCCCCAGAACCCAGTTGCCTTCAGGGCTGATGCTGCCTGAGCTGCTGGCCTACTGCCTCCTTCCTCCCTTCACAGCCTCTGACAGAGCCTCCCATACTTTCTCCACTGCCTCCAGCCCCAACCCCCTCTTGGCCTCCTCCCCACACAGCCCCCATCCCCAACCCCAGCAGGGCCACTGCTCTGGGGAAAGACAACTGTAGGCCTGGCCCAGAAGAATTAAAGGTGCAGTGTGCAGCCGGCTGATTGGAGGCAGCATAGGTCTCTGATCACTGTCTTTCACTTCACTTACACGTATATTAATTGTATTAATTTGGTATGTAAGATTGGATCTCGCAAATTCTTATTAAGCCTTTGCAGAATAGCTGGTAGAAATATAGTCCCAAAATGCAGATTGAAACTTTTATAATTCTTTTGAGATTCAAAGATGTTATAAGTAGTTATTGTAAGGTATATTAAATAGGTAGATTTCATTAGGTAGCCGATAAAGAGAACACCACATGCTATTCAGGCACGAAAAGTCTATTTACTGAACTGCTGTCCCCACCATGCATGGTGAGAAGCATGGCTGAAAAAGGAAGGGAGGGCAGGAAAGGAAGAGGTGTGACCCACCTCTGGGCCAGGATAATCAAGGCCAGGGACAGAAAAAGGTGTGGCAAGGTGGGGGAAAGGTGTGGCCACACTGGATCTGGATGAGACCTAGCAGAAGGAGAAGGTGACTGCCTCCAGGTCTGCCAGTTACCTAGGTAACAGATACTGGGCAGAAGCAGCCAAAAGAGAGGGTGGTGTCCCTGTGCAGACCTTACAGCTATAACCATCATAAACTCTCATTTCCATAGCAGAGTGTTATTCCAAAAATATTTGCTTATGCATCTGTTATCAATAATTTACAAGACTTGAAACATTTAAAGTATCAAATATTACAAGAAGATCTTTGATTCATGTTGAATGGATGTGAGTACGTTGAGCTGTTGCATACATTCGTGTATATGTGTGTGTGTTTGTGTGTGTGTGTGTGTGGGGGGGGGGGGGCATTATGTGTATCATTGAAATCAATCCTTTTGCTGAGATATACATTATGGTGTTTCTTTGTTGGTGGTAGATTCTGATTGCTTGCCTTTGCCTGATGTGCTCATTCCAGCTCAATTTTGCAATTAAAGCTTCTTATTTATTATTGAACATATAGGGCTCTGATATTGCTTTGTCTTTACTCTGCCATCTAGGATCTCCTATTCCTCTTAAAATATTAACATTCAATATAAATTTTCCCTCCTGACTGATTTTCCTCTTTAGTTTGCATTTTGAAATAAGTATTATAAGACTTTTGATTTCTGTATTCATGAAGAAAAACCATTTTGAATTTTCTGTTTAATGTAATAATACCTGGACACATTTGTTAGCAACAAGATCTTAAAATTTCTTGTGTAGTTTTAGTTTAAAATACTCTCCTGCATGTTTTTAGTATGGAGAGACAAACACTTCCTAGTATCAATGATAACAGTTTTATTCATTAAAATATCAGATAATTCATAATTTTGAACATGTGTAGTGGCAAAAGAATACATTTGCCCAGTGATTTCCTTGATAGACCCGTGCACAAAAATACCACTCATAGGGGCTGAGAAGGTGGATCAGTGGTAGACAGCTTATCTTGAATGCACAAGACCCTGGGTTTGATTCCTAAGCACCACCTAAGCAGAAAAAGCTAGAAGTGGTACTGTGGCTCAACTGGTAGAGCACTAGTCTTGAGCTGAAGAGCTGAGGTATGGCAGTCAGGCCCAGAGTTCACCACCTCCGACAAACTAAATCAATAATTAAAACTCATACTGAAGAACATTAATTTCGTAGGCTGATTACCATTTTAGTTAGGGGCAGAGTGCCAAGATATAGCAGACTTTTGTCGCAAAGCTTTAAGAAGGATGTCAACACCTAACATATACTAAAAACACAAAGTAAAAAATTAGCTCTGACAACAACATATAGAATCGCCATTGAAAGAGAAACAAGTACTAAGAATGAAATACTTTTTATAACATTTCTTAAGAGATTCTGGCTCTACATTAATTATCATATAATGTGACCTTCAAAAATTCCATAGGTGGGCCTGAGTTTTAAGGGCCCCTACAAAAACTGGAGGAGAGGATCATTAACCCAGATTTTTAAAATTGTTATTGTTAAGATAGTGTACAGACAGATCACCATTTTATAAGTCCATAATGAGTTCGTTTCTTGTTTCACAATCTCATCACTTCCTTTGCTCCCTCTAATTTTCCCTCCAGTCCCTGTCCACAAGGGGTATAGCTCATTGTGAGCATATTATCTACAGAGTACAACTGCTGCATTTGTTTCCCTGTTCTCCTTGAATTTCTGTGGCTCCCTCAATGCCCATAAATGGATAAAGAACAGAAAAATCCATCTTGTTTCCAATCCCTGGAATTCATTTCCATATAAACATCAGTAGTTTTATGAAAGTGTCAGACTCTGTCCACACATCCTGAACACTTATACTTCCTGCACCCAGTCATAACTCCCACCGGATTCTAAGGTCCACAAAGTAATTCTTTTCACTTTCCACACAGGAAGAAGCTGAAAGTCAGAAAGATTAAGTATTTTACTGGAAATACTGGGCTGAGAATAATGGCTCATATCTGAACATAATAGTTTGAAACCAACCCAGGTTGATGTATCCATTATACGTTTATCTCCAGTTAACCAGAAGAAAGCAAGAATTGAGTGTTTCCAGTGGTAGAGCTAAAATGCCACCAGACTTGAATGGGAAAACTAAAGGATAGTTTCAATATGATGATTTTTAAATACCAATTCTGTCCCATACATAATCCAGACAGCACGCACTCTCTCTCTCTCTATCTCTCTCTCTCTCCTTAAAAAAAGATGTTACTACGGAAATCCAAATAGTTTTTTTGTAAGTTTTATTTTTAGCCTTAGTGAGGTTTGACTTGATAGTTTCTATCTTGATGAGCCACAACTTAGAACTTGGTATAATTATACCCATGTCTGTATTCAGAGAAACATTCTCCTAGTTAAGTCCTCCTTTTCCAGCAATGATAAGTTTTCTCTTCTTGGCCCAGTTTCTTCTTTTGGGACTCAATATCTTAGACTTTACTATCTTGCATGGTCTATAAGTTCTTTGATCCAGTAGATCTCAGCCATCCTAATAAGAAGGAGTATAGGTGGTAACTACTGTACTGGACAGAACCTGGTTTGGGAAAATGTTCTAGGTTCACCATTCAGGGGCAGTTTTTAGTACTCATCCATAATCTCTTTGTCTTCAGAATTGGAAACTTGTTAGGTCCAGGAATTCAGGGGAAGCACACACTGTGTGCTATTTCATACTTTTTTAAATTTAATGACAGCTTCCACCTATTGTGTACTTTAAGCATTGTGTAAAAGGAAAGATTGCCCCAAGAGACAGAAGCACTTTAATAAATTCTGCTCTCAAAACACAGGAGGAGGAAAAGAAGCTCTGAAGGAGACATATAGCCTAGAAGCCTAGAAGCCTTGAGTTCTTAGAAACTCAAGCTGCCTTTTATCTTACCTTCAACAAAGAAAGTCAGAGACTGCAGTGGCTTGTAAGCTCCATTTATATTCCTGAGCATGGGGCTCCCTTCCCCTTTGCCCTTCTAATCCTTTACATCCGGGCAGGTGGGAAGATGTAACAAGAATGCTTAGAGTTTGAGCCTGGGATTAAAAACTTCATTTTGTGATCGTAAACATTCCACAACTTCTTGAATTGAACCTGAGGGGCAGACGGAAGTTAGGTAAGGAATTCAGAAACTTATTATTACTTCTTAGCTATCTAACTCATCCCTTCCCAACCCTCAGAATCATATTTCCCAACTGTGTAGACATCCTTACACTCTGTTCTCCTGGAGTTTGAGTATGGGGAATCATCTGCTTCTTATGTGTACTGATTTACAAATAGAGAATTTTTTCCAAGACTCAAAATGATTTCATTGATGGGGACACTGTACAATAGTCTAAACAGGTTTTCTTCATGTGTTCATACACTAGGTAGGACTACTAAGGGCTAAATAGTAATCAAGGCTCACTTGCTGTCAGTGGTATTGCTCTGAGGAATTACTGTCAATGTTGCCCACAGTACCTAGTCCAAGGCCTTTTAGAAAGCCTCCAGACCCAAACTGCTTGAGTATCTGTGTGAGATAATCATCATTGAGCAACTATATTCCATGGTTTGTGAGACATTCACTTCTGTGAGCATATGCATGTGAGGGCTCAAGAAGAGAGTTACTTGGAAGAAAGGTCCTAGGATGCAAAATGTCCACTAGAACAATGGAAACCCATAGTTTGGCATGCTTAATATTTTAACCTGTGCACTGAACTAACAGGAAAAAAAGACACACTAAGAAATCTGCCACTTATACCAAATAAAGAGATATGGTGAAAGTCAGAGAAACGACATTGATTTCATAGTAGTCATGACAAACAACACCTTAGCACACCCTCAGAATACTAATCCATACTTTTCTATTCACCCATGTTACTAGGTGTGAGTTGTATTTAGAAGTCCTCAGGGACTTCAGAACTGGAAGATCTAGGGGAGAGCCTAAGATTGGTCTGCTATTTGGGACATAAAATAACTAGTTTGATGATAGCCCTTAGTAGTGTCCTACAAATATGTGCATTTACCTAGTATATTTGATAAGTATCCCCTCACTGAATTATCTTTGGTTGGCTCACTTGCTGACATAGCAGCTGTCTGGTAGCTCCACTGTGACATCACTTTATTCTGCTGAACCAGAAATGGAAAAGGAGAGACTGACCACAACAGATTTACATCTTTCTCAATGAGCAGTCAATGGCAGGGGAGTATTTAAGATGCTTCCCGTGTTCTCAGTTAGCTAGTACCACCTTGGATTCCAGCTCAAATCTTGATAAGCAGATAAAGAACTTACATGAGATTGTTGTGCCAGATTCACAGCTAGAGATGTAGATGAGAATGTGGAAGGGTTTGGTGTGAAAACCACAGGTTGATATGAAGCACAATTCAAAGGATGTGGAGATGAAGCGAGCTACCTGGAGGGAAAAGGAGAGGCAGCTGAAGCTGATGAGTACCTAGAGAGAGAAGACAGAGCAAGTTTGAGGCCAAATGGACATCAAAGTAACCCATCTGAATTACAAGAGTCTGACTATCCAGAGCCACAGAGAGAGGTCGGAAGACAAGCAAGTGATCTTGACCATTTCTAGGGAGCTCCCAGAATGCCAGGGTAAGAATTGGTAGCTTCCCACTGCTGCTGAGCACATCTCAGATGCCTTGTTACCATGATAATTGACACTGGAAAGGAGCTGCGAGAGTTGTATGAGGTGATTGCAGCTCACTATATGGAGCTAGTTCTGCAGCAATATGGAGTGTGGTCTCTCAGGATGCTTAGGGCAAAGATCCTGTAGCTGATATCAAAGAATGCAATCTACTTGGAGTAGACATTTATACATGGTACGTGCCTAAACACAACAAGCTGATAATGAGCTGCTAGAGGTAGTTCCATAAAGATCTAACATAAAGATCTTCACAATTTTTATCTTTCAGTTTATCTATGCTTCCTTGTCCCTGCTAAACTGTTCTGGAAGCAAACGTCCCCCATAAACAGGCTGGAGATGCAATCCTAATATCAGATGAAATAGACTTCAAAGTAAAATTAGTGAGTAGAGATAAGGAAGGTCACTATATACTAATTAAGGGATTTCTCCCTCAGGAGGATTTTACAATTCTAAATATCAATTCACCAAACAAAGGAGCACCAAAATTTATCCAAGAAAAACTACTTTCCCTCAAATCGCACTGAGATGCAAAGACATTAATGGTTGGGAATTTTAACCCACCACTTTCCAAACTAGATAGATCAACTTGGCAAAATCTCAACAGAGAAACCGCAGATCTAAACAACTGCATAGACCAATTAGATTTAACACACAACTACTGCATATTTCACCCAGCAGCATCAGAATATGCATTTTCTCAGCAACACATGGAACATTTCCCAAAATAGACCATATTTTAGGCCACAAAGCAAACTTGTCCACATTCAGAAACATTGAAGTTATACCTTGCATTCTCTCAGACCACAAGGGAGTAAAATTAGAACTGAACACTAAAAGCCAGCAAATAAAGTCCTATAACACATGGAGGCTGAATAACACACTGCTGAATCACAAGTGGGTCATGGACGAGATTAGAAAGGAAATTCAAATGCTCATTATATTCAACAAAAATCAAGACAAAAATTACCAGCTCCTCTGGGACACAGCAAAGGCAATACTCAGGGGAAAGTTTATAGCTTTGAGTTCCTACATCAACATATTGGAAAGATCTGAAACCAACAATTTAATGAGACATCTGAGCCTCCTTGAAAAAGAGCAGTAAGATACACCCCAATACAGTAGACAAAAAGAAATAGTTAAAATTAACTCAGAATTTAATGAATTAGAATCCAAAAAAAAACCAAAAAATCAACAAAACAGAGTTGCTTCTTCGAAAAACTTAACAAAATGGACAGACCTTTAGCAAATCTTATGAGAAAAAGAAGAGAACACACCAAAATAAATAAACTCAGAGATGAGAATTGAAATATCAGCAGAGAAACAACCAAGATTCAGAATATTATAAGGTAATACTTCTCAAAACTATATGCTAATAAGTTTGAGAACTTGGCAGAAATATTTACATGCCGAAATTAAACCAAGATGAGTTAAACCATCTTAACAGGCCCATATCAAGCATTGAAATACAGCAATAAGAGACCTCCCATCTAAGAAAAGCCCAGGACCAGATGGTTTTACAGCAGAATACTACAAGGCATTCAAAGCAGAGCTCACAACAATACTCCTCCAACTCTTCAATGAAATTGAAATAGAAGGTTCACTACCAAACTCATTCTATAAAGCCATCATAACCCTCATCCCCAAAACAGTCAGGGACTCATCAAAGAAAAAGAACTATAGACCCATTTCGTTGATGAACATTGAGGCAAAACTTCTTAACAAAATTTTGTCCAATTGACTTCAAGAATTCATCCAAAAAATCATACACCGCGATCAAACAGGATTCATTTCAGGGATGCAAAGCTGGTTCAATATACGCAAATCAATTAAGATGATTCATCACATCAACAGGAGCAAGGATAAGAACCAAATGGTTATCTCAATAGATGCAGGAAAAGCATTTGACAAGATCCAACAGCCCATTATGATGAAGGTTCTGGAAAAATTAGAAATCTATGGGACATTCCTCAATACAATAAAGGCTGTAAATAACAAACTTACAGCCAGCATTATACTTAATGGTGAAAAACTAAAGCCGTTTCCTTTTAAGTCAGAACCAAGACAAGGAATGTCCACTCTCTCCAATTCTCTTCAATCTAGTATTGGAATGCCTAGATTCAGTGAGAGACAAAAGCAAACATAAAGGGGATCCAACTAGGGAAAGAAGAAGTAAAACTCTCCCTCTTTGCAGATGACATTGTCTTATAGTTAAAGAATCCCAGAGACTCCACTCCTAAATTACTAAAGTTGATTCAAAACATTGGCAATTTAGCAGGGTATAAAATTAACCCTCAAAAATCCATGGCTTTTCTGTATGCCAACAATGAGAAAAGTTTGGCTGAAATTAGGAAAGAAACATCATTCGTAATAACTCCACAAATCATATAGTACCTAGGAATTAACTTACCCAAAGAAGTGAAGGACCTCTATGCTGAAAACTTTAAAAACTTGAAATAGGAAATCAAAACAGAATTTAGAACGGGGCAAAATCTCCCATGCTCCTGGACTGGAAAGATCAACATCATGAAAATGGCAATAATTCTCAAGGATATCTACAAATTCAATGTGATACCTATCAATATTCCATCCTCATTCTTCAAAGAAATTGAAGTGGCAATCCAAGAATCCATAAGGAACAATAAAAGACACCAAATAGCAAAAACGATGCTGAACAGAAAGTACAATGCTGGAGGAATATCAATACCTAATTTCAAACTCAACTACAAAGCCATTATGATCAAAACAGCTTGGTACTGGCACAAGAATAGACCTCAGGACCACTGGAATAGAATTGGAAACCCCGAAAGGAACCTACAGACCTATAGTCATCTAATCTTTGATAAGGGAGCTAAAAAAATGGAATGGAAGAAAGGCAGCCTCTTCGGTAAATGGCACAGGCAAAATTGGTTAAGTACTTGTAGAAAACTAAAGTTAGATCCTGATATATATCACCCTGAACCAGAATCAACTCCAAATGTATCAAAGACTTCGGAATCAAAGCAGACACTCTGAAAACAGTACATGATGGAATAGAAGAAACCATAGGTCTCCTTGGCACAGGCCGAAATTTTCTTAATAGAGACCCAGAAACACAACAAATCAAAGAAAGGTTGGATAAATGGGACTGCATGAAATTGCAGAGCTTCTGCATGGCAAAGGACATAGCTAGCAAGATCAATAGAAAGCCCACACATTGGGAGTAGATCTTCACTAGCCATACAACGGACAAAGGGCTCATATCTAAATTATACCTGGAACTCAAAAAATTAAGTGCCCTAACAACAAATCTTCAAAGAAACAACTGCCCAATAAATAAGTGGGCTAGAAACTTGAAGAGAAACTTCTCTGAAGAGGAAAGAAGGATGGCCAATAGACACATGAAGAAATGCTCATCCTCACTCGCCATAAAAGATATGCAAATCAAAACACCATTGAGATACCACCTCACTCCAGTTAGAATGGCAAAAATCAAGAACTGCAATAACATCAAATATAGTGAAAGCAGGGGTTATCTGTGGGGGAGGGACATACAAAGCAACAAAGAGATAATCTTATAAAAGCGTTAGAAACACATGCATGAAAGAAAAAAAACATTAAAATACATATCTAAGGGTTCATTTTCCTGACATCACATTATCTGACCTATTCCGCTTGACTCATACATATACTAGATATTGCAAATAAGGGAAACCATGGGACCTATGTTTCTTTGGGCCTGGCTTACTTCACTTAATATAATTTTTTCCTGCTGGAGGGGATGTGGACAGAAGGGAACCTTACTGCATTGTTGGTGGGAGTGTAAACTTGTTCAACCACTTTGGAAAGCAGTATGGACGTTCCTCAAAAGACTCCACATATAGCTCCCCTATGACCCAGCAATCCCACTTTTGGGCATTTACCCAAATGTTTACAAACAAGACCACACTAAAGCTAACAGCATGACTATGCTTATTGCAACATTATTTACTAAGATATGGAACCAACCCAGATGCCCCTCCGTAGATGAATGGATCAAGAAAATGTGGTATACATACACAATGGAATTCTATGACTCCATCAGAAATAATGACATTGCCCCATTTGTTAGGAAATGTAAAGTCTTGGAAAAAATTTTATTAAGTGAAGTAAGCCAAGCCCAAAGAAAGAAAGGTCCCATGGTTTCCCTTATTTGCAGTATCTAGTATATGTGTGAGTGAAGCAGAAAAAGTCAGATAAGTTGATGTTAGGGAAATGAACCCTAGGATATGTATTCAAATGTTGTTTTTTCTTTCATGCGATTGTTTCTAACACATTGATAAGATCATTTCTTTGTTACTATGTATGTCCCTCCCCCAAAGTATAACCCCTGCTTTCACTGTATTTGATGTCGGTATGATTTGTGGAGGAGAAAGGGAAAAACAAATTGTTTAAATATGGATACAGGTGGACCCATTGCAACAATGAGATGTACAAGTCGTTATGTCGAAAACGAACTTTACAACTTTGTTGTGGCATGGGGGCAGCGGGAGGGGGAGCTGGGAGTATTGGGTGGGGGGGGCAAGTGGAGGATGGGAAGGGATGGGCAGGGGAAATAAAGGAGGAGGCTACAAAACTTGATAAGAAATGTACTCATTATTTTGCCCATGTAATTGTAACCCCTCTGTACAGTATTTTCACAATAAAAAAATAAAAAATATATATCACATTAAAAAAAAGAAATGTACTCATTGTTGCTGGGAAGGTGGCTCAGTGGTAGAGCACTTGCCTTGCATGCATGAGGCCCTGGGTTCAATTCCTCAGCACCACTTAAGCAAAAAGAAAAAAAGCTGGAAGTGGGGCTGGGGCTCAAGTGGTAGAGCAGTAGCCTTGAGCTGAAGAGCTGAGGGACAGCGTCCAAGCCCAGAGTTCAGGCCCCACGACCAGACACCCTCCCCCCCAAAAAGCTATGTACTCATTATCTTGGCCATGTAATTGTAACCCTTTTGTACAGTATTTTCACACACAAAGAAGATGTAACTTATTCAGTTTGGAATATAGTGAATGAGGAGATGAAGAGAAATAGTTTGGAGTAAATATGTTCAAATACTTTATAACTTAGTATGATCACATAATAAAATTTAAGTATAAAAATAGGATGATGAAATTAATAACAGAAATAAAATTTAACAAGCTACACTAAGTGGACATATGTGTATAACACAATTAAAAATACTTTGTGAAATTAAAATTTCTAATAAAAAGACAAAAATTCATTCCAGTTGTTATAGATTCATATGTTAATTTCTTTTTTTTAAGTTAATTCCTTGACAAAGTAAAAGGAGAAATATATTTTGCTCATTTAGAAAGACAATCTTGTCCAATTAGCATTAAAGTATTCTAGTTAATTACTGTCAATGTGAAGTTGTTCCATCAACTTAATTATTATATTAGAATATTTTCAATGCATTCTTCAAAATATTATCTCTATAGGTATATACTTTTGCTGTTTATTGAATATGTTTTCTTACTTAATTGCTATATGCCATTTTCTGACTGTAGTTTGGTGTATTTAACTAGGATATATTATACCTGATCTCGAAATCAATTATTCAAACAGGTTTTTCAAATAAAAAATGCTTATAGTGAAATAAAGAGGTAAATCCAAATTATGTATATTTGAAGACAATGCTTGGTTAGTCCTCTTCTCACATTACCCATTCCCTTCTTGAGAATAATACGCATTGTAAGGAAATGTTTAGAATGTTTTGGAGAAATAGTTTGACTTTAAACCAGTGATTTACTTTATGCTTCATTTTGTTTACTTTATATCCAGAAAAGCTAAATTCTTTTTTTGTATTATTTTTTATTGTGAAAATACTGTACAGAGGGGTTACAATTACATGGGCAAGATAATGAGTACATTTCTTATCAAGCATCGTAGCCGCACCTTTGTTTCCCCTTCCCATCCCTTCTCATCCTCCCCCCAACCCCCTGCACAATCCTCCCCGCTCCCCCCGCTGCCCACCTGCACCAAAGTTGTAAAGTTCATTTTCTACATAACGACTTGTACATATCATTGTTGCAATGGGTCCACCTGTATCCATATTTAAACGATTTGTTTTTTCCCTTCCCATCCACAAATTATACCGACATCAAATACAGTGAACGCAGAAATGCTAAATTCTTACCTTATCATTTTCCTTAGGCTTTATACTCAGGTTTAATCGCTGATAGGTGACAGATAAAGGTGACACTTTTTAAAAGTGGCTAAATTTAGGCTGAGGAATCTAGGTACAAGTATGCTCATGCAGATAGGCTTCATCAGTCATGAGACCATGATATCAAAATGTTAACCTCTGCTTACTGGTGTCATGCTTATGAGATTCTGTGAATTATAAACAGTGATTATGAGCATTTGTTTTGTAAACAACATCATTTCATGTGTTAGGAACTGAAGTGAGACATTATACTCAGAAATAAATTGAAGGAGAAATCCAAAATTAGTTAACCATATACACTTAACAAAATTTTTTAAAAATGCAAGCTAAAGGAAATCATTTATGAAAGAAATCAACATTTACAATAAATACAGAATCAGTATGACTGATTTTTTTTATCCAGGTTGCAATAAGGCTTGCATGATGACTTTTCTGATTTTATGTTTAGTTAGGTCCTGATATTTAGTTGGAGAAGTTCTGTTCTCTCATACATTCGTTTGTCAGATCAAAGAGTAAATGAATTCCATGCCAGAGCCAACATCCATAATAATGTTATAGTTGTACCCTGCTACTTTGCCAACCTTTCAAATCAGTTCGAGTATCTTGGGTCTTTTCTCGAACTCACTAAATAGGTATGCAATTTTGTCAGCACTAGAAATATTTTGACCACCATTTATTAAAATTGTATTTTCCAGAAGCTACTATTCTCTCTTTTCATGAGATTTTTTTACTTTCATTTATATAATGTGCTTATGTTTGCCTTTAGATAACCTATGTTCAGTCTTCTACAAACAGTGTAATTTAGAGTAGGTTTATATTAGGTACACTCATGTAAACTGCTCAGATTCTATTACTTGCATATTTTGTGCTTGTTAAATCAATTATATATATATATATATATATATATTATATAATATATATATAATTGTTAAATCAATTATATATATATTAGTTGTCAATATGGATAATATTGGACTTATTCATTGCATTTATGAATATGTTAAGTATGTCATGATTTTTGTGATTTAATACTGTAGCATTTTTTTAAAATATGTGCAGATCTTACTTCATATACAGTTACATTTGTTTTAAACAATTTGATCCTTTCAAGGGATTTGCTATATTAGGATCACCCAGATGAACTTAATTACAAATTAAAACAAACTTATTTCTGAGAGACAGTTATCCTTATAGCTCTAATCAAATTAACATATATTTGAGGTTTTTGTATTTTTAAAAAACTGTACATAACATGTTTTTGTTCCTGGGGAAGTTCCACTTTCTTGGTTGTTTTTCCAGCTGTGGTGACTTCAACATATGTGGGCATTTTATTTCAATTGTTTTGTGTTTATATTTTGTTTCATATAAGACAAAGTACAAATAGAATCAGTGATTTAGAAGTTTTTCAAATAGAATTCTAAAAGAGACACTTGAATTTTTATGACAACTGTGAATGGGCAGGTCTTAGTGGAGGAGTAGCAAAATAACAGAGACATTGATGGATGTGAGTTGAATTCTTCCTCCATTTGCCTCACTATTTCCAATGATATTACTTCAAAGTCTTTAGTGAAAAGAAAATAATTTTGTCTGTGTGTACTCAGAATTTTTGGTTTAGTAAAAGGCGGAAGATTTGTACGATCTGAAGAAAAACCAGAGTATTTTTTGGGTGGACACACTACACATTCATATTAGCTTTTAACACTAAAATCTTTTTTCCTTAGTTTAAAAACACAGTTGTGAATTTATAATGTTAAAATAGCACCTAATTATTTATATGAAATTGTCCAAACTATTTTCACTTCACACTATATGCATTATAGAGTGTAATAATACTGTGTAAGATAGTATGTAATAATTGACTTTGTGCAAAGTTAATGATAGTGGATATTTGTGAGATACTTTGTAATAGTAAAAATTATATTTGAATCTATTAAAAATCCCAGTTACATCTAAAAATAACTCATAGTTATAAATTAATGCTGAAAAAATAAGTTTGTTTATTAGAAAAAGCCAGAAGTTTCAATAAGCTTGCTTTTTTAAAATTGACTTGGATCTGGGCTTTGGTGCCTCATGCTTGTAATCCTATCTACTCATGACTCTGAGATCTGAGGATAGTGGTTGAAATCTATATGGACAAAAAATTTGTGAGACTCTTATCTACAATAAACGTCCTAAAAACCAGAAATGGCACTGTGGCTCAAGTGGTACAGTGCTAGCCTTGAGCTGAAGAGCTGAGCGACAGTGCCCAGGCCCAGAGTTCAAACCCCACGACTGACAAAAAAAATTGGCATGGAGTTTTACTTTATAATTTCATGATTTTTAATGAATGTTTGTTCAGTGAAAATGTCATTGGTTTTTATATTTTGTGTTGGCATAAATGAGCCTACTATTGCCTTAAAGTAATCAGAAAAACTCTCTGATTCTATGACAGCATAAATTTTGTGGGTAATGGTTAAGACCAAATTGCTTTTTTGAAAAAAAAAAATTATGTCACACCCCAAAAAAGAGGAACAAATGAAAATATAAGCCAAAATCTTACTCTGTAAATCTTGATGGACTAATAGTCTGTCAGTTTGTTTTAACTATTAATCAAAAATTAAAGTAATACTGGGTAATATTAACCAATTTAAATTTCTTCATCCTTGTCATTTAAAATACACTTTAAAAAGAAATTCAACAGATGAGTAATAGCTGAGTTTTGAAATTTTGTAGTTTAATAGAGCTCTGAGTTGTGGATATAGGACATTCATCTAAGTGACTAAATATGTAAATTAAATCCCATAAAGTATATTCCTTCAATTTTCTGGCTAAAGTGTTCTACAATCTAGGTAATTTTAAAAGAAATATTGTATGTTGTTTCCTTGGTGACAACGTAATTGGAAGACTAAAAGTTTTCCTATAGCATGGCCAACTTAAACAGGGTGAATGTATTAGGGTTGGCATGTAAAACTTTTGGGACAGCTTTAATGTTTGAATCTTGGATAGGATTTGATTGGGAATTGTGGCAGACCTTCCTGGTTTGAGAAGAAAAATGACAGGCCATACTAAATACTTTTATCTGCTACATTGTTATATTAGTTTTTTCAAACACACACATACACACATACATGCAGAGAGATACACACATTTGTAGTATAAAGACCCACTCCGTCTGCAAAAAAATATTTTAATAAGAATTCCAGAAAACATTTAGTCTGCTGAGATCTAATTAGAATTTATAGAAATATCTAGTTGCTTCCACCCCTGGACATGTCATTATCATTGGTGAAGATGTTGCCATTTGAATTTAGAATGCCCCAGAAAGACCTATGTGTTAAAGAAAAATGACTTTCTATTTCTTACCAGACTCTGGAGAATACCTGAATAGTTCTTCTGGAGATTAAGTTCTTCAATGTGAAATCTATGAGAACATAGACTCTCGTCTACTTTCTTCTTTCATCTTTTAATCATTCTAGGTAAAACCTTTTCCCTTTGATATACTCCCCACATTAATATGGTCTTGTCACATGCCCCAAAGCAATAAAACCAACTAAACATACACTGAAAACTTCAAACTTGTAAATCTGAGTAAGACTTTCTGTTTAATAAATGGACAATATCACTTATTATGGTAGGTTATAAAGCTAACACAAATCTAGTCTTTCTAACAATGTAGAATATATTAACTTGTGCTTCATTATAAAATATCTAACTTCATGTTTTATTTTATGTTCTAGTTTCTGTTGATCCCAGGGCTTAAACTCAGGGCCCGGATGGTGTTTTCGTGTTCTAGGCCAGTGCTCGACATACAATCTGAACTGGAATTCCACTTGCCCTGGTGGTTAATTGGAGATTAGAATCTAATGAACTTTTACTCAGATTGGCTTTGAACTGTGATCTTCAGATCTCAGCCTCTTAACTAGCTCAGATTACACCCTTGAACCACCAGTGCCTAGCCATGTTGCATATTTTGTGCAATTCCAATTTTCAGCATCATATAGATGCTCCTATTGCAAAAAAAAAATTACCCCTGTTTTCACTGTATTTGATGTTGGTATAATTTGTGGAGGGGAAGGGAAAAACCAAATTGTTTAAATAGGGATATAAGTGGACCTACTGCATCAATGAGATGTACAAGATGTTATGTAGAAAAACGAACTTAACAATTTTGGCTTGGGTTTGGGGGAAGTTCGGGTGGGGAAGATGGACAGGGATGGTAAGGGGAAACAAAGGAGGAGGTAAAAATGCTTGATAAGAAATGTACTCATTATGGGGCTGGGAAGGTGGCTCAGAGGTAAAGCAGTTGTCTTGCATGCATGAGGCCCTGGGTTCGATTCCTCAGCACCACATAAGCAAAAAAAAGCCAAAAATGTAGCTGTGGCTCAAGTGGTAGAGCGCTAGCTTTGAGCTGAAGAGCTGAGGGACAACACCCAGGCCCAGAGTTCAGGCCCCACGACTGGACCCCTGGCACCCCCCCAAAAAAAAGAAATGTACTCATTTTCTTGCCCATGTAATTGTAACCTCTCTGTAGGGTATTTTTACAATAAAAAAACTTAAAACATACTAAGGATATTTGTAAAGTATATAATGAAGAATTTTCATTGTTTACAAAATCTATGCTAAACTATATATATTTTTAATGGATATTACCTGCAACCAGTTTGATGTAGTTTAATACTTGTCACACCAACTTTCTCTATAGTCTACTGGAGATTTAATTGTTCATGTATGTATGTATATGTATATTTATATGTATATGTATAAGTATCTATCTATATATGTTCCAATGTGGATCGTCAGAATTGAAACTTTGCTTTGTTTTGCTGTACAGCAGTTAAACCTGGTCAGCTCATTCTGTGGCAATATTTGTGTTCATTCTAATCATTCTTTTATTTACCACACCATCAGCCTTCTAAAATCAGCTTCATCTCCTGGAAAAATTACCAATCAGTCCAACCAATATACACCCAGATCGTTTTAATAAAGCAAGCTTTAATGAAGGAAGATAACACGAAGAGACAACTACAGATTTTCTACAGAGACCTGACATCTTTCACATTTCTGCCTTCCTCCTCATACTTAAGAAAGCATTGATGAACACTATAAATATACTGCATTTATAACTTAAGAATCAGTGTTTTTTTTTTCCAAACTGAAGCCTTCTTTTCCATGATTTTTGACATAAACTTTTAGGGGATTTTTTTTATTGTGATGGGATTTCATCTGAAACAAAGCCATGTATATCAAGAAAGTCAATGTTTTCAACTCAGAGTACTAAACAAAAGAGGGAGAAAATTATGGTTAGCTATATATGTTAAGCACAAATATAGGCAATATCAAGATATTTTGAAATTGCATACTTTTACTGGATAAAGTTGCTCAAACCTATATTATCTACTTGGAAAACAGAGATTAGAGAATTCCAGCTCCAAGCAAGCCCAAACACAAAATGAAGTTTCAGATACTCTAACCATTTGAGGGTGCAATGTTTTATGTTTGTGTTAGGAGGACCACAGTACAAGAATACCCAGGCATAGTGATACTGCCTCAAAATAAGCAATCCAATTATAATCTGCAGATATGGTAGTAGTAGAGATGCTGTTTCACAAGTATAGGGTTTTGGGTTCAATCCTCCTGTTCCCCTAGAAATTTAAGTGTATGCCAGGGTAAGAATTTGGCATGTCTAAGGTCAAGATTTCACACTCATTTAACAAGCTCTAATAAAGCCTTTACTTTTTTTGCTATTTTTAAAAAGTATAACCATAACTTCCGTGCCACAAACAAATGATTTCCTATTAGAGATTTTCTTTCATCCATTAAGTAATATGTTATGTGTTGGATACTGTCCCACTGAAATCATACTAAAGATCAAAAACCTATTGTCTTAGAAAGTGACTGCATGTGGAAAAAGAATCTCAATGGTAGCATTGAAGTTGAAGTCTCCTCCAAGAGAAGCAGAAGGTCTTGAATAGGCCAAGGAAAGAGGACTCAGAAGAAGCAAACTCTGATCTTGGAGTTTTAGTTTCACCAACTCAGAGGACATGTATTTACAGTGTTAATGCACTCAAGCTGTGGTCATTTATTATTACAATTACTAGCAAACGTGTATTCTATAAGACATGAAAAGTCATTGACTCTTGGGGTCCATGACTCATCTCTATAATGCTAGTGATTAAGAAAGATGAGACTTGGGGGATAATGGTTTTCTGTCTGGTAGGAAAGTTCATGAGGTTCTATCTCCAATTAACTACAAAAATTTCTGGGCTGGGACATGGTTCAAATGGTAGACTGACTACTGTTAGCAAACTGAGCATGAGTTATGTTCAAGCCCCAAATTGGGAGAAAGAAAAAGTCCTTAGAAAACTACTATGAGAAACAGAATTATGAATAGGAAAGCAGAAACAAAAGAAATAAACTTATTGATACAAAGAAAGCTTCCTAATATGAAATATGACACAAACTATAATATTTAGGGTTTTCCTTCCTATACAGTAAAACTAAATGATATTTTGACTTGACAAAACTAAAATGTAAAACTGTATGCAATAAATAGTCGCATTACTTTTATGTTTCCATAATTTAACTTGTTTTCCTACAAATTTATAGCATACTGTAGCTATGGAAAAATCAATAAATGTTTCATTTTCATATAGGATTACATGTCCTTGCAAGTGTTGTCTAAAATTGTTCTATACTGAAATGATCATCATTGATAAGTTTCTCAAGATTCCAAATGTTTAAACTTTCAGCTGACCTTCCACAAAACTCATACCCCAAATATAAATTTTTAGTTTGTTCATGCAATCAAAAGAATATAAGCATATGTTTCAAAATGTTAATTATGTTTATCTGCTGTCGTTAATGTAATAAAACTAATAGAATTAAGTATATACCCTGAGAGAAATAAGACACTTCCTTCTAAATACAGACTGGCAGGCACACACACACACACACACACACACACACACACACACACACATTTACCACTTTCACTCAGGTTAGGTTCCTGACATTGGGTATCAGACAATGATCTAATAATCAATCTTCCTGCCCAGACATAAAATACATTCATAATACCACACATACAAAAACACCAGAAATTCAAAATAATGAGAACATTTAACAGAACCAACCAGCTCTCGAGCCACCTACTCCCTGATTTCATTTATTCATGATGATGCATTTTTCATATCATAATTAAAAATAATTTTGAGTCTCTCTGATTAGCAGCCAAAAATATGTTATCATATAATAGAAAATGTAGGTAAAATTACCTGTCTGTAGGTAATCGTTAATATATCTTAACAAAGACTTCTTTTTAGAGTCTGATTTTGGCATTTTGCCCTAATTACTCATATTAAATTACAAAGGACATGCCATATTCCTTAATTCATTTTTCGTAAAGGTTATGCTATGGAATTGAATCTGATTTGTTTGCTTATTCTAAAGTAAATTTTCTCAACAACTTGAATTATTTTTTCTGTTACTCCTAAGCAATTTGAAATATCAAATAAAACTGGAAATTCCCTTCAGCAATGATTTGTGAATGGCATTAATGTTTGTGGAGGGATGCAGGAATTGAATTATCTAGAGTGCCTTAAAAATGGCACTGTTGGGGCTGGGAAGGTGTCTCAATTGTAGAGTGCTTGCCTTGCATGCATGAGGCCCTGGGTTTGATTCCTCAGCACCACATAAGCAAAAAGAAAAAAAGCCAGAAGTGGCACTGTGGCTCAAGTGGTAGAGCACTAGCCTTGAGCTGAAGAGCTGAGGGACAGCGCCCAGGCTCAGAGTTCGGGCCCCACGACCGGACCCCCCCAAAAAATTGCACTGTTATTCAAAAGGCTGATTGTTTAGTCATCTTTTAAAGTGTGGTCTTCTTATTTCATCTAAGAAGCTAAAAGTATGCTTTTCATCACATTCTTGCCTGCAAAACAGTAGAATTATTTCCTTTGTACAGTTGATGTCCAGCTGCGAATGTATTGAAACCTACAAACAACCGCACAGCTGTGTTAGCTGCTCTACATTTTGAAATTTTCTTCCAATAGCCATTCAGATTTGAGCCCAAATTCATGGGATAGTCACATAATCCACAATTACAAAGAACCAAAATATACAAAGACCACGTGCAAAATGAAGTTCAATTTTTTTCTGTTGTTTCCTTTTTTCTTATTGTCTTTTAAGGAGCTAGGGGATGTTTATTTCTCATTATTGTAGATGTGACTTAAGTAAATTTACCAGATCTTTCAAATAAAATAAAGTGATATTTAGTCACAAAATACAGCTAAGCATTTGCGTGATTTTTTTTTAATTCTAGTCATGTTCTCAGTTATCTTCAAATAACAGAGATGAGCCAATCATGTGTGTAAATCAACACGTATCAAGAACACAGAACTCTAATTTCTATATCAACTTCACCTAGAAAAGAAAATTATCATTGTTTCATGTCTTAAGTAATCTACTTAAAACAAGTTTTATTAATTTTATCAATAAATTTCATAATCTATGGAATTGATGCATTGCATAATTATTTGATTGCTCATTTCCACTGAATTAATATTACATGTAGTTTACTTTTTTACATATGAAATAATGACATTCTTGAGGATAAAACATGCCTGTTTTTCATTTTGGTTGCCAAAATGGAAATATTAGGCATTTTGAAAATTTAACTTTAAATCTAAGCCTATAAATTTCAGTAGGACTTGAATTGTGTTACTTACAATTTTCATATTAAAATAAAAAGCATTATTAAATAGAAAGCAAAATTATGTTATCACACCTTAATCCCTGAATTAACTTTATGATAAAAAACAATTATATTTATATAACAAGATATACATATGCAAACAAACTATGAGATATGGAAACAGAAAACTTTTTGTTTTTTGTTTATTGTTTATACTTTGTGATAATTCTCTCTTCTTTACCTTATGCCTGGTATATTTATTGTACATCTTCAGGAAGGTGAGGGGTGGGCACAGAGCTTTAGGGAAAAGAGCGAAAAATTGCACATTGATGAAAGTGAACTATTTAACACATGGGTGGGGACAGGAGGGTGGGACTGGAAACAAGTGAGGGAACTGAAGACATTTCACAAAAGGAAATGTACTCTTTACCTGACTCATGTAATTGTAATCCATCTATAAATCACCTTAATAAGAACAGCAGAGTAAATTTATTTTAAAAAGGCAAAAAAAATGTTGTTTCTTAGAATCCTAGAAGTTTGTTTTGTTCACTGGTTCTAGCTGGTTGAGACTATCTCTGAAAATAGCTAGGTTGACATTCATCGGGCAAATATGTGAGCTTCTAGTAGATAAATGTCAATTATGATTGTACATTTTTAAGACTCTAACTCATTTATTTCTTTAATCTACTTTGTATTATTTCTGTTTACCAGTTTTTGGCTTGGCTTGTTCCTGTTTTTCAAAGACCTACTTCCACATCATTAGTGCTGATTCAAGATGGTTCTAATTTGTTGATATGCATACTCAAAGACATAAATTTTCCTCTGAGTACTGCCGGTGTTTTTGTGTCCCAGAGGTGGTAGTATTTTGTATGTTTGCTTCTACTGAATTCCATAAACGTTGCAACTTCTCTTCATATCTCTTCAGTGACTCGCTCATGATTTATCAATGTGTTATTCAGTCTGTGAGTTTCAGAGTTTTCTGTGATGACTTTTGTTGTCAAGATCTGATTTGGTCCCATCGTGGTCTGACAAGATGTAAAGAGTAATTTCATTTTTGTTTTTGAATTTTCATAGACTTTCTTGTGATCTAAGATATGATCTATTTTGGAGAATGTTCCATGGGCTTCTGAGAGGAATATGTATTGTGAAGCTGTTAGGTGAAATAGTCTGTAGATATCTGTTAGGTATAGCTTGTCAATGCAGTTATTTAGCTCTGAAGTTTTTCGGTAAGTTTTTACCTGGGTGGCCTGTCCAGAGGTAAAAATGATGTGTTCAAGCAACCAACAATGTATTTGGATGTATGCATGTTTTTAGGGTATGTAGTATTTGTCTGATGAATTTGGGAGCTCTAGGATTCAAGGCATTGATAATTAAAATTGTTATATCCCTCTGATGGAGAGTTTTCTTTATGAATATGTAATATCGTTCTTTGTCTCTTTTTACTTTCATACCACTTTTAATTTAAAGCATATTTTATCTAATATTAGTATAGCTACTCTGACCTGTTTATGAGGTCCATTTTTAATTTGTTAAGATCATGTACAGAAGGGTTATCATTACATAAGTCAAATAATGAGCACATTTCTTTTTGAACAGTGTCACCTCTTCCCTCATATCCTCCCAGTTTTTCCCTTTCAACCTCCCTCCCCCATAAGTTGTATAGTTCATTTACAATGTAGTGTCTATTGAGTAGCACTGCTGTATTTGTTAACCCTGTGTCTCACCACCTCTGTGTTCCCCATTGCGCTTTCCAAACTTACATATGAGACAAAAGGTGCAGAAATATAAAAAATACAGCATCAGAACACAGAAGGAAAAATCAAAATAATAAAAAAACTCTCATTGTCATTTCTTGGAGATTATTTTAATGAACATTATTTTATATGATGATATTCTTATAGCTATTTACCCTTGGTGATCTTCTCAAAAAGGCATCCTCCTTTGACCTCACTGTATAAATGTTTAGAATCCCTTATAATTTATCATGTGCAAGTGTAATGTTTTCTCTTTTACCATCCAAGTGTTTTTACTTTTAGAATTAGAGGTACATTCTAATACAACAAATGAGAGAAATCATGCAACTTATATTTCTTTGAGTCTGTCTTCCTTCACTTAATATAAGTTTGGTCCAAGTCTTTCCATTTCCTTATGAATGGTGTAATAGAATTTTCTGGGTAAATAGAATTGCATCATACTGAAGATTTTCTTCATGCCAAAGGAAAAAGTTAGCAGGATATATAGAAAGAGAACAGAATGGAAGAAGATTTTTACTAGCTAAGCATCAGACAATTGGTTTCATAATTAACCCATATTTAGAGATCAAAAAGTTAAACCCAACAAAAATAAACCCTCAAATAAACAAGAACCCAATTAATATATGGGATAATACTTCTTAGAAGAAGAAGTAAGAATGACAAATAGACACATCTCTCTCCATAAAAGAAATGCAAATCCAAATAACACTGAGATTCATCTCACCCCTGTTACAATGTCATTATGAAAAAATGAACAATCACAGTTATTGATAAATGTGACCCAAAGGAAACTCTATTACCTTGTTGTTGGGAACGTAATCTTTTTCAATCCCTTTGGAAAACACCATGGAAAATGCTCAGAGAACTGAATAGAGAGCTACCTATGATCCAGCATTCCACTTACGGGCATTTATACAATGGAGCAGAAACAAGGCCAAACTGAAGCTACCAGCAAAATCATGGTCATTATTGCATTATTTTCTCTAGCCAACATAAGGGAGCCGCCCAGATGCCTCTCATTGTAAAAAGAGATAAAGAATAACATATGTATATATAAATTATATATATATATATATTATATATATACCTAATGTTATTGATCCCAATTTACAATTATATATGTGTGTATATATGTACATATATACATATATATGCATACATTATGGAATTCTGTTCATCCATCAGAAAGAATAATATTGCACCATCCTTTAGGGAAATGAAACAATTATAAATAATATTAAGTGAAATAAAGCCCACTCAGAGAAACTTAGCTTACATGATTTTCCTCATTTGTGGTAGATAGAAGGTGCCTATGAATATAAAAGTGAACACACTGGATGGTATGCAAGGAGGAACAAATGAACTATCTGAAATGTCAGAGTCCATGGAGAGTGAAAATTCCATAATTCTCTTAAAAGATTAAGTCACAGCACAACAAAATAATTACCAATAAATATGTACTGCAAGAAAGGACAGTGGGGGGCAATATGTGAGGGGTAGGAAATTGAAGGTGAAAAGGATAGTATACAGGCAAGAATCCATTGTATACTTCCAAGAACTGAAATATACAAAGGAAGGGTAGTGTGAAATGGGAGTGAAGATGTTGAAGTGATAACACAATTCCAGGTGCATTGTACACATAAACTGCTTTGTTAAATGGCAAGTGATTCCATAACATAATATTGAGATACGTAGGATTGGGGTTGTTTGGGAGGGGTGGATGAGAATGTTGAAAGAGGTGACAGTGATCAAGATACACTGTATCCATAAACTCAGTGAATGTACAACTAAAGATAATAAAAATATTAAAATTTAATTATGATAGATGAATAGAGTTGAACCTCAATTCAATTCCCATTTTAAAATATTTTTAACCTGTAGACTTGGAGAATAAAATTCAAATAATCAAATTTTATGAATATTTTTGTCAGAATTTGTGATATTAACTAAATATTACTTTGCCTTTGTCAGCCATTGGGCTTTTATAAGAGAATACCTCAAAGTAAGTGGCTTAAAAACAACAGGAGTATATTACCCATATGCTAGAAGCTCAAATATTAATTATAAAAATGGTTGTTCAAACAATTCCTTATCTTATGGGGGCATTATAATCTACTTGCTGGACGTTCACATGGCAGAATAATTATATTGGGCTTCTTTCATCAGGATCATTATTGTAGTGTCATCTCTGAAAGGTTGATTTTAATATCACCAGAAGGGGGAATTGAATTTCAACATGTGTATCTGGAAGGAGTTACATAGTCCAATACACTTTGCAATTTTTGCTTTAACTCAGTGTAGAGTATCATTTGGATATTATTTCATAGAAGATAATAACTTAAGGACAAACTTATATCATGTGATGTATGTGAATAATTCTTTTTACAATGGGAATAATTATAGTGATAGCAAAGTGAAATATGATTGTTTAGTGGCTCTTGAATCACATCATAGATCATCATGTAAATGTGGCACAGTCTTTTTAAGGACCTTCTGATGTATATGAACAATCTCCGATGAGTTAATTGCTTTCAGAAATATTCATTTGAGCCAATAAATACAGATCTGTTTGATTTTAATTACTTTCTGCTATTAGGACTCAGACACCAAAATCAGAGCATGCTAATTTCTCTGATAAAATACATAATAAAATTTTTATAATTAATATAACATTAAGACTGTAATATTAATAGCACTACAAATCCTTGTATTCACATTATATAATATATTGACACCCTTTGGTTTAATCAATTTTTCGAATATTTATACCTAAGTGTAAATTGTTGGCAAATATTTATTTGGTGATGTATAGAAAATGCGAAAAAGATTTGCATACATATTACTACAGATGCAAACAGATTCACGAGGTTATTTATGATCCTTCATTTGTTGCTTACATTCATCCATCCAGAACATTCAAAGAAGTGAAAATTGCAAACTTGAATTTACTAAAGGATTCATTATATGAAGTTTTTGTTGGGCTAAATATATTCTATAAATTAAATGGTTTTGTCCCTTCCTTTTTCGCTCCCCTCCTTCCTTCCATACTTCCATACTTTCTTCCTTCCTTCCTTCCTTCCTTCCTTCCTTCCTTCCTTCCTTCCTTCCTTCCTTCCTTCCTTCCTTCCTTCCTTCCTTCCTTCCTATCTTCTTTCCTTCGTCCTTCCTTCCCTCCATCTCTTCCTCTCTCTCTCTTTTTCTCCTTTCTTTCTTTCTTTGTTTCTTTCTTTTTTCTTCCAATCTTCCTCTCTTTGTTTTACTCAGAATATCTCTTATGGCTATGGAAAAAATACCAACTGTTGTACTCCAAGGTGTTATGAGTAGTTATAAATATTAACTAAATTAATATTAATTTTAATAACCTATGTTGTATCTTAAGACAAATTGTACTAAAAACTTCACAAACATTGCAAGATATGTAACAAATATTATTTTTCATAACATTGTTTATTTCTTCAAATCAAAATAAGCATTTAGACTTAATATTGTATGTGTGTGTGTGTGTATGTTGTTCTTGTGATTTTAATTCAAGACCTATCCTTTAGTTTTTGTTTGTTTTTTTTTTTTTCACTCAAGTATGTTGCTCTATCGTTTGAGCCACAATTCCACTTCTGGCTTGTGTGTGGTGTGTGTGTGTGCGTCTTGTGGTTTGTGTGTGTTTAATTGAGATGTGTCTCACAAACTATCGTGCCAAGGCTGGCTTTGCACCCCTGCTTACTGAGTAGTGAGGATTACAAGCTTAAGACACTCATATTTAGCACAGGATTAATATATCTAAGAATAAAATGAATTTCATATTATTTGAGTTCTAGAGGCTCAATTTAACAAATTAACACTTAGTTATTTATTTAGTTATTAAACTTGAACCTGCAATGTGAAAAATAGTTTTCATTTTTATGAAAAAAATACACTCAAAGGTTTAAATGACAGAATCTTTGGACAAATTGAAATAATCTATTAATTAAAAGCAAAAAAGAGATTGTTAATCAAATTTCTCATGTAAGCTAAAAGCAATAGGCTCTGTCGGGTTGAATGCTCTGTCAGGCAATTTTTCATTAAAGTAAATATTATCTACTGTGGTCACATGATTTTCTCTTCTTTTAAACCTAAACTTTTTTTGACATAAAAATGTAGATTCATACATTTGGGAAGGGGGTCCGGTCATGTGGCCAGAACGCTGGGTCTGGGCGCTGTTCCTCAGCTCTTCAGCTCAAGGCTAGCGCTCTACCACTTGAGCCACAGTGCCACTTCCAGCTTTTTTATTTTTGCTTATGTGGTGCTGAGGAATCGAACCCAGGGCCTTATGCATGCAAGGCAAGTGCTCTACCACTGAGCCACCTTCCCAACCCCATACATTTTTTGAGTATATAAAAATCTTAGTTACTGGTCATGTATTTCTGAGGTTTGATTACCAAGTCATTTCAGAGTAACACTGAATTTCATGTATTTATGTCAACAGTGATTTTTAGAATCAATCTCAGTATAAGATAACTGAAGCAAGATATTCCATCACTTATCCAATTATTCCTTTAGACTTGAAGATAACTTATTTTTGAATGGTAGGAAATACATATTATACCTACTCTCTATAGAATAATTAAAAGATCATGAGAGTATTTATTTTTCCCTCAACTTGAAAGAAAGAACCTCACTATAGATGACAAGTACTTGAATGGAAATGCCATAAAATTATGAAAAATTCAAGTCATTATGAGTTATATGGAATAGTCATTTTGGAAGGTCACAAAACGAAACCTCTTGAAGCTTCATTATCTGTTAAATAAAATGTATTTGCACTCAAAATGTTTTATTCATTTCTCCAACAATGGTATAACCAAACCACCTCTGTGCCAAATACCATCTCTAATATTTAGGAACAGAAGTTATTGCAATTGTATAGAAAGATCTACCACCCCACTCTAGAAATTAAATCTGAAATTATAAAGGGTTGGGATTAATAATTAGATTTCACTATGTTGCCATACAGAGATGAACCCTTTCAAGTGGGCATTGTCGTAGAGATTGGTCACTAAGAACTTGTGATCAAAGAGGATGTTAAGATCAAAGTCATTTCTTCCTCTTCCTTTTTTACTTCTCTGTCTCCTCCTACTTTTCCTTCTCCATCTCCCTCTTCCCCTCCTCCTCTTTCTCCCTTTCTCAATCCTATTCCTCCTCTTCTTTACTTCATGGCTTCCATGAATACACATACTCCATCACATGTTCCAGATATCAGGTATTGTACCATCACCAACCCAAAACAATGAGGATAAGAAATGTAAATTGAAATGTATAAAATCAGAAGCCAAGATTAATCTTTCCTCCTTTTAAGTTAATTTGATAAAGTATTTTGTCATATTAATAGGAGACTGACACTGCATGCTCTCATTTATTATAAGGGATAAGATTTACTGGAAATAAATCTGATCAACATTGTCCTAATGAAATGATTGATTAAATTATTTTATATTTGGACAAATCTACTTTAAAATATCAGATATACTTCAATAAGAGGCAAAAATGTGTTCAGAGGAAGATGGCAGAGGAGAATCTGGAGGCTAAACAAGCTCTGTCATAGAAAGCAAGTTTAGTGTTCAAGTAAACAGTCCTAGACTACAGAATCACACCAAGTGTGCCATCATAGTACAGAGAGTTTCGCCAGAGAGGGAAAATACAGGCAAGGAGACAGATTTAAGCACGTGCTGGTAGCCATGGCTGTGGCGGCTGTGGCAACAGGGCCAGTGGTTATAGCCACCATACATACAACACAGATTCATGGGTCAAAGGAGCCAGACACAGAGGGCGAGCAGATTCTACTCAACAATAAGAAATGACAAGGAGCAGATATCTTCATCCTGCAGATCACAGACCAGAGACGGTCCAGGAACCAAGACTCTGGTGGTAGTAGAACCCTGACATCCTCACTCCTTCCCAGGAAGTAGAAGAGGGAAGGCATCCCCTCCCTGCCAACACCATCAGAGATATCTTTGATACTGACAAAGACTTATTTGAACAGCTATCTCCAACTCAGGCATTGGAAGAAAACAAGAATCATTTAGGAGGTCACAGGAGTTTGACCTGACCTGTCAGGCTCACCTCCAACCAAGGGAAAGTCAACCAGCCTAGGCAAGGAAGCCCCGCCCTTGGAGGAGTGACTTTCTTCACTAGGTAAACAGAGTCAGGTTCCTCCCATCCCTAAGGCAGCCTAGACAATCAATTGAAATTCAGTAAACATAAACCTTGAGAATAGCTCCAGGCTGGGTTCTGTGAGTATCTCAGGAGCTAGCCCCTCAGTCAAAAGCTACTGTTTGCTGAAAGGCCTCAACCTAGCCTCATCACAGCATCTCCAAACTAGAGGAAACAGCCATCTCCCTCTTTTGTGACACTCAAAGCAGATTTCCCTCTCACTGAACTAGCCTAGGAGGTGGTTCACAAAATCCTGGGTAATGCAGAGAATTTTTCTGCCTGGTCAAACAAACTGACTTAAAAAACCAATCAAGCCACAGGAAAACCAAACACCACAAGCCAGCCAGAGACTCCAAAAGACTGGTTACAGACACAGGGGAGAAACAGGGTCTTCCCATTCTACACACCCTGAAAAAAATTAAAGAATATTTTTTAACATTTTTATTTTTAATTTTTTATAAATTGTTTTCTACTAATCTTTTCCCTCTCATAATTTTAATTTTAGGTCTGTATATGGGTGTGCTCTTTTTGTTATTACTCCTGACTTTTCGGTCCTTTTTTATTCCTTTCTTTTTTGTAAGACTTAATTACTGTTCTGATAATCCCCAGATATTTACCCATCTTTGATAATTAGACTTTATCTGCCATTGTGTACACACTTAATCCAGAAATTTATTATTTAATTCACACCCTTTTTGTCTTAAATTCTTTAATATCAGTATTACCAATTTATACCTATATAATTTTTTTTTAAAATTTTATTTTATTTTATTTGAGAACATACTGTACAGAGGGGTTACAATTACATGGGCAGGAAAATGCATACATTTCTTACCAAGCATTGCAGCCTCCTCCTTTGTTTACCCTTCACCTCCCTTCCCAGACTCCCCCCTCCCCCCCACCCGATCATACCCCCCCTCCCCCCCCCACCGACATTGTAAAGCTGGTTTTGACATGACATTTTGTACTTCTCATTGTTGCAACAGGTCCACCTGAATCCTTAAACAACTTGTTTGTCCCAGTCTCCTCCACATGTTATACTGACATCAAATATAGTGAAAGCGGGGGTTACACTGTGGGGGAGGGACATACAAAGCAACAAAGAAATAATATTATAAATGCGTTAGAAACACATGCATGAAAGAAACAAAAACATTAAAATACATATTTGAGGGTTCGTTTTCCTAACATCACATTCTCTGACTTTTTCCACTTGACTCATACCTATACTAGATATTGCAAATAAGGGAAACCATGAGACCTATGTTTCTTTGGGCCTGGCTTACTTCACTTAATATAATTTTTTCCAAGCCTTTCCATTTCCTAACAAATGGGGCAATGTCATTCTTTCTGATGGAGGCATAGAATTCCATTGTGTATATATACCACATCTTCTTGATCCATTCATCTACTGAGGGGCATCTGGGTTGGTTCCATATCTATATACCTATATAATTTTAAGGTAACTAATTTTGAAAATTTTTCTTTTTAGTTTTTCATGCCTCCTTTCTATCCTTGCCTTCCTCACATCCTATCCTTTTCTTCTCTCAATATCATATTTAAACATACATACTTGTTAAGTGTTTCAATTTTTTAATTTAAATTTTTTTTCATTTTTTCTTGTTTATTATTTTTTCTTAATCTCTGTCCTATCATTCTGTCCAATCCATTTCCCTCTATGAGATTAGGACTTGGCTAAATTAACTCTCCTTTTATCTGTCCACATCCCTCTAATCCTATTTTTCCCCACATTTCTCCTTAAAACTAATAATTTCTGGTTTGCCAAATTCTGCTTTGTTGTTCTTAGCCCATTAATCCATAGTTGTTTGGTATTGAATAAATTTTATCTGATGAACTAGATTGTATCTGCAGTCTTTTGACTGTGCTACTGCAGGACTTTGGTTGATGCTTGCCTTTAAATGGTGTTCTAGCACAAAATTGGTGTTATTTTCAAACCAAATGAGCAGAACAAGCCGGAAAAACACAAGAGAAATGGTAAGTCCAGATACCTGAACTCCCAATCATGATAATCAGTTGACAGAATAGTTAATAAATAATCCAGAGGAGAGTTCCCAAAAATCTCTACAAACACTATTGGTAAACACGGTGAATGAAAAGATTGAAAACCTGCAAAGGACGAGTGTGAGTGTGATACATAGAGACAGGCAAACCAAGGATTCATACTGGAATCTGGTGAGCATGAAGAAGCTACTCAGAGATTGATACAGGAATTGCATGAGCAGGTTGAGGACAGTCAAAGAGAAATACAGAAATTGTGTGTGCAGGCTGAGAACAGTCAAAGAGAAAGAAAAGAATTACATGAGCAGCCTGAGAATAGACAAAAAGATACACAGGAATTGTGTGAGCAGGCTGAGAACAGTCAAAGAGAACTACAGGAATTGCATGAACATGAGGAAGCTAATCAAAGAGTAATACAGGAATTGCGAGAGTGGGATGAGAATAGACAAAGATCAATACAGGCATTCATGGAATCCATAAACAGACAGCTGAAAGAATTCTAGGAGACCACAAAAGCAATGATGAATGGAGACCACCAGAAGGAATAGGAGTCCAAGGAAACCATCACCAATTGACTAAGTGATTTGAGAATAAGCACAGAACACCACATTAAGGAAGTTAATCCAAGACCTAAAACAAAGCTCCAACAAAAAATTTGAAGCCATCAAAGTCGATCAATTAGAAGGAAAAGAAATAAAACACAAAGAAGAAAGTCTTGACAGTAGGTTAGACCATGCAATAGATGGAATCTCGGGTATTGAAGACAGCCTAGGTGTTATAGAGAAAGAACAATTACCTAAGACAAACCCAAGAAATATGATATATCTATTCAATATTTGGAAGACACCATCAGAAGTCCTAATCTGAGGAAAATGTGTGTAGAGCAGCACCTAGAAATAGACGTTAATGGTCTAAGAAATTTGTTTCAGGATCCTAGCAGAGAACTTCCCAAACATGCAAAAAGATAGGCCTATTCAGATACAAGGAGATTTTACCACCCCAAACAGACCAGACCAGAACAGGACATCCCACTGTCACATTATAATCTGCACAGTATCAATTCAGACCAAGGAAAAGAAGCTTAAAGCTGTCAAGGAGAAAAGATCAATCACTTATAAAGGGAAACTAGTTAGAATCACCTCAGATTTCTCAGCAGAGACAATAAAAGCAAGTGCCTGGAATGATGTATGCCATGCCCTAAAGACAAATAATTATCAACCATGAATACTGTTCCCAGCTAAACACTCTTTCATAACCAAAGGTCAAAAAAAACCTTCCATAGCAAAGAAAAACAAACAATATTTCTCCACCAAACCAGTCATACGAATTGTCATGTACTAGAAACCCTAAATCTCAGAGAGCAGCTCCAAAGGCATTTCTGGCACTATCACTTCTTATACATTCTTCTTAAAATCTTCTCTTTTCATGATTGCTATTATTTTGGAATTATGGTTAATATTTATTTGACTTCTATTTTTAAATAATGCACCACCCAATTCTGGTTCTCTTTTTCTAACTTTTTGTGTCTAATCTATTTCTGAAACATCTTTATTTGAATTAGATGAACTTCTTATTGTAGTTGAGTCATTGTTGAGTCTGTGTGCATGTCACTTTAAAATTGTACCTTTAAGCTTTTTATCTTAAAATCATCAATTTTTCATTATGTTTAAATTCTGATAAAATTTAGCCTCTCAACTCACACAATGTTAATGCAGTCTTATTTCATGCCTCCCAAAAGCAAACAACAATTTACTACTTATTTTAAAAATGTTTTTAATTTTTAAAATTATTATTTATTTTAAAATATATTTTAAAAAAATTACCCAAGGTAAATTGTTTCGTAGATATTTAGACTCATATTCAGTCTCTATTGTGGAAACAAGAAAGGGGAAATATTGCTCTTCCTTGAGCCACTCTGATTTACTACATCTATTTCTAAATGAAAGAAATTCTGGCTTTGAAGCCTTTTGCTTGATATCCATAATGTCACCCTTCCTTTATTAATAGAAGAATTTGTAGAAAGGATGAGAATTCATGCTAGAAAAAGGAGAAGAGGAAAAGAGAAGGAGAAATCTACACATTTTGTTCTTCCTCATCTCAATCACAAGCTCTGGATAATGATTGTGGATATTAGATACAGTGGTCTAGAGTGATTAAACACATATATAGAAAAAGATAACCCCACAAGTGATCACATGGAGAATGATTATTTATAAAATAAAAATGTAATAGCATCAAACAGGAAGTGATATCTTTTTGATTAGTTCTTGTTTAGTAATTGTTAAATTCTGGTGTGCTATAGTCAACTATCATAAAGGTATACAAGAATGGTAAGAAACTAACATCTTAATATTTTATTCTAATATTAGCTTAATTCTTGCTGTATTATACATATGTTGCTGTATTTGAGTTTTGCCTCAATTTCACATTCTATATTCTTACAGTATATAAGTTGAAAGAAGACTCCCTCTGGAAATATGCTATTTTTATTGCTAAGGGAAAAGAAGCCCGCTAATAGACCCAGACAAGGAGATAGAAATATTCCTCTAGAAATAGTCTTTGACCACTTCTGGTTCATTATTGTAAGCTGAAGCAAGTCACATGACCCAACTTGACTTTGCACAGCAGAAGTAAATGTCACCTACAGAAGCTGATGCAAGACATAGAGTAATATGCCAAGTTATGCGATCCTTGAGATAAAGAAGAAAATGAAGAGAACTATAATAGAATCAATCATACTTGCCATCACATGTCTCTGCAGGAAGGAAGGTATTAAGTAGCTTTGTTTCTAAAACTACTGAGATCTTCAAATCATGTCTTTTATTTTTGGATGTTACAGGAATTAGAGAACATTTTGATACTAAAACAGCATAAAATCTCAAAGAAAGCTGGAGTAATCATTTCAATATTACATTTTGTTCTGCTAGGAAAAGAAACCATTTAATAGACAATGCTTTATACTTTCTTACCTAGTATCTTTTTTTTCCCAGAACTGGATTTTGTTAATATATGTGAATATCCACCAGGATAAATGTCATTTTTCTGCACCTTGTGCAGACAGCATAGTCAATTAGATGTAGGTGGGAGTTCATCAGTAGCACTTTTTTTTAAATTGCAAAAAATGTGGACAGGGAGCAAATATACATATTTTTCAACCATCATATTCCACTTCCTCCTTCTTCCTTCCTAGGAAACACACCCAATCAACAAAAAGGCTTAGATATTGGACTCTTGACCTTGACAGTGGAAGCAGAATGTTTTGGATGTCTGAGCTGTTAATAGTGTTTTCAATAATAATGTCACATGCAACAGCCCTATGTGTCCTGCAGGTCAACACTGTACTTCCTTAGTGATATGATAGGAATGTCAACCTTACTGGACTTAGTATTGTTTTCCACTTCCTTTTCTACGACCTGGCCCAAATTATAATACAAAGTAATGGAAAGGAAAAGTAATGTCATCTTAAGAAAGTCATTTAGGGTTCTGGGAATTTGGCTTCATGGTACAGTGATTGCTTAGCATGCATGAAAGCCTAGGCTCAATTCCTCTATACCACATAAACAGAAAAAGAAACACTGGAAGTGGTGCTGTGCCTCAAGTGGTAGAGTGCTAGCCTTGAGCAAAAAAAAAGCAAAACGTCAGGAACATTTCCTTGGCCCTGAGTTCAAGCCCCAGGACTGGCAAAAATGTCACTTAGCTAGTAAATGCCGAATTGATGATCCATACTTGGAATGTATAATTGCTCCTTCCAACTATTACCTAACAGTAGTCCTTAATTCATTTTTTTACCTATATTAGGATACTGTGTTTTTTTTTTTTTAAAAAAAAAAAAAGCAAAAACCTTTTTTTAACAGGTCACGGCAATTAGTGTCAGGAATGCGCTTAGATATCAGGTGAAGATTAATCCTGGAAATTCAAAGATTCCATGCTTTTGAGTGGTCACTTCTAATCACAATGAGAAGAGTATATAAGTGAGATTTGGAAATTTTTTTGGTCAGTTATGGCACCAAAAAGGCAGAGGCTAATTAATAGTTTTAACAGAATTGAAGGAATAACTCCAGCTCAAAGAAATAAATGATAATAATAACTAAATTATACCAGAAACTGTTCTAGGGAACCATTTTGGATTATTGAAGAACTAGTTATCAACTAGGCTCATTCCTCATTGCCTTTAGCATTCTGAATCACTTAGGCTAGTTCTTAATCTCTGTGTGATAAGTTTTATCTCCTTCTATGTTGTTCTTTCATACCTGATATCCTTTGCTTTCTAAAAATCTCAGTCCTTCTCTATTTCTCTATGAACAATTCCTAATACTAAATAACACCTACACAGATGGCAGAGGATGCTAATATAAGTGTCCCATAGTTCATAAGTCATTAATATTACAACATGGAAAAATGAGGACATATTTATTCCTACCTCAATTTTTCTGAAAAGCTGCAATGTCATCATTTGATTCAAATTTCCATTCTTTGTCTACATAGTGTCATTAAGTTCACTAAATTCAAATATGAGCCAGGTGCTAGTGGCTAACGCCAGTAATCCTAGCCACTCCCGAGGTTGAGACCAGAGGATTGTGGTTCAAAGCAAGACTGGTCAGGAGAGTCCATGAGACTTTTTTCTTCAATTAACCACCAGAAGCCCGGAAGTGGTTCTGTAGCTAAAGTGGTAGAGTGCTCAACTTGAGCTGAAGAGCTGAGAGACAGTGCCCAAGATGAGAGTTCAAGCCCCACAACAAACAAAAAAAGTGCAAATTTGACTTTCAGTTTCCCCAAAAGGAACTATGAAGTTAATAGTAATCTTCCTAAGCATAAAAAATAATTCTGAAATGATTCAGTGCACCTACTTTAGCTGAGTTATTTAAGTTATGGCTTTTTGATGGATATATTCTATTATTTTAAAAATTATCAAATATTAGCTTTATAATAAACTTCTTCTAATATTTCTTGTTTCAAAAGAGAAGTCCATACAGTTGATTTCACCTGGTTTTCTCAGTTCAAAGCCAACCCAGGCAGGAGAGTCTGTCACATTCTTATCTCTAATTAAACACCAAAAAAGCCAGACGTGGGGTTTTAGCTCAAGCAGTAGTGTACTAGATTTGAGGGCAGGTAGACAAGAAAGACAACTGTTCAGGGACAGGGTCCAGCCACTGAGTTCAATCCCCAGATCCAGAAAAATCTATACAAATGAAGAAGCAAACAAAAAACCCCACATATTTCTTCGAGACCATCGTTACAGCACTGGTTTGAGAAGAGGCTCCTTATACTTATCATACTCACTGAATCCTGCTTTTTGGAATCCTCATTGCTATGGTGAACTCAGGACCAGATTAAAGGAATGGATAACTGACTTTTGCAACAAGGGAATCATCTCAGGAGTTAAATATCCATGCATAAGACACTTTAAAACCTCATGTCTTTGTTTCTTTGAAGTAGAATACTTTAAAATAAAGTTATTTTCTTTAATTTTCTATGCTGGCCTTCAAATGGCAGATTGTTTCCTTTTGTAATACTCTCAATTAGAAGTTTACAGAAAAGTTTTATGTGAGTAAAGAACACACTGGAACAAGTCAGAGACAGAGTTTCCTTCAAGCCTTGGATTATTTTCTTGTATAGTAAAAAGAACAGCACAAATTAACTTGAACTTGGTCATTTCCCTATATTCAATTCCTCTCTTGGAATCAATATCCACTTCCCATAACAGTTTCTTCCACTTACTTCCAGGAACAATCTATGGTGCTACTCCCGGTAAAATGAATATTTTCGGGCGCACAAGTACATCTTTGGACATGAGGTAACACGTGTTTCAGAGACAACTTACTAATGAGAAAATATGGAATTGTCATGGTTTATAAAACATTATCCATGTATATATGGCCGTATAAGATGATGTTAATAAAATGAACCCCAAGATAGGGACACAACTTGTTTTTTCTTTCTTGTTATTGTTTTAATGTACTAAATGTACTATGTGATTTTTTTTTGTTTCTCTTCTATTTTCTTCCTCCATGGTGTAACCCCTGTTTTCACTGTATTTGGTGTTTTTAACCTGCACCTTGCATATACATTTTTTCTAATGTGGGGATGGGAAGGGAAATAAAAAGCTGAAACAAAGATACAGTATGACCCATTGTAACAACGAGATGAACAAGACACTATGTTGAAAACGAACTTTAAAACTTGGGGATGAGAGGGGAGAGTTTGGATGGTGGGGAGAAAAAAGATGGCAGGGGAAAAACAAAGAGGAGGTAACAATGTTCATTAGATAATGTACTTATTAACTTACTTATGTAACTAACCCCTCTGTACATCATTTTCAAAATAAAAAACATGGAAAAAATTATCCTGGAGTACATTAAGTTGAAATTTCCTATGCTCTGTAAATTAAGACCGATTTTAAGTGGGAAGAAGATTCTCAGAAACCTTTTTTTGTGAGTGTGTGTGTTGTTCATTATTTCCCAAGTGTACATAAGTTAACAGTAGGAGATACAATAAGAATAATAGGAGAAAGAGAAGTTCTGTGTTTAAGTATAATGGTCCAATACACTATAGAAGACTCTGCAAATAAGACAACTTTGAAACAATGAAGCCAAGGCCAGTATGTAGATCTATGGGAGTGATATAGAGAAAGCATTACTACTAATGAAACATGAAGGATGAGGCCACTCTCTTTCACCTACTAACTCTAAATCATGGTAGCTAATCATGCAAATTTGTAAAAAGTAGAATGGAAGAATAATTCTGGTTCCAAGCAAGTCAGCTATAAGAGTATGGACTTAATTGGGAAAAAAAAGGCCATGTTGAGAAAGCAGGAATTAATTATACTGGCAATGAACTGGTGGTTAAGATCATATTTCTTTTTTTCTTTCTTTTTCTTTTTCTTTCTTTCTTTCTTTCTTTCTTTCTTTCTTTCTTTCTTTCTTTCTTTCTTTCTTTCTTTCTTTCGTTTGGATGGTTGTGGGGCTTGAAGTCTGGGCCTCCACTCTTCAGCTCAAAGCTAGCGCTCTACCTCTTGAGCCACAGTGCTACTACCAGTTTTCTGGTGGTTAATTGGAGATAAGTGCCTCAGAAACTTTCCTACTCATGCTGGATTTGAACTGCAATTCTCAGATCTCAGCCTCGTGAGTAGCTAGCATTATAGGCGTGAGCCACCAGCATCCCACTTAACATCACATTTCTAACAGTGTACATTCAGTATATGTAATGTGTATGTTCCTCTATCTTTATATGAACTCGAGTTAAAAATCTGGGCTACAGCTTTTGCGCTCACAAAAAATGTTTCTAGTTTAAAAGTTGATACTCCTGGAAAAATAGAACCTAAGAATGTAAAGGAGTCTGGGAAGTTCAATTTGCATCCAGGCTGGGAGAACAGTCTTTGAGACACTATTTATAATTACCAGCCAAAAGCTGCATTGGAAGAATGGTTCATGTGATGGAATACTAGTTATGAGCAAGATTGCTGAATAGAGCTTGAGGTTTTTACATATATATACAAACATGCACATACACATAGAGACACTTATATGTGCAAACACACATATGAAACAACTCCCAGAATGTGTAGAAATGTTAGAAAATAATAAAAAAAAATGTCCTAAGGCTAGAATCAAGTGATAATTTTTTAATATTAGAAAGTCCTCAAGTGAAATTTCCTCCAAAACGCTTGAGAATATTGCATAGTTAAGGACCAGAGATAGTAAGAAAGTCAAGTGATCTTTATTGAAGTGGTTGGATCCATGGAGGAATGAATCAGAGACCCCTGCAGGTGTGTCTGAAAATGTTCGTATCCTGCGTCAAATGTTGGAAGATCTTCGAAAATATTTCATAAATATTTTGAGCCAACAGTCTTTTGAAAAATATTATCGGAGAAGTTCAGAAATGCTAGTCTGTATCAAGATTAAATAAACTAGCAAAGTATGGTAGGACAATGAGATACAAGCCTGGAATTCTAGCACTCAGATTAAGACAGGAGATTAGAGAGTGGAATTATATAGTGATACCTTCCCTGGACTAGGAAATATAATTTTGTCTCAATAAAACAAAACAAGAAAGGAATAAAAAACAAGAAAGGAATATACAGTTGCAAGTTTGGGCTAATTTTGTCATTATGTTTTAAGAAGTCAAGTTTCCTATTAAAATGCAACTCATATATAATCCTCAGTTGTGTTTTAAATGCTGTCATCATTACAGAAGATTCCTAGATGCAAAATAGCTCATGATTCCCAACCAAAAATTTGAAAAAGTAAGCATCATTCTGTTGGATTCCAAAGAAATGATGGATTACAAAAGCTTAAGGCTTTCATCTAATTTAAGACTTTGTAGACCTGGCTAAATTAGAATTTAGATTTAAAAAAAACATTTTTGTTTGTAATTTTTCTTTGTAATTTCGTATTCTATTTCATATTCTATAGGATAGAAGATTTAATTCACAAATTCACAAATGATTCTGGCATTCTATTTGCCTAAAATATTCTTTCAAGTGAGGTATAATTAGAACTTAGTTAATAGATAATTGCAACAGTTCCTGTGTAACATGATAATGTGAATAATCTAGACAAAGTTGCCAACAAATTTATGATATTAATTTATAAATTTAGAAAAGGCGGAATTTTTTGAGACTTTGGTGCACTATGGTATGAATAGAGTAATTGTGTGACATCCTTTTTCTTCTACCTATATATAACACAGGAAGAAATTTCCTTAATTACATACCTTTGTATACAATGAGAAAAATGCTAGGTTTGGGGTTTGTTTTTATTTTGTTTTTGTTGTTTGCTTTGTCCTAGGGCTTAAATTGTGGACTGGGGGACTGTCCCTGAGAATGTTTTGCTCAAGGCTACTGTTCTTCCACTTGAACTACAGTGCCACTTTTGTCTGGCTTTTCATGAGCAGCTTATTGGAGATAAGAATCTAAGTAACCTTCCTGCCTGGGTGGGCTTTGAACCATAAGCTTCACATATTCATATTCAGATCTCCTGAATATCTGTGATAGATAAAAATATAGCTATAAATAATATTTGCCTGTGTTTTGATCTCAAGAATACCACTGGAGGGAAAATGATGCAGCAAAGTTTAGTGTAGCATTCTTTCCCCAATAAGAAGAGCATCACATTAGCAGAAAAGTAGTATTTTTTCACAATAATGACAAACTAGTCCTGATGGGAATTTAGGGAATTTTAAGGTCCACCTAACTAGTTGGAAACTGTTGGGCTAGGATGATTTTACAGCATAAAAACTTAGGATTGATGGTCATAGAAATAATAGTTTACTCTGATGAACATATGTTTACATTTGAGGAATTTATTATAGATACTTCATAGTTTTATCTTCTACCAGAATGTGGCTATTTTTTCTGTTGACTTTTAAATATGTACTCTCCCCCCCACTGGAAACTGCATTTATTGCAGAATAAAATGCAAACAGGTACTGTTTTGAATGTCTCTGGAATAGCATGTTGAGAATTTGAAAATGAGTAGTTAGTAGTCATAGGAATGTTGAAGAACACATATATTCTCTCCTCTTAACAATTAGTCAGTTTTCAAAGTTAGGAGTTTCCATAGAATTGAACTGTTTTCTGTTTTAGTATGACAATACTAAAATAATGTTTTTTTCCAAAATAATGGCAAGTTGATGACCCTCTGATAAAGAAAGGGATAATTAATACAAATTAGAAGACAAATAGGGTTCATTTTTTTAAAAAAGTAATACACATAGAATAATATTTACTATACCAACATAGTGAAATTATATTTTATGTAGCTTATTTTTTAATTTGATTTTATTGTCAAGGTGATATATAGAAGGGGTCACAGTAATTGTAAGGTAGTAAATACATAGCATGTTGAACTTTTTACCTCCTCCCTCATTTTTCTCATAATTTTCCTTAACCCCAATACCCCTTAAAAATTGTAATGTAAATTTCCAACAAGTCTTGTGAGTATTGCTATTGCACTGGTTTGTCTTTTGCCCTTTGTCTTTCCATTTTGTTGTTCCTCTTTCCTTGCCAAATTAAGATATGTGTATATACAATACACAGGATCCCGAAATCAAATACAGCAGGGGATAAACCATAGGGGAAAACACAAAAGAAAAAAGAAATCACATTGTACATTAAAAACAACAACCACAAAGAAAAACCTCTGTTTCCATTTCTAGGACTTTATTTTGCTCAGCATTAACTTATATGGTCATATAAACATAACTATTGAGACATTCGGCTCATCTGGTAGGACTATCCTAGACATTTCCTACTTATTACAAATGAGGGAAACCATGGAATCTCTTTGTGTCTTGCTTATTTTACTTAGTAGGATATTTCCAAGTCTTTCCATTTCCTTATGAATTAGAAGCATAGAATTCCACCGAGTGTGTGTGTGTGTGTGTGTGTGTGTGTGTGTGTGTGTGTGTGTGTGTGTGTGTGTAACATTTTGTCAATTCGTCCATCAACTGAGTGGCATATTGGTTTAAGACGTGATTGCAAGTAAGTATCACTTAGGGTCATTAAAAAATGACAGATGCCACTTCCCCAGACATTCTAAAAGCATGATTTCTAAGTAAGGCAGGATTTTATGGTTGCACAAGTGTTGAGATATCTGGATGAGTCTATGTATATCTTGCACTGAATTAGGCAGGAAGATATCCAATATTATATAGGATAAAAATGGTAGTGACAAAATATTCCCTTGAGAAATATATAGGAGGTTGCCTGAAGTATGAAGTAGTTGAGATAATTTTGAAGAATTTAGAAATGCAAGCTCAGGTATGTTTCTTTAAATAATAATTATGTAAGTCGAAGGGCAAAAGAAGAGGAAGAGAAGAAAATAACTGACATCAGATAATTGTCCCAAATCGGAGTATAAAACATAATCAATAACTTTCAAGTTAAAAAGAGACCAATATAATATGTCGCACTTAATTTAGGTACATGCAAAATATTTACTTGGCTTTTTCCTACTTTAATGCTCTAAAATAAATGAAGACATAGAAAAGTTATTTGATTGCCATTATTTCAACTTGAACACTAACTGTGATGAGCCCTCTTTTTCTCACTTTGCACTTCGAAAATAGTAGCTAAGTTGATGATGTTGTGGCTGATTAGAGGTAGACTAAGGGGCTTCTACTTGTACAATTATCCCAGAATAGTTTAAAGAAGTTTTTCTCTCAAGATATCCAACTACATTTTCTGAAGTTGTGCTTTGAACACACCCTCACACTGGAGCAGATTATTTGAAATTATACTTCAGCATTTCCTTAGCACATTCTACTTTGTGCCTTTGTCTTTTTTGCACATTCCTTTTGACTTCATAGTTGCTCTATTTCCATTTCATCTGTAAAAACTGCTAAGAACATTGTTCAACTACCACTTCTTGTTTGCACATGCCCAGTCTATGTATGAAGGTATTTTGTACATGTTAAGCAATAGGGTAGTACTCACTCTCTGAGGAGAAAAGTTCCACATTATGCCCACATTAGAGGGCATAGAATTTAAAGCTTTTTGAGACAAACAGTGATATTAGAATTGAAAGGCTCCTTAGGGACATTTTCTTGGAGCTCATTAGTTTACCCAGGAGAAATATAAATATGCACAAAACATGGAGCTAATTAGTAAGTATCCGAATTAACACTAGATCCTAGATGTTGTGTTAATACAAGTCACCATTGTATTATTGTTACATCAGAATCCTTCCCTACTTACAAATATGGATTAGAAAATGAAAGAAAGGCATTAAAGCAAAATGTCTTATCATTTTAGGCATTTAATCCTAGTGGTGAGTGTAATGTCTGAACTCTTCCATTCAATAAACGTTTGAAGTTTATAAGAGTACTTCCTACATATAAGAATTTGTGGCATGCTGATTAACAAGGTTATTTCAGCATGAAGATATCCCTAACAAGAACTAGATTAATAGAGTATAGGACAGTTATGATGTGTCAATCAGTCATTTTCTATTCTAAAGAAGAATCAAATTGGAGGAGTGTTCAGTAACATCAGTAACATCAGTGTTACTTGTCCTAGATTTATAATGAATAGGCTGAAAAAATATCCAAACATATCTAAAGATATTTCAATAAAATCCCAAACTGATGTGGATACATGTGTCACTCATTGGAACTGTAGACAAATTAGTCTTATCTGTGCTGTAGTTCAATCTATAATCACCTGGCTAAACAAATTCTTCAAAAATATTCACAGAATTCCTCTTAGTAAAGATCATGAGTTATATCTGTACAATTCTTCTAAGGTCAGGATAAAAGGATTTGTTCCCAGCATTTAAAATCAACAGGATCTGTTGAATTCATGGATCCAGAATTTTATGACTTCACATTCATATCTCAAAATTTTATTAATATGACTTTCACCAAAACACTGTTCTTATTGAACTTGTCTATGTCCTTTTAGTGTTCAAATCCAAATAGTATATTTCCTTCAATATCTTCCTGACAATTCTTTCCCTCCTTTACTTCTGTAAATCTGTTTTTATTACTTTCTTGTTTCCTTATGTATCTTTCTTCTATTTTTGTCCACTATGATGCTCACATTGCTCACATTTGTGTCAGAACTTTCCTTTTCCTCTTCAGTTTAATAATGCCCCAGATATTATTATTCTTTTTCATATTAATGGTCGTTGATATTTTAATGATGTCTAAAAAGACTTATCTATGCATCCGTTTAACATAAATTTTAGAACTATCAGAGAATTTTTTCCTCTAAATCCATCATTTCCACCTGTAGTCCTTATTACCAAGAATATAACTAACATGGTTGCCAGTCAGAGACGTGGAAGAACTTTAGATTTCTTCTTATCCTTCTACTTCCGTCTGTTAGATAAGATGAATGATCAAGATTTTCTCAGTTTCTGTCACTAATATAATTTCTATGTACTCCTTTTTATGCCCCTGAAACTGGTCTGTTTCAAATTCTCATCATTGGTCACTTAGTCCTAAAACAACCGCTTACATAGTATGCTTTTTCCCCATAGACTTTTCATATTGTTCCTCTCCATCACCAAATTACTGCTCCATGTAAGCCCACAGAGTGAAGATCTCAGAAACAAATTCTAGTATCATTATTTACTCACTACATTGACTGTTGGCATTACATTTCTTATCTGTAAGTGGATATAATCTGCAAGAAATATTGAAGAATATATTTGTTGACTTCTAGAGTAAGAAAAAGAACAGTGAAGAGTCCTTACATTTTCCACCTTACCTTACAAATAAGAAAAGAGTCAAATTCAGTTTGTTGGTTTAAAATCACAAATTTTATCATGCAGAAACAAAAATAAGTCATCATCAGGCTACACTGTGGCCATAATCCTCATCAAAATTATTATCACCATAAGTGCTAATTATTGAAACTCTGATATGTGTCTATGACTTTGCTATTATTTGTCTTTTGATTAATACTTTTAATGTTACAACTGTGCATACATCCATATTAAAATTTTGAACAAATAAAGAAACAAAAAAAAAAACTAAACCATATCAGGTAGCTTGACTATGTGCTTATAACAAATTATGGAATAGATTTTTGAAACATTGCAAATTCCTAACCAGTATGAATTAACTTCCTCTCTCTCCGTCACTACACACAAATATTTAAGAGTTTGAACAGAACGTTTTTCAAGTGATATACTGTAAATGTTACTACAATATCATGTGTGTATCTAAAATTTCCTTTACAGTAATAATCTCCACTTTCAAATCAAGTATTAGTTATTTTATTCTTGGAAACTTTTAGGTAAAGACTGTATATCTTTGAAATGAAAAAGGTCAAAATAGTAGCATAAAAATTTTATTAGGAGTCTGTCTTCAGGAATACATATATACATATATGTATATTTACGTTATGTACAGAAAGACATACATTTTTAGAGATTATTTTTCATCAGAAATATGTACAAATATCTAAATTTTTGTGTAGAACCATGTACATTATAGTGAAAGGTACACCTTAAAACATAATTAAAATTTAAAAAAATACATCAAACCAAATGCCAGTGACTCATGCTTATAATTTGAGCTATTCTGGGTGCTGAGATCATAGAATTGTGTTCGAAACTAGCCCAGACAAAAAAGTACTTGTTAGAGTCTTATCTCCATTAATCACTAAAAACAGGAATTAGCTCTGTGCTTCAAGTTGTGGAGTGCTAGCCTTGAGCATAAAAAGCCTTGGAGACAATGCCAAAGTCTTGCAAACAAGAACAACAACAAGAAAATGTATCACATTAATTTCACAAAAGCAAATTTTAACTGCTGTGACCATTTCTTAGAAACATGAATACATGCCCCTGGAAAATGTTAAGTAAAAGTATAGAATATTTACTTCTATGTTAAAGACATGACTATTTAGATTATTTAAGATATTTAGGTGATGATTAGGAATTATGAATAATGAGAGTTGGGTAATAGATTGGGACGGGACTTTTATTCTATTTACAGTAGTAATAAAATGATATGTGTAATGATTATATAAACTTATTCTTGCTTGGTATATGAATTATATTAAGTGATAAACATTTTAAAATGATTTCCAATGCAAAGGATTATCAGTTCTTTTTTAATTTCAAAACAATTAAGAAATGTATTCCAAGGCTAGTTTGCTCTAAGACTATATTTGTTTTCTAAAATTAATTTAGGAATGAGTTAAGATTTAGATAACTCTGCACAGCAGAGGAGAGTGAGAGGGGATAGAATGATGGACCACATAGGAGCTGTATGTCATTGGTACTGTATTTCAAAAAACAGAAAGACTTCAGAGAAGAGAAAGTGGAATATAAGGTGTCCTGAATCAAGTTTCGTTTTAATCCACCTAATAGTTTTGACTGAGAGTCAGAGAACATGGGAAAATAGAAAATAAAATAGAAAATAAAGCATTGTAAAAACCTGTTACAAGGTAAGGAAATTGTAAGAGGAAGATGATAATTCCCAAAGAAATAAAAGAAAGAATATGTAAACTCTAAAGGGAAAAAGAATGAAGAGAGAAAAGAAGCAAAGTAAAACCTTCATCAACAACAAACACAAGAGTTTGGAAGTGGAAAGGCAGTAGAAATATTGTAAATAACAATAAAAATTGCTAACGTGGATAGAAGATGGATCACACTTTATTATATATGATTTTGAATTCATAGGAAATGAAAATTTTAAAGTCATAGTTTAAAACAGTATTTGAATTATAACTAGACAGTATATCTCAGTGGTAAAACATTGGCCTAACATGTGTGAAGCAATGGTGTGATCGCCCACACATTACAAAGTACACACAAAGCACACACACAAAAAACCCACATTAACACAGACACACACACAATTTGGAATATTGATATTAACATATTAAACAGAGGAAATTATCACAAATAGTAAAAATAAGTTAATATGAAATCATATTACTGCTCATACTATTTAAAAGTTTAGTAGAAATAAAATAGTCACAATATACTTGGATTCTTATAGATCAATTAATTGAAAATTAAGAAATAGAAGACATGAGAACCTTTGCAAACAAGTTTTAAATAATAAACATTTTGAAACATGTATACTTTTATTTTGGCAGAAAATTGATTTTAATGGTATTTTAACTCAAGATTTAAAATATGATAACCAGGTGCTTTATATCTCGCTAGAGATGGCTATATTTCTAATCATTTCACTCTGGATACTTTTATAATAAGGTCTCATCATTTCAAAGCCTCTCCCGAATCACAAACCCTACTAATACTTCCCACCATAGCTAGAAAAATGGAAGCCACAAATCACCATGCCCTGCTCAAACATTTTTTTAATTCAAGTACAAATATTTCCAAAAAGTGACCAGGTAATGAAGCCTTCTTAATAAAGTATGTGCTTCTTGAAAACACAGTAACGACAAATATGTTTAGAACTACAAGAAATTAAATTTATTTAAATTCACCAACCATATAAAGATTAAGAAAATAATTTTTAAATATTCATGTTAAATATTTTAAAAGCAAAATATGTGTCTAAATAATTTACATGTGTAAAACTCATGCAAAATTAAATTAATTAATCCTATGACTGAAAAAAGAATTACTCTAAAGAAACAAAAGAAAATAATTAAATTCAAAATTTGAAATTTAGAAAATAAAATGAAATGCATTCTTTAGTTGACTTAAGTACCTGTAAACCCTCTGTATATCAATTTAATAATAAAAAATGCATGAACAAAGAAAGCAAAAATACCTATTGATCAATAGCAACAGCTAAAGCATCAGTATTTCTTTCTTTTACTGTACAAGAAAATCGATGGAGGGGATAACAATGTTCTTTCCATTAAAAAAAATACACATTACCTTACTTATGTAACTCTAACCCCTTCGTACATTACCTTTACAATAAAATTAAATTAAAGTTAAAAATAAACTAAATAATATAACAATTAAGAATTTTTAGCTGGGCCCTGGTGGCTCACGCCTGTAATCCTAGCTACTCAGGAGGCTGAGATCTGAGGATTGCGGTTCAAAGCCAGCCCGGGCAGGAGAGACCGTGAGACTCCTATCTCCAATAAACCACCAGAAAACCGGACACAGTGGCGCTGCAGCTCAAGTGGTAGAGCACTCGCCTTGAGCTGAAGAGCTGAGAGACAGCGCCCAGGCCCAGAGTTCAAGCCCCACGACCAACCAAAAAAACAAAAAATAAACAAACAAAAAAAAAAGAATTCTTAGAAGCCATTGTTTAAAAACTTTGTAAAAAGCTGCCCTAAGTACCCAAGGAATATACTTTGATGATACTATTTAAATACTTAAACTTCAGCAGAGAAGCAAAATTTTACAAATGTTACAAAGTAAAATAATAAATCAGAATATATTACTATTAATAAAAATCATATGATGAATTTATAGTGGTAGTCAAATATGTGAGAAATGAGACGAATTGCCATCCGTTTGCAGTTAATAATTGAGAAAGAATTTTCTAGGTCTTTTAAATTTATCTTAAGATAATGAAGAAACGATTTTGTCACATCATGTGATAATCAGATAAAGATGATATTAAACCAAAGAACAGATTGTACTAAGTTTTGGGATGTTAATATATTTACCGATTTTGGTTGTGGGTAATTGTGGGGATTTCAACTTGGAGTATTGTTCTTTCTAAGCTGGCATCATATCAGTGGTTAATTTTAGAATAGGGGTTCCCTTTCCACAAGAACATGCACCCGATCTGTCCTTTTAGCCTTCCCATCATCAATGGCATCAGAGTTGCACACCAATTGGTCTAGCTGCCTACCTTGGCTGGCCTGGATTCTGCAGTCCTTCCAATCTTGACCTCTAGATAGCGCAGGATGTTTGAAATGATTCAGTCACCCAGCAACACATTGAGAAGGAAGTCCACTAAACTTTTGGCTTGGGTTCTGTTCTCAAGCCTCCTAAGTAGTTAAGATTAGAGATGGGAGCCCTTGGTGCCAAACAGTAACAATATTTTTAAAGCAACTAGACATATATATGAGTTAGGCTTGTGATTACCTCAGGAAAAGAATAAAAGAGCAGTGAAGCATAAAGGACAGTCAGAATTTTAACTAGCTACTCAGAGGCTGAATCAGCTTAGCTAGATACTCAGGAGGCTGAGATCTGAAGACCACTGTTCAAAGCCAGTCCAATCATGAAAATACATGTGATTATCTCCAAAACATCAGAATACAGCAATGGCTCGAGTGGGAAAACACTATCCTTGGGCACAGAAGCTTAGGGATAGTGACCAGGCACTATCAAGCTTCAGGAATGATGAATACATGCATGAGCACCTGCACATGTGCGTGTGCATACACACGTGCGCGTGAACACACAAACACACCAATGAGTATTTCAATGTGACCTTCTTCATTTTTTATCTTGTTGTATCCTATTGCCATGTATTAGTTCACAAATTAACAAAATCAGTTAAGCAGCTATTTACATCAACTCATCATGTTTCTCTAAAGTCTATTCTCTTTTTGCAAGCCTGCTTTTATTTGACCCAAAAGTAAAGTATTCAGGAGGGCAATTCATCTCCCTCAACTCTGTAGTATTGCATGATTGTTTAGGTTCTTCCTAGCTATATGATTTTGAGAAATTCTGCATCAAACAGCGTATTTCTTTCACCAGAAGGGAAGCCTCTGTCAAACAATTCATAATAGGTTTTTCTCCACCTGGCAAGCATCTGTAGTTTTATTATCTTCATATATTTCATGATCTGTCTGTGTATGCTAAAGACTGTTGTGAAAATAAAAAGACCCTTCTCAGCACTTAGCATTCATATAACATTCATAGGTATGAAGGTGTTTAAATATTATTGAAATTGCTTTGGAATAAATAATGTTGACCTTGACTATCTTGAGAAAGAAGAATTGGTTTCTCAGCACTTAGGTAAGAATGTTAGTGAAAGAAACAAAAGGAAAGTTTGGAACAACTCAACACATACATTCAAATGAAACAAAACAACCCAATAAAACACAAATTAATTCAGTACTCAAAAACCTGCAAGAAATGCAAAGATTTAAAAAAAAATCAGCTATGATAAGCTTTTGAAAATCCTGACTACATGGGAGTCTACTGTTGTGAGGACAGTGGTTAAAACTTAGACTGGACAGAAAGATCTGTACACAATGCCATGCACCTGTTATTCTAAATTCCAGGAAGAATAACATAAAGTGGACTGAGCCCAAGATCATACACAAGAAGGAAGCCCGATTCTATTTGAAAAATAATCAGACTAATTTAGGGCTGGGGGCATGACAAAATGGTAAGAACACCCATTTAGGAGATACAAGACACTCAATGCAAAATATATTATGGTTATTGAAGAAAAAAGCTATGACTTTAAATAATTGGAATGATTGTAAGATTTGAGTATTTCAGTGGAGAAAAAACCCATGAGAGAGATAGAGTGAACCCATGTTGTGATCCTTTCTACTTAAGCTATAATGTTGTGTGGTACTCCAGACATAACATAGTTATCTTGCAAATGAGCATGGATGTGCATTTGGGTGATGGAAATACTCTACTTACACAGGTGTAAATTAGATTTTTTGGCTAGATTATAGTTCTTGAACTAAGAGTCTGTGTGATATCCCTGACCTTTTTCTCTCAAGGCTACCACTCTACTACTTTGAGCCACAGTTCCAATTCTGATTTTCGGTTCGTTGTTTGGAGATAATAGTCTCATGGACTTACTTGCCCAAGATGGCTTCAAATCAGGATCGTCAGATCTCATCCTCCTGAGTAACCAAGATTCCAGGCATAAGCTGCCTATTTTTTAAATAATTTAGTAAATCATACAGTTACAGTAGTTATAAATTATCATTACAACCTGTGTAACAGATGTGTGTGTGTATATATCAATGCATAAATATAGAAGTATTTTAACGTATCTTTGTATCTACAGTAGATTTATGAAAAATAAACCTTTGTTGTAAAATAAAATAGAAACAAAAGTTATTAATGAGGAAAACAAAGGGAATTGTCACATGTTTCTTGTTGTTGAATGGAATATGAATTGCAAGAATCAGTTTGGGAAAACCATCTTAATTTAACAAAATGGGTAATGGGTATTAATTCCAATCTCTCTATTTGCCCATATTGTGCATCCTCACACATGAGTGTCAAAACCAAACCACAATTTTTGCTTTTGTATTTAATGCACCTGTTATAATTTAGGGGATTGATGAAGTAATCAAAAAATGATTAAAATAATAGTAAGTGAGGCTATGAGTTAGAGCTGAAAATGTTTTTAAATATTATAATAGCTAATTAAATTGAATTTATCTTACTTTTCCTCTATTGTCATGTCCCGCATTCCCAAATTAGAAAAGTACATAGAAGGTTCTTACTAAATTATATGTAGAATCATGAAAAAAATGTATTGCACAGTGTGGTTTTAGCTTATTGACACCTGTAGGGTGTAGTATGTTTTTGAGGACTTGCAAAAAGTTGTGATGGAGATGAAAGAAGGGATGTGCTTATTCTGGAAAATTGCTTAGAGGATTGCTCCCAGAAAGATAGTGACGAATTCTTCCTAAAGATACAGTAAAATCACTTTCACAACCATGTTCACTGCTGCACTATTTACTGTAGCCAAGTTATGAAAACAGCCCAGATGCCTTATGGTGGAGGAATGGTTGGAGAAAGTGGGGCACATATACACAATTGGATTGCACCCATCCATTACGAAGACTGTTACATAATTTGCAAAGAAATAGATAGATCTAAAAATATGTTAAGTAAATTAAGTCAGAGCCAGACACACAAAGGACCCATGTTCTGTTGTGTATTTGGAACATAGGTCTTTATGCAAGTTTACACAATAGTATTGCAGAAGAGTATTTAAAAGGTGTAATTTCTTATAAAATTGAACATTTATTCCAACAAAATGAACACCAAGAAGCTATCATTTGGCAGATATGAGAAAGTCAAAGGGAAGGAATAAAGAGAATTATGGACGAAGAGAGGGAATGTATAATACTCAATGCAGACACTAGAAGAAATGAAAGTGGGGTGAGGTTTGGAAGGGTGTGGGAAAGTTATGTAAAGATCCATTGTACTTATAAACTGATTTATTGAATGGAAATTCCTTCCTACGACTATTTAATAAAAATATAACTAAAAACAATGGAATCGTGGCTGGGAAGGTGGCTCAGTGGTAGAGAGCTTGCCTTACATGCCTAAGGCCCTGGGTTCGATCCCTCAGCACCACATAAGCAAAAAGTAAAAAGCCGGAAGTGGCGCTGTGGTTCAAGTGGTAGAGAGCTAGCCTTGAGCTGAAGAGCTAAGGAACAGCTCCCAGGCCCAGCGTTCTGGACCCACGACAGGACCGCGTCCCCCCCCCCAAAAAAAAAAAAAAACAATGGAGACATTTGAATCTTAATCTGTGTTCTCTTAAACCATGAGTCAAAATAATAGTTTCCTTCTCAGAAATTTTCTTTGCAGTTTTTTTCCTCAAAATGACATAAAAGTGACCAACAAAATGAATGTCAATACATCACATTGTGTATCCTAAAGAGACACAATATAAAAATCACAGTAAAAATGTTAGAATTCATCACATAATAAAATAACAGGGAGAAAGGATCAAATGCTGATTGTTTTTCCAAGTACGTTAGCCATGGTATCTAATTTAATCCTCACAATAATCCCATAAAGTAGAACTACTTCCATTTCTAATTCTGAGATGATGATATTGAAGTTTTCAGAGTTGGAATTACTAGTACAAAATTGCACAAATGGTAAATCGTAGCCTGCGCCCCATTCCCACCGTATCAAATAACTTCATTCTAATTTATGACTAAAATACCAGCACTTAGTCCACTAATTCTAGGAAAATTTCCCAGAATTATTGTCCACATTCTAATGATATTTCACTTTATCTTTGTTAGAAAATAGGAAACTAAGCGGGATGCCGGTGGCTCCACCTGTAACCCTAACTACTCATGAGGCTGAGATCTGAGGAATGCAGTTCAAAGCCAGCCCAGGCAGGATAGTCTGAGAGATTCTTATCTATAATAAACAGCTAGTAAACCAGAAGTGGCACTGTAGCTGAAGTGGTACAGTGATCAACTTGAGCGAAAGAACACAGGGACAGTACCCAAGCCCAGAGTTCAAGCGCCACGACCAACCAAAAAAAAAAAAAAAAAAAAAGAAAAAGAAAAAAAGGAAATAAGTAACTGTAATATGAAAACTCCAAGTTCATAATCGATTTATACCTCCCTGGTGAAAGGAACTGCTAAACTATAACATTCTTGATTTCTAGCTCAAAATTTTAGAAATCATATTCTATCCCATGACAACACTGCATTGCCTGGGGACCCTCATCTCTGTTTAACACAATCATACTGAAAGAATAACCTCCCCAATTCCTGATGAAAACAGACTGCAGGTCTATAGACCAATCATTTCCACATTGTAGCTCAGATAAGTTGTTTACCATTAGAAGTATTTTGATTACTTTTTATACCCAACATTTTGAGAGAAATGTAGTACTTTAAAATGCTATTAAAGCAAGACTGATATAAAAATCACCTTTGACCCCAGATAAATATTTTACCTTTCATATACCCAAAAATGCAGTCTTAACTATCATTAATGTTAGGAATGAGAGGTTAAAAATCATAGACACCAAGACGTAAGCATCAATTAAAGACTCTCCAACTTGTGAATACAATTGGTTTAAAAAGACATCAATACTACTGCACGTTTTTCAAAATTTCTTGTGTTACTGAAGATTCAATCATAAAATATTAACACTTGAAAACAACTCATTTTCTTGAAAGTAGGACACAAAACACAAGATTAATCCTAATCATTTTCAAATACCTTTATTTTTCTACAAATTCGCTCTTATAATTACAAAGAGTATGAAACTAACTGAAGTACAGAGCCACAAAGGAAATAATTTAACTGCATCATCTACATTCAAAAAACTGTTACTAGAAAACAAAATTATACTAATAATTAGCTTACCAAATTCACTTTTATTCAATTTCATTTACTTTCATAAAAACTGGGTTTTCATAAAATGATAGATAAAAAAGCCTATATACCCACTTACATCTTCAGATCTTAACAATATTTATTTCAGAAATGTCTTTAGCTCTATAGTCAATGAACTGAAATAATGCTGAAATATTCAAAGGCTTTTCAGAAATTGCAAGACTCGCTTTGGGTTGTTATGTATATTGGAAAAGATATTCGAAAAGCCTTGTTTGTTAAAGTTGTGATAGTTACTCCCACAAAAGAGCCATTAGTGAAGATCCAATTGCATGTACAAAACAACTTCAAAAGCATCCACAATCTGGAGGTGACACAGGCTTTTTGTTTGTCTGTTTTTGAAAGGTATATCTAACAAGCATATCCACAATACTGATTTTCAGTCAATTTGATGGGATATTCAAACCTAATAAATACAGGGTTGATTATCTTAGTGAGAATAGATATGATGTTACAAAGAAAGTTATTTTCAACAGAAATCTGGAAAGAGTTTATCCACCTTGTGTTTCATGGGAATAACCCGAGAGTAATACCTGTTTGGTCAAGTAGGTCAAACTCACTCCATGAGTATATCTTAAAAGTATAACGAATTTAAGAGGTCAAATACATATTTTGTACTGACAGTCATCTTATAGCACTAACTTACTACCTAATTATATCTGCATCTTCTTACCTAACATATAATAAGAGCTGAAATTGGTCTCTTTTATCTAACTTAATGTTGTATATGCTTTGATTATGATGATGTTATTATTTGAAAATAAAATGTACAGAAGAGTGGCTCCACAGAAATGACATGACAAAACACTGATAAATAAAAGCATTGCAACACAGTTAGCTCTTTTCAGCCTCACCCTGTCCACATTGGCAAGCAACATTGCAACAGCACACTCACACATATACACATACACACATGTGTGCACATGTACACACATACATATGCATGCTAAATTCAGGGTTTAATACAAAAAAGTACAAATAAAATATTAGTGATTTGGACAAACATTAATTTGCCTTATTACAAAATAATACACAATCCAGTCACCATGGGTGTTACATTTTACTTGCCTCGCCACATGTGACTACTTAATTTATTTTAATTCATTCATTCATTCATTTGTTTTGTGCTAATACTAGCCTTGAATTCAGGACCTGGTTCTGTCCCAGAATTTGTTGTTTTTTTGTTTTAGTTTTCTCAAGCCTAGAATTTTACTGCTTGTCCCACAGCTCCATTTCTAGCTTTTGCTGGTTACTTTCAAATCAGAATCTAATGGATGTTTTTTGCTTGGTATGGTTTCAAACCACAATCCTCAGATTTCATCTTTCTGATTAGCTAGGATAAACACATGAGCCACTAGTGTGGCTTCTAGATTTTCCTCTATAGCTATCTAATGCACATAATTAGATAGTAATTTAAAACTTAGAGTATAGAAGCAAGTTGTACAGTGATGATATTGTCCTGTCAGAAATTTAAGCTAGTAAATTTCTTCTTAAAACCATGAACAAAAATACCATGATATAAGAAAACTCACTATTGAACACATGAGCTTTAAGAGTTTTCTAATAGATCCATTATTTGTTATCCAACATTAGAAAAAAACTGTATAATGCAGTAGTAAAAAAAAGTCTTTTGTAGGAATACTTAATTACCTTGTTTTTAAAGACACCTGTTTTCATCTAAAAAAGTAGGCCTGTCTATTGACTTCATGTGATTTTGATGGTTGAAGGTCCTTAATGAGAAGTCAAAGTGTATTACTAATCCTTTGCTATCAATTAAATCTCACCTTTTCTTCTTGGAACATATAATGATTAAAGCAATAGTTCATAATCAGCAAGCAATAGTTCAGATTCACACTTCCAGTGCAAGTGGATCACTAGTACTTAATCCTTGATACCATTTTCCACAAAGTTTTGTCCCAGATACAATCGGTCTGCCTTCTCTAGCTGCTTTCCTAGCCTGGACCTATTCCTTCACTCTACAGGAAAAGTGATATTCAACTGATTTCAGTCAGATCTGTTACTAGAATTATCAGGGATTTAGATCCTTGTCTGTAATTTGGTCAAAGCTATGTCTCTTTATGTAGGCTATTAAAAGTGTATTTACTAATTTCAAGTAAATACATAAATTCTATTTCCATCTCTTTTAAAAAATAAAATTGTTTTCTCTATAAATTGATCCGAGGCCTGGATTTTGTGGCTAGCTAGGTCATTGCACATCTGTCTCTCTCTTCCTCTCTCCCTTTCATGGTTCTCATAGATAATATGACTGCTCCATAATTATCCTAATTTATCTTGCTTTTATATTTTTGGTTGCATCATTTCACTTTCTGCTCTGCCATTCCCCAAATCATTTACATAGAAGGCATTATTTCATATTTTCTCATTCCTAGAATAAGCTGCACATGAAGACACCACTGGTCCTCATTTTCAGTCTGTAGCTTTCAATATGGAGGAAAACATTTCCTCTGCTCTCTATCAATTCCCTACTCTCCAGTTAGAATAATTTCGAATAGTAAAAATGGAAAAAGACAAAAAAATCATGGTGAAATAACAGATGTAGAAAATTCACTGGATTTTTCTGAACAGTTCAACCAACGTGAACTATTGGGGAATACATGTGTACCTGATTCCCACTGGTACTCAGTGTCTCTGGTTAGGCAATTCTGATGAAGACAAGGAACAAGATAAAAAAGTGAGGAATAGTATCATTTGCAAAAAAATGTGGAGACGTATTCAAGCAAATTTTTCTGTGGGCTGCTGAAAGTAATCGGCTTACTACAGTGCAGAGACTACTTTCCAAAAAGGCCACTCATGTGAATACTAGGGATGATGATGAGTATACCTCTCTTCATCAGGAATCCTACATGAGTTGGTGGCTCAAGGCAGATATTCATGCAATTACTGTGAATGGCTGGACACCCCTGCTCAGTGCTTATATGTTGAATAATACAAGAGTGGCTTCTTTCTTAGTTCATCACTATGTAGATACCAATGCCCAAACTAAAGTTCTCTTAACCCCCTTACATCTTGCTGCTTGGAATAGAAATAGCAAAGATGTGCTGGATCTCCTTCTATTGAAGCATTATATCAAACAAGGTCTGAAGCACAACTTGAAAGAAACTGCATTTAATATTGCCAAAAGAATAAATACGTATCACTACCTCGTTGAAGTTATGGAAGGCTGTAAAAATTGTTCTCCTAAGTCATAATGGTTTGATTAAGTTTCTTAATTTTCAAAAATGCCAATCCATCTTTGTGTCTGTACAAAATATTTTCACAATACAGAGCATCGGCCATATCTTACTTTAAAAATTCATGGATTCAATGGTATTCTTCAAGTGAATTGCCTGACTTTGATGTCAAATTGTATTCAAGAATTGTTTGTATACATCTATAATGATTTCTGCAGAGTTTGTGATTTTTTAAATCAGAAATCATTTTAACTTATCTGTTGAAATGAGTAGTACAGAAACTGAAAATATTTCTGATGCTTGTCTGAAAAAAGTATATTTTAAAATAATCTGTATTTTGTTTGTATAATGTCCATAATCTATTTCATTCTCTCCTAGATATAATACTTTGAATTCTACATTGTTTTATAATATATAGGTTCATTAATAAATGTGTTATTTCAGATAGCATTCCATATAGAAAAAGTTTAAGATTCCTTTTTTACCTAAGTCCTTATAGTATTTTACTTCTTTGGGATAAAATGACAATGTTATCTACTTTCAAAAGTTTTGTAAAGATTATGCTATATAAAGGCCTTTCTAAGGTGAGGATTTAATACACTGATGTCTAACTAACTTTCAGTTCAATGAATTATATGTGTTGTTACATTTGTATTTTTTTAGTTTTTTATTGTGAAAATACTGTACAGAGGGGTTACAATTACATGGGCAAGATAATGAGTAAATTTCTTATCAAGCATTGTAGCCTCCTCCTTTGTTTCCCCTTCCCATCCCTTCCCATCCTCCCTCTGCCCCCCCCCCACTCAATCCTCCTCACTACCCTCCTCCCCGCACCAAAGTTGTAAAGTTCATTTTTGACATAATGACTTGTATTTTTGTAATCAATTTTTTAATAACTGTTTTTCATTTCTTACATCTGAAGAATGAAAAATATGGAATACTTCACAAATTTTCATATCATCCTTCTGCAAGTGCCATGATAATCTCTATATTGTTGTAATTTGGGTAAATGTGCTGCTGAAGCATGTAGTATCCTGTAAAGTTAAGTAGTTAATGATGCAATCTTTATAAAGGCATATATCCTTAGTTGACTTTTTGTAACCAGGAAACCTTATTGTTCCTAAAAATGCTATTGATCTTACTTCTCTAAAATTCTGTGTATATTGGAAAAAACATATTGTTTGCTCGATTGCTCACATTTGCAATTTTTTTGTCAATGACTATTTTAAGTCTTTTTCATTTTAAATTTGATCATACTTTGAAGCCTTTATAGCTAGGTCCAAAGGTGATAGCTTTTCAAGTACTTATTTATCAACTGAGTTAGCTTTGTGGAGCTAATGGATTCAAAGCAAGCCTTGCTTACGAGCTCCTTCTAAACTTCTGCAGCTTAAAATTCATAAATGAGGTCTTACTGGCACAAATGTCTACCTGACCCTTTACTCTTCTTCCATGTAGCAACAGACCAACCAGAATATCTTACCCTGACAGCATAGATTGTCTTACTGGAACAAAACTAATCTTAGTTATAAAGGATCATAGAGAGATGAACAATTAAGACAGAATCGTTTAGACTAGAAGGTATTTTATCAAAATATAATTGTTTCTTATACCTAATATTTCAAAAGTAGCTAAAGCCAAGAAGGTGAAAAAGTTTTGACATATGCATGATTACCTAATGTCCTGGCCAGTCTACCATCCAACCAGGCAGGAATTTACACTACTGCCTTTCTTTCACCCAATATTTTCATAGTTACAAGAGAAGTCTATATGTTTCTCCTTGATATTAGGCCTTAAATTGGTAATGTTTATCACATTGTTTCCTCTTGCCTCTAGGCTGTAAATCTACAAATGGTAAAGCTTTAGGTCCAACTCTACCAACACTGAGGCAGAAATAATGGAATAATACTTTAAAACACAGTTGCCTTTGATACCCTAACCACAACAGTACATTGAAAAACATGTGCCTTTTTCTTATATTATATATAGTTACATATTTTATCTTTATACGTGCTAATATTTTATTTCACACAGTGAAACTTACTAGAATTAATTGATAATTTGACAAATAAACAGATATTTATTACAATAAATAGATTGGAATATAAATAATAAGGTTTAGAATGTACATTTGAATATAAAAAGTATCAATGCAATGTCTTTGGTATAAACTTTTGATACCTTCTAAGTGTTCTTGGTCTTCTGAATTCACATTGTAAAAAAAAATTGTTGTTTTCCTCTAATCTATAAGGGACTTTACTCTGCTGCTCTGTTTATTGTTTTAACTCACTGATTCCAAAATATTTTTCTCCAATTTCGGAAGCCTTCCTACTGATTATACCCAAATTTTATGATATGATATCTAAAATGTATTACTCTTCTGCAGGACCCATGGGTCCTAGGATCCCAGGTCCCAGTTATCTGCTTCATCAGATAACAAGGGCAAGATTTCTCACCTAGACTCATGAAACATGTCAACAGAAAGTAATTGAAAATCCATCTCAATTCCTTATGACACCGGAATTAGCAGTTTGCAATTGTGAAATGCAGTGCAACTTAAAATGAAAGATGAGATCACAAAATCTGAAAGTACAGTAATTCAAACTTTCAAACAAATGACCAGCCCATATGTGTGACCAAGATCACAAATGTCACAAAATTATTTTTAATACCCCTCTTCTGATGATTACTGAAAGATTTCTGTCCAGCATAAGTAGGCCAAAAAATTAGTTCCTAGAACGATAGATCCATAATTAGTTTACCAAGGCTAGGAAAACTTGACTTCAGGTCAAATATAATTCACAAAAACATTAATTGAGAATATCGTTAATGCTTCAAAATACTGGTACTTCAGTAAAACTTGGTTCTGTTGTATAAAAATGCTATCATTCACAAACAAATGACAACCTACATTTAATCTCCTGAAAACAGATTCCTTTAGAAATAATCTTTTAAAAATCACATTCACCAAAATAACATTTGACAAGTAGACGATAGTGACATTACAAATTTTTCAAGTTTAGGGTGCAAATTACAATAGAGTTGATTTATTTATCCAGCACTAATGCCAAGCAGGTTCAACCATTCATTAAAGTGTAGAAATAGTACCACCCACCATTTGTGTTGTTCAGTAGGTGCCTTCCAGAAATGTGTCAAATAGAACAACCTCCCATAATACAAACCCAAAAACTAGCTAATAAAGGAAGTTTCATCACTTAATAAGGTACATTTTGAAAAGTCACAAATAGATGCCTTATCATATGTTGTTTTATGTTTTCCCTATCTATCTAACATAGTAAGAAATATGACTTAAAGTCATGAATATGGGTACTCATCAGAGATGTGACAAACATAAAATCTGTCTTCTGTTTCTACCATATTCCTCTATAGTAGTAAATCATGGTTTTCTTCTTTTTCCAAAACTTATAGGTAGTAGAAAATATTATCCCATGTAAAATAAATTAATCACAAACCTTTTTACAAAGCCATTTATAAAATTTTGTAGTTAGGAATATATTCTAAGCCATATTTAAACTTTCTTGTTGACTAAAGATTAATCTTCCAAATGGATGAGAATAAAATCATGTCTAGGTGCTTCACATCTCCAGTCTTGCAAATTGTTATTGCAGATGAATGAATTATGGAAATATAAGCTGACATCAGTTCAAGTATATGCAGGATTGAAACTCCGTGGAATGTATATAAACCTTTCAAAATATTAACAGACAGTTTAACAGAATGACTATCAGGAAGTTGAAACCAGAGAGGAATAATATTAAAGGCATAGAATGAATGAAAAATGGAACAAGGGGCATGTACAGCTAGAATACTCAATGTACACATGTGATAAAGGAAGTGGTAAATCTGAAATAAATCTTGGAGAAGGGGTTGGTTGAGAATGATAGAAGGAGTCACTCTGATCAAGGAGCATTGGACAATTAGATGGACATATTTTTTGTAATACACTTGCAAAACCTTTTGTAATTTAGTTAGAAAACACAACAAAATACAAAAACACACAAAAATCACAACCAAACATCCTCTAGAGAGGATGAATGTGACCTCTCAAAATTTTAAATAGTCAATGAAGGGTAGTGTGGGAAAAGCAAACAAAGCTGTTTAAAGAGGGCAGTTTTGGGTAGCAGAGAATTCTGAACAGATTTAAATAGATTGTCTAAGGTTAAGAATCACCTACATCTGCTGCAAATATTTTCTTCTGTGAGTTCTCTTTGTCTGCAATGGATAATCCAGTCCTCAGCCACCCTTGATAGCTTGTGAAGATAGAATGGAAGAAACAAGATCAAGAACCCATTACTCCACTGGAGACAGAAAAGTCCTCTATGTTTTCTTTCATCTCTCTTCACTACTCTTTCGTCAAACTTTTAAGTCAAGTGATTTTGAATTATATCTTTCATTCTTTGTTCTGGCAAAGTAATTAACCAAACTAATTTACTAAATATTATTTGCCATTTTTTCTACCATGCTGTTTACTTGTCTAAGAGAGTCCATTAAACTTCACTGTTGCATTTGGTTGCCACAAAAAACCAACATCTATGTTAATGAGGACAAACTCTAATGTAAAACTTTGTCTCCACAAAACCAGTCCAAGAAGTTGTGATCACAAATATTTAGCTATACTTTTTTTCTTTTACCTTAAAAGTCTTCTTGTGTCTAAAGTGTCACAAAAATAAGTACTCCACTACTTTTTGGTTCAATCACTTCTAACCTCAAAGATATATTTTGCTAACAAGATGCTTAGAGGAAACCAAAGTATATTCCACTTTTATGTTCTCTCTTAGGACTCTCCTTAGATACCATATCAGGATCAGTGAAGTTATACTTTGCAAAAATATTTCAATAGATTATTTCTCTCTTGGTCTTGCATTTGCTCAGCAAGATGTATGGAAAAGAATAGAGTTAAATCATCCATACCTTGGGTGACAGTGTCTGTTACAAAAGACAATGCTTGTAAGTCCTAAATCTATGTCCTCCTCTTAGCTCTTGCCTGATTTCCAATTAAGCACAGCTTCTTGGCCTCAAGTCCAGTGAAGCTGAAAGTCTATAAGATATCCATCTCACCCCGCCCCTCTATATCTTCATGGTTTCTCTTTTAAAACTCTTTGAAGTTGCCTCATTTGAACATAGAATTTATTTTCCTGTCTTCATTCAATCTATTCTGCATTGTAGTGAGCCATATAGGCTCTGTAAAATCACTTTAGGTAGCAAAAATATTAAGAAAATCTATATCAAAATTTCTGGCCCCCCTCCACTGCTGAAGTCAATATGCTTAGATAGGGCTTGTAAGAACATTGTTTGCTTACCCTTTCAATTTTCTCAATTCTTTTCTGATCCCAAACTTTTTGGCTTATGTAATGAGAAGTCTTCACTACCTCATGTTGATAAGGATATTATTTTTTGTGAGCTGCTTAGAAATGTGTAATCATTGGAGTATCCAATCAGATTTTTTTTCTGTGTTTCAGTGCTTCACGTGCAAAGACATTGGGGAAAGTGTTACAAACAGAAAAGCGTGAACCCAATACCTTCTTTCATTTTGGAGGGCACTTTCTGCCTAAATATTTTGACTCAAATTATCTTTTTCAAAGAATAATTTTGGTAATTAAAGTTCAATTCACAAATTTTGATGTCTTAGGTTTTTTTAAGAACTTTGAATTTCACACAGTGAGAGTATATTTCCTGGGTAAGGACAATTCTCAAGGGAACCTACAGGATTTACAGTAAGGTTTCTGAAGTTTGTTTGTATATTGTGAAAATGAGCTATCTTTACCCACATTTCTCCCTCTCAACTAAGTCTCCATAGCTGTATTTGCATGAAAGCCTATTTTCCCAGGCAATTTTCTTAATAGGCTAAGTTGTTAAAAAGTTTGAACAATTAAAATATGCCTGTCATAATTTTTTAACTCTTTTGAAATCCCTTTATCAAAATCACGTTTTCCCCAATCCTAATTCAACCTTTACCACCAAAAACTCTAACATGTTGTTCACATGATATAGTGTCCAGGCACCTATTATTTTCCAGTGGCTTTATGTGTCTATATGAAGATATAAGCTGATGCTGAGCAAAATGAACTCCAAGATATGGAAACAGAGATTTTTTTTGCAGTTGTTTTTAATGTACTATGTGATTTCTATTTTCTTTGGGTTTTTACCTCTATGGTTTGTCCTTGGCTCTATTTGATTTTGGTAGCCTGTGTATACATTTACCTTAATTAGGGAAGGGAAGAGGAACAACAAAATGGCGAGACAAAGGACAAAGAGGAATACAATGCAATAGCATTACTCACAAGACAATATGTTGGAAATGTACATTACAACTTGTGAGGAGTATTGAGGTGAAAGAAAACTGTGAGAAAAATGAAAGAGGGGGTAACAAGTTTGAAAAGTTATGTATTCACTACCTTACAATTACTGGAACCCCATTGTACATCAATTTGACAATAAAACTAAATTAAAAAATAAGCTGCATAAAATATAATTTCACTATATTGTATAGTAAATATTATTCTGTATTTTATGTAGCAACTTTTTAAAAATCAATACTATTTGGCATCTAATTTGAATGGATTACTCCTTTTTATCAGAGAGTCATCAACTTGAATGTTATCCAACTAGACAATATTTTCACAATAAACTTGCCAATATTTTGAAAAAAGAATAAATATAGTAGTTTCTCATAATAAAACCGAAAACAGTTTAATTCTATGGAAACCCATAACTTTTAAAAGTAAATAAGTTGTTAAGAGGACAGAATATATATGTTCCTCAAAATTCCTATGACTAATAAATACTCATTTTCAAATTCTGAACATTCCATACCTGAGATATTCAAAACAGTACCTGTTTGCATGTTATGTAATTTTGCAATAGATGCAGTTTCCAAGGGAGTGTTACAAATTGAGAAGTCAACAGAAAAATAGCCACATTCTCGTAGAGGAAAAAATTATGAAGCATCTGTAATTAATTCTTCAAGAGTAAGCAAATTTTATCAGAGTAAGCTATTATTTCTATGACCATCAATCCCAAGATTTATGCTATAAAGTCATCCTAGTCCAATAGTTTCCAACTTGTAAAGTGCACCTTAAAATTCCCTCAATTCACATCATGAATAGCTTATCTCTATTGTGAAAAATACTACACCTCTGATAATGTGATGCACTCCTTGTTCTGGAAAAAATACTACAATAAACTGAGTTGCATCATTTTTCCCCTAGTGAGATTCTTGAGATCAGAACACTTGCAAATGTTATTCATTTTTATACTTTTTAAACTATCACAGATATTCAGGATGCTAAGGTCAGAAGATTATGGTTGAAATCTCCAATAAACTCAGAAAAAGTCAGACACAAGTGGCACTGAGATTGAAGTGGTAGCACATGATCCTTGATTATAAACAGGCTCAGAGAGAGTTTACAGGCCCAGATATCAAGCCCTAGGACAAACCAATAAAACAAAAACAAATCCCAAATGTAGCATTTTTCTCATTGTATACAGAGGCAGGTAATTAAGGAACTTGCTTCCTGTGTTACCTATAGGTAGAAGAAAGAAGATGTCACACAATTATTCTCTTCATACAATGTCATACAAAACCCTCAAAAATTGCAATTTTTTTCAATATTTATAAATTAATATTGATTTGTTGGCAACTCTGTCTACATTATTTACATTATCATCTTATACATGAACTGTTGGAATTATCTATTAACTAAGATCTAATTATAACTCTCTTGAAAGCATATTCTAGGCAAATAGAATGCCAGAAACCTTAGTGAATTTGTCAATTAAACCCTCTACTTAAAAAGAATTTTGTAGCATCCTATAAAATATTAAATTACAAACAAAACTAAAATATTTATTTTAACTCTAAATTCTAATTTAGCAAGATCTACAAAGTCCTGCATTTGATGAACTTTGCTATTTCTCTAGGCTTAAGATTTTGTAATCCTTCGTCATTTCTTTGGAATCCAACAGAATGATGCTTACTTACTTTTTCAAATTTTGGGTGGGAATCATGAGCTATTTGGAATCTGGGAATGTTCTGTAATGAAGAGAGCTTTTAAAACACAACTGAAGATTATATACGAGTTACATTTCAATAGGAATGCTGACTTTTCAAAACATAATGACAAAATTAGCCCAAACTTCCAACTGTGTATTCCTTTCTTGTTGTTTGGTTTGTTTTATTAGACAAAATTATACTACCTGGTCCAGGGAAAGTATCACTATTTAATTCTACTCTCTAATCTCCTGCTTTAGTCTGAGTACTAGAATTCCAAGCTTGTATCGCATTGCCCTGCCATGGATTGTTGGTTTATTTAATCTAGACATAGACTAGCAAATCTGAACTTCTCCAATGATATTATCCACTAGAATGACTGCTCAGAGTGTTTATGTACTATTTTCAAAGATCTTCTAAATTTGACACAGGATATGATCATTTTCAGATGCACCTGCTGGTATCTCTGATTCATTCGATCCTTTTAATAATAATTACTTAACTCTCTTACTATTCCTCGTCCCTACCTATGTAATAGTCTCAAACTTTTTTGAAGAAAGTTCACTTGAGGACTTTCTAATATTAAAATTTATCTCTTAATTCTTACTCAGGACATATTTTCTATTGCTTTTTTAAAACTTTTCTGAATATTCTAAGAATTGTTTCATTTCTGTATTTGTGTGTGCACATATAAGTGCCTCTGTGTGTATGTGTGTGTTTGTATGTATGTATGCAAAAGCCTCAAGCTCTTATTCATCAATCTTGCTCATGACTGGTATTCCATCACCTGAGACATTCTTCCAATCCAGGTTTTGGCTGGTAGTGTGGCAAAAACTGTTCTGCCCAGGCTGCATGCAAACTGAACTTGCCAGACTCCTTTACATTCATAGGTTTTATTTCTCCAGAAGTATCGACTTTTAAACTACAAACATTTTTGTGAGTGAAAAGTCTAAGCTGTAGTCCAGATTTTTAACTCAAAAATTCATAGAAAGATAGATGAACATATACATTGCATATGCTGAGTGTACACTGTTAGAAATGTGATCTTACGCCAGGTGGTGGAGAGATCTGAGGATTGGGGTTCAAAGCCAGCCCAGGTAGGAAAGTCCAAGAGACTATTTTCTCCAATTAACTACAAGAAAACTGGAAGTGGCACTGTGGCTCAAGTGGTAGAGCAGTAGCCTTGAGCTGAATAGCAGAGGGACAGCGCCCAGGCTCAGAGTTCAAGTGCCAAGACCAACAACAACAACAAAATGCAAGTAAAGGAAAGAAAAAGAAATGTGATCTTAGCCACTAGTTCATTGCTATTATAATCCCTGCTCTCTCAAGATGGACTTTTTTTCCAGTTAAATCCATGCCCTTATAGCTGACTTGCTTTGGAACCAGAATTATTCTTCCATTCTACTTTTAAAAATTCGTGCGATTTGTACACATTATCCTGCCCATGTAACTGTAACTCCTCTGTACAGTATGTTCACAAATAAAATTAAATTAAATTAAAAAAAAATTCGTGCGATTAGCAAGCGTGATTTAGAAAGGGAAAAGCCTCATACTTCATATTCCACTTAGGAACACTCCCATAAATCTACATACTGGACTTGGCTTTATTGTTTTGATGTTGTCTTATTTGTAGTCTTCTATAATGTATTGAACCCTTATACTTAAACACAGAACTTCTCTTTCTCCTATTATTGCAAAGGTTTTGCTTACTGTTAACTCATATGCACTAGGGAAATAATGCACAGCATATACACTCACAAAAAGAATGATCTGAGGACCTTCTTCCCATTTAAAATTTGGCTTAATTTTCAGAGTAATTATGAAGTTTGAACTAAATGTACTCATGGATAATGTATTTATAAGCAATATAAATATATTTTCTCTTTACTAAGTTTTCTCTGAAACAACTGTTACCTCATGTCCAAAAGTGTCCTTGTTTTAGTTCAATAAAGCCGAAAACATTCCTTAGACCTCAAGAAGCACCAATGATTGTTACTGGACTTTGTGGAAACTGATCCCAGGAGAGGAATTGAACATAGAGGAATGATAGAGTTCAAATTAACTTCTGCTTTCCTTTTTACTTTACAAGAAAAGAATCTCAAGGCTTTAAGGAAACTCTGTCCCTTGCTTTTTCCAATGTGTTTTTTATTCATATAAACTTGTCTGTAAACTTCTAGTTGAGAGTATTACAAAAGATAATAATATGCCATATGAAGGCCAGGATAGAATAAAAGAAATTAATATTGTTGGTTTTTTTAGTTAGTTTGTATTTGTTTTTGCCAATTGTGTGGCTTTAACTCTGGACCTGGGCGCTCTCCCTCAGCTCTTCAGCTCAAGGATAGTGCTCTACCACTTGAACCACAGCGCCATTTCTGACTTTTTCTGTTTATGTGGTACTGAAAAATCAGGGCCTCATGCATGCAAGGCAAGTACTCTACCACTGAACCACATTCCCATCCCCTAATAACATTGTTTTAAAATTGTTCTACTGCAAAGAAACAAAGACATGGAGGTTTAAAAGTGTCTTATGGATGGATATTTCACCCCTGAGATGATTCTCTTTTTGCAGGAGTCAGTTATCACTTCCTTTAGTCTGGTCCTGAGTTCTCCATAGCAATAAGAATTCCAAAAAAGCAGGATCATGTGAGTATGATAGGCACAAGCAGCCTCTTCTCAGACCAGTATCCCTTTAAGGAGAATCCCAAAGAAATATCGGGGGTTGTTTGTGTTTGCTTGTTTGTTTAGTTTGCCCTGGTTCTGGGGCTTGAACCCAGAGGCTGGACTCTGTCCCTGAACAGTTGTCTTTCTTGCCCACCTATCCTCAAAAATAGTACTCTACTGCTTGAGCCAAAACTCCACTTTAGGCTTTTTTAGTGTTTATTTACAGATAAGAGTTTCACAGACTTTTCTGTCTGGGTTGGCTTTGAACTAAGACAGTAAGAAAGACAAGTGAGATCAACAGTATGGACTTCTCTTTTGAAAAAAGAAATATTTGATGAAGTTTATTATAAAGCTAATATATGACAATTTTTAAAAGAAAAGAATATTCCCAGCAAAGAAGCCATAACTTAAATAACTCAGCAAAAGTAGGTGTACTGAATCATTTTGGAATTATTTTTTATGCTTGGAAAGATTACTATTGACCTTGTCATTCCTTTTGGGGAAACTGAAAGTCATATTTGCACTTTTTTTGTTGGTCACGGTGCTTTCACTCTGATCCTCGGCGCTGTCCCTCACCTCTTCATCCCAATTTGAGCACTCTATCACTTTAGCTACAGCACCACTTCTGGGTTTCCTGTGATTAATTGAAGATAAGGGTCTCATGGACTTTCCTGACAAAGCTTGCTTTGAACCACAATCCTCTGGACTCATCCTTCTGAGTAGCTAGGATTACAGGCTTAAGCTACCAGCACCTGGCTCATATTTGCATTTATGTGTACTTAATGACACTATGTAGACAAAGAATGGAAATTTGAATCAAATGATGACATTGCAGCTTTTCAGAAAAATTGGGGTAGGAATAAATATGTCCTCATTTTTCCATGTTGTTATATTAATGACTCATGAGCTATGGGACTCTTACATTAGCATCCTATGCCATCTGTGTAGGTGTTATTTAGTATTAGACAATATTCATAGAGTAATATAGAAAGACTGAGATTTTTAGAAAGCAAAGGAGATCAGGTATGAAAGAACAGCATAGAAGGAGATACATTTATCACACAGATATTAAGAACTAGCCTAAGAGATTTAGAATGTTAAAGGCAATGAGGTATAAGCCTAGTTGATAACTAGTTCTTCAATAACCAAAAATATTTCCCTAGGACAGTTTCTGGTATACGTTAGTTACTATCATTTATTCCTTCCATCTGGAGTTATTCCTTCTCTTCTATCACAACTGTTAATTAGCCTCTGCCTTTTTGGTGCCATGACTGACCAAAAAGATTTCCAAATCTCACTTAGACTAGCCTTCTCTGTGATTAGCAGTGACCTCTCAAAAGCCTGGAATCTTTGAATTTCCAGAATTCACCTTCCCTTGACATCTAAGTACATTCCTGGCATTAACTGCAGTGATCTAATGAACAAAACATTTTTTTTTCAACACAGTATCCTAATATAGGCAAAATGCATGAATTAGGGACTGTTGTCAGGTATCAATATGGAAGGAGCAATTATATATTCCAAGTATGTGTTCTTTATTTTGCATTTACTAACTGTTTTGTTTTGTTTTGTTTCTGACAGTCCAGGGAGCTTAAATTCAGGGCTAGGGAATTATTCCTGAGCTTTTTTTTTTTTTTTTTTTGTTCAAAGCCACCACTCTACCACTTGGGGCGCAGCACCACTTTCAGTGTTTTTCTGTGATGAATTGAACTCAGGTGTTCATGCATGCTAGGCAATCACCACACCATGAAGTCACATTCCCAGAGCCCTAAATGACTTTCTTAAGATGGCATTACATTTTCATTCCATAACTATGTATCATAATTTTGGCCAGGTGGTAGAAAATGACATACAAAACAATACTAAGTCCAGTAAGGCTGGATGGACAGTGAATAACCGTCATGGTCTAGCCAGGGCACAGAGGGGCTTACCTCACGGACCTGGTTAAACAGGCTGAGCAAGACAGCTCCTAACCCACAGCCTACCTCCAGAATGAGAGGGCCACCTTGGGTTCTAGCCACATGGGGACGCTGGGCCACCTCCTCCAGCACGCATTAAACCATTTCCTGTGAGAGAGAGAGAGTGAAAGTCAGAATTACACTTAAGCCGGGTGCCCATGGCTCAGACCTCTAATCCTAACTACATAGGAGGCTGAGATATGAGGATCATGGTTCACAGCCAGCCCAGGCAGGAACGTCTGTGAGAATCTTATCTCCAAAGAAGCACCAAAAAACTGGAAGCGGCGCTGTGGCTTAAGTAGTAGTGTGCGAGCCTTGATCTGAGGAGCTTGGGGACAGCGCCCAGGACCAGAGTTCAAGACCCAGACTGACAAGAATTGGACTTCTTGACAATAATAGCACTCATTTTCCCTGGGAGCATGGCAGAGAAGTCAGGCCAGGATTCCTGTGAACTGGAGGTCATGAGTATGTCACCTGGCTTCTCCTTGCCTCTGTATCCCCAGCTGCAAAACTGAACACAGTGAAGGATCCCCTTCCTTATGGGGATAAGGTAAGGATGAAAGAGAGCTATGTTTTCTTTCACAATCCCTCAACTGTTCCATGATTAATAACAGGCTCCACCTGAGCCTTTTCCAGGTATCTTCCTTTCATTTGCTCACAGAATTGCCAAGAATGGTATCTGATGGCCGCTCCCTCTGTGCCCTATGCCAGAGATCCCTCTGTATAAATCCCTTGTTTCCTCACAATTGTCCCAAGAGGAGACTGAGGTCCAATGGTTGAGGCCTAACCCAGGCTTGGCCTGTGGTCAAGAATTGGCTGTCGTGCACTAAGAATTTGAGATAATCCATCTAAACCGATGCCTGAACATGGTGCTACATGTCTACTATCCCAACTACAGAGGACCAGGCCTGGTGGAGCATGCCTGTCACAGATAGGAGGACCATGATCCAGCCCAGCCTGACCATATATTACTCTCTATCTTGGAAATGCCCAAGACAGAAAGGCTTGGCTCACATGGTGGAAGACCCGACTGGCAAGCATAAGGCCTTGAGTTCAAACCCTAATATACCAAAAAGAATCCGAGGCCCGGTGCCAGATGCTCATGCCTATAATCCTAGCTACTCAGGAGTCTGAGATCTGAATATCACAGGTCAAGATTTAAAATAGGGTTGGCATCACCCATCAGACATCATGGTGAGAAGACCTGGATTCTGACCTATGCTGGTGCACTCCATACTCGCAGGGTGCAGATCCTTACTAAGTTCTGGCCACACAATCTGTCCCCCTGGGAAACCACCCCCTGTGGGACACACTCCCAGGTCCTCTCAAGCTCCCACTGCCACCAACCAGACCCAAGGGGGTAGACAGCTCAAGGGCATACAAATCCCTTGGTCTTGTAATTTAATGATGATGAGTCCCCTTCAAGCACCTTACCCTTCCAGGCCCCTAGACCTCAGCTGTGAAGCCCTCAAAGATAGCAGGAAAAGTTACCAAAGGGTCTGACTATCTTTGTTGCAACCCACTTCTACACACACACAAATCCAGACTGGTGACAGAAGACTCATCCATGCAGCACCTGAAATTTGCCAATTGATCACTCACCTGAGCACTGTCAGGATGTACAAGTAGAAAGATGATCTCTCTTTCTTTCCCTCTCTCTCTCTCTAATGCACACACACACACACACACACACACACACACACACACACACACACACACACACACACACACATGACTCAGAAGTGCCTCTGTCCATTCCTCATCTGGCACAATGTCCAAGCTGGAGCTGGTTCCCTTGAGAGAACCAGGGGCTCCCACCCAAGGGGAGCACCACTCAAATGAAACAGCACCACCACGCCTCTCCCTTTCTCCAGGGCCAGATCCTCCCCCTTGGGAACAACCAGCCTTGACTCCACATTCACCAAAACCCTAGGCCAGGATGCTGGGTGAAGGAGTCCTGAGACAGGTGTCTCCTCAGAGCCTGGAAAAGGAAACTAGCAGAGGGTCATGGTGACCTCAGAGGGGTGTCTGACCAGGGGTGGGGGGAAATGGATGGAGTCCTAAGGGTACATACATCGACATACTCCTTACTTCTAACCTACACGCTCCTGGGCTAATTGGTGGATTCTTGGGGAGGACGAGGAGATCAAATGGAACAAGAGCACCAGCACATGCTGGCAGAGCTGGTGATGATCCTGTGAGAACTGTTTACAGCTGAGGGGTAAGGGAACAGGCCAGGTGTATGTGTGAGGGGGGTTGGGGTATTCCTCCCAGATATTCACCTTCTGCTTTGACCCCGAGCGCCCTTAACCTCCTTCCTGGGCTTTTCTGGGACCCTCTTCAGGTGAAAGGATGACCAAGCACAGAAGATAAGGGCTCAAACAGCAAGGGGGGTGTCTATCTTATGCATCCAACAACCCTCATGCAAAGAAAAAAAGAAAAGACCAGAGAAGGCAGGTGTGGAGGTGCTGCTCCCCACCTTTGACTAAAGCCACCAAGTTCCCACTAGGGAGAAAAAGGGTGCAGATGCATGGCTCTGTGTCTCCCACTGCTCCAGGCCAGGGACGATGTGGCGCCCCCTCTGCACACGATGTGGCGCCCCCTCTTCACCCATCACTGCATCTGCCCTTTTCCTGGGACATTGGCCGCTAGGGATGGGGGTGGGATCCCCGGGTTGACACCCACCCCCTACCCTTTTGGCGCATTAGTGGCAGAGCCCTGGCTGGACTGTTGGGTATGAGGGAGGTGCAAGTCTGGGACCTGGGGGGGGGGGTCTCCAGGTACGAGTGTCTCACGGTGCAGGCCCACTGGGTGGCCACTCACCTGTGCTGCTGGGAAAAGTTGTTAGCTGATGCTCATGATGGAGTGAGCAGCAATGGAGGGGGCATTGCAGACACTCAGGTCCAGAGCAGAGGACCAGGGGCCGGGACCAGGTCAGGGTTGCAAGCTTACCAGAAGCTTGCCAACACCTGAGGTTTGAAATGTGGTGCCTTGGAGGAAGCAGAGGAGGAGGCTGGGAAGCAGGAGGGCACATCAATTTCCTACTCCAAAGTAGCTTCAAGTCTCTTGCTCACTACTCAGCCACCTCTAACTTCTTCAACTGCTGGTAGTGGTGACAACCAACTGAGGGAATCCCGGGGGTACAGGGCAGCATGGAATGTGGGCATGGCCACAATTCTTGTATTCCATTGGTCAGAAAGAAACATGAAAGAATGGGGTTGTGGCCAGAATCCTGTGATGGAGGCAGCATGTGCAGAGTCAAGATGACAGCAACTCCCCCAGCCACATTTTCTGGGAACTATGTCCAATTCAGTTGGGCACAAGAGTGTGACCTGCTTTAGTCAGATGGCTGCACAGATTCTTGTGTATGTCTGTTTGTTGTCAGTCCCAAACCTTGAACTCAGGATCTGGGCACAGCCCATGAGCTGCTTTTGCTCAAGGCTAGACCTCTACCACAAGAGCTACACGGCTCTACTTCTGGTTTTGTTGGCACTGAAGTTGGACAGGGATCTCAAGGACTTTCCTACTTAGGATGACTTTGATCCTCCCATCACAGCCTTGTAAGTAACAAGGAGGATTGCTGAGAGCCACTGCTGCCTGCCTCATCATTGGTCTTGCTGATGTTCTTGGACAGCCTTATGATTTCCCTATCCTCGGGTTTAAGTGGTGGGAGCTGGAGCCCACAGTTCGAATCCTGGTCCTGCCACCTCCAAATGGCAGGAGATACTAAGAAATCCATTCCTATCCATATGATTACCAATGGAATGTGATTAATGTCATGAATTAATAAGCAGTTGTTGAGTTATTCTATGCACAATTATATTATAGGACACTGACCGATTTTAATTAATACTTTATTAAGCATTTAAACAATCACATTCATAAAATGGAGGCATAATGAAATACCGAAGAATTGGACCTCATATACTATAAAGGTGCCATTTTTTCTGCCAAGACTGGGATTGGAACTCATGGTCTGGGTAACTCTGTTGCACTGTGTGAGAAGGGGAAGATTTCCTCCTTGAAGACAAGAAATTCAAGTCTGTTCCTTAGGCCTGAAATTGATCCCCACCACTAGAAAACATCCTACAATTTACATATATGATTTATATTTATATACATATGTTGACTCCATATTGCATTCAGTGGAGTTTTTCATTTTATTTTTTGTTTTAATCATGTATTGACCGTTTATTTTATTGACTATTATGACATATAGAACATTGATTACATTGAATATATAGTATATAGGTCTGCATATGTATTCCACTTCATACCTGACACCCAGAAGATTCACAGTAAAGGAAAACGTGTCAAAATCAGTTTCTTACTCCACGATTCATTGTTTGGGAGTGCTGTCATCTGAACTCATGGCCTACAAGGCCAAATTCATAAATGGGTGAGTGTCAACACGCCATCCTGGGGCAAATTGAGCTGACAGGCAGTTCCTAGGACCTGAGATCAAGCACCAGGGGTTGACAAAATAAGAACAGATTGTCACACAGATGGAAGTATACTAATAAATATATATCTTTATAGCATGCCAGAGATGTCTGTCCATTATTCACTTATATAGACTACATTTGTACCAATTCTTGGGTATTTATTATGTTTCCATGTAATTATTGTTATTGTTTTCATCCTTAAACTATTAATGAAATCAATCAGTGTCTTGAAATTATTGTGTTCCTGTAAGTGATAGTATTCTTCTAATGCTTCATAATATTAAATAAAATCAATCAGCCTCCTAAAATTATGCTAATTTTATAGAAGCATCATTTACAATCAACTTATTCAACCATGACATTGATAACATTCCATTGTTATTTCTATGGATGGAAACAAGTCTCTTAGTATCTCCTGGCATTGGTTGTGTCAGGACAGGGATTCGAAATCAGGGCCTACCTTGCCACGTGGGCTTATGGCTTCCCCGGTATTCTGCCAGGCTTCAGCAATGCAAGGTGAAGTACCCTTTGCAACAGTGTCATTCAGACCCAGGAGGGTCACCGTGCAAAGGAAGAAAACATAAAAAGCTATCTCACAACATTTTTCTGTGCATTTTTTCCCTGCAAGGCCTGGGGGTTTAGGATCCCAGGAGCAGCTGTGGGTCCAGTGGCTCCATCCCAGCCTTGAGTGATCAAAGCTGAGGCAGAGTTGCCACGACATGAGTTCAAGTGCTGTGCTGAGCATAAAATAAAATAAAATAAAAAATAAATGAGCTCCCTGGCTTGCAATTCGCGCTGTTTATTCTGCCCGGTTTTGGGTTTGAACTCAGGGTCTGGGTACATCTGCAGCACTGTGGATGAAGGGGAATCTTACCATACTTGAAGATAAGAAAGTCAGGTCTGTTCATTAGGCCCGAATTCAAGCCCCAGCTCTGGAAAGCATACTATCTATATACATTGTAAAGATAGGATGTATACTTACCTATAGATGTTTAGTCCATACATGTTTGGTGTGGTTGTTCCTTGTATTTTTTTATTCATTTATTTACCATTGATTTTATTTACTATGATGACACCCACTCCATTTAATACATTGATGATATACTATCACATAGCATCTAGATTTGTAGACATGTTCTCCATCATGCCTAACACCCAGGACTCTGAGAGAAAAGGAAAATAATTTTCACACTCAGTTTCTTACTTCATGATCCACTTATTGGTAGTGCTGGGATCTGTCTCAGGGCCTAGCAGGACCAATTGGTGAATAGGTCAAGGTGAACAAACCAGCCTGTGAGCAACTAAGGAGCTAGGCCATTCCCAGGATCTGACATTGATCCTCAGGGTGCCCCACGACAGCCATAAATTAATTATTTAAACATAGGATCTATATTAACATATATGTTTGGACAGCACCTTGCATTCGGTGTACTTCGTATTGTATATTTTACTGAGTATGGTGATAGGTATAACTGTGATGACATGGATAACAACCTATTCTTATGGCTGTAGAGTTGCCTATATAGCATTCTCCATCCTCTCTGAGACCCAGGACTTTCACAGGAGATGAAAACAGGTAGATCGATTGGATTCTCACATCAGAATGAACTTTTGGCTGTGCAAAGATTTGAACTCAAGGCCTAGCAGACCCAATTGGTGAAAGGGTCATGGTGAGCACACCAGCCTATAGCCACTAAGAGCTAGGCCATTCCCTGGACCTGAGATCAAGCCCTGGTGGGGGACCATATAGTCATAAATTCATAATTAAACCAAGGATCTATATTTCCATACATGGGTGGGCAGCATCCAATTTTAGACTCAACTGTTGCATGAACTACTCTTTCAATTGTTATTCGTATGCATAGGAACAAGTCCCTTGCGATCTCCTGCCATTGGTAGGTGTCAGGACGTGTTTGAACCAGAAACCTATGTTAACAGGTTGGACTATGGTTTCCCTGATAGCCCGCCATCTTTCAGCAATGGCAGGTCAGCTCCAGTTTGCAACCAGGCAATTAAGACCCAGGATAGTCACCTTGCAAAGAAAAAATCGCAAAACCCTCCAGCCCTCTGCAGCTCACCACTTTTTGTGCTTTCTAACTTTTTTTTTTTTTCTTGCAAGCCCTCTGGTCCTAGGATCCCCTGATCTAATATGGGTCCAGATGCTGCACCTCAGCCTAGGGTGATCGAAGCTAAGGCAGAGTTGCCACGACATGAGTTCAAGCCCCATGGTTGGCCAAAAAAAAAAAAAAAAAATTATTTAATTAATTAATTAAATTAAAAAATAAAGCTCTCTTTTTTGGAATTTCTGCCAGTTTTCTTTCCTAGCCTGGAATTTGAACTCAGGGTCTTGGTAAATCTGTAGCAATGAGTGGGAAGGTGCAGCATTGTCACTACTTAAATTCAAACCCTGTGCCAAGCCAAAAATAAAAAAAAAAAGTCACTGACCAGGGCAGGGGGAGTAGTTGTGGAGATGGGAGAGAAGGTATGGTAGGAAGAATACAGAGGAGGAGGCAACAGTGCTCAATAGGAAATGTACTCATTACCTTGCTCATGTAACTGTAACCCCTCTGTACAACATATTTACAATAAAAATGTACAAAAAAAGAAACAATGTAGTTCTCAGAGAAGCACTTTAGGGGTAAAGGAAGGATATCTGAATAGCTGTACAAAATTCTCCACTGTATTTTTGTTTAATGTTCAGTATGAAACTGAATAAACATACCTGCTTCCATTAAAAAAAATTAAGTCTCAGTCTTGGAACTGGGGCCAGTATTTCTGCCATTGCTGGGATTTGATCTCGCTGTCCAGGTAACTCTTTGCACCATGGGTGAAGGCGAATCTCACTGTCCTTGAGGAAAAGAAATTCAGGCTAGAGTTCCCAGGGCCCGAATGAAGGCCCTGCAATGGAAAAACTATTTCTATACATGTGTAATATATTATATATACTTACATATGTATGTTTACTACATATTATGATTACTATTGATTTTGTATTTTATTTTTATTTGAGTCATTAATTTATTGTTTTATTATACACATAATATTTATTACATTTTGAACATACATTATAAAATTATACACAATAATTTAGGACATTATAACTCATTTTTCATTAATATTATATTAAGTGTTGAAACATGATACATAATTAAATGGAGACATTTGTCACAGTCTTCACGTTTAGAGTCTCACTCAAGTGTGAGCTGTGTTTTACCTTTGGACACCTTACTATAGTGATCTCTTTAGATGATTTATAGTCAGAAATATTTTCTTGAGGATAGGCAAGTTGAGGGATAAAATTGTAATGGTGGGGCAAGAAATGTGGCTTAGTGGTAAAGAGCTCACTCAGCTTGCATGAATGCCAGGGTTTGAATCCTCAGTGCCACATACTCAGAAAGCCAGAAGATGTGGAGTGGCTCAAGTGGTAGAGCGCTAGCCTTGAGAAAAAAAGCCCCAAGACTGTCAAAAACAATAGACCAGATGCCAGTGGCTCACACTTGGAACCCTAGCTCCTCTGGAGGCTGAGATCTGAAGACCACTGTTCAAAGTCAGCCTAGACAAGGAAAACCTGTTAGACTGTTATCTCCAATGAACCAACAAAAGCCCACGTGGCGCTGTGGATCAAGTGGTGCAGTGTTTGCATTGCTCAAGAAAAGTGTCTAGACATGATTCAATTCACACAACTGGAAAAAAGTAAGGGTTAATCAAAGTACTTTTCCTATTTGCTAATTAGGAGAACATTGATGTAGAATGCTGATGTAGACCAGAATTCAAGGCAGAGCTCAAGGTTCAAGTGTAGCAGATCCATATGCCCAGCCTCTCAGACTTATAACCTGTGTCCTACGGGGTTCTGAAAGGTCCAATGTTGAAAGACTTAATATGCTCCCCAAGCACTTTGTGATGAGCAGTTGACTTGTATTGTCGATGTCATTACACTTCTGAACTCAGCAGAACAGCAGTGTCTCACACCCGTCACCTAGCTCAGGAGGCTGAGATCTGAGGATCACAGGGTGAAGCCAGCCAGAGCAGGAAAGTCTAGGACACTCTGACTTCCAATTCTGAAATGTCAGATGTTCAAAAGCTTCCTGTGTTTCTCTTGGTGATGAGAAGTTACTTGCACTCTAAATATTCTTAGAATTCTTGAGCTATAGAAGCAGAAAAGAAACATTTTTGACCCATCCTGGGTTCAAATGAAGTTTTCAGGATCCAAGCCCTAGCCGTGTTAGCAGGAAGAACTCCAGTGTAACACTGTATTTGAAAGACAGAAAACAGTTTCAAAAGACATGCTAGGTGAAGATACCTAGGCCTGCAGGATTAGGAGGCAGAATGTACATAATCAACAGGGAAGTCAGCTGCAAAAGCACTTCATGCATTCCAGGCACAGCTAGCAATGGGGGGATCCTTGAAACATTTGTTAGAGTTACATCAGGGTCAGGCTTTTCTCAGTCTCTTCAAACCTTCTCCCTCAAGTGAAGGGAGCCTCAGGCTATCTTTAGGTTAACAATAGAGAGCCAGTTTAGTGGGGGAGAGTGGATGAACGGAGAAGAAAAACCCTGCTCTCTGTCTTAAGGAGTGGGGTTTTGACTCTCCATCTGTCAGATTTGAAAGACCGTTCTTCTACCTCTGCCAATCCATTCTCCTTCCTTCATTCTGCACATCATTAATGCAAATTCCCAGTCCAAGGAGAAGCAGGACCCTTTCTCTTCTGTCTCCAAGCACCTGAGTTAGAACCTGGCTCTGCCCTCTTGGCTCTGGGAACTTCGTCTGCCTGAGAAGTGGGTCAGAGACAGTCTTCCTGCTCTGTGGTTGTGTGAAGACAATGTGGTGGCCTGGCACCCTGCAGAAGGCCTCACACTGGGAAGTATTCCCTTCTTTCCTCCTGACGTCCAAGATCTATCTATCCACCTACCCACCTACCTACCTTCCTACCTACCTAAGTACCTAGTGATCTCTTACTAGTTCTTGGGATGAATTCAAGGCCTGGGCACTGTCTCTAGCTCTCTGCTACTTGAGACAAAGCACCAATTCTGGCTTATTTTCTGTGTGCTACTGAGGAATCGAACCAAGGGCTTCTTGCATGCTAAGCAAGCATTCTCTCACTAATCCACATTCCTAGCCCCCTCATCTTTTTCTTCCTGGTAGTTTTTACATAAGTATGCTCCAATTTTACGTCCCCAAGTTAAATTTTCTGAATATTGGTTATTTCTATGAACCCTAGCCTTTTCTTCCCCTGCATTATTTGTGCCTGTCCCTGCCTTGGCCTCATAATAAAATGTAAATAAAGGCTGCTGAGAGCTTAAGTGTGCATCATATAAAGACACAGGTCTGGAACCTTGGAAGAGAAAAGCCATGTGCTTGAAATGAAGAGAATGATGCAGTATGTGCAACGAGTATATCTAAAAATAAATCAGTAAATAACACAGAAGCATTGAATATGGTCTGTTTGCACTCAGGGTGGTAATATACACACATAAGTAGGTAGGGCACTGATACATAACTTGGTATTCTCTTTTTTAATTTATTCTGTGGCCATCTCAGTGCTTAAACTCAAAGCCCGATGCGTTCCTCAGCTGTTTTGCTCAAGAGTGAGGCTCTACCACCCCCACAGCTCCAGTTCAAGCCATCTGGTCATTAATTGGACATAAGCACCTTCCAAACTTTCTTGCCTGGTCTGGCCTATTTTTCCTGCTGGGCTTTCTCTCTCAAAGCTGGAGTTACCTTCTGGGCCAGTGCTCCACTTCTGGTTTTCTGTTGGTTTTTGGAGATAAGAGTCTCAAAGACTTTCCTGCTTGGGCTGGCTTTGAACAGCAATCTCCTGAGGAGGCTTCAAGTGGCTTTCCTCAAGGATTCGCCAAGGAGGTGCTCCACACAAATCCTTAGTCTACATCTTGAGACCAAGAGCTCAGAGCAGAAGCCCAGAGCTTTACCATTTTGTGCCACAGCTTCATTTCTGATCTGTGTGTATGCGTGTATGTGTGTGTGTGTGTGTGTGTGTGTGTGTGCACGCACGCTTCTGCTCTGAGCTCATGATCAGCACCTAGGCCCTGCATTCAACCCCAAAACCTAGCCACCCAGGGCCCAACTAAGAGAAGTGAAACATTTCAAAACCTGATGAGCTTCACCAGACTCATATGACAGGAAGCATTGTGATACCAGACATATGCTTGGATTTCCCAAGCTTCTAGAATCCTGGGAGAGGCATCATAGGTCCATCATTGCTGCAGGTCCTGGGGTTGAACTGTGAGCCTAGGCATACTCCCTGAGCTCCTTTTACTCAAGGGTATTGCATTAACCTTGAGTTCCAGCCTTAATTCTGGGGTTTTCTGTGATCTCTCAGAAATAACAATGCCAGGGACTTTCCTATGCTGGCTGGATTCAAACTAAGATTATCTACATCTCAGCCTCCTCATGAGCTGGGATTACAGTCAGCAACCACTAGCACCTGCCTTTCTCTTCTTCTTCATTTTTTAATCGGGACAATATGACTTCTTAACAGTGTCATTCCAGTGGTTTGAATTTATAAGTAAACTACCCCAATGTTCTTTACAGCTGCTTTCTCTGAGGATTTTCTCTCCTCATCTTCTCCTCTAGTCACAGGTTTGAAGCCAAAAGTGAGAAATGAGTGCCACAGGATTTGGGAGCAAATGTCCACAGGACATGCCAGATTTGTCACTGCATTGAGCTGTAGGGAATTTACTGTGTCAGGATGAGAGGACCGCAAGCTGGAGCGATCCTCATACTCTCTGCATTGCTCCTTTGGTCTATAAAATGACCTAATAATTATGAGTGCTTTGTGTCTCCAACCTTAAGTATCTAGAACACACTAGAAGCATCTTCATGTTTCTGTTTTCCTCTAGCACACACACATGCACGTACAGATTCACTTCTGGTCTGTGTATGTGTGTGTGTGTGTGTGTGTGTGTGTGTGTATGTGCGTGCGCACGCATGCACATGCACATGTGTGCATATATCAGTCCTGGAGCATGAACTCAGGACCTGAGCACTGTACCTAGTTTCTCTTATACAAGGATAGCCCTCTCCCACTTGAGCCACAGAGCCACTTCAGTTTTTTTCTAGTGAAGTGGTCCTTAGAAATCAAGCCCAGGGTTTCATATATGCAAAGTACTCTACCTCTAAGCTACCTTCCCAGCCCACTAATTCAGGTTTCTTTGTTTGTTTCTGTTTTTTTTTATTGTTGTTGTTTTATTGTAGGTGCTGTCTCTGAGCTCTTCAGTTCAAGTTTTGTGCTCTACCACTTGAGCCACAGAGCTACTTCAGGTTTTCTGGTGGTTCATTGGAGCTATGTGTTTCAAGGTCTTTCCTGTCCAGGTTAGCTTTGAACCATGATCCTCAGATCTCATCCTCCTGAGTAGCTAGGATGACAGGCATGAGTCACAAGCACCCAGCTTCCACTTCAGGTGTCTTAGTGGTGAAATGGAGATAATAGTCTCATGGGACCTTTTGTGTCTGGGATAGATGGGAACCCAGATCCACAGATCTAAGCTTCTTATAAGCCAAGGTGACAGACTTCAGCTATCAACTGCTAGGCCGTGGCACTCTGCTGCAAGGGGGTTAGTGGCTCCACGTGGTGGAGTGTTAGCCATGAGCCCAAGAGGTAAGTGTCAGCTCCTAGGCCCCGAGTTCAAGGTTTATGACTGAGAAAAATCAAAACACAGCACTTGTCCACAGGAGACAACTCACTAGTCTTCAGTAATACATAATTTTGTCTCTGCCATGGGGACATATCTGAGCCTCAATATTCTTGTCTGCATAATCATCTGAGTTGTGGAGGTCTTTGAGTACCAGGTGAAAGAATGCACCCTATGAAGGACAAACCACATGTTACTCTTTGCAGGTATCAGATGATAGCACCCTATGAAGGACTCAGCCCATAGCTCTATTCCATAAGCTGTCATTAGGATTAGGGTGCTTTCATCAGTATCACCATTCTTTGAGGAATATTTCACAAACTAAACAAGTTCACATCTAATGGTTTAATGGGATTTTTTGGGGGGGGGTCATTACCCAGGGTGCTTGAACTCAAAGCATGGGGATACTGTTCTAATAACTTTTGCTCAAGACTAAAGCTGTACCACTTCAAGCCACATTTTAAAGTGTCTCTCAGACTTCCTGCTAGGACTGGATTTTAAAGCCCCCAATCAGCCAGGATGATAGGGGTAAGCAAGCAGCGTCTGGTTCCTTGCAGCTGGGTTGCAGGGGTTTACATCTGGCTAAGTCAGGTTAGGTGGCAGCTGTCAGCATCAGACTCCTAGCTTGCTTTGTGATGAGGTATTTGAAGTCCTGTCCTTCTACAGTTGCAGGTAGGACATTCTGACTTTTTTGACAGCAGTCCTTGGGCTTGAGTAAGGGCTTTGACACTGTCCCTAAGCATTTGTGCTCAAGGCTGGTGCTCAATTGATTGAAGGACAGCAGAACTTCCAGGTTTTCTGTTTATGTGGCACTGAGGAATCAAAACCAGAGCTTCGTGCTTACTAGGCGAGCACTCAACCACTGAGCCCCAGGAGTGAACAAGATATAAATACATAGAGATTGCTGTATATAAATATTATATACACAAAAAGAGAGATGTCTGTATATTATTAAATTATAGATAATATTACTACCAATCACTAGGTATTAAATTATGTCTCCATTTAATGATGTGTCCCAGTTGAACCATTAATAAAGCATTAATTAATAATTATTCAATACCTTGTTATTATTTATCAAATATGTATATACATCCGTACACATAATTACATATTTTATAGAATGAGACAGATGTCTATATATAATTAAATTATGTATGCATCATGTGTTACTACCAATTATTATGTATTTAATTATGTCTTCATGCAATTTTTATTCTGTTAGTGCTTAATAAAATATTAACCTTAATGCAGTCCTATAGTTATTATATCTAATTTTAATCTTACAATGATTCATTACTAATTCAATTTGTTTATCATTTATTGTAGTGATAACTTTTCCACCTATGACATTTATTATATTTATGATATCCTCTTACATAGCATATAGATTTGCATACAAATTATACACCCTACCTGACACCGAGCACTTTCAAAGAAAAAGAAAACATGTGTCATGCTCAGCTTCTCACTCAACGATTACGTTTTTGGCAGTGCTGGGATCTAAACTCAGGGCCTACAAGGTTCAATTCATGAATGGGTGACTGTCAGCACAGCAGCCTTTAGCCAATTCATCTGCCAGGCAGTTCCCAGGCCCTGAGATCAAGGCCCATATGTTGACTCCATATCGCGTTTAGTGTATTCATTTTACTTTTTGTATTATTCATTTATCCACCATTTATTTTATTGACTGTTATTACACATGGAATATTTATTACATTTATTACATAGGGCATAGAGTTGCCTGTGTATGAAACTTCACACCTGACACCCAGGCCTTTCCCCGAAAAGGAAAACATGTCACTATGGGCTTCTTAATCCACGATTCAATTTTTGTGAACGCTGGCATCTGAACTTACAGCCTACAAGGTGCAACTCATAAGTGGGTGAGTGTAAGCATGTCAGGCTGGGGCATATGGAGCTGACAAGCAGATCCCAGCACCTGAGATCGAGCCCCAGGGGTTAACAAAATAAGAACCAATTGACATGTAGATGGTAGTAAAATAAATATAGATATGTATAGTGCCAGAGATGTTTATACATAATTCAGTTATATATGTTACATTCCTACCAATTCATGGGTATTCACTATGACTCCATGTAATTAATATTATTGTTTTCATCCTTAATAAATTATTAATTAAATCAACCACGTCCTGAAATTATTGTGTCCATGTAATTAATTGTATTCTTTCAATGTGTCAAAAATATTAATTAAAATCCATCGGCCTCCTAAAATCACTCTAATTTTATAGTAGTATCATTCAGGAAGAACTAATTCAACTTTGACATTCAAAACCTTCCATTGGTATTCCTATGAATATGAACGAGACTCTTAGAATATCCTGCCATTGTTAGGGGTCAGAACTGGGCTTCGAACTCAGGGCCTATGTTGCCATATTGGCCTATGGCTTCCCTGGTAGCCCGCCAGCTTTCAGCAAGCCACGTTAAGAACATTGTTCAGCTGAGTCATTCAGATCCAGGATGGTCACCTTGCAAAGAAAGCAAATGTAAAATCGTCAGCCATCTGCAAGTTGAACGGTTTTATTCTGTATTGATTTATTTACTTTTTTCCTGTCAGCCTTTGGGGCCTAGGAACCCAGGTTTGGCTGTGGATCCAGTGGCTGCACCCCAGGCTAGAGTGATCGAAGCTGAGGCAGAGTTACCACGACCTGGGTTCAAGCCCTGTGGCAAAATAAAAATACATATATACATACATACATACATACACACATACATACATACATACATATGTACACTACAAATATTTAAAAATTTATGAGGCTCCTTGGCTTGGACTACACGCCATTTTTTCTGGCAGGCTTGGGATTTGAACTCCGGATCTGGGTAAATCTACAGCACTATGGGGGAAGGGCAAGCTCACTGTGTTGGAAGACAAGAAAGTCAGGCCTGTTCCCAGGGCCTGAATTCAACCCTAGCACTCAAAAAAATAATATCCGTATACATTTTAAATACATGACTTATATTTACTTACAATTGTTCACTGCAGGGGCCGGAAGGTGGCTCAGTAGTAGAGCGCTTGCCTTGAATGCCTGAGGCCCTGGGTTCGATTCCTCAGCACCCCATAAGCAAAAAGAAAAAAGCCGGAAGTGGCCCTGTGGCTCAAGTGGTAGAGTGCTAGCCTTGAGTTGAAGAGCTGAGGGACAGCGCCCAGGCCCAGAGTTCAGGCCCCATGACCAGACCCAAAAACAAATGTTTACTGCATATTGCAGTTAGTGTAGTTAATCATTTTATTTTGTTTTTAATTATTTGTTATGTATTTTAGTGAGTATGATTAGACATATAGTATTTTTTACATCCTATCACATAGGACATAGATTTGCATATATATTGTACATCATACTTGAGGCCCAGGACTTTCATCGGTAAGGAAAACATGTGGGACAAATGGCTTCTTAAACCAGGATTAAGTTTTTGGCAATTCTGTGATTTGAACTCAGGGCCTAGAAGGCTCACTTCATGAATAGGTCAATGTTACCACACCAGTCTGATGCAAGTGAAGTTGTCGCGCAAATTTGAGGACTCAAGTTCACATCCTAGGAGTAGCCAATATATAAACAGATATATGTGTAGACTGAAGTGTGTGTGTGTGTGTATTTACATATGTATATGCATCTATCAATAAATGTATACAAAGACAGACATTTATGTAGATTCTAGTGTATAACTCCATACAAAGTGTGATGTCTATATTATATTTATATAGATACATATATTCTATTGCTACCAATTATTTGGTATAAAATTATGCCTCCATTAATTAATCATGGTAGAAGACTTAATAAAGTATTAATTAAATTAATCAATGATCTATATTTATTGTGTACACTCTTATACTAGAATGACTAGCTAATTAGTGATTCAATTAGTACATCTCAACATTCTATTAATGTTCCTATAGATAGGAACGAGTTTCCTAGGATCTTCAGCCATGTGTAGGTGGCAATCCCAGGATTGAACTAAGGGCCTCTGTGCCTGGATTGGGCTCAGGCTTTGACAGTCCCCCAGCCTTTGGCTATGCAAGGTCACGTAAAATTTTCAAGCCTAGTCACTGTCACCCAGGATGGTTACAGTGCAAAGGAAACAAAGGTAATACTCTTGTGTAAAACTTCCTGGTTTATTCATCCTCCATTTTTGTTGGTTTGATGTTTTTTTTTGCCAGTGATGAGAGTTTAACTCAGGTCCTAGGATCCCTGGGTCATCTGTCGGTGTAAAAGCTGCACCTCAGCTTAGGGTAATCAAGGCTGAGGCAGAGTTAGGACAACCTAATTTGAAGACCCATGCCTGGGCTGGGAAGATGGCTCAGTGGTAGAGAGCTTGCCTTGCATGCCTGAGGCCCTGGGTTCGATTCCTTAGCACCACATAAGCAAAATGAAAAAAGCCGGAAGTGGCACTGTGGCTCAAGTGGTAGAGTGCTAGCCTTGAGCTGAAGAGCTGAGGGACAGCGCCCAGGCCCAGAGTTCAGGCCCCACAACCGGACCCCCCCCAAAAAAAGACCCATGACTGCTCCCCCCAAATGTTAAGACCTTGACTTGGAATTTGGGCCATTTTATCTGCCATACCTGGGATTTGAACTCAGAGGCTGGGTAACTCTATTGTGTTCTGGGTGACATAGGAGCTCACCTGCCTTGAAGAAATAAATTCAGGAACATTTCCCAAGGCATGAATTCCAGGCCCAGGACTGGCAATAATATTTATATACATTTATAATATATATCATATATATGTATGTATTTGCATAGATATTACATATTGTACCTAGGACACAAGATTTTCACAGAAAGGAAAACAGTTCAACATTCGCTTCTTACTCCACCTATTGACTTTGGCACTGCTGAGATTTGAACTCAGGGCCAGGAATGCCCAATTCATCAAGTGGTCAGTAAGCACAGCAGCCTCAAAAAAATTTACTGCCAGGCAGATCCCAGGACCTGACTTCTAGCCCAAGGAGTCGCCAATATATCAATAGATAGGTGTGTAAATTGCTGCAAATATGGAGTTATACACTAGACAGAGAGAGAGAGAGAGAGAGAGAGGGCTGTGGGAGAGAGAGAGATTTATAGGTTTATTCGATTGCATATTTAAATATATAAAAATATTTATAGAATGCGAGATGTCTACATATTACATGTAATATATTGCATGTAACATATTACATGTAATATATTACAAAATTATATGTAATATATTACTTATAATTAATAGGTATTGAATTATGCCTCCATTTAATGATGTATCATGTTTTAAGGCACAATAAAATGCTTCCTTGAGCAAAAGGATCTCAGGGACAACGTCAAGACTCAGGAACTGCCACAAAAAAAAAAGAGCCAGTAACTCCACGTATCTGTGTACATATGCAAGTATTTCTATCAGTTAACATCCAGACTCACTATGAAGAAAGGAACCCAGCTAAGAAATTTGCTTTGAAAAGCATGATTTCATAGCACAGCTTTCAAGACAGTGCATGTTCCAGAGCTCCCCTCACTGTTCCCAGTGTAACCTGAGGGTTTTTCCATACCCCAGGCTACTGGAGGAAGTCTGCTTCATTGTTGGAACAGGCAAAAGCCTTACTCCTGTACAGCTGTGTAACAAACATTTCATCCGGGGCAATTAGTGAGGATTAGTGTGGGTGGGATCTAAAGGCCAGGAGAAAAAGGCCTCTTTTTACCCCAAGCTATCTCTCTCTCCAGTGCTCTGTTTTGACAGGAAGTCTTCATTTGTGCCAATTCCTGTGGCAGGCCAAGTTCCCTGCACTCATCCTGTCTTTGTTGCACTATGTTACAGTGTTGAGACAAACTGCTACAATTAATTAAAGCGTCCTTCTGGCAGACAACGAGGGCCCTGAATCTAATGAAATGATTCATTATTGGCAGTGTTGCCTCCCTAGATTTCCAGAAGCTTGCTAAATCTAAGCAATTGTGCAAAATCACAATGCTTCCCGTCATCTAGGGCTGGTGGAAGCTCATCAGGATTTGAAACCTGTGACCTCTCATAGTTGGCCCCTCGGTGGCTAGGTTTTGGGGTTGAACACAGGGCGAAGGTGCTGACCATGAGTTCAGAGCAGAAGCTCAGTGCTTTCCCATTTGGTGTCACAGCTTCACTGCTGGTCTGTGTGTGTGTGCGTGTGCGTGTGTGTGTGTGTGTGTGTGTGTGTGTGTGTGTGTGTGCATACACCAGTCCTGAAGGATTCAGGACCTGACCACTGTACCTGAGTTTCTCCTGTACAAGGACAGCACTCTACCACTTGAGCCACAGAGCACTTTACCTTTTTTTTCTAGTGATGTGGTACTGAGGATTCAAGCCCTCTACCCCTAAGACATATTCCCAGCACTCCACTTCAGGTTTCTTTTTTCTTATAAGTTGGAGGAGTTGAAGTCTGGGCCTGGGTGCTGTCTCTGAGCTCTTCAGCTCAATCTAGAGCTCTACCACTTGAGCTAAAGAGCCCCTTCAGATTTCTGGTGGTTTATTGGAGATAACCATCTCAAGGAATTTCCCGCTTAGGCTATCTTTGGACTGTGATCCTCAGCTCTCAGCCTCCTGAGTATCTAGGATGACAGGCGTGAGTAACCGGTACCCGGCTTCCACTTCAAGTTTCTAAATGGTGAATAGGACATAATAGCCTCATGGGATAGTTTGGAACCCAGATCATCAGATTTCAGCTTCCTGAGTAGGCTGGATGACAGACCTCAGCTAAGGACACCTAAACTCTGACACTTTACTGCAAGGGGTCGTTGGATCCACGTGGTAGAGTGCTAGCCATGAGCCCAAAATGAAAGTCAGCGCCTAAGCTCTGAGTTCAAGGTACATGATGGGAAAAACTAAACCAAAATAATTGTCTGCAGGAGACAACTCACTAGATTTCAGTACATACATCATTTTGGCCCTGACATGTGGGCATATCTGAGCCTCAACTTTCCCATCTGCACAATCATCTTACTTGTGAAGCTCTTACAAGGACCAGATGAAAGAATGAACCCCGTTTAGGACTAGGCACATAACAACTCATGAAAAACTCATCACATAGCTGTATCCCAAATGCTGTCATTAGAATTAGGGTGCTTTCATCAGTATCACCATTCTTTGAGAAACACATAACAAACCTCAAGAAGTTCACATGTAATGATTTAGAGGGGTGGTTTTTTTGGAGGGAGTCATCCACGTGGATTGCACTCAAAGTTTGGGGGTACTATCCTAAGATGTTTAGCTCAAGCCTAGAGCTCTGCCACTTTGAGCCACAGGTCAGAGTTTCACAGACTTAATGCCAGGGCTGAGTTCTAAACCCACTAGTGTCAGATCTCAGCCCTTGAGTATCTTGGATGACAGGGGTGAGTGAGCCAGCAGCATCTGTTTCGGTGAAGATGAGTTGCAGTGGTTTACCTCTGGCTACGTCAGGTTAGAGGTCACCTGTCAACACCAGACTCCAAGCATGCTCTGTGATGAGGTATTGCAGCTTATCCTTAAATCACTGCAGTCAGAACATGCTATCTTTTTTTTTGGTGCCACTACTAGGATCTTGACTAAAGGTCTAGACACAGTCCCTATGCTTTTATGCTCAAAGCTAGTACTCCACTACTTAAGCGAGACAGCATTAATTGAAAATTAATGTAGTATAATTGTTGTATATAGTTTTATAATATAATCATACACTAGTAATTTATTTGTTACTTTTATAACATTTCATTTGTACGGATGTATATCGGAATGCGCCATAAAATCTCCCACCATTCATTAGTGGCAGTACCAGGATTCGACCTCCAGTCCTAAGTTGCTTCTTTTGGCTATTGCTTCCCTAATAGCCCACCAAACATCAGCAATGCAAGGTCCTGTACACTTTTTGGGCTTTGTCATTTAGACGCAGGATGGCCACAACGCAAAGGGAAAAAACAGTAAAACCACTTCTTGAACTTCTCAGTTGTTTTTTTTTTTTTTTTATTGTGAGAATACCATACAGAGGCGTTACAATTACATGGGCAAGATAACTAGTACATTTCTTATCAAGCACTGTTGACTCCTCTTTGTTTGCCCTTCTCATCTCAGTTTCATCCTTCTCATTTGATTTTTTTTTGCCAGCCCCAAGATTTGAACTCTGGTCCTAGGATCTCAGGGTTGGTTGTGGCAGAGATGCCAAGACCTGAGTTCAAGCCCCATGCTTTGACCAAAATAATAATAACAATAATGCCCTGGCTTGGAATTTGCATCATTTTTCTGGCAGGCCTTTGATTTGAACTCAGGGTCTGGGTAAATCTGTGACACTGTGGATGAAGGGGAAGATCACTGTCATTGAAAACAAGAAATTCAGACCAATTCCCAGAGCCTGAATTGAAGCCCCAGCACTGGAAAAACTAATATTTATATATGAGATCTATTTATATTGCATGGGTTTACAGCATATGACGTTTATTACACTTATTAATTTAGTATTATTACACATATAATGTTTCATTACCTCATATCACCTAGGATATATTTACATATGGATTATATATCACACTGAGATCAAGGACTGTCACAGAGAAGAAAAAAAATGTGTCAAAATTAGCTTCTTACTCGACGAATAAGTTTTTGGCCATGCTGGGATTTCAATTCACAATGCCCAATCCATAAATGGGGTCACAGTCTTAGCAGACCAGCCTGTGGCAAATTGAGCTGCCAGGAAGTTCTGAGGACCTGTGATCAAGCCACAATAGTGCCCAATATATAGATAGACAGAAAGATAGATAGATAAATAGAGAGATAGATGTGAATATATATATATATATATGTGAGTGTGTGTGTATATATGCATATATATACAAAGAGGGAATGTGAAGATATTATATATATATATACATATATAAAACCAATTATTAGTGATTACATTATGCCTCCATTTAATGAAGTATTATGGTTGAATACTTACAAAATCTGTAATTAAAAATTAGTCAATATCCTTCCATTAGGTGCTAGAATGAAAGATATAAATCCAGTAATTTGTGTGTGGCATTCTAAAATAGAATCAAGAATTAACTACAAATTATTACTTTTATAACATTCGATTAGCATTCACATGAATAGGAATGAGTTTGTCAGATTCTCCCTCCATTTGTGGGGGGCAGTCCTAGCATTCGAACTCCAGGCCTGGGTAGTTCCCTTCGAATGCAAACCATTGGAATGGCACTGTGAAGACTTCATATTGTCATGATTAAAAAAGAACAATAAAAAAAGAAAGCCAGGTGTCAGTGTCTTCTAATCAGCAGCTATAATCCTAGCTCCTCAGGAGGCTGAGATGTAGAGAATGCCAGTTTGAATTCAGCTGGGGCAGAAAGTTCCTGTCACTCTTATTTCTAAGAGACCACAGGAAAAAAAATACACACATGGTTGGGGCTGTGTCTCAAGGGCAGAGCACTACCTTTGAGCAAAAGGAGCTCAGGGACATGGCCTAGGCTCATAGTTCAATCCCGGACCTGTCAAAAAAAAAAAAAAGAAAGAAGGCAGTAATTCTATGTCTCTTTGTATTGATGGATGGTGTATGGATGATGGGCATTAGCAGGTTACCCATGCCCAGCCCCCCAACCTGGGCAAGCTGGGACAAGCGCTGAGAAAATAATAAGTCTGAGCCGGCAGCTTGAACAAAGCATCCTTCTCTGCCATTTAAGTAGTGAAGCCCCAAAGGCTTTGCCTGTGCTGGTGTGTGCAACAGGTGCATTAGGTTGTGGGTGAGGTATCCCATCAGGACACCTAGAAGCCAGACACTGCCTCCAGGAAGACCACTCTTCCTAGGCTGTAGGAGTTGTCCAAGGTTCTGGCTCCATATTCTAGATCCCTCTGTAGGATGTGGGGCCTGATGCCTATCACTCATTCATCATTCCTGATTGCCAAGTCTCAGGCTGGTCCCAAATCCTGGGAAAGATAGGAAATAGCCAGTGATTTCTGCGCTGAAAGGGGTTAGCCAATAAATCCCACCCTCATAGCTCCTGTTAGAAGTGAGCCTTGGGCTGTGAATGTGGCTTAGTGGTAGAGTGCTTACCTAGATTCCACGAAGTCCTGGGTTCGATTCCTCAGTACCACAGTAAAAGAAAAAGCCAAAAGTGGCACTGCGACTTAAGTGATAGAGTGCTAGCCTTGAGCAAAAGAAGCTCAGGAACATGCTCAGACTTTGAGTTTAAGCCCCAAGACTGGAAAAATAGGGACCCTGGTGAGACATATTCTTCTGGGACTCAGAGGAAGGCAAGGTTAGAAGTAAGGGGTAAAGGTCAGGTGCTGGGGGCTCACCCCTGTAATCTTAGCTACTCAAGAAGCTGAGATCTGAGGATCAAAATTACAAGCAGGAAAGACTATAATGAGACACTTTTCTCTTATTAAACACCCAAAAAGCCAGAAGTAGAGTTGTGGTTCAAGTACTGGAGTGCTAGCCTTGAGCACAAAAGTTCTGGGATACTGTCAAGGTCATGAATTCAAACCCCCAGACTGGCACAAACACACACACCAAGATAGAACATTTGCCAGTCAGCCTTCACAAGTTCCATCTCTAGCAATTCGATATTTAAAAAAAAAAAAGAGGGATAAAGGAAGGAAAGAGTTGCTCCAGGAGGTGATATAACCAGTGCCAAAATTCCACAGGAGTTCTAAGATGTGGAACAGGACAGAGAGCCTCAGGCAGAAGGTCCATCATGGGCAAAGGTCCTGAGGTATGGTGTAGAGGAGGTCGTGTGGGTAGAATAAAGGTTCTTTGGCTTCAGACAAGTCTGGCAGGACATTCAAGTCTGGGTCAAGGTTTGTACTTGAGTCACAGGTAGGGCAGAGGGTGGGGACCCAGAATGGGGCCCAGGGGGAAGATTAGCTTGGCTTTTCACCATGGACCCCAGCCATTTCCAGTGGCTGGAAGCCTATTTTTCACAGCTCATGACCCTCAGAGGCCTCCTTTGCATGGAGGAGTCAGGGCAAATGCAGGGAAGAACTCTTCCTTTAGAAAAGTTTCTATCAACCAGTGGCTCAACCCCTGTAAATCCTAGCTATTCAGGAGGCTGAGATCAGATATCATGGGTCAAATCCAACTCAGGGGAAGAAAGTTAGTGAGACTCTTTTCTTGCCAATGAACTACCAAAAGATAGAAATGGAAATGTGGCTCAAGTGGTAAAGTGTCAGCCTTTCGAAAAAGTTAAGAAACCAGGGCTCAAACTCTGAGTTCAAGCCCCAGTACTGGCACAGAAAAAAAATAAAGAAAAGCTTTAAGACGCTCCTAGCCCACTGTGGTGAAAGGCCAGATCAGCTCAACGCATGTGGTTCATGCATGTCCTCCTAGATCCTCAGGAAGCTGAGATCAGAGGATTGTGGTTCAAAGCCAGCCCTGGCAAGAAAGTCCAGGAGACTCTGATCTTCAAGGAACCACCAGAAATCTGGAGGAGGTGCTGTGGATCAAGTGGTAAGCTGGAGAGCTGAGCTACAGTGCCCAGGCCCAGAGTTTGAGCCCCTTGACAAACACCTGTTTGGAGCTCACTCTGTGGCTCTAGGCAGAGTGCTTTCCAATGGGACTCTGAGGGTCGGGTCTCCCAATGTCTAGGTGTCTTTGGCGGCCTTTGCGTATGGAACAGGCCACAGTATCGAGAAGGGTCCCGCCTTGGGGCATGGAGGTCATCAGCCGGGTCCATCAGAATGGCATCAGTCATGGATGCAGTGTGCATCTGAACAGTAAACCGACATTTCAGACCACGGTTCTGGGCCAGGAGGGCCAGGAGCTGCAAGATGGTACAGCAGGTAATGCCCACTCCTGCGGGTATCACAAGTTTGTGACTCTGTCAGCCACACCTTGGGCAGGTGTTGAGGTGGGCTCATGAAAGACTTGTAGGCTCAGGTATCCACAGCTGGCTGGCTGATGCTTGTAGCAGTCTCTATCCCAGGAGTCCCAGGGCTCAGAGCCCTGCTTTCCTCTCCACTGCTTTTGGAACAGATGAAGATCTGCAATCTTGGACTGACTACAAAGGAGCATCCATAGTGTCCTTCCGTTGGTCCTGTGGCCCCGTGCACAGATGGAGGGGCAGATTCCATGGAACTTACTGCCATGGCCCAGACCCACTCAGCCCAAGAAGGTCTTAGGGACAAAGCACTTGATCTACTTTGAGAGTTTACTAAGACTATGACTATGCCTCAGGACTGCCCCCAGTTCTAGCTCAGCTCGTGTGTGTGTGTGTATGTGTGTGTGTGTCTGTGTCTGTGTCTGTGTCTTTGTATGTGTGTCTCTGTGTGTGTGAGCATGTGCGTGTGTGCACGCACACCCATGCATCTTGGTGCTAGGGCTTGAACTCAAGGTCTGGGCTCTGTCCCTCAGTTTTTTCGTTCAAGGCTACCACTCTACTACTTAAGCCACAGCTTTTCTTCTAGCTTTTGGGTGGTTATTTGCAGAAGAGAAGTCTCACACACTTTTCTAGCTGGACTGGCTCTGAATGGTAATCCTCACATCTCAGTCTCCTGAGGAGCTAGGAATAGGACATCATCAGCTATTAGCATCTGGCCACACTTTCCTTCTTGACTAAAACAGAGTACCTCTCTCCAAGCCGAGTACCCATCTGCAGCTACCCCTCCTAACCCAGGCTTCAGAGGAAACATTCCCTTCCCAGAAGACAAAGAAATAGGAACAATTTGGAGCTTTATGTTCTCCACACAGTCAGGGGCTGCTGGGAGCTGATGTGGAGGTCAGAGGATCTAGGCCAGGGCAAGCAGACAATGTGTTAGAACAGAAGAGAGTATGAGAAGACATCTTTGTAGCTGGATGCCAGTGGCTCATGTCTATAATCCTAGCTACTCAAGAGTGACACCTGAGGATCAATCAAGATTCAAAGCTAGCCTGGGTATACTCTTCTCTCCAATGAATCACCAAAAAGCTGGGAAGCAGAGATACACTAGTTCAAGTGGTACAGCACCAACCTTGTACAAAGAAGCTAAAGGATACCACCTAGGCTTTGAGTTCAAGCCCTGGAAAACACAAACACACACACACACACACACACACACACACACACACACTTACATGTGCACATACACACACCTACACACGGTAACATCCTTAGCAGTTGCCAATGGCTCATACCAGCAACCCCAGCTACTCAGAGGCTGAGCTCTTAAGATGGCAGCTTGAAGCCAGCCCAGGCAGGAAAGTCCACGAGACTCTTCTCTCCACTAAACTACTAAAAAAGATGAAAGGTGAGCTGTAGCTCAAGTGGTAGCGTGTTAGCTCAGGGACAGTGCCTAAGCCCTGAGTTCCAGATCTGAGATGTTTTTCTTAATAGACACCCTTTGCCATCCCCATCCCCACAGGCCATATATCCAGATTTTGGTTATCCTAGATCTCACTTCCACTCCTGCCACGTCCACAGCACTGCCACAAAAGGTAGTGTGTGGCCAACACTGGATTAAGAAGTGAACATACACAAGGGGGGCATAGCCAGGTCAAGGCTAATGCCCCAGAACATTGAGGTATTGGCCATAACAGTCTCTCATCCCCCAGTTCTGTAGCCCTGGAATCTAAAATCTGTGCTTCTGTGTTCTGGGCATCCAGAATAGTCTAGAAGGACCTAGAGAGGCCCAGCTGGGGCCGGAAGATAGACTTTCCTGTGGTAAGGTACATTGACATTTCCTAGACACTGACAGATACTTCCAAGCCACCTTGGGCCTCACCTCCCATGTAGCCCTGGAAGATCCTTGGTTGGGCGGCCTTCAGTCAGCTTTCATGCTTGAGTTGTCCAGAGCCACAGGCAACCACCCTTTCCCCACTCCACTACCAGCCTTCAGGAAGGGACATGCAGCCAGAGGCCCAAAGAAAAGGATTTGGGCCCCAAAGAAAAGCTGAAATATGCAGGTCTCTGGCAATTTAAGACTCATTGTAGACCCTGATAAGGGGCTAAAGGCAAGGCAAACTTGTGCACAGCAACTGTGCAGGAGGGGCACCATGTGAGGTCAGAAAGAGGCAAACAGGCACCAATGAAAGGGGACAGAAAAAAATGATGGAAAAATACACACACACACACACACACACACACACACATCACATGGGTAGCCCAAGGCCTCAGCAGTCCCTGAGCATCAGAATACCCCAACCCTTGAGAAGATGGCACTACCATCCTCAGACCAACTATAGACAAAACTCAGAGCTTCTCATATGTCTGGAATGGCTCATAACAGAGCATGCCATTTCCTACTGTACATACCGCTACGTAGAAAACTCAGCTACCTTATTTTTGGTTGTTGGTTATGGGGTTTGAACTTTGGGCTTGTGCGCAGTCCCTCAGCTCTTCAGTTGAAGGTGCATGCTCTACCACTGGAGCCACAGCGCCACTTCCGGTTTTCTGGTAGTTCACTGGAGAAAAAGTCTCACAGATTTTCCTGCCCGAGCTGGCTTTGAAACTGGATCCTCAGAGCTCAGCCTCCTGAGTAACTAGGATGACAGTTGTGAGCCACTGGCAATGCCTGGTTTCAGCCACCTTCTCACACCCAGAGGAAACCCACCTTGTCAGGCCACAAACCACATGCAGCCCTTCCCTTCAGACTTTGACACCAGCGTACAAAACCATTCTTCCATGGATGGGGAGAATATAATTGACACTACCCTCCCACCCCTATTCCCATTCGCCCACTCCCTGCCTAAGAAAGGCCAAGACCTCTGGAGTTCTTGGTAAGGCAAAGCCCATCATGCTGTAACTTCAACCTTGGGCAAAACTGGGGAGTTCTTAGAAATGTCTGTACCCTGAGGCCAGCACCTTGTCTCCCAACCACAGCAACCCCACTCCTTAACCATCTCTTGCAGGCAAGGGGTGTCTTTCTTTTTTGGATTTTTGTTTTTTGTTTTTGTTTTTGTTTTGGTTGAGGGGCTTAAACTCAGGGCTTGGGTACTGTCCCTGATGATGATTTTTGCTCAAGGCCAGTACTCTACCATTTGAACCATGGTGCCACTTCTGGTTGGAGATTGGAGATGAGACTCCCCTGGGACGTTCCTGCCTGTGTTGGGGAAACAAGATACTCCTGAGTAGCCAGGATGATAGGTATGAGTCATCGGAGCATGGTTTATGGTGTCTCATTCTTTAGAATTTCCAACTAGTCCTCCTCTAGACACTCCAACCTAGTCACTCCTCTAGATCCCTTAGGGACAGCAAAGGGAGGCTCAGAATCTGGGTAGGGCCATAGGCATTAAAGTGCCCCTACCATATCACTACCTCTCTATAACCTCCCAACCGCCTCCTCTGGAAGGCATGGTGATATGGGGCAGATCAGACCCACTAGGATTTCTGGCCTGTATCCCCCTGCCCCACTCAACCGGTATCTGAGGATTTCTGTGGCCAGCTGCTCCATGTCCTGGTGGAAGATGTTGGGAGGTTTGCTGATAACTGGGTCCAGGAGATGCCAGGGCAGAAGGAGTGTCCAGCTTCCCTCTGTCAAAGAAGGCGACACATAAAATGGATGGATCTACTAAGAGCTACAGGGCATAGCCATCCACCTGTCACCAAGAACCCTTGGAGTGCTGTTTTATGTTGACAGTCCTGGGGCTTGACCTCGGGGCTTAGGTGTTGTACCCAAGCTTCTTTTGCTCCAGGCCAGTGCTCTTCCACCTGAGCCATGGTGCCACTTCCAGCTTTTTCTGTGTATGTGGAAACTAGGAATTGAACCCAGGGTTTCCTGTGCGCAAGGCAAGCCCACTACTGCAAAGACACAATCCCAACCCTGGATAGCTCTTCTTCTGTAACCACTCGGGCGTGTCTCAGGACAGTCCTGCACATCTGTACCGAGTTTCTCAGCAGCAGCTCTGGCTTGAAGTGAACATGCTCTTCTATGTTGTTCTTTATGTACAGCATCTTTGCTCTGTGTGCTTCCTGTCAGATACTCCTAGTTAAGCAAGACCCCTTTTCAAGTGCTGCTTCTAAGAATCCTGCTCCAATCACCCTGGCAGAGTGGGGTCCTCGCTGCTCTGCAGGCTGTTGGCCTTCTCACACTCTCCCTTCCTGCTGGTGTGGGTTGAAAGCACATGAAGGGGAAGGCCTGGTTTCAACCACCCAATTTTTGAAAGCTCTGATACACTAACCAGGGCCCAGTGCTGTATCACACTCCTTGAGAGGACAGTGGAGGCCCAAGCAGTCTGGGGGCAACAAGATGGGTCCATTTCTTTGTGTGGGCTTGAACTGAGGATCTGGGAGCTGCGTCTCTGAGTTTTTGTACTCAAGGCTGGTGCTTTACCACTTAAGCCACAGCTCCACTTCTGACTTTTTGGTGGTTCCATGGAGAGAAGAGTCTCACCAGCTTTCCAGCTTATGGCTGGCTTCAATCTTTGATCCTCAGATGTCTGCCTCCCAAGTAGCCAGGATGTCAGGTGTGAGCCTGAGCCAGAGGTGATGGGCACCAGAGCCTTTCTTTTGAGCTTCTGTTTATCTCATGTCAACTAGCAAGCCCTAGTTAAAATACTTAGTTACAAGAAATCAAGTTCCTCTCCTAGGTCAGTAAATCCAAGGAGATGAAGTGTCTTTGGAAAAGACACTGAGTTGGCCTGGGTGAGTATGGGTATATGTGTGTGTGTGTGTGTGTGTGTGTGTGTGTGTGTGTGTAAGTTTCAGGGATACCTACCCTATTTCTCCGGTGCCTCATCCTCCCAGTGGTGAATACATCCAGGATCCCCACCCCAAGGAAGGCGGGTAGGGGAGGGTACATGAGGTCACATTGAGTGGAATGATATGAATTCTATCCTGCAACTGAAGCCTGGAGAGATAATGGAGAGGAGAAGTTTAGAAGAACATCAAGAGAAGCCCATTACCTTTGGATACAAGTACCAGAGAGAAGACTGAATCCATCCTTTTTGGTAGTAAGGTAACTGATGCCCACTATTCATTTATTTCATTATTTTTTTGTGAGTCCTAGGGCTTGGATTCAGGGCCTGAATGTCATTCCTGAGCTTCTTTTACTCAAGGCTGAGGCTCTAACACTTGAGCCACAGCACCAAATCTGGCTTTTTGTGTGTGTGTGGGGGGGGTGGTTGTTGGTTTATGGGAGATAAGAATCTCACAGACTCTCCTGCCTGGACTGGCTTTGTGTCACGTGCATCAGATGTCAGCCTCCCCAATAACCCGGTCAGGTGCAGGAACCACTGGCACCTGACCACCACCATCCATTTATAATCCCCTAGGGCCAGTGCTGGACCACCTGCACTGCACCCCCTTGTTGTGCGTGGGAAGCAGACATGGGTGGGTTTGATACTTCAACAGCCTACATACCTTTGAGCATTGTTCCAGGTCAGTCTGATGGCGGCTTCCTCGTCATACACAGCAATGACTTGGCTCTGTCACAAGAAGAAATGTCCCCCAGGAGGTGTCAGTTCTGGGGTCTTTCCTCTTCACACCCCCCACCCACTCCCCAAAACGACATCCCAGCAAAGCGATATAGGCATAGAGTGAATTCATTTTCTTACAACCAGGGTCTGGCCAGAAAGGTAGCAGTGAGGAATCCCGATCCAGACCAGCCTGAGCATATGTTGAGACTCTATCTAGGAAATGCCCAAGACAGAAAGTCTTGGCTCACATGTTAGAAGACCTGACTGGCAAGTCTAAAGCCTTGAATTCAAACTGTAATATACCAAAAAGAATAAGAGGTCCTGGTGCCAGAGGCTCATGCCAATAATCCTAGTTATTCAGGAGGCTGAGATCTGAAGATCACAGGTCAACATTTAAAATACGGTTGGCCTCGACCATCAAACATCATGATAAGACCCAAAGTCTGAACCATGAAAGTGCGCTCCATATTAACAGGGCTCTCATCCTTACTAAGCGCTGGCCGTGCTCTCTGTCCCCCTGGGGAGCCACCCCCTGCGGGCCCCATCCCCAGGTCCTCCCAAGCTCCTTCTGCCACCAACCATGCCCAAGGGAGTATGCCACGCCTATTCCAGTGGAGTCTGCTTAGCATGGAACATCTGCTATCTGATCTGAGAGTGGGGCTTCAAAGAGGCCTACGTCCTGGAAAGTCTGGCAAGCCCCTTGGAAAGATGTGTTCCTGTTCCTGTTTCTCTTTTCTTCGCTGCATAGGAGTGCCCATTATTCTTTTACTGTTCCTGCTGCTTGTTCTACTTACTCATGTTCAACATTCTCTTATTCAGGGCTCTTTCTTGGAAGTGATGATGACTCCAACATCCGATGAGTGTCCTGAGAATATGACTAATCCACCAGATTTAAGTGCTATGCTGAAAGCCCCTCTTATGGAGGCTATTAAACAAATCATAAGTGAAAATAAAAGCATTGGGGGTTTTATGACTTCACTTCAGCAGAAGGAATTGTTTGTAAGAGATTTACAAGAAGCTGTAGGCACGGCTAGAGCAGAAAGAGTGTATAGCTATTGGAGACTTCCCTTTAGTCCTGAAGTATCTACAGTAGATATCCTGTAGATAAGAAAGATGTAGAGGGATATTTAGACCAAAAACTAAATAAGGTTCCTAAAAGATTGGTGGATGGAAGATGGCAGTGGCTTATTAGGGGATGCTGGTGGGATCCTGCCTTATCAAGAGGGCCTCAAAGACTTCCCCCAGATCCATAGCCTTTTACAGGTGTGTATGATAAGGATGGCAACCATTGGGAAAATTACTTAGGAGGAAGAATTTCCTATTACTCTCTTCCATTTACTGAGAGACTTGCTAGATCTAGGACTCCTTGGTGCTTACTATCAAAAAGAACAAGGAAGATCTTATGAGACAGTTAAGGCCTCTATGGAGAAGAGTAAATGATTATGTGAAAGGGTTACAGAGAAGACACTATGAGCCTGAATTTGATGTATGGCCAGATTTAGCTAAGTATACTGAATATCATGATTTTTGCCAACAAATTGGGGACCTTCTAAAGAATGGCAAAGAAGCACAATTGCTTAGAAAAGATTTGAAATGCATAAAGTACAAAACTAAGCAGAAGTAAAAATAAAATACTAGAGTTTATGCCTTTATGTCTAACACCTTGCTCACATGCTCTTGTTAATGGTTAATATGTGATAAGCATCTCAAAACCGATTTACTTTGCTATTCTTATGGGGTTGATAAGGTAAAGCCAGGAACAAGTGCCTATCGTCATAGATCATCATCCAAGAACAAGATCAGGCAACCAGCTGGTGACCACCCAAAGCCTTGCAACAAATTGTGTAACCTTTTGCCCTTTCTCATGGAGACTTTTTTCTATAAAAGATTGTCATCCTCTGCAATAAATCGCACTCAGCATTCACTCCTCTTGTGTGTGAGTTGTCTGTTTGCTATCTCCCTACCTGTTCCAGTTACCCCTACTAGGTGTCCTCCGCCGTCCCAACAGAGCCGGTCCGCGGCACAAGTAGACATCTCCAGGGCACACAGATCCCTTGGTCTTATAATTTAAGTGCTGAGTCCCCATTAAGCATCTCACCCTTCCAGGTCCCCAGACCTCAGCCACAAAGCCCATGTACCCCCAAAGAAAGCAAGCTGAAGTTACCAAAGGGTCCAGTGCTCCTTGTTACAGTCCACTTCTACACTCACACACACACACAAACACACACACACACACACACACACACACACACACACAACCTGCAGGGGTGGTTCATGTTTGTCTTCCTTGCTACTCAGGAGGCTGAGGTTTGAAGATCAGGGTTCAAAGCCAGCCCATTCTGGAACGAATGTGAGGCTCTTATCTATAGTGAACCACCAAAAAGCCAGAGGTGGAGCTATGGCTCAAGTGTCAGAGCAATAGCTTTGAGCACAGAAGCTCAGGAACAGCACCTAGACCCTGAGTTCAAGGCCCAGGTCTTCTAACACCAAACACACACAGACACAGACATAGACACAGACAAAGACACAGACACAGACACACACACACACACACGCACACACATACACACACACACGGACAGCCCAAGGCTTCAGCAGTCCCTGAGAACAGAACCATGGACTGTCTCCATTAGGATCACATCCTACCCTCAAGAAGGTGGCACTACCGACATTAGACCCACTATAGAAAAACCAGTAAGCCTCACACATATCTGGAATGTCTCATAGTCCAACATGGCAGTTCCTACTGTCCACACTGCTATGCGGAAAACTTAGCCTCCCCTTATTTTGTAGTTGGTCATGGGGTTTGAACTCCCGGCCAGGGTGCTGTCCCTCAGCTCTTCAGCTGAAGGTGAGCAATATCCCACTTGCGCCACAGCGCCAAATCCTGTTCTCTGGTGGTCCATTGGACATCAAGTCTCACAGACTTTTCTTCCCAAGCTGGCTTGGAACCATGGTCTTCACATCTCAGCCTTCTGAGTAGCTAGGATGACAGTTGTGAGCCACCAGCGGCTTCCGGCTTCAGCCAACTTCACATACCCAGAGGAAACCCATCCTCGTCAGGCCACACACTTCTTGCAACCCTTAACTTCAGACTTTGTCACCCAGCATCCAAATCCATCCTTCAACGGAGAGAATACAGACACAATAATCCCACCCCTGCACCCATTTGTCCACTCCCTTCCTGCCACAGGCCAAGTCCTCTTGAAGCTCTGGCTTCAAACTGGGGTAAACTTGGGGAGTTCTTAAAAATGTCTGTACAGTGATGCCAGCACCTGGTCTCCCAAACACAGCACCCTCCCCCAACCCCCCCCGCCACACCTCCACCATCCTTTGCAGGCAAAGATGGTTTGCTTTCTTTTTTTTTTCAGTTGTGGGGCTTGAATTTTGGGCCTGCGTGCTGTCCCTGAGCTCTTCAACTCAAGACAAGCATTCTACTACTTGAGCCACAGAACCACTTGCAGTTTTCAGGTGGTCCATTGGAGATGAGTCTCAGGGTCTTTCCTCCCCATGATAGCTTTGAACCGTGATCCTCAGATCTCAGCTTCTGAGTACCTAGGATGACAGCCATGAGCTACTGGCACCTGGCCAAAGATAATTTTCCATCCTTTTCATCCTCTCCCCTCAGGAGACAGATCTGAGGACTACAGTTGGATTCCACCCTTGGCAGCAAAGTCCATTAGAACTCTTTTTCTACAATTAAACACCCAAAAAAGCTGGAAGTGAAGCTTTGGCTCAAATGGTAGAGTGCTAGCTTTAAACATCAAAGACAAGGGATAAGATCCGGTCCTTAGTTTCAAGTTTTTTCTAGCAAAGACCCACCCAAGAAAGGGAAGCAGGTTGGCACACGGGAGCTCAAAGTTCACACATAATACTCACGACTCCCAGAACAGACCCCATCCGGCTCTGATTCTCTAGATTCTATGTCCTATATCAGGGCAGTCTTAGATGGGACTGACCATGCACCAAGTTAGGACATTCAAGTACAATCTCATATTGAGTATCCTCTGACCTTATCAAAGACTCAGGATCTCTCACTGTCCTGCCTTGACACTGGGCAGCAAGGTGAGTTCTAGTTATCCAACCACAGGATGTGAATATGAAAGTATTTCTCGGCCAAGGGACTCCAACTGGGGGGTGTTAGGTCCCTCTCTCTCTGGAAGGAGAAAAGTGCTGGTCCATCCCAGGAATGTTCTTAGGTTGTGAGTATCCTCAAAGAAACAACCCTGCTCAGAGCCCAGTGCCTCTTGTTTTCCCAACAGCCTCAACCCAAGCCTGCCCCACCTTCAGTCAGCCCTCTCTGAATCCCAGAATGCCATGTAGACTAAAGGTTGAGCCAGCAGAGACCCACCTCTGCCCCTGAGAATGGCAGTCACGTGGTCCTAGTGCCCCCTAGAGCAAGTCTCGAAGTCACTCGGGTCCCGACTCCTGTCCTCATTCCCTGGCTGTCCTGTGCCAGTGGTCCACTTACCTCTGTCTCTGGTGGAGGAATGAACACCGGGGGTGTCATCTTCTGATTGAGCCATGGAAAGTCCCAGTCCCCAAGGATGTACTGCACAGGCATCCTGCAGTGGACAACAGCCAGGCAGTCAATGGTGAACCCAAGGTTCCAGGACTCTTAATAGAAGTGTGGCTGGGTCTATGTTGTTAGGAGAGGTCATGGCTTCAATGTCCTGACACACCTGACCTGGGATCGTCCTACTTCTTCATATTCCTGATTATGCCTTGCCCCGCTCTTGACACTCCCTCACCCCAACACCTCCCTAGCCCTTAGACAATTTCTTATTATCTGACCAGGAAATAGACTTGCTAGGGCCGGGATAATTGAAACCTGGTTACACACCCTGAGCCCTAGGTCCTTCCTGAGGCTGCTTCCCCCTGCAGTTGGTGACCACACAGCTCCTGGATGTCATGAAGTTGTTGAAGGGTCAGTGGCTTAGTCCTACATACTGGCTTTAGGCTCTGAAATGTTACCCACAGAGATTGTGAGTGGTTGGCTCCCTTGATCCAAGGACTCCAACCAAAGCTCGCATGCTCCCTTCTTCCTTCCTTTCCTCTTTTTTTTCCCTTCGTCCTTCCCTCCTCTCTCTCTGTTTCCTTTCTTTGTCTCACTCCTGGCCTTGAATTAGGAGCCTTGGTGCTGTCCCTGAGCCTTTTTACTCAAGGCGACCAGTCTAAGGCTTGAGGTACACATCCATTTCTGGCATTTTCTTTTTGGTTGTTAGTTGGAGATAAGAGTCTTACAGTCTTTCCTGCCTGGGCCTTAAGCTTTGATCCTCCCATATCAGCCTCCTAAGTAGCTAGCATGACAGGCATGAAGCACCAGCATCCAGTTCAAACCAAGGTTTCTTTATGTGCCGTGGAACCAGCACTGGAACCTTTCATCATCTATGACAACCCTCACCCCTTCAAGCATGGCTCACACTGTAACTATTTGTTGGATAACTAAATGAGCATCTGTCTATGAGCATACTACAGAAAAGTCCCATCCAATTCATGTAAGCATCCTGGGGCTGGGGGGGGGGGCGAGGCAAAGCCTGATGTAGCTCTCCCACAGTTCTCCCTCTTCCCTCTTCCCACCCTCCTGGTGCCACCGCACTTAACTGTTTTGGCTCCCAGGATGTGAGCCACGATGTTCTCGCTGGATTCTGGGGCCACTGGGATGCCTATCTTCCCAAAGATCTCTGTCCAGTGGCTGACCAACTCTGTGGCACTCAATTCCCCCTCAGGTGTGAACAAGGTTGCCATGAGCTAAACCCCTGGCTCAAGTGGCCTCCTTTCCTCTCTGTGGGACCAGACAGGATGGCCCACTATATCTGGCCCCCAAGTTGCATGGTACAGAGAAAGGATTCTCGAGGCATCCCGGGTTCCACTTCAGGTGCTGAAAATCATCTCTGCTCACAGCAGGCAGGCTGGGGATGGCAAGGTCACTCTCTGCTCCCCATGACATCCTCAACTGTGGTGGTCACCCTAGAGAGAGCTGTAGAAGAATCAGCAGCTGCCAGAGAAAGGCAGTCAAGGCAAGACATTCATAGCAGGAGACCATCTGGCTTGGGAACTCTGCCTGTGCCTCTTTTAACGTCACTGTTTGACCGCTGAATTGGTTCATCTAATTTAACCCATGAACCCAGGCATTATTGGAAATTGCCAGCTTCAAGAAAAAAAAATAACCTGGAAAAGGTGGCATTTCACTTGTCCCAATCAAACTTAAACGGTTCCAAAGTCAGTGGTCCCCTTTTCCTTCCAAGCAGCCTACAGCAGGTTACAGAAACTGGCATTCAGAGAGCCCACGCTAACTGCCACGGTATGATACCGAGCAGGCTCCAGGAGGGGAAACTTGCCTACCACTGTCCAGCTGGAAACGGCCCAGGTGGGACACAGATTGGAGACTGCAGGACTCCAGGGAGGACTACACACGGATGCACTGCCCCAGGAGGGAATCCACGCCCTCAGTGGGGGCCCAGAGCCCCCTGCCCAGATGCCCACAGACACCGTCAATGCCCTGGGTAAGGTTCTCCTCTCATCCTTGATTGTGGTGAAGCATCTGCCATGTTACACCATTCACCACTTCCCAGACACTCCTAGCTTCACAGCCCCTGCCCTACTCCCACCCATCTCGTTCCTTAATTATGTTTGGCAGACACATTCCCAACCTTGAATTAACTCCAACTATACACATGAGAGCAGAGTGTCTGGCTGGAAGAGTGCAGCTGTGGTCACACTGGCCTCACAAGCCTTCTGGCTGAAGACAGGACAGGTGTCCACTCTGTTCTGTGGTTTACACAGGCCTCCTAGGGTGTCCCATACAAGTCCAGCAGGTACTGTGGGCTGCAAGAAAGGGGAAGAGGGAGGTGGAAAGAGGTGGAAAGTCACATATACTGAAACCTTCCCCAAAGGAGCCATGAAATGGTGAAGGAGAAAACAAAACTTGTGGCTGGGCTCATACTGGGCATTATGAAAAAAGAACAACAAATACACACATACACACAAATAAACTGCTTTTGCTCTTTTTAGATATGGTGACTTAAATATATTTTCATTTTTCTCATCTCCTAATATCCCAACACACACACACACACACACACACACACACACACACACACACACACACACACACACACAAATCCAAATGGGTCACACAAGACTCACCATGCAGCACCTGCAATTTGCCAACTGATCACTGACCTGAGCACAGACAGGCTGTACGAGGAGAAAGATGATCGATATCTCCCTCCCTCCCTCCCTCCCCCTCCCTCTCTCTGTCTCTGTCTCTGTCTCTCTCTCTCATATACACATACACACATACACACACACACACACACACACACACACACACAGACTCAGAGAAGTGCCTCTCCTGAGTTTGTTGGTTCCTCATCTGGGCAATGTACAAGCTCGAGCATGGCAGTTCCCTTGTCAGAACCAGGGGCTCCCACCCAAGGGGAACACTGCTCTTATAATGCAGAACCACCCTGCCTCTTCCTTTACCCAGGGCCAGACCTTTCCATTGGGAACAACCAGCCTTGATCCCCATTCACCAAAACCCTAGGCCCGGACACTGGGTCAAGGAATCCAGAGACATGATTCCTCAGAACCCGGAGAGAAAACACAACAGGCAGTCCTGGTGCCTCCAGAGAAGTGTCTGACTTGGGGTGGGAGCGTTGTTGGGGAATTTGATGGGGTCATAAAGGCTACATACATGGATGGACTCCCTACTTCCAGCCTAGATGCTTCTGGGCTAATTGGCGGATTCTTGAGGAGGACTAGGAGACCAGAAGGACCAGGAGCACCAGCAGAAGCAGGCAGAGCTGGGAAACGTGATCACCCTCTGAGTACTGTTGACAGCTGGGGGGGGGGGGAACAGGACAGGTGTATGTGTGTCAGAGGAGGTGTGTTCATCCCAGATAGTCACCTTCTGACCTCCAGTGCCTTCACCTCCCTAGTGGGTTCTTCTGGGACCTCATCAGGTGAAAGGGTGACCTAGCACAGAAGACAAGGGCTCAAACAGCAAGGGGGGCCTATCTCCTGCATCCAACACCCCCCACCCCCAGCAAAAAGGAAAAGAGCCAAGAAGGCAGGTGTGGAGGTGCTCCTCCCCACATCTGACTAAAGTCACTAGGTTCCCACCTGGGAGAGGAAAGGTGCAGATGTGGCTTTTACTGCTCTAGGCCAGGGGTTCTGTGGTGCCCCTTCCTCACTGTATCTGACCTTTTCCTGTATCTGCCCTTTTCCTGGGACACTGGCCCCTAGGAATGGGGGTGGGATCCTTGGGGCAACACCCACCCCCCTCTCCTGGGCGCATTTGTGGCAGAGCCAGGGTGGACTGTGGGGTGCAGGGGAGGTGCGGGCAGGATGGAGAGAGGAGACAGGAGGCGAGGGTCCGGGTCTGTGGGGGAGGAGGAAGGAGGGGGTCAGGGGGTTCGCCTGGTGCAGGAGTCGCCAGGTGTGGTCCCATAGAGCGGCCACTCATGTGTGCTGCTGGGAGAAGCTGTAGGCGATGGCTCTGGGTGCACCCAGGCCCAGAATGCAAGGACCAGGGGCAGGGACTGGGTCGGGGCCTCATGCCAGGCAGGGACCCACCATTTCTGCTGGGCAACTGCGAAAGGGGTCTCGGATCAGATCAGGCAGAGCCATGTTTGAAACGCTGCTCTGCTGGGAGGTGGAAGGGGCATCTGCCGGCGTCTGTGCTTGCTGCCACCCCTGCCTCAGCTGCCATCACCAGCACCACCTCCGTCTCAGCTGCCTGCTTCCATTGCCTCCACCACCGAAGCCACCGCCGTGCTTCCCGTGCCAGGACCTCAGATTCAGGGCAGCCATGGCTGCCGTGCCCCCGTGGGGCTGCCCGCAGTGATGTGCCTGCCTTGCTGGCTCCAGGTGCTCTGTGCTCCTGTTCAGGACTGCGCTTTGATGGCAGCGACCACCAGCCTCTGGAACAGCTTCCCCTCATGCTTGTGCTTGCTCTTCTGTCTGCTTTCTCTCTCTCTGCCCCCACTCCACTCCTGGGCCACCACACAGGCCTGCCTGCTCCCCCCCATCACTGCCACCACAGTGTATCCCAGGGCCCCTCCCCCTCCTCCACTTGGCCATGCCCACTCCTCCCCTAGGCCATGCCCCCCACCCCTAGCTGCAATCACAACCCTGACTGGGCTCTAAGGCTTCCAGGCCATGGCAATTGCAGCATCACCTCAGCTCAGCACTCTCCCCCAACCCCAGTACCTGCCCCAGGGATCGAATCTCCCCTCAGCTCCACCCCTGGAGAAGATTCTTCTCCATCCCCCTTCACTCCCACACACTAAGAAGGTGCATGGTGACCCTTGTGTATGTGTATGTGTGTGTGTGTGTGTGTGTGTGTATGTGTGTGTGTGTGTGTGTGTGTGTGTGTGTGTGTGTGTGTGTGTGTGTATGTGATGTTGGGGATAACTACCTCTCAAGGACTCAGAACATAGCACTCTTTGGGATGACACACAGCACTCTTCCAAAAACAGCGCAAAGCACCCTGTGTAGAGTACTCAGCACACAACACCCTTTGAAGGAGGGAGTCCATAGCTTGCAGCGTAAAGGACTCAGCACATTGCATGCTTTGAAAAACTCAGCACATAACAACTTTCCCAGGGGCTCATTACATAGCACCTTCTGTGATAAGACTCCACACAGCCCTTTGGAAGGCTGAGTAAAAAGCACCCTTTGTAAACCACTCATTGCATAGCACCCTTCAAAGAAAGAACATAGAAGAATTTTGAAGGTTTCCGCACATACCACACTATGGCAGGACTCAGCACATACCACACTGTGGAAGCACTCAGCACACAGCACCGTTTGAAGGACAATACAGAGCACCCTGTGAAAAGGACTCAGCACACAGCACTCAAAAAACACACCTCATCCCTCTCTTCTCAAGGGCACAGCACATATTAGGACCCTTTTGGATGAATTAGCACACCACACCTTTTGAAGGACTCAGCATACAGTATATTGTGTAATGGAGCCAGCACACAGCACCCTTTGAAAAACTCAGCACGGCCCACTCTTTTCAGGGACTCAGCACATAGCAACCTATGGGATGACTCAGCAAACAGCACCTTTTTGAGGACTCAGCACATAGCTGTATGTCAAAGGTTCAGCATTCATTAGAATTAGGGTGCTTTCTTCAGTATCCCCATTCTTCAGAAACACTTGACAAATCCTACTAGTTCACATTTAGCCAACCTGTGTTTTATGGGGGAGGGTCAGCTGGGGGTCTTGAACTCAAAGTTTGGGGGCCCTATCCCTGAGCTCTTTGGTTCAAGGCTAGAGCTCTACCACTTGGAGGCACAGCTCCAATTTTGTTTTTTTGGGTTGTTCTTTGACAGGTCTTATGGTGATAAGGAAGGCCAAGTTGGGGTGTCTGTGTGCAAAGGCTCTTAGCTCAGCCTGGAGCTGACCTCTCTCTTCCTGGTGCTCCTGGGAAGCTGGGCCTCATGGAGCTCTCTTGGCCTAGGGTGGAAAAGACCTGCTCTGGTATCAGCAATCAGGGTGAACAAAAGTCAGCTTGGCCCTGGTCACTTCTCAAAATTGAACTCTAGAGGACAATGGCACGGGGCTGCATATCCCGCATCGGGCCACCAGGGGGCAGGAGTGGCCCACCCTAGGGATTGTACCTGAGAGTTGAGTTTACTCTTGCTTCCCTGGGGTCTCCATCATGCTTCCAAGTCACCCTGGACAGGAAAATCCTTGAGACACTTACCTACAATTAACAATCAAAAAGCAAGTGGGGAAGATGGCGACGGGGCAGTAGGGAAACGCCACAGCTCTCTCCAACCAAAAAGAGAGTTCGAGTTCCAACCTTTAATTTCCCCAAGAGACCGACAACAACAAAAAGACGAACACTCAGAGAAAAACCAGAGGTGGAAAATAACAAAAAAAAGAAAGAGAGGAAAAGAAGAATTTCAGAACAGAGAAGAGCGAAGACCCCTCCCCCAACCTTTACTGGCCGCGCGGCAGTGCGCCAAGCCGCCGGCCAGCCGGCCCGGCGGGGGCTGCCGGAGCCACAGAGACACAGGGGGCTGCTTGCAGATCACCAGGTACCGGATTGCAGAACAGCGGATCGCCAGGAACAGAGAAACCTACCAGCCGGGAGTCTCCAGGAGGATCCCACCCCACCCATCACTCTCCACCGGAGCGGAGAGGCTCCATCCCGCCAAAGCCGCCCGGCACCAGCAGCGCCACAAAGGGACCTGTCCGCAGACCACCCGCCCAATCGCGATCGCAACGACCCGGCGGGGGGCCGCCCAACCCAGCCCGCAACCACCCCAACTGAACTCGGACTGCAACAACAACTGACGGACGGCAACAACAACTGACGACCTACAGGGTGAGTACCTATCAGGGGACAGGGAATCCATCAAGGGAGACCAGAGCTGGAGGGAATCCCCAGACCCTGACCTAGACTCCCTACCCCAACACCCGGACCACAGGACCCACTAAAACTGGGAACTGTTCGAGAGCTCCACCAGCCGGTGGAGCACACTCTGCTGGCCAGGCCAGAGCAAGAGCGCCCCTGGAAGGGAGCTTAAATGCTCAAGCCAGGAACAGTGCCCCTGGGTCAAGACTACCAACAGTAGAAGAAATTTGAACTGTGTCCTCCAGGCTGCATAACCAAGGTGGTATACACATTAGCACAGGCCTAACGAGCGCACTCCAGGCTGGGGCCGGAACCAGGCCAGGGGACCGGCGCCTGAACAAAGCAAAAAGGGTCAGAAGTGGGGCTGTGGCTCAAATGGTAGGGTGCCAGCCCTGAGCTGAAGAGCTGAGGGACAGCACCCAAACCTAGAGTTCAAGCCCACAACCAGCCCAAAACAAACAAACAAAAACACATCAGGAGCCCATAGCAGACTCCAGTATTTGGGAGAGTGCATCCAGAGCATCTGATCTTCCCAAGAGCACCCGCAGGAGCAAACACAAGCAGTCTAGGCTGCTCAACCCTTCCAAAGGCGGGAATTGCTACAGCAGAGAGCTGAGAATCCTAAGTGAATAGCAGCTGGAAATAGGCTCCCAACAGAATCCAGATCAGGCACAGACTCTCTCTACCAATACAGAATCAGCAACCAAGCAAAGACAGACACACCAAAACAAGATTGAAGAGCAGTCTCCTGAACCCCCATGCGAAAATCACAGAGAAAAATCACAAGGTTTACCACTACCCAGGACAGCAAGCTCACCTCAAAAGCCAGCAGCCACGCAGGGGAGAGCCCCAGTGGGAGCAAAGCAGGAATGGAAGACAAAAACTACATCCAAGGGTTGCTGGAGGCAATGACTCAAGAAATAAAGCGAGAAATGGATCAGAAATTGAAAGAGCACAAGGATGAACTATCAAAAGATATACAGGATATCAAACAAAAATTGGATGCAAAAATAGAAGCTGCACAAACCTCAGTAAGAAGTGAGATAAACGCCAAATTAGAGGTAATGCATACTGATCTCACCTCATTGAGAGGTGAGATCAGTACTCTGAGAACCAACATTGAATCCATAAAGGGATCCATTTCCACCATGCAAACCACAATAGAAGCCACGGTCAACAGAGTGAATGAAATGGAAGGTAGAGTGTCAGATACAGAAGACAGAATACACCAACTGGACCAAAAAGTGACAGATATGGAAAAATCACTCAAATTAAACCAAAGGGAAATTCAAGAGCAAGCAGATAATGCTAAAAAATTTAACCTTCACATAATCGGAGTGGACGAAGGTGAGGAATTCCAGAGCAAGGGAATGCAACACCTATTTAACAAGATAGTCAATGAAAATTTTCCCCACCTCAAAAACGACCATCTTAACTACATCACAAAAGCTTATCGAACACCCAACAAGCAAGATCCCAGGAGAAACACTTCTAGGCACATAATAGTAACAATGATGGATCTGAATAATAAGGAAACAATCCTGCATGCAGCAAAAATGAAGAAGGAGCTATACTACAACGGGAAAAAAATTAGAATCACTGCAGATCTCTCCACACAAACAATGAATGCAAGAAAAGCCTGGGAAAGCACCATACGAGCCCTGAGAGCCAATAACTGCCAACCCAGACTGATATACCCGGCAAAGCTAGCATTCACATTCGATGGAGAACTGAAAACTTTTAATAGCAAAGAAAAACTAAATGAATACATAAACATTAAGCCAGCATTACAAAGAATTCTAAGAGGGGGGACACAACCTGAAGAAAGCAACCAGGAACTGGGACCTGCCCCAAACAGGCATTACTCAAAGTCTAACTGAGCAAGCACAGGAGGAAAGGAAAGAAGAAAAACTTAGGAAAACGGAATGGCAGGGACAACAATGCATCTCTCTATACTTTCTCTTAATATAAATGGGCTGAATTCGCCAATTAAAAGAAAACGAACTGAGGACTGGATCAGAAAACAAGACCCATCCATCTGTTGCCTTCAGGAGACCCACCTCTCAGCCAAACATACAAACAAACTCAGAGTGAAGGGGTGGAAAAGGATCTCCCAATCAAATTCCCCCAATAAGAAAGCAGGTGTAGCTATCCTGATATCTGACAAAATAAACTTTTCATTAAAATCAGTACAGAAAGACAAGGACGGACACTACATATTAATAAAGGGAACAATCCAAGAGGAGGATATAACCATCATCAACTTATATGCCCCAAATATTGGTGCACCCAGATATGTTAAACAAATGCTCTCAAATTTACAGAATAAAATAGATCCCAATACGATAATACTAGGAGACTTTAACACGCCACTCTCACCAAAGGACAGGTCTACCAACCAGAGGATTGGCAAAGAAGCTACCGAATTAAGTGAGGCCATACTTCAAGCGGAATTAACTGACATCTACCGAGTATTTCACCCTAAAACAACACAGTACACATTCTTCTCAGCAGCTCATGGAACTTTCTCCAAAATAGACCATATCATAGTTCATTCAAGGAACTTAAGCAAATACAAAGGGATCGACATAATCCCCTGTATCCTATCTGACCACAGTGGAATCAAGCTAGCTCTCAATAACAAAGCATACCACAGAAATTTCTCTAATACATGGAAATTGAACAGCACACTCCTTAACAAGGCCTGGGTAACAGAAGAGATCAGGGAAGAAATAAAGCATTTCCTAGAACTCAATGAAAATGAAAACACCTCACAAAGAAACTTGTGGGACACAGCAAAAGCAGTCCTGAGGGGCAAATTTATTGCCCTCAGTGCCCACATCAAGAGAATGGAGACAGACCAAGTAAATAATCTCATGTTGCAACTAAAACAGCTAGAAAAACAAGAAAAAATGGGACCTAAAGCTACTAGACGAAGCCAGATAACCAAATTGAGAGCAGAGATTAACCAATTAGAAAATCAGAAAACCATAACCAAAATAAACCAAACAAAAAGCTGGTTCTTTGAAAAAATAAACAAAATTGATGGCCCGTTGGCAAGATTAATTAAAAAAAGAAGAGAGGAAACCCATATTAATAGGATTAGGAATGCCACGGGAAACATCACAACACGTACCCAAGATATCCAAACAATTCTAACAGACTACTTTCAAAAGCTATACTCTCTAAAGGAAGAAAATCTGGCGGAAATGGATGCATTTTTAGAGAAATACAAGTTACCCAAACTGAGCAAAGAAGAAGTTAACCAATTAAATAAGCCAATATCCTATAATGAGATACAGGAAGCTATCAAAAGTCTTCCAACAAAAAAAAGCCCAGGACCAGATGGATTCACAGCAGAATTCTATAAGACCTTTAAAGAAGAACTAATACCCATACTCCTCAAGCTCTTCAGAGAAACAGAGAAGGAGGGAGCTATCCCAAACTCATTCTACGAAGCCAATATCACACTCATCCCCAAACCAGGCAAAGACCCAACCAAAAAGGAGAATTACAGGCCAATCTCCTTGATGAACACAGATGCAAAGATCCTTAACAAGATTCTAGCTAACAGAATCCAGAAACACATAAAAAAAATAATACACTATGATCAGGTAGGCTTCATCCCAGAGACACAGGGATGGTTTAACATACGTAAGTCAATAAATGTAATCCAGCATATCAACAGAGCCAAGGTCAAGAATCACATGATTATCGCCACAGATGCAGAAAAGGCCTTTGATAAAATTCAACATTCATTCATGCTAAAAGCTCTGGAGAAAATAGGAATAGAAGGAACATTTCTAAAAACAATAAAAGCCATTTATGACAGACCAATAGCCAATATTATACTTAATGGGGAAAAGCTACAACCAATCCTCCTAAAAACAGGAACAAGGCAAGGATGTCCACTGTCTCCACTCCTCTTCAACATAGTCCTAGAACCCTTAGCCAGGGCAATAAGGCAAGAAAAAGACATTAAAGGGATCCGCATAGGGAAAGAAGAAGTGAAACTATCCCTTTTTGCAGACGACATGATACTATACCTCCACGATCCCAAAAACTCCATCCCCAAACTTTTAGAAATCATAAGTCACTTCGGCAAAATAGCAGGATACAAAATAAACCCACAAAAATCAGTTGCCTTCCTATACACTGATAACGCGCAGGAAGAGAGGGAAATAAAGGGAGCAACCCCATTCACAATAACCTCCCAAAAAATAAAATATTTAGGAATTAACCTAACTAAAGATGTAAAAGAACTATTTAATGAGAACTATAAAAAGTTAAAGAAAGAAATTGCAGAAGACACTAGGAAATGGAAAGACCTCCCATGCTCCTGGATAGGCCGACTTAATATAGTAAAGATGGTGATACTTCCAAAACTAATATACAAATTCAATGCAATTCCTATTAAAATCCCAATGACGTACATCACTGAAATACAGAAAACAGTCCAAAAATTTATATGGAACAACAAAAGACCTAGAATAGCCAAAACAATTCTAGGGAATAAAGACAATATGGGAGGGCTATCCATGCCGAACTTCAAACTCTACTACAGAGCTATAATCACAAAGACAGCATGGTACTGGCACAAAAACAGACCCGAAGACCAATGGAACAGAATAGAAGATCCAGATATAAATCCACAGGCCTACAGCCAGCTGATATTCGACAAAGGAGCCAAAGACATACAATGGAAGAAACACAGCCTCCTCAACCGCTGGTGCTGGGAAAACTGGGCAGCCACATGCAGAAAACTAAAAGTGGACCCCAGCCTATCACCATGCACCAACATCAACTCAAAATGGATTAAATCCTTAACATTAAACCTGAATCTCTGAAACTACTGCAGGACAGAGTAGGAGAGACACTTGAACTAATAGGCACAGGAAGGAACTTCCTGAACAGAGTCCCAGGGTCACAACAAGTTGGAGAGAGACTCGACAAATGGGACTACCTTAAAATAAAAAGCTTCTGCACAGCTAAATCTATCGCAACTAAGCTAGAAAGACAACCAACTAATTGGGAAAAAATATTTACCAGCAATATATCAGACAAGGGGTTAACATCCTGTATATACAGGGAACTCAAGAAACTAATCCCTCCCAAACCTAACAAACCAATTACTAAATGGGCAAGGGAACTAAAGAGGGACTTCTCAAATGAAGAAATAAAAATGGCAAAGAAACACATGAGGAAATGTTCATCATCCCTGGTGGTGAAGGAAATGCAAATAAAGACAACCCTGAGATATCACCTTACCCCAGTCAGAATGTCCCACATCCACAAATCAGCCAACGACAAATGCTGGAGGGGATGTGGAGAAAGAGGAACCCTATTACACTGCTGGTGGGAATGTACACTTATACAACCACTTTGGAAAGCAGTCTGGAGGGTCCTTAGAAAGCTAAAGATTGACCTCCCTTACGACCCAGTCATACCACTTCTAGGCATCTACCCTGAACAACAGGAACCAATATACAAGGACACGTGCACCTCCATGTTTATTGCAGCACTGTTCGCAATAGCTAGGATATGGAAACAACCTAGGTGCCCCACCACAGATGAATGGATCCAAAAATTGTGGTATCTATACACAATGGAATATTATGCAGCCATTAGAAATGACAAAATAATGGCATTTGCAGGGAAATGGATGGAGCTAGAAGGAATCATGTTGAGCGAGGTAAGCCAAGAACGAAGAGACAAACGGTACATGGTCTCCCTCATAAGTGGATGCTAAATCCAAAAGGTTAGGTGATACGACAAAACTAACAGGACTTAAGAAACAAAGAACTCCCGCTCATCTGGTTGAACCACTACTAAATATCCTCATGCTGCTGATCACAAATATGGTATATAACATGTGAACACTGTTATATATTACAGACTGTGGTAGACAATTTGCTCCAGGGAAGTTAGAATGAACTTGTGACTTTGAAATTATGTAATCATTTAATCACAATCAAAAAAAAAAAAAAAAGAACCTCGGGGAAGGGAGGGAGGGAGGGGATGGTAGGGGGAAAACAATGGAGGGGGTAACAATGTTCAAGAGGAAGTGTACTCATAACCTCACTCATGTAACTGTAACCATCTGTATAGTAGCTTTACAATAAAAAAAAAAAAAAAAAAAAGCAAGTGGGGCTGTAGCTCAAGTGGGGCTGTAGCTCAAGTGGCAGAGCAGTAGCCTTGAGCAAGAAAACTCTAGACCCTGAGTTCACACACACACACACACACCACATGCATGCAAAATCAGAGATTTCTATAATGCAATCTTTGGATATTCTCTACTTTTTCCCCACTAAGCCTGGTGGCTGCTGGTTTAGGTGTCTGATGCATACACCACTACCTGGCATCTTTAATTTTGGGGAACAGAATAGGTAGAAGGTCATCCTTCTCTGATCCCAGCTCCTTGATTGGGTCATGGTCTATCCAGGCCCTTTGGGGCTCCTTTACAAAATCGCCAAGATGCCTTCAAAAGTCATCACATACTGGGCACTGGTGGCTCATGCCTGGCATCCTAGCTACTCAGGAAGCTGAGATTTGGAGGATCACAGTGTCAAACCAGCCTGGGCAGAAAGTGTGTGAGAATCTTATCCTCGATGAACTGTCAGAAAACAAAAGTGGTCCTTTGGCTCAAGTGGTAGAGTGCCAGCCTCGAGAATAAGAGCTCAGGGAGAGTGTTCGTGTCCAACAACAAGGAGAGGCTTTGCATGTTGGGTTTGGGATTGGCATTGGCCAAATATAATTGGAATTTTCAAGTGCTCCACTACAAAGCAGTGCCTCCTTAGTCCTGTGCTGGTCCATCGTGTCTCACCCCCTGGCCTTGTCAATGCTTTGGGTCAGCATGGCTCTGGATGGAAGGAAGAGCTCCAAGGAGGAAGATCCCAGAGCAATCACCCCACCTCCTTCTTCCATTCTCACCCTGCTGCTTCTGCTCTTTGTCATAGACTTTCTTCCTTGAATCCATCCATGAGGTCATCACCACCAACATAGTGGTGAGTGGTGGGTGTGGCCTAACTCGGGGAAGTCAGAGGTGGAAGTAGGTCTGGGATTAGGAGCTTCCACCCTGGGTGTGGGCTGAGCCCAGGGTTGACCTTTATTTCATCCTGAGCCTTACAGTGGTGGGAAGACAGTGTAGACTCCACATTGAGTCAGGTAAGATTGGAATCTAAAAGAATCCTTGTGTCGGGGAGGATGTGGGGCCACTGCTCTTGATACTCCTCTCTCAGGACTCCCCTGTCCCTCCCTCATCCCTCAATGGTAGAAGAGAAACTTAAACTAAGGGTGTGGGATTAGTGGGTGGGGAAGTATTTTGGTGTGAACCAGAAGTGCTTCATATTCATCCTAGCCCCTACTTCCTATTTATCTGAGGAATGGCCATTTGGGTTTGGGAGGGGTGCATCATCCTAGCTGAGACGGTGCGTCAGTGGTAGAGTGGTCGCCTAGCATGACTGAAGTGTTAGGAATTGATGTGAGACATTACACTCAGAACTATATTGAAGGAGGAATCCAAAATTAGTTACCAAGATATACAGTTAACGCACTGTTTTAAAAATGTAAGCTAAAGGAAATAATTTATGAAAAATTGATTCCACACAGAAAAAGCTGGAAGGGGAAGTGGGGCTCAACTGGTCGAGCACCAGCCTTGATCATAAAGAGCTCAGGGAGAGTGGCCAGGCCCTTAGTTCAAGCCCCAGGACCGGAAGAACAAATCTTTGTTGGAGGCTTTTTTCCCCTTTGAAAACAATTTATTGTTATAAGCATAACATGGGTCTCTTCCCTGGCCACCAATGGGCCATTATATCCCTTGAGCTTGGGCCACCTCCCGGCAGCCTCTGCCCTACCCAACCCCCAGTTTAACCTTCCCATCACCCAGCAGATGGAGGCCTGAGAGAAGGCACCTGACCACCTATTTCTGGTGGCTTCCAAGGCTTTTGAGAGTCAATATGTCACATGGAGAGTCATTATCTGCATCAGTCTACAGAAGAAAGGGGGGGAGCGCTCCTCCCCTGAGCTGTGGGCAGATCTGTATCTGGGGCATCTACAGCAGGACGTGCTCCTTGGGGGAGTCCTCTATGGTGACGAGAACCCTGACCTATCCTCTGGCAGTTTCCACGCTGTCTTCAAGTTGCAATTCTGCAAAACCTTTCTGCTCCTCCCTCATTTCACACACCACAGGCCCTGATGCATCTGAAGCAGCATTGGTGGGGGGGGGGGGCTCAGCCTGTGCTGGCATCTGGAGCCTGCTGTCCATGCCTTCCTCTGTGAGGATCAACAGCAGCTCCTGCAGCACTCTCCTCTTCTTCATCTTCTCCTGGGACAGCCAGCATACACACTTGGCTTTCTCCCAAAACAGCTCATTCAGAGCCAACATCTGCTCTTTACACACCATGAGGGATTCCTCAATAGTTTGGATGTGTGCTGACAGCTGGCTGCATCGATGGTGGAGCTCACCTGCTGGATTCTGGAAGTCCACCTCATCAGGCAGGTTGTGGACGAAGCAGATTTACTTCTTGGAAGCCCACATGTCCTGCTTCCCATCCCCATGAATGCTGTGGTGGCAGCACATGTGGCAGGGGGCTGTAGCTCCAGCTCAGTCTGTCACTGAGCTGCCAGGTGGGCCAGGTGCCTGCAGCTGGCCCACCGCTTCTGAGGTATGATTTCGCCCCCTGTAGATCTCAGCCTCAGTGTGTTAACAGAGCCTCATCCATCTACCAGGCAACATGGAATGTGGGCATAGCCACATTTCTTATATCTCATTGGTCAGAAAGAATCATGAAATAATGGGGGTGTGGCCAGAATCCTGTGATGCAGGCAGAATGGGCAGAGTTAAGATGACAGTGGCTCCCCCAGCCCCTTTCCCAGGGAACTCTGTCCAGTTCAGTTAGGGACAAGAGGATGACCTGCTTGAGCCAGATGGCTGCACAGATTGTTGTGTATTTCTGTTTGTTGCCAGTCTCGGACATTGAACTCAGGATCTGGCACAGTCCTTGAGCTGCTTTTGCTCAGAGCTAGCCCTCTACCACTGGAGCCACATGGCTCTACTTCTGGCTTTGTTGGGATTGAAGTTGGACAGGGGTCTCAAGTACTTTCTGGCTTAGAGTGACTTGACCATGATCCTCCTATCAGTCTTGTAAATATCAAGGAGGAGCCACTGGTGCCTGCCTCATCATTGGTTTTGCTGATGTTCTTGGACACACCCATGAGTTCCCTATCCTCAGGTTTAAGTGGTGGGAGCTGGAGCCCACAGTTGGAATCCTAGTCCTGCCACTTCCAAATGGCAGGAGATCCTAAGAAACTCATTTCTATCCATATGAATGCCAATGGAATGTGATGTATGTCATGATTGAATGGGCAGTTCTTGCATGATTCTAAGATAAAATTATACACAATTGTATTCTAGGACACTGATTGATTTTAATTAATACTTTATAAAGCATTTCAACAATCACATTCATTAAATGGAGGCAGAATGAAATACCGAAGAATTGTGCATCACATAGTATAGAGATGCCATTTTTTCTGCCCGGACTTTCTTACTTAATTGCTATATACCATTTTCTGAATGTACTTTGGTATATTCAACTAGGATATATAATACGTGATCTGGAAATCAATTATTCAAACTGTTTTTTTTTATCAAAAATGCTTATAGCAAAATAAAGAGGTAAATCCAAATTATGTATATTTGAAGGCAATGCTTGGTTAGTCCTCTTCTCACATTACCCATTCCCTTCTTGAGAATAATACACATTTTAAGGAAATGCTTAGAATGTTTTGGAGAAGTAGGTTGACTTTAAACCAGTTACTCTACGCTGCATTTTGTTTATATCTAGAAAAGCTAAATTCTTACCTTATCATTTTCCTTAGGCTTTATATTCAGGTTTAATGTCTGATGGGTGACAGATAAAGATATAAACATTTTTTAACAGTTGTTAAATTTAGGCTGAGGAATCTAGGTACAATTATGCTCATGCAGATAGGCCTCATCAGTCATGAAAACATGATACCAAAATGTTAACCAATGCTTACTGGTGTCATCCTTATGAGATTTTGTGTATTATAAACAATGGTTATTACCATTTGTTTTGTAATCAACATCATTTCATGGGTTAGGAATTGCTGTGAGACATTATACTCAGAACTATATTGAAGGAGGAATCCAAAATTAGTTACCAAGATATACACTTAACGCACTGTTTTAAAAATGTAAGCTAAAGGAAATAATTTATGAAAAAGTCAACATTTACAATAAATACAGAATCAGTATGACTGATCTTTCTTTTATCCCAGTTGCAATACGACTTGCATGATGACTTTTATGGTTATATGTTAAGTTAGGTCTTGATATTTAGCTGAAGTTCTATTTTTTCATATATTCATTTGTCAGATCAAAGAGGAAATTAATTCCATGCCAGAGTCAACATCCATAATAATGTTACACTTGTATCCTGCTACTTTGCCAAAGTTTCAAATGAGCTTGAGTATCTTGGGTCTTTTTTGGATTTAACTAAATATGTATGCAATTTTGTCAGTAGTATAAAAAATTTTTTTACCACTATTTATTAAACTATTATTTTCCAGAAACTACTACTCTCTTTTCATGAGACTTTTTTTGGGGGGTCCGGTCGTGGGGCCTGAACTCTGGGCCTGGGTGCTGTCTCTCAGATCTTCAGCTCAAGGCTAGTGCTCTACCACTTGGGCCACAGCGCCACTTCCGGCTTCTTTATTTTTGCGTATGTGGTGCTGAGGAATCAAAACCAGGGCCTCATGCATGCAAGACAAACACTCTACCACTGAGCCACCTTCCCAGCCCTTTTCATGAGATTTTTAATGTCATTTATATCATGGGTTGATGTTTTCCTTTAGATAACCCACATTCTGTATTCTACAAAGTGTAATTTGGAGTAGTTTAAAATTATGTACACTCAGGTACACTGCTCAGATTCTACTATTGGCATATTTTGTTCTTGTTAAATCAGTAGGATTTAGGTCTCAATATGTATACTATTAGACTTATTCATTGCATTTCTGCATTTTTTAAGATGTCATGATTTTTGTTATTTTATTCTCTTAAATATGTGCAGATCTTACTCCATTTACAGTCACATTTCTTTTAAACAATTTGATCCATTCAAGGGATTTGCTATATCAGGTTCATCTAGATGAATTTAATTACAAATGAACACAACCGTATTTTTGAGACACAGTTATCTTTATGGTTCTAGTCAAGGGTAATATGTATTTGAGGTTTTTGTGCTTAAAAATAACTGGGCACAACATGTTTTTGTTCCTGGTGGACTTCTACTTTGTTGGTTGTTTTTTGAGCTCTGGTGACTTCAACGTATGTGTTTATTTTATTTCAATTGTTTTGTGTCTATATTTTGTTTCATATAACAGAAAGTACAAAAAGAATCAGTGATTTTAGAACTTTTCAAAATAGATTTCTAAGAGAGACACTTGAAGTTTTGTGACATCTGGGACCGGATAGGTCTTGTTAGTGGAGGGCTTAGTAGAATAAAACAGACATTGTTTGACATGATTTGAATTCTTCCTCTTATTGCCTCACTATTTCAAATAGTATTACTTCAAAGTCTTTAGTGGAAAGAAAATAATTTTGTCTGTATGAGCTCAGAATTGTTGCTTTAATTGGGACACACTACACATTTATAATTGATTTTAACTCTAAAACCTTCTTTCCTTCCTTTAAAATCACAGATGTGAATTTATAATGCTAAAATAGCATCTACTAATTTATATGAAATAGTCCAAACTATTTTCCCTTCACACTATATGTAATATAGACTGTAATAATAGTGAGTAATATAATATGTAATAATTGACTTTGGGGAATGTCAATTACAGTGGATTTTTTGAGACACTGCGTAATATTAAAAATTATATTTTATTATATTAAAAAGTTCACAGTTACATCTAAAAATAACTCATAGTTATAAACTAATGCTAAAAAGTAAGATTGTTTATTGGAAAAAGCCAGACATTTCAATAAGCTTGCTTTTTATACATTGACTTGGATCTGGGCTTTGGTGGCTCATGCATGTAATCCTAACTAGTCAGGAGTCTGAGATCGAGGATAGTGGTTCAAAGCCAGCCTGGACAGAAAAGTCTCTGAGACTTTTATCTCCAATAACCCACTTGAAAACTAGAAACGGCACTGTGGCTCAAGTGGTACAGTGGTATCAATGAGCAGAAAAGCTCATTGAAATCTGCGACCAGGCCCAGAGTTCAAGCCCCACGACCACCAAAAACAAAATGACATGGATTTTTACTTTATTATTTCATTATTTTTATTGTGAAAATACATACAGAAGGGTTACAATTACATGAGCAGGGTAATGATTACCTTTGTTATCAAACATTGTTTCCCCGTCCTTTGTTTCCCCTTCCCATCTACCCCTCAAAGCAACCCAGGCGCCAAAGTTGTAAAGTTCACTTTCCGACATAACTTGTTGTATATCTGATTGTTGCATGGGACCACCTGTATCCCTATTTATACAACATGTTTTTCCCTTCCCCTCCTCAAATAATAACAACATCAAATACAGTGAAAACAAGGGTTATGTCATGAGAGATACACACACAAAGCAACAAAGAAATCATCTTATAAATATGCTAAAAACAATAGCAAGAGAAAAAAAAAAACATTTGAGTCCTTATCTTTGGGTTCATTTCACCTAACATCAATTTATCTGATCATTGCTGCTTGTCCAAGACATATACTAATAATTGCAAATAAGGGAAACCATGAGACTTATATGTCTTTGGGTCTGGCTTACTTCACTTAATATAATTTTTTCCAAGTCTTTCAATTTCCTAAAAAAATAGGGCAATGTCATTCTTTCTGATGGAGGCATAGAATTCCATTGTGTATATATATCACATTTTCTTGATCCATTCATTTACTGAGGGGTATCTGGGTTGGTTCCATATTTTAGCTATGGTAAATAATGCTTTAATAAACATAGTTGTGCTGATAGCTTTAGTATGGTCATGTTTGTGATCATATGGGTAAGTGCCCAAAAGAGATATTGCTGGGAAATAGCGGAGCGCTATGTGTAGTCTTTTGAGGAACCTCCATAGTACTTTCCACAGTGGTTGAACAAGTTTACATGCCCACCAACAACACAATAGAGTTCCCTTCTCTGCACATCCCCTCCAGGTTCTGTTGTTATTAGAGTTCTTATTTATAGCCATTTTAACTGGGGTGAGGTGGTATCTCAATGTTGTTTCATTTGCATTTCTTTTATGGCTAGGGAGGTGGAGCATTTCTTCATGTGTCTATTGGCTATCTTTCTTTCTTCTTCAGAGAAGTTTCTCTTTAAGTCTTTAGCCCACTTATTCATTGGGCAATTGTTTTTTTGAGAATTTGTTGTTGGGGGATTTAATTTTTTGAGTTCCAGGTATATTTTAGTTATGAGACCCTTGTCCGTTTTATAGCTAGTGAAGATCCATAATTTAACATGTTTTTCTACAAATTTATAGAATAGTGTAGCTTTGGAAAATCAATAAATGTTGCATTTTCATGTAGGATTACATATCCTTGCAAGTGTTGTCTAAAACTGATCTACACTGAAATGATTGCCATTGATAGCTTTCTCAAGATTCCAGATGTTTATACTTTCTGCTGACCTTCCACAAAACTCATACCCCGAACGTAAGCTTTTAGTTTGTTCATGCATTTATAGAAACATAAACATATGAAACTGCTGTCATTAATGTAGTATAACTAATACAATTAAGTATACCTTGAGGAAAATAAGATTCTTCCTTTGAAATACTTGCTTCAAGGCACACTCACACACACACACACACACACACACACACACACACACACACACACACACACACACACACACACACACACACACATATTTACCACTCTGTCTCAGGTTAGGTTCCTGACATTTGGTATCAGACAATCATCTAATAATCAAACTTTCCTGCCCAGACATAAAATACATTCATAATTCCACACATATAAAAGTACCAGATAATTCAAAATAATGAGAATATTTAACAGAATCACCCAGCTCCTGTACCATCTACTCCCTGATTTAATTCATTTATGACAATGCATTTTTCATATCATAATTAAAAATAATTTTGAGTCTCTCTGATTAGCAGAATAAAATATGTTATCATATAATAGAAAATGTAGGTAAAATTACTTTCCCCTGTTTAATCTTTTATATAACTTACCAAAAACTTCTTTTTCCTTGCATACTCTTTTTCTGGCATTTGGCCTTAATGTCTAATATTAAATTACAAAGGACATGCCATATTCCTTAGTTCATTTTTCCTAAAGGTTATGCTATGGTGTTAAATCTGATTTGTTTGATTATTCTAAATTAAATTTTCTCAACAACTTGAATTATTGTTTATGTTACTCCTAAGCCATTTGAAATATCAAAAAGAACTGCAAATTCACTTTGGCAATGATTTGTGAATGGCAGCAATGCTTGTGGGTGGAATGAAGGACTTGAATTATCTAGAGTGCCTTAAAAATGGCACTGTTCTTTAAAAGGCTGATCATTTCGTAAGCTTTTAAAGTGTGGTCTTCATATTTCATCGAAGAAGATAACAGTATGCTTTTCATCACATTCTTGCCTGCAAAGCACAGAAATTATTTCCGTTGTACAGTTCATGCCTAGCTGCTAATGTAGTGAAACCCACAAACAACTGCACAGCTGTGTTCGCTGCTCTAGATTTTGAAATTTTCTTCCAGTAGCCCTAGTGATTTGAGCCCAGATTCATGGGATAGGCACATAATATACAATTACAAAGCACCACAATATACAAAGACCACGTACAAAATGAGGTTCAATATTCTTCTTTGTTGTTTCCTTTTTGTCTTATTGATTGTCTTTTAAGGAGTTAGGGGCTGTTTATTTCTCATTACTGTTGATGTAACTTCAATAAATTACCAGATTTTTCAAATAAAATAAAGAGATATAACAAAGAAATATTCAGTCATAAAATAAACATTTCAATGATGTTTTTTATTCTAGTCCTGTTCTAGTTATCTTCATATAATGTTGAGATGAGTCAAGCATATGTGTAAATTGACACGTACTAAGCACACCGAACTCTGGAATCTTTGGGTTTGATGTCTATATCAACCACCTAGAAAAGAAAATTATCACTTGCTTCATGTCTTAAGTAATCTACTTAAAACAAGTTGTATTAATTTTTTTTCTCTTAAAATAAGTTTTCCTAGTCCTGGGTTTTATTATATATATATTTTTTATTATTATTATTATTAATTGTGAAAATACCCTATAGAGGGGTTACAATTACATGGGCAAGGTAATAAGTACATTTCTTATCAAACATTTTTGCCTCTTCCTTTGTTTCCCCTTCTCATTCCTTCACATCTCCCCGTTGGTATAATTTGTGGAAGGGAAGGGATAAAAATAAATTGTTTAAATAGAGATACAGGCGGACCCATTGCAACAATAAAATGTACAAGAAGTTCTGTCTAAAAACCATCTTTACTAGTTTTATTAATTTTATCAATAGATCTCATAATCTGTGGAATTGATTCATTGCAAAAGTATTTGATTTCTTATTTCCACTGGATTAATATTACATTTATTTTACTTTTTTTACACATGAAATAATGACATTCTTGTGTATAAAACATCCCTGTTTTTCATTTTGGTTGCCAAAATGGAATTATTACATACTTTGAAAATTTAACTTTAAACCTGAACCTTCAAATTTCACTAGGACTTGAATTGTGTTACTTACAAATTTAATGTTAAAATAAAAAGCATTATTAAATACAAAGCAACATTATAAGTTATCATACCATAGTCCCTGAATTGACTTTATGATAAAAAACAATTATATTTATATAACATGGTATACATACTCAAACAAACTATGAGACATGGAAACAGAAGTCTCCTATTTTGTTTTGTGTTTGTTGTTCTTTATAGTTTGTGATGAAACTGTCTTTACCTTACGTGTGATATATTCATTGTACGTCTTCAGGAAGATGAGGGGTGGGCACAGAGCCTTAGGGAAAAGGGTAAAATATTGCAGCAGTGGAGTTCATTGAACATTGATGAAAGTAAACTATTTAATACATGGATGGGGAAAGGAGTGAGGGACTAGGAACAAGTGAGGGAACCAAAGACATTTCATAAAAGGAAATGTACTCATAACCTGACTCATGCAATTGTAATCCCTCTATAAATCACCTTAATAATAACAACAGAGAAATTTTTTAAAGTCAAATAGAATATTGCTTTTTAGAATTCTAGAAGCTTTTTTGTTCACTGGTTTGAGCTGTTTGAGTCTATCTCTGAAAATAGCTACATTGACATTCATTGAGTGAACTCGTGAGTTACTAGTAGATAAAAGTCAATTGTGATTGCTTGTATGTTTTTGAAACTGATTTATTTATTGATTTAATCTAATTTGTATTATTTCTGTCTACAGGTTTTTGGTTTGGCTTGTTCCTGTTTTTCAAGGACCTAGTGGTGTACCATTAGTGCTGATTCAAGATTGTTCTAATTTATTGCTGTACATACTCAAAACTATACATTTTCCTCCGAATATTGCCTGTGCTGTTGTGTCCCAGAGGAGGTAGTATTTTGTGTGTTCACTTCCACTGAATTCCATAAACGTTGGAACTTCCCTGCATATTTCTTCAGTGACTCACTGATGATTTAGCAATGTTTTATTCAGTCTCTGTGAGTTTCAGAATTTTCTATGATGCCTTTTGATGTCAATATCTAATTTGGTCCCATCATAATCTGACAGGATACAAGGAGTAATTTCATTTTTATTTTTGAATTTTCATAGATTTTCCTTATGATCTAAGATATATATTTTTGGAGAGCATTTCATGGGCTGCTGAGAGAGATATATATTGTGATGCTGCTAGGTGAAATATTCTGTACATATCTATTAGGAATACCTTGTCATTGCAGTTACTTAGGTCTGAAGATTTTTTTTGCTAAGTTTTTACCTGGCTGGCCTATCCAGAGGTAAGAATGATGTGTTCAAGCAACCAACTATGCGTTTGGATGTATGAATATTTCTACGTTAAGTGGCATTTTTCTGATGAACTTGGGAGCTCTAGGATTCAGGGCATTGATATTTAGAATTGTTATATCCCCGTGATGGAGAGTTTTCTTTGTCAATATTTAATGTCGTTTTTTGTCTCTTTTTACTTTCATCCAACTTTTTATTTAAAGCCTATTTTATCTAATATTTGTATACCTACTCTAGCCTGTTTATGAAGTCCATTTTTAATCTGTGAACCCTAAGATATGTATTCAAATGTTTTTTTCTTTCATGCGATTGTTTCCAACATATTTATAAGATTATTTCTTAGTTGCTTTGCATGTCCTTCCCAACGGTATAACCCTTGCTTTCACTCTATTTGATGTTGATATAATTTATGGAGGGGAAGGGAAAAAACAAATCGTTTAAATAGGGATACAGGTGGACCCATTGCAAAAATGAGACATACAAGTCGTTATATCGAAAACGAACTTTACAACTTTGGTGGTGGGGGAGGGATGGAGGTGGATTCAGTGAGGGGGGAGGATGGGAAGGGATGGGATGGGGAAACAAAGGAGGAGGCTACAATGCTTGATAAGAAATGTACTCATATCTTGCCCATGTAATTGTAACCCCTCTGTAGAGTATTTTCACAATAAAAAAAGATGATGTACAGAAGGGTTACAATTATATGATCAGATATTGGACACTCTTTTGAACAGTCTCACCTATTCCCTCATGTTCTCCCAGATTTTCCATTTGAACCTCCCTCCCGTATAAGTTGTATAGTTCATTTTCAATGTAGTGTTTATTGAGTAGCACTGCTGCCTTTGTTCACCCTTTGCCCCACCATTTCTCTTTCCCCTTGACTTTTCCAAACTTACATATAAGACCAAAGGTACAAAAATCAAAAGAGCAACAGAAGACAGGAGGAAAAAGCAAAATAATAAAACTCTCATTATCATTTCTTCTAGATACTTTTGCTGAATATTATTTTATATGATAATACTCATACAGCTATTGAGCCTTTTTGATCTTCTCCAAAGGGCATCCTCCATTGATCTCACTGTATAAATTTTTTGAATCCCATATAATATATCTTGTCCATGTTTAATGTTTTCTCTTTTACGATCTAAGTGTGTTTACTTGTAGAATTATAGGCACATTCTAATACAACAAATAAGGGAAATCAGGCAACCTACATACACACACACACACACACACACACACACATACATACATACATATGTACATATATACATATACATACAAGACATATATACATAATTTTATTGATCCCTATTTATAAGTATGTATGTATATATACACATATATATACATATATATATGCATATATATAAATAATCAAATTCCATTAATCCATCAGAAAGAATAATATTGCACCATTCTTAAGGAAAATGAAATACTTAGAAATAATATTAAGTGAAATTAACTGCACTCAGAGAAACCTAGGTTGCATGATTTTCTTCATTTGTGGTAGATAGAAGGTTCTTATAAATGTAAAATTCTTTTTTAATCAATTATTTTCTTGTGAAAATACCGTACAGAGGAGTTACAATTATATGGGAAAGATAACAAGTTCATTTCTTATCAAGGATTGTTGCCTCCTCTTTGTTTCCCCTTCCCATCCCTTCCCATACAATTCCCACCTCTTCCCACCTGATCCTCCCCCCCCTCCACCAAAGTTGTAAAGCTCGTTTTTCGACATAACGACTTGTACATCTCATTGTTGCAATGGGTCCACCTATATCCCTAGTTAAACGATTTGTTTTTGCCCTTCCCCTCCACAAATTACACCAACATCAAATGCAGTGAAATCGGGGGTTATACCATGGGGGTTAAACATACTGGATGGTATACACACAGGTACAAATGAATTATCTCAAGTATCAGAGCCCATGGAGAGTGAAATACTGTTATTATTCTCTTAAAAGATTAAGTCAAAGCCCCACAAAATAAATACCAATAAATGTGTACTGCAAGAGAGGACAATGGGGACAATGTGAGAGGGGTAGGAAATTGAAGGGGAAAAGGATAGAATACAGGCATTATACTATTGCATACTTCCCAGAATTGAAATATACAAAGCAAGGAGTAGTGTGAAATGGGAGTGAAGATATTGAAATGGTAACACAATTCCAGGTGCATTGTACACATAAATTGCTTTGTTAAATGGCAAGTAATTCCATACATAACATAATAATGAGATACGTAAAGACTGGGGTTGATTGGGAGGAGTGGATGAGAATATTGAAAGGGGTGACATTGACCAAGATGCACTGCATCCATAAACTGTTTCAGTGAATGGCAACTCCTTTGTACAACTTCTTAAAGATATTAAAATATCCAAAAAATTAATTATGATAGTTGAATAGAGAGTTGCACATCAATTCAATTCCCATTTAAAAATATTTTTAACCTGAAGGTTTGGAGAATAAAGTTCAAATAATAAAACATTATGAATCTTTTTTCTGAAAATTGAAATTTAAATCAAAACTACTTTGCTTTTTGTCAATCATTGGGCTTTTATAAGAGAATACTTCAAAGTAAGTGGCTTACAAACATCAGGAGTATATTACTCATAATCTAGAAGCTTGAACATTGATTATAAAAAATGGTTATTCAAATCAATTCCTTGTCTTATGGGGGTCTACTTTCTAGTTCATTATACTTTATTTGCTGGATGTTCACATGGCAGAGTAGTTATATTGGGCTTCTTTTATCAGGATCATTATTTCAGGGTCATCTCTGAAAGGGTAATTCTAATGTCACCAGACAGGTGAATACAATTTCAAAATATGTATTTGGGAGAGTTACATCGTCCAATATATTTTGCAACTTTTGCTTTAACTCAGTGTAGTTTATCATTTGGATATTATTTCATAGAAAATAATAACTTAAGGACAAACCTATAACAAGTAAATTATATGAATGATTCTTCTTACAATGGGAATATTTATAGTGATAGCAAAACGAAGTATGATTATTTTGTGGCTCTTGAACTACATCAAAGCTAATCATGTAAACATGGTGTAACCTTTCGAAGGCCCTTCTGATGTATTTGAACACTGTCCATTGAGTTAATTGCTTTCAGAAATACAGATCTCCTTTGATTTTAATAATGTCTGCTATGAGGACTCCCACAGACACCAAAATTAGAGGATGCTAATTTCTCTGATAAAATACATAATTGTTATGATTAATATAAAATGAAGATTGTAATATTATTAGCATTATAAATACTAGAGTTCACATTATATAATACATTTACATCCTTTGGTTGCATCAATTTTTAGAATATTTATAAGTAAATGTAAATTGTTTGTAAATAGTTATTTGATGATGTATAAAAAATGAGAAAAAGCTTTGTGTACGTATTTACTACAGATACAAACATTCACGTGGTTATTTCTGATCCTTCATTTGTTGGTTTCATTCATGCATAGAGAACAGGCAGAGAAATGACAATTACAAACTTGCATTTACTAAAGGGTTAACTTACATGAAATTTATGTTGGGCTAAATAGCAGATTTTATAAATTAAATTGTTTTGGTTCCTTCCTTCCTTCCCTCCTTTCTTCTTTCCTTTCTCCCTCCTTCCCTCCATCCCTACCTCTCTCTTTCTTTCTTCTTTCTTTCTTTTTCTTTCTTTCTTTTCTTTCTTTCTTTTCTTTCTTTCTTTCTATCTTTCTTTCTGTCTGTCTTTCTTTTTCTTTCTTTCTTTCTTTCTTTCTTTCTTTCTTTCTTTCTTTCTTTCTTTCTTTCTTTCTTTCTTTCTTTCTTTCTTTCTTCCATTCTTCCTTTCTTTCTTTTACTCAGAATACTTCTTAAGACTATAGAAAAATACCAAATGTTTTACTCCAAGGTGTTATGAGGAATTATACCTATTAAGTAGATTAATATTAATTTTAATAACCTATGCTATATCTTAAAACAAATTTTATTAAAAACCACTTCACAAAAGTTGCAGTATATGTAACAAATATGACTTTTCATGATATCGTTTATTTCTTCAAACTAAAATAAGAATTTAGACATAATATTTTCCATGTCTCTCTGTGTATGTGTGTGCATGTTTTGTTCTTGTAATTTGAACTCAAGGCCTATCCCTTAGTTTTATTCACTCAAGTATAGTGTCCTAACATTTGATCCACAACTCCACTCCTGGCTTTCTCTCTCTCTCTCTCTCTCTCTCTCTCTCTCTCTCTGTGTGTGTGTGTGTGTGTGATTGAGATGTGTCTCACAACATTTCTTGCCAAGGCTGGCTTTTAACTGCAGCTTCCAGAGTACCCAGGATTAGAAGCTTGAGACACTCATATTCAGCATGGATATAATATATCTAAATATAAAATAAATTTCTTGTTATTTGAATTCCAGAGGTCAATTTAACAAATTAACATTTAGATATTTATTTAGTTATTAAATCTGAACCTGCACTGTGGAAAAATACTTTTCATTTTTATGAAAAAATATACACTCGAAGGTTTAAATGACAGAATCTTTGGACAAATTGAAATACTCTATTATTCAAAAGCGACAAAAAGATCATTAATCAAATGTCTCATGTAAGCTAAAATCAATAGGCTCTGTCAGGCTGAATGAAGCAATTTGTCATTAACATTAATTTTTATCTATTGTGGCTACATGATTTTCTATTCTTTTTACCCTAAACTTTTTTGACATAAAATGTCGATTCATATAATTTTTGAGTATGCAGAAATCTTAGTTACTGGTCATGTATTTCTGAGGTTTGAGTAGAAGTCATTTCAGAGGTTATTTTCATGTATTTTATGTCAACACTGACTTTTAGAAATTGAATCAATCTAAATATGAGATAACTAAAGCAAGCAAGATATTCCATGACTTATCCAATTATTCCTATAGATCTGAATATAACTTATTGTTGAATGGCAGGAAAATCATATTATACCTACTCTCTATAGAAGTGATAGTATTCATTTTCCTTCTACTTGAAAGAATGAACCTCACTATAGATGACAAAATACTTGAATAAAATGCCATAAAATTATGAAAAATTCAAGTCATTATTAGTTAGATGAAATAGTCATTTTTGAAGATAAAAAAATGAAATCTCTTGACACTTCCTTATCTGTTAAATAAAATGTATTTGCAATCAAAATATTTCATTCATGTATAACGTAACCAATTCCGAGCCAAATATCTCCTCTGATTAATTCAAGTAAATATTTAGGAACAGAAGTTATACAATTGTACAGAAATGTCTACCCACCACTCTAGAAATTAAATCTGAAATCATAAAGGATTGGGATTAATAATTAGTTTTCACTATGTTGCCATAAAGAGGTGGTGAACATTTTCAAGTGGGCACAGTTGTAGAGATTTGGTCACTCTGAACTTGTGATCAAAGAGGACAATAAAATCAAAGTCCTTTCCTCTTCTTCCTTCTTTTTCTTCTCTGTCTCCTTCTCTGTTTCCTTCTCCCTTTCCTTCTCCCTCTTCCTCTCCCCCTCCTCCTTTTTCTTCCTCTCCCACTCTTATTCCTCCTCTTCTTTTTTTTTTTTGGTCGGCCGTGGGGCTTGAACTCTGGGCCTGGGTGCTGTCCCTCAGCCCTTCAGCTCAAGGCGAGCACTCTACCACTTGAGCTACAGCGCCACTTCCGGTTTTCTGGTGGTTTATTGGAGATAGGAGTTTCACGGTCTCTCCTGCCCGGGCTAGCTTTGAACTGCGATCCTCAGATCTCAGCCTCCTGAGTAGCTAGGATTACAGGTGTGAGCCACCAGCGCCCGGCTCTTCCTCCTCTTCTTTACTTCCTCACTTCCATGAAAACACATACTCCATCACATGTTCCTGACATGGGGTACTCTGCCACCACCAACCCAAAGCAATGAGGATAAGAAACATGAACTGAAATGTATAAAATCAGAAGCCAAGATTAATCTTTCCTCCTTTTAGGTTAATTTTATAAAGTATTTTGTCATATTAATAGGAGACTGACATAGCATGCTCTCATTTAGTACAAGGGATAAGATTTACTAGAAAATCTGACCAACATCGCCCTAATGAAATGATTGATTAAATTAATATTATAGTAGGGAAAATCTACTTTAAAATATCAGTTGTACTTCAACAAGAGGCAAAAAACTCATCACTATGATTTGCTATGAAAAGACAGCAGAATTCAATCTGTTCCTCAATGAAATTGACCTATAATTGGCAGTATTGTCAATTTTATAAATTATTTATTAAGACTGAAGAACAAATGCCAACTCAAACTTCGTGATATAAAATTTACTTTGCCCTTGTAAACAACCTTTGAATTCTATCTATATTTGGTCCCTAAGATGACTTGTATTTTATTCTAAGTATATTTTTAATTAACTTTAAGTACGTAATTGGGGGTTGCTGTTTGACCATGCAGTTTATGAATAGTGTTTAGTGAGTTATTTTAGTTTCCTTTTTTCTCTCCTGAGGTATGAACTCTGGGCCTGGGCGCTGCCCCTGAGCTCTTTTGGATGAACACTAGAACTCTATTACTGGAGGAACAGTCGCACTTTCAGATTTTTCTGAGATTTAAGTGGAGATAAGAATCTCACAGACTTTCCTGCCTGGGCTGGCTTCAAACCTCAATCCTCACCCTCCTGATTATTTAGGATTACAGGCATGAGCCACTAGTGTCTGTCTTAATACAATGCTTCCTTTTTTTTTTGGCCAGTCCTGGGTCTTGAACTTAGGGTCTTGACAATGGGCAATGTCCTTGAACTTCTTTTCCTCAGGCTAGCACTCTACAATTTGTATCACAGTGCCAATTCCATAATTTTTGTTTATATAGTACTGAGGAATCAAACCGAGGGCTTCACACTACCACTAAGTCTACCACTAAGCCACATTTCCAGTCCAGTATAATACATCTTGATGATAATTTTCCCTCATCCTTCTCAATCCTATCTCAACCCTCAATTTTCATAATTTTGTAGAATATTCACTGACTCGCAATATCATATATAGTCACTTTGAGGATATGCCACAGATGATATTTATTGATAGTCTCATTCACCAACATAATGAACTTATGCATTACAGAATTCTGTGATTTTAATTTCTAAATTATCTCTCAGATTCACCCACTACTATTCTAAAATTTTTCCTAAGGTTAATGCAAATGCAATCTGTAATGCAATCTGTAATTCTTCGATAAAGTACAATGATTCATAGAAAGTTAGAGTTGGACTATGAACATCACCTTCAGTTCTAGAACATTTTGTCATCATAACCCTCTCAAAATACTCCAGTATTTATTAGTAGTCACTTCCTGTCATCATTTCAACCTACCATCCATTGACCAACCATTACTTCATAGTCTACCACTGCAGATGTGCCAATTTTAAAAAGCTAATTTAATTAGAAAATGAAGTTTATTTTATCCATTTCTCCCATGTAATATTAGTGTTTCCCAAGTAAGTTCATGTAAATTTTTCTCAATTATAGAGCATATTGTTTTGTATGCATGTGTATAATTGTATAATGTCCTCAATTGGCATTTCAATATTTTATTATATATTATTGTAAAAGGTTTTGCTATGTATATTCTTGTACATGTGTCTCATTGGGCATGTGTTGAAATCTATTTTGTATATAAAATTATGATTCAAAATGCTGGATAATAGAGCAACTATATGTGTAATATCTTAAAGATTGTCAGTATGTTTAACAAACTGACTATATCATTTTAAGTGCTAAACACCAATGTATAAGGATTCCAATTTCTACATAGTGGTTGTGCAGTGCTATCTTGTTTCTATTTCCACTAATCTCTATATGTATGCAATGTCTAGGTAGGTTATGATCTTTCCATATGTTATTTGGTTGATGATATATTATTACAGAGATATGTATTTGGACTTTTAGATAACTTAGTCAGGGTGGTTAAGTTTTTCATTGGCATTAGTATGCTCTTAATATATTTCTGATTCAAGTCTCTTTAAATAAGTGTATATGTATACATACTATGTGTACATATGCATATATTCATACTTACATGTGTATATATACAAATAACTATATATGTATACACATAAATGAATATGCAGATGTATATAGACATGTATATAGACATATATGTATATTATTATTTTCATTTGTCCGTAAGCTATCATTTTACTTTATTTGCCAAACATGTCCTTTATTGACTTTAGCAATAAGCAGTCTTAAATATAGGTTCAAGTCTAACATTTTAATATTATTTTAGACACCAATGGCCTTCTCTTCTAATGAGCCATGAGCCCCGACTGTTGACCACATTTCTTAGTTTGTTTACACAATTACTATAATCATGTATTTTCTCATCTATTATTGTTTCATTTCACCACAGAATCTGTATTTATCCTTTATGTCATGCTTGAATACCAATGCATTTGGAAGATATTAATTAATTGGTGTATATTAATTTTATGAAGAAATCGTATTGAAATATGTTGCACACTCACATATTGATCAAGGGCCTGATTAACTTGTTTCTGTCTTTCTCTATTCCCATATCCCTTTATTTTTCAATGGTTTTCTGTGAATGTCTTTGTGCTATCTCCACACATCGTCAAAATCTATTTCAGTGTTGTTCACCCACCATCATTGAAAATTATACCATGCTGAATATAAAGACAAAAATCTAAATAAGTAGAGACATATAATTTTTATGGATTGGAGGATGCATATTGTCTCCTCCTTCCTCCCCCATTTTTTTGGTCATTCTTGGGGCTTAAAATCTGGGCCTGGGTACTGTCCCTCAGCTCTTCACCTCAAAGTGAGTGCTCTACTCCTTGAGCAACTTTGCCACTTCTAGATTTCTCATGGTTAATTGGAGATAATAGTCTCACAGACATTCCCATTCCAGCTGCATTTGAACCACAATCCTCAGATATCAGCCTCCTATGCAGCAAGGATTATAAGCATGAGCTATCAGCGCCCAGCTTCACAATTTTATTTATAAGTTTTTGACAATTTCTTAAAACACCTGACCAACACACTTTGATTCATTGACAAAGGAATATAAACTGGAATATATTTCTCTGTCCAATATTAAAACTATTAGTGTAAAATTGTCATATTTGTAGAGGAAAGATTATATAGCTCAATGGGTCTGGAGGGCACCATATTATAGCCACATACATATTATCAAGGAATATTTAATAAAAGTGTAAAACCAAACACTTGTGGAATGACATTTTCTATAATAGTGGTGATAGATTAGACAGTATTGGGGAGAATTAAAAAGTGAATGTTGACTTAAATATAATAATTTCTTCAAATATTCTCTTAAAGCAGGTTTTGAAGGTGGCATATAAAACAAAAAGAGTGATGTAAATATAAAGCAAAGGAAGATGTCTTGACAATTTGGAGATGAAGCATACTTAAATATGGCATTAAAATTATAGGAAAGGAAAACTTGATATAGTAGAACTCAATAAAAGTGTAAAATAATTTAGTCTGTAAAAGCTCATATACAAGTAGTGAATAGAAGTTGGGAGCAGGTGGCTCATGTATCACATCCTAGCTACTTGGGAGGCTGTGATTTGAGTATTGCTGTCTGAAGGCAGCCCACAAAATAAAGTTCCTGAGAATCTTATCTCTGCTTAATCAGCAAGAAAGCCAGAACTGAGGCATGACTCAAATGGTAAATTGTTAACAAAATGCAACAAATCTCAGGGACCCTGAGTTCAAACCCCAGGACCATACATACATGTAAAAAAGTAATAGTAGTAATACTAATAGTGATGATGATGATGATGGTGATGATGATGATGATGATGATGAAAGGTACCCATAGTCAAGGATAAAATAGTTACAATTCCTGTATCTGAAGCATGCCTCAAACCTAGAGTGTACATAGAACTCTCAAAACCTAATGTTAAAAAAATCAATTAGAAAACCTCAAAATACCTCTTGTGAAAAATAAGCACAAGAAAATTATCATCAGTCATCAAATGAATGAACATTAGAACTAACATGACATCATAAAACATATATGAGAATTACTTCACATAATACAATAATGTCCATACTAAATGCGATCAAGAAACCGAGAAACTGGATGCTGGCAGGAAAACACAAGATATAAATGAATGGGATTACCACTCCATACTTCATAAATGTGTAAAAATAATTATGTAGTAGGTGCCAGTGGTTCATACTTGTAATCCTAGCTACTAAGTATTCGGAGAGCTGAGAATCATGGTTCAAAACCAGCCTAGGCAGGAAAGTCCCTGAGACTCTTATCCCCAATGAGCCAACAAAAAACTGGCAGTGGCTCAAGTGGTAGAGCACTAGCTTTGAGCTGAACAGTTGAGAGAAAACGTCCAGGCCCAGATCTCAAACCCCACAGCCGCCAAAAGTAAAAATAAATAGGTAAAAATAAATATTTTGACATAAATGTTAAAATATATATTCTAAAACTCTTTAAATCTTCATCAGATATAATAGTTTACATAAATGTAGGGAAGTGTTTTCTGGTCTTAGTCGTCATTGAATCAATTGTGTAAATCACATATTTCTCACTCAATTCATATTTATGTTTATATACTCATATGTCATAAGTATAATTAACTGGTAAGTGATAGCCAGTGCTGTTTATGGAATCTCTCTTGGCTTTCTAACATTAACCCTTCTACCCTAAATCTATATGTCCTCCAACCTTGCCAGAGATTTCATTTACAGTAAAGTTACTCATTTTATTGAAGCAGAAAAGGATAAGCCATAGTAATTGTTTGGAATAACTGTCACATTTACATGCATTTCACTTAGTTTAAGAACCAGGCCAGTAATGGCAAAATGTCTTCTGACCTATTCAATCTCGTAAGTGATGAAAATCTTTGTTATACACCTATTTTTTGACTAACATCTTATTCCTTAGGAAGGTCATTTTGTGAAACTCTGTGCTCCTGATTAGAGGATGGAACAAAAATAAAAAAAATGTACCTAACAGCTATTTATCTTAAAATCATTTATTTTTCATTATGTTTAGATTCTGATAAAATTTAGCCTCTCAACTCACAAAATGTTAATGCAGTCTTATTTCATGCCTGCCAAAAGCAAACAACAAATTACTATTTATTTAAAAATTATTTTTAAAAATTTTTAAAAATTACTATTTATTTAAAAAACTATTTTAAGAAATTAGCCAAGGCAAATGGTTTATTAGATATTTAGTCATGGTCCCACATTATGGTGGAAGCCAGACAGGGAAAAATCATATTTTTATTCTTCTTCGAGCCACTCTGATTTACTTTTAAGTGGAAGCAGAATGTTATGGATGTCAGAGATGACTGTTAGTGGTGCTTTACATAATAATGTCACATGTAACAGCCCTATGAATCCTGCAGGTCTTAACACTGTACTTCATTAGTGATGTCTGGCTTTTCCTGAATAGTTTATTGGAGATAAGAAGCTAAGGAAACTTCCTGCCTCGGTGGGATTTGAACCATAATCTTCAGATCTTAATATTCAGATATTTGGATCTCCTGAATATCTATGATAGATAAAATAATAATAATAATATATAATAAAATAAATATAACAATAAATAATATTTGAAAGTGTTCTGATCTCAAGAATGAACCTTGGGGGAAAATGATGCAGCAAAGTTTATTGTAGTGTTCTTCGCACAATTGGGAGGGCATCACAGCAGAAGTGTAGTATTTTTTCACAATAGTGATAAGCAAGTCATGATGTGAATTTAGGAAATTTTAAGGTGCACTTTATAAATTGGAAACTGTTGTGCTAGGATGACTTTATGGCATAAAAACTTGGGATTGATTGTCATAGAAATAATAGCTTAGTCTGATGAACAAATGTATACTCTTCAGGAATTAATTATTATCGATAGTTCATAGGTTTATCTTCTAACAGAATGTGGCCATTTTTTGTTGACTTTTAAATATGTAACATCCCATTGGAAACTGCATCTATTACAGAATTAAATAAAAGGCAAACAGATACTATTTTAAATGTCTCTGGTATGGCAGGTTCAGAATTTGAAAATGAGTATTTAGTAGTCATAGGAATTTTGAAGAACACATATATTTTGTCCTCTTAGCAATTATTCAGTTTTAAAAGTTAGTACTTTGCATAGAAGAGAACCGTTTTCTGTTTTAGTATGAGACATAACTAAAATAATGTTTTTTCAAAATAATGGGAAGTATATTCTGAAAATATTGTATAGTTTGATAACATTCAAGTTAATGACCCTCTGATAAAGAAAGGGGTAATTGAATAATATTGACTATACCTATACAGTAAAATTATATTTTATGTAGCTTATATTTTAATTAAATTTTATTTTCAAGGGGATATATAGAAGGGATTGAAGTAATTGTAAGGTAGTGAATATATAACATGAATTTTTTACCCACTCCCTCATTTTCCTTACTGTTTTCCTTCACCCCAGTACCCCTCACAAGTTGTAATGTAAATTTCCAACATTTTGTTTTGTGAGTATTGCTATTGCATTGGTTTGCCCTTTGACCTTTGTCTCGCCATTTTATTGTTCCTCTTCCCTTGCCAAATTAAGATAAATATATATATATATATATATATACAATGACACATGATACTGAAAACAAATACAGCAGGGAACAAGCCATAGGAGAAAACACAAAAGAAAAAAGAAATCACATAGTACATTAAAAACAACAACCACAAAGAAAAACCTCTGTTTCCATATGTAGGAGTTCATTTTGCTCAGCATCATCTTACACATAGCTATTGAACCATTGTGCTCATCTGCTAGGACAATCCTAGATATTCCTACTTATTACAAATGAGGGAAACCATGGAATCTATTTCTTTGTGTCTTGTGTATTTTACTTAGTAGGACTTTCCCAAGTCTTTCCATTTCCTTATGAATTGGCAGCATATAATTCCACCGGGTATATATATATATATATACCACATTTTGTCAATTCGTTCACCTACTGAGTGGCACATTGGTTTGAAACATGACTGCATGTAAGTATCACGTAGGGCCATTCAAAAATGACAGATGCCACTTCCCCAGACATTCTAAAATCATGATTTCTATATAAGATAGGATTTCATGGTGGTACAAGTGTTGAGATGTGTGGATCAGCCTAATGTATAACTTGCACTGAATTAGGCAGGAAGGTATCCAATATCATATAGGATAAGAATGGTAGTGACAAAATATTCCCTTGAGAAAGATACAGGAGGTTGCCAGAAGTATGAAGCAGTTCAGATAATTTTGAAGGAATTAGAAATGCAAGCGCAAGTATGTCTCTTTAAATAAAAAATTATGTAAGTGGAAGGGCAAAAGAAGCGGAAGAGAAGAAACAACTGACCGCAGATCATTGTCCCAAGTATAAAAGGACATAATGTATAACTTCCAAGTTAAAAAGAGACCAATATAATACATCCCACTTAATTTAGATTTTTTTTTCCAGGGCTGAGGACTGAACCCAGGGCCTTGCGCATGCCAGAAGGGCACCCTTCTGCTGGGATAAACCCCCAGCCCCAGTCCCACTTAATTAAGGTACTTGCAAAATGTTTACTTGGCTTTTTCCTAGTTTAATGCTCCAAAATAAATGAAAACCTACTTCAACCTGAACACTAACTCTGATGAGCCCTCTTTTTCTCACTTTGCACTTGGAAGATAATCCCTAAGTTGATTATGTTGTAGCTGATTAGAGTCAGACTAAGGGGCTTCTACTTGTACAATTATCCCAGAATAGTTTAAAGCAGCTTCCCCCGAAGATATCCAATTACATTGTCTGAAGCTATACTTTGAACACACCTCACACTTGAACACATAATTTCAAATTACACTTCAGCATTTCCGTGGCACATTCTACTTTGTGCCTCTGTCTTTTTGCACATTCCTTTTGAGTTCATAGTTGCTCTATTTCCATTTCATCTGTAAAAGCTGCTAAGAACATTGTTCAACTATCACTTTTTGTTTGGTACTTTGTCCATGTTAAGTAATAGGGTAGTACTCACTCTCTGACGAGAAAAGTTCCACAATATAACCCTATGCCCACATTAGAGGATGTAGAATTTAAAGCATTTTGAGACAAAGAGTGAATTAGAATTGAAAGGCTTCTTAGGGACATTTTCTTGGAGCTCATTAGTTTACCCAGGAGAAATATAAATATCCATAAAATCTGGAGCTAATTAGTAAGTATCCAAATTAACACTAGATCTTAGACGTTGTGATAAAACAAGTCACCATTGTATTGTTGTTACATCAGAATCCTTCCCTACTTGCAAATGGGTATAAGAAAATGAAAGAAAGGCATTAAAGCAAAATGTCTTATCTCTATAGGCATTTAATCCTAGTGGTGAGAGTAATGTCTGAACTCTTCCATTCAATAAAAGCTTGAAGTTTATAAGAGTAATTCCTACATACAAGAATTTGTGGCAGGTTCAGAGTATATGGCAGTTATGATGTGTCAACGAATTTTGAGGCATTTTATATTCTAAAGAGGAATCAATTCCAGGAGTCTTCAATCACATCAGCAAAGCTGTTTGTTCAACCTAATACTTGGTTTTACTTTTCCTACATTTATAACGAATAGGCTGATAAAATATCCAAATATATCTAAAGATATTTCAATAAAATCTCAAACTGTTGTGGATACATGAGTCACTAATTGGAACTGTAGGACAAATTAAGCTTGTCTGTGCTGCAGTTCAATCTCTAATCTGCTGGCTGAACAAAGTCTTCAAAAATATTCACAGAATACCTCTAAGTAAAGTTCATGAGAGTTATATCTGTATAATTTTGCTAAGGTCAGGATAAAAGCATTTGTTCCCAGCATTTAAAATCAACAGGATCTGTTGAATTCATGGATCCAGAATTTTATGGCTCAAAATTTTATCAATATGACTTTCAACAAAACACTATTATTTTTAAACTTGTCTATATCCTTTTACTATTCAAATCCAAATAGCATATTTCCTTCAATATCTTCCTGAAAATTCTTTCCTTCCTTTACTTCGGAAAATCTGTGTTTATTACTTTTTTGGTTCCTTGTTTTTCTCTTTGTTCCAGTCTTGTCCACACTGGTGCTCACATTGCTAACATTTGTGTGAGAACTTTTCTTTTCCTCTTCCCTTTCAATAATACCCCCCCCCAATTTTATTATCCTTTTTTATATCCATGGTCGTGGATATTTTGATGATGTCTAAACAGACCTATCTTTGCATCTGTTTAATATGAACTTTAGAACTATCAGAGAGTTTTATCCCCTAAATCCATCATTTCCACCAGTGGTCCTTATTACTAAGAATATCACTAATACAGTTGCTAGCCAGACCTGTGGAAGGACCTTAGATTTCTTCTTACCTCTCTACTCCCTCCCATTAGATAAGATGAATGATCAAGATTTTCTCAGGTTTTGTCACTAATATGATTTCTATTGTACTCTTTTTCATGCCCCTGACACCAGCCTGTTTCATTTACTCATCACTGTCACCTAGTCCTAAAACAACCATTTCCAAATTATGCTTTTGCCCCATAGTCTTTTCATATTGGTCCTCTCCATCAGCAAATTACTCTTTGTAAGCACACAGAGTGAAGACCTCAGACAAAAATTCTGCTATCATTCTTTGCTCACTACATTGACTGTTGGCCTTACATTCCCCATCTCTAAATGGATGTAATCTACCAGAAATAATGAAGAATATATTTGTTGACTTCTAGAGCAAGAAAAGAGAAGAGTGAAGAGACCTTACATTTTCCAACTTATCTTCCAAATAAGGAAAGAGTCAAATTCAGTTTGTTGGTATAAAGTCACAAATTGTTTCATGCAGAAATAAAAATAAATTTTACCTCCTTGCTCTAAGGCCTAAGTCCTTTTAAGGTAACTACAGATATGTAAGTAGTATTATGTAAATATTGTCATGTGTTACAGCTGTATTGAAGAACATACTCTTAATATATTACTGGAAAACATTGGTTATTGAATAGTATGTATATGAGAGCCATGGCTTTCATGTTATTTGAACTAATCACACTAAGTTGAAAAGTACATCTTATTCCATCAAAATGTGGAAATTAATGATTTTATTTATAAGAAAACAATACCGCCAAGAATAGTGAGAATACATGAAAGAGACTGTAGGAATTACATTAGGGTTTTTACTGTCTCTACCTGTTTATGTGATTACATTTCTTGATATTGAAACTCTCGTCTTGTTATTCTTATTGTATGTAATCCAAAGCTGTTGATTACTATGTATTCAATGTGGGAAATCTAGCTTCAAAATTGTGTAAAGTTTTTTTTTTCCTTTTGAATCACAACATGGTCATTATCAGGGTACACTGTGGTCCTCCTCATCATCATCAAAATTAATATTAGCATCATAATTGCTAACTATTGAAGTCTGATATGTATCTATGATTTTGCAATTATTTTCTGTTGATTAATAATTTTAATGTTACCACTGTGCATACATCCATATTAAAATTTTGATCAAATAAAGAAGCAAAAAAAACTAAGCCAAAACAGGTAACTTGACTACGTGCTTATAACAAATTATGGAATAGAATTTTGAAGTATTGCAAATTCCTAACCAGTATGAATTCACTTCCTCTCTCCCCACCACTACACACAAATATTTAAGAGTTTGAACAGAATAATTTCAAGTAATATACTGTAAATGTTACTACAATATCATGTGTATATCTAAAATACCCTTGAAAGTAATAAACTCTACTTTCTATTGAAGGTTAGTCATTCTATTCTAGGAAACTTTTGGAAAAATATACTGTATATCTTTGAAATGAAAAAAGGTCAAAAAAGAGCATAAAGTTTTACAAGGTGTCTATCTTCAGAAATATATACATATATATGTATATATATATATATATATATATATATATATATATATATTTGTGTGTTTGTGTGTGAATAGAAAGACATACATTTTTAGAGATTATTTGTCATCAGAAATATATACATATGTCTACATTTATGTGTAGAATGATGTACATTATAATGAAACAAACATTTTAAAACATATTTAAAATTAAAAAATACATCAAACCAAGTGCCACTGACACACGCCTATAAATGGAGCTATTCTGGGTAATGAGATCTGAGATTTGATTTTGAAACTAGCCCAGACAGAAAAGTACTTGTTAGATTCTTATCTCCAATTAGCCACTATAAACAGGAATTAGCTCTGTGCCTCAAGTTGTAGAGTGCTGGCATTGAGCATAAAAAGGCTTAAGGACAATGCACAGGCCATGTAAACAACAACAACAACAACAGCAACAAAATATATTACCTTAATTTCTCAAAAGCATCTTTTAAGTGCTGTGAACATTTCTTAGAAACATGAATACATGCCCCTGCAAAATGTTAAGTAAAAGTATAGAATATTTACATCTATGTTAAATACATGACTATTTAGATTGTTTAAGATATTTAGGTAATGATTAGGAATTAAAAATAATGATAACATATCAAGACTGGTGTTTTATTCTATTTTACGATAGTAATAAAATAATATTTGTAATGATTATGTAAAATTACTCTTGTTTGGTATTTGAATTATAATAAATGTTAAACATTTTTAAATGATTTCCATAGGAAAGAATCATTTTTTAATGTATCAATTCTTTTGTAATTTCAAAACTATTAAGAAATTTATTCCAAGTCTGGTTACTCTAAGACTATATTTGTTTTCTTATTCTAGTTTTCATATGTTGGTAGAAATTAAAATTCCAAAAATTCAGTGGATGTTGGCATTCAGGAACATCTTCATAGATACTAATATTAGAGCCCCATAAATGGAATTGCTTTATTTCATTTGTTATTTTCACAAATAAATCAAGATTATTGTGTATTTTGTTTCTTTTCATTGTTATTGGCTCTTATCCTGAGAATACTTTTTTTCCTAGCAAAGTAGAAAAAAACAATTTTATTGAGCAAGTAACATATGGCTTTCATAAATCACAGGTGTACCGATTTGGGTCTTCTGTCATTTGCTAAACGTTTCTTCCAGAAAAGGTTATCAATTACTTATAAGTCATGCATAATCCCTAGCTATTTCAGTTATCACATACACTTTTTGATTGAGTTATCTCTGTAAAACTAAAATAAACAGACCAAAAAACTCAAAATAAACAGAAATCAAATCTTTGTTCTAAAAGCTGTAGTTTACAAATAGATTTAGCCAACACCGAAAACATCTTTTTAGGTATTCTTCAATTTGTGTGAAGTATCTTTAACAATAGTTTTTTTTTTTTTTTGCTAACATGTAATTCACATGCCATATATTATCTCCTTCTACAGTATACAATTTAGTGCTTTGAAAGTGAATTGTACAATCATAGATTTTCCAAGCCTAATTTTCCCTTGCATTTCTTCAAATAGAAATGGTGTAAATTTTAGAACAGACATTAAAATAGATATAAAATTCCCTTACAATAATTTGTCCAGCATACATCCTCTATTGTGTGTCTTATCAAAATTCGTTTTTGGGGATTATTTCCAAGGTCTCACACAGACTATTCAAGTGCACTGTCAGTGAACTACATTCTATGTCCAAATAAGTTTTTTAATTCTCTTTAATACATACATAGAAGTGTAATGGCTGAATCATATACAATTCTCTTTGACCTTTTGAAGACTTGAAAACTTGCTTGTTAAAATGATTGCAGTATTATACAAATCAATCTACTATGTGGAGTATATCAATTTCTCCACAAATGCATTACTATATTTTGCGTCATCTTTTTATATTATGGTCATACTAGTGAGTTTTCATTTTATTTTTTTCTTAGAAACTAAAGAGGAGGTTATTTCATATGCTCCTCCTATTGACTATTAATTTACAAATGTTCTTTAAAGAAATATCCTGTTTGGGAAAAAATATATAGAATTAGAAGATATAAAAGTACTTAAGACTCAGTATCATTGTAGCATTAACATTGTACCATTAACAAATATGTGCCCTCTATCTGTTGGGTATGTTTTCACTTCTTTCATAGAATTATAAAAGGTAATCAGTTGATATTAACCAGTACATTCTTCTTTTCTTTAGCCACTAATTCTTTCCATGTCAAATTTTTAGAAACCTTTACTCATCCAATGTCATGAATTTTTACATTTATGTTTTATAGGTTTTTATATCTCACATTTAGTTTGATAATCATATTTTATTTTAAAATTTTGTACAAGGTTTGAGGAAGTAGTCTAAGCTCATTCTTTAAATCTAAAGAGGCAATAGTGCCAATACACCCATTTAAGATTCTATTTTTATTTAATAATGTCATGGCATCCTCTTCAAAATCTGTTGACAATAAAACTAAGAATTTATTTTTGATAAATCTGTTACATTCTTCTATGTGTCTGTTCTTATAGTAGACTACACATGGTAATAAGATTCATATCTAGTATGAGGGCTCAAGCTACAGCATTTTACAAAATTGTTCTGACTGACCTGTATTCCTTGAATTTACATACAAGTTTATTGAGCAGGTGGACCACTATTTAACAGAGTTATCTAGATGTTTGATAGTCACTCATATTTGGCACTTTGTGAAAACACACGATCCCAGATATTACATATAGTAAAATGTCTTAAGAGAATGCTTGAAACAACTAAAATTAATTTAGGAATGAGTTAAAATTTAGATAACACTATAGCACAATAAACCTGAATGATGACTTGAGCTGTACTACAGAGGAGAGTGAGAGGGGATAGAATAGAATGATGGAGCTGTATGTCATTGGTTTTGTGTATGTCATTGGCTTTGTGTTTCAAAAAACAGAAAGTCTTCAGAGAAGAGGAGGAGGAAAATAATTAAAGTGTCCTGAATCAAGTTTCTTTTTAATCCACCTAATAGTGTGGACTGAGTCAGAGAAGATGGGAAAAAATACAATAGAAAATAATGCATTGTATAGGCTTGTTACAATGTAAAGAAATTGCAATAAGAATGTGATAATTAATTACCAAAGAAATAAGAGAAAGAATAGGTAAAATCTAAAGGCAAAAAGAATGAAGAGAGAAAAGAAGCAAAGTAAAACCTTTATCAACAAACGCGAGAGTTTGGAAGTGGAAATATTCTAAGTAACAATAAAATTTGCTAACATGGATAGAATATGGATCACATTGTAGAATATATAATTTTGAAAAAAACATACTAGGAATGAAAATTTAAAAGTCATAATTTAAAGCACTATTTACATTATAACTGCACAGTATAGTTCAGGGGTAAAAACTTGGTTTAGCATATGTGAAACAATGCTATCCCAAGTGATATCCCAAGCATTACAAAGTATTCACATATCATCATACACACACAAAAACCACATAAACACACACACATACCACATACACACATTTGGATTATTATTATCATATTAAACAAAAGAAATTACCACAAATAGTAAAAGTAATTTAATATAGGAAATCATAATATTGCTTGTACTATTTAAAAGTTTAGTAGAAATAAAATAGTTACAATATACTTGGATTCTTATAGATTAAGTTAATTGAAAAATAAGAAATTGAAGACATGAGAACCTTTGCAAACAAGTTTTAAATAATGAACATTTTGAAGAGTTTATCCTTTTATTTTGACAAAATATTGATGCTACTGGTGATAACCAGCTGCTCTATATCTCACTAGGGATGGCCATATCTCTAATAATTTCAGTCTGGATATTTTTATAATGAGGACTCAGTTTCTTAAGCTCTCCTGAATTACAAACGCTATTCACAGTTACTACCATAGCTAGAAAATGGAAGCTACAAATCACCTTGCCCAGCTCAAACTTTTTTTTTTAATTCAAGTACAAATATTTACAAAAAAAAGTAACCAGGTTATGAAGATTTTCTTAATAAAGTATGTGCTTCTTGGAAATATAGTAAGTATTTGTTACCTGGAAAATATGTTTAGAACTATAAGAAAATAAATTTATTTAAATTCACCTACCATATATAAATTAAGGAAATAATTTTAGATATTCACATGTTAAATATTTTAAAAGCAAAATATATGTGTCTGAATAATTTACATGTGTTAAAAATCATGCAAAATTAAATTAACTATTCCTACAACTATGAAAAAAGAATTACCCTAAAGAAACAAAGGAAGTTCAAAATTTGAAATTCAGAAAATAAAATGAATTGTACTGTTTAGTTGACCTAAATAACTGCAAACCATCTGTATATCAATTTTAAAATGAAAATACATGAACAAAGAAAACAAAAGTACAGTAGTTGTTTGAGTGTAGAAATAAAACCCAGGGGGGGGATAACAATGTTCCTTCCATAAGAAATGTACTCATTACCTTATGTAACTGTAACCCCTCTGTACATTACCTTCATAGTAAATTAAATTGAAATTAAAAATGAAACAAATAATATACCAATTAAGAATTCTTAAAAGCCATTGGTTAAACACTTTGTAAAATCTGCACCCAGTACACAAACGATATACTTTGATGATAATATTTAAATACATAAATTTCAGCAGAGCAGCAAAAAGTTTAAAAACTGTTACAAAGTAAATAAGTCAGAATATAAGACTATAATAATAATAGATGATTATTTTTAATTTTAATTTTAATTTTTACTGTGAAAATACTGTACAGAGGGATTACAATTATATGGGAAAGATAATGAGTACATTTCTATCAAGCATAGTAGCCTCCTCCTTTGTTTCCCCTTCCAATCCTCTCCCAGTCTCCCCACCCAATCTTCCTCATCGCCCACCAAAGTTGTTAGTTCGTTTTTCCATATAACGACTTGTACATCTCATTGTTGAAATGGATTCACAAGTATACCTATTTAAATGATTTGTTTTTCCCTTCCCCACCACAAATTATACCAACCTCAAATACAGTGAAAGCAGGGGTTATGCTATTGGGGAGGGACATACAAAGAAACAAAGAAATAATCTTATAAATGTGTTAGAAACAATCACCTGAAAGAAAAAGAAAACATTGAAATATGTATCTTGGTGTTCATTTCCCTAACATCAACTTACCTGAACTTTTCTGCTTGAATCAGACATATAATAGTTATTGCAAATAAGGGAAACCATGGGTCCTAAGTTACTTTGGGCCTGGATTACTTCAGTTAATATAATTTTTTCCAAGTCTTTCCATTTCCTAACAAATGGTGCAATATCATTCTTTCTGACGGAGGCATAGAATTCCATTGTGTATATATACCACATTTTCTTGATCCATGCATCCACAGAGCGGCATCTGGGTTGGTTCCATATTTTAGCTAGGGTAAATAAGTCTGCAATAAACATAGTCGTTCTGGTAGCTTAAGTGTTGTCTTGTTTGTGAACATTTGGGTAAATGCCCAAAAGTGGGATTGCTAGGTCAGAGGGGAGCTCTATGTGGAGTCTTTTGAGGAACCTCCATACTGCTTTCCAAAGTGGTTGAACAAGTTTACACTCCCACCAACAATGCAGTAAGGTTCCCTTCTGTCCACATCCCCTCCAGCATCTGTTGTTATTAGAGTTCTTCATTTTTGCCATTCTAACTGGGGTGAGGCAGTATCTCAATGTTGTTTTTATTTGCATTACATTTATGGCTAGAGAGGTTGAGCATTTCTTCATATGTCTGTTGGAAATCCTTCTTTCCACTTCTGAGAAATTTCTCTGTAAGTCTTTAGCCCACTTATTTATTGGGCACTTGTTTCTTTGAAAATTTGTTGTTGGGGAATTTAATTTTTTGAGTTCCAAGTATATTTTAGATATGAGACCCTTGTCTGTTATATGGCTAGTGAAGATCTTCTCCCAATCCGTGGGCTTTCTATTGATCTTGCTAGCTATGTCCTTTGCCATGCAGAAAATCTGCAATTTCATGCAATCCCATTTGTCCAACCTTTCTTTGATGTGTTGTGTTTCTGGGTCTCTATAAGAAAATTCCGGCCTGTGCCATGGAGACCTGGGGTTTCTCCTATTCCATCCTGTAATGTTTTAAGAGTGGCTACTTTGACTCTGAGGTCTTTGATACATTTGGAGTTAATTCTGTTGTAGGGTGATATATAAGTATCTAGATTTAGTTTTCTAGAAGTGATGAACCTATTTTGCTAGCAGCATTTACTGAAGAGGCTGACTTTATTCCATTCTATTTTTTTAGCTCCCTTATCGAAGATTAAATGGCTATAGGTCGGTAGGTTCATTTCAGGGTTTTCAATTGTATTCCATTGGTCCTGAGGTCTGTTCTTGTGGCAGTACCAAGCTGTTTTTGTTATTATGGCTTTGTAGTAGAGTTTGAAATTTGGTACTGATATTCCTCCAGCACTGTTCATTCTGTTAAGGATCGTTTTAGATAATACGGGGACTTTTATTGTTCCATATACATTTTTGGATTGCCGCTTTTATTTCCTTGAAGAATGAGGATGGAATATTGATAGGTATCGCATTGGATTTGAAGATAGCCTTGTGAAGTATCGCCATTTTGACGATGTTGATCTTTCCATTCCAGGAGCATGAGAGTTATTGCCACTTTTTTTTCATAAGGCAAAGTTATTTGATTATTTAATCTCAAAATTAAATAATGACATTACAATTCCATATTTGATTAAATAATTCTTATAAAACTCATTAAGTGTTTTAGCTACTTTAAATGCTCAGGTATTTTTTTTATTTTAATTTTTTGTGAACATACTCTACAGAGGGGTTACAATTACATAGGCAAGATAATGAGTAAATTTCATATCAAGCATTGCTGCCTCCTCCTTTGTTTACCTTTCACATCACTTACCAGCCACCCCCCGCGCTCCCACCCAATCCCCCCCGCCCCCGCACCAAAGTTGTAAAGTTCGTTTTTGACATGACAACTTGTACTTCTCATAGTTTCATCGGGTCCACCTGTATCTTTAAACGACTTGTTTTTCCCCATCTCCTCCACAAATTATACCGAAATCAAATATAGTGAAAGCAGGAGTTATACTGTGGGGGAGGGACATACAAAGCTACAGTGAAATAATCTTATAAATGAGTTAGAAAAAAATGCACGAAAGAAAAAAAACATTTAAATACATATTTAAGGGTTCATTTTCCTAACATCACATTATCTGACCTTTCCTGCTTGTCTCATACATATACTAGATATTGCAAATAAGGGAAAGCATGGGACTTATGTTTCTGTCGGCTTGGATTACTTCATGTAATATATTTTTTTCCAAGCCTTTCCATTTCCTAACAAATGGGGAAATGTCATTTATTCTGATGGAGGCATAGAATTCCACTGTGTATATATACCACCTTTTCTTGATCCATTCATCTACTGAGGGGCATCTGGGTTGGTTCCAGAACTTAGCTATGGTAAATAATGCTGCAATAAACATAGTTGTGCTGGTAGCTTTAGTGTGGTCTTGTTTGTAAATATTTGGGTAAATGCCCAAAAGTGGGATTGCTGGGTCATAGGGGAGCTCTATGTGAAATCTTTTCAGGAACATCTATACTGCTTTCCAAAGTGGTTGAACAAGTTTACACTCCCACCAACAATGAAGTAAGGTTCCTTTCTGTCCACATCCCCTCCAGGATCTGTTGTTTTTAGAGTTCTTGGTTATAGCCATTCTAACTGGGGTGAGGTGGTACCTCAATGTTGTTTTGATTTGCATTTCTTTTATGGCTAGGGAGGTGAGCATTTCTCCATGTGTCTATTGGCCATCCTTCTCTCTTCTTCAGAGAAGTTTCTATTCAAGCCATTAGCCCACTTATTTATTGGGCAGTTGTTTCTTTGAGGATTTGTTGTTGGGGGGTTTAATTTTTTGAGTTCCAAGTATATTTTAGATATGAGACCCTTGTCTGTTACATGGCTAGTGAAGATCTTCTCCCAATCTGTGGGCTTTCTATTGATCTTGCTAGCTATGTCCTTTGCCATGTAGAAGCTCTGCAACTTCATGCAATCCCATTTATCCAATCTTTCTTTGATTTGTTGTGTTTCCAGTCTCTATTAAGAAAATTTCGGCCAGAGCCAAGGAGGCCTAGAGATTCTCCTATTTCGTCCTGTAATGTTTTCTTAGTGTCTGCTTTGACTCTGAGGTCTTTGATCCATTTGGAGTTGATTCTGGTGCAGGGTGATATATAAGGATCTAGTTTAGTTTTCTCCAAGTAGTTAACCAATTTTGCCAGCACCATTTACTGAAGAGGCTGTCTTTCTTCCATTCTATTATTTTAGCTTCCTTATCCAAGATTAGTTGGCATAGGTCTGTAGGTTCATTTCTGGGTTTTCAGTTCTATTCCATTGGTCCTGAGGTCTCTTCTTATGCCAGTACCAAGCTGTTTTGATTACTATAGCTTTATAGTAGAGCTTGAAATTTGGTATTGATATTCCTCCAGCAGTATTCTTTCCGTTGAGGAGCGTTTTTGCTATTCGGGGTCTTTTATTGTTCCACATGAATTTTTGGATTGCCTCTTCTATTTCCTTGAAGAATGAGGTTGGAATTTGGATAGGTATCGCATTGAATTTGTAGATAGCCTTGGGAAGTATTGCTATTTTCACGATGTTAATCTTTACAATCCAGGAGCATGGGAGGTTTTGCCATTTTCTAAGTTCTGTTTTTATTTTCTTTTTCAAGATTTTAAGTTTTCACCATGGACGTCCTTCACTTCTTTGGTTAAGTTAATTCCTAGGTATTTTATATTTTGAGGGGCTATTACAAATGGAGTTAATTTCCTAATTTGAGACTCACTTTTCTAATTGTTGGCATACAGAAAAGCCATTGATTTTGGGGGGTTAATTTTATAACCTGCTACTTTGTCAAAGGTTTGAATCAGCTTGAGTAATTTGGGAGTGGAGTCTACGGCATTCTTTAAATACAAGATCATGTTATCTGCAAAGAGGGAGAGTTTTATTTCTTCTTTCCCTATTCAGATCACCTTTATGTTTACATCTTGTCTTATTGCTGTAGCTAGACATTCTAATACCAGAATGAATAGAAGTGGAGAGAGTGGACATCCTTGTCTTGTATCTCAGTAAAGAGGAAATGGCTTTAGTTTTTCACCATTAAGTATAAGGCTGGCTGTAGGTTTGTCATATACAGCCTTTATTGTATTGAGGAATGTTCCATGGATTCCTAATTTTTTCAAAACCTTCATCATAAAGGGGTCTTGGATCTTGTTGGACCCTTTTTCTGCATCTATTGAGATAACCATGTGGTTCTTATCCTTGCTCCTGTTGATGTGATGAATAATATTAATTGATTTTCAGATATTGAACCAGCTTTGCATCCCTGCAATGAATCCTGTTTGATCTCGGTGTATGAATTTTTGGATGAATTGTTGAAGTCGATTGGCGAAAATTTTGTTGAGAAGTTTTGCATCAATGTTCATCAAAGAACTGGGTCTATAGTTCTCTTTATTTGATGAGTCCCTGCCTGGTTTTGGGATGAGGGTTATGATGGCTTCATAGAATGTGTTCGGTAGTGAACTTTCTCTTTCAATATGATTGAAGATTTGGAGGAGTATTGATGTGAGCTCTGCTTTGAAGGCCTTGGAGAGTTCTGCTGTAAAACTATCTGGTCCTGGACTTTTCTTAGCTGGCAAGTGTCTTATTGCTGTTTCTATTTCAATGCTTGATATGGACCTGTTAAGCTGGTTTAACTCATCTTCGTTTAGTTTTGTCATGTCAATATTTGCTAGGAAAAGGTCCATTTCTGTCAAGTTCTCAAACTTATTAGCATAAAGTTTTGAGAAGTATTCCCTCATAATGTTCTGAATCTTGGTTTTTTTCGTGGTGATGTTTCCATTCTCTTCTCTAAGTTTATTTATTAGGATGTGTTCTTTTCTTTTTTTGATAAGATTTGCTAAGATTTGTCAATTTTGTTAATTTTTTCGAAGAACCAACTCTTTCTGTTGTTCATTCTTTCTATAGTTTTTTTGGATTCTAATTCATTTAATTTTAATTGTTTCTTTCCATCTACTGGATTGGGGTTTTCTTGCTGCTCTTTTTCAAGTAGGTTCAGATGGCTCATTAAATTGTTGATTTCCGATCTCTCCAATTTGTTAATGTAGGAGCTCAGAGCTATAAACATGACTCTGAGTACTGCCTTTTCTGTTTCCCTGAGGAGCTGGTAATTTATGTGCTCATTTATGTTGAATAGCATGAACATTTGAATTTCCTTGCTAATCTCTTCCTTGACCCACTCATGATTCAGCAGTGTGCTGTTCAGCCTCCATGTTTTACCAGACTTTCTTTGGTGGATTTTGGTTTTGAGTTCTAATTTTATTCCCTTGTGCTCCGCGAGAATGCAGGGTATAATGTCAATGTTTCTGAATTTGGACAAGTTTGCTTTGTTTCCTGAAATGTGGTCTATTTTAGAAAATGTTACATGAGGTGCTGAGAAAAACGTGTATTCTGATGCTGCTGGGTGAAATATTCGGTAGATGTCTGTTATATCTAGTTGATCTATGCAGTTGTATAGGACAGCGGTTTCTCTGTTGAGTTTTTGCCGAGTTGATCTATCTAGTGCGGAGATCGGTGTGGTAAAATCCCCAACAATTATTGTCATTGGATCTATGTGTGATTTGTGGGAAAATAGTGTTTCTTGGATAAATTTGGGTGGTCCGTGGCTTGGCAAATATATATTTAGAATTGTAATATCCGCCTGAAGGAGAGATCCCTTAATTAGTATTTAGCCACCTTCTTTATCTCTTCTCACAAATTTTAATTTGAAGTTTATTTTATCTGATATTAGTATTGCAACTCCCGTCTGTTTATGGCTGCTGTTTACTTGGTAGATTTTGTTCCAGCCTTTAACTTTGAAAATATGTTTGTTTTTATGGGCAAGATGTGACTCCTGAAGGCAGCAGATAGAAGGACCTTGTTTTTTAATCCAACTAGACAGTCTATGCCGCTTAATTGGAGAGTTAAGTCCGTTAATGTTAAGATACAGGACTGAGAGGCATTTGGGAGTTCCTATCATGTTATCCACTTTCTTGGGGGTTGCGAAAACTGGGTGCTTCCTATGGTTCTTGGATTCTCAGTTTGGGTGCAATTTCTTGATCTTTATTGTGTTCTTGTTGGTGTTCTATGTGTAGGACGTCTTTAAGAATATTTTATAGGGCTGTTTTGGTGGAGATGTATTGTTTCAATTTTTCTTTGCTATGGAAGGCTTTTATTTGACCTTCAGTTATGAAGGAGAGTTTAGCTGAGTACAGAATTGTTGGTTGATAGTTTTTGCTTTTAAGGCATGGCATACATCATTCCAGGCTCTTCTTGCATTGATTGTCTCTGCTGAGAAATCTGAGGTGATTCTAATTGGTTTCCCTTTATAGGTGATTAATCTTTTCTCCTTGACAGCTTTAAGAATCTTTTCTTTGGTCTGAGTTGATCCTGTGTGGATTATAATGTGAGGGTGGTATGTCCTATTCTGGTCTGGTCTATTTGGGGTTCTAAAAGCTTCTTGTACTTGAATAGGCCTATCTTTTTGCATTTTTGGGAAGTTCTCTGCTAGGATCCTGTTAAACAAATTTCCTAGACCATTAACTTCTGTTTCTAGGTGCTCCTCTACACCCATTATCCTTAGATTAGGCTTTCTGATGGTGTCTTCCAAGTGTTGGATAGATCTCTCATATTTCTTGGATTTCTCTTGGATGGTTGTAAGTTCTTTCTCTACAATGTCTAGGCGGTCTTCAGTACCCGAGATTCGATCTTCTGCCTGGTTTAACCTGCTGTTGAGAATTTCTACTTTGTTTTTTATTTCTTTTCCTTCTAATTGGTCAGCTTTGATGGCTTCAAGTTCTTTGTTGAAGCTTTGCTTTAGATCTTGTATGAACTTCTTTATTTCCTTAATTTGGTGTTCAGTGTTTATTCTCAGATTGTTTATGGTTTCCTTGGACTCCCATTCCTTCTGTTGGGTTCCATTCAGCATTCCCTTTGTGGTCTCCCTGACTTTCTTCAGCTCTTTGTTAATGGATCCCATGAATGCCTTTAGTGATCTTTGTGTATTCTCATCCTGCTCTCTCAATTCCTGTATTACTCTTTGATTAACTTCCTCCCTTTCATGCCATTCTTGCAGTTCTCTTTGAGTGTTCTCAGCTTGCTCACACCATTCCTCCCTTTCTCTTTGAGTATTCTTAAGCTGCTCATGCAAATCCTGTATCAGTTTTTGAGTAGCTTCCTCACACTTATGATATTCCTGTATAGACTTTAGGATTGCCTCCTCTCCTTCCCTATCACGCTCATGCAGAGTCCTTTGTATGTTTTCAATCTTTTCATTTATCATGTTTGCCAGCAGTGTTTGTAGAGCTATTTGGGAAATCTCCTCTGGATTATTCATTATCTCTTCTGTCCCCTGATTATCATGAGTGTGAGTTGAGGTACCCGTACTTGCCATTTTTCTTGTGTTTCTCTGGCTTACTCTGCCCATTTGGGATGAAATTAACACCAGTTTTGTGCTAGAACACTCTCTTTAGGCAAGCATTAACCAAAGTCTGTATTTGCACAGTCAATAGTCTGCAGGTACATTCTAGTTCAACAGATACATCTATTCAACATCAAACAACTATATATTAATGGGCTACGAACTGCAAAGAAGAATTTGGTAAACTAGAAATTATTAGGTTTAGGAAGAGATGTGCGTAAAAAATAGTAGTAGAGTGATGTGGGAAGGCACAGGGAGAGTTAACTAAGTCCTAATCTCAAAGCAGGAAATAGGTTGGATAGGATGTAAGTAGAGAGAGAGAAAGAAAAGAAAAGAAAAGGAACAAAAAGAGACCAGAAAAAACAGTAAGGTAAAAATTAGATATATTTTACAGAATTGAAAACAAACTATTCAGAGAACAACATGAATATAATGAGAGAAGGGGAGGGATATAAAGGACCTGTGAAAAACTTAAAAACAAAATACTTAAAATATTATAAAGCTATAAAGATGTCGTACTGCTATTAAGGATTTTAAGTCTAAGAGGTTTTGAATTGAGTAATAAATTTGTGGATTAAGTGTGTATACAATTGGGGATAAGGTCTAATAATCGAATACGGGTTTATCTGAGGATGTGCAGAGCAGCAATTAACTCACATAAAGAAGAACGAAAGAGAAGAAAAGGTGAAAAGGATAAAAATGTAAGAAAAAAGATCAGAAGGTCAGTAGAGCTAAACAAAAAACAAAACAAAACAAAAACAGAAACATAAAAAAGAAAGAAAAACGCACACACACTTATACCCCTAAAATAAAATTTTAAGAGGAAAAAAAATTACTAGAAAACAATTTTTTTTCTAAAAAGGTAAAAATTAAAGAATAAAAAAATTTTTTAGAAAACAAAATTATAAAAGGTACAAAAAAAAGTTCTTTGATTTTTTGGGGAGGGGTGGGAAAAATCCTGTGCCTCCCTTGTGTCCATAACCAGCCTCTTGTAGTCTCTGGTCTGCTTGTGTTCCTGTGGCTTGGTTGGTTACTTAAGTCAGTTTCTTTGAACAGGCAGAAAAATGCTCTGTGATCCTCCTCCCAGGTTAGTTCAATGGGAGGGAGATCTGCTTTGAGTATCACAAAAGAGGAAGATGGCTTTTTTCTCGAGTTTGGAGATGCTGCGATGAGGCTAGGTTCTGGGTAGAGTTGAGGCCTTTCAGCAAACAGTAGCTTTTCCTGGGGGCTGGTTTGTGAGAAACTCACGGATCCCAGCCTGGAGCCACTCTCACGGTTTCTGTTTACTGAATTTCAATTGATTGTCGATGCTGCTAAAGGGAGGGGCAGCCTCTGGCTCTGATTACCCAGTGAAGAAAGCCACTCCTGGGGCTGGCGCCCGAGCTGGGTGACTTTTCCCTGGGTAGAGCTGAGTCTGGTAGGCCAAGTTAGGCTCTTGTGACCTGCTAGATGACTCTAGATTTATTCCAAGGCCTGAGTTGGAGCTAGCAGCTCTGCCGAGCTTTGTCAGTATCCAAGATGGAGATCTCCATTACTGGGGGTGGTGGAGGGCTGGCCTTCCCTCCTCTGCTCCCTGAGAAGGAGTGAGGACATTACTCTTATACTCACGCTGAGTCTTGGTTCCTGGGTCGTCTCTGGTCTGCGAACTGCAGGATGAAGATTTCTTCTTGTTGGTTCTTGCTGGTGTTGAGTAGATTCTGCTCACCTGCCAGGTCTGGCTCCTTCGTCCCGGACTCTCTGTGATTCAGGTATGGTGGCTGCAGTTTCTGCCACCACCCTTGGGATTTCTTTAGATGATGTACAGTCAGATGCCTTTTCTTGAGAATACGAAAGTGAGGGATACAATTGTAAATGTGGGGTTAGAAATGCAGCTAAGTGATAAAGAGCTCGCTCAGCATGCATGAATACCAGGGTTTTAAACCTCAGTGACACATACTCAGAAAAAGCAGAAGCTGTGGTGTGGGTCAAGTGTCTAGCCTTGAGAATAAGAAGCTCAGAGGCAGTACCAAGGCCCTAAGATCAAGCCCCAGGACTGTCAAAAACAATAGGCCAGATGCCAGTGCTCACACCTGGAAGGCTAGCTTCGCAGGAGGCTGAGAGCTGAAGACCACTGTTCAAAGACAGCCTAGGCAAGGAAAGCCTATTAGACTCTTATATCCAGTGAACCACCAAAAACCCATGTGGCACTGTGGCTCAAGTGGTATAGTGTTCGCCTTGAGCTGATGGGTTCAGGGACAGTGCCACACTTGAGTTCGAGACACACAATTGGAAAAAAGTGAGGCTTAATCAAAGAAATTTTCCTATTTGCTAATTACGAGAACATTCTTTGGAAAATGAACACTGATGGACACCAGAATAGAACTAGAGCTGCAGGCTCAAGTGTAGCAGATCCATATGCCCAGCCTCTCAGACTCTAGCATTGTAACCTTGTGTCCTACTGGGTTCTGAAAGGTCCAATGTTGAAAGGCTTAATATGTTCCTCAAACCCTTTGTGATAAGCAGTTGACTTGTATTGTCAATGTCATTGCAATTCTGAACCAAGCCGAACACCAGTAGCTCAGTCCCGTCACCCTAGCTCAGGAGACTGAGGTGCCAGGATCACAGGGTGAAGCCAGCGAGGGCAGAAAAGTCTATGACACTAAGATTTCCACTTATGAAAGGTCAGATGTTCAAGAGCTTCCTTAGTTTCCTTTGGTGATGAGAAGTACTTGTACTCTAAATGTTCTTAGAGTTCTTGAGCTATAGAAGCAGGAAAGAAACATTATTGACCTATCCTGGGTTCAAATGAAGTTCTCAGGACCCAAACCCTAGCCATGTTTGCAGGAAGAACTGCAGTGTAACACTGTAATTGAAGGCAGAAAACAGTTTCAAAGCCAAGCTAGATGAAGAGAGTAGGCCTACAGGATTAGGAGGCAGAATGTACACATTTATCAGGGAAGGGAGCTGCAAAATCACTTCATTCATTCCAGGAACAGCCACCAATGGGGGGAAACCTGAAACAATTGTAGAGTTAAACTAGGGTAAGGCTTTTCTCTGCCTCTTCAAACAATGACTAATTAACCTTCCTCCCTCAGGTGAAGGGAACCTCAGCCTACCTTTAATTTACCAATAGAGAGCCAGTTTAGTGGGTAAGAGGGGAGGAACAGAGTAGAAAAACGCTGCTCTCTGGTCTTAAGGAGTGGGTTTTTCACTCTCCATCTGTCAGATTTGAAGGCCATTCTTCTATCTCTGCCAGTCCTTTCTCCTTCCTTCCTTCTCCATTTCATTAATTCAAATCTCCAATCCCTGAGTTAGAACCTAGGTCTGCCTGTTTGACTCTGGGGCCGTTGGCTGCCTGAGAAGTGGAAAAGAGACAGTCTTCCTGCCCTGTGGTCGTGTGAAGGCGATGCTGGTGTCCTGGCACACTGCAGAAGGCCTCATTACTGGAATTGTTCCCTTCTTTCCTCCTGACATCCAAGACCAGATTCATCTATCATCTTTCTATCTATCTATTGAATCTATCTATGGATCTATGTATTTGTGTATGTATGTATGTATGTATGTATGTGCCTATATCTATCTATCTACCCACCTATCTAGATATCTCTTTGCCAGTTCTTGGGTTGAAATAAAAGCCAGGACATTAGTCTCTAGCACTCTACTACTTGAGCCACAGCACCTATTCTGACTTTTTTTGTGTATGTGCTCCCAAGGAATCGTACCCAAGGCTTCTTGCATGCTAGGCAAGCACTCTCTCAGTAATCCACATTCCCAGCGTCCTCATCTTTTCCTTAATGGTAGTTTTACATAAGTATGCTCCCATTTTACGTCTCCAAGTTTAATTTTCTGAATACTGGTTACTTCTATGAAAGCTGATCTTCTCTTCCCCTGTCTGATTAGTGACTATTCTTGCATTGGTCCCATAATAAAATGTAAATAAAGGCTGCTGAGAGCTTCAGGATCCATCATATAAGGACACATGCCTGGAACCCTGGAAGAGAAAAGCTATGGGCCTGAAATGAAGACAATGATGCTGTATTTGCAAGGAGTATATCTGAAAAATAATCCAGTAAATAAAAGGAGAAGAATTGCATATGGTCTGTTTGCACTCAGGGAGGTAATATACACACATAACTGCATCGGGCAGTGATACATAAACTTGGCCTTCTCTTTTTGAAAATTTTTTGTGGTCATCCCAGGGCTTGAAATCAGGGCCCAATGCATTCCAGAGCTGTTTTTCACAAGGCTGAGGCTTTACCACCACCACAGATACACTTCCACCCATCTGGTCATTAATTGGACATAAGCGCCTCCCAGGCTTTCCTGCCTGATCTAGCCTCTGTCTCCTGCTCAGCTTTCTCTCTCAAAGCTGGAGCTCTACCCTCTGGGCCATTGCTCCATGTCTGGTTTTCTGGTGGTGTATTGGAGTTAAGAGTCTCACAGACTTCCTGCTCAGGCTGACTTTGAACGGCGATCTCCCAAGTGGCTTCAAGGTGCTTTCCTTAGGGATTCACCGAGTAGCCCCTCCACACAAGCCCTTAATCTAAATTTTAAGAGGCACTAGAGAAAAAGAGATACATGAAGATGCTTCTAGTGTGTTCTAGATACTTAAGGTTAGAGACACACAACACTCATAATTATTAGATCATTTTATAGGCAAAAGGTGCAATGTAGACAGTATGAGGATTGCTCCAGCTATCGGTCCTCTCATCCTGAGACAGAAAATTCACTGCAGCTCAATGCTAAGTGACAGGGCTATCATGTCCTGTGGACATTTGCTGCCAAATCCTGTGATACTCACTTCTCAATTTTGGCTTCAAACCTGTGACCAGAGAAGATGAGGAGAGAAAATCCTTCTCAGTGAAAGCAGCTATAAAGAATAATGGGTAGTTAATTTATGAATTCAAGCCATTGGAATGACCCTGTTAAGAAGTCAGATTGTCTAGATTAAAAGATGAAGAAGAAAAGAAAGAAGGTGCCAGCGGGCCGGGCGCCGGTGGCTCACGCCTGTAATCCTAGCTACTCAGGAGGCTGAGATCTGAGGATCGCGGGTCAAAGCCAGCCAGGGCAGGAGAGACCGTGAGACTCCGCTCTCCAATAAACCACCAGAAAACCGCAAGTGGCGCTGTAGCTCAAGTGGTAGAGCACTCGCCTTAAGCTGAAGAGCTGAGGGACAGCGCCCAGGCCCGAGTTCAAGCCCCACGGCCGACAAAAAAAAAAAAAAAAAAAAAAGAAGGTGCCAGCGGCTTCTCACTTTAATACCAGCTCTTCAGCGGCTGAGATGTAGAGAATCTGAGTTTGAATCCAGCCAGCATAGGAAAGTCCATGACACTGTTATTTCTAAGATATCACAGAAAAACCCAGAGGTGGGGCTGTAATTCAAGGTTAATGCACTACCCTTGAGCCAAAGGAGCTCAGGGACAATGCTTGGCTCATAGTTCAACCTCGGACATGCCACCTCAAAAAGAGCCTGTACTTCCATGTGTTTGGGTATGTATGGATGTATTCCTATAGGTGAATTTCCAGAGTAGCTACGATGAACATCACCAAGCTAGGAAATTTTTATTCAAGAAAATGATTTCATAACAGAGACTGCTTTCATTTAAGTGCATGTTCCAGGGCTCCCTTCACTGTTCTCAGTGTAGCCTGAGGATTTCTCTGCATCCCAGGTCTGTTGAAAGAAGTCTCTCTCATTGTCTGGACAGGCAGACAAAAGCCTCACTCCTGTACAGCTGTGTAACAAACATCTCTATCCAGGTCAGATAGTGAGAATGATTTTGGGCAGGCTCTAAAAGTCAGGAGAAAAAGGTCTCTTTGTACCCAAAACTATCTCTCTCCCCAGTGCTCTGGTTTGACAGGAAGTCTTCATTTGTGTCACCTCCCGTGGCAGGCCAAGTTCTGTGCACTTATTCTGCCTTTGGAGACTATATTCCAGTATTTAGATACAGTGCTCAATATAATTCAGGATACATTCTGGCAGACAACCAAGGCACTGAACCTCACGAAATGTTTCATTGAGGGCGATGATGGGCATATGATGCCTCTCTTAGGTTTCTAGAAGCTTGGAAAATCTAAGCACGTATCTGATATCACAAAGCTTCCTGTCATTTAGGGCTGGTGAATCTCATCAGGTTTTGAAACTTTTGACCTCTCCCAGTTGGTCCTGGGTGGCTAGGTTTGAGGGATGAACACAGGGCTGGGGTGCTGACCATGAGATCAGTGAAGAAACCCACAGCTTTACCATTTTGTGTAACAGCATCACTTCTAGTCTGTGTGTGTGTGTGTGTGCTTGCACATGTGCTCTGGTTCAAATACCATTCCTGGAAGTTGAATTCAGAACCTGAGCTCTGTACCTGAGCACTGTAACTAGTTTCTCTTGTACAAGGATAGCCCTCTTCCACCCCTCTTCCACTTGAGCCAGAGCCACTTCAGGCTTTTTTTTTTTTTTTAGTGATGTGGTCCTGAGAAATCAAACCCAGGGTTTTATATATGAAAAGAACTCTACTCCAAAGGCATATTCCCAGCCCTCTACTTCAGGTTTGTTAGTTTGTTTCTGTCTTTTTGTTGTTGTTGTAGGAGTTGAAGTCTGGGCCTGGGTGCTGTCTCTGAGTTCTTCAGCTCAAGTCTTATGCTCTACCATTTGAGCCAAAGCACCATTTCAGTTTTTCTGGTGGTCCATCGTTGCTTAGTGTCTCAAGGACTTTCTTGCTCAGGCTAGCTTTGAACCATGATCCTCAGATCTCATCCTCCTGAGTAGCTAGTATGACATCCATGAGCGACAAGCACCCAGCTTCAACTTCAGGTTACTTAGTGGTGAATTGGAGATGATAGTCTCATGGGACCTTTTGTGTCTGAGATAGTTTGGAACCCAGATCCTCAGATCTCAGCTTCCTGAGCAGGCAGGATGACAACCTCAGCTATCGATCCCTAGGTGGCACTCTGCTGCAAGAGGGTCCTTGGCTCCACGTGGTGGAGTGCTAGCCCAAGTGGTAAGGGGCAGCACTCAGGCCCCTAGTTCAAGGTTCATGACTGAGAAAAAACAAAACAAAAAAATTGAAGAGACAACTCATTACTTTTCAGTAATACATAATTTTTTCTCTGACATGGGGACATATCTGAGCCTCAATATTATTGTCTGCATAATCATCTCAGTTGTGGAGCTCTTACAAGGACCTGATGAAAGAATGCACCCTGTGAAGAACACAGCACATGGCACTTTTTGCATGACTCAGCACACAGCATCCTGTGAAAGACTCAGCACCCAGCACCCAATGCAGGACTCAGCACACTGCACTTTGTGAAGGACTCAGCACATAGCACCATGTGCAGGACTCAGCACAGAGCACCTTATGAAGGACTCAGCACATAGCTCTATTCAACAAGCTGCCATTAGAATTAGGGTGCTCTCATCAGTATCACCATTGTTTGAGGAACATTTCACAAACCACACAAGTTCACATCTAATGGTTATTGGGGTGTTGTTTTTCTTGTTGGGGGGGTTAGCCATGGGGCTTGAACTCCAAGCATAGGGTACTGTTCTAATACCATTTGCTCAAGGTTAGAACTCTACCGCTTCAAGCCATATTTCAAAGAGTCTAGCAGACTTCCTGCCAAGTTTTAAACCCACCGAGTAGCCGGGATGTTGGTGGTAAGCCAGGGTAAACCAGGGTGACAGGGCTAACCCATGGAGCTGGGTTGCAACAGTTTACATCTGGCCAAGTCAGGTTAGGTGGCAGCTGTCAGCACCAGACTACTAGCTTTCTCTGTAATGAGGTCCTGTCTTTCTCTAGTTGCAGTTGAACATTCTACCTTTTTGTGGCGTCAGTCCTGGGGCTTGAGTAAGGGCTTTGACACTGTCCCTAAGCATTTGTGCTCCAGGCTAGCACTCAATTGATTGAAAGATATCAGAATGCCGCTGACTGGCTCTTTCGGGAAGACGGAGGACACCTAGTGAAGATAACTGGAACAGTTGGGGAGATGGCAAACAGACAACTCACACACAAGAGGAGTGAATGCTGAGTGCGATTTATTGCAGAGGATAACAAGCTTTTATAGATAAAGGTCTCCATGAGAAAGGGCAAAAGGTTACATAATCTTGCTGCAAAGCTTTGTTCTTGGGTGGTTACCAGCTGGTCGCCTGATCTTGTATTTTGTATGACGAGCTATGATGATAGGCACTTGTTTCAGGCGTTTCCTCTATTTTTAAGAAATACAATTGGTTTCGAGATGTTTATCACCTATTAACCATTAACCAGAGCATATGGGCACGGTGCTGGACAGAAAGGCATGAACTCTAGTACTTTATTGTTACTTTTGTTGAGTTTTGTACTTTATGCATTTCAAATCTTTTCTAAGCAATTGTGCTTCTTTGCCATTCTTTTAGAGGGCCCCCAATTTGTGGCCAAAACTCATAATATTCAGTATACTTAGTTAAATCTGGCCATATATCAAATTCAAGCTCAGAGTGTCTTCTCTGTAACCCTTTCACATAATCGTTTACTCTTCTCCATAGAGGCCTTAACTGTCTCATAAGATCTTTTTTATTTCTTCTTTGATAGTAAGCACCAAGGAGGCCTAGATCTACCAAGTCTCTCAGTAAATGGAAGAGAGTAATAGGAAGTTTTTTTCTTAAGTAGTTTACCCAACGGTTGCCATCCTTATCATACACACCTGTAAAAGGCTATGGATCTGGGGGAAGTCTTTAGGGTCCTCTAGATAATGGAGGATCCTACCATTTTCCTATGAAAAGCCATTTCCACCTTCCATCTACCAACCTTTTAGGAATCTTATTTAGCTTTTGGTCTAAATATCCCTCTACATCGTTCTTATCTACAGGATATCTATATGGGTCTATTGTATATGCTTCAGGATTAAAGGGAAGTCTCCAATATCCATATACACTTTCTGCTCTAGCCGTGCCTACAGCTTCTTGTAAATCTCTTACAAACAATTCCTTCTGCTGAAGTGACGTCATGAAACCCCCAATACTTTTATATTTACTTATGACTTGTCTAATAGCCTCCATAAGAGGGGCTTTCAGGGTAGCACTTAACTCTGGTGAGTTAGTCATATTCTCAGGACACTCATCGCATGGTGGGGTCGTCATCACTTCCAAGAAAGAGCCCTGAATAAGGGAACGTTGAACATGAGAAAATAGAACAAGCAGCAGGAACAGTAAAAGATTAATAGGCACTCCTATACAGCGAAGAAAAGAAAAACAGGACCAGGAACACATCTTTCCCAGGGGCTTGCAAGCCTTTCCAGGAGGTAGGCCTCTTTGAAGCCCCATTCTCTGAGGTAGACTTCTATGAAGTCCCATTCTCAGAGGTAAGCTTCTGTGAGGCCCCATTCTCAGATTTGATAGCAGGTGTTCCATGCTAAGCAGACTCCACTGGAGTAGGCGTAGCAGCAGAACTTCTGAGTTTTCTGTTTATATCACACTGAGGTATCGAACCCAGGGCTTCGTGCTTACTAGGCGAGCACTCAACCACCAGGCCCCAAGAGTGAATGAGGCATAGATAGAGATTGGTGTATATAAATATTATATACATAAAAAGATGTCTGTCTATTATTAATTTATATATTAATTTATATATTAATTACTACCAATTATTAGGTATTAAATTATGTCTCCATTTAATGATGTGTCCCAGTAAACAATTAATAAAACATTAATTAAAATTACTCAATATCCTATTATTGTTTATCACATATGTACATACATCCATACATATAATAACATATTTTATAGAATGAGACAGATGTCCATATATTATTAAATTGTGCATTAGCTGTTATTACTAATAATTAGGTATTTATGTTTCCATGCAATTTTTATTCTGTTAATGCTAAATAAAATATTAAACTTAATGCATATCCTCTAATTATTGTGTCTATTTTATCCTAGAATGATTCACTACTAATTCAATCTTTTTTTCATTTATTGTAGTGACAATTCTTCCACTTATGACATTTTTTTCATTTATGACATCCTATTACATAGCTTATAAATTTGCATCTGAATTATACATCCTACACATAACCAAGTACTTTCAAAGTAAAAGAAAACATGTGTCACGCTTGGCTTCTCACTCCACAATTACATTTTTGGCAGTGCTGGGATCTAAACTCAGGGCCTCAGAAGGTTCAATTCATGGATGAGTGACTGTCAGCACAGCAGCCTCTAGCCAATTCAGCTGCCAGGCCTTTCCTAGACCCTGAGATCGAGCTCCAGATGTTGACCCCATGTGGAGCTTAGTATAGTTATTCATTTTATTTTTGTTTTATTCATTTATTTACCATTTATTTTATTGACTGATATTACACATGAAATATTTATTACATTTATTACATAGGATACAGATTTGCCTATATATGAAACTTCACACCTGACACTCAGGAGTTTCACAGAAAAGGAAAAAAAATAAGTCACCATGGGCTTCTTAATCCACGATTCAATTTTTGTGAGTGCTGGCAACTGCATTCACAGCCTACAAGACCCAATTCATGAATGGGTGAGTGTCAACACACCAGCCTGGGGCATATGGAGCTGACAAGCATTTCCAGCACCTGAGATCGAGCCCTAGGCATTGACAAAATAAGAACAGATTGACATGAAGATGGTAGTACACAAATAAATACAGATATTTATAGAGTGCCAGAGATGTCTATACATTCTTCAGTTACATAGACCACATTTCTACCAATTCTTGGGTATTTATTATGCCTCCATGTAATTAATATTATTGTTTTCATCCTTAATGAAATATTAATTAATTCAACCACGGTTTGGAAACTATTGGGTCCATGTAATTAATAGTATTCTTTGAATGTGTCAAAAAATACTCATTAAAATCCATTGGCCTCATAAAATCACTCTGTCTAATTGTACGGTAGTATTCAGAATCAACCAAATCCACCTTGCCATTCATAGTCTTCCATCAATATTCCTATGAATAAGAACGAGACTCAGGATTTCCCTCCATTTGTAGGGGACAGGAAGGGGCTTCTAACACAGGACCTATGTTGACCTGTTGGCCTATGGCTTTCCGGGTAGCCTGCCACCCTTCAGCAATGCCAGGTTATCAACATTTTTCTGCCGTGTCATTCAGACACAGGATGGTCATCTTGCAAACCAAACAAATGTAAAACTGGCAGCCACCTGCAAGTTGCCAGTTGGTTTTTTTTTTTTTTCTGTGTCGCATTAATTTATTTTTTCCTGTCAACATTTGGGGCCCAGGAACCCAGGTTCAGCTGTGGGCCCAGGGGCTTCACCCCAGCCTAGAGTGATCAAAGCTGAGGCAGAATTACCATGACCTGAGTTCAAGCCCTGTGCTTGACAAAATAAATAGAAATAAATAAGTACATACATTGATACATTAAAAATATTTAAAATATTATGAGGCTCCTTGTCTTGGAATTCATGCCCATTTATCTGCCAGCCCTAGGATTTGAACTCAGGCTCTGGGTAAATATGCAGCACTGTGGGGGATGGGGAAGTTCACCGTGCTGGAAGACAAAAGGCAGGCCTGTTCCTAGGGCCTGAATTCAAGTCCTAACACTCTAAAGAATAATATGTGTATACATTTTAAATACATGATTTATATTTACATACAAGTTTACTGCATAATGTGATTAGTGTAGTTATTCATATTATTTGTGTGAGAGGGATCTTCTCTGTTCTGCAGGTTGCTGCCCTTGTCAAGCTCTGCCTACCAGCTGGTGTGTGTTCAGAAAGCACAAAGGGGAAAGGTCTGGCTTTTACCACCCAATTTCTGAAGGCTCTGATACACTACCCAGAGACCGGTGCTGTATCACACTCTGGAAGAGAGCACTCAAGGCTCAAGCAGTCTGGGGGCAACACATGGGACCATTTCTTTATGTGGGCTTGAACTGAGGATCTGGGACCTGTCCCTGAATTTTTGTGCTCAATGCTGGTGCTCTATCACTTGAACCACAGCTCCACTTCTAACTTTTTGGTGGTTCCATGGACAGTAGAGCCTCACTGGCTTTCCAGCTTATGGCTGGCTTAGAACTTTGATCCTTAGATCTCTGCCTCCCAAGTAGCCAGGATGTCAGGCACAAGCCTGAGCCAGAGGTGACAGGCACCAGAGCTTTTCTTTTGAGCTTCTCTTTATCTCGTGTCAACTAGCAAGCCTTAGTTAAAATAGTCATTTACAGGGGATCAAGTTCCTCTCCTAGGTCAGTTAATCCAAGGAGATAAAGTGTTTTTGGAAAAGGCTACTCTGACTTGGGCTAGGTGAGTGTGTGTGTGAGAGTATGAGTTTCGGGGATACTTACCCCCATGTCTGCAGTGCCTCATCCTCCCAGTGGTGAGTAAATCCAGGATCCCCATCCCAAAGAGGAAAAGTAGGTGATGGTACTTAAGGTCATATCAAGAGGGATGATCTAAATACTATCCTGCAGCTCAAGCTGGGAGAGATAATAGACAGAAGGAGAGGTTTAGAGGAACATCAAGGGAAGCCCCTTACCTTTGGATTCAAGTACCAGAGAGAAGATTGAATCCATCCTTTTTGGTAGTAACAAAACAGGTGCCCACCATTCATTTATTTTATTTTTTGTGAGTCCTAGGGCTTGGGTTCAGGGCCTCGGTGTCATCCCTGAGCTTCTTTTACTCAAGGCTGAGGCTCTACCACTTGAGCCACAGCACCACATCTGGCTTTTTTTTCTGGTGGGGGGAGGTGATTTATGGGAGATAAGAATATCACAGACTCTCCTGCCTGGGCTGGCTCTGAGTCATGACCATCAGACCTCAGCCACCAGCACCTGTTCACCACCACCCATTTATAATCCCCTGGGGCCAGTCCCAGGGCACCCACACTGCACCCTGCATGTTTTGAGAAAGCAGACATAGGCGGGTTTGATACTTCAACAGCCTACCTACCTTTGAGCATTTTTCTGGGTCAGTCTGATAGCGGCTTCTTTCTTATCCACAGCAATGACTTGGCTCTGTCACAAGAACAAATGTCCCCCAGGAGGTGTCAGGCCTGGGGTCTTTCCTCTGCACACTGCCCCTTCTCCCCAAAATGACACAAAGTGAAATTAGACATAGAGTGAATTCATTTTCTTATCATCAGGGTCTGGCCCAATATGTGGTGGTGAGGATCAGAGGCCCGGGATCGTGCTTTGTGGTTGGAAAACGCGATCCCTCTTCATCCACTTTGGTTAGCAGAGAATAGTGGAGAAGGACTCAGCAGACGGACTGACAATGAATAGCCATCATGGTCTAGCCTGGGCACAGAGGGGCATACTTCAGGGAGCTAGTTCAACAGGCTGAGCAAGACAGCTCCTGACCCACAGCCCACCTCCTGTGAGAGAGAGAGAGACAGACAGAGAAAGGGAGACAAAGAGAGAGAGACAGAGACAGAGAGAGGAAGTTAAAAGTACACTTAAGCCATGTGCCGGTGGCACAGGCCTATAATGGTAACTACAGAGGAGACTGAGATATGAGGATCATGGTACATAGCCAGCAGAGGCAGGAACATCTTTGAGACTCTTATCTCCAAAGAACCACCAGAAAACCTGGAGTAGTGCTGTGGTACAAGTGGTAGAACGCTAGACTTGATCTTAGGGGTTCAGGGACAGCACCCAGGCCCAGATTTCAAGCCCCTGACTGACAAGAAGTGTACTTCCTACCACAAGAATTGGACTGATTAGCACCCATAGTCTTAGGGAGCATGGCAGAGAAGTAAGGCCGAGCTTCCTGTAAGCTGGGGGAAATGAGTAGGCCATCCAGCTTCTCCGTGCCTCGTTTTCCCCAGCTGCAAAACTGAACACAGTGAAGGATCCCTTTCCTCATGGGGATAGAGTAAGGATGAAAGACAGCCATGTTTAGTTTCATAATCCCATACCTGTTGCACGATAAATAACAGGCCCCTTCTGAGCCCTTTCCAGCTATCTTCTTGTCATATGCTCACAGAATTGCCAAGAACTGAGCATGGCGCAACATGTCTACCATCCCAACTGCAGATGACCACGCATGGTGGCCCATGCCTGTCACAGAAGAACCGTCATCCAGCCCAGCCTGAGCATATATTGAGTCGCTATCTTGGAAATGATCAAGAAAGAAAAATTTAGCTCCCATGGTAGAAGACCTGACTGGAAAACCTAGGCCTTGAGTTCAAACTCTAATATACCAAAAAGAATCAGAGGCCTGGTGCCAGAGGCTCATGCCTATAATCCTTTCTACTCAGGAGACTGAGATCTGGAAATCACAGGTCAAGATTTAAAATAGGGTTGGCTCTCCCCTCAGACGTCATGATCAGAAGACCCAGAGTCTGACCGACGTCAATACACTCCATACTAACAGGACTCACATCCTTACTAAATGCTGGTCACACTCTCTGTCCCCCTGGGGACCCACCCCCTGTGGGCCCCACCCCCAGGTCCTCCCAAGCTCCCTCTGCCACCACCAGGCCCAAGTGAGTAGACAGTTCCAGGGCACAAAGATCCCTTGGTCTTATAATTTAATGGTGTTGAGTCCCCTTCAAGCATCTCACCCTTCCAGGCCCCCAGACTTCAGCCACAAAGCCCATGCACCCCCCAAAGATTGTGGTTAGAAGTTACAAAAGGGCCCAGTGCTCCTTGTTACAACCCACTTCCACACACACTCACTCACACACAAACATACAAACAAACACACACACACACACAAGGCTGGCACAGGTGGCTTCTGTCTGTCATCCTAGTTACTCAGGAAGGTGAGGTCTGAGGATCACTTTTAAAAGTCAGCCCTTGCAGGAAAGTCTGGGAGGCTCTTTACTACAGTGAACTACCAAATAGCCACAGAGGGAGCTGTGGCTACAGTGTCAGAGGACTAGCTTTGACCACAAAAGGTCAGGAAAACCACCTAGGCCTTGAGTTCAAGGCCCAGTTCTTGTACCTTTAAACACACACAGACACAGATACAGACAGACAGACAGACACACACACACACACACACACACACACACACACACACACACACACACACACACAGATAGCCCAAGGGTTCAGCAGTCCCTGCAAACAGAACCATGAACTCATTCCATTAGGATCATATCCCACCCCGAAGAAGGTGGCACTACCGACCTCAGACCCACTGAAGACAAAACATTGAGCCTCTCATATATCTGGAATGTCTCATAGACAAGCATGGCATTTCATACCGTACACACTGCTATGCAGAAAACTTAGCCACCTCTTTTTCTGTTGTTGGTCATGGGGTTTGAACTCTGGGACAGGTCACTGTCCCTCAGCTTTTCAGCTGAAGGTGAGCACTCTCCCACTTAAGCCACAGCACCACTTCCTCTTATCTGGTGATCCATTGGACATCAAGTCTCACAGACTTTTCTGCCCAATCTGGCTCTGAACCATGGTCTTCACATCTCAGCCTTCTGAGTAGCTAGGATGACAGCTGTGAGCCACTGGCGACTTCTGGTTTCAGCCACCTTCACATTCCCAGAGGAAAACCATCTTATAAGGCCACAAACTTCTTGCAACCCTTCACTTCAGATTTTGTCACCAAGCATCCAAATCCATCTTTATTGGAGAGAATACAGACACAGCAATCCCACCTCTGCACCCATTCGCCCACTCCCTGCCTGCCACAAGCCATGTCCTCTTGAAGCTGTGGCTTCAAGCTGGGGTAAACTTGGGGAGGTCTTAGAAATGTCTGTACAGTGGGGCGAGCACCTGGTCTCCCAACCACAGCACCCTCCTCTTCTTCCCTCCCACACCTGAACCATCCTTTGCAGGCCAACATGTTTTACTTTGTTTCTTTTTTCAGTTGTGGGGCTTGAACCCTAGGCCTGGGTGCTGTCTCTGAGCATTTCAGCTCAAGGCAAGCACTCTACTACTTAAGCCATAACACAACACCGCTTCTGCTTTTCTGGTGGTTCATTGGAGATAAGAGCTTCAGGGTTTTTCCTGCCCAGGCTGGCTTTGACCCTGATCCTCAGATCTCACCTCCTGAGTACCTAGGATGACAGTCATGAGCTAGTGCCACCCGGCCAAAGATACTTTTCCATGCCTCTCATCCTATCCCCTCAGGAGACTGAGATCTGATGACCACAGTTGGATGCCACCCTTGGCAACAAAGTCCATGAGAACTCTTTATCTCGAATTATAAACACCCAAACCAGTTGGAAGTGGAGCTGTGGCTCAAATGGTAGAGTGCTAGATTAGAGTATAAATGACAAGGGATAGGACCCAGTCCCTAGTTTCAAGCTTTGCTAGCAAAGACCCACCCAAGAAAGGGAAGCAGGTGGGCATATGGGAGCTGAAAGCTCACACATAATACTCAAGACTCCCAGAACAGACCCCATCCTGCTCTGATTCTCTAGATTATATGTCCTACATCATGGTAATCTTAGATGGAACTTACCATGCACCAAGTTAGGATATTCAAATACAACCGCATATTCAGGATCCCCTGACCTTATCAAAGACGCAAGATCTCTCACTGTCCTGCCTCTTCACTGGGTAGGGAGGTGAGGTCTAGTTATCCAACCACAGGATGTGGGAATGAAAGGATTTCTTGGCCAAGGCATGCAGATTCAAGGGCTCCAGGTCCCTCCCTCTCAGGAAGGAGAAAAGGGCTGATCTATCCCCGGAATGTTCCTGGGTTGTGAGTATCCTCAAAGAAACAAACCTGCTCAGAGACCAGTGCCTCTGGTTTTCCCACCAGCCTCTATCCAAACCTGCCCCACCTTCAGTCTGCCCTCTCTGAATCTCAGATCTGCCACCTAGACTAAAGGTTGAGCCACCAAAGAGACCCATCTCTGCCTCTGAGAAAGGCAATCACGGGGTCCTAGCGCCCCATAGAGCAAGTCTGGGGCAACAAGGGTCCTTACTCCCACCCTCATTCCCTGGCTGTCTTGTGCTAGTGGCCAGCTTACTTCTGTCTCTGGAGGAGGAAAGAACAAGGTGGGTTGTCAACTTCAGATTGAGCCCTGGAAAGTCCCAGTCCCCAAGGATGTACTGCACAGGCATCCTGCAGTGGACGATAGCCAGGTGGTCAATGGAGAACCCAATGTGCCAGGACTCTTAATAGCAGTGTGGCTGGGTCAAAGGCCCTATCACTTTTGGTCTAGGTTGTCAGGCAAAGTCATGGCTCCAATGTCCTGACATTCCTGACCTGTGATCGTCCTCCCTCTTCATCTTCCTACTTATCCTGCTCCCCCCTGACACTCCCTCACACCAATACCTCCCTAGCCCTTGGACAGCTTGTTCTTATGTGACAAGAAAATAAACTCATTGGCGCCAGGGATGATTGAAACTTGGTGACCCATCCTGAGACCTAGTGTCCTCCTGAGGCTGCTTCCTTCTGCAGTCGGCTACCACACAGCTCCTGGATGTCAGAAAGTTGCTGAGGTGTCAGTAGCTTGGTCCTACATACTGGCTTTAGGCTCTTAAATTGTCCCCACATAGGTTGTGAATGGTTTGCTCCCTTGATCCAGGGACTCCAAACCAAGGCTCACATGTTCTCCCTTCTTCCTTCCTTTCCTCGTTTTCTCCATCCAGCCTTCCCTCCTCTTTCTCTCTTTCTTTCCTTTCTCTCATTCCTGGGCCTTGAACTCAGAGCCTAAGTGCTGTCCCTGAGCCTTTTTACTCAAGGCCAACAGACTACGGCTTGAGCCACACATCCACTTCTGGTTTTACTTTTTGCTAGTTAGTTAGAGATAAGAGTCTTACAGGCTTTCCTGCCTGGGCCTCAAGCATCAATCCTCCCATCACAGCCTCCTATGTAGCTAGGATGACAGGCATGAAGCACCGGCATCCAGCTCAAACCAAGGTTTCTTCATGTGCTGTGGAACCAGCACTGGAAACTCTCATTGTCTATGACCCCTCCAGAGCCTGGCGCACACTGTAATTCTTTGTTGGATAAATAAATGACCATCTGTCTACAAAAATACTACAGAAAAGTCCCATCCCATTCGTGAAAGCATCCTGGTGAATGAGGCAAAGCTTGATGTAGCTCTCCCACAGTTCTCCCTCCTCCCTCTTCCCACTATCCTGGTGCCGCCAAACTTAACTGTTTTGGCTCTGAAGACATGATCCAGGGTGTACTCGCTGGATTCTGGAGCCTCTGTGATGCCTATCTTCTCAAAGATCTCTGGCCAGCGGCTGACCAGCTCTGTGGCACTCAATTCCCCACTCAGGTGTGAATGAGGTTGCCATGAGCTGAAGGCCAGCCTCAAGGGGCCTACTCTTCAACCGCTGGGGCCAGCCAGGATGGCCAACCATATCTGAACCCCCAAGTTTCATGTTACAGAGGAAGGATCCTCGAGGCATCTTGGGTTTCTAAATCTCCCAGAGTCCAGTGCAGGTGCTGAGATTCCTGTCTACTCTCAGCTGGCAGGCTAGGGATGGTGAGGTCACAATCTCTGCTCCCCATGACATCCTCAGTGTTATGTCTAGGTCACAGGACCCCCACCAAGAAGACCACCGAGAGTCAGACTCTACAGCTGTTTTATTTAAACGGGCTGCAGCTCAGGCCTTGTCCTACACTCTGACACAGCGGAGCCCAGGAGGACAGCCCCAAGCTAAGTATTTACAGGTCTTATGAAGGCACACAACTAGGTGCTTTAGCACCACGTGTTGCTCTGCTCTGAAACAAGGAACAAATGGTCACTGCCTCAAGTATTTTAACCTTCACTCAACTCTGGGGGTCACACTAGAGAGAGTTAGAGGAGAATCAACAGGAGCTGAATAAAAGCATTCAAGGCACGACGTTCATAGCAGGAGACCATCTGGCTTGGGAACTCTGCTTGTGATGCTTTGAATGTCATTGATTGTTGGCTGAAACGGTCTGTCTAATTTGACCCATAATCCCAGGCGTGAGTGGAAATTGCCAGCTTCAAGAAAAAACCCTGGAAAAGGTGACATTTCAGTTGCCCCAATCAAACTTAAAGGGTTCCAAGGTTAGTGGTCCCTTTTCTTTCCAGACAGCCCACAGCAGTTTACAGAAACGCATTCAGCAAGCCCTAGCTAACTGCCATGTCCTGATACCAAGCAGGCTCCAGCAGGGGGAAATGAACTTGCCTACCACTGCCCAGCTGGAAACAGCACAGGCAGGACACAGATTAGAGTCTGCAGGACTCCAGGGAGGACTTCCTACCAGTGCACTCCCCCAGGAGGGAATCCACACCACCAGTGGGGTCCCAGAGCCCCCTGCCCAGATGCCCATGGTCACCATCAATGCCCTGGGTAAGGTTGTCCTCTCATCCTCGGTAGTGGTGAACCATCTGCAATGTCACACCCTTCACCATTTCCCAGACCCTCCTAGCTTCACAGCCCCTGCCCTACTCCCCCCCTCCATCTCATTCCCTAATTACATTTGGCAGACACATTCCCAACCCTTGAATTAGCTCCAACTATACAAACGAGACCAGACTATCTGGCTGGAAGAGTGCGGCTGTGGTCACACTCATCTCACAAGCCTTCAGGCTTAAGGCAGAAGGTGTCCACTTTGGTCTGAGGGTCACACAGGCCTCCTAGGGGAGACCCACGCAGGCCCAGCAGCTACTGTGGGCTATAGGAAAGGGGGAAGAGAGAGGTGGAAAGGAACATCTACTGAAATCTTCCGCAAAGGAGCCATGAAACAGTGAAGGTGAAAACAAAAATTATGGCTGGTCTCACACTTGGCATTGAAAAAAGAACAACAAATACACACACAAATCCAGAACAGTGACTGTAGACTCATCCATGAAGCACCTGCAATTTGCCAACTGATCACTCACCTAAGCACAGTCAGGCTCTCTCTCTCTCTCTCTCTCTCTCTCTCTCTCTCTCTCTCTCTCTCTCTCTCTCTCTCTCCCCCCCCTCTCTCTCTTTCTCTTTCATGCACACACACACATATACATAGACTCAGAGTAGTGCCCCTCCTGAGTTTGTTTGTTCCTCATCTGGGACAATGTACAAGCTGGAGCACGGGAGTTTCCTTGTCAGAACCAGGGACTCAACCCAAGGAAGCACTGCTCTAATAATGCTGAACCATCCTCCCTCTCCCTATATCCAGGGCCAGACACTTTCCCTTGGGAATAGCCAGCCTTGACTCCCCATTCACCAGAACCTTAGGCCAGGACTCTAGGTAAAGGAGTCCTAAGACAGGAGGCTCTTCAGAGCCTGGACTGAAAATAAGCAGGGGGTCATGGTGCCCCCAGAGAAGTGTCTGAACCGGGGTAGGGGCAGTGTTGGGGAAATGGATGGGGTTCTAAAGGCTACATACATGGATGAACTTTCTACTTCCAGCTAGATGCTTCTGGGTGACTTGGTGGATTCTTGGGGAGGATGAGGAAACCAGATGGACCTGGAGCACCAGCAGATGATGGCAGACCTGGGAAATGTGATCACCCTGTGAAAGATGTTGACAGCTGGAGTGGAGGGGGACAGGCAGGGTGTATGTGTGTTTGAGGGGCGTGTTCTTCCCAGACATTCACCTTCTATCTGACCCCTAGTGCCCCCACCTCCCTAGTGGGCTCTTCTGGGACTCTCCTCAGGGGAAAGTGTGACCGAGCACAAAAGACAAGGGGTCACACAGAAGGGGGGGCTATCTTCTGCATCCAACACTCCCCACCCCCAGAAAAAAGGAAAAATCTCAAGAAGGCAGGTGTGGAGGTGCTGCTCCCCACCTCTGACTAAAGCCACCAGGTTCCCCCAAAGGAGAGGAAAGGTGCAGATGCATAGCTCTGTGGCTCCCACTGCTCTAGGCAAGGGGCTAAGTGGCGCCTCCTTTTCCCTCATCCCTGCATCTGCCCTTTTCCTGGGACAATGGCCACTAGGGATTGGGGTAGGATCCCAGGATCAACATCCACTCCCCTAACCCCCCACACTCCTGGGGCGCATTTGTGGCAAAGTCAGGGCTGGCCTGCCTGGTGCTGGGGAGGGGCGTTTGGGACACAAGAAGGGAGGCAGGAGTCAGGGGTCTGAGTCCGTGGGGGGTGGGGGCTAGGGGAAGGTCGAAAGTTGCAGACCCGCGGGGCTTCAACTGGGGACCGAGACCCGGTCAGGGCAGCAAGGAGGCCAGGGGTGCACCATTGCTGGATGGCAACAAGAGGCGCTAGGGGTCCAAGCTGGCAACAACCTGTTTCAAACGCGGTGTCATAGGGAGGTCAGGAGAAGGGGCCGGGGCAGGGGCGGGCAGGTGGCAGGGCTGAGCTCGCCCCCTCCACAGCTGAGCTCCTGGTGCAGGGGCCTTGGACTCAGGGCCTACCTGGCCTCTGAGCCTCCCTGGGGCTGTGAGAGGTATGTGCCTGCTGTGCTGGCTTTGTGTCCTCTGTGCTCCAGGCCCAGACCTGTGCTCCTACAGCAGTGGAGGCCAGTCATGATGTTGCCACCCCTGGTGCATGTGCCTGCTCTTCTCTGTTCTCTCTCTGCCCCCACTTCTCGCCCAGGCTGCCCAGCCCCTGTTGCGCAAGTATGCCAGCTCCCGTGTGCCACTGGCTGCAGCAACTATGTGCCCCTTCAGCCACGCCCTGTCCTACCCTCAGTCACACCCCTCCCCACCTCGGCCATGCCCCCGCCCTGGCTTTGTGCTGCTCTGACTCTGCCCTAAGGCTACCAGGCTATGGCAGAAGCAGCCTCACCTCAGCTCAGGGTTTCCCCCCATCCCCAGCAGCTGCCTGGGGGAACTGAAGATTCCCCTCAGCCAAACCACTGGGGGAGACTCTTCTCCATCCACCCCACACACCAAGCAGGTGCAAGGTAACGTTCCTTTTGTGTGTGTTTGTGTGTGTGTGTGTGTGTGTGCGTGTGTGTGTGTGTGTGTGTGTGATTGTCCTCTCAAGGACTCAGAGCATTTAATCTTTTGGGATGACAGCACACAGCACACTTTTTAAAAATGCACAAGGGACCCTGTGTAATGGATTCAGCACAATGTGCCTTTTGAAGGAGTCAGCACATAGCAACTTTTGGGATCCTCATGGTAATTTAATTACCAATAAGATGACAGGCCATTTTGACATCACTAAACTTAAATATCATAATATTATGGCATTATGTCATAGTGACATTATAGACATATTGCGAATTCCTATTCTGTGATTTCATTCTATTACAAGCTAGCAATATTGGTGGATATCAGAAATCCATTGTGACCTCAAAGTCATTGTGACATGAAAATCCCTTTGTGACATCACAGTGCCATTGTGATATCATTAACCTGTTCTGACATCACAAACCTGACCTGTCCATTGTGACCTCATCACCAATGTGCCATCACAAAGCCATTGTGATATCACATTGCTATTGTGACATTACAATCACCTTATTGCCTCCCAAACCCATTATGACATCTTTAGCACCTTTGGAAAAACATATGGCCTTTGTGACATCACAGTCCCTTTGTGTATCCATATCCTCATTGTGAAATATCAATTGAGAACAGATAAGCCATTGTGACATCACAAAGCATTTACAATATAATCATTGATGTGATATCACATTGTCATTATGACAACATCAGGTCATTGTGACATCAAAAATCTGTAATGACATCATACCACTATGACACCACATTGTCATTGTGACAACATTTATACATTATGAAGGCCTATTATGTGATTTCGATGTATTTCAAATGTGGGTTCATATCAAAAACACATTTTGACTTCATAACCATTGTGACTTGACAATTCTTTTGTGATATAATATTGCCATTGTGATATCTCTAAACAACTGTGACAACTCAAACATGTCCTATCCTAAGTTTTGTGACATGTTGCCACTGTGTTAGACCCATTGAGAGCTCAATCTATTTCCGACCTCATATTATTTCAGGTATGACATTAAATATTATATACTGTGAAATTATGAATATTGTGACATCAAACTGCTAGATGTAATGACCATTGTGTCACATTGTCACATCACAAATCTGTTCTGACTTCATCACATTTGTGCAACAAATGACTTTGGAATCCTCAAAATCCCATTCTAAACGCATGTACTCATTATGAGTTAATGACAATTGAGGCCTGGAATGCCATTTTCACATCACCAAACTACTGCGACATCACAAAACTATTTTGAACTCATCACTATTATGACATCACCAACTAATTGTGATATAACAACACTCTTATGACATTATAATTTGACACATATTGCAATTGTGATATTACTGAACCCTCATGCTTTCTTTTTTTTCCTTTTTTTTTTTTTTGGGTCCGGTCGTGGGGCCTGAACTCTGGGCCTGGGCGCTGTCCCTCAGCTCTTCAGTTCAAGGCTAACACTCTACCACTTGAGCTACAGCGCCACTTCCGGCTTTTTTCTTTTTGCTTATGTGGTGCTGAGGAATAGAACCCAGGGCCTCGAGCGTGCAAGGCAAGCACTCTACCACTGAGCCACCTTCCCAGCCCAATCCTCATGCTTTCACGAACCTATTATGATCTCATCACATCTTAGAAAATTATGGCCTTTGAGACATCAAGCTCCTTCCGTGAACTTGTATCATTGTGAACTTGTAGCAATTGAAAATTGAAATAAGATGTGATATTGCAAACTAGTTTTGACATCACTAACCCATTTTTATATCATGAACACTTTGACAACCAGTACCTGTTAGGAAACTTAGCACTTTTGACAAAAAAACATGACCTTTGTTTCATCACAGTTCATTTGTTTATGTCATGGTGACTTCATCCTCATATCCTCACTATAAACTAATGGCAATTAAGATCTGACATGCCATTGTAACATTGTGACATCATAACCAGTGCGACATCAGACTGTCATTATGACACCATCAGCTCATTGTGACATCACCAAGCTATAGTGACATCATAGCATTTTGACATCGCATTGCCATTTTGCTGACATAGACACATTGTGAACGTATATCTGGTGATTTCATTCTATTTCAAATGTGGCATATCAGTTGATATCAGAAACACATTGTGACCTCATAACCATTGTAAGATAATAAACCCTGTGTGACATAATAACCAGTTTGACATTATATTGTTGTTATGACACTTTTAGCTTATGGTGGCATCACAAAATAATGACAGTATAGCATTTGGCATTGTCATTGTAAAATCATTGTCAGATTATGAATGGCAAATCTGTGATTTCATTGTATTTGAAATGTGGTATGTGGGTTGATATGAGAAACTCATGGTGATGTCATAACCATTGTCACATCAAAATCACTTTTTGACATAAATTTGGCAATGTGACATCACACTGGCAATGTGATGATAGTAAGGCATCGTGATATCACAATGGTCATGAACTCACAATGGATTTCTGGTATCAACCGACATGCCACATTAGAAATAGAATCAAATAACATAATAGGCAAACACAACGTGTCTATGGCATCAGAATGACGATGTGATGTTACAATGCTATGATGTCATTGTAGTTTTACATGCCAGAATGAGCTGATGGTGTCATAATGGCAACATGATGCCACAATTATGATTATGTCAGAAAGGATTTGTTATGTTTCAATGGTATATCTGATGTCAATTTTCATTAGTTCCCCATGAGGATATGGATACAAAAAGGTTCTGTGATGTCTCAGAGGCCATGTGTGTTTTCAAAGGTGGTAAGAGATCATAATAGGTTTGGGATGGCACAATGTGATCCATAATGTCACAATGGAAATGAGATATGCCATTGGGTTTTTGATGTCACAGTGGTGATGAGGTCACAATGGTTTTGCAATGTCACAGTTTGTTTGTAATATCAGAATGATATATCAAATTTCAATGACATAATTCAATATGAGGATACCAGTTGATAGAAGAAGCTCCATAGTATGAGGTCATACTATGTGAAAACTCAATGGGACAGTGATTTCACAATGACAATGTGATATCTCACCATCATGTTATAAGAATGTTTTGATGTCACAATTGATGACGCAATATTGATGAGGAGATCGCAATAGATTTGAGATGTCCCAAGGGGTTGGTGATGGCACAATGGCATGTGGGATCTCAATTGTCCTTAACACACCATGAGTATATGAGTTTGGGAAAGGATTATGATGTCAGCAAAGCATATGTAGTCAAAAAGGTGAAGAACTAACAGGTCTGAGATGTCACAAAGTGACACAATGGTTATGATGTCCAGCGGTGTGATATCATGATGTTACACTGGATTTTAGATATCTCATGTCATATCTGAAATACGAGGTCGAACTCACTAATATATCACAATGGCATGTCACAAAATTATGAGAACAGGAGAGGTATTTGATGTCACAGTGGGTTAGTGATATAACAAAGGCAATGTGCTGTGACAAAGAGATTTAGATGTCACAAAGGTTATGAGTTCACAATGGTTTCCTGATAACGCAGATGGCACATTTGAGATAGAATGAAATAAAAGAATAGGCATTCAAAATGGGTCTATGACATGAAAATGACAATGTGATGTCAAGGAAGCAATGTTTGACAGTATATGTACTCATTACCTTGCTCATGTAACTGTAATCCTTCTGTACACTGTATTTACAATAAAAAAAACTCACAGAAGAAAAAAATAAAAATATGGTATGTGTCATTGGGGTTTGGTGATGTCACAATGAATGGTGGTGTCATGATGACAATGTGATTTCACAGTGATAATTATTGCACAAAGTATTTGTGATGATACAATCCTACGAGTGATAAGAATTTTCATTACTTCACTATGAAGATATGAGTACACAAAGGGTCTATGATGCCACAGAGGTCATGTTTTCTTTTTTCTTTTTTTCATGTTTTTTTTTTTATTGTGAAAAATACTGTACAGAGGGGTTAAAATTACATGGGCAAGATAATGAGTACATTTCTTATCAAGCATTGTAGCTTCCTCCTTTGTTTCACTTTCCCATCCTCCCCTGCCCCCCCAATCCTCCCCACTCCCCCCTCCCCCCTCACACGAAAGTTGAAAAGTTAGTTTTCGACATAACGACTTGTACATCTCAAGAGTTCACAATAGCTTTGTGATATTACAATGTGATTGTGAAGGCACAACAGCAATGTGATATCACAATGGTTTTGTGATGTCACAGTGGTGATAAGGTCACAATGAGTTTGTGATGTCACTATGGCTTTGTAATATCACAATGACATGTCCAATTTGAATTTCTACTAGTTCACAATGAGGATACAATTTCAAAGAAAGAATCTTAAGCTCCAACGACCATGAGTTTTTAGTCATAACTTGTGCGATATGCTGCCATTAGGATATTTTAGGTCTTTAGTAAGCTTATAATCTGTTTTCAAACTCATAATAATCCAGGCATGAAATATGATATCAGAAATTAACTCTGACATGAACATTGTGATGTCACATTGATAGACATCAAGACCATGGTGTTACATTGTGAACTCACAAATTTGTTAGGGCTTCATCACATTTGTGCCAACACATGACTTTGGAGACAACACAGTCCCTTTGTGAACTCATATCTTCATTGCAAATTAATGACATTTGAGATCCTGCATGCCATTGTGACATTTCCAACCAATTGTGACAGCACAAACCTATTATAGTAGAAACACATTGTGATATCATAGCCATTGTGGTAGCACAATCCCTTCATGACCGCACATTTCCATAGTGATATCACTAACCCAATGTGAAATTGCAATCCTCTCATACCCAATCCAGGTATGAAATGTGATAACCGAATCCAGTGTGACATCTTGATCATGGTGACATCACACTGATAGGTGTTATTAGCATTTGGTCACATTCTGACAACACACACCTGTTAGGACTTCATCACTTTTGTAACAATGCATGCCTTTGGAGACATCAGAGTCCCTTTGTGAGCTTATATACTCATTGTGGTTAATGACAATTGAAATCACATGTGTCATTTTGATATCACCAACCCATGGTGACATCACACACATATTGTAAACTCATCACGTGTGGCATCACCAAATGTGATATCAAGACATTATTAAGTCATCATATTGCAACATCATATTGCCAATGTGATGTCACTGTTCCACTGTGTTTTCAAAAACCTACTGTGTCTTCATAGCTTTTTAGAAAATTCATAGCCTTTTATACTTCAGTCTTCTTCTTTGAACTCATATCCTCATTGTGAAATAGTAGCAACTGAAATTGGACATGTGATTATGAGATGTGACTTCACAAAATTATTTAACTTCATCACCAATGTGACATCACAAACCCATTGTGAGCATTCATTGCCATTTGATATTACTATAACATTGTGACATCCCAAACCTATTAGGACCTCTTAGCACCTTTGAAGAAACACATGGCCTTTGTGACATCACAGACCCTTTGTGTAACTATCCCCTCTTTATGAACTGACAATTGATATCAAACATGCCATTGTAACATCACGAACCCTTTGTGACATCATCAGTGTGACATAGTATTGTCATTATGGCAGCATCAACTACTTTTGACATCACAAATCTACAATAACAAAATAGCATTATGAGATCACATTGCCATTGTGATGTTATAAAAATATTATGAATGCCTGTTTTTAATCTTTTATTTTTTCGGTCATGGGGCTTAAACTCTGGGCTTGGGTGCTGTCCCTGTTCTTCAGCTCAAGGCGAGCACTCTATAACTTGAGCCACAGAGCCACTTCTGGTTTTCTACTGGTTTTCATTGGAGATAAGAGTCTCATAGACTTTCCTGCCTGAGCTGGCTTTGAACTGCGATCCTCAGATCTTAGACTCCTGAGTAGCTAGGTTTACAGGCATGAGCCACCGGCGCCTGGCTTTTTCATTCTATTTCAAAGTTGACATGTGTGTTGATATCAGAAAAATAATGTGACCTCATAACCATTGTAACATCATAAATCAAAAGTGACATCAAATTGTCATTATGACACCATCAGGTCATTGTGACATCACCAAACAACAATGGCATCATAGAATTATAAATCACAGTGACATTGTTATGACTTAACAGTGTGAAGGCCTATTCTGTGAATTCACTCTGTTTCAGAAACCCCTTTTGACCATATAACCATTGTGATATCACAATCCTTTGTGACATCACATTGCCATTGTGATATCATTAACCTGCTGTGCCGTCACAACCAGTCCTGTCCTTGTAAGTTTTGTGACATGCTGCCATCATCATAACGTAGGGCTTTGTGAGCTCATAATCTGTTTTCAATCTCATATTTCTGGTATGACATGTGATATCAGAAATCCTTTATGACATCATACTGCCAGATGTCATGACCATTGTGTCATATTGTGACATCACAAAGCTGTTAGAACGGCATCACACTTGTGACAACACATGCCTTTGGAGACATTACAGTCCCTTTTTGAACTCATATATTCATTGTCAATTAATACAATTGAGATATCCCATGCCACTCTGACATCATGAACCTATTGTGACATCACAAACTTATTGTGACCTCATCACGAGAATGGTATTAACAACTAATTGTGGTATCAAAGCATTATTTTGACATGATACTGTGGTATGGGCATTGTTATTTCACTGTCCCATTGTGTTTTTACAAACCTATTATGGCCACATCATATCTTAAAAGATTCACGGCCTTTGAGACTTCAAGCTCTTTCTGTGAACTCATGTACTTATTACCTCTAAGGCAAGGAGACAAACCATTGAGTCACATTTAATATAATAAACCAATTTACACTAGAAAGGAGACTGTGATTTCCTTATCCTGGTCTGGATAACTAGGTCCAAGAGCAGCCTTGACCATCAAACCTCAGACCTCCAATGGGCAGCCCCGCCCTATCTTAATTGGTCTGCAAACCACCAGCCAAAAATTTATGATCTTCAAAGCTCCAAACCTCAATGTGCAAGGCTTTTAACTTTTCCATTACTCCCTCCTTCACTACAGACCTGTCATTCCTTTCTGGTCTTTCTCTTTTTCCTTCCACCACTTTCTTCTTCTCTTCAGGCCTCTCCAGTCTCCATAGGCCTGCACTACTCTGCCCTAATGACCACTTTTCTGTTTCCTCTCTTCTCAGGTTTTTCCCTTCGTGCTGTATTACCACTTTCTTCCATCCGGTTAGCTCTCATTTTTATCTCCTCTTCCAGTGCTCTGAAAATGCAACTTATATATAGGTTGTACCCCTCCTCACTCCAACGGGTCTTCTGCCTAACAGTTTTCAACCGTCACTTTCCAAACTGCCCAATGTTCAATCACTTCTTTCTTTTTTTTTTTTTTTTGGATCCGGTCATGAGGCCTGAACTCTGGGCCTGGGCGCTGTCCCTCAGCTCTTCAGCTCAATGCTAGCGCTCTACCACTTGAACCACAGAGCCACTTCCGGCTTTTTGCTTTTTGCTTATGTGGTGCTGAGGAATCGAACCCAGGGCCACTGAGCAAGGCAAGCACTCTACCACTGAGCCACCTTCCCAGCCCTTCAATCACTTCTTGACAGCTCACCATGTGAGGCTTGAAATCTCCACCTTTGGTGGATTTCCCCACACTCTCTGGTGGGCCAGGCCAAGAATTTACAAAGATTAATGGCTCCCACAGATAATTCTGGCTACACTGGTTATTACAGTATCCTCATAGTGAATTAGAAGAAATTGAAATTGTATATGTCGTTGTTATATTACAAACTTGATGAGACATCACTAACCCATTGTGACCTCATCAGTGCGGTGACATCACAAACTCATTGTGATATCACATTGCCATTGTGCCAATATGATCACATTGTGACAACCCAAACCTATTATAACCTCAGAAGCTTTGATAGAAAGCATGGCCTTTGTGACATCACAGGCCATTTGTGTACCCATACCCTCATTTTGAGCTAATGACAATTGAGGTCATACATGCCATTTTAACATCGCAAAAACTTTGTGACATCATTACCAGTGTAACATCACATTGTCATTATGACAACATCAGCCAATTGTGACATCATAAAACAATGACATCATAGCATTATGACATCACATGGTCATTGTGATGTTACAGACACATTGGAATGCCTATTCTGTGATTCCATTCTATTTCAAATGTGGCAGGTAGGTTGATATCAGAAATATATTGTGACCACATAATTATTATGACATCACAATACCTTGATGACACCACATTGCCATTATGATATCACTAACCCACTGTTACATCACAAAACTGTCCTATTCTCATAAATTTTTTGACATGCTGCCAGTGTGATCTCTTTGGCATCACTGAGTTCATAAATTGTTTAACTCATACTTCAGGTACGACATGTGATATTAGAAATCCACTGTGACATCACACTGCCAGATGTCATGACCACTGAGTCACATTGTGAATCACAAACCTGTTAAGACCCATTACACTTGTGCCAACATATGCCTTTGGATACATCATTATCCCTTATGAACTTACATATTCATTGTCAATTAGAGATCTGGCATGAGATTGTGAGATCACCATCCCATTGTGAAATCACAAACCTATGTGACCGCATCATCTGTATGGATCACCATTTCTGACTTCAAAACAATACTATCTCATTTAATGGTAACATCACATTGCCAATGGGATATCTCTGCATTTTCACCAACCTATTATGTCCTCATAATATTTTACAAAATTTATGGCCTTTCTGACTTCTAGCTCCTTATGTTAATTTGTATCTTCATTGTGATCTAGTAGAGTAAAATTGGACTTATAGTGGTGATACTACAATTTCATTGTGACATCACTATCCAAGTGTGACCTTATCACCACTGTGACATCACAAACCCATTGTGACATCATATTGCCACAGTGATATCACGATCACCTTGTGATATCCCAAACCTGTTGTGATCTCTTAGCACCTTTGAAAAAGCACATGGTGTTTGTAACAACACAGTCCCTTTGGGTAACCATATTCTCATTGTGAACAAAAGACAACTGACATCAGACATGCCATTGTACCATTACAAACGCTTTGTGACATCATCTACAGAGTGAGATCACATTGTTGTTCGGATACCATGAGCCCATTGTGACATCCCAAAATGACAATGATATCATAGCATTATGACATCACATTTACATTGTGAGGTCATAGAGACAATGTGATTGCCTATTCTGTGATTTCATTCTATCTCAAATGTGGCATATAGGTTGATTTCAGAAACCCATTGTGACGACATCACCATTGCGACATTGCAATCCCTTTGTGACCTCATATTGATATTGTGATATCATTAATGCAATGTAACATCACAAACCTGTCTTGTCTTCATAAATTTCGCAACAAGCGACTACCTTGACATGGGCTGGAGCCCCAGAGCTAATTGCAGCCTCAACTATGAACCCTCATACCTCCAAAGAGCAGCCCAGCCATTTGTTAACTGGTCTTCAAACAACCAACCCCCAAAATAATAATCTCCAAAGCTCCACACTTCAAAGAACAAGGCTTTTTCCTTTCTTTTCATCCTCCTTCTCTACAGACCTGTCCTACCTTTCAGGTCTTTTCATTTTTTCCTTCCACCATTCCCTTCTTCTCTTCAGGTTGCTGTATTCTTGACAGGCCTTCCCTGCCCTGTCCAGGTGGCCAGTTGCCATCCTTCACCTCCTGCTCTTCCTCAATTTCCTCTCCTCCCAGGTCTTTATCCTCCTGCAGTCTCATCACTTCTTTCCTTCCAGGCCTTTCCCCTTTTTCTTCCCCCTTCTGCTGCTCTGAACATGCAACCTACATATAGGCTGTACCCTGCCCCCACTAAAATATGTTTCCTGCATTACAGTTTTCAATCATCACTTCCCAAATGTCCATGCCCAATAACTTCTTGGCAGCTAACCTTGTGGGGCTTAACATCCTATCTCTTCAGCAGCATGTCCTGCCCACTCCAGCAGCATGCACCCCCCTCTCTGGTGGTCCAGACCAGGAGTTCATGATGATTATCTGTTCACGTGGATTATAGGGGTACTGCTGGTTATTACAGTGTCCTCATGGGGAACTAATAGCGACTAAAATTGGACAAATAATTGTGATATTACAAACACATGACCTACCTAACCCATTGTGACCTCAAAACCACTGTGACATCATGAACCCATTGTGACATCACATTGCTGTTTAGACACCAGGATCACATTGTGACATCTCAAATATATTATGACCTCTTATAACCTTTGAAAAAATACATATCTTTGTGACATAACAGTGCCTTTGTTTACCCAAACCCCACTGTGAAATATTGATAATTGAGAATCAGACATGACATTTTAACATCAAAAAGTTTGTGAGGTCATCACAACTGTGACATCACATTGTCGTTGTGATACCATCTGCTCATTGTGAAATCACAAAACTAAAATATGATAAAATTATAATTTCACATTGTCATTGAGATATCATCGACACATTATGAATGCCTTTTCTGTGATTTCATTCGACTTCAAATGTGGCATATAGGTGGATATCATAAACAAATCATGAACTCATAATCATTATGACATCAAAACCCCTTTGCACATCACATTGCCATTGTGATATCACTAACAGACTGTGACATCACAGACCTATCCTGTCATCATAAATTTTGTGACATGCCTTTTTTTCCCTCATAATCTGTTGGTGACCTCATTAGATTTCACATATGACATTTGATATCACAAATTCCCAGTGACATCATGATCATGGTGACACCACACTGCCAGATGTCATAACCATTGTATCAAATTCTGACATCACAAACCTTTTAGAATTTCAATATGTGACAACACAAACTTTTGGAGAAACCACAGTCCCTTTGTGAACTCATATACTCATTGTAAGTTAAAGACAATTGAGAACCATCATGTCATTGTGACATGGCCAGCACATTGTGACATCACCAATGTTTTGTGACTTTATCACCCATGTGGCATCATCAACTATTTGTGACACCAAAACAATATTCTGACATGATGTATGAGTTGACATTGCCATGGTGATATCACTGTCCCACTGTGTTTTCAAAAACCTAATATGACCTCACAACATTTAAAAAGATTCATGTCACTTAGGACTTCACGCTCCTTCTGTGAACTTGTATGCACATTGTGAAATAGTAGCAATTCAAATTGGACATGTGTTTGAGATATTACAAAATCATTATAGCATCAAAAACCCATTGTGACCTCATCACAACTGTGAATCATAAAGCTATCATGACCCCTAAGTACATTTGAAAACACATAAGGCATTTGTGACATCACAGTCCCTTTGTGTACCCATATCCTCAAATTGAACACATGACAATTGAATTCATATATGCCACTGTAACTGTGACCCCATCAGCAGTGTGACAACACATATTCATTATGACAGCATCACCTCCTTGCAACATCACCCATTTACAATGACCTCATAGCATTATGACATTATACTGTCATTGTGATGTTATAGACACATTGTAAATGCTTATTCTCTTATTTCATTCTATTTTAAATGTGGCATGTGGGTTGATATCAGAAAATCATTGTGATCTCATAGATATATGGCATCACAATCACTTTGTGACATCACAGTGCCATGGTGATATCACTAAGACACTGTGACATCATAAACATGCCCTGTCCTCATTAGTCTTGTGACATGCTACAACTGTGATGACTTAGGCTCTTTATGAGCTCATAATCTGTTTTCAAACATAATATTTCAGTTATGATATGTAATATCAGAAATCCACTGTGACATCATGACCATTGTGACATCATACTGACAGATATCATGACCATTGTGTCACACTATGACATCACAATCCTCCTAGGACTTCATCACATTTGTGACAACCATGCCTTTGTAGATACCACAGTCCATTTGTGAACTCATACTCTCTGTGATTTCATGACAACTGAGAAACTTTATGCCATTTGGATATCACCAACCAATTGTGACATCATAGACCTACTGTGACCCCTTACCTGTATGGCATCACCAACTAATTGTAACATCAAAACTTTTTGTGAAGTCACAATGTGACATGATGTTCATGACATCTGTCAGTTTGATGTCACAATGGTGATGATGTCACAGTGAGTTCTGGTATCTCATGTCACACATGAAATATGAGGGTGGAAACAAATTATGAGGGCAAAAAGTTCTAAGATATCACAATGTCAGCATTTCACAGAAGTTATGAGGATAGGAGAGGTTTGTGATGTTACATGGTATTATTTATATCACAATGACACTGTGATGTCACAACGTGATTATGATGTCAAAATGTTTATGTAGGCACAAAAATATGTTTCTGATATCAACTCTCATGCCACATTTGAAATACAATGAAATCACAGAATAGGCATTCACAATGTGTTTATGAGGTCACAATGACAATTGTTGTTATAATGCGATTATGTCATTGAGTTTGGTGATGTCACAATGAGCTGATGCTCTCATAATGAAAATGTGATGTCACACTGTTGAGGATGTCACAAAAATAAAGGGTTCCAAAGTCAGTGGTCCCCTTTTCCTTCCAGACAGCCTACAGCAAGTTATAGAAACTGGCACTCAGAGAGCCTTAGCTAACTGCCACGGCCTGATACCGAGCAAGCTCCAGGAGGGGAAACACACTTGCCTACCACTGCCCAGCTGGAAACGGCCTTAAAGGGATGCAGATTGGAGTGTGAAGGACTCCAGGGAGGACTGCCCACCGGTGCACCTCCCCAGGAGGGAACACGCCACCACTGGGGGCCTGAAGCACCCTGCCCAGATACCCATGAACACCGTCAATGCCCTGGGTAAGGTTGCCCCCTCATCCTCGGTCGTGGTGAACCGTCTAATATGTAACAACGTTCACCACTCCCCAGTCCCTCCTAGCTTCACAGCCCCTGCCCTACTCCCCCACATCTCAGTCCCTAATTATGTTTTGTAGACACATTCTCAATCCTTGAATTAGCTCCAACTATACACACGAGAGCAAACGGTCTGGCTGGAAGAGTGCAGCTGTGGTCACACTGGTCTCACAAGCATTCAGGCTGAAGACAGAAGCACAGGTGTCCACTCTGGTCTGCGGTTCACATAGGCCTCTTAGGGGAGACCCAGCAGCTACTGTGGGATACAGGACAGAGGGAAGAGATAGGTGGAAAGGAACATCTACTGAAATCTTCCCCCAAAGGAGCCATGAAACGGTGAAGGAGAAAAAAAATTATGGCTAGACTCATACTTGGCATTGATGAAAAAAGAACAACAAACACACACACACAAATAAAAGGCTTTTGCTCTTTTTAGACATGATGACTTAAATATATTTTCATTTTTTCTCATCTCCCTGCTCTCCCAACACACACACATACAGACTGTGACAGAAGACTAATCCATGCAGTACCTGCAATTTGCCAACTGATCACTCACCTGAGCACAGTCTACTTGTATAAGGGAAAGATGATCTCTCTCTCTCTCCTCTCTCTCTCTCTCTCTCTCTTGCACACTCACACACACAAACACACACACAAACAGACTCAGAGCAGTGCCTCTCCTGAGATTGCTTGTTCCTCCTCTGGGACAAGGTGCAAGCTGGAGCACGGGGGTTCCATTGTCAGAACCAGGGGCTTGACCCAAGGAAGCACCGCTCTAATGATGTTGAACCACCCTGCCTCTCCCTTTCTCCAGGGCCAGACCCTTTCCCTTGGGAACAACCAGCTTTGACTCCCCATTCACCAAAACCTTAGGTCAGGATGCTGGGTGTTGTCCTGAGATTGGTGGCTCCTCAGAGCCAGGACTGAAAACAAGCAGGGGGTCATAGTGCCCCAGAGGTGTGTCTGACCTGGGGTGGGGGCAATGTTGGGGAAATGGATGGGATCCTAAAGGCTACATACATGGATGGACTCCCTATTTCCAGCCTAGATGAGTCTGGGTGACTTGGTGGATTCTTGGGGAGGACTAGGAGACCAGATGGACCTGGAGAACCAGCAGATTCTGGCAGAGCTAGGAAATGTGATCACCCTGTGAGGACTGTTGACAGCTGGGATGGGGGGAACAGGCCGAGTGTATGTGTGTCGGAAGGGGTGTGTTCCTCCCAGATATTCACCTTCTATCTGACCCCCAATGCCCTCACCTCCCTAGTGGGCTCTTCTGGGACCCTCCTCAAGTGAAAGGGTGACCGAGCACAAAAGACAAGGGCTCACACAGCAAGGAGGGCCTATATTCTCCATCCAACACCCACCACCCTCAGCAAAAAGGAAAAGAACCAGGAAGGCAGGTGAGGTGCTGCTCCCCACCTCTGACTAAAGCCACCAGGTTCCCACAAGGGAGAAGAAGGGTGCAGATGCACAGCTGTGTTGCTCCCACTGCTCCAGGCCAGGGGCTCTGTGGCGCCCCCTTCTCACTCTTTCCTGCATCTTCCCATTTCCTGGGACACTGGCCACTAGGGATAGGGGTGGGATCCCTGGGTCGACACCCACCCCCACCCTCCACCCCTTGGGCACATATGTGGCAGGGCCATGGCGGACTGTGGGGTGCGTCGCAGGCGAGAGAAGGATGGGAGAGGGGACGCAAGAGGCATGGGTCCATGTCAGTGGGGGAAGAAGTGGGGCGGGAGGGTTCACAGGTTGTGGGCCTTTGGCAGCCACTCACCTTTGCTGCTGGGAGAAGCTGTAGGCAGTGGCTTTGTGTGCATGTGGGCCTGGAGTCCAAGGACTGAGGGCTGGGACCGGGTTGAGGCTGAAAACCGGCCAGGGGTGTGCCATGTCTGTTGGGCGACTGTGAGAGACAATGCGGGTCCAAGATGAAAGTGCTATGTTTGACACGCCATGCTGCTGGGAGGAGGCAGGTGTATCTGTGGAAACATAGAGGGGCTGCACAAGGCCTCTGCTCGTCCTCCTCTTCCAAGGCCGACCCTGCCACCATCACCTCCGTGCTCACTACACCGGGACCTCAGTCTCAGGGCTGCCATGGCCACCGCGCCTCCTCATGGCTGCCCGTGGCAGTGTGCCTGCTGTGCCAGCTCCATATGCTCTGTGCTCCCCACCAGGACCTGTGCAATGTTTGGGGAGGCCACCAGATTATGAAACTGCTTGCCCTTATGCATGTGCTTGCTCTTTCTCTCCACTCTCTCTCTGCCCCCACTCCTCTCCTGGGCCACCTTGTGCCTGCCCCCTCCCCCAGTGCTTTCCCCCATGCCCCTGTGCACTGCTGCGATCTCAGTGAGCCCTGACCCCTGCCCCCTCCTTCCCTTGGCCATGTCCACTCTTCTGCTAGGACCCTCCCCCCCACCCTTGGCTACAAGCCCAGCCCTGATTGGGCCCTAAGGCTTCCAGGCCATGGCAATTGCAGCCTCACCACAGCTCAGCACTCCCCCCCAACCCCAGTCCCTTCCCAGGGAATTGATTCTCCCCTAGCCCCGCTGGTGGAGGAGACTCTCCTCCATCTCCCTCCACTCCACACAGCAACCAGGTACACAGTGACCCTCGTGTATGTGTGTGTGATTGTGTGTGTGTGAGAGAGAGAGAGAGAGAGACTGTTGGGGATAACAACCTCTCAAGGACTCAGAACATAGCACCCTTTGAGATGACTCAGCACACAGCACACTTCAAAAAACAGCATAAAGCACCCTGTGTAAAGGATTCAGCACATACAGGTGGACCTGTTGCAACAATGAGATGTACAAGTTGTCATGTCCAAAACGAGCTTTACAACGTCAGAGCGCGGGGGGGGGGGGGGGGGTTGGGGGCAGGGGAGGGGAAGTATAGGGATTGGGGCGGGAGGGAGGAGGCTGGGAAGGGATGTGAAAGGTAAACAAAGGAGGAGGCTGCAATGCTTGGCAAGAAATGTATGCATTATCCTGCCCATGTAGTTGTAACCCCTCTGTACAGTATGTTCACAAATAAAATAAAATAAAATTTACTAAAAAGGATTCAGCATACAGCTCCCTTTGAAGGACTCAGCATATAGTATCTTGTGTAGAGTACTCAGCACACAGAATAGCACACTTTGAAGGAGAGAGTCCATAGCCCGCTGTGTAAAGGACTCAGCACATGGCATGCTTTGAAAAACTCAGCGTGTAGCACTCTTTCCCAGGGACTCAGTACATAGCAACCTGTGTTAAGAGCACCCACAGCCCCCTTTGAAGGGCTGAGTATGTAGCACCCTGTGTAAAACAGTTCACAGCACCCTTCAAAAGACTCAGCATATAGCACAATTTTAAAGTACTCAGCACATACCACCCTGTGGAAGGACTCGGCACATACCACACTGACAAAGGATTCACCACACAGCACCATTTGAAGGACAGTACAGAGCACCCTGTGTAAAGGACTTGGCACACAGTACTTGAAAATTTCACCTCATCCCTCTCTTCTCAAGGGCACAGCACATAGCAGCAGCCTTTGGGATGAATTAGCACACCACACCTTTTGAAGGACTCAGCATATAGTACGTTATGTAATGGACTCAGCACATAGCACCCTTTGGGATGACTCAGCAAACAGAACCTTTTTGAGGACTCAGCACAAAACCCCAATGTGGAAAAGCCCCAGCAAACAGCACCCAGTGAACGACTCAGCACATAGCTGTATGTCACAAGTTCAGCTGTCATTAGAATTAGGGTGCTTTCTTCAGCATCACCATTCTTCAGAAACACTTCAAAAATCCTACTAGTTTACGTTAGCCAACCTGTGTTTTATGGGGGAGAGTCAACTGGGGGTCTTGAATGCAAAGCTTGGGGTCCCTTTCCCTGAGCTCTTTGGTTAAATGCTAGAGCTCTACCACTTGGAGCCATAGCTTCAATTTTGTTTTTTTGGGTTGTTCTTTGACAGGTCTTATGGTGATCAGGAAGGGAAGGCCAAGTTGGGGTGTCTGTGGGCAAAGGCTCTTAGCTCGGCCTGGAACTGACCTCTCCTTTCCTTGTACCCCTGGGTGCTGGGCCTCCTGGAGCTCTCATGGCCTAGGGGGAACAGACTTGCTCTGGCATCAGCACTCAGGGTGAATTAAATTCAGCTTGGCCCTGGTCTCTTCCCAAAATTGAAGTCTAGAGAACAATGGCATGCGGATGCATATCCTGCATCTGGCCACCAGGGGGCAGGGGTTGCCCACCAGAGTTGTGTTTTCTCGTCCTTCCCTTGGGCCCCCACCAAAGTCCTTGAGACTCTTACTTACAATTAACCATCAAAAGGCAAGTGGGGCTGTGGCTCAGGTCGCAGAACATTAGCCTTGAGCAAGAAAACTCAGGGACACAATAACCTCCCCAAAAATAAAATATTTAGGAATTAACCTAACCAAAGATGTAAAAGAACTATTTAATGAAAACTATAAAAAGTTAAAGAAAGAAATTGCAGAAGACACGAGGAAATGGAAAGGCCTCCCATGCTCTTGGATAGGCCGACTTAATATAGTAAAGATGGTAATACTTCCAAAACTAATATACAAATTCAATGCAATTCTTATTAAAATACCAATGACGTACATCACTGAAATACAGAAAACAGTCCAAAAATTCATATGGAACAACAAAAGACCTAGAAAAAAGAACCTCGGGGAAGGTAGGGAGAGAAGGGATGGTAGGGGGAAAACAATGGAGGGGGTAACAATGTTCAAGAGGAAATGTACTCATTACCTCACTCGTGTAACTGTAACCCTCTGTATAGCATCTTTACAATAAAAATAAATAAATAAAAGTAAAATGACATACATTGAAAAAAAATAGAAAACTCAGGGATAGAGCCTAGGTATCGCGTTGAATTTGTAGATAGCCTTGGGAAGTATTGCCATTTTCACGATGCTAATCTTTCCAATCCAGGAGCATGGGAGGTTTTGCCATTTTCTAAGTTCTGTTTTGATTTCATTTTTCAATATTTTAAAGTTTTCATCATAGAGGTCCTTCACTTCTTTAGTTAAGTTAATTCCTAGGTATTTTATTTTTTGGGGGGGGGCTATTACAAATGGAGTTGCTTTCCTAATTTCAGCCACACTTTTCTCATTGTTGGCATACAGAAAAGCCATTGATTTTGGGGGGTTAATTTTATACCCTGATACTTTGTCAAAGTTTTGAATCAGCTTGAGTAATTTGGGAGTGGAGTCTATGTGATTCTTTAAATACAAGATCATGTCATCTGCAAAGAGGGAGAGTTTTATTTCTTCTTGCCCTATTTGGATCCCCTTTATTTTTGCATCTTGTCTTATTGCTGTAGCTAGGCATTCTAATACTAGATTGAAGAGAAGTGGAGAGAGTGGATATCCTTGTCTTGTTCCTGTGCTAAGAGGAAATGGCTTTAGTTTTTTACATTTAAGTATAATGCTGGCTATAGGTTTGTCATATACAGCCTTTATTGTATTGAGGAATGTTCCATGGATTCCTAATTTTTCCAAAACCTTCATCATAAAGGGGTGTTGGATCTTGTCGAATGCTTTTTCTGGATCTATTGAGATAACCATGTGGTTCTTATTCTTGCTCCTGTTGATGTGATGAATAATATTAATTGATTTGCGTATATTGAACCAGCTTTGCATCCCTGAAATGAATCCTGTTTGATCTCACACCCTGGCCTTGGCCATGCTTTGGGTCAGCATGGCTCTGGCTTGATGGGAGGGCTCCAAGGAGGAAGATCCCAGAGCAATCACCCTGCCTCCTTCCACCCTTCTCACCCTGCTGCTTCTGCTCTTTGCCATAGACCTTCTTCCTGGAATCCATCCATGAGGTCATCACTGCCAACATTGTGATGAGTGGTGGGTCCAGCCTAACTCGGGGAAGTCAGTCTGGGATTAGGAGCTTCTACCCTGTGTGTGGGCTGAAGTCAGGGCTGGCCTTTATTTCATCCTGAGCCTTGAAGTGGTGAAGAGATAGTGTAGACTCCAAATTGAATCAGGTAAGATCAGAATCTAGAGGACCACTTGTGTGAGGTAGGCTGTGGGGCTCACAGGGCCACTGCTCATGGTACTCCTCTCTCGGGACTCACCTCTCCCTCTCTCATCCCTAAATGTTAGAATAGAAAGTTCAACTAAGTGGATCAAAGAGGGGGCAGAGGAGTATTTCTGTGTGAACAATACTTGTGCTTCATATTCGTCCTAGCCCCTACTTCCTATTTATCTGAGGAATGGCCATATGGGTTTGGGGGGGGGGGGAGGAATCATCCTAGCTGTGAATGTGGCTCAGTGGTGGATGGTTGCCTAGAATGACTGATACCCTGGGTTCAATTCCATACAGAAAAAGCTTGAAGGGGAGGTGGGGCTCAACTGGTAGAGTGCCAGCCTTGACCATAAGAGCTCAAGGACATTGGCCAGGCCCTGAGTTCAACACCCAGGACTGGAAGACCGAATCTTTGTTGGAGGCTTTTCTTCCCTTTGAAAACAATTTATTGTTTGTGATAAGCATAACATGGGTCTCTTCCCTGGCCACCAATGTGCCATTAGATGTCCCTTGAATTTGGGTCGCAACCCAGCAGCCATTGCCCTACCTGACCCACAGTTTATCCATCCCATCTCGTGGCAGATGAAGGCCTGAGAGAAGGCCATCTGGCCATCTACTTCTGGTGGCTGCCTAGGCTTTTGAAAGTCAGTATGTCATATAGAGAGTCATCATCCAGATCAGTCTACGGAAGAAAGGTAGAGAGTACTCCTTGCCCGAGCCCACGAGCTGCAGGCCACTCTTGATGTGGGGCATCTGCTGCAGGACGTGCTCCATGGGGGAGTTATCTACGGGGTCGGGAACTCCGACCTCTTCTCCGGCAGTTTCCAAGGTGTCTTGAAGTTGCAAATCTTCAAAACCTTTCTGCTCCTCCCTCCTTTCGCTCACCACAGAGCCTGAGGTATTTGAAGCAGTGGTGATGGCAGGGGGCTGGAGCATGCTGTCCGTGCTTTCCCCTGCAAGGAGCGACAGCAGCTTCTGCAGCTCTCTGTTCTCCATCTTCTCCTGGGAGAGCCAGCACATGTGCTCAGCTTTCTCCCAACACAGCTCATCCCGGACGAATGTCTGCTCTTTACACCCCATGAGGGACTCCTCCACAGTGTGGTTGTGTGCCAACAGCTCGCTGCATCGATGGTGGAGCTTATCTGCTGGACTATGGAAGTCCACCTCATCATGCAGGTCATGGACATAGCAGATTTTCTTCTTGGATGCCCACGTGTCCCACTTCCTATCCCTACGCCTGCTGTGGTGGCAGCTCATGGAGCGGGGGTCCTGTGGCTCCAGCTCTGTCTGGCACTGTGCTGCTGGGTGGGCTGGTCACCTGCAGCAGGGCCACCGCTCGTGTAGCAGGAGTTTCCCCCTGTGGATCTCAGCCTCCGAGAGCGCTTGCAAAGCCAAATCCCTCTCCGTCTGGGGGATGTCTCCAGCCTCTGCTTGGTCACGTCTGGGGGAGTTACCTCCTCACCTTTTGCTTCTCCAGGGCTCATGGCTTTCCCTTCCCTAGGGAAAGCCAGGAAGCCCAGCTGGGCCTGCAGGCACTCCTCCTGTGCTCTGGTTGCTTCCCAGCACTTGAGCATGTCCTGCCACTTTGGGCGCACCACCTGGCCCCCCTAGTTGGTTTGGCTTTGCACTTGCTTCAGCTGATCCATCAGCTTGGTCTGCTTCTGCAGGTGCTGCTACAGGGCCTCCTTCTCAGAGTTCAGCCGCTTATTGGAGGCAATGTGCTGCTGACAGGTGGCTCTGAGCTCCTGCAGCTGGGCCAGGGATTGCTCCTGCTGCTCCTGCAGCTCCCAAGCCACATGGCTCTCTCTCTTGGACACCTCTTTCCATTCCTCTATCTTCTCCTCTAAGTGATCTAGCTGTTCCCACAGATGTTTCTTCACCTGATGCTCTGAGTTCAGGATTCTGGTGAGCTCCTTCATCTCTCCCATCACCCTGTGGAGAGCATCCCACAGCAGGGCCAGCTATTCCTCTGGCTATGGGTCACACACACATGCGCATCATGGGGGTCTCAGGGATCTCCTGTCGACCGTGGGCCTTATCCTCCAGTCTCCATAGTTGTTCCACTGCTCCGCATTCTAGAGACAGAGCTTCTGGTTTTCCTTGACCTGGATATGACCTAGTTCCTCCAGGTTTTTCAACTCCATCTGCGTGTGGTAGGCCTGGGCCTGCAACTGTTGCTCAGCCTGAGATGGCTCTATCGGCTTCCTTCTCAGTTCCCCCAGCTCATTCTCTAGGTCCAGCACCTGCCTCTCCCTTCTCTCCTTCTCCTCTGTCAGTTGGTTCACCTGGTCAGTCAGCCACTGAGCCTCCTCCTTCCATGAGGAACTCTCAATGCACAGGTTCTCTGTGAAGGTGTCTCTCTCCAGATTTTCTGAGGTCACCATAAAGCTCAGGTTATCCAGTAGTCTCTTCAGTACCTCCCGCCCCACCAGCACTTGTTGGAACTTGCAGATTCTGTTCTTCCTGTTACTCTTCTGTGTCCAGAGTGCTTCCAGTTTCTCCTGCAACACTGTGTTCATTTGCTCCAGGTCATTGAAGCTTCTGGTCTTTTCCTCGAGCTGAAGTGTCACATCATTCAGCTGTTCAAAGAACATTTCGATCTCCTTCTGTGCAGCAGTGACGGCAGAAGCGGCCATCTCGAACTCCACCATGCGCCACTCTGCGGCCTGCAGGTGGCAGGTGAGAACTTCTTGCTCCATTTCTCTGTCATTGGCCCACCTGCTTCACTTAGGCCGTTGCAGATTATAAATCACTTTCTGCAGAAACCAACCTCTGTATGGGTGGCTTGTGGATCTCTAGCTCTGTTTTTGGTTCTTCGTGCACCTCAGCTATCTTGTCCCTCTCTTTCTCCAGTCGATCCTGCAGGTCTGTCTTTTCCCGCTTCAGTGGTTGGATCTTGGCACAGAGTGCCTGGTTTTCCTCTTTTGCTGCAGTGGGCACCATGTGTCGCTAGCGCCTCTGCAGATCCTTGGTGGTATCGCAACCCTTGATATTCTTGTCCCTGTTGGCTGTGACTGTGTCCAAAGGCAGGGGAGACCCCCAGTCAGCATCACCTTTGGCTGGACCCTCCGATAAATCACCCTCCCCAGTTGCCTTTGTTTTGGGGATCCCTCCCTTTTTCATGTTCGGTGTTTTTTTTGAATGTTGCAAGACTATGGGGAGGATTCTTCTGCCAGTGTTCTGGCAGTAGTTTCTTGCCCGCAGCTCTCTCATGGAGTCTTGTTGTTTCAGACATCTGAGCACTGGAATGGGAAAGGTGGGCTGGCCACATTCCTAGGCTCTGGGAAATCCTCTATTCTCCCACTAACTGACAAGGACGTCAATTTCCTACTCTACTCCAAAGTTGCCTCATGTCTCTAGCTCACCACTCAGCCACCTCTACCTTCCTCAACTGCTGGTGGTGGTTTCAAGCAACAGAGGGAATCTTGATGCTTGGCAACATGGAATGTGGGGTGGCCACCATTCTTGTAGCCCATTGGTCAGAAAGAGCAATGAAAGAATGAAGTGTGGCTGGAATCCTGTGATGTAGGCAGCATGGTCAGTGTCAAGATGACAGATGCTCCCCCAGCTCCTTTCCCAGGGAACTCTTTCCAATTCTGTTGGGGACAAGAGGATGACCTGCTTTAGCTGGATGGCTGCACAGATTGTTGTGTATGTCTGTTTGTTGCCAGTCCCGGACCTTGAACTCAGGATCTGGGCACAGTCTGTGAGCTGCTTTTGCTCAAGGCTAGCCCTCTACCACAAGAGCTACACTGCTCTACTTCTGTCTTTGTTGGCACTGAAGTTGGACAGGGGTCTCAAGGACTTTCCTGTCTAGGGTGGATTTGACCATGATCCTCCCATCACAGACTTGTAAGTATCAAGGAGGACTGCTGAGAGCCACTGGTGCCTGCCTAATCATTAATCTTGCTGTTCTTGGACAGACAAGTGAGTTCCCTATCCACAGGTTAAAATGGTGGGAACTGGAGCCCACAGTTCAAATCCTGGTCCTGCCACCTCCAAATGGCAGGAGATCCTTAGAAACTCATTACTATCTATATGAATACCAATGGAATGTGATGTATGTTATGACTGAATGGACAGTTCTTGAATGATTCTAGGATAAAATTATACACAATTTTAGTAAAGGATATTGATCGATTTTAATCAATATTTTATGTAGCATTTAAACAATCACATTCATTAAATGTAGGCAGAAATCTGGGCCTGAATTCTGTCCTTCAGCTCTTCAGCTCAAGGCTAGTGCTCTACCACTTGAGCTACAGCGATATTTCCAGTTGTCTGGTGGTTTATTGGAGATCAGAATTTCAGCATCTTTCATGCCCGGGCTGGCTTTGAACCACGATCCTCAAGTCTCAGCCTCCAGAATAGTTAGGATTACAAGCGTGAGCCACTGGTGCCCGGCTCCAAATAACCCTCTTTACAGGACTCATCATGCAGCACCCTGTGAAAGACACAGCACCCAGCATCCAATACAGAGCTAAGCACCCTGCACCCTGCGAAGGACTCAGCACATAGCATCCTGTGCAGGACTCAGCACACAGCACCCCGTGAGGGCCCCAACACCCCAGGACATACTAATCACATAGATGAATCCCACAAGCTGTCATCAGTATTAGGATGCTTTCATCAGTATCACCATTCTTTCAGAAACACATCACAAACTGCACAAAGTTCACATCTAATGGTTCAGAGGAGTATTTTTGGGGGGAGGGGAGTCAGCCACAGGGATTACACTAAAATGTTGGGGGTACTGTCCAAAGATCTTTTCCTCAAGGCTAAATATCTATCACTTTGATCCACAATCAGAGTTTCACACAAATCCTGCCAGGGCTGTTTTTTAAACCCACCAGTGTCAGATCTCAGCCCCCGAGAATCTTGGATTACAGGAGTGAGCAAGCCAACAGCATCTGGTTCTGTGGGGCTGAGTTGCAGTCATATACCTCTGACTAAGTCAGGTTAGATGGTAGCTGTCAGCACCACTACTGGCTTGCTCTGTGATGAGGTATTTGAAGTCCTATCCTTATAGAGTTGCAGTCACAACATTCAATCTTTTTTTCATGCAAATCCTGGACCTTGAGTAAGAGTCTAGACACAGTCCCTAAGCTTTTATGCTCAAAGCTAATGCTCAACTGCTTGAGCGAGAGCACAACTTCTGGATTTTTATGTGCATGTGTTAATGAGGAATCGAATCCAGGGCATTGTGTGTACTAGCCATCATTATACCACTGAGCCCCAGGAGTGACAAATGTATGAACAGATAAATGTGTAGATTGGCATATATGTATATATATATATATATGTGTGTGTGTGTGTGTGTGTGTGTGTGTGTGTGTGTGTGTGTGTGTATGTGTGTGTGTGTGTTTATGTATATACACACACACATATATATACATATATGCATATATACACACACACACACATATATATATATATACATATATATGTATAAAACAAGAGAAAGGTGTCTGTATAGTATGAAATTACATATATTATATTACTACCCATTATTGACATTCAAATTATTCCTTCCACTTTTAAGTATCATGGTTGAATACATAATAAAGTATTAACTGACAATTAGTCAATGTAATATAATTGTTGTGTATAATTTTATAGTATACTCATACACTAATTACTAATTTGTTACTTTTATAAAATTCCATTCATATGTATGTACATGGGCATGGGTTTCTTAGAATCTCATGCCAATACTTAGTGGCAGTCCAGGGATTCGACCTCCAGGCCTAAGTTAGGTTTTGGCTATGGCTTCCCTAATAGCCAGCCAAATATCAACATGCAATGTCATGTACACTTTCAGGGCCTTGTTATTTACACGCAGAATGGTCACAACGCAAAGGAAAAAAATGTAAAACCACCTTGTTGAATTTCTCCATTTTATCCTTCTCCTTTTTATTTTAGTTCTTGAAAACCCCGACATTTGAACTTGGGTCCTAGGATCCCAGGGTAGCTGTGGCAGAGATGCCAAGACCTGAGTTTAAGCCCCTTGCTTAGCAAAAATAAAATAAAATAAAATAAGGCCCTGGCTTGGAATTTGCACCATTTTTCTGGCAGGCCTGGGATTTGAACTCAGCATCTGGGTATCTCTGTGGCTCTGTGGGTGAAGGGTAAGCTCACCGTCCTTGAAGATAAGAAATTCTGACGAGTTTCCAGGGCCCGAATTGAAGCCCCAGCACTGGAAAAATTCATACATTAGTTTAGTGAGTATGACGTTTTTACACTTATTCATTTAGTATTATTATACATATAACATTTCATTTATTATATCATATCACACAGGATATATTTGCATATGAAGTATACATCATTATGAGACCCAGGACATTTTTTCAGAAAATAATGTGTCTAATGTGGCTTCTTAATACATGAATAAATTTTTGGCAATGCTAGGATTTCAACTCACAGCCTACAATGCTCAATCCATAACTGTGGTCACAGTCTTAGCACACCAACCTCTGCCATGGAAGATATAAATCCAATACTTTTTGTGTGGCTTTCTAAAATAGAATCATGATTTAATCGCAAATTTAATTCTTTTTATAACATTCCACTAGGATTCACATAAATAGGAATGAGTTTGTCAGGGTCTCTCTCCATTTGTGTGTGGCAGTCCTGACATTCGTACTCCAGGCCTAGGAAGTTTATTTGCATGCAAACCATTGGAATGACACTGAAGATTTCAGATTGTCACGATTAAAAAAAGAACAACAAGAAGAAAAGAAAGTCAGGTGGCAGTGGCTCCTGTATGTAATCCTAGCTCCTCAGGAGGCTGAGATGTAGAGAATGCCAATTTAAATTCAGCTAGGGCAGGAAAGTCCACAACACTCTTATTTCTAAGAGATCACAGGAAAATATCCTCATGGGTTTTGGCTGTGGCTCAAGGGCTGAGAGCTACCCTTGAGAAAGAGGAGATCAGTGATAGGACCTAGGCTCATATTTCAACCTCAGTCTTGCCAAAGGGAAAAAAAAAGAAGGCAGTAACTCCATGTCTCTCTGTATTTATGGATTATGTATGATGGGCATTCAGCAGATTGCCCATGACCAGACCCCCAACCTGGGCAAGCTGGGACAATCCCTCAGAGAGTACTAAGCATGAGCCAGTAGCGTGAACAAAGCATCCTTCTCTGCCATTTAATAACTGAAGCCCAGAAGGCTTGCCTTGGCTGGGGTATGCAATGGGTACATTATGTTCTGGCAGAGGTGTCTCATTGGGACATCTAGCAGCCACCCGCTGCCTCCAGGGAGACCATTGTTCCTAGGCTGTAGCAGTGAAAAGTTCTTGCTCCATATTTCCTATCCCTCTGTAGGACGTGAGCCTAGATCTCTGAGGCCTAGTGGCTATCACTCATTCATCATTCCTCATTGCCGAGTCTCACACTGGTCCCAAATTCTTGCAAAGATATGAAATGGCCAGCGATTTCTGTGCTGAAAAGAGTATGCCAATGAATTCCACCTTCATAGTTCCTGTTAGAAGTAATCCCTTGTCTGTGAATGTGGCTAAGTGGTGGAGTGCTTACCAAGCAAGCATGAAGCTCTGGGTTGGATTCCTCAGTACCACATAAACAGAAAAAGCCAAAAGTGGCACTGTGGCCTAAGTGATAGAATGTAGCCTTGAGCAAAAGCAGCTCAGGAACATGACCAGACTCTGAGTTCAAGCCACAACACTGGCAAAAAAAATATGAGTTTGGTGAGACATACACTTCTGGAACTCAGAGGAAGGCCGAGGTTATAGCTAAGAGGTAGAGGGCAGGTGGTGGTGGCTCACCCTTGTAATATTAGCACTCAGGATGCTGAGATCTGAAGATTATAACTGCAAGCAAGTGCAGGCAGGAGTCTATATGAGACTCTTTTCTCCAATTAAGCACCAAAAAAAACAGAGCTGTGGTTCAAGTAGTTGAATGCTAGCCTTGAGCATAAAAACTTAGGGATAGCATCCAGGCCATGAATTCATACCCCAGGACTGGCGCACACACACACACACACACACACACACACACACACACACACACACACACACACACACACACACACACTGGAAATTCTACTTACGCATCAAAAAGAATATAGTACCATTTTTATCTCTCATTTCTCATGTCATCTGCCTGATATCTCATTGGCATCTTATTGTCCCTGTTCTGCACTAACTGACACATGCAGACTGGTGTAAAAGATCTTCAGGATTATGGGATAACCATAGATTACTGAGTATGAGTTCTCTGCTTATTCTCTTTGTCTATTCATGCCTTTGAGTAGTGATTGTACAGATTCATTTGTAACATTTGCTACACAGAAAAGAGATGAACCATACATATATATGTATGTATATATATGATTATATACATACACACATTTATGCATACATGGATATATATTAAATACTTGAGTACATTTTATGTTTTCAAAAATTATGGAGCTAACAAAAATCACATGCATTTTCCTTCCTTTTCAATTTTTTCAAAACATAAAGAATTTTCTCTCTTTTGAATACCTAATTTTTAATAAAATATCACCATCTTGATTTGTCAGTGGCCTTGAAATTAGATGTTCAAATAAGACAAAATTATTTAGGCTTTTTAGTGGAAGAAAGGAATATTACTAGGATTCTATTCAGGGATTCTCTGCTTGCTAGATAGGATTTTGTCTGTATAGCACCAAGCAGCTCAACTACTTCTGTCATACTTCTAGTCCATTTTATTTATTTGAGGTCTTGAACTTTTTGCCCTAACCCTCCCCTCCCACCTCTACAACTACACTCCCCTCTCCTCCCTTCCACTCTTCCCTGCATATATTGTAAAGATCCTTTTTCAACATAGAGTCTTGTGCATCTCATTGTTACAATGTGTCAGCCTTTATCACTATTTAACTATTTTGTTTTTCCCTTCCCCTCCCCAAGCTAGAGAATGGTGTATACAAGATGCATGGCACAGATATTAAATACAGTGAAAACAGGGGTTACACCATGCGGGAGGCACATAAAAAGAAAAAAAACACATGGTAGATTCTAAACCCTATCTTTGGGTTCATTTCGTTTAACAACATCTTATCTGGTCTTATGTACATAGCTTTTGAACTTTTATGCTTGTCTGAGACATATAATAGTTATTGCAAATAAAGGAAACCATAGGAACTATGTTTCTTTGGGTTTGGCTTACTCCACTTGATATAATTTTTTCCAAGACTCCACTTAGAGCTCCCATATGATCCAGCAATCCAATTTTTGGCATTTGCCCAAATGTTCACAAACAAGACCATACTAAGCTACCGGCACAACTATGTTTATTGCAGCATTATTTACCATAGCTAAGATATGGAACCAACCCAGATGCCCCTCAGTAGATGAATGGATCAAGAAAATGTCACACACACACACACACACACACACACACACACACACACACACACACACACAATGGAATTCTATGCCTCCAATCAGGGAGAATGACATCGCCCTATTTGCTAGGAAATGGAAAGACACAGAAAAAATTGTATTAAGTGAAATAAGCCAGGCTCATATAACCATAGGTCCTATGGTTAATCTTACTTGAAGTAACTAGTACATGGTACCCTATGACCATATAAGAAGATGTTATGTGAAATGAACCCCAAGATAGAGACACAAATGATTTTTATTCCATGAGATTCTTATCTCTATATAATCCCACAAGTAAAGTTGGAAAGGGAGCTGTCGTTCAAATACAGAGCACCACCCTTGAGGGAAAATGCCTAAGTAACAAGGTAAGGTCCTGAGTTTAAACCATAATATCAGCACTCAAAAAAGTTGATTTCTTTTCCTTGAGGTTTTTATTAAATTGCTCAGAAAATAATCAACGTTGTATTTATGTTTAGCATTACTTTTGAAATCATGTTATATTTATTTCTGCTATTCATTATTTTCTTAAATTTTACTTACACATTAATATCCAGTAATGATAAGTGATGATTACTGTTTCACAAGTTTTTATGGCAGTTGAATACATGGATGAGAGGTGCATACAAGGAGTTTGGACTGAAAATAGATATTTCCAAGCTTTCACATAAAGAACATAGTTGAAGGAGCTGTGGGCATGTATGAGATAAACTAAAGAAACCAGCAAGGAAAGATAAGGTATGATTTTGGAAAGCACACAATTTTGGAAGAAAAAAAAAACAAGGAAAATATGTGGCTTTTGGTAAGAACTTTTTAACCCACCTACACATTTGATTCCTTATTTCTAGCGGAAGCATTTCAGTTAACTTAATTTTACAAAGTTAAACATGATTGACATTTAATACTAACTGGTCTCTGTCTCAGGTAAGCAATTATTCTAGCCAGGTGCCAGGGGTCATGGCTATCATCTTAGTTACTCAGCGATCTGAGACCTCTAGATCCTAGTATAAAGCAGTCTGGAGAGGAAAATTGGTGAGACTTTTTTGTTCAATTAACCATGAGAAAATTGGAAGTGGCACTGTGGCTCAAAGTGGCAACACTAATCTTGAGTAATAAATCTCAGAGTCAGAACCCAGGCCCTGAGTTCAAGCTCTCTGAAATTATTCTTAAAATACATATTCTCAGTAATTCTTTAACTTGTCTAGAAGACTGTTTTAAACTTAGAGATTTTTTATTTCATGTTCTCAGAATTTATTTTTAAGATGTTCAGAGAAAAATTATTTATAGTAAGAACTGGTTTGTATTGCTTTGTATTACGTATTGTTTCTACACCAATAGATAAACTGGAATGTAGATGGCTAAACCCCTCCTCCCCCCACCAAAGTTGTAAAGTTCATTTTTCGACATAATGATTTGTACATATCAATGATGCAATGGGTCCACCTGTATTCCTAGTTAAACGATTTGTTTTTGCCCTTCCTCTCCACAAATTATACAAACATCAAATACAGTGAAAGCAGGGGTTATACCATGGGGGAGGGACATACAAAGCAAAATAGAAATCATCTTATAAATATGTTAGAAAGAACTGCATGAAAGAAAAAAAACTTATCTTGGGGTTCATTCAACTAACATCAACTTCATTTGACCTTTTCTGCTAGACTTAGACATGTACTAGTTATTGCAAATAAGGGAAGCCGTGGGACCTATGTTTCGTTGGGTCTGGCATACTTCACTTAATATAATTTTTTCCAAGTCTTTCCATTTCCTAATAAATGGGCAATGTCATTCTTTCTGATGGAGACATAGAATTCCATTGTGTATATATACCACATTTTCTTGATCCATTCATCTACTGAGGGGCATCTGGGTTGGTTCCATATCATAGCTATGGTAAATAATTCTGCAATAAACAGGTGTGCTGGTAGCTTTACTATGGTCTTGTTTGTGATCATGTGGGTTAATGCCCCAAAGTGGGATTGCTAGGTCATAGGGGAGCTCTATGTGGAGTCTTTTGAGGAACCTCCATACTGCTTTCCACAGTGGTTGAACAAGTTTACACTCCCACCAAAAATGTAGTAAGGTTCCCTTATGTCTACATCCCCTCCAGCATCTGGTGTTATTAGAGTTCTTGATTATAGCCATTCTAACTGGTGTGAGGTGGTACCTCAATGTTTTTATTTGCAAATCTTTTATGGCTAGAGAGGTTGAGCATTTCTTCATGTGTTTATTGGCCATCCTTCTTTCCTCTTCAGAGAAGTTTCTCTTTAAGTCTTTAGCCCACTTATTAATTGGGCATTTGTTTCTTGGAAGATTTGTTGTTGGGGGATTTAATTTTTTGAGGTTCAGGTATATTTTAGGTATATTTTAGATATATTTTAGATATTTTAGATATGAGTTGCAGGTATATTTTAGATTTGTCCATTGTATGGCTAGTGCAGATCTTCTCCCAATCCGTCGGCTTTCTAGTAATTTTGCTAGCTATGTCCTTTGCCATGAAGAAGCTCTGCTATTTCATGCAATCCCATTTGTCCCATTAGTCTTTGATTTTTTTTTTTTTATTTCTGGGTCTCTATTAAGAAAATTTTGGCCTGTGCCAAGGAGAAGTTGGGTTTCTCCTATTCCGTCCTGTAATGTTTTCAGAGTAAGACTTGAAACTTTGAGAGTTTCAGATATTACAGGAAGATCTTTGATTCACGTTGAACTGATGTGAGTAGATTGAGCTGTTGCATATATTTGTGTGTGTGTGTGTGTGTGTGTGTGTGTGTGTGTGTGTGTGTGTGTGTGTGTAAGGCGAGTAATATTTATCATTGAAATCAAGGATAAGGAACTTGGTTACTTTTTCTGAGATATACATTATGGTGTTTCTTTGTTGGAGGTAGGCTTGCCTTTGCCTGATGTGTACATTCCAGCTCAATTTTTCAATTAAAGTTTCTTAATTATTATTGAACATATAGTGCTCTGATATTGCTTTGCCTTTAATCTGCCACCTAGGATCTTCTTTTCCTCTTAAATATTAACATTCAATATAAATTTTACCTCCTGACTGATTTTCCCCTTTAATTTGCATTTTGAAATAACTATGATAATATCTTTGATCTCTGTATTCATGAAGAAAAACCATTTTGAATTCTCTGTTTAATGTAATAACTCCTGGACAGATTTTTTTGCACCAAGACCTTAAATTTTCTTTTGTAGTTTTATTTTAAAATAGCCCTCCTCCATGTTTTTAGCATGAGTAGACAAAGAATTCCCACAATGTCTCACAACTTTTATCTTTCACTTTCTCTATGCTTGTTTGTCCCTGCTAAATTTTTCTGGATGCCTGTATTAGCTACCCCAACCCCTGCAAAACTGTTGCTGCTACCCAATTTCCTGCCACTACAACTCAGCAATTACAGTCACAATTACCCTTTCCCTGGTACTCCCTTTCTATGCTACTCATTTTGCTACCAATAATTCTTAACACTATGGTTCCAGCCACCTGATCCCTGACAACCCTGTCTCTGCCACCACATTCCTAAACAAAGCAAGGCAAGAGTAGGCACAGATAGTCGACTTGGGTACTCATCTTGCACGCAAAATGGGATGTTATTCCTCAGGTATTTTCATGAGGGACTAACTAGTGGTGGAAAGAAAATAGGTTACTCAAAGGAGACTAAAATCCAAGTATATCAACTTATAACTTTTTGCTAAGAAAAGAAGGCCCTAAAGTGAAAGTTAATGAGAAAAGAAAATTTGACAAAAATATTGGGGATGATATAAAAGTTTAGCTTAGTCTCCTGTGCCAGTGATCTTAACTAATTTATGATATAGATATGTAACTAGTTTGCATTTTAAAAAGTATATGAAGATGCACATTTATGTAGTACTTATATTAATTTATGAAACAGTTGCATATGATCATGTTAATGATATTCAATAGTTTATGCTTTATTATATGCTCATTACTCTGCCTTTGGCAATATGAATTGAGCTCTCTAAAAATAAATGGAATTTCATTGTCAAATACTACAAGGAGATTCCTGAGGCTAATACCAAAACGAAAGCTGGTACAAGAAAACTGAACAAAGCTACAAGTTTGAAGGGAAGGGTTCAGTGGTAAGGGCTATGATAAAAGAGAAATTCTTCACCATAGACTCTTGGAAGAATAGAATGTGTCTTGTTGAATTACTAGCTTTTTAAACATTCTTAGAAAGCAGAACATGATTTTTGATTCTTGCTTTTTGGAACCTCTTTAATGAGTGGTTAAACAAAAAATTATCGAAATGACTGAAAATCCACTGACATGAATTATTAGATTGATATTATACTCAAAGTTACCTTGAGATACAGGCAGGATGGATTCCTTTTCTATTAAATTAATGGAATAAGTTTCCTTTTGAATGGTTGTACAGTCCATGACACTTGTTCCAAAACAAGAAAAGATACTGTAGAGAAAAAAAGAGGAATGAGAGGTAAGGCTGCTGAAATTAGCATATTTCCCATTTGGACTTTACTGGGTTGTTACTACAAAGAATTAGAATTTCACCTTAAGATAATTTTAAAATGGATATGCTAAAGGATAACTCTGAAATGTAATATTTAATGCTGTTGGGTTACTTGAAGACAAAGGTTTACAGAAAACTGTAATGTACCAATAAACACCTAGAAAAAATATAATTTAAAAATTCACCTGTTCAAAGAAAACCCTGGCAGGAAAGTCTATGAGTCACTTATCTCCAAATAGGAAGTGGCCCTGTGGCTCAATTGGGAGAGGGCTCCCCTTGAGCTCAAGAATTCAGGGATATGTTACTACCCAGACCCTGAGTTCAAGCCCCATGACTGACAAGAAGAAATTTTAAAGAATTAAACCATTAGGGCTGGAAGGAGACTCAGTGATAGAATGTTTGTCTTGCATGCATGAGGTCCTGGGTTCAATTCCTCAGCACCGCATAAGCAGAAAAAAATGGAAGTGGCACTGTGTCTGAAGTAGTAGTGCACTAGCCTTGAGATGAACAGCTCAGGGACAGCACCCAGACATAGAGGTCAGGCCCCCCTACCAACAACAACAACAACAATAAAAATTAAAGCATTGCACAGCCTGAAGATGTTGTCCAGAATTATGAACGCAGCATTATCCGTTTACATGACTTAGTGAATTAAAACCTAGTTTACCAGGGGAGATGGTGTGCATTTTTTGTTTGTGCCAAAGCCTTCAAAATTATTTTGTACTTTCCCAGGGAGGGAGAAAGGAGGAAATGGGGGGGGGGGGCGGAGGGAGGTTTTTGGTGGACATGCCTTTTGATTCACTGATTGTTTTCTGGAGCCCAATTCAGAGAAATTCGGCTTTCAATCCTAGTTGCATGGGGAATGAAGAAGCCATGTCCTGGATGTGGTTTTGTCCTGTCCTTGGCCTGGTTCTAACCACCACTGGATAATCCCCGTCGCACTTCTGGACCAAGATGGCTTGAAGAATACTGATCCATTGGGCAGATGGACCTAACCACAGCCAGAATAGGCAGAAAATGCAATTCCGAGGGCAGCACTGGAAATCTACACCAGGCAGAGATTTTTTAATATATATTTTAACGTAAAAATACTGTACAGAGGACTCAGTTACAGGACCAGGTAATGAGTACATATCTTTTAAAGCATTGTTATCTCCTCCTTTGTTTTTCCCCTGCCATGTTTTCCCTCCCCACATCTCCAACTCCTCCCTCATCGACCCCTGCCTGACATTGTAAATTCATTTTCGACACAATGTCCTGTACATCTCATTGTCACAATGGGTCAATCTGCATCCCCATTTAAGTATGCTGCTATTTCCCTTCCACTCTCCAAATTATATATATATATATATATATATATATATATATATATATATATATATATATTTGCTATATATGCTATATAGCTATATCTATCTATATATTTGCTATATATGCTATATAGCTATATCTATCTATCTATATCTATATATCTATCTATTTATGATCCAGAACACTTGAATCAAATACAGTGAAAACAGGGGAATTCCGTGGGGGGATGAACTTACAAAAGAATCACATAATGCATTATAAGCATATTAAAAACCAAAGAAAGAAAGGAAAACCACTTGTGATTCTGACTTGGGGTAAATTTCGCTTGTATGTTCATATGTTCTTAGCCTTTGATCTTCTCTGCTTGTCCTAGTCATGTTCTAATCCTTGCAAACAAAGGTAAAACAAGGTAAACCATGGGTCCTATATTTCTTTGGGTCTGGCTTACTTCACTTAATATAATTTTTTTGCCAAGACTTTCCATTTCCTAACATATGGAACAATGTCATTCTTTCTGATGGAAGCATAGAATTCCAGTGTGTGTGTGTGTGTGTGTGTGTGTGTGTGTGTGTGTGTGTGTGTGTGTGTGTGTGTGTGTGTGTACACCACATTTTCTTGATCCATTCATCTGCTGAGGTGCATTGGGGTTGGTTCCATATCATAGCTAAGGTGAATAATACTGCAATAAACATGGTTGTGTTGGTAGCTTTGTGATCATTTGAGTAAGTGCCCAAAAGTGGGTTTGCTGGGTCATTGGGAAGCTCTACAAGGAGTCTTTTGAAGAAATTCCTTACTGGTTTCCAAAGTGGTTAAACAAGTTTACACTCCTACCAATAATGCAGTAGGGTTTCCTTTTAGCCACATCCCCACCAGCATCTGTCATTATTACATTTCTTGATTATAGTCATTCTAACTGGAGTGAAGTAAAATTTCAATGTTTTGATTTGCATTTCTTTTATGACTAGAAAAGTTGAGTATATCTTCAAGGGTCTAATGAACATTTTTTATTTCATCTTCAGAGAAGTCTCTCCTTAAGTCTTCAGCCCACTTAATTATTGGGCAGTTGTTCCTTTGAGGATTTGTTGTTGGAGGATTTATGATTTTGTGTTCTAAGTATATTTTAGATATAAGACTTTGTCTGTTTTATGACCCATGAAGAACTTCTCCCAGTAAGTGGGCTTTCTATCGATCTTTCTATCTATGAGCTTTACCTTGCAGAAGCTCTGCTGTTTCATGCAATCCCATTTCCCCAACGTTTCTTTGATTTGTTTTGTTTCTGGTTCTCTATTAAGAACATTTTGGCCTGTGCTAAAGAGCCCTAGAGTTTCTCTTATCTTTCATGTAATGTTTTCACGGTGTTTGCTTTTATTTTGAGGTCTTTGATCCATTTGGACTTGATTCTCATGCAGACTGATATATATATATATATATATATATATATATATATATATGGATCTAGCTTTAGTTTTCCACAGGTGTTTAACCAATTTTGCCAACACCATTTACTGAAAAGGCTGTCTTTCTTCCATTCTATGTTTTAGCTCCTTTGTAAAAGACTAAGAGGCTATAGGTCACTTGGTTCTTTTCTGAGTCTTCTGTCCTATTCCATTGGTACTCAGGACTGTTCTTGTGCCAGTACCCAGATATTCTTATTACTATGGCTTTTCGCTTTAGTTTGAAATTTGGATATTGCTCCAGTACTGTTCTTTTGGCTAAGGATTGACGAACCTACAGCCAGCATTATACTTAATGGTGAAAAGTTAAAGTTATTTCTCATAAATTCAGGAAAGAGATAAGGATGTCTGCTCTCTCCACTCCTCTTGAACTCAGTATAAGAATGCTAGCTGGGATAATAAGACAAGATGAAAACTTAAAGGAAATCCAAACAGGTAAAGATGAAGTAAAACATACAAGATGACCAATGGAATAGAATTGAAAACCCAGAAATGAACTTACAGTCCCATAGGCATCTAATTTTCAATAAGGGAGCTAAAAAAATAGAATGGAAGAAAGACAGGCACTTCAGCCAATGGTGCTGGCAAAATTGGTTAACTACTTGTAGAAAACTAAAACTAGATCCTTATTTATCACCCTGCAGCAGAATCAACTCTAAATTGATCAAAGACCTCAGTGTCAAAGCAGACACTCTGAAAATATTACAGGATGGAATAGCAGAAACTCTAGGTCTCCTTGGCACAGTCTGAAATTTTCTTAATAGAGATCCAGAAACACAAAAAAATCAAAGACAAATGGGACAAATGGGATTGCATGCAATTGCAAAGCTTCTGCATGGCAAAGGACATAGCTAGCAAGATCACTAGAAAGCCCATGGATTGGGAGAACATTTTTACTAGCCATACAATGGACAAGGGTCTCATATCTAAAATATACCTGGAACTCAAAAAATTAAATCCCCCAGCAACAAATCTTCAAAGAAACAACTGCCCAATAAATAAGTGGTCTAAATACTTAACGAGAAATTTCACTGAAGAGGAATGAAGGATGGCCAATAAACACATGTAGAAATGCTGTTTAGTAATGAAAGAAATGCAAATCAAAACAGCATTGAAATACCACCTCATCCAGTTAGAATGGCTATAATCAAGAACTCTAATAACAACAGACGATGGAGGGAATATGGACAGAAGGGAACCTTACTGCACTATTGGTGACAGTGTAAACTTGTTCAACCACTTTGGAAAGCAATATGGAGGTTCCTCAAAAGACTTCACATAGAGCTCCCCTATGACCCATCAATCCTACTTTCTGGCATTTACCCAAATGTTCACAAACAAGACCACACTAAAGCTTCCAGCAAGACTATGTTTATTGCATCATTATTTACCATAGCTAAGATATGGAACCAATCCAGATGCCCTTCAGTAGATGAATGGATCAAGAAAATGTAGTATATATACACAACAGAATTCTATGCCTCCATCAGAAAGAATGACATTGCCCCATTTGTTAGGAAATAGAAAGACATGGAAAAAATTATATTAAGTGAAGTAAGCCAGACCCAAAGAAACATAGGTCCCATGGTCTTCCTTATTTGCAGTAACCAGAATATGTCTGAGTCAATAAGAATAAGTCAGATAAGTTGATGTTAGGGAAATGAAAGCTAAGATATGTATTCATTTTTTTTCTTTCATGGGGTTGTTTCTAACACATTTATAAGTTTATTTCTTTGTTGCTTTATATGTCCCTCTCCCATGGTATAACCCCTGTTTAACTGTATTTGATGTCGGTATAATTTCTGGAACGGAATGGCAAAAACCAATAGTTTAACTATGGATACAGGTGGACCCATTGCAACAATAAGATGTACAAGTCATTATGTCGAAATCGAACTTTACAACTTTGGTGGGGGGAAGGAGGATTGGGTGGGAGCAAGGGAGGTAGATGGAAAGGGATGGATAAGGGAAACAAATTAGAATGCTACAATGCTTGACAGGAAATGTTCTGATTATCTTGCCCAGGTAATTTTAATCCTTCTGTACAGTATTTTCACAAGAAAAAATAATAAATTTAAAAAAAGAAAACAAGAAGAAAAAAAACATGAAGATGACATGATCTTGTATTTAATGGACTCCATGGACTCCACTCCCAAGTTACTTGAGATGATCAGAAACTCTGGCGAACTAGCAGAAAATAATTTTTTCTCAATAAAACACAACCAAGAAAGGAATAAAAATAAACAAGAAAGGAATATACAGTTGGAAATTTGGGCTAATTTTGTCATTATGTTTTGAGAAGTCAAGTTTCCTATAGAAATGCAACTCATATATAATCCTCTGTTGTGTTTTAAATGTTGTCTTAATTACAGATCATTTCTAGATGCAAAAGAGCTCATGATTCCGAACCAAAAATCTGAAAAAGTAAGCATCATTCTGTTAAATTCCAAAGAAATGATGAAGGATTACAAAAGTTTAAGCCTGGAGAAATAGGAAAGTTCATTTTATGTAGGACTTTTTAGACCTGGCTAAATTAGAATTTAGATTTAAAATAGATATTGTTGTTTGTAATTTAATATTCTATAGGATACTACAAAATTATTTTCAAGTAAAAGATTTAATTTACAAATTCACAAATGATTCTGGGATTCTAATTGTCTAGAGTAGTCTTTCAAGTGAGGTATAATAAGAAATTAGTTAATAGATAATTCCAACAGTTCATGTGTAAAATGATAATGTGAATATTCTAGACAAATAGAAAACAAATTGATTGTATTAATTTATAAATATAGAAACAGAGCAATCTTTTGAGACTTTGGTGTAACATGGTATGAAGAGTAATTGGGTGACATCTTTTTTTTCTACCTATACATATCACAGGAAGAAATTTCCTTAATTATGTACCTCTGTATACAATGAAACAAATGCTACATTTGAGGTTTGTTTTTATTTTGTTTTTGTTGTTTGGTTTGTCCTAGGGCTTAACCTCTGGGCTCGGGCACTGTCCCTGAGCCTGTTTTTGCTCAAAGCTATTGCTCTACCACTTGAACCTCAGTGCCAGTTGGGTCTGGCTTTTCCTTATGAGTTTATTGGAGATAAGAATCCAAGGAAATTTCTTGCCTGGGTGGGCTTTCAACCATAATCTTGAAATCTTAATATTAAGATATACAGAGCTCTTGAATATCTTTGATAGATTATATATATATATATATATATATATATATATATATAATAAAATAAATAAAAATAAAAATAAAAAAAAATAAATAATATTTGCAAGTGTTCTGATCTCAAGAAAACCACTGCGGGGAAAATGATATAGGAAAGTTTAGTGTAGTATTCTTTCCACAATAGGAAGGACATGACATTAGCAGAATTCTGTGTAGTATTTTTTCACAATAGTGACAAAGCAGTCATGATGTGAATTTAGGGAATTTTAAGGCACACCTTACAAGTTGTAAATTGTTGGGCTAGGATGACTTTACGGCATAAAAACTTGGGATTGATTGTTATAGAAATAATAGCTTACTCTGATGAACAAATGTTTAGTGTTACGGAATTTTTTATTGGAAGTGGCACTGTGGCTCAAGCGGTAGAGCGCTCACCGTGAGCTGTAGAGCACAGGGACAGTGCCCAAGCCCAGAGTTCAAGCCCCATGACTGACCAAAAAAAAAAAAAAGAAAGGAATTAATTATTATAGATACTTCATAGTTTTATCCTCTACAAGAACGTGTCTATTTTTTCTGTTGGCTTTTAAATATGTAATGCCTCATTGAAAACTGCATCTATTGCAGAATTAAATAAAATGCAAACAGGTACTATTTTGAATGTCTCTGGTATGGCATGTTCAGAATTTGAAAATGAGTAGTTAGTAGTCTTAGGAATGTTGAGGAACAGATATATTCTGTCTTCTTAACAATTAGTCAGTTTTCAGTTAGGAGTTTCCATAGAATTGAACTGTTTTCTGTTTTAGTATGAGACAATACTAAAATAATGTTTTTTCAAAGTAATGGCAAGTATATTCTGAAAATATTGTATAGTTTGATAACATTCCAGTTGATGTCCCTCTGATAAAGAAAGAGCTAATTCAAGTTAGCAGCCAAAATGTTCATTTTTAAAAAGGTAATACACATTGAATAATATTTACTATACCAATACAGTGAAATTATATTTTATGTAGCTCATTTTTAACTTAATTTTATTAAGGTCATATATAGAAAGGGTTGCAGTAATTGTAAAGTATTGAATACATAACATGTCAAAATTTTTACCCCCTCCCTCATTTTTCTCACACTTCTCTTTACTCCAATACCCCTCACATGTTGTAATGTAAATTTCCAACATGTTGTCCTGTGAGTATGGCTATTGCATTGGTTTACCTTTTGTCCTTTGTCTCGCCATTTTATTGTTCTGCTTCCCTTGCCAAATGAAGAAAAATGTATATAGAATACACAGGATACTAAATCAAATACAACAGTGGACAAACCATAGGGGAAAACACAAAAGAAAAAAGAAATCACATAGTATATTGAAAACAACATCCACAAAGAAAAACCTCTCTTTCCATATCTAGCAGATTATTTTGCTCAGCATCATTTTATATGGTCATTTATACCTAGCTATTGAGCCATTCTACTCATCTGCTGGGACTATTTCCTATTTATTATTAAATATTATTATTAATAACTATTTCCTAGTTATTACAAATGAGGGAAACCATGGAATCTGTTTCTTTGTGTCTTGCTTATTTTTCTTTGTAGGATTTTTCCAAGTCTTTCCAATTCCTTATTAATAGGAAGCAGAGAATTACTCCGTATATATATAAAACACATTTTGTCAATTCGTTCATCTACTGAGTGGCATATTGGTTGAAAACATGATTGCATGTAAATATCACTTAAGGCCATTCAAAAATGACAGATTCCACCACACCAGATATAGTAATATCATGATTTCTAAGTAAGATAATATTTTATGGTGGTACAAGTGTTGAGATATAGGATGAGTCTAATGTATATCTTGCACTGAAGTAGGCAGGAAGATATCCAATATCATGTAGGAATAAAGTGGTAGTGACAAAATATTTCCCTTGAGAAAGATATAGGAGACTGCCAGAAGTATGAAGTAGTTCAGATAATTTTGAAGAATTTAGAAATGCAAGCTCAATTATGTCTCTTTAAATAATAATTATGTAAGTGGAAGGGCAAAAGAAGGGTAAGAGAAGAAAATAACTGACAGCAAATCATTGTCCCAAGTTAGAGAATAAAAAGACGTAATCTATAACTTCCAAGTTAAAGAGAGACCAATATAATACGTCCCACTTAATTTAGGTACATGCAAAATATTTACTTGGCTTTTCCCTAGTTAATGCTCCAAAATAAATGAACATTTATAAGAAAAGTTATGTGATTGCAATTGCTTTAACTTGAACACTAATTGTGATCAGCCCTTTTTTTCTCACTTTGTACTTGGAAAATTGTCCCTAAGTTGATGATGTTGTGGCTGATTAGATTCAGAGTTAGGGGCTTCTACTTGTACAATTAGCCCAGAATAGTTTAAAGCAGTTTTCCACCCAAGATATCCAACTAACATTGTCTGAACCTGTACTTTGAACACACACTCACACCTGAGCACATTATTTGAAATTATAATTCAGCTTTCCTTGGCACATTCTACTTTGTGCCTTTGTCTTCTTTGCATATGCCTTTTGAGTTTATAGTTGCTCTATTTCCATTTCATCTATACAAACTGCTCAGAACATTGTTCAACTACCACTTCTTATTTGTACAGGCCCAGTCTATGTATGAAGGTACTTTGTCCATGTTAAGCAATAGGGTAATACTAACTCTCTGAGAAGAAAAGTTCCACAATATAACCCTATGCCCACATTAAAGGATGTAGAATTTAAAGCATTTTGAGACAAACAGTGATATTAGAATTGAAAGGCTCCTTAGGGACATTTTCCTGGAGTTCATTAGTTTACCCAGGAGAAATATAAATATCCACAAAATTTGGAGCTAATTAGTAAGTATCCGAATTAACATTAGATCCTAGATGTTGTGTTAATACAAGGTAAGATTGTATTATTGTTAAACCCGAATCCTTCACTCCTTGACAATGTGTATGAGAAAGTGAAAGAAAGACATTAAATCAAAATATCTTATCTTTTTACTCATTTAATCCTAGTGGTGAGAGTAATGTCTGAACGTTTTATAAGAACATTTTCCTACATATAAGAATTTGTGTCAGATTTGTTCACACAGCATGGAGATATACCTAACAAGAATTAGATTTCAATAGTCTATATCGAAGTTATGATGTGTCAATGGCTATTGAGGCATTTTCTGTTCTAAAGAGGAATCAATTCCAGGAGTCTTCAGTCACATCAGTAAAGCTGTATGTTCAACCTAATACTTGGTTTTACTTGTCCTACATTTATAATGAGTAGGCTGATAAGATATCCAAACATATCTAAATATTTTTCAATAAAATCCCAAACTGATATGGATAGATGGATCACTAATTGGAACTGTAGGACAAATTAGGCTTGGTTGTGCTGTAGTTCAATCTATAATCTCCTGGCTAAATAAAGTTTTCAAAAATATTCACAGAATATCACTAAGAAAAGTTAATGATATTTTTATCTGTATAACATTTCTGAGGTCAGGATTTAAGCATTTGTTCCCAACATTTAGAATCAATAGGATCTGTTAAATTAATGGATCCAGAATTTTATGTATTCACATTCATATCTCAACATTTTATCAATATGACTTTCACCAAAACACTGTTCTTATTGAACTTGTCTATGTTCTTTTACTTTTCAAATCCAATTAGTAGATTTCCTTCAATATCTTCCTGAAAATTCTTTCCTTCCCTTTCTTCTGTAAATCTGTGTTTATTACTTTTTTGTTTCCTTATTTATCGCTTTCCTCCTATCTTGTCCACACTGGTACTCACATTGTTCACACTTTCGTCAGAACTTTCCTTTTCCTCTTCCCTTTAATAATGTCCCTGATTTTATTATTAGTTTTCATATTCATGGTCGTGAATATTTTGATGATGTCCAAACAGACCTATCTTTGCATCTCTTTAACATAAACCTTAGAACTATCAGTTAGTTTTTTTCCTCTAAATCCATCTTTTCCACCTGTAGTCCTTATCACCAAGAATGTAACTAACACAGTTAGGAGACAGAGATGTGGAAAAGCTTTAGATTTACTCTTACCCTACCTCGATCCATTAGATAAGATGAATGATCAAGATTTTCTCAGTTTCTGTCACTAATGTAATTTCTATGTACTCCTTTTTATGCCCCTGACACCAGCCTATTGCAAATACTCATCACCAGTCACTCAATCCTAAAACAATTCTTTACAAAGTATGCATTTTCCCCCATAGTCTTTTTTATATTGGTCCTCTCCATCACCAAATAACTCTCCTTGTGAAGAACTCAGACAAAAATTCTACTACCATTATTTACTCACAGCATTGACTATTGGTCTTACATTTCTCATCTGTAAATGGATATAATCTACCAGAAATATTGAAGAATATATTTGTTGACTTCTAGAGCAAGGCAAAAGAAAGTAAACAGTCCTTACATTTCCTGTCTTAGCTTGTAAATAAGGAAAGAGTCAAATTCAGTTTGTTAGTACAAAGTCAGAAATAGTTTCATGCAGAAATAAAAATGAATTTTAACTTCTGCAGCTTGTGTCCTTTTATGGTAACTGCAGATATGTAAGTATTATTATGTAAATTTTGTCATGTATTTACAGCTGTAATGAAGAACATACTCTTAATATATCATTGGAAAAGTATCTATCTGAGAATGTTATTTGAACTAATCACACTAAGTTGAAATCTACATCGTAGCCTATCAAAATATGGAAATAAATGATTTTATTTATAAGCAAATAATACAACCAAGAATAGTGAGTATACCTTAGAAAGACTGCTGGAATAACAATAGGGTTTTTACTGTTTCTGCCTGTTTATTTGATTGTATTTCTTGATATTGAAACTCTCCTCTTTTTATTCTGGTTTTGTTTTGTTTTGTTTCGTTTTTGGTTCGTCATGGGGCCTGGTCTCTGGGCCTGGCCCTGTCCCTAAGCTCTTCAGCTCAAGGCAAGCGCTCTACCACTTGAGCCACAGTGCCACTTCCCGCTTTTTCTGCTTATGTGGTGCTGAGGAATCAAACCCAGAGCCTCATGTAGGCAAGGCCAGCACTCTGACACTGAGCCACCTTCCCAGCCTTCCTCTTGTTATTGTTATTGTATGTAATCCAACGCTGTTTATAACTAGCATTCAACGTGGGAAATGTAGCTTCCAAGATATCTAAAGTTTTTTTTTTTCCTTTTCAATCACAACATCGTCATTATCAGGCTACACTGTGGTCATCATCCTCTCCACCCAAATTATTATTAGCATCATAAGTGCTAATTATTGAACGTCGGATATATGTCTATGATTTTACTATTATTTGTCTTTAGATTAATAATTTTCATGTTACCACTGTGCATGCATCCATATTGAAATTTTGAACAAATAAACAAAAAAACCATAAACCATATCAGGTAGCTTGACTATATGCTTATAACAAATTATGGAATAGATTTTTTGAAGCATTGCAAATTCCTAATCAGTATGAATTAACTTCCTCTCTCTCCTGAACTACAAACAAATATTGAAGAGTTTGGGCAGAACCTTTTCAAGTAATATATTGTAAATGTTACTACAATATCATGTGTATATCTAAAGTTCCCTTGAAAATAATAAACTCTACTTTATATTGAAATATTAGTTATTTCATTCTAAGAAACATTTAGAAAAATTGACTGTACCTTTGAAATGAAAATGTCAAAAATAGTAACATAAAAGTTTTAGAGGGAGTCTGTCATATATATATATAAATGTTATGTGTAGAATAGTACATATTTAGAGATTATTTGTCATCAGAAATATATACATATATCTAAAGTTATTTGCAGAATGATATACATCATAGTGAAACAAACATCTTAAAACATAATTAAAATTAAAAAAAAAAAAACTTCATGAAACCAAGTGCCGGTAAATCCACCCTTATAATACATGGTATTCTGGGTGCTGAGATCTTAGAATTGTTTTCGAAACTAGCCCAGACAGAAAAGTACTTGTTAGATTCTTATCTCCAATTAACCAGTAAAAACAGGAATTAGCTCTTTTCCTCAAGTTGTAGAGTGCTGTCTTTGAGCATAAAAAGGCTTAGGGACAATGCCCACGCCTTGCAAGCAACACACACAACAACTAATTGTATCAATTGTATCACATTAATTTCACAAAAGCATCTTTTAACTGCTGTGAACATTTCTTAGAAACATGAATACATACCCCTGGAAAATGTTAAGTTAAAAAGTATAGGATATTTACGTCTATGTTAAAGACATAACTATTTCGATTGTTTAAGATATTTCGGTAATGATTAGAATTTAAGAATAATGATAAGTAGGTCATATATTGGGACTGGATTTTATTCTATTTTACAATAGTAATAAAATTATATTTATAATGATTATATAAAATTACTCTTGCTTGCTATTTGAATTATCATAAGTGATAAATATTTTTAAATGATTTCCAAAGCAAAGGAGTATCAATTCTTTTGTAATTTCAAAACAATTAAGAAAATGATTTCAAGGCTTCTTCACTCTAAGTCTGTATTTGTTTTCTTATTCTACTTTTCATATGTTAGTAGAAATTAAAATTCCAAAAATTTAATGGAAATTGGCATTCAGGAACATCTTCACATACACTAATATTGGAGTTCCTTAAGTGGGATTGTTTTATTTCATTTGTTACTTTCAAAAATATATCAAGATGATTGTCTATTTTGTTCTTTTCACTGCTTTTGGCTCTTATCTTGAGAATACGTTTTTCCTAGCAAGGTAGAGATAAGCAATTGGATTAAACAAGTAACATATGACTTTCATAAAATGCAGATGCATAGATTTGTGTCTACTGTCATTTGCTAAAATTTCTTCCAGAAAAGTTACTCAATTCCTTAGAAGTTTTTCCCCTTCCCCTCCACAAATTATACAGACATCAAATACAGTGAAAGCAGGGGTTATAGTGTGAGGGAGGGACATACAAAGCAACAAAGAAATAATCATATAAATGTGTTATAAACAATCACATGAAAGAAAAAAACATTTGAATACATAACTTAGAGTTCATTTCCCTACCATCACCTTATCTGACCTTTTCTGCTTGACTCAGATATATACTACATATTGCAAATGAGGGAAACTATGGGAAAAAATAGGGATACAGGTGGACCTATTGCAACAATGAGATGTACAAGTCGTTATGTCAAAATATGAACTTTACAACTTTGGTGGGGTGGGGGTAACGGGGAGGATGGGGTAGGGCGGCGGGGGAGGATGGGAAGGGATGGGAAGGGGAAACAAAGGAGGAGGCTACAATGCTTGATAAGAAATGTACTCATTATCTTGCCCATGTAATTGTAACCCCTCTGTACAGTATTTTCACAATAAAAAAATAAAAAATAAGATAAATTTCTTAGAAGTGATGCATAATTCCTAGGTATCCCAGTTATCACATATACTTTTGGATTGAGCTATCTCTGTATAACCTCAAACGGAAAAAATACCCATAAAATAAACAGAAATCACATCTTTGTTTTAAATGCAGTAGTTTACAAAGAGTTTTTAGCCAACACCAAAAACATCTTTTTAGCTATTCTGCATTTTGTGTGAAGAAGTTTTAACAATAGTTTTTTTCCTGATATGCAATTCACTTACAATATATTATTTCCTTTTATTGTATACATATTAGTCCTTTGGACGTGAATTATACTTTCATAGGTCTCCAAAGCCTAATTTTCACAAACTTGCATTTCTTCAAATAGAAATGCTGTAAATTTTAGAACAGACATTAAAATAAATATAAAATTCAATTACAGAAATTTGCCCAGCATACATCCTCTATAGTGTGTCTTTTCAAAATTTGTTTTTGGGGATCATTTCCAGGGTCTCACACATACTATTCAAGTTCACTGTCAATTAACTACATTCTCTGTCCAAAAAAGTTTTTTACTTCTGTTTAATACATTCATAGAAGTGTAATACCTGGATCCTATACAATTCTCTTTCATCTTTTGAAGACTTGAAAACTTGTTTGCTAAAATGATTGCAGTATTATACCAATCGATCACTATGAGAAGTATATCAATTTATCCACAGATACATTACTATATTTTGAGTCCTTTTTTAAATTATGGTCATACTAGTGAGTTTTCTTTTTATTTTTTCTTAGACACTAAAGAGAATCTTATTTCATATGCTCCTCCTATTGACTATTAATTTACATATGTTATTTAAAGAAATATTCTATTCAGGAAAAAATTTATATACAATTAGTAGACATAAAAATACTTAAGTTTAAGAATCATTGTAGCATTAACATTGTAGCATGAACAAATATGTGCACTCTATCTGTTGGATATGCTTTCATTTCTGTTATAGTGTCCCCTGAATTATGAAAGGTTATCACTTGATATAATCCAGTTCTTGCTTTTCTTTAGGCATTAATGTTTTCCATATCAAATGTTTAGAAACCTTTACTGATCAATATCATGAAATTTTACATTTATGTTTTACTGTTTTTTAAATCTCACATTTAGTTTGATAATCATTCTTTATAAGATTTGAGGTAGGCCAGGTGCCAGTGGCTCATGCCTGTAATACTAGTTACTGAGGAGGCTGAGATCTGAGGATCGTGATTTAAAGCCAGCCCGGGCACGAAAGTCCATGAGACTCTTATCTCCAATAAACCACTAGAAAACAGGAAGTTTTGTTGTTGCTCCAGCGGTAGAGTGCTCACCGTGAGCTGAAGAGCACATGCACAGTGCCCATGCCCAGAGTTCAAACCCCATGACCAACATACAAACAAACAAACAAAGTATTGAGGTAGTAGTCTAAGATCATTCTTGAAATCTAGAGAGGCAATAGTGCCAATAAAACCATTTAAGATTCTGTTTTTATTTCATAAAGTCATAGCATCCTTTTCAAAAATCTGTGGACCATAAAACTAAGAAATTATTTTTGACAAATCTGTTACCTTCTTCTTTGTGTCTGTTCTTAAAGTGGAACTATGTTGTCTTCACTACTAAACATTGTAATACTATTCAAAGCTAGTATGAAGGCTCAAGCTACACCATTTTACAAGATTGCTCTGACTGACCTGTATTCCTTGAATTTACATACGAGATTATTGAGCAGGTGGACCAATATTCTACAGAGCTATCTAAATATATGATAGTCACTCATATTTTACAACTTGTGAAAATACAAACCCATGATATTATATATAGAAAATGTCTTTTGAGACTGCTCAATGCAACTAAAATTAGTTTAGGAGTGAGTTAAGATTTAGATAACAGTACAGCATAATAAAGCTGAATGATAACGACTTGAGATGTACTGCAGAAGACAGTGAGAGGGGGAAGAATGGTGGACCACATAGGAGCTGTATGTCACTGGTATTGTTTCAAAAAACAGAAAGACTTCAGAAAAGAGAAGGAGAAAAATAAAGTGTCCTGAATCTAGTTTCTTTTTAATCCACCTGATAGTTTGGACTGAAAGTCAGATAACATGGGAAAAAATAGAAAATAAAGCATTGTAAAGAAGTTGTAATAGGAATATAATTAATTTCTAAAAAAATAAGAGAAAGAATAACAATAACAAGTGCTAACGTGGATAGAAGATGGATCACATTTTATTATATGTAATTTTGAAAAAACATACTAGGAATGTAAATTTAAAAGTCATAATTTAGAATTCAATTTGTATTATAACTAGATAGTATAGCTCAGTGGTAAAACATTGGCCTAACATATGTGAAGCAATTGTGTGATCTCCCAAGCATTAGAAAGTACACACAAAGCACACACACAAAAAACCCAAATAAACACACACACACACATTTGTTATTATCATATTAAACAGAAGAAATTATCACAAATAGTAAAAGTATTTTAATATATGAAATCACAATATTGCTCATACTATTTAAAAGTTTAGTAGAAATAAAATAGTCATAAGATACTTGGATTCTTATAGATTAAGTAAATTGAAAATTCAGAAATAAAAGACATGAGAAATTTGCAAACAAGTTTTAAATAATAATCATTTTGAAATATGTGTCCTTTTATTTTGACAAAAGTTTGATGTTGCTGGTGTTTTAACTCAAGATTTAGAATATGATAACCAGGTGCTCTATATCTTGCTAGGGATGTCTATATCTCTAATCATTTCACTCTGGAAATTTTATGATAAGGTCTCATAGTTTCTCAGTCTCTCCTGAATTACAAACCCTATTTATACTTACCGTTGTAGTTAGAAAAATGGAAAGCACAAATCACTATGCCCAGCTCAAACATTTTTTTTAAATTCAATTACAAATATTTCCAAATAATGACCAGGTAATAAAGCCTTTTTAAATAAAGTATGTGCTTCTTGAAAATACACTATTTGTTAAATGGGCAAATATGTTTAGAACTAAAGAAAATAAATTTATTTAAATTCACCAACCATATAAAATTTAAGAAAATAATTTTTAAATATTCACATGTTAACTATTTTGAAAGCAAACTAAATGTCTGAATAATTTACATGTGTTAAAATTATGCAAAACTAAATTAACTAATCCTAAAACTCAGAAAAAAGAATTACCCTAAAGAAACAATAGAAAATAATTAAGTTAAAAATTTGAAATTTACCAAATAAAATGACGTGTATTCTTTAGTTGACTTAAGTAACTGTAAACCCTCTGTATATCAATTTTATAATAAAAAATGCATGAAAAAAGAAAGAACAGTACCCATTGGTCAATAGCCACAGGAAAAACATCAGTAGTTTTTTTTTGTGTGTGCAAAAACATCAGTGGAAGAGATAACAATGTTTCTTCCATAATAAATGTACTCAATACCTTACTTATGTAACTGTATCCCTTCTGTACATTACCTTTACAATAAAATTAAATTGAAATTAAAAATAAACTAAATAACATACCAATTAAGAATTCATAGGGAGCATGGAAGGTGGCTCAGTGGTGGAGCCCTTGCCTTGCATGCTTGAGGCCCTGGGTTCGATTCCTCAGCAAACATAAACAGAAAAAAAGCTGGAAGTGGTGCTGTGGCTCAAGTGGTCACGTCCTAGCCTTGAACTAGCCTTGAGGAACAGCGCCCAGGCCCAGAGCTCAGGTTCCAGGACAGGAACCTCCCCCCAAAAAAAAACATAATTACTAGAAGCCATTGGTTAAAAACTTTTTACAAAACTGCCCTAAGTACCAAAATAATATAATTTGATGATACTATCTAAATACTTCAACTTCAGCAGAGAAGCCAAAAGTTTAAAAACTGTTACAAAGTAAAGTAATAAATCAGAATATATTACTATTAATAATAATCATAAGATGAATTTATAGTGGTAGTCAAATTTGTAAGAAATGAGGCAATTTGCCATTCGTTTGCACTTAATAAGTGAGAAAGAATTTTCTAGATCTTTTTAAATATATAATAAGTTTAATGAAGAAACTATTCTGTTACATCATATGATAATCAGAAGAAGCTGATATTAGAACAAAGAGCAGATTGTACTGTTTTGGATGTTAATGTATATACTTATTTTGGTTGTGGGAAATTGTGTTCAAATTGGGGCATTTTTTTTGTTAGACTGGTGTCATATCAGTGGTTAATTTTAGGATAGAGTTTCCCTTTCCACAAGAATATGCACCTGATCTGTCTTTTTAGCCTTCCCATTATCAATGGCATATGAGTTGCACACCAACTTGTCTAGCTTCCTATCTTGACTGGCTTGGATTCTGTAGTCCTTCCAATCTTAACCTGTAGATAGTGCAGGATGGTGGAAATGATCCAATGCACCCAGCTATAGATTGAGAAGAAAGTCCACTAAACTTCCTGTTCTCAAGCCTCCTCAGTAGTTAAGAGTTCAGATGGGAGCCCCTGGTACCAAGCAGTAAGAGTATTTCTTAAAGCAATTAGACATATATATGACTTATGCATGTGAACACCTCAGGACAAGAATAAAAGAGCAGTGAAGCATAGAGGACAGGCCCAATTTTAACTAGCTACTTGGAGGCTGAATAAGCTTAGCTAGCTACTCTGGAGGCTGAGATATGAAGACCACTATTCAAAGCCAGTCCAATCATGAAAATAAATGCGATTATCTCCAAAAATCAGAAGTGGAACAATGGCTTAACTGGTAAATCAATATCCTAGGTCACAGAAGCATAGAGATGATGAAAGAATGAGCACTTGCACATGCGCGTGCATGTATACATGTACATGTGTACACAAACACACACACACAAACATAAGTATTGCAATGCGAAGTTCTTTTTCTTACCTTGCAGTACTCTATTTCCCTGTATTAGTTTACAAATTAACAAAATCAGCTAACCACCTATTTACCTACAACTCATCATGTTTCTCTAAAGTCAACTCTCTTTTTGGAAACATGATTTATTTGACCCAAATGTAAACTATTCAGGAGTTTGATTCTTCTCCCTCAATTCTGTAGAATTAGATGATTGTTTAGCTTCATCCTAGCAATATAATTTGAGAAACCCTACATCAAGCAACGTAATTCTTTCACTAGAAGGGAAGCCTCTTTCAAACAATTAATAATAGGTTTTCCTTCTTCTTGCTAGCATCTGTAGTTTTATTATCTTCATATATTTCATGATCTGTCCGTGTATGATGAAGACTGCTGTGAAAATGAAAAGACCCTTCGCAGCACTTATCATTTATATACCATTCATAGATATGAAGGTGTTTAAATATTACTCAAATTGCTTTGGAATAAATCATGTTCACATTGACTATCGTGAAAAATAAGGATTGGTTTCTCAGCACATTAGGTAAGAACTTGATTGAAAGAAACCAGAAAAGTGAGGAACAACTCAACATATACATTCAAATGAAACAAAACAACCCAAGAAAACAAATTAATTCAGTACTCTAAAACCTGCGGAAAATGACCTGACTTAAAAAAAAATCAACTATGACAAACTTATGAAAATCTTGACTACATTTGAGTCTACTCTTGTGAGGATAGAGGTTAAAGCGCAGACTGGACAGAAAGATCTTTACACAATGATATGTACCTGTTATTCTAAATTCCAGGAAGAATAACATAACGTAGACTGAGCCCAAGATCATACACAAGTATCTGAAAAATAATCAGGATAATTTAGGGCTGGAGACGTGACAAAGTGGTAAGAACACCCATTTAGGGGGCACAAGACACTCAATTCAAAATCTAATATTATGGGTATTAAAGTAAAAAGCTATGATTTTAAATAAGTGGTATAATTGTAAGATTTGAGTATTTGAGTGGAAAAATGCATGAGAGAGATAGAATATACCCATGGTACAATGCTTTCAATTTAAGTGAAAATGTTTTATGGTACTTCAGACAAAATAGAGTTACCTCACAAATGAGCATGGTTGTGCATTTGTGTGATGGAATTACTTTACTTACACAGGTGTAAATTAAATAGATTTTATTTGGGTAGATTGTGCTTCTTGAACTAAGAACCTGGATGATGTCCCTGAGATTTTTCTCTCAAAGCTACCACTCTACTACTTTGAGTCACAGTTCCAATTCTGATTTCCTTTTGGTTGTTTGATGATAAGAGTCTCCTGGACATTCCTTCCCAGGATGGCTTCAAACCATGATCATCAGATCTCAGCCTCCCGAGCAACCAGGATGCCAGGCAATAGCCGCCAATATTTTTCATAATTTAGTAAATTGTACAGTTCTTGAAATTATTCATTATCATTATAACCTGTGTAATATATGTGTGTTTGTATATATCAATGCATACAAATAGAAATACTTCAACATATTTTTGTATCTACAGTAGATTTATGAAATCATCCATTATAAAATAAAATGGAAACTAAAGTTAATAAGGAGCAAAACAAAGGAAATTATCACATGTCTTATTGGTGAATGGAATACGAATTGCGAAAATCACTTTGGCAAAACCATCTCTATGTTAACAAAATGGATAAGAGCTATTATTTCCAATCCATCTAATTGCCCATATTGTGCAACCTCACACATGAGTGTCAAAATCAAACCACACTTTTAGCCTTTGTTTTTAACTCACCTGTTACAAATTATGGGTTAGATGAAGTAATCAAATAAAGATTATAATAATATTATGTGAGGCTATGAATTAGAGCTGAAAATGATGTTAAATGTGATAATAGCTAATTAAATTGCATACTTCTTACTTTTACTCTGTCATGTACCTCATTCTCACATTAGGAAAATACATAGAAGGTTCTCACTAAATTATATGTACATTTATGATATAATGTATTGAAAGAATATGGGCACAGTGTGGTTTTAGGTTATTGAGACCTGTAGGGGGAAGTGTGTTTTTGAAGACTTGCAATACATTGGGATGAAGATGAAGGGAGGGATGTGCTTATTCTGGAAAACTGGCTAGAGGATTGTTCCCATAATGGTAGTGATGAATTCTTCCAAAAGGTTACAGTAAAATCACTTTCACAACCATGTTCACTGCTCCACTATTGATCATAGCAAAGTTACGAAAACAGCTCAGATGCCCTTTGGAGGAGTGATGGTTGAAGAAAGTGTGGCACATATACACAATTGGATTGCACCTATCCATTTTGAAGACTGTTACATTATTTGAAATGAAATGGATAGATCTAAAAATATATTAATGAGCTAAGTCAGAGCCAGACAAACCAAGAACCCATGTTATGTCTCATATTTGGAAGCTAGAACTTTATACAGGTTTACACAAAAATATTAAACAAAGCATGCTATTTGCAGAGGAGTATTTCAAAAGTGTATTTTCTTATAAAATTGAACTTTTAATCCAACAAAATATATGTCAGGAAACTATCACTTGGAAGGTGTGAGGGGAAGTCAAAAGGAAGGAATAAAGAGATTTATGGAGGAAGAGAGTGAAAGTATATTATTCAATGCAGATAGTATGAAACTAGAAAAAATTAAAGTGGGGTGAGGTTTGAAAGGGTGTGGAAAAGTTATATAAAGATCCATTATACTTAAAAAAACTGATTTGTTGAATGGAAATTCCATTGTCCAAGTATTTAAGATTATAAGAATATAATTAAAAACATTGGAGACATCTGATCTTAAATTCTATTTCCATCTCTTTTAAAAAATGAAATTGTTTGCTCTATAAATTGATCAGAGGGATGAATTTCTTGGCTAGCTAGATCATTGCACATCTGTCTCTCTCTTCCTCTCTCCCCTTTCATGGTTCTCATCGGTAATATGATTGCTCCATAATTATCCTAATTTATTTTGCTTTTATATTTTTGGTTGCATCATTTCACTTTCTGCTCAGCCATTTCCCAAGTAATTTAAATGGAAGACATTATTTCTTATTTTCTCATTCCTAAAATAAGCTGCACATGAAGACACCACTGGTCCTCATTTTCAGTCTGTACCTTTGAATACGGAGGAAAACCTTTCCTCTGCTCTCTATCAATTCCCTACTCTCCAGTTAGAATAATTTAGAATAGTAAAAATGAAAAAAGAGAAAATAAATAATAGTGAAAAAAACAGATACCAAAAATTCACCGGATATTTCTGACCAGTTCATCCAATGTGAACTATTGTGGAAATACATGAACACCTCATACTCACTGGCACTCAAAGTCTCTGGCTAGGCAATTCTGATGAAGATGAGGAACAAGATGAAAAAGTGAGAAATGGTATCAATTGCAAGAGAAAAATGGAATAGGATCCAAGCAAATTTCTTTATTGGTCTGCTGAAAAAAATCACCTTACTACAGTGCAGAGACTACTTTCCAAAAAGGCCACTCATGTGAATACTAGTGATGACGATAAGTACACCCCTCTTCATTGAGAAGCATTCAGTGGACACTTAGACATTGTCTATGAGTTGGGGGCTCAAGGTAGATATTCATGTAATAATTGTGAATGGTTGGACACCCCTGCACAGTACTTATACATGGAATAATAACAGAGTGGCTTCTTTATTTCATCATGATGCAGCTACCAATGGCCAAACTGAAGGCCTCTTGACCCCCTTGCATCTTGCTGCTGGGAATAGAAATAGCAAAGTTATGCTAGATCTCCTTCTGTTGAAACATTATATCAAACCAGGTCTGAAGCACAACTTGGAAGAAACTGCATTTGATATTGCCAAAAGAATAGTATGTATCACTACCTCTTTGAAGTTGTGGAAAGCTGTACAAATTGTTCTCCTAAGTCCTAATGGTTTGGGTAAATTTCTTAAATTTCAAAATTGCCAGTCCATCCTATGTGTCCATACAAAATATTTTCACAATACAAAGCAACAGCAATATCTTACTTTAAAAATTCATGAATTCCATGGTATTCTTCCAAGTGAATTGCCTGACTTTGATGTCAATATACATTCAAGTTGTTTGTATACATCTATAATGATTTCTGTAGCGTTTGTGATTTTTTAATAAGAAATAATTTTAACTTATCTGTTGAAATGAGTAGTACAGAAACTAAAGATATTTCTGGTGCTTGCCTGAAAAAAATATATTTTAAAATATTTAGTATTCTGTTTGTATAATAACCATAATCTAGTTCATTCTCTCCTAGATATAATACTTTGAATTCGATACTGTTTTATAATATATATGTTCATTAATGTGTCCTTTCAGATTGCATTCCATATAGAAAAGGTTTAAGATTCCTTCAATTCCTAGGTCCTTATAGAATTTTATTTCTTTGGGATAAAATGAAAATTGTTATCTAATTTCAAAACTTTTATAAAGGTTATGCAATGTAAAGACCTTTATAAAAAGGTGAAGATTGAATGGTGTAAAACTACCTTTTATTCCTATGAATTACATGTATAATTACACTTGTATATTTGTAATCAACTGTTTTTCATTTCTTCACAAATTTTCATATCATCCTTGTGCAAGAGCCATGTTAATCTATGTATTATAATTTGGGTGGATTTGCTGCTGAAGAATATAGTTTCCTGTAAATTTAAGTAATTAATGATGCAATCTTAAGACAGGCATATATCCTTGGTTGCCTATTTGTAACAAGGAAACCTTATTGTTTCCTAAATTGCTATTCATCTTATTTCTGTAAAATTCTGTTTATGGTGGAAAAAACTTATATTGATAGGTCCACCTGCATCCATATTTAAAAAAAAACTTTTCCCTTCCCCTCCACAAATTATAACAACATCAAATACAGTGAAAACAGGGGTTATACCATGTGGGAGGGACATACAAAGTAACAAAGAAATCATCTTATAAATAAGTTAGAAATAATTACAGGAAAAAAATTTAAATTATTTTGGGGTTCATTTCACCTAACATCAACTTATCTAACAATTTCTGCGTGTCTCAGACATACACTAATAATTGCTAATAAGGGAAACCATGGGACCTATGTTACTTTGGGCCTGGCTTACTTCACTTAATATCATTTTTTCCAAGTTTTCCATTTCCTAACAAATGGGGCAATATCATTCTTTCAGATAGAGACATAGAATTCCATTGTGTATATATACCACATTTTCTTGATCCATTCATCTACTGAGGGGCATCTGGGTTGGTTCTATATTTTAGCTATGGTAATGCTGCAATAAATATATTTGTGCTGGTAGCTTTTTTATGGTCTAGTTTGTGATCATTTGGGTAAATGCCCAAAAGTGTGATTGCTGGATCATAGGGAAGCTCTATGTGAAGTCTTTGGAGGAACCTCCATACTACTTTCCAAAGTGGTTGAAAAAGATTACACTCCCATTAACCATGCATTAAGGTTCCCTTTTGTCCACATCCCCTCCAGCATCTGTTCTTATTAGAGTTCTTGATTATAGCCATTCTAACTTGGGTGAGGTGATATATCAATGTTGATTGATTTGCGTTTCTTTTATGGCTAGGGACGTTGAGCATTTCTGCATGCGTTTATTGGTCATCCTCCTTTCCTCTTCAGAGAAGTTTCTCTTTAAGTCTTTCGCCCACTTATTTATTGGGTAGTATTTTCTTTGAGTATTTGTGTTGGGGGATTTAATTTTTTGATTTCCAGGTCTGTTTTAGGTATGAAACCCTTGTCAGTTGTATGGCAAGAGAAGATCATCTCCGATTCCGTGGGCTTTCTATTGATCTTGCTAGTTATGTCCTTTGCCATGCAGAAGCTCTGCAATTGCATGCAATCCCATTTGTCCAACCTTTCTTTCATTTGTTTTGCTTCTGGGTTTCTTTTCAGAAAATTTCAGCCTTTGTCAAGGAGACCTAGGCTTTCTATGATTCCATCCTGTAATGTTTAAAGAATATTTGCTTTCACTCCGAGGTCTTTGATCCATTTGGAGTTGATTCTGGTACAGGGTGATATACAAGGATCTAGCCTTAATTTTCTACAAGTGATTAACCAATTTTGCTAGTACCATTTACTGATCAGCCTGTCTTTCTTCGATTTTATCTTTTTAGATCCTTTATCAAATATTAGATGATTATGGGTCTGTAGGTTCATTTCTGGGTTTTCAATTCTAGTGCATTGTTCCTGAGGTCTTTTCTTGTGCCAGTACAAAAGTGTTTAAATTACTATGGCTTTGTAGTAGAGTTTGAAATTTGGTATTGATATTCCTCCAACACTGTTCTTTCTGTTAAGGATCGCTTTTTGCAATTAGGGGTCTTTTGTTGTTCCATATGAATTTTTGGATTGCCTCTTCTATTTCCTTGAAGAAGGGGATTGGAATATTGATAGGTATGGCATTGAACTTGTAGATAGCCTTGGGAAATATTGCTATTTCACAATGTTCATCCTTCCTATTGAGGAGCCTGGGAGGTTTTGCCACTTTCTAAGTTCTGTTTTGATTTCCTTTTTCAGATTTTTAAAGTTTTCATAATAGAAGTCATTCACTTCTTTGGTTAAGTTAATTCCTAGGTATTTTATTTTTGTGGGGCTATTACAAATGGAAAACCTTTCTTGATTTGAGCCACGCTTTTCTCATTGTTGGCATATAGGAAAGCCATTGATTTTTGAGGGTTAATTTCATACCCTGCTATTTTGCCCAAGTTTTGAATTAGCTTGAGTAATTTGGGAGTGGAGTCCGTGGGATTCCTTAAGTACAAGATTATGTCATCTGCAAAGAGGGAGAATTTTACTTCTTCTTCCCCTATTTGCATCCCTTTTATTTTGGCATCTTGTCTTATTTCTGTAGCTAGGTATTCTAATACTAAATTGAAGAGAAGTTGAGAGTGGACATCCTTGTCTCATTCCTGTGTTAAGAGGAAATGGCTTTAGTTTTTCACCATTAATTATAATGCTGGCTGTAGGTTTTCCATATACAGCTTTTGTTGTGTTGAGGAATGTTCCATAGATTCCTAATTTTTCCAGAACATTTATCATAAAGGGGTTTTCGATCTGGTCCAGTGCTTTTTCTGCAGCTGTTGAGATAACCATGTGCTCTTAATCCTTGCTCTTGTTGATGTGATAAATTATATTAATTGATTTGTGTATATTGAACCACTTTTGCATCCCTGAAATGAATCTTGTAGATTGTGGTGTATGATTTTTTGGATGAATTGTTGAATTTGATTGGCCAAACTTTTGTTGAAAACTTTGTATCAATGTTCATCAAAGAAATGGGTCTATAGTTCTCTTTCTTTGATGATTCCCTGCCTGGTTTTGGGACGAAGGTTATGATGGCTTCATAGAATGAGTTTGGTAGTGACCTTTCTCTTTCAATTTCATTGAAGAGTTGGAGGAGTATTGGTGTGAGCTCTGTTTTGAAGGTCTTGTACAATTCCGCTGTAAAATCCATCTGGTCCTGGAATTTTCTTAGATGGGAGGTCTCTTATTGCTGTGTCTATTTCAACGCTTGATATGGGCCCCTTAAGATGCTTTAACTCATCTTGTTTTAGTATTTGCATGTTGATAATTGCTAGCAAAAGGTCCATTTCTGCCAAGTTTTCAAACTTATTAGCATAAAGGTTTGAAAATATTCCCTTAAAATATTCAGAATCTTGGTTGTTTCCGTGGTGATGTTTCCATTCTCATCTCTGAGTTTATTTATTTGGGTGTGTTCCTTCTTTTTCTGATAAGACTTTCTAAGGGTCTGTCAATTTTGTTAATTTTTTCAAAGAACCAACTCTTTGTTTTGTTGATTCTTTCTGTTTTTTGTTTATTCTAATTCGTTTAACTCTGATTTAATGTTAATTATTTCTTTCTATCTATTGAATTGAAGTTTATCTTGCTGCTCTTTGTCAAGGTGGTTCAGATGTCTCATTAATGATATCTCTAATTTGTTGGTGTAGGAACTCAGAGCTATAAACTTGCCTCTGAGTACTGCCTTTGCAGTGTCCCAGAGGAGCTGGTAATTTGTGTGTTCATTTTTGTTGAATATCATGGACATTTGAATTTCCTTTATAATCTCTTCCATGACCCCCTGTTTATTCAACAGTGTGTTGTTCAGCCTCCATGTGTTAAAAGACTTTTTTGGTGGCTTTTGGTGTTGAGTTCTAATTTTATTCCCTTGTGGTCTGACAGAATGCAAGGTGTAACTTCAGTGTTTCTGAATTTGGACAAGTTTGCTTTGTGACCTAAAGTGTGATATCTTTTGGAAAATGTACCATGTGCTGCAGAGTAAAACGTGTATTTTGATGCTACTGGGTGAAATATTCATTCAGTAGATGTCTGTTAAATCTAGTTGATCTATGCAGTTGTTTAGATTTGTGGTTTCCCTGTTGATTTTTTTGCCGATTTGATCTATATAGTGGGGATAGCGGTGTGTTAAAATTCTCAACAATTATTGTCTTTGGATCTATGTGAGATCTGAGGGAAAATAGTGTTTCTTGGATATATTTGGGTGCTCCATTGTTTGACAATTCCATATTTAGAATTGTAATATCCTCCTGAAGTAGAGAACCCATAAGTCGTATGTAGCCACCTTCTTTAACTCTTTACACTAATTTTAATTTGAAGCATGTTTTATCTGATATTATTATTGCAACTCCTTCCTGTTTATGGCAGCCGTTTGCTTGGTAGATTTTATTCTAGCCTTTCATTATCAAAATGTATTTGTTTTTATGGGCAAGGTATGACTCTTAAAGGCAAGAGATAGAATTATCTTGCTTTTTAATCCAACTAGACAGACTATTTCGCTAAATTGGAGCTTTAAGCCCATTAATGTTGAGAGGTAGGACTGAGAGGTGTTTGGTAGCTTCTGCCATGCTATCCACCTCCGTGGGGGCTGTGGAAACTTGGTTCTTCCTATGGTTCTTGGATTCTCAGTTTGGGTGTGGTTTCTTAGCCATTATTGTGGTCTTGTTGGTTTTCTGTTTGTAGGCCATCTTTAAGTATTTTTTGTAGGGCTGGTTTGGTAGAGATATGTTTTTCTTTGCTATGGAAGGTTTTTAATTGACCTTCGGTTATGAAGGAGAGTTTAGCTGGGTACAGTATTATTGGTTGAAAATTGTTTGTCTTTAGGGCATGGCATACAGCCTTCCAGGCTCTTCTTGCTTTAATTATCTCTGCTGAAAAATATGAGATGATTCTAATTGGTTTTCCTTTATAGGTGATTGATCTTTTCTGCTTGACATCTTTTAGGAAGTTATTCTTGGTCTGAATTGATCCTGTGTGGATTATAATGTGACAATGGGAAGTGCTGTTCTGGTCTGGTCTATTTGGGGTTCTACAACCATCTTGTATCTGAATAGGCCTATCTTTTTGTATGTTTGGGAAGTTCTCTGCTAGGATCCTGTTAAACAAATTTCCTAGACAATTAACTTCTGTCTCTAGGTGCTCCTCTGCACCAATTGTCCTCAGAGAAGGCCTTCTGATTGTCTATTCCAAATGTTGAATAGATCTATCATGTTTCTTCGATTTGTCTTGGATAGTTGTATGTTCTTTTTAATACCTAGGCTCTCTTCAATCCCTGAGATTCAATCTACTGCATGGCCTAACCTACTGTTAAGTCTTTCTACTTGGTTTTTTATTTCTTTTCCTTTCAATTGGTCACCTTTGTAGGCTTCAGATTCTTTGTTGGAAGTTTGTTTTAGATCTTGTGTAAGCTTCTTTGCTTCCTTAATTTGGTGTTCTCAAATCACTTAGTTGATTGGTTATGGTTTACTTAGACTCCCATTCCTGCTGTCGGGCTCCATTCAGCATTCCCTTTGTGGTCTCTGAATTCTTTCAGATATCTGTTTATGGATTCCATGAATGCCTCTATTGATCTTTGTCTATTCTCATACTGCTGTCACAATTCCTGTGTTACTCTTTGATTAGCTTCCTCACGTTCATGCAATTCCTGTAGTTCTCTTTGTCTTTTCTCAGCCTGCTCACGAAATTCCTGTCTCTCTTCGTGTGTTCTCTGCCTGCTCACACAATTCCTTTCTTTCTCTTTGACTGTTCTCAGGCTGCTCACGCAATTCCTTTATTTCTCTTTATTTTCAACCTGTTCATGCAATTACTGTATCAATCTTTGAGTAGTTTCCTCACAGTCACTAGATTCCTGTTGTTTGGTTTGCCTCCTCTCTCTCCCTATCACGTTCAAACTGAGTCCTTTGCAAGCTTTCAGTCTTTTCATTCACCACGTTTACCAGTAGTGTTTTTAGTTCTTTGCGGGAACTCTCCTCTGGATTATTCATTAACTGTTCTGTCACTGGATTATCATGAATGAGAGTTCAGATACCCACACTTGCCATTTTTCTCCTGTTTTCCGGCTTGTTCTGCACACTTGATATGAAAGTGAGACCAATTTTTTTCTAAAACACTATTGTAAGGCAAGCATCAACCAAAGTCCTGTAGTTGCACTCAAAATGGCTGTAGATACAACCTAGTTCAACAGATACAATCTATTCAACATCAAACAACTATGCATTAATGGGCAAAGAACAGCAAAGACGAATTTTTCAAATCAGAAATATTATGTTTACGGAGAAATGTGGGGAAAAATAGGATTAGAAGCATGTGGAGAGGTTAAAGTAAATTTAACCAAGTCCTAATCTCAGAGAGGGAAAGGGATTGGACAGAATGACAGGAGAGAAATTAAAAAGAAGAAAATCAAAAAAGAAAAATTTAAATTTAAAAAGTGAAACACTTAAAAATTATGTGACTTTAAAAAGTGATATTGAGAGAAGAAAAGGGTAGGATGACAGGAGTGGTATGGTAGAAAGGAGACAAGAAAAACTAAAAAATAAAAATTCTTAGAAGTATTTACTTGAAAATTATATGTTATAAAGATATAATACTTCTATTAAAATGTTAAGCCTGTTTCTGGGTGTTTAGCCCCGAGGAAGGGCACCTGCCCAAAGTGTGCAAGGCCCTGGGTTCAGTGCTCAGCCCTGGGGAAAAAAAAAGACCAAAAAAATGTTAAGCCTAAAAGTTTGTGAATTAAGTAATACATTTCTGGATTAATCATGTACACAATAGGGGATAAGTTCTAATAAACCATGATGGGTATTTATCTGGGGATGAGTCAAAACAGCAGTTAAGTCACGCAAAAAAAAAGAAAGACAAAAAAATAAAAAAAAAATTTAAAAAGGACCAAAGGTCAATAGCGATTTTTTAAAAAAGCAAACACACACACACACACACACACACACACACACACACACACACACACACACACACCCCTAAAATAAAAATTAAGAGAAGAAGAAAAAATAGAAAACAATTAAAAAATTTAAAAATATGGTACCAAAAAGAGTTCTTTAATTTTTTGGGGGGAGAGGGGTGAGGAATGGGAAGATCCTGTGTCTCCCCTTTGTCTGTAACCAGTCTCTTCGTGGAGTGTCTGGTCTGTTTGTGGTGTTTGGTTTTCCTGTGGCTTGATTGATTTCTTACATCAGTTTGTTTGAGCAGTCAATAAAATGCTCTGCTTTATCTAGGATTTTGTGATCCTCCGTCAGGCTAGTTCAGTGGGAGGGAGATCTGCTTTGAGTATCATGAAAGAGAAAGATGGCTGTTTCCTCTAGTTTGGAGATGCTGTGATGAGGCTAAGTTCTGTTTAGGGTTGAGGCATTTCAGCAAACAGTATCTTTCCCTGAGGGGCTAGCTCCTGAGACACTCCCAGAGCCCAGCCTGGATCCATTCTCAAGGTGTATGTTTACTGAATTTCAATTGATTGTCTAGGCTGCTGTAGGTAGGGACAGCCTCTGGTTCTGTTAACCCACTGAAGATAGTCACTCCTCTGGGGGGGGCAGAACTCTCTCTGCTTGGGCTAGGTGACTTTCTCCTGAGTGGATCTGAACCTGGAAGGTCAGGTCAGATTCCTGTGACCTGCTAAATGACTCTTTTGTTTTCTTCCAAGACCTGAGTTGGAGCTAGTTGCTTGGCCTGGCCATTCTCCGTATCAAAGATGATGTCTGGTGGGGTCGGGGGAGGGGCAGCCTTCCCTCCTCTGCTCCATGAGAAGGAGTCAGGGTGTCAGGATTCTACTCAGACAGGAGTCTTTGTTCCTGGATATCACTGGTCTATGATCTGCAGGATGAATTTATCTGCTCCTTGTCAGTTCTTGTTGGTGTTGAGTAGAATCCTCTCACCCACTGCATATGGCGCTTTTGTCCTGGACTCTCTGTTGTAGATATGGTGGCTATGGGTGCCGTAGCTGCTGCCACAACCGCGGCTACTGTCAAGTGCTCAGACCTGTCTTCTTGCCTGGATCTACCCTCTCTAGCCAAACAATGTGTACAGTGATGGCACACTTGGTGTGATTATCTAGGCTAGTACTGTTCACTGGAACACTAAAGCTGCTTTGTATGTGAGAGTTTGTTTAGCCTCCAGGTTCTCCTCTACCATCTTCCTCCGACCTCCATGAAACTCTATATTTTATGTTGATTGGTTATTATACAACAATTACTTTTAAATGTACATGTCCTATCTAAAGATAGCCATATGAATATTCTCTTGGAGCTCTTAATTATCTGTTATGTACTTTCAGTATTATATTTCTCTCTCTCTTATACTCTCTCTCATTTCCTCACTTTCTCTTTCATGCTTCATGTCTGCTACTTAGAATTTCTGGTGGTCTACTATTATCCTTCAGGATCCACTGGTTTGTGGGAACATGATAAAGACAATCAGTTACCCTTGACTTATTTAAGAGTTACAACAGTGCTATGATGTTATTTGCCATTCTAAATGGTAAAACAACAGATCTAGGAATTCCTTTTCACTTTTATTACTATTATAAATTTTATCTCTCTAAGAATCATTGGGATGGATAAGATAATTTTAACCTGTGACCTAAAAGTACTTTTTCTTTTACAAACAACCTTTTGCTTTGAGTATCAGTGAGTAACTACATGTAATGAAACAAAGCTATCCTATGGAAAGTAGACTGAAGTTGTTCACAGGGATGAAAGACAAGATAATGGGGAAGTGAGTACAAAGGATACCCATCATAGAGCACAGATCCTCAGAGTAGTTTACCATGTACACTTTGTGAGAATGACAATGTGTTAGGAACTATAGATCAAATCACTGAACACTTGATATATATATGCAAATATATTTATATATGTTTATATATGCATATATGTATGTGCCCTTATATATGTACACATGTATGTTACCATACTCACAAATACACACATGCATATACCCATGTATAAATGCACACATGGAGAAAGACACATAGTTACAGTCAACACAAGTTTCACTAGTTGTTGAATATGCCTTAGATGGAATGCTTGGAACCAAATATGTTGAAAACGTATTTGTCTCTAAGAGTTCTTTTACCACTCCTCTTACCTCTTAAAACTGGTATGTTTTAAGACATGAGATTCGACTTGCAAAATGCAGTTCAAGTGATAGCAAGTCATTCGCAAATCTCAGTAATAAAGGTCATATGGTGTCTCCCTGCTCCCCACGGAATGCTTGCTCTTGTAGACACTCTCAACAACCAAAGTAGCAGGAGAATATCCTATCAGTGTATATACTATCAGAGGGGGTTGGAGGGAGGATTTGGGTGATGTGAGAGGAAGGGATGGTAGGGGAAAAAACAAAGGATTGGGTAACAATGCTCAATAAGAAATGTACTCATTACCTTCCTTATGTAACTGTAACCCCTGTGTACAGTGTCTTTACAATAAAAGTATATATTAAAAAAATACAAGGAAAACTTCTGTACTCATGGGAAGTTGTATTTATCACTCAATATCAGTAAGGTATTGATTTTAGGACCACAGGCATATTAAAATTTTGGATCCTCAAACATTTTACTTGAACACAGTACATTATTTACATTAGAATGTGTCCACAACCTAGTTCAGTGTAATCGCTATGAAACGTTTTACTACATTTTATGTTTGAAATGGAAAATAAAAGTAATTGCACTATCAACAGAAACAATTTTTTTTCAAATTTTTTTTTTGTCTTTTTGTCTGCATTTTGGGGATGGAATTGGGAGAGCAGTTTTGAAAAGCTCAAATTTCATCACCAAGAGCTGTCTGCAAAATGTAAAAGGATCTAATACAGCATCTTGAATAATATGGAACTCCAAGGAGAAGTACTTGAATTGAGACATTATCAGAAACTAACCACCCAAGGAATTTTTAGAAGCGCAGCTGCTAGATTTCTAATGGAAAGCTTTCATAACACTTTCTGAAACACAAGTCAGAACCTCATTGAAGTGTAGATGGTTTTCCCTCACCTTTCTGTCAAGCTCAGTCATTACCAATCAACATACAGCTAATATTGAATAATCCTCTAATAACAAAATGTTGATGGAATGTCCATCCAGTTTAGGTTAAGAGCGTTAACCTAGTAATGAACTAGATGGTAAGTAAATCTGAAACTGTTATAGGCTACAGAGGTTCAAGAAAAGGTAGGATCAATGGATAATACAGTATTTTTCCTGATAAGAGAATTTGAGGGCAAGTTATTTTATAATGATTCATGTTAGGGAACAAGATAACTTCAGAGGAAGAGTCAGAAAATTTGTGGGAATCAGAGCCATCTGAAACTCATTTCCAGAGTGCAAACTGATTAAAACTAGAGTATTTTTCTTTAGCATTAGAATTGGACTATCATTAGGGTGAAAGTTATGTTTCAGTTGCAGCTGTAGTTAGTGTTAGCATTAGGGCAATGGAAAGTTTAGGGTCAAACTCGAACTATCTTTGAATAACAAGTCATGTTAGAATTAGGATGAATGTGAAATAGGAAACTGCTAATTATATTAAGATTAGGATATGGTTAGTGTGAGGGTTAGCCTCAACATTCCAGTTAAGGTTAGAGTTACAAAAATAGCAAGATAATGAGTAAAACTACAAATTATTTTTAGAGAGGTGAGTTGAATCAAAGTTTGGATGAATAAATCTAATATATTTTTATGGCTTTTAGAATCCAAAGGCTATTAGTTCTACGGTTAGGGTTACTGTTCTAGTTCAGGTTAGACTTAGGCTTAGGTAAGGGTAAGCTATAAGGTAAAACTGAGATTTCTGCTAACATTTTCAAGTAAAATAAGTGTGAAATTTAACAAAAATTACAGAGTTTTCCTAATTTTACTATTCAGGGTTCAATAGGGTTGAATTTAGAGTTAGGTTTCTAGTAAGGTTTAGATATATAGTTAGGGTTAGGAACTAGAGTAAAATTTAAGTAAACCTGCAACTTCTTTTTGGAGATAGAGGAGTTCAGTAAAAGTTAAGATCGTGGAAACTATGATAGCTTTCATGATATGAAGACTTGAGGTTAATATTTATAATAGGGTACGATTTCAGAGTCCAAGTCCGGGAATCTGTAGGATTTGGAGAAAAGGGCAAATAAATCATTTCAAAGACCATGAGTATCTGTTAGGATATATTTTCCATTAATTTTAGGATTGGGTTACTATTATCATCAAGGTTATTCTTAGGGTTCTGACCAGGATTAGAGTTAAGATTATGGAAATGGAAGGTTGAGAACTTGAGTGACTTACTTCCTTTGTGTCTGTATATGCACTATTCTAAGGCTTGGACTCAAGGCTTGGGTTCTATCCATGAACATTTTGCTGTAGGCTAGCATTCTACCACTTGAGCCATGATTCCACTTCCAGATTTCTTTGGCAGTGAATTGGAGATGAGAGTCTCACAGATTTTCCTATCCAAGCTGACATTGAATTAAGATCCCAAGATCTCAGCCTTCTGATTAATGATAGGATTAAACTCATGAGCTACCAGTGCCATGGAAAATGCCTGACTTTTACTGTTTTTACTTTTGTTCAAGATCAACATTGAATTCAATATTTGATAGCATTGTTCACTAGGTAACAAGCTGCCACTTGAGCCATATCTCCAAAAATGATTATCTTAAATAGCTGGAAATCATTAAATTTTCTTCAGTTGATATGAATCATTAGTACTGTTCTAAAACTTATCCTAAACATTTATAGACCCTAGAGGTGATCTGAGCAGATTCTCATGGTTTGTTTCTAATTGCATAATATTTTAAGAATATGATTTTTTAATTATTATTTTAAGTAGCAAAGGAGTTATTAAACAAAGCAGTTTCTGCGTACAATATACCTAGATCAACACCAACCATTTCAACATTCGCATCTTTCCTCTATGCACCTCTACCTTCACTCTTCTTAATATTGTAGAATATTTACTGGATTACTCTCTGCACTTCCCCCCTTTTCTCCTGGTCATTCTTGTACTTTTCTCCCTTCACCCCTGTTTTGACTAGCCACTTACATATGATGCAGCAACTCTAATCCAAGGCATTTACCTGAAAGATTACAAACCAGGATATAGTAACTATTTGAGCACAACAATGCTTACTGAATCAGCCCAGATACCCCTCAAGAGAGAAATGATTCAAGAAAATGTAATGCACACACACACACACACACAAACACACACACACACACACACACACACACACACACACACAAAGGAAATCCTACTTACCCTTCAGAAAGAGTATTGTACCCTTTGTATCTCTCATTTCTCATTTCTTCTGCCTGGTATCCAATTGTTGTCGTAATGTCCCTGTACTGCAGTAAGTGACACATGCAAACTGATGTAAAAGATTTTCAGAGATTTGCCTAGCCATAGATTCCTAAATATGAGTACTATGCTCATTCTCTTTGTTTATTCATGCCTTTGAGTAGTGATTGCACAGTTTCATTTGTACCATTTGCTACACAGAAAAGAGATGAACGCACATTCATGGATATACATACATACATGGATATATCCACGCATATGGGTATATATTAAATACTTGAATTCATTTTATGTTTTTGAGAATTACTGAGCTAACAAAAATCACATGCATTTTACTTCCTAGTCAATTCTTTCAAAGCCTAAATAACTTTGTCTCCTTTGAATACATAACTTTAAAGAGAATATCACCATCTCTAATCTTTCAGTGGCCTTGAAATTAGATGTTCCAATGGGAAAAAGTTATTTAGCCAGTCCCAAATTGTGCCTTTTCCAAGTTATCAGATATTCAATCTATCACATGTCCAAATAATAGAGAATGGGAACAGGTCTATATTGAGCACTCACAGTAGACAGCTCTCTGGACTTTCTCAGGAAGAGCTTTCTGCCATTGTGGGATGGGTAGGGCTGGATAATATACAAACAGACATCATAGATTGAAAGTACAGATGCCCCTCAGTAGATGAATGGATCAAGAAAATGTGGTTTATATACACAATGGAATTCTATGCCTCCATAAGAAAGAATGACATTGCCCCATTTGTTAGGAAATGGAAAAACTTGGAAAAAATTATATTGAGTGAAGTAAGCCAGGCCCAAAGAAACATAGGTCCCATGGTTTCCCTTATTTGCAATATCTAGTATATGTATGAGTCAAGTGGAAAAGGTCAGATAATGTGATGTTAGGAAAATGAACCCTTAGATATGTATTTTAATGTTATTTTCTTTCATGAATGTGTTTCTAACGCATTTATAAGATTATCTCTTTATTGCTTTGTATGTCCCTCCCCCACAGTATGACCCCTGCTTTCACTATATTTGATGTCAGTATAGCTTGTGGAGGAGATGGGGAAAAACCCGTTGTTTAAGGATACAGGTGGACCTGTTGCAACAATGAGAAGTACAAGTTGTCATGTCCAAAACGAGCTTTACAACGTCGGTGCGGGGGGGGGGGGGAGGGAGGGAGGAAGGGGGAGAAGGAGAAGGATTGGGATTGGGGGGGAGGGGGGAGGCTGGGAAGGGATGTGAAGAGTAAACAAAGGAGGAGGCTGCAATGCTTGGCAAGAAATGTACACATTATCCTGCCCATGTAATTGTAACCCCTCTGTACAGTATGTTCACAAATAAAATTAAATTAAATTTAAAAAAAAAGAAAGTATTGTGCTAAGTTGACACCTGAGATATTGGATGTTTTAACTGCATAGTACTGGTTTTCATGAATCAGTTAATCAGATTCTTTACACCATATGATGTTACTAGACTGTGGAATGCATGTTTATTGCATTTACTTTGTATAACATATTTTGAAATTTGGTATAAAACGTTCACCATTTTTTTAATATGGATTACTCCTAGTTGTCAAGAGTGAGGAAATGCCCTGGAACTTTGTAATTTGAAGTCTTATGTTGCCATGTGTCATATCCTATTTTCCTTTTACAGAGTTGGTAAAAAATTATATGTAATTTAATTTATTTTATTTTATTTTGGGTCCGGTCATGGGGCCTGAACTCTTGGCCTGGGTACTGTCCCTCAGCTCTTCAGGTCAAGGCTGGCATTCTACCACATGAGCCATAGCGCCACTTCTGGATTTTTTTCTGCTTATGTGGTGCTGAGGAATCGAACCCAGGGCCTTAAGCATGCAAGGCGAGCGCTCTACCACTGAGCCAACTTCCCAGCCCTGTAATTTATTTTTATTTGTATTTATTATCTATTACAGAATTTGAACTCAGAGACTGGGCACTGCTCCTGAGGTCTTTTGCTCAAGGTTAGCTCTCTACAACTTCGAGCCACAGTATCAATTTTAGTTTTCAGTGATTAAGTGGTGATAGGTGTCCCAAGGGGACTTTTCTCAACCTGGCTTTGAACTGTGATCCTCATATACCAGCCTCCAGATTAACCAATATCACAGGCATGAGCTACCTCCACCCGGTTATACGTAATTTAAACTGTAGTTTTCTGAAGTCTTTCATCCTACACTGAATATTTTTTCTTACGAGCTTTCTAATAAATATGTAATCTATTCAATTTTGAAAAGTACTGTGTACCTCACACTTATTTGTGGCATTTCTGAAATCGAAGTTTCTCTGTGTGTCAGGGTGGATATTTTTGCCTGTAACAAGTACTATTGTTGAACACATAACATCTGGCTACTTACAGAACAAAGGATGTGAAGCTAGAGTAGCCAGATAAAGAACTTCCAGGACAATTCAATGGCAACTCATGTACTCTCTCTGTAGGTGAATAGGCAGCATAGAAAAGAAATTCTTATATTTGAAAGTGATTGACTGTGTGTGCACATAGGTGTTCACTTATTTATCTGTTATTATAGTTGTAGATATATTCACTAATATAAAACAATATTTCATATATATATATATATATATGCAATAACAGTTTCCAAAATCCAGGGAACCACCTCCATGGGCATCGCTTTCCTTTGTTGCTCTCTGGGTAATAAGAATGAAACGTGGAATTGTCCTGTTGTAGAGAAATTACTCAGAGATTCAAACATTTTTCTTTTAATATGTTGCTTGTTCCTAACTCTAAGATTAGGAAGTCTGTTAAGATATATGTTATATTATAATAAATTTAATATATTATATATAATGTATAATTATTATAAATTATATTTCATATAAAACATGAGAATATTATATATTTATAAGGAAAAATACAACAAACGTACCAGTCCATACTTTCCTAGCCATGATTAGCTTCAGTACAGTTAAGCACATTACATCTCAACAGGAAAATTCTACTGAAGTTCTGATCCCCTTGAGCTAGATAAGGAGAAATCCTGTAAAAGAAGCCTCTCCTCAATTATGAGAAAAGATATGTTTGGAAGTTTAGTTTAGTTTAGTTTTTTTATTTTTTGGCCAGTCATGTGACCTGAACTCTGGGCCTGGGCCCTGTCCCTCAACTCTTCAGCTCAAGGTTAGTGCTCTATCACTTGAGCCATAGCGCCACTTCTGGCTTTTTCAGCTTATGTGGTGCTGAGAAATCGAACCCAAGGCCTCATGCATACCAGACAAGCATTCTACCACCGAGACACTAATCCAGCCCAAGTTTGCAAGTTTTTGAGAAGAGGAATTTGGCATTTGCTTTGCATCCTTGATTAGTCATGAATAGATATTATTTGGCTCCAAATTTTGTCTCCTTATAGGTTCCCTAAACAGTTACACATCAGTTTCATTCCATCACATATCGTTAAGTCCTTCTTTTATTTCATTTCTTTTTATCATTATTGTTTTGTTGTCATTGTATTGCTGATCCTGAAGCTTGAACTCATGGCTTAGGCAGTGTCCCTGAGCTCATTGCTAGTGTTCTACCACTTAAGCCGTGCACCACTTCTGGCTTTTTCTGTCTGGACATGCTTTGAATCCTAATATTCAGATCTCAGCCTCCAGGGTAGCTAGGATTACAGGTGTGAGCCACCAGTGCCAAGCAAGTCCCTCTCTTTTAGATATTATTCTAAAAGCCTCCAATGCAAGGTCACTCCTAAGATAGTAAATGGAACTATGCCAATAGTTCCTTTAATTGTTCTCGCTGTGGTGTTTCTTTTACAAATTATATTGAAACTTCTTCACTGTTCTCTTCCTAATCCATGATTCTAGATGTTTTAGTAATAATTAATTAAATTTAGCGACTATAAATCCTAAATCTCTCAATTATTAATTTCATTTAATTCTTTCAATATGATTATTTTTCAATACAAATATGAACTTATACTCACCTTCTTGAATCTACCCCTTGGCATGAGCTGTGCCTGGGCTTATTCTACCTCAAATGCAAGAGCTTGGCAAAAGAATACCCTACAGCATTCCTGCCTAAGAGTGAGGACAAGTAGTTGCGTGCCTAAAAGAAGCAATGCATTCCTGACATGGGAAGGGGTGGGAGAGACAAGAGCCTAGAGAGCAAACTGGCAGTCACCACATTTAACAACTTTTCCATTGGGGACACTGATCTCCTGCAAAGTGGCAGTGATATAACTCACCTAGTGAATTTTCATATATGAAGGAAGTTGTCATGTCTCACTACACAACTCACTTGTAGTCAAAGAGAGGGTCATTCTTTTGTGTCCTCCTTAGGCCCAGTCTCATTTTATCTCCATCTTAGACTTTGCCCAGACTCTATTCCTACCAGAAGGTCCCTGATGAGGAGGAATGTGTGATCTCTTTGCTTTTGATTAGCCCTATGGGAACTGAGGCCACTTTTAATTTTGTTCCTGTTCATTCTGACAAGGCTGTGGTGGGTGGTGGGAAAGCTCATTCTCTGAATTGTTCCCTATTACCAAATCTCTTCAGAGAAAGTCAAGGAATGACAGATTCTGCCTGAGGGAGTGAGTTTCTCCATTTCCAAAGAGGTCAATTAATATCTGATTATGAGGCCCACGTGGTGGTCCTTCCCCAGATCCTCCAAACAGGAGTGGATGTTACCTCAGACACCAAGCCATCCTCATAATTCTTCAGCTCTTTCTCATGAAAATAAAGGTCACAGGAGTTGAGTTGAGAAACAAGGAGAATTGAGAGTAGCAGAAGAATCATTGGCATGGGGAGGAATTAGAAACACTGTGTGAAAAAAAGGGCTCAGAAAATCTAGGAACACTCACATCATTTGGGAATCACATCAGAGGATTCGGGAATAAAATTAATGAATTACTACCTAAATTAGTAACTCCACTGCTCTGACTACATTACAAGTGTTCTCTCAAAAGGTAGCTGTACTAATTTGATGAGGAAAAAGGAGCACATTGTTTCCTCACAAAGTTCTACCAAGTATCTTCTTCCATAAGCCAGGTTGTTCTTACCCTGTACTTGTCGGTTACTTTACTTTGCTGGATTCAATCAATGACACTTGAAAGTGTTATCATCTTCAGACATGCAATTACATTTTGTTTTAATCCATTTTTTATAATATAAAACAAATTTTTGGGGAAAATATGTCTATGCTAAATTTTCTTCCATGCCATATTTATTTGATGTTATTAATAGTTTCATTTTTAAAACCTGAGGAAAATATTTTGTTACTGTTAGCACTAATTAGTTGCACCTTTTTTTTGTATTTTTCCATATCTGTATATTTGTTATTAAGCTTCTAACATTGTCTTTTCCCCCTACTGTTGCCTTCTTAAAATTGCTTCAAATTATAAACTCTATATGATGATCTGTATGTGTTCACTGATATACTTAAATTTTTATCTAATATGCACATTTTATATGATATTTTCATCCTATTGTCACTGCTCTGAAATCAATATGGAAGTCAAAACGCAATGCCACAAAACCAGTGAAATTAAGATTAGGTATCTATCCAAAAATATGTAGCAATAATATAGTAGAAACATCCACTTCTCTTATATACCAAAACATGTTTATAGCTATGAAAGGTGCATTTTCTTTATTCTCTCTTTATGGAACATCCAGGTTGATTACACAGCTTGGTTGCTATGAATATTGCTGCCATGAACATATATGTTCATATTGATTTATATTCTTTCAGTATGTATCCAAGTTGCAATAATGGTCTTCAATATATCTGTCTTTTTTGTATCGTGTAAACTTCCATTATGATCCCCATATGGGTTTCACTAGTTTACAATGCCACACCACCAAACACAGTTCCTGATTTATTTCAACCTCTCCAGCAGTTTTTTTATTTGTGTGGTGATAGCTCTTCTGGTGTGTAAGATGGGATCTCAGTGAATTTCCCATTTATTTTCCTATGTATTTCCTATGTGGGTAAGAATCTCAAAGATTTCATTTATTTACTAAACATATTGGTATTTCGTTCTTGATCAGTGTCTTTCTTTGTCTTTTGGTATTTGATCAGTTTTTAAGTTTTATAATATTTGTTTTTTTCCCATTCCAAATACTCACTTTAGTAAAAAGATTTTTTTTCATTACAGTGGTGTATTGCTTGGATATATTGATTTTGTGAAGGCAAAGAGAATTTGATATTGTTCTCTCATTCAAATTATAAGCCTATAGAAATGAAGTGAACCTGATTAAATGAAGTTCTTTCTGCACATTTTCTCCAGTACAGATTTCTCTGATTTAAGAAATGTATATTTTATATCATGCTGGATGCCTATCTAAGTCTGTGTTTGGATGATACAGTAAGAATTGCAGAATTCGCCACATAGATTTTGGAGCAAAGGCTTACAGCTGGTAACTGGGCAATGATTCAGAAGACAGCTGAGGCTGAAGCTATGATCCCTTCTACCTGTGTTCAGTTCCCAATCTCTTGTAATACACCCCTCACTTCCCATATGGTGGTTTCTTTTTCTATCCAAAGGTTTCTGGAGCTTCATGTTATTCTGGCCTCCTAGTAGGCCAACATGAGGGGGAGTGAAAGCAAGCAAGGCAGATATGGCAGAGGAAATTATTTTTTTAATTGTGTAAATACCATACAGAGGGGTTACAATTACATGGGCAAGGTAATGAGTACATATCTTATCAAGAATTCTGGCCTGCTCCTTTGATTCCCCTTCCCATCTCTTCCCAAAACACCACCCCCACCCCGTGGTCCCTCCTCAGACCCACCCCTCCCACTAAAGTTGTAAAGTTCGTTTTTCAACATAACGTCTTGCACATCTCATTGTTGCAATGGATCCACCTGTACCCCAATTTAAACAATTTGGTTTTTCACTTCCCCTGCACAAAGTATGCCAATATCAAGTGCAGTGAATACAGGGGGCATACAGTGGGGGAGGGACATAAAAAGCAACAAAGAAATCATCTTATAAATATGATAGAAACAATCACAAGAAAGAAAAAAATTGAATTCTTATGTTGGGGTTCATTTCGCCTAACATCAACTTATCTGACAGTTTCTGCTTGTCTCAGACATGTACTAGTTATTGAAAATAAGAGAAACAATGAGACCTATGCTTCTTTGGGCCTGGCTTACTTCATGTAAAAAATTTTTTGGTCGGTTTTGGGGCTTGAAATCTGGGCCTGGGCACTGTCCCTCAATTCTTCAGCACAACTCTAACACTATCCCACTTAAGCCACAGTGTCTCGTGCAGCTTTTATTGCTTATGTGGGGCTGAGGAATCGAACCTAGGGCCTCATGCATGCAATGCAAGCACTCTACCACTCTACCACCTTCCCAGCCCTGGCAGAGGGTTTTTATCTGAAGATCCATCACACTTGGGAGCTTCTGGCTGAAAACTCCAGAAAGACAAAAGTGAAGAAACACTTAAGAGAAAATGTAAAACAGAAAGCCACAATGTTTAACCCTAAAACAAATTTCTAGGATAAGGAGACTCACGAATTGGTGTCACCTAAGGAGAAAACGGAAATATTCAGGAAGAATGAGAAGGAAGTGGGAGGGAATAGAGAAAAAGAGACCTAGACTACCTAGAGCTGGGACCTCAATGTGAGCTTAATTTTACTGGGGAAACCAACCCCAAGGACGCAATACCTTACAATTTTGATTACTCTCTCTCATGCTACAAAGCCTAATCCAGATCCACTTCCACTCAGCATAGTGTCCATTCTGGGAACCAGATTGAATGCTGGAGGTTCCCAGGGGATGCAAAGAGTGAAAACCATAGGGCTAAAGCTCAGAAAAGACACATGCCATCAATCCTCACATGTCATTTGTCAATGTAAGTTCTACAACCAAGCCTGGTATCAATGGGGATGGGAATAGATATTGAGAGCACTATAATAATATCTACTATTATTATCATATAATAATCTAACATCTATTGTTTCATGAAAGGGAGAGAGGTAGCTTTTCTCCCTTTTTAGGTGTATGGGACAAGGCATTCTATAGAATGTTTTTCAATTGGAGACTCTCTGAATCTTTTCTCCCAAGATTGTGGCTATGAAGTTTTGGGAAGGAGAATTACAGTGGAAAAGTGAGTTCTCAAGCTGGGTACTGATGGCTGACACCTATATTCCGAGCCTGAGATCTGAGGATTATGATTTGAAGTCAGTCTGGGCAGGAAAATCCATGAGACTCATCTCCAATTAAACAAAAAGAGCCCGAATTGGATCTGTGGCTCAAATGTTAGAGCATTAGCTATGAGTGGGTGGGGGAGACAGAATCTTGACCCTGAATTTAAACCCAGGATTGGGGGATGGGTGGAAATGTACTCTCAGTGCATGAAATCAAAGTTGTATGGTCCACATCACTATTGATGTTAACTTTGGGGTAGAGTTGATCAGTTTTATTCTGGAAATGATTTGTTCCACTCTTCTCTGTCCTGTATTCTTTAAAAGAAACAGCTTTGAGCAATCTATACCTAAGATGTGTGGATTGCACTGAGCACTGGTTTCATTTTTTTTCTACTTACAAAATGATACATAAATAGTGTACAAAGGAGTTTTAATTTAATATGTCGGTTTGTGAGTACATCTTGATCGATGTCATTAATTTGATCATTCTTCTCTTTCTCACCCAACCCCACCCCCTACATTTACGTGGTCACATTTTCACACATGTACATTGAATATTATGACTGGATTCTCCCACTGCACCAGTTTGGCAAAGAAATTTCTTCCTTGTACAGGCAAGGAAGATGAGCCTGAGGACTACAAGCCCAAGACAGCATAGCTATTACTTTGCATCAAGATTATTTGACTTACAAAATCTTCACCAAAAGAAGCATTATAAAAAAGAACATGGCTAGGAACTAGAAGCATCTATCTTTGTGTGTGTGTGTGTGTGTGTGTGTGTGTGTGTGTGTGTGTGTGTGTGTGTGTTGGTTCTGGTGCCTGAGTGCTGTCCCTGAGCTGCTTTGTTAACTGTTAGCACTCTACCACTTGAGCTACAGTACCACTTCCAACTTTATGGTAGTTAATTGGAGGTAAGAATCTCATGGACTTTCTATCCTGGCCTCATTTTAACCCACAATCTTCAGACCTCAGTTTCCTGAGTAGCTAGGATTGCTGGCATGAGCAACTGGCAGCTAGCAAAACATCTATTAGTTACACATGTGGAGCAATGGGTCATTTGATACTGGTGACACTCAACCTTGCTAATTAGGAGGCAGAGATTTATAAGAATGATATCATGACCAGTTTTGACAAAAAAATTCGTAAAAAAAACTACAAAAACAAAGAAAGTTAGATATAGTGTTAACTCACTATGTGGAAGCCATAGGTAAGAGATCATTGCTCAAGGGAGGCTTGACCTGAAAAATAATCTAAAGTGGTTAGAACTTTAGCACCTTCAAGCACCAGTAGTGCCAAAGGAAAAAGAAAAGAAGAAAACAGAAAAGGAAAGGAAAGGATAAAAAGGAACTATTTGCTCTTCATTTGTGGTTTCATTTCATTGGATACAAGAATTGAGAGTATTTTGTTAATTGTTTTAGGATTCAGGCCTGTCTAATATAAAAGCATTTATTTCAGGTAAATATTGTATTATTACTATTTATTAACTTATTATTAGACATTTAGGTTTGGAGATTGAAATCATGGTTTTGTATATATTAGTCCAGTTCTACAACTTAGCTGTACCCAAGCTCTCTTGTATAGATTTGATAATTGTTTATGAATTCTTCAATAGTTAGCAATTCTACTTTTCATCTTATATTTTCTCTCCCACCTTTTCCCCTATGTATTTTAGTTTATGTGTTGAAAACTCCTCAATTTTATCTTCTAAATTTAGAATTTTGCTTTTGAGTTTACAGAGAAGTCAGTTATTTGTGACACCTTTTAAAATTATATACAGGTATATGTATTTCATATATATGATTGATTCTTATAGTTCATTGCAATAAGCAACATTTATCTGATCATGTGCACATAGCTATTGAGCCATTGTGATCCTCCCCTAAGAATAGCTTCCCTTGTTCTTGCCATGTGAATGCTTAGAGTGCTGTTAATCATATCCAAGTGTAATTATTTGTCGTTTACTATCTATTAGATAAACTTGTGGATGTATGGGCATATCTAGTTATTAGAAATGAGGAAAACCATGCAGCATATATTTAATTGAATCTGGCTTATTTCACTTAATACCATTTTCCCCCCAGTCTTTCCATTTCTTCAGAATGGGGTAATGACATTCTTTCCCATGGAAGCACAATACAACAGAATTGAAGATCCAGAAATGAATCCCCTCCTATAAGCACATAATCTTTGATAAGGAAGTCAGAAACACAGGATGGAAGAAAAACAGCCTCTTCCAAAAATTGGTTTAACTGGCTGTACACAGAAAACTGAAATTAGATCATATTATATCCTCCTGCAGCAGAATCAATTCCAAATTGATTGAAGAGCTCAATGTAAATCCAGATGCCTTAGGAATCTTACAGGAAGAGTTAGGGGAAACATGAGGGCTCCTTGGCATAGGTCAAAATTTCCAAAGTAAGTCTGGATAAATGGGATTACATCAAACCAAATCAATCATTTGTCAGGCTCAAAAGCAATGAAAAAAAGAGATAGTGTAGCACAGATTTATTAGGGAGCAAACCTACAGATAAGAGCCTCAGCCAATGGTAAACCCTTTCTCCCTTTTCTAACTAGGTTAATTATTCTGGGTTTACATGAATATAACTATTTTCTGATGGAGATTAGTCAGAAAACAACTAATGCTAAGACAGAGATAGTATGTGAAATGAGTTGTAGCTGGAGAAAGGGAGGGATTAAGGCACGGGTGTCTAGTTCAAAGACTTGGCTTGGTGCCAGCTAAGTAAGGTATAGCTGCACAAGGGAAGGGGAGTAAAACAGGAGTGGTTATAAACAAAAGCACTGGTCTGAAGCCTCAAAATAAGGACTGCAGTCTGTGTGGACAAAACAGTCTCTAACAATAAGTTTTTTTAAAATTAACAAACACGATTTTAAATTTTTGCAGACTGGGATGGTATATAGTCACAGGCAATTTCTCCTATGTCAGGTAATCCAATCTACTCTTTCACATATTACCCAGTAGCCAGGTTTCAACACAAATGACTACAATGAGACTGTACAAATGAGGCTGTGACTTTTCCCTCTTACGATTCAAAATTCTGTCAAATGATTTATGTCTTCCAGATGTTTACACATTTCCCATGATCTTTTTTACTATTTTGTCTTCATTATTCATAATCATAGTACATTTTGTTGTTGTCTTGTGTGTATATCATTTTTAGGGCTTGAACTTGATGTTTAATGGTCTCCCTTGTATTTTTTGCTCATGGCTGATGATACTCTATCCTTGAGTCACATGCTCACCTTCTGCTTCTTGCTGGATAATTGGAGATAAGTTTTCATATTTTTGTATGTTTGGACTGACATTGAACTAAAATATTCAGGTCTCAGCCCCCTGAGTTCTAGGATTGTACATATGAATGGCTAACACCAATCTTTGCTTTACTATTATTTTAATTATGTGGTAGAGGAAAGTGGAAGTATATTTGTGTTAAGTGTGCAATTTTTAAATACAAGTTTGAATCAACTTGATATAATATAACTGTTATCAATTTTACCAGTTAAATCATGAATAATACACATTACCACAGAAATTTAATTGAAAACAAAAGGCATAATTGTTTTCTTAAAACAGTCAATGAAACCATACATTACTTTCACTTTACAAATTATGTTTTATTTAACTTAAATTAGGTGGACCCATTGCAACAATGAGATGAACAAGTCGTTATGTCCAAAAATGAACTTTACAACTTTGGTGTGGGGGTGTACCGGGGAGGATTGGGGGGGCAGTGGGAGGATGGGAAGAGGAAACAAAGGAGGAGGCTAGGATTGGTAAGAAATGTACTTATTATCTTGCCCATGTAATTTTAACCCCTCTGTACAGTATTTTCACAATAAAAAATAATATAAAATAAGAAAAAGAAATAAACTGCAAAAAATTTGGACAGGGTGCTAATATACATATTTTTCCATCATCACCTACCACATCCTCCTTCTTCCTTCCTAGGAAACACACCCAATCAATAAAAGGCATAGATATTTGGCTCTTGACCTTAGAAATGGAAGCAGAATGTTATGGATGTCTGAGATGATCATTAATAGTGTTTTACATAGTAATGTCACATGCAACAACCTATGAGTCCTGCAGGTCTTAACACTACTTCCTTAGTGATGTAATAGGATGTCAGCTTTATTGGACGTAGTATTGTTTTCCACTTCCTTTCCTACCACCTGACCTAAATTATAATACATATTAACAGAAAGAAAAAGCAATGCCATCTTAAGAAAGTCCCATTGGAACAAGACGTTATGTTGAAAAGGGAACTTTACAACTTTGTGGGGGGATAGGGGATCGGTGGGCAGGGATGGTAAGGGGAAACAAAGGAGGAGGCAACAATACTTGGTAAGAAATGTACTCATTACCTTGCTCATGTAATTGTAACCCATCTGTACTGTATTTTCACACAAAAACTATTAATATGAAAAGATAAGTCATTTAGGGCTCGGGGAATATGGCTTCATTGCATGAAACCCTGGGTTCAATTCCTCAGCACCACATAAACAGAAAAAGAAACACTGGAAGTGGTGCTTTTCCTCAAGTGGTAGACTTCTAGCTCAAGAACAGTTCATGGTCCCTGAGTGCAAGCCCCAGGACAGGCGAAAGAGTCATTTAGCTAGTAAATGCAAAATAAAGAACCCATACTTGGAATATATTATTGCTGCTTCCAAGTGATACCTAACAATAGTCCTTAATTCATGTACTTTACTTATATTAGAATACTGTGTTGAACAAAAAAATGTTTTGTTAATAGGTCATGGCAATTAATGCCAGGAATGTGCTTGGATGTCAGGTGAAGTTTAATTTTGGAAATTGAAAGATTCCAGGATTTTGTGTGCTCAGGGCTAATCAGAAAGGGAAAGGTAATTTAAGTGAGATTTAGAGATCTTTGTGGCCAGTCATGGCACCAAAAATGCAGATGCTAGTTAACATTTGTGACAGAAGAGAAGGAATAACTCCAAATGGAAGGAATAAATTATAGTAACTAAGGTATAGCAGAAACCGTTCTAGGGAACCATTTTTGGTTACTGAAGAACTAATTATAAACTAGGTTTATTCCTCATGGCTTTTATTATTCTAATCACTTAGGCTCTTCTTAATCTCTGTGTGATAAGTTGTATATCCTTCTATGCTGCTCTTTCATATCTGATCTCCTTTGTTTCTAAAAATATCATCTTTCTCTATTTCTCTATGAACAATTTCTGATAGTAAATCCACATATGCAGACATCAGACGATGCTAAAGTAAGAGTCCCATAGCTCATGAGTCATTAATGTAACAACATGGAAAAAGAGGGCATATTTATTGCTACCTCAATTTTCTGAAAAGCTGAAATGTCACATCATTGGATTCAAATTTCCATTCTTTGTCTACATAGTGTCATTAAGTGCACATAAATGCAAAATATGAGCCAGGTGCTGGTGGCTCATGCCTGTAATGCAAGCTACTCAGGAGGTTGAGACCAGAGGATTGTGGTTCAAAGCCAGCCTGGTCAGGAAAATCCATGAGATCCTTATCTTCAATTAACCACCATAAATCTGGAAGTGATGCTGTAACTCAAGTGGAAGAGCACTGGACTTGAGCTGAAGAGCTGAGGGACAGCACCCAGGATCAGAGTTCAAGCCACACGACAAACAGAACAGGTGTAAATATGACTTTACGTTTCCTCAAAAGGAACAACAAAGTCAATAGTAATCTTCCCAAGCAGAGAAAGTAATTGCAAAATGACTTTACACTCGCAAAAATGTTTCAAGTTTAAAAGTCGATAATCCTGGAAAGATAAAACATAAGAATATAAGGAAGTCTGGGAAGTTCAGGTTGCATCAAGCCTAGGCAGAACAGTCTTTGTGACATTATCTAAAATTAACCAGCCAAAAGCTGCATTGGAAGAATGGCTCAAGTAATTGAATACTAGTTATGAGCAAGATTGCTGAATAAGAGCTTGAGTTTTTTTCATACACACATACAAGCATGCATATACACACAGAGGCACTTATATGTGTAAACACACATAAGAAACAACTTTCAGAATGTGTAGAAAAGTCAGAAAATATATCCTGAGTAAGACTAGAACAAGTAATAATTTTTAATATTAGAAAGTCCTCAAGTGAACTTTCCCCAAAAATGGTTGAGACTGTTACATAGGTAGGGACCAGAGATAATAAGATAGTCAACTACTTATTATTAAAGTGATCAGTTCCATGGAGGAACGAATCAGAGACCCCTGCAGGTGCATCTGAAAATGTTCATAACCTCTGTCAAATGTTAGAACGTCTTTGAAAATTGTACATAAACAGTTTAAGCACTTAGTCTAGTGGATAAGATTATCAGAGAAGTTCAGAATTGCTAGCCTGTTTCTAGATTAAATAAATCATCACACTATGGCAGGGCAATGTGATACAAGCCTGGAAATTTAGCACTCAGACTAAGACAGGAGATTAGAGAATGAAATTATGTAGCGATATCTTCCCTGGAACTGGTAGTATAATTTTCTCTCAATAAAACAAACCTAACAACAAGAAAGAAATATACAGTTTGAAGTTTGGGCTAATTTTGTCACTATGTTTTGAGAAGTCAAGTTTCCTTTTGAAATGCAACTCATATATCATCCTCAGTTGTGTTTTAAATGCTCTCTTCATTGCAGAAAATGCCTAGATGCAAAATGGCTCATGATTCCCAACTAAAAATTTGAGAAAGTAAGTATCATTCTGTTGGATTCCAAAGAAATGATGAAGGATTACAAAAACTTAAGCCTGGAGAAATGGCAAAGCTCATCTAATGTAGGACTTTGTAGACCTGGCTAAATTAGAATTTACATTTAAAATAAATTTTTTTTGTTTGTAATTTCATATTCGATAGGATACTACAAAATGGTTTTCAAGTAGAAGGTTTAATTTAGAAATGCACAAATGATTCTGGCATTCTATTTGCCTGGAATATTCTTTCAACTGAGGAATAAATAGAACTTAATAGATAATACCAACAGTTCATGTATAACATGATAATGTGAATAATCTAGACAGTTGCCAACAAATGGATGCTATTAATTTATAAATTTAGAAAAAGCAATTTTTTGAGACATTGTTGTAACATGGTGTGAAGAGAGTAATTGTGTTATATCTTTTTTTCTTCTACCTATACATAACACAGGAAGAAATTTCCTTAATAACGGACCTCTGTATACAATTAGAAAAATGCTAGGTTTGAGGTTTGTTTTTATTTTGTTTTTGTTGTTTATTTTGTCCTAGGGCTTGACCTCTGGGTCTGGGCACTGTCCCTGATCCTGTTTTTGCTCAAGGCTACACCTCTTCCACTTGAAATTCAATGCCACTTTTGACTGGCTTTTCCTGAGCAATTTACTGGAGATAAGAATCTAAGAAAACTTCTTTCCTGGGTGAGCTTTGAACCATAATCTTCAGATCTTAATATTCAGATATTCAGATCTCCCGAATATCTATGATAGATAAAATGATAATAATTGTGGGGCAAGTGGGCAGCAAAGATGGTGCTGAGAGGGAGTTGAGTAGGCAGAGTCCAATTTGTTTATATTCAGTGCGTAAATAGCTCCTGGAAGCTTAGGTGCATGATAGGGTGTGACCTTTACAGTGATTAGTTGGTTCCTTTTCCTCCCCATGCCACCTGGTCTTTTTTGCTTTTAAAAAGTGCTTGCTGTGTGTTAATAAACGAGTTCCTGCTTGACTTGACTCCCTGCTGTGTCTGATTGTCTCCTGGGTTAAGGGAAACTTGGGAACAGGCAAGCGGTGCACTTACTTTTCCTCAGACCCCGTCCATCTTTTATGAGATGAAGACCCAACATCAGAAGCCCAACTTGGGCAAGAAAGAAAAATATACCGGCTGAGGCTAAGCGGTCTCTCAGGGTAAGTAAAACCCTTAGTATGGGTAATGCTATTTCACAGAAGAAGAAGGAGGAGGCAACATTAAGCCTAGAGGGAGTAAAGGGGGACTTGGGAAGTGAGAAGGTAAAGGAATGGGTCAAATTCGACTGAGAATGCACTGAAACATGCACAGTGGAAGTCAAAACAAGGGTGAAGGTTACCCCCTCTGACTTGGGTGCCCTGACTTTCCTAGGCTTCCACCTTATTCCTCCGATTGGGCCAGAGATTGTGCCTTAGGAGACCTGTGAGAAGGACCTGCAAGACCCAGATCCATACCGACCTTCTATTGAGGGGCTGAGGGCTGTAGAAGAAACCTACTCGGAGGCTTGCCCTGTAAAGGAAGTCCCACCTGGGAGCCCAGAACCTGGGCCACAGGATTCACTTCCCCAACATATCCAGTCAATCTTTCACCAGGAGCTAACAGGCCCTTGGAATGGTATCCATAGGAAGCTAAGGATCTTAAAGAGATCCGCAAGTTGGTGGCAGTGAATGGCCTGAACTCTCCTTGAGCCCATACCCATTTACAGGACATTGCTTATCACCCATGTGTCCCTAAGGACTGGCTGGATGTGGCCAAAGCCGTCTTCACCAGTTCTCAGTTTATTAAATGGTGTGCTTTCTTTAAGGAGCCATGCAGATTGTGGGTGGAGAATAACTGGCAGGTTCAAGCCGCAATACCTATTACTTATGCAGTTTTAACACGGATGGGGGCAGGGTGCTCCACTGGGGTCCAACAGGCCACAATACCTGTTCCGTACTATGACCAGGTGAGGCAGGAAGGACTTGCCGTCTGGTACAAACTGGATGATGGGCCCACTGTGTCCCCCATAGCAGGAGTGAGACAAAAACCTGGTGAGCCTCTACTTGAGTTTATAGCCCTAGTCCAACAGAGTATTAATTGCAAGCTGCCGGCAAGGAACCTCCGAGATCAGTTTTTAAAGCTACTTGTCTGGGAAGGGATATATGCAGACCACATCATGGCCTATGTGGGATTGAGAGAGAATTCCCTGAGCAGATGGGTGGTGGCCTCGCAGGATATGGGAACACAACCACATCATTCCTAATCTCTACCTTTATCCTTACAGGCTCAGACATCTGCAATGACTGAGCCTATTACCCAGGCGCTGGCAGCCCATGGGCCAAGGAACCCCAAGAACATTGGGGAGAGGGACTTGTTTTAAATGTGGGCAGGAGGGGTACTTTAAGAAGGACTGTTCACAACAATCCCCCACCAACCAACCCGGGGGGCCCAAACTGACCCCTACACTCTGCCCCAGGTGCAGGAAGGGGCTGGGAAAGTGGCTCGGTGGTAGGGTGCTTGCCTTGCATGCATGAAACCCTGGATTCAATTTCTCAGCAACACATAAGCAGAAAAAGCCACAAGTGGCGCTGTAGCTCAAGTGGTAGAGTGCTCACCTTGAGATGAAGAGCTGAGGGACATAGCCCCGCCCCAGCGTTCAAGCTCCACGACCATCAAGATAAATATATATATATATATATATATATGAATATTGGTGATGCTGGAGCAGGAATTCCCTATAATCTCCAAGGCCAAGCAATTATAGAAAGAAATCACCAATGACTTAAGGAGCAATTATAATTATTAAAACAAAAAGGAGGTGTTAGCCTCCATATACAGTTACAGATAGCTTTTTTTACCATTAACATTTTAAATTTTTCAACAGGGGCAACTGAATCCAGATTTCAGAAGCACTGGGGACAACTAAACCCTAAGCCCTAAGTGAAAGTCAGGTGGAAGGACCTCCCTGACAAATCAATTGAGATGACCTGACCCCCTAGTTACTATGGGCAGGGGATTTGGATGTGTTTTTTCCATAGGGGAGACAGCCCCTTTGGGTAGAGCTGGTCAGATCTGGTTGAGTCAGCTAGAGTAGCAGCTGAAGCACATTTCCTTCTCATAGAGATGTGACTCACAGGAACATCTGCTTAGCTTGACAGCCATGAGCTGTCCAAGCTCCCTACATGCCTTAATGCCTGTCACCAAGCAGTGCCTGTCACAAGTGCCTTACATCAATTCCCACTATGTGATTGGCCCAGAAGGACTCAGGAGGTTGGGAAAGCTGGGGTGTAAAATCCCCCCCACTTGCACAAGAGTAAATGAGACCTTCTTAAGCCTATTCTCCCAGTGTGTGTTCCTTGTGGGCCTCATTCACGCTTACCCCCTGCAGGACATCTAGCCCTATAAATGGCGCCCAACGTGGGGATCAAGTGTTTTCGGCAGACGGACGGTCTAATGCAAGGTAAGTGCCTCCATGGGCAACCTTCCCCCTGCAGCATGAGAGCCTCAATTACGAGCGTTTGTTGCCCTGCTTCAGAGTAGGCGGTTAAAAGTATCACAAAAGGAAGCTAGTTTAATATGGGAAATAGTAAATGAATTATGTCTGTGGTTTGACTCCGGGGCCATTTGGGATCCAGACAGCTGGACCTGCTCCTTCAGGCGGCTCATAAAAAAGAAATCTGAGAAGGCACTGAACTACCCCCCAAATTTACCCCATTGTAGTAGCCATTCAAGCCTGTCTATCGGGGAGAGAAGAAGGAGAAACTCTGCAGGCATTTAAGGTCTCACTGCGAAAAGAAACAGCATACAGAAAATGGTGAAGCTGCTCAGGCACTCCCATATTCTTGGGAAGGCAGCAAACAATTCCAGTAAGAATGCAGATGACCAACAACTGCCACCATCATGTGACCCAGAGGGCCAGCCAGCTATGCTTGTAAAACCCCTCTCCCACACTTTGGGTCCCAGGAAACCTGCTCAAGCACTTCTTTTGGCCATTTAGGCTAGCCTGGGAATTCCCCTCAGGGAACTTTGTATCCTTGGGCCTTCATATCCAACTTTGCCCAAGAAAGAAAACCCGTTGTTCCCCCTATAATACAACAGTTGTTTGCGGGCCCCACAACTACCATGGCAATGGCAGCCAAGCCTATGGATAAACCCCAGTTCGTGTTCCCGGTAAACTTCCACCGAACCACTGCACCACCTAACCAATGGTACCCCCATAGCCCAAAAGTGCTTGACAAATATTGGACCGCTGTTAAGGAAGATGGGTTGCACTCCCCATATGCTCAACAGATGCTCGAAACCATTAGCATTGATCTGAGTTGCCCCATTGATTGGAAGAACTTAATGTGCACAGCATCATCTTCAGGGGACTTCCTTTTATGGAAGGCTGCTTTTTATGATGAATGTGAACAACAAAGCACATGAAATGTCACTGCTGGAGGATATGATGCAACCATGGCAGACCCTGATTGCTTAAAAGGGGAGGGAGTTTATGGGTCTCCCATTGCACAAGCAGTGGCATCTCCACAGTACTTTGACCCAGTACTCCTCTGTGCATTGTGGGCTGACTCCTTGGTCCCTTCGAAAGAAGGGAACAAACAACTAAAAACCCTCATACAACATCGCAATGAGCTTTTCACTGACTTCGTTGCCAGTGTTCTAGAAGCAGTAGCCCAGAAGTTATCCCACTCTGGAGCCGGAGAAGCACTAACCAAGACCCTAATATGGGAAGGGGCCACACAGGAATGCAGAAAAGCCATTGTCCCTGAACGAAATGGGGAGATCACTGATTGCATCCTAGCCACCAAAAATTTGGGGACATCAACTCATGCTAGGACTACCCGTGCACAGGCTTTCACCTCTATGACCGCCAGTGCGTGCGCCCACTAATGGCGCAATGGGAAATTGACCTTGTTGGGGATGTGGCATAACTGGTCATTTTATTTTTATTTTTTTAATTTTAATTTTTTTATTATGAAAGTACTGTACAGAGGGGTTACAATTACATGGGCAAGACAATGAGTACATTTCTTATCAAGCATTGTAGCCTCCTCCTTTGTATCTCCATCTCTTCCCTTCACATCCTCCCCCCACCCCTCCCACTCAATCCTCCCCACTACCTCCCCACACCCGCACCAAAGTTGTAAAGTTCATTTTTCATCAAAACGACTTGTACATCTCATTGTTGCAATGGGTCCACCTGTATCACTATTTAAACGATTTGTATTTCCCCTTCCCCTCAACAAATTATACCGACATCAAATACAACGAAAGCAGGGGTTATACTGTAGGGGAGGGAAATACAAAGCATTAAAGAAATAATCTTCTAAATGTGTTAGAAACAATCACCTGAAAGAAAAAAAAACACTTGAATACATATCTTAGGGTTCATTTCATTAACATCACCTTATCTGACATTTTCTGCTTGATTCAGAAATATATTAGATATTGCAAATAAGGGAAACCATGTTTCATTGGGCCTGGCTTACTTCATTTAATATAATTTTTCCCAAGCATTTACATTTCCTAACAAATGGGGCAATGTCATTCTTTCTGATAGAGGCATAGAATTCCATTGTGTATATATACCATTTTTTGATCCATTCATCTACTGAGGGGAATCTGGGTTGGTTCCAGATCTTAGATATAGTAAATAGTGCTGTAATAAACATAGCCGTGCTGGTAGCTTTAGTGTGGTCTTGTTTGTAAACATTTGGGCAAATGCCCAAAAGTGGGATTGCTGGGTCATAGGGGAGCTCCATACTGCTTTCCAAAGTGGTTGAACAAGTTTACACTCCCACCAACAATGAAGTAAAGTTCCCTTCTGTCCACATCCCCTCCAGCATCTGTTGTTGTTAGAGTTCTTGATTTTTGCCATTCTAACTGGATTGAGGTGGTATCTCAATGTTGTTTTAATATGCATTTCTTTTATGGCTAGCGATGTTGAGCATTTCTTCATGTGTCTATTGGCTATCCTTCTTTCTTCTTCTCCAATCCAGGAGCATAGGAGTTTTTGCCATTTTCAAAGTTCTGTATTGATTTCCTTTTCCAAGTTTTTAAAGTTTTCATCATAGACGTCCTTCACTTCTTTTGTTAAGTTAATTCTTAGGTATTTTATTTTTGTAGGGCTATTCCGAACGCAGTTGCTTTCCTAATTTCAGCCACACGTTTCTCATTGTTGACATACAGAAAAGCAATTGATTTTGGGGGGTTATGTTTATACCCTGTTACTTTGCCAAAGTTTTGAATCAGCTTGAAGGATTTGGGAGAGGAGGCCGTGGGATTCTTTAAATAAAAGATCATGTCATCTAAAAAGATGGACAGTTTTACATCATCTTTCTCTATTTGAATCCTTTTTATGCTTTTATCTTGTCTTATTGCTATAGCTAGGCATTCTAATAGTAGATGGAAGAGAAGTGGAGAGTGTGGACATCCTTGTCTTGTTCCTGAGTTAAGAGGAAATGGCTTTTGTTTTTCACCATTAAGTATAATGCTGGCTGTAGATTTGTCAGATACAGCCTTTATTGTATTGAGGAATATTCCATGGATTCTTAATTTTTCCAAGGCCTTCATCATAAAGGGGTGTTGGATCTTGTCAACTGCATTTTCTGCATCTATTGAGATAACCATGTGTTTCTTATCCTTGCTCCTGTTGATGTGATGAACAATATTAATTGATTTGCGTATATTGAACCAGCTTTGCATCCCTGAAATGAATCCTGTTTGATCGTGGTGTATGATTTTTTGGATGGATTGTTGATGCTGTTTGGCCAAAATTTGTTGAGAAGTTTACATCAATGTTCATCAAAGAAATGGGTCTATAGGGTCTATAGTTCTCTTTCTTTGATGAGTCCCTGTGTGCTTTTGGGTTGAGGGTTATGATGGCTTCATAGAATGTGTTCAGTAGTGAACTGTCTCTTTCAATTTCATTGAAGATTTGGAGGAGTATTGGTGTGAGCTCTGCTTTGAAGGCCTTGTAGAATTCCACTGTAAAACCATCTTGTCCTGGACTTTTCTTAGATGGGAGGTCTCTTATTGCTGTTTCTATTTAAATGCTTGATATGGGCCTGTTAATATAGTTTAACACAACTTGATTTACTTTTGGCATGTCAATATTTGCTAGGAAAAGGTCCATTTCTGCCATGTTCTCAAACTTATTAGCATAAAGTTTTGAGAAGTATTCCCTTAAAATGTTCTGAATCTTGGTTGTTTCCGTGGTGATGTTTCCATTCTCATCTCTGAGTTTATTTATTTGGGTGTGTTCTCCTCTTTTTCTCATAAGATATTCTAAGAGTCTGTCAAATTTATTTTTTTCGAATAACCAACTCTTTGTTTTGTTGATTCTTTCTACAGTTTATTTTGGATTCTAAATCATTTAATTCTGTTATAATTTCAGTTATTTCTTTCTGTTTACTGAATTGGGGTTTATCTTGGTGCTCTTTTTCAAGAAGGTTCAGATCAACTAGATTTAACAGTCATCTACTGAATATTTCACCCAGAAGCATCAGAATACACATTTTTCTCAGCAGCACATGGAATATTTTCTAAAATAGACCACATTTTAGGCCACAAAGCAAACTTGTCCAAATTTGAAACATTGAAGTTATACCTTGCATTCTCTCTGACCACAAGGGAATAAAATTCGAACTCGACACAAAAAGCCACCAAAGAAAGTCCGGTAACATATGGAGGCTGTACAACACATTGTGAATCATGACTGGGTCATGGAAGAGATTAGAAAGGAAATTCAAATGTTCATGATATTCAACAAAAATGAGCACACAAATTACCAGCTCCTCTGGGAACTGGTCATTTTAAAAAGGATTTCCCTTCACTCTGGGGTTCACCCAAAAGAAAGCAACCTCCTTCCGTATGTCCTAAATGTAAAAAGCGTTTTTGGGCGTCCTCTGAATGCCACTCTAAGACTCAGCCTTTAAACCAAATATGGGGTAGTCCTCAGCCCCTACCCCAAGAGCACAAAAACTACAACCACCACCTCAAGTGAAATGGACTTTTCCTATCCAAAATGGAAAATCTAGAATGGAACTTAAGGTTAAAGAACAAAATTTAAGGGCATCATTGATACGGGGGCTAAATGTACAGTCCTTAGAAAAAAAGAAGTCGAAGGGTTGGGGTGGAACTTAATTCCTGGCCCCTGCATACAAGGTGTCGGTGGAAAAACAGATTCCCTCCATGTCCAATGGCTTGTATTATGGAAAGACTGTGATGGGGTCACAGGGGCTTTTAAACCTCTTGTTGCCCCTGGCTTTCCATGCAATATTTGGGGAAGAGATGTCCTCACTAATATGGGTATTGTGATAACAGCAGATGATAAGGCTTTTTATGAAGACATCATAACCAATCAAGCCATTAGTCACCCACAGTACCCCCAATTCTAATGGCTACTGTTGTAGGGCCAGAGCCATTTCCACTCCAATGGGATACCACCAAACCCATTTGGGTAGAACAGTGGCCTATTTTCCCTGAAAAGCTCCCTCATTTTCACACTGTAGTGGAGGAGCAACTAGAAAAGGGACATATAGAACAAAGCATCAGTCCCCACAATTCTCCCATTTTTATTATCCAAAAAAAGAGCTCAAGGAAAATGGAGACTTCTTCATGACCTACATTCCATTAATATTCATATGAAAAAGAAAGTAATGCTTCAACCTGGACTCCCACATCTTTCTGCAATACCCAATGATTGGCACATTGCCCTTATTGACACCAAGGACTACTTTTTTCCATCCACCTACATCCCAAAGATAAAAATATTTTGCCTTCTCAGTTTGGGAACCTCACTGTCAGTTACCCAAACATTGATATCAATGGAAAGTTCTCCCTCAAGGAATGAAAAATAGCCCTACTCTATGTCAGATGTATGTTGCCCATGCTATTAGACCTTTGCTTTCAAAATGCTTTTGTGTCCATTACATGGATAACATTTTATAGCACATAAAGAGGCTACCACCATTCAAGCCTGTTTAACACAACTCAAGGAAAATAGGCCTCCATATTTCCCCTGAAAAAATTCGACTTAAAGCCCCTTACGCCTATCTTGGATACTATTTAAATCAAACAATTACCCCAAATGGGTCTAATATTGTCATTAACTCCCAATATACTTTAACTGAATTGCAACAATTATGTGGACATATCAATTGGGTACGCAATTTTATGCGACTCCCTACCCAAGAGCTCCAAACTTTATTTCAATTGCTTCAGGGACCCTCTGACACAACATCCCTTTGTATACTTTCCCCTGATGCTCAACAAGTTTTACAACAAGTCACTGATCAATTATGGTCAAAACCCTTGGTGTTTTTAGATACCACCGACGAAATCACCCTGATTATATTAACTCATAATTGACTAATGGCGGCACTGACTCAAACTTGTGGTGTGTTACAATGGGTAAACCTTGACACTTCACAATTACCAAAAAATAGCACACCCATTACCATGCTATGCAACTTAGCCATCAAAGGCGTGGAACGATGCCATCAAACATACAGCCGATTCTCCGACTGTCTTATCTGGCCCATTCGAAAAACAGTCTTTAATTTCCTGACAACAGAAGAGGAATTAGCCTTACAAGTCATCCATTACTAGTTTAACATTGATAATCATATGCCCAAGAACCCCTTTTTAAAGTTACACAAGAACTCCCACTTTCATGTAAATGCTGTACTCGTCCCAAGAGGCAACCTATCCCTCAAGCTGTTGTGCTTTTTACCGATATTAGCAAAACTGTTAATGGATTTTACAATGCTAATACTAAAAAATACATGATTCAACAACATTCCCTGTCCATTCAAGCTGCTGAGGTACTGGCCATTTTACTCGCCCTTACATCTTTTCCCAGAGAACCTCTTAATATATTTTCTGATAGTTTATATGCTGTACAAACTGCTGTCGTTCTTCCTGGAGCTTTATTAAGAGATGATGGTCATGATATAACATGAATAATGTGTAAACTGCAAACTTTACTAGACAACCATGCCCAACCCTGTTACATTCAACACATTAGATTTCATACTAACCTCCCCGAACCCCTAGCTCCTGGTAATGAAGCCATTGATCGTGCTATCACACCAATTGTATTACTCACCAATATGCCCATGGACCAGACCTGAACGTTGCATGGTCGCTTTCATTTACTACTATCAAACAATTATTTCCTGATTTGACACACCAACAATGCAAGCACATGATTCGGTCCTGCTCCTCCTGTGCACTTCCTTTACCCTTAGGATCACTTCAACCCATGAAAACAAATCCGTGAGGCCTTAGGCCCAATGGCACATGGCAAATGGACATAAACCTTATCCCCCAGTTCGGCAAACAAAAATACGTCCATGTATGCATAGATTTATTCTCAAGCTTTCTAACAGCTTTAGCCTTAACAGGTGAAACAAGCCACGCCATTAAGTCACTTCTACATGCCATTACAATTATGGGCGTTCCTTGGACCTTTAAAACAGACAATGGCCCTGCTTACACCTCCAAATATTTTCATGAATTTCGTACTCTTTGGAACATCACACACCAGACAGGTATTCCATATAACCCACAAGGCCAAGGAATTGTTGAACGCAGTCATAAAGAAATTAAGACCCTTCTTTTAAAAGAAAAGGGGAAACTGGAGGGGCTAGGGCATAAAGATCCCCAAACACAATTAAATTATTGCCTTATACTAAAAAACGTTTTAACATTCACACCCACCACAGGTGCGTCCCCCGAGGCCCTGCATTGGGGACTCATGAAAACCCCTACTCCAGTCCCTTCGGTTAGATGGAGGGACCCCATCACAAGAAAATGGGAGGGCCCTGCTCCCTTAATGGCACAAGGGAGAAGATTTGCTTGTATCTTTCCAGACATGGTGATAAACCTGCAGCTGGAGTTGTCCGACCAACCGTCACCACCTACGAATGAGATGCGTTGACTATGCTTGAACAGCCCGAGGAGTAGGAGATGCAAACCTCGAGTTAGACCCCATGCCATCACTTGGGGAGACCTAAAGGAATTGGTAGAACAAGCCCAGGCTATGGACCCAGACCCTAACTCAGGGCATGGTACTCTATTCCTCCTAATGTGTGCCATTATTACAGCCAATTCTCAATCTGCTACAGGACCAGGTAAAATAACGTTAATGTGTAGCCCCCAAATCTTGATGATAGTAGGGGAAGATACCACCATCATCCCTCAAATGCTTTCTTCCAGTGGCACGGTTGGCCTTCCTTTCTCGGCAGCTGCCCTATGGCACCAAAAAACAAACCTTACTTTTGGATGGAAGGGAGCCATCTCTTTTTGTTTTTCAGACCAGACTGTAAAACAGTTTGACGGCTGTACCATCCCCCTCTCAACAGTAACTCATGGGACAGGATGGTGGAACTACACGGAACCCTAACCAATTTGTCCCACGGGAAAAAATTGTACTCAGGCTATTGACATAACTTTTCATATGCATTTATGCCCATGCAGGGATTTCGATAGCTTTGGCAATGTTCCCATTCCTCTTGAGGAATTAGTGATTAGCCTTTGTGCCAGTTCCTGGCAAGGCAGAGTATTTGGGGACCTCACATTGTCCCTCTACCTGGCTATATACAACCAATCTGAAAAAAATCCCAAACCTCAAAATCTAAAGGAGTTTTAGAACTCGTCAGGGGGACAATTGGGAGACCTAGTACTCCCCATGCCAGTCGTTTGCTCATCATATTCCTGCCTGGATTTGTTCCCTTTCCTATTGGCCAATACTTGTCGCTGTAACCACTCTGCATGCAACCAGGTGTCAGGAATGGTAGTGGTTAGAGCCCTGTTCTTTTTTTGTCTAGGAGACAACTTCTCCGCTACTTGCACTCTCAGCAATCACGGGCAACCCAATGACTCATATCACTTTGTAGGTTTGGTATGTGTTCCCGCATTTATTGTTCTGGCTACTAATGACTCTCAGTTTTCTCAGGTTCAATTAGTTCATCCACGCCCTAAAAGAGATCATTACAATCATGTCGGCGATCATCACTACAGTGGCTTCAGCTACTACGACCTCTATATCACTGTCCCAAAGCGTGTCCACCGTGCAAGAGATAAACCAGCTCATCCCTCAACTGTCATCCATAGAATTACAACATTTGCAAGTTGCCAATCATCTTAACGGAGGCCTCCTTGTGCTCCAGCAACAAATAGACTTGCTCCAAAAAGAGATTATGTTTCTTCGATTACAAGGAGGACTATGTAATGCTATGACTACTTCTGTTTGTCAGCTTTCCACTCCAGCGCCCAATGTCACTAAACTTAGTAACTACATCAAAGGCCCTTGGTGCCTTAAGTACTTAAACTTCACCCACCTCCTGCTGCATGATATTACCCGCCTAAACCAAACCACCATATAGCTTATTTGCCCTGCCTCATTTTTAGAAGATGTGCTTAAATAGTTACAACAATGGTTTTCACCATCCTCTCTGGTCACCTGGGGAGGCCTTGCACTATTAGAGCTTATTCTCCTGGGAATTATTCAATGCTTACACTCCCGCCAAAAATGTCTCCAATGACAGGTCACCATAATGACGGTCCTTTTAAAAGAAAAGGGGAAATTTGTGGGTAGAGTCGGTCAGATCTGGTTGAGTCAGCTAGAGTAGCAGTTGAAGCACACTTCCTGCACTTCCTGCTCATAGAGATGTGACCCAAAGGCACGTCTGCCTAGCTTGACAGCCATGAGCTGTCCGTGCTCCCTACATGCCCCCGGGGACCAATCAGTGCCTGTCACCAAGCAGTGCCTGTCACAACTGCCTTACATCAACTCCCCTCGAAGTGATTGGAAGGGAAGGAAAGGACTCAGGAGGTTGGGAAAGCTGGGGCTACAAAACTTCCCCCCTTCTCCCACCTACCCCCCCCCCCCCCCCCCGCCGCCACCTTGAGGAAGAATAAAGGAGACCTGCTTAAGCCTATTCTCCCAGTGTTTGTTCCTTGTAGGCATCATTCACACTTACCTCCTGCCAGAGATCTAGCCCTACACATTCCATTTGGATCCCTGCCAGGATCCTTAAGTTTTTACCCATTTTCTCTATACAGGATGCCCAAGGATAAACAAACCAACAAGGAAAGAAAAGTGGCTATGGTGGCCGAAGCATGTGTTTAGCTAATTATTTTAATGTTACTTGCTCTCATTGTTCTTTTACTAAATTGCTTGTATAGTGGCAATACTTGAATCCATATGCTTCATGTAAACATATCTAAAACTTGGTATGATTTAGGCCTTTATTTCATTAGCTGCCTCTGCAGCAGCAGCTGCTATGGCACTAATACAGAATGTTAATCATAATAATTTTTCTTTAGATCTTTTTCAACCCCACAGGCAAATAGCAGGATTAGAACAAGCCCCACGTCTGGACTTTGAAGTGGCAAAGACTGCTATCCCATCCCTGACTAATGTTAAAGGACTGCTAATGATATTGCTTGGCCTAGTAATGCTTTTGCTGATGGTTTTTCCATGCCTTCTTTGCATTATCCGTGCAGTGCAAATCTCTTATGAGTTTAGCCAGCTAGTTCATAAGATCAAGCTCCAAGTGAATGAATTTCCCCTGAGAGGAACCACAGCAAGAGACAGGTAAGAGGGGGTGTCAGTCTGACCAACCTAAGACAAGCATTCAGCTTCTCTCTGAAGAAGTTCTCAATGATAGGTAAGGCAGACAAGCAAATCCACCCAACCTAAGACAGGCTGGTTCACTTCTTTAAACAAAGATGGGGTGTTGGGAGCTGAGAGTAAAGCTCAAAGGTCATTTTGACCCCTGTGCTCGCTTAAAGGCACATACAAGGAACTGGCTTACTTAAAAGACACCAGGTGCCTGGGATTGCTTTGCTATGTCTACAGAGTTTGTTTTAAATTTCCTTGTTTTTCTGGACGATAGTAGAACGTCCTGAATGTGGGGACCCACTAGGATTCACCGTGCAGCATGTGTGGAACTCCCAATACCCAAGCTGCTCTCATGTTGTGAACAGTACAACCTTACAAGATAAGGACATTTATATATGTCCCAGAAGTAATCGAGCTGCTTCAGATATTTCTACCTGTAGTGGGGCTGATGTTTATTACTGTGCTAGGTGGGGCTGTGAGGTAACTGGGACAGGCTCTGTAATCCTGCACAAGGACCCTCCCTATCCTTGTCTGGCGAATCTCGCCCCCCAGACTTGCTTGGAACCCCCTGTATGGTCAATGCTATTCTTACCAATGTAATCCTGTTAAAATAACCTTTCCAGAGGAGGGAAAAGGATAACAAACTGGGAGGTGGGCATGTCATTAAAACAAAAAAGGGGGAATCTGTGGGACACATGGGCAGCAAAGATTGTGCTGAGAGTTGAGTGGGCAGAGCCCGATTTGTTTACGTTTAGGGCATAAACAGCTCATGGAAGCTTAGGTGCATGATAAGGTGTGACCTTTACAGTAATTGGTTGGTTCCTTTTCCTCCCCAGGCCACCCGGTCTTTTTGCTTTTGAAAAGTGCTTGCTGTGTGTTAATAAACAAGTTACTTTCACTTGACTCCCCGCTGTGTCTGATTGTTTCCCGGGTAAGGGAGGCTGGGGAATGGGCTAGCGGCACACTTATGTTGCCTGGGACCACGTCCATCTTTCGTGGGATGGATGAAGACCCAACAAATAACATATAATAAAGTAAATGTAAAATAAAAATAAAAAAATAATATTTGCAAATGTTCTGATCTCAAGAATACCACTGGGGGGGATGATGCAGTAATATTTAGTGTACTGTTCTTTGCAAATTTGGGAGGGCATCACAGCAGAAGTGCAGTATTTTTTCACAATAGTAATAAGCTGGTCATGATGTAAATTTAGGGAAATTTATGGTGTACCTTACAAGTTGGAAACTGTTGGGCTAGGATGACTTTATGGCATAAAACCTTAGCATTGATTGTCAAAGAAATACTAGCTTAAACCGGGCGCCGGTGGCTCATGCCTGTAATCCTAGCTACTGAGGATGCTGAGATCTGAGGATCACGGTTCAAAGCCAGCCCGGGGAGAAAAGCCTGTGAGACTCTTTTATTTTTCTAATTTTTATTTTTTTTATTGTGAAAATACTGTACAGAGAGGTCACAATTAGATGGGCAAGATAGTGAGCATATTTCTTATCAAGCATTGTAGCCTCCTGCTTTGTTTACCATTCCCATCCCTTCCCATCCTCCCCCCCAACCAAAACCTCTCTCCCACAAGTTGTAAAGTTCGTTTTCGACATGACAACTTGTACTTCTCATTGTTGCAACAGGTCCACCTGTATCCTTATGTAAACAACTTGTTTTTCCCCTTCTCCTCCACAAATTATACCGACATCAAATACAGTGAAAGCAGGGGTTATACTGTGGGGGAGGGACATACAAAGCAACAAAGAAATAATCTTATAATTGCATTAGAAACAAATGTATGAAAGAAAAAAAACATTTAAAATACATATCTTAGGGTTCATTTTCCTAACATCACCTTATCTGACCTTTTCTGCTTGACTCATACATATATTAGATATTGCAAATAAGGGAAATCATGGGACCTATGTTTCTTTGGGCTTGGTTTACTTCACTTAATATAATTTTTTCCAAGTCTTTCCATTTCCTAACAAATTGGGCAATGTCATAATTCCTAGATATTCCAGTTATCAGATCCACTTTTTGATTGAGTTATCTCTGTATAAACTCAAAAAATTACCAAAATAAACAAAATAAACAGAATCACATCTTTGTTTTAAAAACTGTAGTTTACAAAGAATTTTTAGCCAACAACAAAAACATCTTTTTAGGTATTCTGCAATTTGTGTGAATTATTTTTAACTATATATATATATATATATATATATATATATATATATATTGCGGACATGAAATTCACATGTAATATATTTATCTCCTTTTATTATATACATTTTAGTGCTTTGGAAGTGAATGGTACAATCAGAGGTTTTCCAAGACTAATTTTCACAAACTTGCATTTCTTCAAATAGAAATACTGTAAATTTTATTGAACCATAAGATATGTATTAAATGTTTTCTTCATGCATTTGTTTGTAACGTATTTATAGGATTGTTGCTTTGTTGCTTTGTATGTCCCTCCCCCACAGTATAACCCCTGCTTTCACTGTATTTGATGTCAGTATAATTTGTGGAGGGGAAGGGGAAAAACGAGTCGTTTAAATAAGGATACAGGTGAACCCGTTGCAGCAATAATAAGTACAAGTTGTCAAGTCGAAAACGGACTTTACAACTTTGGTGGGGGGGAAGGATTGGGTGGGGTGTGGGGGGAGGCTGGGAAGGGATGTGAAGGGTAAAAAAAGTTAGAGGCTACAATGCTTGATAGGAAATGTACTCATTATCTTGCCCATGTAATTGCAACCCCTCTGTACAGTATATTCACAATAATAAAAATAAAATAAAATAAAATAAAAAAAGAAATGCTGTAAATTTTAGAATAGACATTAAAATAGATACAAAATTAAGTTACAGGAATTTGTCCTCCATATATCCTTTATAGTGTGTCTTTTCAAAATTTGTTTTGGGATTATTTCCAGATTCTCACACATACTATTCAATTGCACTGTCAATGAACTACATTCCCTGTCCAAATAAGTTTTTTACTTTTCTTTATTAATACATAGAAGTGTAATGGCTGGATCATATACAATTCTCTTTGACCTTTAGAAGACTTGAAAACTTGCTTGCAAAATTGATTGCAGTATTATACAAATCATTTTGCTATCTAGAGTATATCAATTTCTCCGCAAATGCATTACTATATTTTCTGTCATCTTTTTATATTATGGTCATAGAAATGAGTTTTATTTTTATTTTTTCTTAGATACTAAAGAGGAGTTTAATTCATTTGCTCTTCTTATTGACCATTAATTTACATATGTTCTTTAAAGAAATAACCTGTTCAGGAAAAAATTTATATGTAATTAGAAGATATAAAAGTAGTTAAGACTCAGGATTAATGTCGAATTAACATTGTAGCATTAACAAATATGTGTCCTCTATCTGTTGGATATGTCTTCACTTTTTTCATAGAATTATGAAAGGTCATCAGTTGATATTAACCCATTTATTCTTGCTTTTCTTTAGCCACTAATGTTTTCCATTTCAAATGTTTAGAAAACTTTACTGATCCAATGTCATGAATTTTTACATTTACATATTATTAGTTTTTATATCTCACATTTAGTTTGATAATCATTTTTTATTTTAAATTTTTGTATAAGGTTTAAGGTAGTAGTCCAAGATCATTATTTAAATCTAGAGAAGCAATAGTGCCAATACACGTATTTAAAATTCTATTTTTATTTGATAAAGTTCATGGCATCCTTTTAAAAATCTTTTGACCATAAAACTAAAAATTTATTTTTAATAAATCTGTTACATTCTTCTGGGTGTCTGTTCTTATAGTAGAGCTATTTTGTCCTCACTACTAAACATGGTAATAAGATTCAAATCTAGTATGAAGTCTCAAGCTACACCATTTTACAAGATTGTTCTGAATGATCTGTATCCTTGAACTTACATGTGAGTTTATTGAGCAGGTGGACCAATATCCAATAACACAGTTATCTAGATGTTTGATAGTCACTCATATTTTGCACCTTGTGAAAACACAAGGCCCCAGAGATTATATATAGAAAAATGTCTTTAGAGAATGCTTGAAGCCACTAAAATTAATTTAGGAATGAGTTAAAATTTAGATAACACTACAGCATAATATACCTGAATGATAACGACTTGAGAGCTGTACTACAGAGGAGAGTGAGAGGGGACAGAATGATGGACCATATAGGAGCTGTATGCCATTAGTATTTTGTTTCAAAAGACAGAAAGACTACAGAGAAGAGAAGCAGGAAAATAATCAACTGTCCTGAAACATTTTTCTTTTTAATCCACCTAATAGTGTGAGCTGAGAATCAGAGAAGATTGGAAAAATAAAATAGAAAATAAAGCATTGTATAGACCTCTTACAATGTAAAGAAATTGTAATAGGAATATGATAATTATTTTCCAAAGAAATAAGAGAAAGAATAAGTAAAGTCTAATGGAAAAATGAAGAGAGAAAAGAAGCAAAGTAAAACATTTATCAATAACAAACACAAGGGTTTGAAAGTGGAAAGGCAGTAGAAATATTCTAAATAACAATAAAATTTGCTAACGTGGATAGTATATGGATCACATTTTATCATATATAATTTTGAAAAATTACTAGTAATGAAAATTTAAAAGTCATAATTTAAAACACTACATTACAACTAGACAGTATAGTGCAGTGCAAAAACCTTGGCCTAGCATATGTGAAAATATGGATCTGACCCCCCAACATTACAAAGTACACACAAGGCACACACACACATACACACAACCACACACACGCACACACGCACACACACACACACACACACACCACGTACACACATTTAGAATATTGATATTATTATATTAAACCGAGGAATTTATCACAAATAGTAAAAGAAATTTAATATATGAAATAATAATATTGCTCATACTATATAAAAGTTTAGGAGAAATAAAAGACAATACACTTGGATTCTTATAGATTAAGTAAATTGAAAATTAAGAAATAGAACACATGAGAACCTTTGCAAACATGTTTTAAATAATAAACATTTTGAAACATGTATCGTTTTATTTTGACAAAAGATTGAGGTTACTGGTGTTTTAACTCAAGATTTAGAATATGATATCCAGGTGCATGCTCCATATCTTGCTATTGATGGCTATATCTCTAATCATTTCACAATGGATATTTTTAGAATAAGGTCTCATATTTTCCCAGGCTCTCCTGAATTACAAACCTATTTGCAATTCCTCCTATAGCTAGAAAATGAAGCCACAAATCACCATGCCCAGCTCAAACTTTTTTAAATTCAAGTACAAGAAAGTAAATTTTCAAAAAGTGACCAGGTAATGAAGCCTTTCTTAATAAAGTATGTGTTTCTTGAAAATACAGTTAGTATTTGTTACCTGGAAAAATATGTTTAGAACTATAAGAAAATAAATTTATTTAAATTCACCAACCATATAAAATTAAGAAAATAATTTCATATATTCACATGTTAAATATTTTAAAAGCAAAATATATGTGTCTGATTAATTTACATGTGTGAAAATCATGCAATTAAATTAACTAATCCTACAGCTCTGAAAAAAGAATTACCCTAATGAAACAAAAGAAAATAAATAATTAAGTTCAAAATTTGAAATTTAGAAAATAAAATGAAGTGTACTCTTTAGGTGACAAGTAAATGTAAACCTTCTGTATATCAATTTTATAATAAAAATGCATGAACAAAGAAAGAAAAAGTGCCCATTGATCAATAGCAATTGCAAAAGCATCAGTAGTTGTATGAGTGTACAAAAAAATCGATGGAGGGGATAACAATGTTCCTTCCATAAGGAATGTACTCATTATCTTACTTATGAAAATGTAACCCCTAAGTAAATTACCTTTACAATAAAATTAAATTGAAATTAAAAATAAACCAAAGAATATACCAATTAAGAATTCTTAGATGGAATGCTCTGCCTCCATCAGAAAAAATGACATTGCCCCATTTTTTAGGAAATGGAAACACTTGAAAAAATTATATTGAGTTAAGTAAGCCAGGCCAAAAGAAACATAGGTTCCATGGTTTCCCTTATTTGCAATAGCTAGTATTTGTCTGAGTCAAGTAGAAAAGGTCAGATAAGTTGATGTTAGGTGAAATGAACCCCAAGATAAGTATTCAAAATTTTTTTCTTTCATGCGATTATTTCCAACATATTTATAACATTATTTCTTTGTTGTTTTATATGTCCCTCCCCCACGGTATAACCCCTGCTTTCACTGTATTTGCTGTTGGTATAATTTTTGGAGGGGATGGGAAAAAACAAATAATTTAAATAGGGATACAGGTGGGCACATTGCAACAATGAGATGTACAAGAGGTTATGTCGAAAAACAACCTTTACAACTTTGGCTGTGGAGGGGCAGAGGATTGGGTGGGGGGGAAGAGGAGGGGATGGGAACGGATGGGAAGTGGAAACAAAGGAGGAGGCAACAGTGCTTGATAAGAAATGTACTCATTGTCTTGCCCATGTAATTGTAACCCCTTTGTACAATATTTTAACAATAAAAAAAAAATTCTTAGAAGCCATTGGTTAAAAACTTAGTAAAGAACTGCCCCAAGTACACAAGGAATATATTTTGATGATACAATTTATATACTTATACTTCAACAGAGAAGCAAAAAGTTTAAAAACTGTTACACAGTAAAGTAATAAATCAGAATGTATTACTATAATAATCATTAGACGAATTTTTAGTGGTAGTCAAATATGTAAGAAATGAGGCAATTTGCCATTCATTTGCACTTAAGAAGTGAGGAAGAATTTTCTAGGTCCTTTTAAATATATCATAAGTTTAACGAAGAAACTATTCTGTCACATCATATGATAATCAGATAAAGATTATATTAGAGCAAAGAACAGATTCTACTATGTTTTTGGATGTTAAGGTATATACTTATTTTGGTGGGGATTTCAACTTCGTGTATTGTTCTTGATAGGCTGGCATCATATCAGTTGTTAATTTTAGGGTAGGGGTTCCCTTTAGACAAGAACATGCACCTGATCTGTCCTTTTAGCCTTCCCATCATCAAAGGCATCAGAGTTGCACTATCTACCATGGCTGGCCTTGATCCTGCAGTCCTTCCAATTTTAGTCTCTAGATAGTGCAAGATGGTGGAAATGATCCAATGCACCCAGCTATAGATTAAGGAAGTCCACTAAAATGTGGCCTGGGTTCTGTTCTCAAGCCTCCTAAGTAGTTAAGAGTACAGTTGGGAGCCCTGGTGCCAAGCAGTAAATATTTTTAAACAATTAGACATACATGACTTAGACTTGTGATTACCTCAGGAAAAGTATAAAACAGCAGTGAAGCATAGAGTACAGGCAGCATTTTAACAAGCTACTCAGAGACTGAATCAGCTTAGCTAGCTACTCGGGAGGCTGAGATCTGAAGACCACTGTTCAAAGCCAGTCCAATCATGACAATACATGTGATTATCTCCAAAAAACCATAAGTGGAGTAGTGGCTTAAGTGGTAGACCACTCTCCTTGACCACAGAAGCTTTGGGATAGTGTCTAGACACCATCAAGCCTCAGCAATGAATAATGCATGTATGAATAATGCACATGCGTGTGTGTACACGCACATGTGTGCATGCACACACACACAGAAATGATTATTTCAATGCAGAGTTCTTTATTTTTTTACCTTGCTGTACTTTATTTCCCTGTATTAGTCCACCAATTAACAAAGTCAGCTAAGCACCTATTTACATACAACTCATCATGTTTCTCTAAAGTCTACTCTCTTTTTGGAAGCCTGCTTTTATTTGACATAAAAGTAAATTATTCAGGAAGTCAAGTAATCTCCCTCAACTCTGTAGTGTTAGCTGATTTTTTAGGCTCTCCCTAGCAATATGATTCTGTGAAATCCTGCATCAAGCAGCGTATTTCATTCATGAGAAGGGAAGCCTCTGTCAAACAATTAGTAACAGGTTTTTCTCCTCCTGGCAAGCATCTGAGTTTTATTATATTTGTATAATTCATGATGAGTCTGTGAATGCCAAAGACTGCTGTGAAAATAAAAAGACCCTTCTCAGTGATTAGCATTTGTATACCATTCCTAGATATGAAGATGTTTAAATATTACTGAAATTGCTTTGGAATAAATAAAGTTCACCTTGACTATCTTGAGAAAGAAGAATTGGTTTCTCAGCACTTTAGGTAAGAACTTGAGTGAAAGAAACCAAAGGAAAAATGAGGAACCACTGAATACATATATTCAAATGAAACAAACGAACCCAAAGAAAACACAAATTAATTCAGTACTCAAGAACCTGCAGGAAATGCAAAGATTTATTTTAAAAAATCAGCTATGATAAGCTTATGAAAAACCTGACTATATGGGAGTCTACTGTTGTGAGGATAGTGGTTAAAGCCCAGACTGCACATAAAGATCTGTACACAATGCCAGACACCTGTTATTCTAAATTTCAGGAAGAATAACATCAAGTGGACTGAGCCCATGATCATACACAAGTAGGAAGCCAGATTCTATCTGAAAATTAATCTGGATAATTTAGGGCTGGGGGCATGACAAACTGGTAAGAACACCCATTTAGGAGACACAAGACACTAAATTCAAACTTTAATATTGTGGATGTTAAAGAAAAAAGCTATGACTTCAAAGAATTGGAATAATTGTAAGATTTGAGTATTTGTGTGGAGAAAAATCCATTAGAGAGATAGAGTGAACCCATGTTGCAATGCTTTCTACTTAAGTGATAATGTTATGTGGTACTCCAGACATAACAGAGTTACCTTGCAAAAGTAACTGAGCATGGATGTGCATTTGGGTGATGAAAATACTCTATTTACACAGGTATTATTTAAATAGATTTTTTCGGTAGATTGTAGTTTTTGAAATAAGAGCCTGGGTGATATCCCTGAGCATTTTCTCCACATGTGACCACTTAATTTATTTTAAATTAATTAATTAATTAATTAGTTTGATGCTAATACTAGAGCTTGAAGTCAGGGCCTGGCTCTGTCCCAGAATTTGTTATTTTTTTGTTTTAGTTTTCTCAAGGCTAGCATTTCACTGCTTGTACCATAGCTCCATTTCTAGCTTTTGCTGGTTACTTTCAAATCAAAATCTAATGGACTTTTTTTTCTTGGTCTGGTTTCAAACCACAATTCTCAGATTTCTTCTTTCTGATTAGCTAGGATTAAAGCCATGATCCACCAGTGTGGCTTCTACTTTTTCCTCTATACTTATTTAATGCACATATTTAGATAATTATGTAAATCTGAGAGTATAGAAGAAAGATGTACATTCATGATATTGTCCTGTCACAAATTCAAGTTAGTAATGCAAATTTCTTCCTAAGACCATACAAAAAAATTCCATAATATAGTATAAGAGAACTCACTATTGAACAGATGAGCTTTAAGAGCTTTCTAATAGATCCATTATTTATTGTTACTCAACATTAGGAAATATGTATAATGCAGTAAGTAAAATGGAAGTCCTTTGGAAGACTACTTAAATTCCTTGTTTTTTTAAAGACACTTGTTTTCATCTAAAAAAAAATAGGCCTGTCTATTGTCTTAGTGTGATTTTGATTATTGAATATGCTTAATGAAAAGTCAAAATGTATTAGTAGTCCTTTGTTATCAATTCTGACTTTTTCTTTTTGGAGAATATAATGATCAAAGCAATAGTTCAGAATCAGCAAGCAAGAGGTCAGAATCATGCTTCCAGTGCAAGTGGGTCACCAGTAAGTAATCCTCAATACCAGTTTCCACAAAGTTTTCTCACAGATACAATCAGCCTGCCTTTTCTAGCTGCTTTCCTAGCCTGTACCTATTCCTTCATTGTACAGGAAAAGTGTGATTCAACTGATTTCAGTCAGATCTGTTACTAGTGCTATCAAGGATTTAGATTCTAATGTAGGCTATTAAAAAGGTATTTACTAATTTCAAGTAAATACATAAATTCTATTTCCATCTTTTTTTTAAAAAAAATTCTGCTTGTTCTATAAATTGATCAGAGGCATGGATTTTGTGGATAGCTCATCTATGTCTTTCATGGCTCTCATAGATAATATGATTGCTCCATAATTATCCTAATTTATATTGTTTTATATTTTGGGTTGCATCATTTCACTTTCTGCACTGCCATTTCCCAAATCATTTATATAGGAGGCATTATTTCACATTTTCTCATTCCTAGAATAAGTTGCACATGAAGACACCACTGGTCCTCATTTTCAGTCTGTACTTTGAATATGGAGGAACATCTTTCCTCTGCTCTCCATTTATTCCCTAATCTCCAGTTAGAATAATTTCGAATAGTAAAAATGGAAAAAGAAAATAAACCATGGTGAAAAAACATATGCAGAGAATTCACAAGATATTTCTGACCAGGTCAACCAACATGAACTATTAGGGAAATACATGGACACCTCATTTCCACTGGTACTCAATGTATCTGGTTAGGCAATTCTGATGAAGATGAGGAACAAGATGAAAATATGAGGAATGGTAAAAATTGCAAGAAAAAAAATGGAGAAGGATCCAAGCAAATTTCTTCTTTGGGCTGCTGAAAATAACCAGCTTACTACAGTGCAGAGAATACTTTCCAAAAAGGCTACTCATGTGAATACTAGGGATGACGATGAGTATACCCCTCTTCATCGGGAAGCCTACAGTGGACACTTAGACATTGTCCGTGAGTTGGTGGCTCAAGGGGCACATGCAATAACTGTAGATGGCTGGACACCCCTGCACAGTGCATGTACGTATAATAATACCAGAGTGGCTTCTTTCTTCTTTATGATGCAGATACCAATGCCCAAACTAAAGGCTTCTTGACCCCCTTGCATCTTGCTGCTGGTAATTGAGATAGCAAAAATACACTGGAACTGTTGAACCAATATGTCAAACCAGGTCTGAAGAACCACTTGGAAGATACTGCATTTGATATTACCAAAAGGATAAGTATGTATCTACCTCTTTGAAGTTGTGGAAGGCTGTACAAATTGTTCTCCTAAATCCTAATGATTCGGTTAATTTTCTTAAATTTCAAAAATGTCATTAATTCCTTTTTGTCAATACAACATATTTTCACAATCCAAATAACAACAATATCTTATAGTAACAATTCACGGATTCTGTGGATTTCTTCAAAGTGAATTGTCTGCTTTTGATGTCAAAATGTATTCAAGAGTTTTTGTATACATCTATAATGATTTATGCAGAGTTTGTGATTTTGTTGATCAGAAATAATTTTAACTTATCTGTTGAAATGAGTAGTATAGAAACTAAAGATATTTCCATTGTTTGTCTGAAAAAGTATATTTTAAAATATTCTATATTCTATGTTTGTATAGTGTCCATAATCTCTTTTATTCTCTCCTAGATATAATACATTGAATTCTACATTGTTTTATAACATATAGGTTCATTAATGTGTCCTTTCAGATTGCATTCCATACAGAAACAGTTTAAGATTCCTTTTTTTTTCCCTAGGTCCTTTTAGTATTATATTTCTTTGGGATAAAACGACAATGTTGTCTAATTTCAAAAGTTGTGTAAAGGTTATGCTATGTAAAGGCCTTTCTAAGGTGAAAATTTAATACACTGAAGTCAAAGTAACTTTTAATTATATGAATTAGGTGTATTGTTTCACTTGTAATTTTGTAATCAACTTTTTAATAGCTGTTTTTCATTTCTTGCATCTGAAGAATGAAAAATTTTGAATACTTCACAAATTTTCATATCATCCTTGTACAAGTGCCATGTTAATCTCTGTATTGTTGTAATTTTGGTATACAAGCTGCTGAAGAATGTAGTATCCTGCAAATTTTAGTAGTTAATGATGAAATATTTATAAAGGCTTATATGCTTAGGTGCATATTTGTAACAAGGAAACTTTATTGTTCCTAAAAATGCTATTAATCTTATTTCCCTAAAATTCTGTGAATAGCTGAAAAAAAATGTTGTTCAGTTGATTGCTCACATTTGCAATTTTTTTGTCAATGACTAATTTAAGTCCTTTTCATTTAGAATTTGATCATACTTTCAAGTATTAATAGTTAAGTCCAAATGAGACGGCTTTTTCAAGTACTTATTTATCCAACTGTGTTAGCTCTGTGGAGCCAATGGATTCAAAGTAAGCCTTGTTTAAGAGCTACTTCTAAACATATGCAGCTGAGATTTTCCCAAATGAGGTCTTACTGGCACAAATGTCTACCTGACCCTTTACCTTTCTTCCATGTAGGAACAGACCAACCAGAATATCTTACTCTGACAGCATACATTGTATTAGTGGAACAAAACTAATCTTAGTTACAAGGGATCATAGAGAGATGAACAGTTCAGCCAGAACTGTTCATACTAAAAGGCATTTTATCAAAATATGATTCTTTATGATACCTACCATTTCAAAAGTAGCTAAAGCCAAGAAAGTGAAAAAATGTTCATATTCATGATTACCTAATGTCTTGGCCTGTCTACCCTCCAAACAGGCAGGAACTTACACTACTGCCATTTTATCACCAAATATTTTCATAGTTGCAAGAGAAGTCCATATATTTCTCTTCATTATTAGGCCTTAAATTGGTAATGTTTTTTATTATTTTTATTTCTATTATTATTTTTATTGTGAACAAAATGTACAGAGGGGTTACATTACATGGGCAAGATAATGAGTACATTTCTTATCAAGCATTGCAACCTCCTTCTTTGTTTACCCTTCACATCCCTTCCCAGCCTCCCCCCGACCCCCAACCAATCCTCCCCCTCACCAAAGTTGTAAAGTTCGTTTTGGACATGACAACTTGTACTTCTCATTGTTGCACGGGTCCACCAGTATCCTTAAACGACTTGTTTTTCCCCTTCTACTTCACAAATTATACCGACATCAAATATAGTGAAAGCAGGGGTTATAATGTGGGGGAGGGACATACAAAGCAACAAAAAGATAATCGTATAAGTGCATTAGAAACAAATGCATGAAAGAGAAAAACCATTTAAATACATATCTTAGGATTCATTTTCCTAACATCACATTATCTGACCTTTTCTGCTTGACTCATACATATACTAGATATTGCAAATAAGAGAAACCATGGGACCTAGGTTTCTTTGGGCCTGGCTTACTTCACTTAATATAATTTTTTCCAAGTCTTTCCATTTCCTAACAAATGGGGCAATGCCATTATTTCTGATGGAGGCATAGAATTCCATTGTGTATATATACCACATATTCTTGATCCATTCATCTACTGAGGGGCATCTGGATTGGTTCCAGATCTTAGCTATGGTAAATAATTCTGCAATGAACATAGGTGTGCTGATAGCTATAGTGTGGTCTTGTTTGTAAACATTTGGGTAAATGCCCAAAAGTGAGATTGCTGGGTCATAGGGGAGCTGTGTGTGAAGTTTTTTGAGAACCTCCGTACTGCTTTCCAAAGTGGTTGAACAAGTTTACACTCCCACCAACAATGCAGTAAGATTCCCTTCTGTCCACATCCCCTCCAGCATCTGTTGTTATTAGAGTTCTTCATTTTTGCCATTCTAACTGGGGTGAGGTAGTATCTCAATGTTGTCTTGATTTGCATTATCACCCTACACCAGAATCAACTCCAAATGGATCAAAGACTTCGGAGTCAAAGCAGACACTCTGAAAACATTACAGGATAGAATAGGAGAAACCCTAGGTCTCCTTGTCTCAGGTCGAAATTTTCTGAATAGAGACCCGGAAACACAACAAATCAAAGAAAGGTTTGACAAATGGGATTGCATGAAGTTGCAGAGCTTCCGCATGGCAAAGGACATAGCTAGCAAGATCAATAGAAAGCCCACGGATTGTGAGAAGATCTTCACTAGCCATACAACGGCCAAGGGTCTCATATCTAAAATATACTTGGAACTCAAAAAATTAAATCCCCAACAACAAATACTCAAAGAAACAACTGCCGAATAAATAAGTGGGCTAAAGACTTAAAGAGAAACTTCTCTGAAGAACAAAGAAGAATGGCCAATAGACACATGAAGAAAAGCTCAACCTCCCTAAATTGCTAATGTTTTAACCACAGTGTTTCCTCTTGCGTCCAGGCTGTAAATCTACAAATGGTAAAGCTTTAGGTTTAACTCTACTAAACACTGAGGTAGAGATAATGGAATAATACTTTAAAACAGAGTTGCCTTTGATACCCTAACCACAACAGAACAATGCAAAACATGAGCCTTTTCATTATATTATATATAGTTATATATTTTACATTTTTATGTGATGATTTTATATTTCACACTATGAAAGTTACTAGAATTAATTGATAATTTGACAAATAAATTGATATTTATTCCAATCAATACAATTAGAATATAAATAATTAGGTTTAGAATATATATCAGAATATAAAATGTATCAATGCAATATTTTAGGTACAAATTTGTGATACCTTCTAAGTGTACATGGCCTTCTGAAATCACATAGCAAAAAATGAGTGTTGTTTTCCTGTAATCTACATGGGATTTTATTCTGCTGCTCTGTATATTGTTTTAACTCGCTGGTCCCAAACTGTTTTTCTCCATATTTCTGAAGCATTCCAGTAATTATTCCCAAATTTTGCTGATATGATGTCTAAAAAATACTTCTCTTCTGTAGGACCCATGGTCCTAGGATCTCAGGTCCCAGTTACCTGTATCATCAGATAAGAGGGGAAAGACTTCTCACCTAGGCCCATGCAACATGCCAACAGAAAGTAATTGAAGAGCTATCTGGTGGTTAATTGGACATAATCAACTCCCAGGCTTTCCTGCATGGTCTGGCTTATATGTCCTGCTCAGCTTTCTCTCTCAAAGCTGGAGCTCTACCCTCTGGGCCACTGCTCCACTTCTGGTTCACTGGTGGTTTATTGTGGATAAGAGTCTCACCGAGTTTCCTGCTCAGCTGGCTTTGAATGGCGATCTCCTGAAGAGGCTTCAAGTGGCTTTTCTCAGGGATTCGCAGAGGAGCCGCTTCACACAAATCCTTAGTCTAAATCTCGAGAGGTACTACAGAAAAACAGAAACAGGAAGATGCTTCTAGTGTGTTCTAGATACTTAAAGTTGGAGACACAAAACACTCATAATGTTTAGATCATTTTATAGGCAAAAGGAGCAATGCAGACAGTATGAGGATCACTCCAGATTTCGGTCCTCTCATCCTGAGACAGTAAATTCTAGCTCAATTCTAAGTGACAGAATTGGCATATCCTGTGGATATTTGCTCCAAAATACTATGACACACATTTCTCACGTTTGGCCTCAAACCTGTGACCAGAGAAGAAGATGAGGAGAGAAAGCAACTATAATAAACATTGGGTAGTTTACTTATAAATTCAAACCATTGGAATGACCCTGCTAAGAAGTCAGATTGTCCAGATTAAAAAATGAATAAGAAAGGAAAGAAGATGTCAGTAGCTGCTGATTGTAATCCCACCTCCTTAGGATGCTGAGATGGAGAGAATCTTAGCTTGAATCCAGCCAGTGTAGGAAAGTCTATGACACTGTTACTTCTAAGAGATCACAAAAAAAAACAGAATTGAGGCTATGACTCAAGCTTCATGTACTACCCTTGAGCAAAAGGAGCTCAGGGACAATGCCTAGGCTCATAGTTCAACCTCAGGACCTGCCCCCTCAAAAAGAGCCTGTACTTCCATGTCATTGTCTATGTATGGATGTATTCCTATAGGTGAAGCTATAGAATAGCTATGATGAATGGCACCAAGTTAGGAAATTTGTATTCAATACAATAATTTCATAACACAGAGACTTCTTTCAAGACAGTGCATGTTCCAGGGAACTCATCACTGTTCCCAGTGTAACCTGAGGGTTTCTCTGCATCCCAGGCCTGCTGGAAGAAGTCTCTCACATTGTGTGGACAGGCAGACAAAAGACCTCACTCCTGTACAGCTTGGTAACAAACAATTCCACCTGAGCCAGTTAGTGAGGATGAATGTGGGCGTGCTCTGAAGGTCAGGAGAAAAGGGTTTCTTTGTACCCCAAGCTATCTCTCTCCCCAGTGCTCTGTTTTAACAACAAGTTTTCATTTGTGCCACTTTCCATGGCAGATAAAGTTATGTGCACTTATCCTGCTTTTGTGAGACTATGTTTTTGTGTTCAGATAAAGTGCTCAATATAATTCAGGAGTACTTCTGGCAGACAACTAGGGCACTGAATCTAATGAAATGTTTCATTGGAGCAATGATGGGCCTATGATGCCTCTCCTAGGTTTGGGAAATCCAAGTACATGTTGGATATCACAAAGCTTCCTGTCATCTAGGGCTGGTGAAGCTCATCAGGTTTTGAAACCTTTGACCTCTCCTTGTTGGGCCCTGGGTGGCTAGGTTTTGATCACAAGGCCTTTGTGCTGAGCAGGAGCACAGTGCAGAAGCCCAGTGCTTTACCATTTTGTGTAACAGCATCACTTCTGGTCTGTGAGTGTGTGTGGGGGGGTGGGGGGGTGGGGGGTGTGGGTGTGTGTGCACGCACACACATACATGAGTCCTGGAGCTTGAACTCAGGACCTGAGCACTGTACCTAGTTTCTCTTGTAGAAGGATAGCCTTCTCCCATTGGAGCCACAGAGCCACTTCAGGGTTTTTCCTAATGATATGGTCCTGAGAAATCAAGCCTATGGTTTCATAGATGCAAAACACTCTATCCCTAATGCACTTTCCCAGGCCTCTACCTCAGGTTGTTAGTGTTTTCTGTCTTTTGTTGTTGTTGTTGTCAGTTGTAGGAGTTGATGTCTGGGCCTGGGTGCTTTCCTTGAGGTCTTCAGCTCAAGTCTTGTGCTCTACTACTTCAGGTTTTCTGGTGGTTCATTGGAGCTAAGTGTCTCAAAGACTTTCCTGCCCAGGCTTGATTTGAACCTTGATCCTCAGATCTCATTCGCCTGAGTAGCTAGGATTACCAGCATGAGGAAAGCACCCTGCTTCCACTTCAAGTTCTTAGTGGTGAATTGGAGATAATAGTCTCATGGGACCTTTTGTTTCTGGGATATTTTGGAACCCAGATCTTCAGATTTCAGGTTCCTGAGAAGGCGGGATGACAGACCAGCTACTGACCCCTTGGGCTTGGCTTCTGCTGCAAGGGGGTCCATGGTTCCAAGTGGTGAAGTGCTAGCCATGAGCCCTAGAGGTAAGGGTCAGCACCTAGAACCCGAGTTCAAGGTTCATGACAGAAAAAAAGAAAACATTTGTCCGCAGAAGACAACTCACTAGTCTTCAGTAATACATAATTTTGTACTTGCCATGGGAGCATATCTGAGCCTCAATATTCTTGTCTGCATAATCATCTCAGTTGTGGGTCCCTTACAAGGGCACGATGTAAGAATGCACCCTGTGAAGGACACAGTACATGTCACTCTTTGCAGGACTCAGCACACAGCATCTTGTGAAAGACTTAGCACCCAATGCAGGACTCAGCACACTGCACCCTGTGAAGACTCAGCACATAGCTCTGTTCCACAAGCTGTCATTAAAATTAGGGTGCTCTCATCAATATCACCGTTCTTTAAGGAAAATTTCACAAACCATACAAGTTCACATCTAATGGTTTAATGGGGTGGTTTTTTACTTGGGGGAGGTAGACATGGGGCTTGAACTGAAAGCATGGGGATACTGTTCTAATGATATTTGCTCAAGGCTAGAGCTCTATGACTTGGAGCCATATTTTGAAGAGTCTCATAGACATCCTGCCAGGACTGGGGTTTAAACACCCCGAGCAGCTAAGATGACGGGCATAAGCCAGGATGACATGTGTAACCCATGGAGCTGGGTTACAGTGGTTTACATGTGCCTAAGTCAGGTTAGGTGGCAGCTGTAAGCACCACACACCTAGCTTGCTCTGTAATGAGGTATTTGAAGTTATGTCCTTCTATAATTGCAGTTAGAACATCCTACCCTTTTTTGGTGGCAGTCCTGGGGCTTGAGTAAGAGCTTATAAACTCTCCCTAAGCATTTGTGCTCAAGGCTAGCACTCAATTGGTTGAAAGATAGCAGAACTTCCTGTTTTTCTATTTATGTGGCACTGAGGAATTGAACACAGGGCTTCATGATTACTAGGTGAGCACTGAACCACCGAGCCCCAGGAGTGAACAAGGTATAAATAGATAGAGATTTCTGTATATAAATATTGTAGACACAAAAAGAGAGATGTCTGCATATTATTAAATTATAGATAATATAAGTACCAATTCTTAGGTATTAAATTATATCTCCATTTAATGATGTGTCCCAGTTAACAATTAATAAAACATCAATTAATAATTACTCAATATCAATATTGTTTATCATATATGTACATATATCCATACATATAATTAATATTTCATAGAATGAGACAGATATCTATATATTATTGAATTATGCATCATGTGTTACTACCAATTATTAGGTATTTAATTATGTCTCCATGTAATTTTTATTCTGTTAATGCTTAATAAAATATTAATTAAACTTAATGTACTTCCTATACTTATTGTGTCTAATTTTATCCTAGAATGTTTCACTACTAATTCAATTTTTATCATTTATTGTAGTGACAATTCTTCCACCTATGACATTTTTATCTTTATTACAGCCTATTACATAGCATATAGATTTGCACACAAATTAAACATCCTACCTAACACTGAGCACTTTCACAGAAAAGGAAATCATGTGTCACACTCGGCTTCTCACTCCAAGATTACATTTTTGGCAGTGCTGGAATCTAAACTCATGGCCTAAAAGGCTCATTTCATGAATGGGTTACTGCCAGCACAGCAGCCTCTAGCCAAATCAGCTGCCAGGCAGTCCCCAGTCCCTGACATCCTGCCCCGTATGTTGACTCCAAATTGTGCTTAGTGTAGTTATTCATTTTATTTTTTTTGTTTTATTCATTTGCAATTTATTTTATTGACTGCTATTATGCATGGAATATTTACAGCATTTATTACATAGGATATAGGTATGCCTATGTATGAAACTTCATACCTGACACCCAGGACTTTTACAGAAAAGGAAAACGTGTCACCATGGACTTCTTACTGCACAATTCAATTTTTGTGAGTGCTAGCATCTGAACTCACAGCCACAAAGCCCAATTCATGAATGGGTGAGTGTCAGCACACCAGCCTGTGGCATATGGAGCTGACAAGCAGTTCCCAGCGCCTGAGATTAAGCCCCAAGGGTTGACAAAATAAGAACAGACTGACATGCAGAAGGTAGTACACAAATAGATATAGATATTTATAGAGTGCCAAAGATGTCGATACATTATTTAGTTATATAGGCTACATTCCTACCAATTTTTGGGTATTTATTATGCCTCCATGTAATTAATATTATTGTTTTCATACTTAATTATTAATTAAATTAACCACTGTCCCTAAACTATTGCATCCATATAATTAATAGTATTCTCTTAATGTGTCAAAAAATATTCATTAAAATCCATCAGCCTCCTAAAATCAGTCTCTAAATTTATAGTAGTATCATTCAGGAACAACAAATTCAACCTTGACATTAATTTCCATCGGTATTCCTGTGAATAGGAACGAGACTCTTAGGATCTCCCTCCATTGGTAGGGGTCAGGACTGGGCTTCGAACACAGAGCCTATTTTGCCGTGTTGGCCTATGGCTTCCCTGGAAGACCATCAGACTTCAGCAATGCCAGGTTACAAACACTTTTCAGCTGTGTCATTCAGACCCAGGATGATCACCTTGCCGGGTGGTTTTTTTTTTTTTCTTTCTTGTCAGCCTTTGGGGACGCAGGTTCGGCTATGTGTCCAGTGGCTGCAACCCAGTGTAGAGTGATCAAAGCTGAGGCAGAATTGCCATGCCCTGAGTTCAAGCCCTGTCCTTGACAAAATAAAAATATACACACACATACAGACAGACAGATACAGACATACATTAAAAATATTTTAAAAATTATGAAGCTTCTTGGCTTGGAATTCAGGCCATTTTTCTGCCAGGCCTGGGATTTGAACTCAGGGTTTTGGTCAATCTGCAGCAATGTGGGGGAAGGGGAAGCTCACCGAGCTGGAAGACAAGAAATTCAGGCCTGATCCCAGGGGCTGAATTCAAGCCCTAGCACTCCAAAAAATAATATTCGTATACATTTTAAATACATGATTTATATTTACATACACATGTTTACTGCATATGGCAGTTAGTGTAGTTATTCATTTTATTTTGTGTTTTATTTATTTATTATATATTTTAGAGAGTATGATTACATGTATAACATTTTTTACATCCTATTGCATAGGACACAGATTTGCTTATGTATTATACATCATTCCTTAGACCCAGCACTTTCACTGATAAGGAAAACAAGTGGGACAATTGGCTTCTTCCACCAGGATTAAGTTTTGGGCAGTTCTGTGATTTGAACTTCGGGCCTAGAAGGCCCACTTCACGAATGGGTCAATGTTAGCACACCAGTCTGATTCAAATGAAGATGTAGGGCAAATTTGAAGACCTGAGTTCAAGCCCTAGGAGTGGTCAATATATAAACAGATAGATGTGTAGATTCAAGTGTGTGTGTGTGTGTGTGTGTGTGTGTGTGTGTGTGTGTGTGTGTGTATTTACATATGTATATGTATCTATAAATAAATTTATACAGAGACAGATAAACATTTATGTAGATTCTAATGTATAATTCTATATAAAGAGTGATGTCCATATCTTATTTTTATATATTTTATTACTACCAATTATTTAGTCTAAAATTATGCCTCCATTAATTAATCACAGTAGGAAACAATAAAGTATTAATTAAATTAATCAATGACCTATATTTATTTCCTACAATCTTATACTAGAATGACTAGCTAATTAGTAATTTAATTAGTACATGACAAACATTCTATTATTGTTCCTATAGATAGGAACGAGTTCTCTAGGATCTTCAGCTCTGTAGATGGCAGTCCCAGGATCGAACTCAGGGCCTAGGTTTCTGGGTTGGGCTCAGGCTTCACTGACAGCCCACCAGCCTTCGGCCATGCAAGGTCTCGTACAATTTTCAAGCCGAGTCATTAAGACCCAGGATGGTCACAGTGCTAAGGAAACAAAGGTAAAACTGTTGTGTAAAACTTCCTGGTTTTTCCTCTTCCATCTTGGTTGGTTTGTTATTTTTGCCAAAGCTGGGAGTTGAACTCTGGTCCTAGGATCCCTGGATCACCTGTGGGTGTAAAAGCTGCACCCCAGCCTAGAGTAATCAAGGCTGAGGCAGAGTTGTGATGACCTGAATTCAAGCCCCATGCCTGCGCCACCAATAAAGTTAAGGTCCTGGCTAGGAATTTGGGCCATTTTATCTGCCAGACCTGGGATTTGAACTCAGGGAATGGTTAACTCTATTTTGCTCTGGGTGAAGTGGAAGCTAACCTCCTGGAAGAAAAAAATTCAGGAGCATTTCCCAGGGTGTGAATTCCAGCCCCAGAAAAGGCAAAAATAATATTTATATACATGTATAATGTGTATCATATATATGTATTTGCATAGATATTACATATTGTACCTAGGACACAATATTTCCACACAAAGGAAAACAGGACAATATTGGCTTCTTACTCACCTATTGATTTCGGCACTGCTGGGATTTGAACTCAGGGCATAGAATGCCCAATTAATCAAGGTGTCATTGTAAGCACAGCAGTCTCAAACAAATTCACTGCCAGGCAGTTCCCAGGACCTGAGTTCTAGCCCCAGGAGTGGCCCATATACAAATAGGTAGATTTGTAAATTGCTGCAAATAAATATATATATGTATATATTTAGAGAGAGATGTATATGTATATATATATATACATATATATATATATGTATTCCACTGTATATTTAAACATATAAATATATTGATAGAATGTGAGATGTCTGTATATTATTAAATTACATGTAATATATTACTAATAATTATTAGGTATTAAATTATTGTTAAATTACTAGATATTAGGTATTAAATTATGCCTCAATTTAATGATGTATCATGGATTAAGGCACAATAAAGTGCTACCTTGTGTAAAAGGATCTCAGGCACAATGTCCAGGCTCATAGTTCAAGTCTCAGGACCTGCACCAAAAATAAAAAAGAGCCAGTAACTCCATGTGTCTATGTATGTATGCATGTATTTCTATCGGTGAACATACAGTCGTTATGAAGAAAGGAAACAACTAAGATATTTGCTTTGAATAGAATGATGTCATAGAATAGAGAGTGCTTTCATGACAGTGCATGATCTGGGTCAAAAAAAATTAAGACCCAGGCATGGAATTTGCACCATTTTTCTGGCAGGCCTGGGATTTCAATTCAGGGTATGATTAACTCTCTGGCACTGTGGGGAAGGGGAAACTCACCGTGGTGGAAGACAAGAATTTCAGACCAGTTTCCAGGGACGGAATTCAAGCCCCAGCATTGTTAAAAATAATATTCATACATGAGATCTATTTACGTACATGGGTTTACTCCATATGACATTTGTTACCCTTATTTATTTTTATTTATTTTATTTAATGTTATTACATATATAACATTTATTTCATTTATTACATCTTATCACATGGATTTATTTGCATATGGATTTGACATCATATTGAGACCCAGGACTTTCACCAAGAAGGGAAATAAATGTATCAAAATTGGCTTCTGACTCCACATATAAACTTTTGGGCATGCTGGGACTTGAACTCACAGCCCACAATGCCCAATTCATGAATGGGTCAGTTGTAAAACAAAAGCCTTTGGCAAACTGAGCTGCCAGTCAGTTCTGATGACCTTCAATGAAGCAATAGCATTGGTGGATACATAGATAGATAGACAGATAGACAGATAGATAGATAGATAGATAGATAGATAGATAGATAGATAGATAGATAGACAGACAGATGTGTAGTTTGCTATATATATGAGAGAAAGAGACAATGTAAGGATATTAAATTATATATATTATGAATTATTAGTTATTGAATTATGCTTCCACTTAATGAAATATCATGGTTGAATACTTATTAAAGCATTAATGTAAAAGTAGTCACTATTCCTTAATTAGGAGAATCATACCATTGTGCTAGAATGGAAGACATAATCCAATAGTTTTTGTGTGGCATTCTATAAGAGAATCATGAAATAACTGCAAATTTAATAGTTACTTTTATAACATTACAGTAAGGATTCCTATAGATAGGAATGATTTCCTCAAGATCTCCCGCCATTTGTAGGTGGCAGTCCCAGTCCTGGCATTTGAACTACAGACCTGGGTAGTTTACTTTGAAATGCAAACCATTAGAATGACACTGTGAAGATTTCAGATTGTCACGATGAAAGAAAAGTATGAGAAGAAAGAAATTCAGGTGTCAGCAGATCCTGCCTGTAATCCTAGCTCTTCAGGAGGCTGAGAGGTAGGGAATGCCGGTTTGAATTCAGCCAGGACAGGAAAGTCCACCACATTCTCATTTCTGAGGGACCACAGGAATACAAAATCTCCATGAGTGGGGCTATGGCTCAAGGGCAGAACACTATCTTTGAGCAAAAGTAGCTCAGGGACAGTGCCTAGGTTCATAGTACATCCCCCGCAACAGCCAAAAAAAAAAAGCCAGTAACTCTATGTGTCCCCATGTATGTATGCATATATTTCTATCAGTGAAGGTCCAGACTCCCTATGATGAAAGGCATCCAGCTAGGAAATTTGCTTTGAATAGAATGATTTCATAACACAGAAAGTGCTTTCAAGACAGTTCGTGTTCCGGGGCTCCCTTTGCTGTTCCCATTTTATCCTGAGGTTTCTCCTCACCAGGGACTGCTGGAGGAAGTCTGCCTCATTGTTGGAACAGGCAGACAAAAGCCCTCACTCCTGTACTGTTGTGTAACAAAAAACTCCATTGAGGCCAATTAGTGAGGAGGAGTGTGGGCTGGCTCTGAAGGCCAGGAGAAAAAGGCCTCTTTGTACCCCCAAGCTATCTCTCTCTCCAGTGCTGTTTTGACAGGAAGTCTTAATTTGTGCCACCTCCCATGATAGGCCAAGTTCCCTGCACTTATCCTGTCTTTGTTAGACTATGTTCTAGTTTTAAAATAACCTGCTACAATTAATTCAAGGGTCCTTCTTGCAGACAACTAGGTAGCTGAACCTAATGAAATGACTCATTATTGGCAATGGTGCCTCCCTAGGTTTCTGGAAGCTTGCTAAATCTAAGCACATGTGTAATATCACAATGCTTCCTGTCATCTAGGGCTGGTGAAGCTCATCAGATTTTGAAATCTTTGACCTCTCCTAGTTGGACCTTGGGTGGCTGTGTTTCAGGGTTGAACACAGGACCTGGGTGCTTACCATGAGCTCAGAACAGAAGCTCAGTGCTTTACCATTTGGTGTCACAGCTTCACTTCTGGCATCAGTGTGTGTGTGTGTGTGTGTGTGTGTGTGTGTGTGTGTGTGTGTGTGTGTGTGTGTGTGTGTGTGTACATGTATGTGTGTTCATTCACTTGTCCTCAAGCTTGAACTCAGAACCTGAGCACATTACTTGAGTTTCTCCTGTACAAGGATAGCATTCTACCACTTGAGCCACACAGCCACTTCAGGCGTTTTGCTAGTGATGCGGTACTAAGGAATCAAACCCAGGGATTCATACATGCAAAACACTCTACCCATAAGACACATTCTCAGTACACCACTGCAGGTTTCTTTCTTTCTTTTCTTGGAAGTTGGAAGAATTGAAATCTAGGCCTGGGTGCTGTCCTTGAGCTCTTCAGCTAAAGCCAATTGCTTGAGCTACAGCACCCCTTCTGGTTTTTGGTGGGTCACTGGAGAGAAGCGTCTCAAGGAATTTTCTGCCCAGGCTGGTTTTGGACCCGTGATCCTCAGCTCTCTGCCACCTGAGTAGCTTGTACGACATGCGCAGGCGCGAGGCTTCCACTTCAAGTTTCTAAATGGTGAATAGGAGATAAAAGTCTCATGGGACCATTTGTGTCTGGGATAGTTTTGAACCCAGATCGTCAGATCTCAGCTTCCTGAGTAGGCAGGATGACAGTCCTTAGCTACTGTACGCCTAGACCCTAACATTCTGTTGTAAGGTGTTCCTTGGCTTCACGTGGTAGGACACTAGCCATGATCCCAACAGGTAAGTGTCAGTGGCTAGGTCCTGAGTTCAAGGTTCATGACTGAGAAACTTAAACCAAAAAAATTGTCTGCAGGATACAACTCACTAGAGATAGGTACATACATAATTTTGGCCCTGACAGGGGCAAATCATCATCTTACTTGTGGAGCTCTTACAAGAACCAGATGAAAAAATGCACCGCGTGAATGACTCAACACACAACATCTCATGAAGGACTGATCACATAGCTGTATCCCACATGCTGTCATTAAATTAAGGTGCTTTCATCAGTATCACCATTCTTTCAGAAACACCTCACAAACAGTCCAAATTTAGATTTTAGAGGGATGGGGTTTTGGGGGGAGGGCATCAGCCATGGACTTGCACTGACAGTTTGGGGGTACTGTCCTAAGATTTTTTGCTCAAGACTAGAGCTCTACCACTTTGAGCCACAGCTCAGAGTTTCACAGACATCCTGACAGGGCCTGGTTTTAAACCCACCAGTGTCAGATCTCAGTCCCTGAGTATCTTGGATGACAGGGGTAAGTAAACCAGCAGCATCCGGTTCTGTGGAGATGGGTTGCAGTGGTTCACCTCTGGCTAAGTCAGGTTAGACGGCAGCTGTCAGCACTAGACTCCCTCCTTGCTCTGTGATGAGGTATTTGCAGCCCTATTCTTATATAGTTGCAGTCAGAACATTCTATATTTTCCTTTTTATTTTTTGTTTTGGTACCAGTCATGGGTCTTGAGGAAGGGTCTAGACACAGTCCCTAATCTTTTATGCTCAAAGTTAGTGCTCAACTGTTTGAGCGACAGCACAACTTCTGGATTTTCCTATGCACACAGTAGTGAGGAATCGAAACAAGGGCTTTGTACGTACTAGGCGAGCACTCTATCACTCAGCCCCTTTAGTGACAAGTGTATAAAAAGATAAATGTTTAGACTTGCAGATAGATAGATAGATAGATAGATAGATAGATAGATAGATAGATAGATAGATAGATGGATAGATGTATATAACGTGAGATGTCTCTATATTATGAAATTGCATATACAATATTACTACCAATTATTGGCAATTAAATTATTCCTTCCTTTTTTAAGCATCATGATTGAATACATAATAAAATATTAATTGAAAATTATTCAAAGTTGTATAATTGTGTATAATTTTATAATATAAATCATACACTAACTACTAAGGTAATTGTTACTTTTACAAAATTCCATTCACACAGATGTATATTGGAAATTGTTTCTTAGAATCTCCTGCCATCCCGGCAGTCCAGGATTCGATTTCCAGGCTTAAGTTGCCGGTTTCGGCTTGGCTTCTCTAATAGTCATCCAAATATCAGCAATGTAAGGTCATTTACACTTTCTGGGCATTGTCATTTAGACCCAGGATGGTCACAATGCAAAGAAAAAAAAAAGTAAAACCACCTCCTTGAACTTCTCAGTTTTACCCTTCTCGTTTTTATTTTTATTTTTGCCAGCCCCGAAATTTGAACTCGGGACCTAGGATGCAAGGATCGTCTGTGGCAGAGATACCAAGACCTGAGTTCAAGCCCGGTGCTTGGCCCAAAACATCATCATCATCATCATCATCATCATCATCATCATCATCATGGCTTGGAATTTGCCCCATTTTTCTGGCAGGCCTGGGATTTAAACTCAGGGTCTGGGGAATTCTGAGGCACTGTGGGTGAAGGGGAAGATCACCGTCCTCGAAGACAAGCAATTCAGACAAGTTCCCAGGGCCTGAATTGAAGCCCCAGCACTATAAAATATAATAGTCATATATTAGATCTATGTCATATGGGTTTACTCCATATGATATTTATTACCCTTATTTATTTAGTATTATTGTACATACAACATTTATTGTATTACATCATATCACATATACTGAGACCCAGGACTTTCACAGAGAAGGAAAAAATTTGTCAAAATTGACTTCTTACTCCATGAATAAATTTTTGGCCATGCGGGGATTTCAACTCACAGCCTACAATGCCCAATTCATAAATGGGGTCACAGTCTTAGCACACCAGCCTCCAGCAAACTGAGCTGCCAGGAAGTTCTGAGGACCTATAATCAAGCCACAGTAGTGCCCAATATATATATATGTACATATATATACATGTATATATATACATATATATATATATGTGCATATATACAGAGGGAATATTATATTATTAAGTTATATATATAATTACCAATTATTAGTTATTAAACTATGCCTCCATTTAATGAAGAATCATCATTGAATACTTACAAAAGCATTAATAAAATATCAGTCAATATCCTTAATCATACCATGGTGCTAGAATGGAAGATATAAATTCAATAATTTTTGTGTGGCATTCTAAAATAGAATCATGAATTAATTTCAAATTTACTTATTACTTTTATAACATTCCATTAGCATTCAAATGAATAGGAATGAGCTTGCAGTATCTCCCTCTATTTGTGGGTGCCAGTCCTAGCATTCGAATTCCAGGCCTGGGAAGTTTTCTTGGAATGCAAACCATTGGAACGACACCGTTAAGATTTTAGATTGTCACGAAAAAAAAGAACAACAAGAAGAAAAGTAAGCCAGGTTGTCAGTGGTTCCTCCCTGTGATCCTAGCTCCTCAGAAGGCTGAGATGCCAATTTGAATGCAGCCTGGGCAGGAAATTCTGCGACCCTTGTATTTCTTAAGAGATCACAGGAAAACAAAAGAAATAAACAAACAAAATCCCTGAGTGGTTCAAGTTGCAGAGCACTACCATTGAGCAAAAGGAGCTCAGCGACAGGGCCTGGATGATGGGCTTTCAGCAGGTTGCCCATGCCCAGCCCCCCAACCTGGGCAAGCTGGAAGAAGCCCTCAGAGAGTACTAAGTCTGCAGCTTGAACAAATCATCCTTCCCTGCCATTTAAGAACTGAAGCCACGAAGGCTTTGCCTGGGCTGGTGTGTGCAACTGGTGTTGAGGAACCTATGCAACTCTATTTTACTGAAGACCCCAACTCAGTTCTGCCACCCTTGACCTATTCCAGCCACAGACAGTCCTGGGAACACTAGATGCCAGGATGTGGAGATATCTGAAATAGCATTGCACAGACAATTTGGGGAAACACATGGTGTTTGCTTAAGGCAGGATGTCAAGGTATCAGAAACTCCAGAACAGCCCCTTCTGGGGTCTGGTGACCATTATCTAAACCAGACATCCTGCAGTTTAGCACATATCCTCTTGAGACTTCCCTGTGGTACAAGCCAACCAGTTTAAAGTATGTCAGCCCCCTTGATCTAACCAACAACTTGTTTCTGGTCCTTTCCCACTTTGTAGTTCACCAATCATAATATAGAATTGTTTTTATGATTTTCCCACAGTGTGTAGTGATTTGTTAGAAGACGCTATGGCGTATGCAAAGTCCCTGCCTTCCCTAAAAAGTGTATAAAAGGTGCTGTAAACCTCGGTTGCTGCTATGTAAGTCTGAGGGGACCAAGCTTGAGCTTGCAATAAAGACTACTTTGCTTTTACATTGGTGGTGGCCTCTGGTGGTCTTTTGGTTAAGGATTTCTGAATTCAGCTTTACAGTGTGTGCAATGGGTGCATTATGTTCTGGCTGAGATGTCCCATCAGAACACCTAGCAGCCAGCCACTGCCTCCAGGGAAACCACAGTTCCTAGGCTGTAGGAGTTGTTGAAGGTTGTGTCTCCATTTCCTCTATCTTCCTGTAGGATGTTAGCCTAGACCTCTGGGGCCTGGTGGCCATCACTCATTCATTATTCCTTATTGCAGAGTCTCAGGCTGGTCCCAAATCCTGACAAAGATAGGAAAGAGTCAGCGATTTCTGTGCCAAAAGGGGTAATCCAATAAATCCCACCGTCATAGCTTCTTTTAGAAATGAGCCTTGATCTGCGAATGTGTCTTACTGGTACAGTGCTTACTTAGCACACACAAAGCCCTGAGTTCGATTTTTCACTACCACAGAAAGAGAAAAAGCCAAAAGAGACACTGTGCTTAAGTGATAAAAAAGCTAGTGTTGAAAAAAAAGCAGCTCAGGAACATGCCCAGACCCTGAGTTCAAGCCCCAAGATTGACCAAAAAAAAAGTCAGCAGAGTCAGACATATTCTTCTGGGACTCAGAGGAGGGCCGTTATGGGTATGAGGTAGAGGTCAGGTGCTGGGGGCTCACCCATGTAATCTTAACTACTCAGGAGCCTGAGATCTGAGGATGCCAATTGCGTGCAGGAACGGATATATGAGGCTCTTTTCTCCAATTAAACCCCAAAAGCCAGAAGTAGAGCTGAGGTTCAAGTAGTACAGTGCTAGTCTTGAGCACAAAAGCTCAGGGATAGCGTCCAGGCCACGAATTCAAACCCCACGACTGGCATGCGTGTTTGTGCGCATGCACATGCGTGGGTGCACATGCACGCATGCACACGCACACACACACACACACACACACACACACACACACACACACACACAGATACCACCACCACCACCACCACCACAATAGAGCAATTTCCAGTCAGCCTGCACAAGTTCAATCTGTAGGAACTCAATATATTTTTAAAAGGGGGAGAAGGGAAGGAAAGGCTTGCTCCAGAAGGTGATATAACCAGTGCCAAAATTCCACAGGAGCTCTAAGATGTGGAACAAAACAGAGAGCCTCAGGCAATAAGTACAGCGTGGGCAAAGGTCCTGAGGTGTGTTGTAGAGCTGGTAGTGTGGGTGGAATGTAGGTTCTGTGACTTCAGAGAAGTGTGGCAGAACACTCAAGTCTGGGACAAGATTTACACTTGAGTCACAGTTAGGGCAGAATGGGGTCCAGGGGAAGATTAGCATGTCTTTTCACCAAGGACCCCAGCCATTTTCTTTGACCAGAAGCCTATTTTCCACAGCTCCTGACCTTCAGGCCTCCTTTGCATGGAGGAGTCAGGGCAAATGCAAGGAAGAATGCTTGCTTAAGAAAAGCTTCTAGCCCAGTGTCACCTGTGGCTTAACCCCTGTAAATCCTAGCTACTCAGGACACTGAGATCAGAGATCGTGGATCAAAGCCAGCTTAGGGGAGGAAAGTTAGTGAGACTTTTTTGCCGATGAACTACCAAAAGCCAGAAATGGAGCTGTGGCTCAAGTGGTAGATTGCCAGCCTTGAGGGAAAACTTAAAGAGACCACAGGCCAGACCCTGATTTCAGGCCCCAGTACTGGCACAGAGAAAATAAAGAAAAGCTTTCAGGAGCTCCTACTACACTGTGGTGAAAGGCCAGATCAGCTAGGCACTGGTGGCTCATGCATGTCCTCCTAGCTCCTCAGGAGGCTGAGATTGGAGTATTGCCATTCAAAGCCAGCCTAGGCAGGAAAGTCTGGGAGACTCTGTTCTCCAAGAACCACCAGAAAACCGGAAGGGGTGCTGTGGCTCAAGTGGTAAGATGAAGAGCTGGGGACAGCAACCAGGCCCAGTTTTTGAGCTACATGACCAATACCTGGCCTGCTTTGACCTCATGCTGTGGCTCTAAGCAGAGTATTTTCCAGTTGATTCCTGAGGGTCTCCCAATGTCTAGGTGTCCTACACTTCTTTAGAGCAGCCTCCTCGGAGGCCTTTGCATACAGAGTGGGCCACAGTACTAGAGAAGGATCGACCCTTGTGACACGGAGGTCATCAACCCGGTCATCAAAATGACATCTATCATGAGAGCAGTGTGGATCTGAGCACTAAATCGATGTCTCAGACCACAGTTCTGGTCCAGGAGGGATAAAACAGTAAATGCCCGCTCATATGGATATCACAAGAATGCACATTTGTGAGGCACACCTTGGGCGGTGTTGAGTTGGGCTCATGAAAGACTTGTAGGCTCAGGAATCCAGAGCCGGCTGGCTGCTGTTTGTAGTAAATGCTATATCCCAGTAGTCCCAGGGCTCAGAACCCAGCTTTCCTCCCCAGTGCTTAGATGGAGGCACAGATCCCTCAGCCCAAGAAGGACTTAGGGAGAAACAACTGATGTGGTTTAAGAGTTTACTATGATTATGCCTCAGGACTGCCCCCAGTTATAGCTCCGCTTATCATTACCACCTCCCTCTGTGTGTGTTTGTGTGTGTGTGTGTGTGTGTGTGTGTGTGCATATGCGCATGAGTGCATTTTGGTAGTAGGACTTGAACTCAGGGCCCGGGTTCTGTCCTTCAGTTTTTTTCATTCAAGGATAGCACTGTACCACTTGAGCCAGAGCTTTTCTTCCAGCTTTCAGGTGGTATTTTGGGAGAGGACAGTCTAACAGATATTTTTTGCTGGGTAGCCTCTGAATGTCAATCCTCAGATCTCAGCCTCCTGAGAGAGCTAGGAATATAAGAGCATGAGTCATTAACATCTGGCCATGCTTTCCTTCTTGGATAAAACAGAATATCTATCTTCTAGCTGAACACCCATCTACAGCTATCCCACCTGTCTCTACCCCTACCCCTACCCCTCCAGGTATCAGAGGAATCATTCCTTCCCCTGAGGACAAAGAAATAGGATGCATTGACAGGTTTGAGCTTTATGTTCTCCACACAGTCAGGGGCTGCTGGGAGCTGATGTAGAGGCCAGAAATCTAGGCCAGAGCAAGTAGATAGCTGTTTGAACAGAAGAGACTATGAAAAGACATTCATGCAGCTGGATGCCAGTGGCTCATGCCTATAATCCTAGCTCCTCAAGGCAGAAACTGGAGGATGAATCAAGACTCAAAGCTAACCTGGGAAGACTCTTATCTCCAATGAATCACCAAAAAGCTGGGAAGTGGAGCTACTATAGTTCTAGTGGTAGAGCACCAACTTTGTGCAAACAGGCTAAAGGTTACCACCTAGGCTCTGAGTTCAAGACCCGGTACACACACACACACACACACACACACACACACACACACACACACACACACACACACACACACACTATGTGCATGCAAAATCAGAGATTTCTACACTGCAATTTTTAGGTATCCTCTACCTTTTCCGCATTAAGCCTGGTGGTTGTTGGCCTAGGAGTTTGATGCATACAACACCACTTGGCATCTTTAATTTTGGGGAACAGAATGACTAGAAAGTCAACATTCCCCATCCTAGCTCCTTGATTGGGTCGTGATCTAACCCAGCCTTTTGGGGCTCCTTTAACACACTCGCCAATGGTGGAAGTCGGTCTGGGACTAGGAGTTTCCACCCTGGGTGTGGGCTAAGTCCAGGGCTGACATTTATTTCATCCTGAGCCTTGCAGGGGTGGGGAGACAATGTAGACTCCACATTGAGTCAGGTAAGATCCGAATCTGGAGGACTACATTTGTGGGGGAGGCTGTGGAGCTCAGGGGGCCACTGTTCTTGGTACTCCTCTCTCGGGACTCCCCTCTCCCTCTCTCATCCCTCAAAGGTAAAAGAGAAACTTTAAATAAGGGTGTCAAAGAGGGGGCAGTGGAGTATTTCTGTGTGAACCAGATTTGTGCTTCATATTCATCCTAGCCCCTACTTCCAATTTATCTGAGTAATGACTATATGTGTTTGGGGGCAGGGGATCATCTTAGCTGAGAATGTGGCTCAGTGGTAGAGTGTTTGCCTAGCATGTCTGAAGCCTTGGGTTCAATTCCACACAGAAAAAGCTGGAAGGAGAGGTGGGGCTCAACTGGTAGAGCACCGGTCTTGATCTAAAAGAGCTCAGGGACAGTGACCAGGCCCTGAGTTCAAGCCCTATGACTGGAAGAAGAAATCTTTGTGGAGGCTTTATTTCCCTTTGAAAACAATTTATTCTTTGTGATAAGCATAACATGGGCCTCTTCGCTGGTCACCAATGGGCCATTAGATATCCCTTGAATTTTGTCTCCTCCCAGCAGCCTCTTCTCTACCCAGCCCACAGTTTACCCTTCCCATTACCAGGCAGATAGAGACCTAGAGAAGGACACCTGGCCACCGAGTTCTGGTGGCTGCCGAGGATTTTGAGACTCAATATGTCACATAGGGAGTCATCATCCCCATCAGCCTACAGAAAAAAGGGACAGAGTGCTGCAAGCCTGAGTTCACCAGCTGTGGGTGGCTCTGGATGTGGGACATCTGTGGCAGGATGTGCTCTGTGGGAGAGTCCTCTAGGGGGTAAGGAACCCCAACCTCTCCTCTGGCAGGTTCCACACGGTCTTGAAGTTGCAATTCTTCAAAACCTTTCTGCTCCTCCCTCATTTTGCCCACCCAGGAGCCTGAGGCCTCTAAAGCAGCAACACAGATGGGGGGCTCAGACTGGACCGACATCTGGAGCCCCTTGAGAGGAGAGCCAGCAGCTCCTGCAGCTCTTTCCTCTTCTCTATCTTCTCCTGGGACAGCTGGCACATGCCCTTTGCTTTCTCCCGACACAGTTGATCCAGGATGAACATCTGTCCGTTACATACCAGGAACAACTCCTGGACGGTGTGGATATGTGCCAACACCTGGCTGCATGGATACTGGAGCTTGTTAGCTGGACTATGGAAGTGCACCTCATCAGGCAGGTTGTGGATTAAGCAGATTTTGTTTTTAGACTCCCACTTGTCCCACTTCCCATCCTCACACATGCTGTGGTGGCAGCTCACGGGGCGGGTACCTGTGGATCCAGCTCTATCTGGCACTGAGCTGTCGGGTGGATCGAGTGCCTGCAACAGGCCCACCGCTCCTGCGGCAGGAGTTTCCCCCTGTGGATGTCAGCCTCAAAGAGTGCTTGCAGAGACATATCCCTCTTACTTTGGAGGATGTCTCTATCCTCTGTGATGGGCACATCAGGGGGAGTCGCTTTCTCACCTTTTGCTTCTCCAGGGCTCACACCTTCCCCTTCCCCAGGGAAAGCCAGGAAGATCAGCTGGGCCTGCAGGCATTCATCCTGTGTTCTGATTACTTCCAGGCACTTGAGAGTGTCCTGCCACTTTGGGGGCATCACCTAGTCCCCACAGTTGATCGGGCCCTGCACTTGCTAAAGCTGCTCCAGGAGCTGGGTCTGCCTCTGCAGGTGCTGCTGCAAGGCCTACTTCTTGGAGCTCAGCCTTTCATTGGAGGTGATGCGATGCTCACAGGTGGCTCTGAGCTCCTGCAGCTGGGCCAGGGACTGCTCCTGCTGCTCCTGCAGCTCCCAAGCCACTTGGGTCTCTCTCTCATCCATCTCTTTCCATTTCTCTATCTTCTCCTCTGAGTGGTCCATCTGTTCCTGCAGATGTTTCTTCACCTGCTGCTCAGAGTCCAAGATGCTAGCAAACTCCTCCTTCTCACAGCTCACCCTACGGAGAGCAACCCACAGCAAGGCCAGCTGTTCTTCTAGCTGTGGGTCGCACAGACATGTGCATCATGGGGTCTCCGGGATCCCTTGCCAACCCTCCGCCTTCTCCTCCAGTCTCCGCAGTTGTTCCCACTGCTCTGCATTCTGGAGATTGGACCTCTGGTTTTCCTGGACCTGGATGTGAAGTTGTTCCTCCAAGTTTTTCAACTCCATCTGCATGCGGTAGGCCTGGGTCTGCAGCTGTTGCGTGGCCTGAGATAGTCCTCTGGGGGGCCATGGCTCTGCCAGCTTCCTTCTCAGTTCCCCCAGCTCTTTCTCAAAATCCAGCACCTGCCTAGCCCCTTCCTCCTTCTGCTCTGTCAGTTGGTTCACCTGCTCGGTCAGCGGCCGGGCCTCCTCCTTTGTGTGGACCTCTCAATTCTCAGGTCCTTCACTAAGGTGTCTGTGTCCAGATTCGCTGCTGTCACCATCCAGCTCAGGTTATCCAGTAGTCTTGTCAGTACCTCATACCCTGCCAGTGCTTGTTGGAGCTTGCAGATTCTGTTATTCCTGTTGCTCTTCTATGTCCAGAGTGCTTCCAACTTCTCCTGCAACTCTCTGTTCACTTGCTTCAGGACATAGAATCTTCTGATCTTTTACTCGAGCTGAAGTGTTACATCATTCAGCTGTTCGAAGAATATTTCAATCTCCTTCTGTGCAGCAGTGACTGCAGAAACCTCCATCTCCAACTCTGCCATGCGCTGCTATGTGGCCTGCAGGCAGCTGGTGACAGTTTTGTGCTCCATTACTCTGTGATCAGCCACGTGCTGCATGTGGGCCGGTGCTGATTGTAAATCGCTTTCTGCCAAAACCAACTTCTGTATGAGTGGCTTGTGGATTTCTAGCTCTATTTTCAGTTCTTTGTGCCCCTGTGCTATCTTCTCCCTCTCTTTTTCCCGTTGATACTGCAGGCCTGTCTTTTCCTGATTCAGTGGTTAGATATTGGCACAGAGCGCCTGGTTTCTTCTTTTGCTGCGTTCCAGGACAGGCACCACGTGTTGGTAGCACCTCTGAAGATCTTTGGTGGTATCGGGACCCTTGACACTCTGCACCCTGATGGCTGTAACACTCTCCAAAGGCAGGGGTGGTCTGGGGTTGGCATCACCTTTGGCTGGACCTTCCTTTGTATCACGCTCTCCAGTGGTGTTTGTCTTGGGGATCCCTCCCTTTTTTGTGTTCTTTGTTTTTTTGAATGTTGCAGGTCTGATGGCAGGATTCTTCTGTCGGTGATCTGGCAGTTGTTTCTTGCCCACAGCTCTCTCACGGAGTCTGGTTGTTAAAGACATCTGAGCACTAGGATGGGAGAGATGGGCTGGCCACATTCCCAGGCTCTGGGTAATCCTCTGTTCTCCCACTCACTGACTAGGCTGTAAGTTTCCTAATCCACTCCAAAGTCGCCTCAAGACACTTGCTCACCACCCAGCCACCTCTAACTTCCTCAACTGCTGGTAGTGGTGTCAACCAACAGAGGGAATCTGGGTGCTACTGGACAGCATGGAATATGGGAGTGGCCACAATTCTTGTATCCCATTGGTTAGAAAGAACCATGAAAGAATGGGGGTGCAGTCAGAATCCTGTGATGCAGGCTGCATAGGTGGAGTCAAGATGACAGCGGCTCCCCAGCCCCTTTCCAAGTAAACTCTGTCCAATTCAGTTGGAGACAAGAGGGTGACTTGCTTTAGCCAGATGGCTGCACAGATTGTTCTGTATGACTGTTTGTTGCCAATCTCGGAACTTGAACTCAAGGTCTGGGCACAGTCTGTGAGCTGCTTTTGATCAAGGCTACCCCTCTACCATACAGGTCTACTTATGGCTTTGTTGACATTGAACTTGGACAGGCGTTTCAAGGACTTTCCTGCCTACGGTGACTTTGACCATAATCCTCCTATACAGGCTTGTATCAAGGAGGACTGCTGAGAGCCACTGGTGCCTGCCTAATCATTGGTCTTGCTGATGTTTTGGGACAGACCAATGATTTCCCTATCCGTAGGTTTAAGTGGTGGGAGCTGGAGCCCACAGTTCAAATCCTGGTCGTGCCACCTCCAAATGGCAGGAGATCCTAAGACACTCATTCATATCCATATGAATACAAATAGAATGGGATGTATGTATGATTGAATAGGCAGTTCTTGAATGATTCCAGGATCAAATTATACACTATTATAGGACACTGATCGATTTTAATCAATACTTTATGAAGCATTTACACAATCACATTCATTTAATGAATGCATAATGAAATACCTAAGAATTGGGCATCACATAGTATAGAGATGCCATTTTTCTCTGCCAGGACTGGTATTGGAACTCATGGTCTGGGTAAATCTGTTCCACTCTAAGGGAAGGGGAAGCTCACCTCCATGAAGTGAAGAAATTCAGTTCTGTTCCTTAGGCCTGAAACTGATCCTCAACACTAGAAAACATCCCATTCGTGTACATTTTAGATATATGATTTATATTTACATACATATGTTGATTCTATATTACGTTCAGTGTAGTTATTCATTTTATTTTTCATTTTGTTCATGTATTGACTATTTTATTGATTATTTTGGCACATAGAACATTGATTACTTTGATTACATAGGATATAGGACTGCATATGTTTTCCATTTCATACCTGACACCCAAGACTTTCGCAGAAAAGGAAAACATGTGTCACCATCAGGTTCTTACTCCACGATTATTGTTTGGGAGTGCTGCATCTGAATTCATGGCCTACAGGGCCAAATTCTTGAATGGGTGAGGGTCAGCATGCAATCCTGGGGCTAAATGAGCTGACAGAAACTATGCCGGACCTGAGATTGAGCCCCTGGTGTTGAGAAAATAAGAACAGATTGACACGCAGATGGTAGTACATTAATAAATATGTTTTCACAAGTCAATACCTGACAAACATTAGACACTTATCTGGGCATTATGAAACTGAATGATGATTTTGACCAATGTGATCATTAACACCCTCCTTACTAGAAGGCAATCCTTCTCCCACAAGGGAAGCTTGCATTCCTGCTAGATAAAAATCCACCAAACTCCCTCGTTCTCGGTAGGAAACCCTCCTTCCCTCTTGGTAGGAAACCCTTTATGTGTAGCTGGCCTTCTTTTTTCATTTTTGGTCAGTCTTGGGACTAAACTCTGGCCCTCGACACTGTTCCTCAGCTCTTCATCTCAAGGATAGCGCTCTACCACTTGAGCCACAGCACCACTTCTGGCTTTCTCTGCTTATGTGGTGCTGAGGAATCGAACCCAGAGGCTTAAGCATGCAAGGCAAACACTCTACTGCTGACCTAGCTTCTCAGCCCTTTATCTGAGTTTTTAGTTCACTCACTTGCCAATGTTGAATTCTTCTAAGTCCTTTGTGCAGCTTTGGCCTTCAATCACAAAACAAAATCTACCCTTTATAGATAATGTTTCTAGAATTAATTTTCCCATGCCATCCTACTAGAGCACTTAATTTATGGGTTTAAAAAATCTTTTAGTATAATTAACAAATCTCTGTTGATCTTATTCTACTCTACATTTTATTTTTGCCAGTCCTGGTGCTCCCTGAGCTTCTTTTGCTCAAAGCTAGCACTCTACCAGTTGAGCCACAGTGCCACTTCCAATCTTTTCTGTTTATCTGGTGCTGAGGAATAAAACCCAGGGCTTCATGCATGCTAGGCAAACAATTTAAAACTAAGCCATATTCCTAGCCTCCAAACTACATTTTATTTATACTAATTATGCTAACTTATTTATACTAATTATACTGATTCCTATGCTGCTATCTGGGGCCTGGCTTGAATTTTTGGAAACTTTTGGGGGAGGATCCTGAATAGTACCCATGTAAATATGAAATATGAATGACACTCTGGGGAAGGGGTCTCTCCTAACTAGTATAAAATGTTTGAGAATGGACAGGTGGATGAAATGCTAGGATGTAAGTGATGGCAAATTGAACCAAAGCACAGGTTCTACTCTAGTTGGCCAGGAAGGTCTCCAGCACTGGTCTTCCACAATACCATCAGACATTTCCCCTGGCTATATTTAGTGCTTACTGCTCAACTCTTCACAGGTTCGGCCTTCACTGCATCTTGATAAGTTTCCCAGAAATGCCAGTTGTCCCCCGTACCTACAGAGGCAAGGGGTATAGTTGGCCTTGGGAAGATAGGATTTTTGTCTTAGATCCTCCTCTTGCAAACAGCAACAGCAGGGTCTTTCGAGTTTCCCCAAGCTGTGTTTGGCTGACAGATCATGCACTCCATGCCCTTGGGGGTCTGAGGTTCATTACAGTGGGAAGTGTACCACTTGTTTTTCTGGTCTCTGTGCCACACAGTCTTAACAGTAATGGTGAGCAGAATATTTAATCCATTTCACCCAAGCATTAATTTTTATTGATCATAGGACTTCAACTCTGGGCCTGGGCACTGTCCCTGAGCTCTTCAGCACAAGGCGAAAGAAAGCCCTACTAGTTGAGCCCAGCGCCAATTCCAGTTTTCTGGTGGTTAATTGGAGATAAGTGTCTCAAGGACTTTTCTTCTCTGTCTGTCTTTGAACCCCAATCCTCAGATCCTGAGTAGCTTGGATTGCAGGTGCATGCCACTGGCACCCAGATTTGGACGTGACTTTTTTGAGTTCCCCTTTCAGCATATAAGATTTAAAACACACACCTTCAAGCACTTATGTATAACAAATTGTTGTTTGGACAAGTGCACAGTATGGATCTCAATAATAAAAATTATCCATTATTTAATAGTGTTCTGAGATCTTTTTCACCATTCTCCCAGTGGATTATCAGAAGCAGGTCCTTGGATCATTTTTCTTTGGTTCCTTAGGCCTAGAATTCTTACTCCCCATTTTAGCAGATCTCTTGAGATTTCAGTTTTTGGTGCACTAAATCCTATCTATTGTAAGTTTTTTGTGCTCCCCTCTCATATTCAACTCTCCCCTTACTGGAGATTTCTCAAATATGGCTTCCTCCAGCTCCCACATTTTTATTTTGGGCCAGAGAATGAAAACAAACATCAAGACTCAAGTTTTCGTTGTGCCTAAGACTCACTCAGCACATGAAAGTCCCCAACCAACAAGGTAATGTGCAGTAGTCCAATTTTTCCTCTCATGGCCAATGCATGAGGTAACTTTTTATTGGGGTGCTTCCATCGGCCCTTTCCTGACATTGCTGATACACTTTCCATCATTAACCACAATGGGTGGGTCTAACCCAACCTTGAGCTACCTCAACAAGGCAGGATGTGTCTCCTTCTAAAGGGTTCCTGCCTTGCATAACAAAGATTGTGGACAATACCCCAGATTATTGGGAATACTCCCATAGTGTAAGCCAATATCCCAAGAAAGACAAGCAAGTTGAAAGAAACTTAGCACGGCAAAGTTTAGTTCTGTTGAAAGGCATGTTATTGGCAGGAAGCCAATGAAACAACCGCTCTGAGTAGGAAGTCTGAGTAGGAAGTAGGTTTTACCCCTAATGAGTTACTACTTCTGGTATTGATCAGAAGTTGTGTTCAAAATCTTGCTCAATTGCCTCTTTTGAAGCTCAGCTGGCTAGTTTGAAAGGGGATCAGTTTCAGAGCAATCAATGAAACCAGGACAACCATGCCAGAAATTGTTAGAAAATTCTTACTACGCTTGTGCTCTATGAATTAAACTGTGCCTATGAGTTGAACCATGTCCCTAGAACGATTTTACTTACAGGATATACTTTAGTTAAAATAGCTTTTTGTAAGATTATGGCTACGTGTAGTCAATGCTTTCCTTCAAGCAATCACTTTCACAGAAAAATATTCTATCTCCTACAAAGTCCATTCCCAGACAGAATTTATTATCAGCAGCTTCCTCTTAGGAATGGAGGCTTATGAGCTTCCAGTTGAAAACACCTTATTCACATAATGCTTTGGCTCCCTTAGGCAAACTCACCTCAGCTAGTGGTTATAAAACCAACCGCTGTGTGTGGCTGCTTTATTATAAAGAACCTATCTGGTACTTCTGCTCCTAATGCTAATAGAAAGAGGAAAGCCTGCTCTCTCTGGAGGCACGTAGCTATGGATTTAAGCATACATATTGAACCCTGAGCACAGGACACAGATTAGACTGCAGTATTTTCAGAGCCATAGATGAATCAGCCAGATCCCAGATGCTTGGCTGAGCATAGGGCAGACTTCTGGTGCCACATTTCTGAGGTAAAGCAGTTCTAAGCTGCCAAGACACTATGGTAGGAAGAGGCCTGAGGGAGAATTCTTGGTGGGAAGGAGAAGGGGAAAGTTTGGATTTAGGTTTTAGAAAATGCAAGCCACTTTCTGAATTGCTTGAGGCATCGAGCAGATCAACATGTTTACTAGCCCTCTAGATGCAGAGTATGAGAACACTTCCCACAGCTTACACTCAATCCTTCCTGTCTGGCAGCCTTCAATTCCCTCTTGCAGGAGTTAAGCAGTTTTTAAGAAAGCAAAAGTCAGTGAACGTGATCTATCTAGTGAAGGAAGCATATCCTTTGGCTTTAGAATAGATGAACTTCTATCTCAGAACAAGAGGAAGAGAAGAAACTGGTAATGATATTTTGATGAACAAATGAAAGAAAAATGATAAAAGGAGTGATATTGATCAAGCTGCATTGTATTTATTTTCTGACTTGTTGAATGATGACCCTTGCTACAACTACTTAAAGGAATATATATGTATATGTATATATGTATATATATATATATATATATATATATATGCAATACTATGTATTTTCTGTGAGTGCATCTCAATCCACAGTGTAAGTATCTTAAAGATAGGAGAACTCAAATGATCATAAAAATGCAACTAGTAATGGTTTAGTCTCTTATCTGTTGAAAGCCCAGAGGAAGAGAGTACAGGCATGAAGATTCCAAGAAGATGTAGGCATACCCCAGCATTAGGATATATCTCTCACTGTCTTGGCCCAAAGTGACCCCTAAATTGCCAGTAATCACTTCCAAGTTCCAGGAAGTGAGATGAAGGAACAGAAAGAAGGAAATGAAGAAATACAGAACATGTGTGGACTGGCCTTAAAGCAATATCCTAGATGCTATCAGGTAACATTTTTATCTGTATTATCTAAATATTATCACTATTGGGAGATGTTATCACTATTTGACTTACCCTAGACTTCAGTTAAATCTATTGATTCAGAAAGAAGGTTGGATATTATGGTAAGCACCTGAGATGTTTTGCTATGTGTATCAAGGGCTCTAGAACTCGTGTGTAATGTTTTACTCTTTTGTATGAGGAATAGTTGATGCATTTTATCTGCAACTAGAAACTGCTTTCAAGCATAAGAAAAAGAAGAAACATATTTCATATGCTACATATGCTATTATATATTGAAAATGTGTATGAAAACATAAAATTAAGGCACATTGACAATCTATTTTGAACTAATGGGGTGATTTCCCTGAGCATACTCTCATTACATTAAAAAAAAATCTGCACTCAATGGAGGGAAGCCAGAAGGAGGAACACAATGAGTGGAAAACAGAACAACACACAAGATGCCCATCAGCTCCACTGGTCATAGAAGGAAAAGAAATAAGCAATCCAAAGACAGTGATTGGAAGGGAGGAATAAGAGGGAAAGCGGGAATAATCTACACTATACAAAAGGCAAGAAATGTAAACATCACCTGATATGGAAGAAATACTTGGTATTGTCAAAGCTCATAGAATTCACAAACTTTATAGACTATGAAAATGATAATTTTCCTTGTATGGTTAAAATATGTTTGTGACTTTTACTAAGTATCATAATTCCACAATGCTGTGAATTATGTGAGTATTATGTAATCACCTATCTCAATTTTTTTTTAAAAGTGGGAGAAGGGTTGCATTGAGAGGGATGGGTGAATATGTTGTCAGATACATCATATTCATATACTGTTGTGCAGAATGGGAACTTGTTTGTACAACTACTTAAAGATAATACTAATAAAAACATGTTTAAAAAACAACCTCACAGGGGCTGGGAAGGTGGCTCAGTGGTAGAGTGCTTGTCTTGTATGCTTGAGGCCCTCGGTTTGATTCCCCAGCACCATAGAAGGAAAAAGAAAAAAGCCAGAAGCAGTGCTGTGGCTCAAGTGGTAGAGCACAAGCCTTGAGCTGAAATGCTGAGGGACAGTGCCCAGGCCCAGAGTTCAGGAACCACGACCAGAGACCCAAAAAAAAACCCTCACACACTTAAATGAGATATAGTTTTGAACACAGGTTTATAGAATGCTGACAATTTAAATTGTTTCCCAGCCTGTTGTTGTTTTTCTCTTTTTTTCAATAATTGTGCTCAAATGCAACAACTTAAAATGTATTATCTTTTTTAAACTCTGCATTAGCTTTACCTAGTTAAATAAGTGTATTTCATTTTGATATATCTACATAGACATACAAAGTCCCTTGATTATACTTACCTCTTCATCATTCTCTTTCTCCTCTCCCAGGTTTTTTTTTTTATTTTAATCATTTTAAGAATACAGCATAGTTGTAGTAAGTACATTTACAATATTGTATAAGATCAGTGTTCACACTTTTCATCCTCCAAGATTCAAATTGTATATTCAGTAAAACAATTTTCTGCTCTCCTCTGCTTCAAGATATGCATCAAGTACGATTTTACTTCCTGTCTCTATCAATTTGACTGTTCTATATAACTGGTATAAGTAGAATCATGTAATATTAGATCTTTTTATGACTGGCTTATTTCACTTAGCAAAGTGTCCCAAAGATTCATGCTTAATATAGCAGTTGTCAAAACATAATTCTATTTAAAGTTGAAATAATATATTTTTGTGGGTATAAACCACATTTGCCTTAGCTATTCATTAGTTGATGGCCACTTGGATTGCCTCCAGGTTTTGAGTATTGTACAAAATGAATATGAGAGTACAAGGATCTCTTCCAGACCTTACTTTTAGATCTTTAGAGTATATACCCAGAAATGGAGTAATTGGATCATATGAAAATTCTCTTTTCTTCTTTTTTTATTTTCTGTCATGGGGCTTGAACTCAGGTCAGGGCCACTGTCTCTGAACTTTTCCTCAAGGCTAGTGGTTTACCACTTTAAACCACAGATCCACTTCCCATTTTCTGCCCAGGCTGGCTTTGAACCACTATCCTTTTATTTCAGCCCCTGTCCTGAGTGGTTAGGATGACAAGTATGAATAATCCTGTTTTAAATTGTTTGAAGAGATGCTCTACTGGTTCCCATAGAGGGGTTCCAATTTTACCACACTTTTGTCAACATTGTTCTTTTCTTTTCTTGTAGTTATCCTGCCTAATTCATATGAAGCGGTAATTTTCTTCATTATTTTGACTAACACTTTCTGGTGATTAGTGATGTTAAACACCTTCTTCATGGGCTGGTTAACACTTTGACTTTATACCATTCTGTGTTGTTTCATGGACACGGTTGATTGCATCCTTTCTTGCCTCCTGATTTGTGTTTTCCCACAATGAATGACCCTACTCTGATGTCAGTTTCCAGTACGTCTTCTGGTCCTGTATCTACAAACCATCATGTTGATTTGTACCCCTGTTATTGTAACAGTGAACTAAAGATACAAAATTATGCTCTGGTCACCTATCTACTTCCACTTTTAGATCTCTCTCCCTCAGCTTTTAGTAATGGCCTTGGGGCATATCCAAAACTTACTAGGTCCTTAAATCCTGTAGAAACTTAAAGCCCCTATATTTAGTTAGTTATAATGGAAATACGTGACATCCAATTTCCCTTTTTTTCCTTTTTGTACATTTTTGATTGTAAAAATACTGTACAGGTGTTACAGTTACATGAGTAAGGTAATGAGTACATTACCTATCGAGCACTGGTGCCTCTTCCAGGAAAATAAGGTGAAAATTGAGAGCTTTGTAATATAAAAGCACACCAAAACTCTAGATATATATTTTTCTTCATATGAGTATTTAGAATTGTGTGAAGCTAGAGATATAACCTAATTGCAAGTTAATAATGAACTTGTCGCATTTTCGTGTATGCTAGAAGATTTATGATACTCTTGAGTTAGAGGCAAAAAGGAGTTAATTTGTACGACAATAGTGAAAGCCAGTCAGATATGTGTGGGTATGTGTGTGTGTTTATATATTTGAAGTGAATCTCCCAGCCCTCAGTGTCATGGAGTGAAGCAAAGATAGCCATGTGAAACCTATACAAACAATAGGTTCTGACTTTGAGCAACTACAATCTATATAATGAGACATAGGCATACATGAACTTTACTCTGGAGGATGACAATAGCTTAGAAATAGCTTATGAAAATATTCTTGCAAATATACTATAGAATATAGAGCAGCTAGTGTTCACTTGAAGGTATGCAAATACATGAGACTGCCATGAAATTACTCTTTTTCTTTTGTTTCTTGAAGGTTCCTACCTACCAAGACAGATACATATTTCTCCTAATACGTACATAGCTCTCCTTAAAAATGAGGCTTGACAATTTGTCGAGAATCCTTATTCTTTTTCTAGCTCTAAGCCTTAAGATGAAATAGGGATTTCAATCCTATCTAGAGTACAATTCAACAAAAGAAATAGATGGAGTTCAAATTTTACACACCTAGAAGTTTTTCTTTTAGAGACATTTCTTAATGCAGGTGTGGAAGAAATTAAGGAAAAAATAGGTCCACGAATATATTTTAAGAAGATAGTCTATGTATTTTAACAGTATTAAAGGATTACATTTCTGTTTTTTAGTGTGTAAATATCTATAGTATGTGCAAAGAACCAAAGTTCATTCCAGGGCCTATCATGGAATAGAATGTAGCAAATTTTGTATATATTGTTTGTATATTTATAGAATTCGCCTGTCTCACTTCTCTCCCATTTTCATAAACAGAGCACCTCTTTGACATAATGAAAAACAAACATTATATTTCTACCTCCTACAGGATTCTACACACTTTGCTGTCTGCTAAATATAGAAAAGATTCATGCACAATCCTCATCTTCAAGGAACAATTTTCAGTAACCCAAGTAGCTTATGTATATCTCCTACCCCTTTCTTCCCAGCTGTCAAACTAGGTGAGTGATGACTGAATTCTATAAAAAATAAAATCTCAGATAATTCAGAGGCATGCAGTTAGTATCCAATAGAATCTTCTTCACTTGGATATATATTATCACCATTTTTGTGAGAACTTCAGCTTCCTTATTTGAAAACTGCACTGTCCAGTTAACAGAGTAGATGAATCTCATTATTTAAAATTCCATTTAACTGAAATTGGAAGGATTAATTTCTCACACACTATTAACGTTTGAGATTCTGTAGCCACATATTGCCAGTGGCTAGTCTGTTAGACAACGCATATATAGAATATTTCCATTATCAAAGATGTTTCTGTTAAAACTGTTTTAGAGTGTGTTTCTGCTTGTTAAGAAATAGTCCATCTTCCTAAACTACATATGCTCCATAGCTGGTACTCAGACTGAAGATCAGACCAGAAATTCTAGAAACCCATCAAGTTAAGATATAGATATAAATTGTTCTACATAGGCACATTTATTTATGAGGAGGAAGAGGATCAAACAGTCAACGTCAGCAGAATCAACTCTCTCAACTCTAGGAATGAATAGATGAAAAATTTAGCAATTCTTTGCAGCATTGCTTCTGTGATTGGAATTGGCTGTGGTATTCTCAATGGTGATTTTGTTGGAAAGTATAAATGTGTAATTATCACATTAGCTCACAGAATTAGGATCTGTGCTTGTAAATGTCATTTGGTATTTACACATGACATTTTAATTTTGCCTAGTATCAGTACACCACAAATATCTTTATATGGTTTCTGAGGGTTTTTTTTTTTTTTTTTACATTTTTTATTGCGAACATACCGTACAGAGGTTTTACAATTACATGAGCAAGGTAATGAGTTCATTTCTTATCAAGCACTGTTGCCTCCTCCTTTGTTTTCCCTTATGATCCCTTCTCATCTCCGCCTTCCCCAGCCCCATGCCTCCCCTTGCGCCAAAGTTGTAAAGGTCGTTTTTCGACATGACGTCTTGTACATCTCATTGTTGCAATGAGTCCACTTGTAAACCTAATAAACAATTTTTTCCCTTCCCCTCCACATACTATACCAACATCAAATACAGTGAAACAGGTATTGTACCAGGGGAGGGGACATACAAAGCAACAAAGGAATCATCTTAATTATGTTAAAAACAATAATAAGAAAGAAAAAGCATTTGAGTACTTATCTTGTATTCATTTCACCTAACATCAACTTATCTGACCATTTCTGCTTGTCTGAGACATGTACTAGTTATTGCAAATAAGGGAAACCATGGGACCTATGTTTCTTTGGGCCTGGTTTACTTTACTTAATATAATTTTTTTTCCAAGTCTTTCCATTTCCTAACAAATGGGACAATGTCATTCAATCAACTCCAAATTTATCAAAGACCCTGGAGTCAAAGCAGACACCCAGAAATCATTGCAGGACGTAATAGGAAATACCCTTGGTCTGAATTGTTTTTTTCATTAATTTTGATTCTTCTTACAGCAGGCATTTTTTTTTTAATTTTATTTTATTTTATTTGAGAACATACTGTACAGAGGGGTTACAATTACATGGGCAGGATAATGCATACAGTTCGTACCAAGCATTGCAGCCTCCTCCTTTGTTTACCCTTCACCTCCCTTCCCACCCTCCCCCCTCCCCCCCAACCAAGCAAACCCCCCCTTCCCCCTCACTCCGACATTGTAAAGCTGGTTTTGACATGACATTTTGTACTTCTCATTGTTGCAACAGGTCCACCTGAATCCTTAAACGACTTGTTTGTCCCCGTCTCCTCCACATGTTATACTGACATCAAATATAGTGAAAGCGGGGGTTACACTGTGGGGGAGGGACATACAAAGCAACAAAGAAATAATCTTATAAATTCGTTAGAAACACATGCATGAAAGAAACAAAAATATTAAAATACATATTTGAGGTTTCGTTTTCCTAACATCACATTATCTGACTTTTTCCGCTTGACTCATACATATACTAGATATTGCAAATAAGGGAAACCATGGGATCTATGTTTCTTTGGGCCTGGCTTACTTCACTTAATATAATTTTTTCTAAGCCTTTCCATTTCCTAACAAATGGGACAATGTCATTCTTTCTGATGGAGGCATAGAATTCCATTGTGTATATATACCACATTTTCTTGATCCATTCATCTACTGAGGGGCATCTGGGTTGGTTCCATATCTTAGCTATGGTAAATAATGCTGCAATAAACATAGTTGTGCTGGTAGCTTTAGTGTGGTCTTGTTTGTAAACATTAGGGTAAATGCCCAAAAGTGGGATTGCTGGGTCATAGGGGAGTTCTATATGAAGTCTTTTGAGGAACCTCCATACTGCTTTCCAAAGTGGTTGAACAAGTTTACATTCCCACCAACAATGAAGTAAGGTTCCTTTCTGTCCACATCCCCTCTAGCATCTGTTGTTGTTAGAGTTCTTGATTTTTGCTGTTCTAACTGGAGTGAGGTGATATCTCAATGTTGTTTTGATTTGCATTTCTTTTATGGCTAGGGATGTTGAACATTTCTTCATGTGTCTATTGGCCATCCTTCTTTCTTCTTCAGAGAAGCTTCTCTTTAAGTCTTTCGCCCACTTACTTATTGGGCAGTTGTTTCTTTGAGGATTTGTTGTTGGGTGGTTTAATTTTTTGAGTTCCAAGTATATTTTAGATATGAGACCCTTGTCCGTTGTATGGCTAGTAAAGATCTTCTCCCAATCCGTGGGCTTTCTATTGATCTTGCTAGCTATGTCATTTGCCCTGCAGAAGCTCTGCAACTTTATGCAATCCCATTTGTCCAACCTTTCTTTGATTTGTTGTGTTTCCGGGTCTCTATTCAGAAAATTTCTGCCTGAGCCAAGGAGACCCAGGGTTTCTCCTATTCGATCCTGTAATGTTTTCAGAGTGTCTGCTTTGACTTCAAGGTCTTTGATGAATTTGGAGTTGATTCTGGTGCAGGGTGATATATAAGGATCTAGCTTTAGTTTTCTACATGTAGTTAACCAGTTTTTCCAGCACCATTTAATGAAGAGGCTGTCTTTGTTCCATTCTATTGTTTTAGCTCCCTTATCGAAGATTAGATGGCTATAGGTCTGTAGGTTCATTTCTGGGTTTTCAATTCTATTCCATTGGTCCTGAGGTCTGTTCTTATGCCAATACCAAGCTGTTTTGATTACTATGGCTTTATAGTAGAGTTTGAAATTTGGTATTGATATTCCTCCAGCAGAGTTCTTTCCTTTGAGGAGCGTTTTTGCTATTCGGGGTCTTTTATTGTTCCATATGAATTTTTGGATTGCCTCTTCTATTTCCTTGAAGAATGAGGGTGGAATTTTGATAGGTATGGCGATGAATTTGTAGATATCCTTGGGAAGTATTGCCATTTTCACGATGTTAATCTTTCCAATCCAGGAGCATGGGAGGTTTTGCCATTTTTAAAGTTCTGTGTTGATTTCCTTTCTCAAGATTTTAAAGTTTTCATCATAGAGGTCCTTCACTTCTTTAGTTAAGTTAATTCCTAGGTATTTTATTTTTTGTGGGGCTATTACAAATGGAGTTGCTTTCCTAATTTCAGCCACACTTTTCTCATTGTTGGCATACAGAAAAGCCATTGATTTTGGGGGGTTAATTTTATAACCTGCTACTTTGCCAAAGTTTTGAATCAGCTTGAGTAATTTGGGTGTGGAGTCTATGGGATGCTTTAAATATAAGATCATGTCATCTGCAAAGAGGGAGAGTTTTATTTCTTCTTTCCCTATTTGGATCCCCTTTATGTCTGCATCTTGTCTTATTGCTGTAGCTAGGCATTCTAATACTAGATTGAAGAGAAGTGGAGAGAGTGGGCATCCTTGTCTTGTTCCTGAGATAAGGGGAAATGGCTTTAGTTTTTCACCATTGAGTATAATGCTGGCTGTAGGTTTGTCATATACAGCCTTTATTGTATTGAGGAATGTTCCATGGATTCCTAATTTTTCCAAAACCTTCATCATAAAGGGGTGTTGGATCTTGTCGAATGCTTTTTCTGCGTCTATTGAGATAACCATGTGGTTCTTATTCTTGTTCCTGTTGATGTGATGAATAATATTAATGGATTTGCGTATATTGAACCAGCTTTGCATCCCTGAAATGAATCCTGTTTGATCGTGGTGTATGATTTTTTGGATGAATTGTTGAAGTCGGTTGGCCAAAATTTTGTTGAGAAGTTTTGCATCAATGTTCATCAAAGAAATGGGTCTATAGTTCTCTTTCTTTGATAAGTCCCTGCCTGGTTTTGGGATGAGGGTTATGATGGCTTCATAGAATGTGTTCGGTAGTGAGCTTTCTCTTTCAATTTCATTGAAGAGTTGGAGGAGAATTCTCTCCTTCATAACTGAAGGCCAAATAAAAACCTTCCATAGCAAAGAAAAATTGAAACAATACATCTCCACCAAACCAGCCCTACAAAAGATTCTTAAAGATGTCCTACACATAGAAAACGAACAAGACCGCAATAAAGGCCAAGAAACTGCACCCAAACTGAGAATCCAAGAACCATAGGAAGAACCCAGTTTTCGCAGTCTCCAAGAAGGTAGATAACAGGGCAGGAACTCCCAAATACCTCTCAGTGCTATTTTTTAATGTTAACGAACAGAACTCTCCAATTAAGCGACATAGACTGCTATTTGGATTAATAAACAAGACCTTTCTATCTGCTGCCTGCAGGAGTCACATCTTGCCCGTAAAAACAAACACATTTACAATGTTAAATGCTGGAACAAAATCTACCAAGCAAACGGACCCCATATACAGGCGGGAGTTGCAATCCTAATATCAGATAAAATAGACTTCAAATTAAAATTCGTGAGAAGAGATAAAGAAGGTCGCTACATACTAATTAAAGGATCTCTCCTTCAGGAGGATATTACAATTCTAAATATCTATTCGCTAAAAAATACAGCACCCAAATTTATCAAAGAAACACTACTTTCCCTCAAATCCCATATAAATCCAAAGACATTAATTGTTGGGGATTTTAACACACCACTCTCCCCACTAGATAGATCAACTCGGCAAAAACTCAACAGAGAAACCGCAGATCTAAACAGCTGCATAGATCAACTATACTTAACAGACATTTACCGAACATTTCACCCAGCAGCATCAGAATACACGTTTTTCTCAGCAGCACATGGAACGTTTTCTAAAATAGACCACATTTTAGGCCACAAAGCAAACTTGTCTAAATTCAGAAACATTGAAGCTATACCTTGCATTCTCTCTGACCACAAGGGAATAAAATTAGAACTCAACACCAAAAGCCACCAAAGAAAGTCCGGTATCACATGGAGGCTGAACAACACACTGTTGAATCATGGGTGGGTCATGGAAGAGATTAGAAAGGAAATTCAAATGTTCATGCTATTCAACAAAAATGAACACACAAAATACCAGCTCCTCTGGGACACAGCAAAGGCAGTACTCAGAGGCAAGTTTATAGCTCTGAGCTCCTACATCAACAAATTGGAGAGATCTGAAACTAACAATTTAATGACACATCTAAACCTCCTTGAAAAAGAGCAGCAAGATAAACCCCAATCCAGTAGACGGAAAGAAATAATCGAAATTAAATCAGAATTAAATGAATTAGAATCCAAAAAAACTATAGAAGGAATCAACAAAACAAAGAGTTGGTTCTTCGAAAAACTTAACAAAATTGACAGACCCTTAGAAAATCTTATCAGAAAAAGAAGAGAACACTCCCAAATAAATAAACTCAGAGACGAGAATGGAAACATCACCACGGAAACAACCAAGATTCAGAACATTATAAGGGAATACTTCTCAAAACTTTATGCTAATAAGTTTGAGAACTTGACAGAAATGGACCTCTTCCTAGCAAATATTGGCATGCCAAAACTAAACCAAGATGAGGTAAACTATCTTAACAGGCCCATATCAAGCATTGAAATAGAAACAGCAATAAGAGACCTCCCAGCTAAGAAAAGTCCAGGACCAGATGGTTTTACAGCGGAATTTTACAAGGCCTTCAAAGCAGAGCTCACACCAATTCTTACAGCAGGCATTTTAAAAATTAGTGGAAAACTTAAGACTTTCTTGTGTTTTATAGTCCCATTATTACTCAGTAAGCTTAATAAAAAAAAGAGAATCCATGAACTATGTATCTCCCACCACCCTTTTGTTAATTACTGGAGCTAAGAGAACTGGCTCCCCAGAATCTGACCTTCAGAATTCAAGACTGAGGTGGGAATAAGACAAGGAAAGAGAGACATAGTAATTTGCTGTCACAATGAACACCTGTTCTCAATCTTTTTGATTCCCACAGTGAGCTTTTATTTGTGCTTTTTGATTAGCATGACAAAGATAACTGACTTTCCCAGATTTAGAGTTGGAAACTTGTGGGACACCTTCCTTTATTATGTAATCTTTCTTAAAATTGTGTATCATTACTTTGACTCTTGGTGCCTTTTCCATCCTTGTTGCAAGTATGTATTTCTACAAATGGAGACTTTGGTTCATCATCATGATTAAATTAGGATTTGGGAGATTGTGTGATTTGCTCTAGAAGTAAGGAATTATGATTAGGACCCTTTGGTCCAGGTTTCATTTCTTTGTGGAATTTTTATTGGGGTCCTTACTCATGGACTCATGTGTAAGTAATTCTTCCAATATTCCAGTATAATCCAGTAGAGTTGGACAATGCATTAGAAATTTAAAACATGCCTATAATTCTTTTAAAATATACTTTTAAATATAATATCATAAATAAAAGCTTTGTTTTGTTTTTTTGTAATTTTAATATTATTGTCAAGGTTATGCACAGATGGGTTACACTTACATAAGTAAAGCAGTTATAACATTTCTTGTGTAACTTGTTACACCCTCCCTCATTTTCTTCCTCTTTCCCTGGCTTTCTTAATCCCACCGCCCAAGTTGTACAGATCATTTCCAACATATTGTCACTTTTAATTTCCATTAAGTAAATTTTTGTGCTGTTCCCATCCTGGATCTCCACAATGTGAACACTGGAACATCATGGTTATACTCCTCTGCCTTGCATATATGCATATATTTATATTTATATATATGCCTACAATTTGGGTTCATAGATCTGTTTGATTATTCATTTGTTTATTGCCAAAACTGGAGTTTGAATTCAGGGCCTGAACATTGTTCTCTGTGTTTTTTCCACCTCAGTGCTAGCCACAGTTCCACTTCTGGCATTTTGGTAGTTGAATGGACTTTCTCTGGGAGCTGGCTTTGAATCATGATCCTCAATCTCACCCTTGTGATAAGGTAGGATTACAGGTGTGAGCCTACTTTATACTTTGACTTTTCATCTCATTGCATAATGCATATATTTCCTACCCAATAACATCCTTAGAAATTTCATACTGTTCTAAGAGCATCACTTATAATGATTACATGAGAGTCCAGTGTTTATAAATTCCATAATTAATTCAACTGTTTTTATTACTGAAAATCTTTGTTGTCTCCAAAATATTATATGTATCATCAAAGTTCTTTTGGATTTTTCACTCTAGTATTCATTTTTTATAGAAAATATCTGCGAGTTAGAAAGAACCAAATACAAACTTTCTTCTTACATAATGATCCATCTTAACTTGGCTCATCTAAAACAGTAAGTTACTCCTCCCTGTGAATTTATTCTTTTTCCCAGCATGTAGTTCCAATTTTGTAACTTTTACCCACCTTACCCACTATAAACTTTGTCTGAAATGACTCTTGCTATCATCCAGTTTTTGTAAAAACCTTTTCCATGGTATTTCATTAATAGGAAGGCATATTTAAATAATAGCAACTTAATGTCATCATTTCCACGGGTATCTGCATTTCAGCCTGGAACAGGATTTTATTTTAATGAAAGAATCAGAGCATCATTTGGAAGGCAGAGATTACCCTTATGAACAAATTTGATCTTTCATTGCTTATTTTTGTTTTGGAATTTGAAGGCTAAAGATTACCAACTCATATATCTTCTGTTGTCTCTGTATTTGATTCCAGTTCCCTGCATCTTGTATATACATTTTTCTAATTTGGGGAGGGAAAGGATAACAAAATGCTGAAACAAGGATAGTGGTTGACCAATTGTAACAATGAGATGTACAATACACTATGTTGAAAATGAACTTCACAATTTTGGGATACAGAGAAGGAAGAGTTAGGGAAGTAAGGAGAGAGAGGAATGTAGGAGGAAAACAAAGGATGGAGTAACAATGCTCAATGGGAAATGTACTCATTACCTTACTCATGTAACTGTAACCCCTCTATACAATATTTTACAATAAAAATATTTTTAAAAGATTACCAGCTCATACTCCCACAGTTTACTTGCTATACACCTTAAATGCTTCATATGGCTGAAAAGGGGAAACCAAAAAGACAGCAACTTTCAATATAGATTGTCTATTTTTGCAATACCAAGATGCCAAATGCAGTGCCAAGTGCACAGGCACCCAGAGTACATTCATTAAGCTCTAGAATTCTCAGTTGTTTGCTTTGGCTAGAAATCTCTTAATTTTATTATACACAATATGCAGAAATGTCCTGAAAATTATTATTGCAGAAAAACCTTTCCTACAAAATCAGGAAAATTTGACCAAGTCAAAAAGAGTAAAATAACACAAGAAGAATTCTATTCCTGTTTACATAAAAGCTAGGATTCAACATGGGTCTATTAATAGTCTGAAGAAGACAAACAATTATTTAAGTGAGTTGTTATTATAAATGTAATGATATATGAACTCTGCCTGGGGAGTTGAAAAGAATCCTTCCTGCACAGTGTCTTGATACATAGGAAGGGAGAAAACAAATATTCTGTAAAATGATGAAAAACTTAGGAAGTTCAGTATTCTCCAAATATTATGACCAAGGAATGTAAGGTATCAGGAACAAGGTGAGTTGGAGAGTGAAATTGGAGAGATGGAAATGGCCATATAGCTTGGTGTTATGGCACTTTCTTAATATGCACAGGGCCCAGGGTTCAATCCCCAGCAATGAAAATGAAGGAAGGAAGAGACCAAGAAAGATTTGTGAGGTAGGCCTAGCATCATCATAGAAGTTTTATTCTCTTCCTCTTTTATTTTATTTTTTGGTTGGTCATGGGGTTGAACTCTGGGCTTGGGGGCTTTCCATGTGCTCTTCAGCTCAAGGCGAGGGCTCTACGACTTCAGCCACAATGCCATTTCCGTTTTCTAGTGGTTTATTGGAGATAAGAATCTCATGAACTTTCCTGCTTGGGCTGGCTTTGAACGATGATCCTCAGATCTCAGCCTCCTGACGAGCTAGGATTACATGCTTGAGCCTCTGGTGCCTGTCTACAAGTTTTATTCTCTAGCCCAGGATTTCATACTCTTAATTTCACATTATTACTGCATGGGAGATTTTAAAAGTACCATTGCTCAATTCTCAGCTGTTTTATCTGAGTGGGAACAGATATATCAACTTCAGCTGATATGACATGGGGGCACCAGTAAAGCACCCAGGATAAAGATACCATGGTAGCATATAAGAGTATAGAACTTGAAAACTTTTCTGTGAGCAGAAAAATAAGTGCACATAGTATGTTAGCCTAAGTATGATTATAGATCAGTCTGAGTTTAAATGAACCAATATACCAGTTTTGTAACCTCTTTTTAAACCTCAGTTTCCTATTTTGGACATGGAAGCCCATGAGACTACAGTGCAAGAGTGTTCATAAAGTGTTTTCAGGGTATGCATTTTAAAATTTATTATAACTACCATTAGTTGATTTGTTTATATAGTGTAAATTTGAACTAGGTGCTGATGAGCAAAGCGGAAGACAATGAAGTGTCCTGTCTTAGGTCTCTGGGGTACTTGATGTCATTCCTTACACTCCAAAATTGGTGAAGTTAGAATTGGACAAAAGGGCACTTTTAAACGTTTCTCTATGGAGCTTTAGCATTTTTCAATATCAGAAGGACTCTGGAAAGATGGAAAAATAAAATAGAGAAAGTGGCGCTGGGAAGGTGTCTCAGTGGTAGAGTGATTGCCTTGCAAGCATGAGGCCCTGGGTTCAATTCCTCAGCACCACATAATCAGAAAAAGCCGGATTTGGGGCCTAGACTTAAGTGGTAGAGCGTTGGTCTACAGCTGAAGAACTGGGGGACAGTGCCCTGGCCCAGATTTGAGGCCACACAACCAAAAGAAAGAAAGGAAGAAAGGAAGAAAGAAAGAAAGAAAGAAAGAAAGAAAGAAAGAAAGAAAGAAAGAAAGAAAGAAAGAAAGAAAGAAAGAAAGAAAGAAAGAAAGAAAGAAAGAAAGAAAGAAAGAAAGAAAGAAAGAAAGAAAGAAAAAAACCACAACAGTCCTTTTCAGCTGGCTTACTGTCAGTCCTTTTGACGTATGATGACAAATTACCAGACACTGAATTGCTTATAAACAACAAATTTATTTCTCCATTCTGGAGCCTGTAGGTCCAAGATTACAATGCTAGCATAGTCAGGAATTTTATTTCTGAGTGAGGCCCTGTTTTAAAGTTCAGGAGTGAAATTTATTTGGTGTTGTTTATTTAAAGCCAATTCATGAAGTTTTGCTTGCATGACTTAATTACTATCCATGTACACACAAAGGCCCATTTCTACAACATTACATTTGAGATAGAATTTCGATATGTGAAACTGGATGAAGGGAGTAAATAAATGTATTGTACATATACATTCTTTTCTTTTCCTATAAGATTGTGGATCTAAGATCAGTAAGATCCAGACATTGAATGATCTCAAAGCTGAATCTTAGCCATTCTATGATTCTGGAGTTTTATATTGATCTGGATTATTTAATTCTCTGCCTTCACTACAAGTTTATTTGGAGAATACATATGATAATTACACTAAGTGAGAAGTTTAGAGAATTATTTCATATTGTTTACTTTTAATTTTTTGATAAATACTTGGATTCAAATTCAGAGCCTGGCATTTGCCAAGCAGGCACCATACCACTTGATTCATGCCACATCCAGCAATTTTTGCTTCGATTATTTTTGAGATAGATCCTTGCATTTGTTTATTCCTAGGATACCTGGATAGTGAACTTCCTAGTTGTATGTCCAACATAGGTAGGATGACAGCCACACATTGGCACACCCAGCTTTTATTGTTTGAGAAGAAAGTCTCTTGTGTGTCTTCCAGCTTGACCTTGAACAGTGACTATCCATATTTCCATTTTCAAAGTAGCTAGGATAATAGGTATAAACCACCTCATTTGGTTTGTCTTATTTATGTTTATGAAAGTTCTGAAAGTATGAGAAAATTCTCAAAAAGTTTACTAACCATACCCAGATTCTAGGTGATACACTTATATTTATTCTGTCACAAACACAATTTGTGATATTGCACATCAAGAATACAAATATGTATTGCTAATGCCAATTTAAAGAGTTGTGATGATCTAATTTCTATGTGTGGATTTGTTTCCTGGCAAAACATCCTGAGTACATAGGCCAAAAATGTGATAGTCCTACAAGCAAAAATTACTTCTAGTATGATCAACAGTTTGCAAATAAGGGTTCCATACCTGCAGAGGAGACTGGTCACAGGACAATTCCCTGCTGTGACCCTATAATAAATCTGCACTTTTCAAAATAGCAGAGTGGTGAATTTTGTCAAAATTATTATATGGGAACTTTCTTGACCTGATAAAGAGTACTGCATTAGAATGAAAATATTCCCAGTTCTTCTGAAGTCAGGAAAAGATGTCATCCATTTGTATTCAAACACATAGCAAGCATTTTTGCTAATATAATGAAGAAAAATATAAAGTTCTTCACAAATAGCTTTTATTTATATATATAAAGGACTCTTAAACACACGGATAAGACAATAAATAACCCAATTAAGAAGATACAGAGAGAAGGCAAATAAGCACATCCAAAACCCATACATTACAAAAATGTTATAGAAATTCTTCTCAAATGTGTTCAGATAATGTTTTCTGGAATGTAAGGAATGTAAATAATTTCACCATCTTGATTCTTCCAATAATAATTTTCAAAAATGCATAAAGAACTTCAGAATTCATGGAATTTTCATTTCATGTTCTGTGCAGAACACTTTACAAAAGGCATATTCTTTATTTCTTGAAAACACCAATATTTTTACCTGTATTCATCTGTGTAAATGACTTCACAAACCTTTTAAGGCAATTGAAGAAGGAAATTGTAGCCAAACAATGCATAGACAATATCTTGAAAATTGTATCATAATCTTTTTCCTTTTTCTTGTCTCTTTTTTTTTTTCAGAAGGGATTGATCTCAGGGTCTCAAACTTCCTGGATAATTGCTCTTGATCCTTACACCTAGCACTTTGTTGAGCTTTAGATTTCTTTTCAGATAGTTTCTTATTAACTGCCTAGACTGGCCTCAAACCATTATCCTCCTACTTTTGCCTCTTATAAACATGTGGCACCAGTTTGTTTTAAATATTGAGGTATCTGTATCACATTTTTACCATACAAACAGCAAACCTCCTATACTTTCCACTGTCTAGCTCTTAAGTAGTTAGAATTGTAGGCATGTACCACTATATCAAGCTGAATTTTTCTAAAAAGAAATCTTTAGTAGCTCTGATAACAAAGAAATATTCACTAACTTCTCTTTAGTCTCCAATTGTCTACCTCTGTAACTTCTTTCTCATTTTTCTTCTCACTGAAGACAGTAAGTTTGTGATAAGTTCAGTTTTGTTAATGCTTTCAAAATATTCCTTTTTAGTCTACATTCTTCATGTCTCATGTTCCATATCATAGTGATTTTCCTTACCAAAAATATTTGTCTCAGCCTGGAGAGGTGACTGATGCCTACATCCCTAGGTACTCTGGAGGCTGAGATGCAAAGATTGTAGTTGGAAGCCAGCCAAATATTTTCTATCTAAAAGGAAACTGGGTGCATCCTAGTAACATAAAAATCATTATCTCATATTTGTTATAATAACATCTTACAAATTTAAGGTTATTCATTTGATAACTTTAATAGAAACAAGAAATACACATGAATTTCTCTCAGGAAATCCAAGTCATTCATTAAAACCCTAACTTGTTTCGGGAAAGAGATAAAATCTCGTTCAGAGAACATAACTAGGTGCCATTGTTACATTCTCCTTTCTGTCACTATCAAAGATGCTTCAGAGGAAACAGACCTAAACAGATATGAGTCCTGGAACATATTGTAAATGCAAGCATTGAATGATCTCTCTATGGTAAGAAAGACAATCCACAAATTTTCACGCACCTAAACAACCGATCATGTTGCTTTGCTCTGAGCCTGGATGAGTTTTCTTATTTGTCCTTCTGTGGCACTGAAGGTGTGTATCTTTTTCTATATTCAGTCTATATGGAGTTCTATTTCCTCTTGCAAACATTCTGAGAAGCTCTTCCCAGTCCACAAGAAGTACAGATAAATTATTCATCCCATATTCTCCCCTCACAGCTCTCCTGTCCTGAAAAACTGTTTACTGAACAAAATGGAACAATGATTCCACAATGATATAAACCTGAATGAGCATTATCACACTAGTCATAACACCAGAGAAGAACAAGGCTGTTTTCTCATAAGATCGAAATATGCTAGTTTTATATGCATGTTTTATGCGTTCAAAATACAATTAAGTAATTCACTATCCTGGAAATGATTGGCCAGACCTAAGAGTTAAGTGTCTTAAAAGCTAAAGACAAGGTTTTTGTGAGTTTTATCCAAAGGGAGGGAAGAAAGTTAAAATCCATATTTTATTTTGTAGAATCAAAGTGGTAATACAAAATGAGAATCACAAAAAAATCTCTGCCCAGTCTAGATCTCTGGTGCTGCCCTCAGCATGGTACTTTCTGTCTTTTCTGGGCGTGGTTAGGTCCTCCTGCCCAGTGGATCAGTTGTCTTCAAGGCATCTTGGTCCTGAATTGGGACTTGGATTACCCAGTGGTGGTTGGGACCTGGCCAAGGACACGACACAGACCACTTCCATGGAATGACTTCTTTGCCCAGCATGTAAGTAGGATTACAAGTGGAATTTCTCTGAACTTGACTCCAGAAGGCAATCACTGAACCAAAAGTCAAGGCCAAACTCCTTCTCCCCTCCTCCATTCCTCCCTTCCTCCCTCCTTGGGAAAGAGCAAAATAATTTTGCAGGTTTTTGTACACACACAAATCACCCACCATCTCCCCTGGTAAACTAGGTTGCAAGTGACTAAGTCATGTAATTCCATTATGCCACACTCATTATTCTGGACAACATCTTCAGGTGGTTTGGTGCTTTCATTTTTTTTTTCTTTTTGTTGGTCGTTGGGTTGAATTTCAGCTCGAGCCAAGCTCTCTACCACTTGAGCCACAGTGCCACTCCCTGTTTTCTCGTGGTTAGTTGGAGATCAGTAACTGACAGACTTTCCTGCTAGGGCTTGCTTTGAATCATGAATTAATTTTTTAAGTTTTTTACTGTAAAAATGCTGTACATAGGGGTTACAGTTACATGAACAAGGCAATGAGTGCATTTCCTATTGAGCATTGTTGCCTCCTCCTTTGTTTCCCCCTACCACTGCTTCCCTGCCACCTCTATAACTAAACCCCTCCCCCACTGAAGTTGTAAAGTTCATTTTCTTTAAAAAAAATATATGTATGTTTATACATGTTGTAGAGAGGGGTTACAGGTACATAAGTACGGTAATGAGTACATTCCATAGCAAGCATTTAACTCTTCCTTTGTTTTCCCTCTACCATCACTTCCCTCCCCCCTCCCCAACACCTCCTGACCCCCTCCCCTGCATTATAAAGTTCGTTTTTTAACATAGTGTCCTGTACATCTTGTCATCACAAGATGGGTCAGCCTGCATCCTCATTTAAACGTTCCCCAATATCCTTTCCACTCCCCAAATTACAAAATTGTATGTACAAGTGCAGAACACCAGTATCAGATCCAGTGAAAACAGGAGTTACACGGTGGGGGGGGGGGGGGAAACATACAGAAGAAACAAAAGATTCACATAGTGCATTTTAAGTACATTATAAAACACTAGCAATAAAGAAAAAACCACTGTGTCCCTGTCTTAGGGTACATTTTGCTTCACATTATCTCATGTGTTCGTGTGTACATAGCCTTTGAACTTCTCTGCTTGCTCTAGACCTATGCTAGGAATTGCAAACAAGGGAAACCATGGAAACTATATTTCTTTGGGCCTGGCTTACTTCAGTTAATATAACTTTTTCCAGTTCCTAACAAATGAGGCAATGTCCTTCTTTCTGATGGAGGCATAGAATTTCATTGTATATATTTATAACACATTTTCTTGATCCATTCATATACTGAGGGGCATTTGGGTTGGTTACCTATCTTAGCTATGGTAAATAATGCTGTGATAAACATGATTGTGCTGGTAGCTTTGGTATTACCCTGTTTGTGATTATTTGGGTAAAATCCCAAAAGTGGGATTGCTGGGCCATAATGGAGCTCTCTGTGGAGTCTTTTTTTTTTTTTTTGTCGGTTGTGAAGCTTGAACTCTGGGCCTGGGCTCTGTCCCTCAACTCTTCAGCTCAAGGCAAGTGCTCTACCACTTGAACTACAGCGCCACTTCCAATTTTCTAGTGGTTTATTGGAGATAGGATTCTCATGGTCTTTCCTGCACAGGCTGGCTTTGAACGATGACCCTCAGATCTCAGCCTCAGTAGGTAGGATTACAGGCGTGAGCCACCAGCGCCCTGCAGTGTGGAGTCTTTTGAGGAACCTCTATACTGCTTTCCAGCGTGATTCAACAAGTTTATACTCCCACCAACAATGCAGTAGGGTTCCCTTCTAGCCACATGGCCTCCAGCATCTGTTACTACATTTCCTGATTATAGCCATTCTAACTGGGATGAAGTGGAATCTCAGTGTTATCTTGATTTCTATTTCTTTTATGGCTAGAGGAGCTAAGCATTTCATCATGTGTCTATTGGCTATTCTTATTTCCTTTTCAGAGTAGTCTCTCTTTAAGTATTTAGCCCATTTGTTAATTGGGCAGTTGTTTGAGGATTTGTTTTTAGGAAATTTAGTTTTTTGAGTTCTAAGTATATTTTAGTCATGAGACTCTTGTCCATTGTTTGGCTAGTGAAGATTTTCCCCCAGTCCGAGGGCTTTCTGTTGATCTTGCAAGCCATGTCTTTTGCCTTGCAGAAGCTCTGCAGTTTCATGCAATACCATTTGCCTAACCTTTCTTTGATTTGTTGTGCTTCTGGGTCTGTATTAAGAAACTTTTGGCTTGTGCCAAAGAACCCTAGAGTTTCTCCTATTCCTTCGGGTCATGTTTTCATGGACTCTGCTTTTCTTTAGAGGTCTTTGATCCATTTGGAGTTGATTCTGGTGCAGGGTGTTAGATACGGTCCTATCTTTAGTTTTCTACAAGTTTTTAACCAATTTTACCAACACCATTTACTGAAAAAGCTGTTTTTTCTTTCCATTCAACTTCTTTTTTTGGGGGGGGAGTCCGATTGTGGGCCTGAACTAAGGGCCTGGGTGCTGTCCCTCAGCTCTTCAGCTCAAGGCTAGAGCTCTACCACTTGAACCACAACACCACTTCTGGCTTTTTTTTCTGCTTATGTGGTGCTGAGGAATAGAACCCAGGGCCTCATGCATGCAAGGCAAGCACTCTACCACTGAGACACCTTCTCAGGCCCCATTCAATTTCTTTAGCACCCTTATCAAAGGTTGGGTAGCTACAGATCTGTGGGCTCATTTCTGGGTCTTCAGTCCTAAACAATTCATCCTAGGGTCTGTTCTTGTGCCAGTACCAAGCTGTTTTGATTACTATGGCTTTTTATTAGAGTTTTGAAATTTTGAATTGATATTCCTCCAGTGCTGCTCTTTCAACTAAGGATTGTTTTTGCTATTCAGGTTTTTTATTGTTCCATATGAATTTTTGGATTGCTTCCTCTATTTCATTGAGAATGAAGTTGGGATATTGATACGTATCGCAATGAATTTGTAGGTCGCCTTGGGCAGTATTGCCATTTTCACGATGTTAATCTTCCCAATCCAGGAGCATGGGAGATTTTTCCACTTGCTTAGTTCTCCTTTAAATCTTTTTTTTAAAGTTTTTAAAGTTTTTGTCATAGAGGTCCTTCATCCATTTGGTTAACTTAACTCCTAAGTATTTTATTCTTTTGTGGGGCTATTGTAAAAGGGATTGCTTTCCTAATTTCACCTGCCCTCTTCTCATTATTGGAATACAGGAAAGCTATTGATTTCTGAGGGTTAATTTTATACCTTTCTTTTTTGCCAACGTTTCCGATCAGCTCAAGTAATTAGGAGTTGAATCTATAGGTTTCTGTAAATGCAAGATCATATCTTCTGCAAAGAGGAAGAGTTGTACTTCATTTCCCCCTATTTGGATACCCTTTATGTCAGCGTCTTCTCTTATTACCCTAGCTAGGCATTCTAATACTAGTTTGAAGAGGACTGAAGGGAGTGGACATTCTTGTCATGTTCCCGGAATTTAGAGGAAATGGTCTTATCTTTTGCCATTAAGTATAATGCTGGCTGTAGGTTTGTCATATACAGCCTTTATTGTATTGAGGAATTTTCCATGGATTCCTAGTTTATCCAGAGCCTTCATCATAAGTGTTGGATCTTGTGAAAGTTTTATTCCACATCTATTGAAATAATCATGTGCTTCTTATTTTTGCTCTTGTTGATGAGATGAATTATATCGTTTTGTTTATGTTCAACCAGTTTTGCATCACTGAAATGAATCCTGTTTGATCTCAGTGTATGATTTTTTTTGATGAGTTGTTGAAGTTGATTGGCCAAGATTTTATTGAGAAATTTTGCATCGAAATTCATCAAAGAAATGGGTCTATAGTGCTCTTTCTTTGATGAGTCCCTGGTTTTAGGAGGAGGATTATGCTGAATTCATAAAAAGAGTGTGGTAGGTATGTTTTACTTTTAATTTCATTGAGGAGATGAAGGAGTATTGGTGTGAGTTCTGCCTTGAAGGCTTTGTAGAATCCAGATGTAAATCCATCTAGTCCTAGGCTTTTCTTTGGTGGGGGGTCTTTTTTCTTTTTTTGCCGGTCATGGGACTTAAACTCTGGGCCTGGGCGCTATCCCTGCACACTTCAGATCAAGGTGAGCACTCTACCGCTTGAGCCACAGCACTACTTCCGTTTTTTCTAGTGATTTATTGGAGACTCACGGACTTTTCTTCCCAGGCTAGCTTTGAACTGTGATCCTCAGATCTCAGCCTCCTGGTAGCTAGGATTACAGGCGTGAGCCACCGGCACCTGGGAAAAGTTGGAGGTCTTTTATTGCTGCTTCTATTTTGATGCTTGATATGGCTCTGTTAAGTTGGTTTAAATCATCTTGGTTTAGTTTGGGCATGTCAATATTTGCTAGAAATTTGTCCATACCTTTAAGATTCTCAAACTTACTAGCATAAAGTTTTGAGAAGTATCCTATTAGTATATCCTAAGTCTTGGTTATTTCTTTTTTTTTTTTTTTTTTTTTTTGGGGGGGGGGTCTGGTCGTGGGGCCTGAACTCTGGGCCTGGGCGCTGTCCCTCAGCTCTTCTGCTCAAGGCTAGTACTCTACCACTTGAGCCACAGTGCCACTTCCGGCTTTTTTCTTTTTGCTTATGTGGTGCTGAGGAATCTAACCCAGGGCCTCAAGTATGCAAGGCAAGCGCTCTACCACTGAGCCACCTTCTCAGCCCCTGAATCTATGCGATTTCTACAGTGATGTTTCCATTCTAATCTCTGAGTTTGTCTATTTCGGTGTGTACTACATTTTTCTGATTAGATTTGGTAGGGGTCTGTCAATTGTATTATTTTTTTCGAAGAATCAACTCTGTTTTGTCAGTTCTTTCTATAGTTTTTCTTTAAATGTAATTTATTTAATTTGGATTTAATTTTAATTATTTGTTCCCATCTACTGAATTTGGGTTTAGCTTGTTCTTTTTCAAGGAACTTTAGGTGACTCATTAAATTTTTAGTTTCAGATCTCTCCAATTTGTTAATGGAGGAACTCAGAGCTATAAACTTGCCTCTGAGTACTGCCTTTCTGTGTCCCAGAGAAGCTGGTAATTTGTGTGTTCATGTTTGTTGAATGTCATGAACAGTTGTGTTTACTTTCTAATCTCTTCCTTCCACTGATGATCCAAGAGTGTGTTGTTCAGCCTTCATGTTTTACAGTATTTCCTTTGGGGGCTTTTGATGTTGAATTCTAATTTTATTCCCTTGTGGTCTGAGAGAATACAGGGCATAATTTCAATGTTTTAAAATTTGGACAGATTTGCTAAATGGCCTAGAATGATATCTATTTGGAGAATGTCCCATGTGCTGCTGAGCAGAAGGTGTAATCTGATGCTGCTAGGTGACATATTCGTTAAATGTCTGTTAAGTCTAGTTGATCTATGCATATTTTAAGATCCGAGGTTTCTCTCTTGAGTTTATGCCAGATTGATCTCTCTATTGAAAGGAATGGTGTGTTAAAGTCCCCAACAACTAATGTCTTTGAATCTATGTGAGACTGGATTGAAAGTAGTGTTTCTTAGATAAATTTTGGTACTCTATTATTTGGTGAGTTGATATTTAGGATCATAATATCCTCCTGAAGAAGAGATCCTTTAATTAGTATGTAGTGACCTTCTTTATCAGTTCTCATTGATTTTAATTTGAAGTGGATTTATATGATATTAGGATTGCAAATCCTGCCTGTTTATGGGGTCCATTTGCTTGATATATTTTATTTCAGCCTTTCACTTTCAGAATGTTTATTTTTTTGGGCAAAGTGTGTCTCTTGAAGACAGCAGATAGAAGAATCTTGCTTTCTGATCCAACTGGACAATATATGTCGCTTAATTGGAGAGTTAAGACCATTAATATTGAGGGTTAAGACACAGAGGTGTTTGTCTGTCCCTACCATTTTATCCAATTTTTTTTTCGGGGGGAAGCTGTGCCTTGGCTGTTCTTGTGATTACATATTTCTGTGTTTGTGGAGCACTTCATTGACTATATTCTCTTCTAGTTGGTTTTCTATATGTAGAACCTCTTTGAGGAATTTTTGAAGAGCTGGTTTGGTAGCGGTATATTGCATCAGATTTAACGTGCTGTGGAAGGTTTTTATTTGTCCTTCTGCTGTGAATGAGAGGTTAGCTGGGTAGATTATTCTTGGTTGGTAGTTATTTGACTTTAGGACATGGCATACCTCTTTCCAGGACATTCTTGCTTTTATAGTGTCTTCTGTGAAATCTGAGGTAATTCTGAATGGGTTACCTTTATATGTGATTGATCTCTTCTCCCTGGCAGCTTTAAGAATTCTTTCTTTAGTCGCTATTGAGCGGTATGGATTGTAATGTAGAGGTGGGATGTCCTATTCTGGTCTATTTGGGTTTCTAAAAGCTTTTTGCATGTGTATGGGCCTGTCCTTTTGTATATTTGGGAAGTTCTCTGCTAGGATTTTGCTGAATGCATTTCCTAATGTATTGACTTCCCTCTCCAGCCCCTCTTGTATTCCTATTATCCTCAAATTAAGCTTTCTGAACGTTTCCTGTATTTCCTGCATTGATCTGTCATGCTTAATTTTGTTATGAAAAATGGTGTGCTCTTTCTCTATGGAGTCTAAACTGTCTTCAGCTACATATATTCTTTCTTCGGCTTCTTCCATTCTAGGTTGAAGACTTTGTACTTTGGTGTTTAACCCCTTTCCTTCTTGGTGGTCTTTCTTAATGGTGCCCAGCTCTTTATTAAGGTTCTCTTTCAAGTCTTGAATAGATTGCCTTACCTCCTGGAGTTGGTTATCAGACTTTTCTTTCCACTCCATAATCTAGGTTCCTATCTTTTCATTAGATTCTTTCTCCCTCTGCTGGAATTCCTCTACCTTTTTATTTGTGGAGGCCATGTAGTCATCTATTAACTTCTGGTTGGCCTCTTTGCACTCTCTGATAACCCCATGTAGGGTTTCCAATTTTTCATTCAGCAGGTTTACCAGTCTTGCTTTTAATCTATCTTGATCATTATCTTCTATGTCATACTGGGACTGCTATGTAGCTTGTTTATGTGGAGATGGTGGTGGGATTTGTTTATTGGCTATTTTTCTTGTGTTTCTGCAGTTAGTTCTGCCCATTTGGAGACAAGAACCACACTGCTACAAGAGTAGGATAGTCTTTTAGGACCGGAGCCAACCCGATGTCATGTAGATGGGTAGATCCTAGGGTTTCAGTGGTAAGGTAAGGTGTTTTCCTGTTTAGCTCTCTTTTTCTTTGCTTACAGAAGATATTTTGGCTTTGGGGTCGAGATTGCATATAGTTGTAACTTTTGAGGCAATCTAGGTTTGATTAATAAGTAGTCTGCTCTTTAGAGTTAACAAGATGGGCCCCTTGTACTCAAAGTGCTCAAATGGAACCAATTTTGTAGCCAAATATAGAACCAACTGTAAGTTGGGTCACATATAAATCATTAAGGATCAATGGGCTGGATTGGAATGAGAAATGAAGGGTTAAGATTAGAGAGATATAAATTTAATTTCAAAAGAGAACTTGGGTATAATGATAGTAGAGGGGTAAGAACAGCTTAGGGGAGAGGTATATGTAGTAGGAAGAGAATAAATACCTTGTTACTGAATGTAACAGGTTGAAAAGAATTTGAAGAAAGGTTATGTAGGGAGTAGCTTGGAGATCAAGATGAAAATAAGAAAGTGTATTGGGGAGGCTTGCTGAGATTAGAAAAATATCAGTCAGATATTATTGAAAAGTTGCTTACTCTGTTAACTCCTGTAATTATTGTTTACTCACATAGAAGGAGGCATTATTTGTGCATAGAACTAGACAGGGTAGCCCTGATGGAGTAATAGTGTAAGGTAGAGAGAGAAAGAGAGAGGTTAAGGGGGAGTGAGAAGAAAAGAAAGAAGAAAAAACTTACAAATTAGCAAATAGTAAAGTAGAAGCAGATACCAAATAATAATGAAAAACAGAAGTTTTAAGTGGAATAGCAAATTCTAAATCACAATACACATAAGTAACACATAGAAATACAAATGAACAACAAATGATCAGACATTACAACTAACAACGCAGAACAAAAACCAGAAGAAAATACTAAAGAATGGATTTTTCAGGTTCTTTGGGGAGTTTATTCTCCCTGTAGTCCTCAGAGCAGATTCCTGATGGAACCTTGTGTGCCTTGCTGTAGTCCACTTTCCTTGTGGCTTGGTTGGGAGCAGATGGCTTTTTGATTGGGGAGGGTGCCTGCTACCTAGAGTTCCATTCTCAGGCCTGGTGGCAGGCAGTTTGGGGGGTTTCAGGTTTGTAGACTGCTATCATAGGCCTGGAGTTGGGTTCCCAGGCTTTCCCAGGTAGCCACAGGAGCCTTAGGAACAGAGCTTATGTCTGTGTTCAGTTTTGATGTAATCCATCCCTTTTGGAAGTGGGCTTGTGTCAGGGGGCTTTGGGATCCCTCAGAGAATTACCACCCCCAGGGCATGGACCCAGTTGTGTTATTCACAAGTCTGTAGTTGGTGGTGTGCTGGACCACAGAGCCTGTGCAATGGTGGCTAAGATGGAGTTGGCAGGTTCTAAATGAGAGGGTCTGTGTGTTAGCAGATCAAGGTGGGGGGATGGCTTTGCTGATGCTGAAGGGTCTCTCTCCTATGTGGTGGTGAGAGGAGTCCTGGCACTGGGAGGACTGGGTAGAGGTTGGAGTGACAAGCTGGTGTGCATTGTGGGGGGAGCCGAGCTGGTCTGTAGCAGACGTGGTGGGAGGTGGCAGGCGCTAGAAGCCAGCCTTGGGGGTTTCTGCCTGTGGCTGCTAGGTGTGTCAGCAGAAATGCCTGCAGAAGCTTGGTCATGCATCAGCTGTGTGAGCCAGGGGTCTGTGCAGGGCAGCAAGGAGGGAGAAGTCCCATCAGAAAGCTCAATCGGCTGGGCAATTGGCCCATAGAGCATAGAACGATTGGCTGCAGCTGTGGTTTCCTGGAGATCTTGTGCAGGGTTGACAGGGGCCTTCTTGGATCCTGCCAGTGCTGCAGGTGTAGGCTGGTTTGGGGGGCTTACCCGGTGGTGCCAATTTCTGGCAATTGTAATGGTGGCGGTAATACTCCTTCCCCATGGGCTGGGCCGGGGGGAATGGGAAAGGCATTCACTAACTCAGAGATCTTCACCAGATTCCCTTCTAACATTTCACAGGTATAGTATTGAGCACTTTCTTCAGCTTTTGGGTGCTCCTCTGCTAAAACTCTGCAGAAAGTCCTAGTGCAGCATTGCATAGACCTATGTGGTACAGGTGCTCCACAGGAGTCGAATTCACTTTTTCTCTTTTGCCTTTTCTTGTTTGCCTGCTAGCATAGTCCTTTTGTAGCAGAAAAAGACTTTAGGTATTTAAAGTTTGATTGGAGTGGATCTCTTGAGGTAATGGGTGGCTGTGGCACTAGATCTTCTTTTGGTCAGAGATACTTAGTGGGTTGCCTGTGAGAACCTCACCATTTTCCCACAACCCGTCTGGATATTTATATTTCTTCTTAGTGTTTATTGGAGCATTGCAGTTTTTCTGGAATTTAAGGTTTTCTGTGAAACTTTTTCTTCAAGTAATCCAACAGCATTAAATATTATATTTAAAAGATGTCCTGTAGCACCTAGATTTTGTAATTATAATATTAAGATGAAATTCTTATTGTTTGTACAAAAATCCTTTTAAGTCCTAACAGGAAATATGCTCATTTCATCAGCCTTGGGTCTACTTCCTCTTTTTTTCTCCAGTATCTTTCTTGTTTTGGAACAAGTGTCATGGATATCTGTCCATTCTAAAGTAAGATTACTCCATTAATTCATTAGAGAAGGAATACAATCTTCTTGCCTCTAAAGACAGCTTTGAGGATAATGATAATCTGATAATTCACATCAGTCAATTTTCAAAATTATATTGTAAACCAATCATTAAACAGTTTCCAAAAAGCAAAATAAAGATAATGTTTTGCTTTCTCAGGTTAAAATCTAGTAATTCAAAAAAATATATTCTATTCTTCCCAGATTGCATGATGAAGAATTTCTCTTTCATCATAACCCTTACAACCACTGACCCCTCCCTTCAAACATGTAGCTTTATTCAGTTTTCCTGTTCTAGCTTTCATTTTGGTACTAACATTAGTAATCTTCTAGTATTTGACAATGAAATGCCATTTATTGATAGAGAGCTCAATTCATATTGACATAGGCAGACTCATGAGCATATCATAGAGCATAAAATATTGAATATCATTAACGTGATCATATGTACCTATTCCATAAATTAATATACATACCATGTAAATGTGCAATTTCATGTAATTTTTAAAATGCAAAACATTTGGATATCTATGTCATAAAATAATTCAGATCACTAGTAGAAGACAATAAGCTAAACCTATTGCATCATTCCTAGTATTCTTTGTAAAATTTTCTTTTCTCATCAATTTTCATCTTAGGCCCTTCTTTTCCTAACAACCAGTGATATGTTGATGTCTCTAGATTTTATTCACCTCTGAGTAACCTTTTTCATTTCCACCTCCAGTTAGTCCTTCATGTTAAATACCTGAGTAATAACTTGTCCTGATATCCCTGCAAGAAGACAGCAGTACCCAAGTCAACTAGCTCCGACCATTCTACCCTTGCTATGTTAGGGAAAGGGGTATCAGCCACAGGGGTGTCAGGGATCAGGTTGCTGGAACAATGGTGTTATGAATTATAGGTAGCAGAACAGAGTAGCAGAGAATAGGATACCTGGGAAAGGGGAATTGTGACTGTATTCGCTAAGTTGCAGTGCCAAGAAATTGTGTAGCAGCAACAGCTTTGCAGGGATTGGAGTAGTTAACACAGGTATCCAGAGAGTTTAGCAGGGATAAGGAGGAAAAGAGAAAGTGAAAGAGTAAAAGTTGTGAGGGATTAAGGTGGCACATTCAGGGTAACAATGTCATGGGTGTGCCAACTGGGTAGCCAGTACTAGGATAGAAGCAATTTGCATGGTATACTGATGTGGTGCAGAGCTCAGTGTTTCCCTCTCCAGTTTTGGCTGTCAAATCTTTAGGTAACTACTGCTAGCAGTTCATTATCAGTATGTTGGGTTCAGGCATGTTCCATCCATAAATATCTACTCCAAAAAGATTGCAATGTTTGACAGTGGCTTTGGGATCTTTTCCCTAAGCATCCTGAGAGACGACACTCCACAATGCTGCAGAACAGGCTCCACATAGTGGGCTTCAATCACCTTTTACAAATCTCACTGCTTCTCTCCAACGTCAATTATCATGGTAGCAAGGGATCTGAGGACTGCTCAGCAGCAGTGCTCTGGGAAGGTACCAGTTCTTACCCTAGCATTCTGGGAGCTCCCTTGAAATGGGCAAGAGCACTTGCTGCTGCTCTTCCAACATCTCTGTGGCTCTGGACAGCCAGACTGTTCTACCTCAGATGGGTTACTTTGATCTACAGGACTAAATGTGGCTTCAAACTTTCTCTGTCTCCTCTAGGTGATCATCACCTTCAACTGTCTCTCCTTTTCCTCCCAGGTAGTTGCTTCATCTCCACATCCTTTGATTTCTGCTTTGGATCAACGTGTGGCTTTCACACCAAACCCTTCCAATTTCTCATCTGCTTCTTTAGGTGTGAATTGGGCATAGCAAGCTACATGTATCTTCTATATCTATTTATCAAGATTGACTCTGGAATCCAAGGTAGTACTAGGCAACTAAGAACATGGGTTGCATCTTAAATACTCCCCTCCCAATCACTGGTCATTGACAAACGTGCAAATGTGTTGTGATCAGTCTCTACATTTCCATTACGACAGTACAAATAGTTTCCATCAAACAAGTTAGTTTATTTACAAAATTCCAGACCAGTCTTGGGCTCTGCCCTAGATCTTCCTGTTCTGAAGGCACTGAAGACACCTAGATACAACTCAGACCTAATGACATGGGTGAATAGAAATGTTGGTGAATATTGCTTAGTGTTCTGAAGTTGCGCTAAGTTGTTGTCATGTTATGCCTGCAATCTAATCAATGTCCTTTCTTGATCTTCACCACATCTCTTTATTTGGTATGAGTAGCAGGTGGGAAGATCTAAGAAGCTCACCTAGAGTTTGGGCCTGGGTTTAAAAGCTCCATTTTGTGATCATAAAAATTCCACCACTTCCTGATATCTGAAATCTTCCCTTCCTATCCCTCAGAATATTATTTCCCATCTGTGTAGACATCAATACACTGTTTTCTCCTGGAGCGTTTGAGTGTGGCACATCATCTGCTTCTGATTTGTACTGCTTTACACAGGGAGATTTTTCTCCTAGGCTTAAAATGACTTCAGTTCTTGGGGTACTGTGCAATAGGCTAAACATGCCTAGTCATTTGTTCACACTCCTAAGTAGAACTGTCAAGGACTAAGGACTAGTCAGGGCTCACTTGCTGTCAGTGGTATTGCTCCGAGGAATTACTGCCAATGTTGCCCACAGTGCCTTAGGCTAAGGCCTCTCAGAAAGGCTCCAAATTCAACCTGCATGAGACTCTGAGTTGATCACCATTGAGCAACTATGTTCCACAGTCTGTGAATCACTCACTTCTGTGGATATATGCATATTAGGTCTAAGAATAGAGTTCCCTAGAAGGAAGGTCCTGGAATGCAAAACATCTACTAGGACAATGGAAACCTGCAGTTGGGTGTTTTTAATATGCAATGAAGTAACAAGAAAGAAAGACACACTGTCAAACCCTAAAGCAAAGGGTCAGAAGGAGTGAGGGGAAGGGAGTCCCATGATCAGGAATATAAATGGAGCTTACAAGCCCCTTCAGGCTCTGACATTCTAGGTTGAAAGGAAGGTAATAGGCAGACTGAGTTTCTAAGAACTCAGGGTCTAGGCTATATGGCTTATTCGGAAATTCTTTTCCCTCCTCCTGTGTTATGAGAGCAACAGTTAGTGCAGTGCTTCTGTCTCCTAGAGGCAATCATTCTCTTCACACAATGCTTAAAGTAAACAATGGATGGAAATCTGTTAGTAAATCAAAAATATGAAGTAGCACACAGTGCTTCCCCTGGATTCCTGGCCCTAAAATGTTCCCAATTCTGAGCACAGAATGATCATGGGTGAGTGCTAACAACCTCCACTGAATAGTGAACTTTGAACACTTTTCCCAAGTCACATACCGTCCAGTACAGTAGTTGCCACCTATAATCCTGCTTATTAAGACAGGAAAGTCTAAGATATTGAGTCCCAAATTGGAAACTGGGGCAAGGAAAGACAATTTATCATTGCTATAAAGGAGGAACACTTAAATAGGAGAATGTTTCTCTGAGCCCGGATATGGGTAGTCATTTCAAAAGTTTTCAAATTGTGGCTCATCAGCAGAGACTACCAAGTCAAATCTCACTAAAACTAATTCTAAAACATATGAAAATAAAAAATAATCTATTTGGATTTCATTACAAACATCTTTTCTAAAGTGTGTGTGTGTGTGTGTGTGTGTGTGGTGTCAGGTTTGTATGGGATAGCACTGGTTGTTAAAAAAAAAAAACATATTGGCAGTGTCCTTTATGTTCCCAATTCAAGTCTAGTGGCATTCTAACTCTACCACTTGAAACACACAAGTCTGCTGGTTATCTGGAGATCAACATGTAATGGATATGCCAATCTAGGTTGGTTTCAAACTGTGGTTTTCAGATCTCACTTTCTGGATTAGGTAAGCTATAAGAGTGAGCTTCAATGCTCACCCCAGTATTTCCAGTCAGTTACTTAACCTTTCTGAATCTCAGCTTCTTCCTGTGTGGAAAGTGAAAAGAATTCCTTTCTGGACCTTAGAATCTGGTGGGAGTTATGACTTGTTGCTTGAAGTATAAGTGTTCGGGATGTGTGGACAGACCCTGACACTCTCATAAAACTACTGATGTTTATATTGAAATGAATTCCAGGAATTGGAAACAAGAGAGATTTTTTTTGTTCTTTTTTATCCATTTATGGGCAGTGAGGAAGCCACAGAAGTTCATGGAGAACAGGGAAACAAATGCAGCGATGGTTCTCTGTATATATTATTTTGACAATGAACTATACCATTTGTGAACAGGGACAGGAGGGAAAAGCAGAAAGAGAGAGCAAAGGAAGTGATGAGACTGTCCAATAAGAAATGAACTCATTACGTGACTTACAAAACAGTGACCCATATGTACACTATCTTAACAATAACAATTTTAAAAATCGGGGTTGATGATTCTCTCCTCTGGTTTTTGCTAGAGGCCCTTAAGACTCAGACCCATCTGTGGAGTTTTTAAAGGTTAATTTATATGATAATTAATATAGAATCTCTTAAGAAATATTATAAAAAGTACTCCATTCTTAGTAACTGTTTATGTTTGAGTGCAGATTCTGTATGTTGTAGGCAGAGCTCTTTTTTTTACTTTTTTTCAGTAATTGTCAGGTGTTGAAATCCTTCTTAAAGCTTTGGGACAGAGGTATACTATGTTTTGACACCCTGCCCCTAAGTAACATGATAACCAACATTTGAAATTAATGTTTTTGACTTGAGTTATATTTATTTATTTTTTGTTGCTGGTGGTGAACTCTGGGTCTAGTTGCTGTCCCTCAGCTTTTCAGCCGAAGGCTAGTGCTCTATTACTTGAGCCACAGCACCCCTTCTGGACTTTTCTGCTTTACATGGTGCTGAGGAATCCAACCCAGGGCCTCATGCATGCAAGGTAAGCAGTCTATTACTGAGGCACCTTCCCAGTCCCTACAAGTGGTATTTTTGTGCATGGATTTATCAAGCAAATCTATTGAGCAAATATATTCATTTGCCACTAGACATATTCAAAAATATGAATTATCTGATATTATAACAAATAAAACTGCGGTCATTTTTACCAGGAATTTTTTGTCTCCTCCTGCCAAAATCACAAGGGAGGGTATTTTAAATTAAAACTAAAAAAATATTCAAGATCTTGATGCTAACAAGAGAATTAAAAAGAAATTTCAAAATGGTTTTTCATCATGAATACAGAGCTCAAAGGTCTTATCATACATATTTCTAAATGCAAATTAAAGGGGAAAATCAACCAGGAAATAAAATTTATATTAATTTTTAATTTTTGAAGAGGAAAATATGATCACTGATGGCAGAATAAAGACAAGGTAATACCAGATCCTTATATGCTCAATAAGAAGCTTTTATTGAAAAATTGAGCTGGAAAGTGCACATCAGGCAAAGGCAAGCAGTCGGAGCCTACCACCAACAAAGAAACACCACAATATATATCTCAGAAAAAGGACACAAGTTCAGAACAGCGCTCATCATCTGTATCTGTGATTTCAATAATACATGTACACTCCCCCCCACACACATACATACACACACAGGAATGTATACAACAGCTCCACCTACTCACAAACATCCACTCAACATGAATCAAAGATCTTCCTGTAAACAAACAAACAAACAAAAAACCAGTGTTATAAATGTACAATCACTTGATTTTAGTAAATTGTTCACCACTGTAATAATTTTTTAACTAATGTTAATAGTTGGAATGGGAAAAAATCACAAATTATAAAACTTAAAAATTGATCAAATACCAAAAAGGACACTGATCAGGAATGAAGTACAAATGTAAATGTCTAATAAATAAATGAAATATTTGAAATTCTTATCCACATATCAAAAAGTTACTGAGCTCCAATCTTACACATCAGAATATTTATAACCACTCAAACAAATAAACACAAATGCTGGAGAGGTTGAAATAAATCAGGAACTGTGTTTAGTTGTGCAGCAATTGTAAACTAGTGCAAGCCATATGGAGCTAAGAATGGAGATTTACAAAATACCAAAAAAAACCCACATATTTTATTGACCTTTACAATAACTTGGATACATATTGAAGGAATATGATTCAACATGAACATCCGTGTTAATGAGAGCAGTATTCATAACAACCAAGATCTGTAATCAACCTAGGTGTACCAGTAAAGGGAATAAAGAAAATGTGCTGTTCATAGCTATAAACATATTCTCGGGTATAAGAGAAGTGAATGCTTCTACTGTTTCATTGCAACATATTTTTGGATATACACCTAATACTAATTTCATGGGCTTTTATGGCATTATGTTTTTGCTTTTGTGAGGAACATCCATATTGATTTTCAGAGCAGTTACAACAGGTTAAGGACATCCTATAATAGATGAATATTAGACCCAAATTTAAATATATTAGTGAACACATACAGGACGATCATATATAGTTTATAATTTGAGGCAATGTTAAGAAGGCAACAATTGGGAAAAAGATAATGCTAGAAGCTTAATAAGAAATTATCTTGAAAAACTAAATAAAGAAAGTATAAAATAAGACACATCAGAAACTGTTGAATGGTAGAAGATGGATGAATGTTAGAAAAACATTCATCTGCATGGTCAAGCTGAATGAAGTATATGCTTATTTGGTGTACACTGATGAATCTCATTCCAAAACATAAAATACACTTAAAATGTTCATGAAAAGACAAAACAGGATCTGTATTTTGTATACGTAATAGCAGGAATTCACAGAAGGATCAGAACTGTGAAGTAGAGGGAATATGGCCAAAAACGTTGATGTGATTGTTTGAAGATATCTGTGTTTGTGTGGGAAGGGAAGAAAGAAGATGAAGAAAACATATGGGGTGTTGATCAAGATATATTTTCACATATACAGACACGGAAAATACGAAAAATGTGCAACTAATTTATGTTAATTTAACATAATATTTTGCTCAAATTTTAAAAAATGAAACTATAAAAATAATACTTAATAATATCTAATAAGTAGGTCATGGAAGAAAATTTACCATAGAAAGATTTTCCTCATAATTTGTTTAATTTCATAACAAATGGATTCAAATAAAATATAGTTATATCTGAAGATGTTAACACTGTCAGATATCATTGATTGAATCCAACAAAGAAAAGTAACAAAAAAGTAGAGAGTAAGAACAACCTGTGCTATGGATGAAGATACTCAGTAGAACTTTGTGAGGAAAGAATGTGCTTTCTTTTCCTCATCAACCTAGATCTAGGACACCTAGCTTTTAAAAGAACACTTGTGGTCAGAACAGTAGAGTGACTAATTTAGACAGTAATTTATTACGTTTATTCTCTAATCTTATGATGTGATTCCCGAATTACGTGAGTGATCCTAGGAGATTTTGTGACCTTATTTTTACCCAGAGTTTCTAATTCCTACCACTGGGCATGATTTTTCTACTACTCTCATTTTTCCTTGTTTCTGAACTCAACTCCTGTAATCATTTTGTTCATGAGAAAGAGATGGAGAAATGTGAGGGTGGCCTGGAGTCTGTGCTAACTTCCACTCCAGCTTAGAGGATCTATTGAAGGACTTCCACCTAGGCCTCAAAATCAGATATTAATTGATCTTTTTTGAAATGGAGAAACTCACTCCCTCAGGCAGAATCTGTTATTCCTTGACTTTCTCTGAAGAGATTTGGAACTAGGGCACAATTCAGAGAATGAGCTTTCCCACCACCCACCACAGCCTTGACAGAAGGAACAGATCCAAAACTGATAGTGGTTTCAGTTCCCACAGGGCCTCATCAGGGACCTTCTGGTGGGAATAGAAACTGGACAAAGTCTAAGATGGAGATTAACTGAGACTGGGCCTAAGGGGGACACTAAAGAATTTCCCTTTCTTTGACAACAAGTGAGTTGTTTAGTGAGACATTACACCTTCCTTCATATCAGAAAATGCAGTAGGTCAATTGTGTTACTGCCACTTTGGAGGAGGTCATTTTCCTCGAAGGAGAAGGGGTTAAATGTTGTGTCCACCAGTTTTCTCTCTAGTCTGTTGTCTCTCCCACGCCTTCCTAAGCCAGGAACATATTGCTTCATTCCTGCATTCAACTACTTGTCCTGACTCCTAAGCAGAAATACCATAGGCTATCCTTTTGCTAGTCTTTTACATTTGTGATAGAATAGACCCAGGCTCTGCTGCTGCCAAGAGGTGACAACAAGATCAGATTTGTACTGAAGATCAATCATATTGAAAGAACCATTCTATGAGGTCTTTCCTGACCACACTTTTAGAGGTTTCCACTGAAAATTGATTGAACTCACTAGAAGCTCAAAAGTTTCAGTTTGTGAGGTGGTGGATACTGGTGATTCACGTCTATAATCCTAGTTAGTCATGAGGCTGAGATCTGAGAATTATGGTTCTAAACTTGCCTGGGAAGAAAGCCTATGAGATTTGTCTGCAGCTAATCAACGAAAAACCCGAAGTGGTACTCTGTCCCAAAGAGGAAAAGGTCTAGCCTTGAACCAAAGAGCTGAGAGACAGTACTCAGGCCCTGAGTTCGTGCCCTGTGACCAACAAAAAGTAAGTTTCATTTTCCTACCATGGTTTCCTCTTCTAACACAGTATGTCCTTTATCTGTAAGTTTTTCTTAAGATTCCTGTGTCTCACTCAAGCAATTTTTGTCTGTCAACAATAAGGAAGTCTACCTAGAACACAATCAGTAAGTTTACAATAAATATTTGTTAAGTGTGAGTGTGCAGACATTAGACTAATTCTTACTTTAAAGAAACCATGTTGGTCTTTATTCTGTTGGAACAATTGTATGGAAAATAGATGTATCTCTGGATTCCTTTGGTTCTTTGTAGAATCTATATTCTCTAGATTGTTTTTCTATTGATATGAATATTGCTATGTCATCATCCCTATCTTGGCTCTTTCTCAACAGTATACAAACTATGCTACAAACATATATCTGCAAGAAAGCTCTCCTTTGTAATCACATATGCACCTTCAAATATTCTCCTCATTGCTATAAACAACCTCTAAGGTTGGCTACACTTATCCTCTAGAGTCATCCTACGACAGCAAACACTTTTATACTTTCTGGATAAAGTTGCTCCTCCTCATCTTCATCAACTTCCAGTAATTTCAGTGAAGAGCATTTTCTCCTGCTTTGCCTTAGAGGATATCATCCTTTGTTATTTCCCAGCAAAGAAATTGTGGCTTGCAGGCTTGAGAATTTGTACATTCAGAGCGTCTTTGGTTGTGAATTTTTAATTTGCTTTCTTGGTAAGTGAGCTGGAATAACAAAAAACATTTAAGGCAATGTGTTTTGGTGTAAATGAAAACATACTGATTTGAAAATATTAGAAATATTCGTTCTTTTTTATTGTGAAAATACTGTACAGAGGGGTTACAATTAGATGGTCAAGATAATGAGTACATTCCTTATCAAACATTGTAGCTTCCTCCTTTGTTTCCCCTTCCCATCCCTTCCCAGCCTCTCCCTCCCCCTACCTAATCCTCCCCCCCCATAAAAGATGTGAAGTTCGTTTTCGACATGACAACTTGTACTTCTCATTGTTGCAACGGGTCCACCTTTATCCTTATTTAAACGACTTGTTTTTCCCCTTCCCCTCCACAAATTATACCGACATCAAATAAAGTGAAAGCAGGGGTTATACTGTGGGGGTGGGACATAAAAAGCAACAAAGAAATAATCGTATAAATGCGTTAGAAACAAATGCATGAAAGAAAAAAAAAACATTTGAATACATATCTTAGGGTTCATTTTCCTAACATCACCTTATCTGACCTTTTCTGGTTGACTCATACATATACTAGATATTGCAAATAAGGGAAACCATGGGATGCCCCTCAGTAGATGAATGGATCAAGACAATATGGTATATATACACAATGGAATTCTATGCCTCCATCAGAAAGAACGACATTTCCTCATTTGTTAGGAAATGGAAAGACTTGGAAAAAATTATATTAAGTGAAGTAAGCCAAGCCCAAAGAAACATAGGTCCCATGAAATATTCATTCTTTAAATTTATTTTTCATTCAAATATAATAGGGGTGGTTTTAGTGGTGCATGCCTTTAAATCTAGCTATTTAGAAGGCTGAAAACAGAGGATCGTAGTTTCACGCTAGACTAATTAAATGGACCACAACACACTTATCTTCAACTAAGAACCAAAAAGCTAAAAGGTGAGCTGTGGTTCAAATGGAAGCCTACCAGCCTGAGCAAAAAAGGAAAGTAAAAGAACCTAGGCTCTGAATTTAATTCATAGTACTAGCACACATATTTTATGTATGTATGGTTCCTAAAATATTCTGTGAGTTAATTTGTTGAAACCTGGTTATAGATTAAATATGACGTGTGAAAAGTATGTAAGTCTGAAATGACTGCCAAGTATTTTGACAAGACAACTAGAAGAGTTATCACTTAATTAAATAGTAATGAGGAATAGGTATGTATATAAAGATCAAAGCTCACTTTGGGATCTTTTTAGTTTGTTAAAATCAGTAGCTAGTTGTCAGTAGACAGGATGCTATTAAGGACTTGAATTAAAGAAAAAACAGAGCTGAAGAGAAAAAAACAGAAATAATTACATGTACTCAGTGATAACAACCATGAGAATGAACATTACAGAACTAAACCCTGGGATACACAAATATGTAAAACATGACAAATGAAGAAAAACAGTAATAAGTATGTAATGCAGACTTATATGGATAGGTATTTTTAATGTTTAAGGTTACGAATTGAGTATGTGATTACCTAAAATTTAAGAAATTGGTAAGGTAAATTATCCCTTGTGCCAAAGATAGCTGGAAGCCAGTCCCAAATTGTGCCTTTTCCAAGTTATCAGATATTCAGTCTATCACATGCCCAAATAATAGAGAATGGAAACAGGTCTACATTGAGCACTCACAGTAGACAGGTCTCTGGACTTTCTCAGGAAGAGCTTTCTGCCATTGTGGGATGGATAGGGCTGGAAAATATACAAAACAGACATCATAGATTGAAAGTATTGTGCTAAGTTGACACCTGAGATATTGGATGTTTTAACTGCATAGTATTGGTTTTCATGAATCAGTTAATCAGATTCTTTACACAACATGATGTTACTAGACTGTGGAATGCATGTTTATTGCATTTACTTTGTATAACATATTTTAAAATTTGGTATAAATCGTTTATCTTTTTTCTTGATATGGATTACTCCTAGTTGTCAATAGTGAGGAAATGCCCTTGAACTTTGTAACTTGAAGTCTTTTGTTGCCATGTGTCATATCCTCTTTTCCTTTTACAGAGTTGGTAAAAAATTATATGTATTTTTTTTTATTTTATTTCTTATCTATTTCAGAATTTGAACTCAGAGCCTGAGCACTGATCCTGATGTCTTTTGCTCAAGGTTAGCTCTCTACAACTTCGAGCCACAGAATCAATTTTAGTTTTCAATGATTAATTGGTGATAAGTGTCCCGCGGAGACTTTTCTCAACCTGGCTTTGAACTGTGATCCTCATATTCCAGCCTCCAGATTAGCAAATATTACAGGCATGAGCTACCTCCACCCGGTTATACATAATTTAAACTGTATTTTTCTGAAGTGTTTCATCCTACACTGAATATTTTTTCTAATGAGCTTTCTAATAAATATGTAATTTATTCAACTATGAAAAGTACTGTGTACCTCCCACTTATTTGTGGCATTTCTGAAATCCAAGTTTCTCTGTATGTCAGGGTGGATACATTTGCCTGTAACAAGTATGTTGAACACATAACATCTGGCTACTTACAGAACAAAGGATGTGAAGCTAGAGTAACCAGATAAAGAACTTCCAGAACAATTCAATGGCAACTCATGTATTCTCTCTGTAGGTGAATAGGCAGCATAGAAAAGAAATTCTTATATTTGAAAGTGATTGAGTGTGTGTGCACATAGGTGTTCACTTATTTATCTGTTATTATAGTTTTAGATATATTCACTAGTATAAAACAATATTATATATATATATATATATATATATATATATATATATATATGCAATAACAGTTTCCAAAATCCAGGGAACCACCTCCATGGGCATCGCTTTCCTATGTTGCTCTTTGGGTAATAAGAATGAAACTTGGAATTGTCCTGTGGTAGAAAAATTACTCAGAGATTCAAGCATTTTTCTTTTAATATGTTGCTTGTTCCTAACTCTAAAATTAGGAAGTCTGTTAATATATATGTTATGTTATAATATCTTTAATATATTATATATAATGTATAATATATTGTTTATTATAAAACATATTTCATATAATACCTGAGAATATTATATATCTATGAGGAAAAATACAACAAACGTATCAGTTCATACTTTCCTAGCCATGATTAGATTCAGTACAGTTAGGCACATTACATCTCAACAGGAAAATTCCACTGAAGTTCTGATCACCTTGAGCTAGATAAGGAGAATTCCTGTAAAAGAAGCCTCTCCTCAATTATGAGAAAAGATATGTTTGGAAGTTTAGTTTAGTTTTATTGTTTTGTTTTGTTTTGCCTGAACTCTGTGCCTGGGTGCTGTCCTTCACCTCTTCAGCTCAAGGTTAGTGGTCTACCACTTGCCCATAGCTCCACTTCTGGTTTTTCAACTTATGTGGTGCTGAGAAATAGAACCCAAGGCCTCATGCATGCCAGCCAAGCATTCTACCACTGAGCCACCAACCCAGCCCAAGTTTGAAGTTTTCGAGAAGAGGAATTTGGCATTTGCTTTGCATTCTTGATTAGTCATGAATAGATATCATTTGGCTCCAAATTTTGTCTTCTTGTATGTTCCATAAACAGTTAACATGAGCCTCATTCCATCACATATCTTTAAGTCCTTCTTTTATTGCTTTTTATCATTATTGATTTGTTTTTGTTGTATTTCTTACCCAGAAGCTTGAACTCATGGCCTAGGCAGTGTCCCAGAGCTCAATGCTAGTGCTCTACAACTTCAGCCATGTACCACATCTGGCTTTTTCTGTCTGGACATGCTTTGAATCATAATACTCAGATCTCAGCCTCCAGGGTATCTAGGATCACAAGTGTGAGCCACCAGTGCCAAGCAAGTTCCTCTGTTTTAGATATTATTCTAAAAGCCTCCTATCCAATGTTACTCCTAAGATAGTAACTGGAACTATGTCAATAGTTCCTTCACACTCTCATCTCCTGTTATGGCTATGGTATATCTTTTGCAAATTATATTGAAACTACTTCACTGTTCTCTTCCTAATCCATGATTCTAGATGTGTTAATAATAATTACTTAAATTTAGCGGCTATAAACCCTGAATCTCTCAATTCTTAATTTCATTTAATTCTTTCAATATGATTATTTTTCGATGCAAATATGAGCTTATACTCACCTTCTTGAATTTACCCCTTGGCATGAGCAGTGCCTGGGCCTATTCTACCTCAAATGCAAGATGTTGGCAAAAGAATAGCCTACAGTATTCCTGCCTAAGAGTGAGGACAAGTAGTTGCGTGCCTAAAAGAAGTAATGCATTCCTGGCATGGCAAGGGGTGGGAGAGACAAGAGCCTAGAGAGCAAACTGGCAGTCACAACATTTAACAACTTCTCCTTTGGGAAAACTGATCTCCTGCAAAGTGGCAGTGAGATAACTCACCTAGTGAATTTTCATATATGAAGGAAGTTGTCATGTCTCACTACACAACTCACTTGTAGTCAAAGAGAGGGTCATTCTTTTGTGTCCTCCTTAGGCCCAGTCTCATTTTATCTCCATCTTAGACTTTGCCCAGATTCTATTCCTACCAGAAGGTCCCTGATGAGGAGGAATGTATGATCTCTTGACTTTTGATTAGCCCTATGGGAACTGAGGCCACTTTTAATTTTGATCCTGTTCATTCTGACAAGGCTGTGGTGGGTGGTGGGAAAGCTCATTCTCTGAATTGTTCCCTATTACCAAATCCCTTCAGAGAAAGTCAAGGAATGACAGATTCTGCCTGAAGGAGTGAGTTTCTGCATTTCCAAAGAGGTCAATTAATATCTGATTATGAGGCCCACGTGGTGGTCCTTCCCCAGATCCTCCGATAGGAGGGGATGTTACCTCAGACACCAGTCCATCCTCATATTTCTTCAGCTCTTTCTCATGAAACTAAAGGTCACAGGAGTTGAGCTGAGAAACAAAAAGAAATGAGAATAGCAGAAGAATCATTGGCATGAGGAGCAATTAGAAACTCTGGGTGCAAAAGGGCTCAGCAAATCTAGGATCACTCACATAATTTGGGAATCATATCACAAGATTAGGGAATAAAAGTAATAAATTACTATCTAAATTAGTAACTCCACTGCTCTGACTACATTACAAGTGTTCTCTCAAAAAGTAGCTGTCCTATTTTGATGAGGAAAAAGGAGAACATTCTTTCCTCACAAAGTTCTACTAAGTACCTTCTTCCATAACCCAGGTTGTTCTTACACTGTACTTGTCGGTTACTTTCCTTTGCTGGATTCAATCAATGACACTTGAAAGTATTATCATCTTCAGACATGTAATTACATTTTGTTTTAATCCATTTGTTAAAAAATAAAACAAATATTGGGGAAAATATGTCTATGTTATATTTTCTTCCATGCCATAGTTATTTGATGTTATTAAGTATTATTTTAATAGTTTCATTTTTAAAACTTGAGGAAAATGTTTTGTTACTATTAGCACTAATTAGTTGCACCTTTTTTTGTATTTTTCCATATCTGTATATTTGTTATTAAGCTTCTAACATTGTCTTTTCCCCCTACTGTTGCCTTCTTAAAATTGCTTCAAATTATAAACTCTATATGATGATTTGTATGTGTTCACTGATATACTTAAATTTTTATCTAATATTCACATTTTATATGATATTTTCATCCTATTGTAACTGCTCAGAAATCAATATGGAAGTCCTTCATTAAAGAAAAAACACAATACCACAAAACCCAGTGAAATTAGGATTAGGTATGTATCCAAAAATATTTATCAATGATATAGTAGAAACATCCACTTCTCTTATATACCAAAACCTGTTTATAGCTAGGTAAGGTGCATTTTCTGTATTCTTTCCTTATGGAACATCCAGGTTGATTACACAGCTTGGTTGCTATGAATATTGCTGCCATGAACATGTATGTTCATATTCATTTATATTCTTTCAGTATGGATCCAATTTGCAATAATTGTCTTCAAGATATATGTCTTTTTTATAAACTTCCATCATGGTCTCCATATGGGTTGCACTAGTTTATAATGCCACACCACCAAACACAGTTCCTGATTTATTTCAATCTTTCCAGGAGTTTGTTTATTTGCGTGGTGATAGCTATTCTGGTGTGTAAGATGGGATCTCAGTGATTTTCCTATTTACTTTCATATGTATTTCTTATGTGGATAAGAATCTCAAACATTTCATTCATTTACTAAACACATTACTATTTCATTATTAATCAATGTCTTTCTTTTTCTTTTGGTATTTGATCAATTTTTAAGTTTTATAATATTTGATTTTTCCCATTCCAAATACTCACTTTAGTAAAAAGATTTTTTTTCATTACAGTGGTGTATTGCTTGGATATTTTGATTTTGTGAAAGATAAGAGAATTCGATATTGTTCTCTCAGGCAAATTATAATCATGTAAAAATGAAGTGAACATGATTAAATGAAGTTCTTTCTGCACATTTTCTCCGGTACAGATTTCTCTGATTTAAGAAATGTATATTTTATGTCATACTGGATGCCTAACTAAGTCTGTGTGTGTGGATGATTCAGTAAGAATTGCAGAATTCGCCACATAGATTTTGGAGCAAAGGCTTACAGCTGGTAACAGGGCAATGATTCAGAAGACAGCTGGGGCTGAAGCTGTGATCCCTTCTACCTGTGTTCAGCTCCCAATCTCTTGTAATACACCCCTCACTTCCCATGCGGTGGTTTCTTTTTCTATCCAAAATATTTCTGGAGCTTCATGTTATTCTTGCCTCCTAGTATGCCAACATGAGGGGTGTGAAAGCAAGCAAGGCAGATGTGGCGGAGGAATTTATTTTTTAAAATTGTGTAAATAACATACAGAAGGGTTACAAGTACATGGGCAAGGTAATGAGGACATATCTTATCAAGTATTGTGGCGGCCTCCTGTGATTCCCCTTCCCATCCCTTCCCAACTCCCCATCCCCACCACATGGTCCCCCCTCAGACCCCCCTCCCGCCAAAGTTGTAAAGTTCGTTTTTCAACATAACGTCTTGCACATCTCATTGTTGCAATGGATCGACCTGTATCCCAATTTAAATAATTTGTTTTTTCACTTCCCCTGCACAAAGTATGGCAACATCAAATGCAGTGAACACAGGGGGCATACAGTGGGGGAGGGACATACAAAGCAACAAAGAAATCATCTTATAAATATGATAGAAACAATTACAAGAAAGAAAAATAATTGAATTCTTATCTTGGGGCTCATTTCGCCTAACATCAACTTATCTGACAGTTTCTGCTTATCTCAGACATGTACTAATTATTGAAAATAAGAGAAACCATGGGACCTATCCTTCTTTGGGCCAGGCTTACTTCGTATAAAAAAAATTATTGGTCGGTTTTGGGGCTTGAACTCTGGGCCTGGGCACTGTCACTGAACTCTTCAGCTCAAGGCTAGCACTATCCCACTTGAGCCACACTGTCACTTCCAGCTTTTACTGCTTATGTGGGGCTGAGGAATCGAACCTAGGGCTCATGCATGCAAAGCAAGCACTCTACCACTGTGCCACCTTCTCAGCCCTCCATCACACTTGGGAGCTTCTGGCTGAAAACTCCAGAAAGACAAAAGTGAAGAAACACTTAAGAGAAAATGTAAAACAGAAAGCCACAATGTTTAACCCTAAAACCAGTTTCTAGGATAAGGAGACTCAAGAATTGGTGTCACCTGAGGAGAAAGAAGAAATATTCAGGAAGAATGAGAAGGAAGTGGGAGGGAATAGAGAGAAAGAGACCTAGACTACCTAGAGCTGGGACCTCAATGTGAGCTTAATTTTACTGGGGAAACCAACCCCAAGGACGCAATACCTTACAATTTTGATTACTCTCTCCCATGCTACAAAGCCTAATCCAGATCCACTTCCACTCAGCATGGTGTCCATTCTGTGATCCAGACTGACTGCTGGAGGTTCCCAGGGGATGCAAAGAGTGAAAACCACAGGGCTAAAGCTCAGAAAAGACACATGCCATCACTTCTCACATGTCATTTGTCAAAGTAAGTTCTACAACCAAGCCTGGTATCAATGGGGATGGGAATAGATATTGAGAGCATTATAATAATATCTACTATTATTATCATATAATAATCTAACATCTATTGTTTCATGAAAGGGAGAGAGATAGCGTTTCTCCCTTTTTAGGTGTATGGGACAGGAGATTCTATAGAATGTTCTTCAATTGGGGGCTCTCTGAATCTTTTCTCCCAAGATTGTGGCTATGAAGTTTTGGGAAGGAGAATTACAGTGGAAAAGTGAGTTCTCAAGCTGGGTACTGATGGCTGACACCTATATTCCGAGCCTGAGATCTGAGGATTATGATTTGAAGTCAGTCTGGGCAGGAAAATCCATGAGACTCATCTCCAATTAAACAAAAAGAGCCCGAATTGGATCTGTGACTCAAATGTTAGTGCATTAGCTATGAGTGGGTGGGGGAGACAGAATATTGACCCTATATTTAAACACAGGATTGGGGAATGGGTGGAAATGTATTCTCAGTGCATGAAATCAAAGTTGTATGGTCCACATCACTATTGATGTTAACTTTGGGGTAGAGTTGATCAGTTTTATTCTGGAAATGACTTGTTCCACTCTTCTCTGTCCTGTATTCTTTAAAAGAAACAGCTTTGAGCAATCTATACCTAAGATGTGTGGATTGCACTGAAGCACTGGTTTCATTTTTTTCTACTTACAAAATGATTCATAAATAGTGTACAAAGGAGTTTTAATTTAATATGTCGGTTTGTGAGTACATCTTGATCGATGTCATTAATTTGATCATTCTTCTCTATCTCACCCAACCCCACCCCCTACATTTACGTGGTCACATTTTCACACATGTACATTGAATATTAAGACTGGATTCTCCCACTGCACCAGTTTGGCAAAGAAATTTCTTCCTTGTACAGGCAAGGAAGATGAGCCTGAGGACTACAAGCCCAAGACAGCATAGCTATTACTTTGCATCAAGATTATTTGACTTACAAAATCTTCACCAAAAGAAGCATTATAAAGAAGAACATGGCCTGTAACTAGAAGCATCTATCTTTGTGTGTGTGCTGGTTTTGAGATCTTAGTTCTGTCCCTGAGCTGCTTTGCTAAAGGTTAGCACTCGACCACTTGAGCCACAGTACCACTTCCAGCTTTATGGTAGTTAATTGGAGGTAAGAATCTCATGGACTTTCTATCTTGGGCTCATTTTAAACCACAATCTTTAGACCTCTGTCTCCTGAGTAGCTATGATTGCTGGTGTGAGCCACTGGCAGCTAGCAAAACATATATTAGTTGTCCCAATTAAACATGTGGAGCAATAGGTCATTTGATACTGGTGACATTCAGATAATGATTCCTCTACTTGTTCTTTTCTGGTGTTATGACTAGTGTGATAATGCTTCCTCAGGTTTATATCACTGTGCAATCATTGTTCCATTTTGTTCAGTAAACAGCTTTTCATGACAGGAGAACTGTGAGAGGGGAATATGGGATGAAAATTTTATCTGTAGTACTTGTGGCCTGGCAAAACTTCTCAGAATGTTTGCAAGCAGAAATAAGAGTCCACTTCGGCCGAATACAATGAAAGAGACACACCTGACACAGAAGCAGTGCCACAGAAGGACAAATGGGAAAACTCATCCAGGCTCAGAGCGAAGCAACAGTATGAGTTGTTCAGGTGCATGAAAATTTGTGAAGATTGTCTTTCTAACCATGGAGAGATCATTCAATGCTGGCATTTACAATATGTTCCAGGCTCATATCTGTTTAGGACTGTTTCCTCTGAATCATCTTTGATAAAGACAAAAATGAGAATGTAACAATGGAACCTAGTTATGTTTTCTGAATGAGATTTCATCTCTTTCACAAATCAAGTAAGGGTTGTAATGAATGACTTGGATTTCCTGAGAGAAATTCATGTTTGCTTCCTTGTTTCTATTAAGCTTCTCAAGTGAATAACTTTAAATTTGTAAGCTGTTATTATAACAAATATGAAATAATTTTTTATGTTTCTAGGAGGCACCCAAGTTCCTTTTAGATAGAAAATATTTATCTGGCTTCCAACCCAAATCTTTACATCTCAGCCTCCAGAGTACCTAGGATTGCAGGAATCAGTCACCTCTCTTAGCTGAGACAAATATTTTTGGTATGGAAAATCACTATGATATAAAACATGAGGAATGAAGAATTTAGACTAACAAGGAATATTTTGAAAACATTAACAAAACTGAAGTAATCACAAACTTGCCTGATTCAGTGAGGAGAAGAATGAGAAAGAAGTTACAGAGGCAGAAAAGTGTAGATGAAAGAGAAGTGAATGAATATTTCTTTGTTAGCAGAGCTACTGAAGATTACTTTTTAAGAAAAATCAGCTTGATATACTGGTACATTTCAATAATTCTAACTACTTATGAAGGTATAGGAGGTTTGTAGTTGGTATGGTAAAAGTATAATACTGGGACTTCAATATTTAAAACACACTGGTGCCACATGGTGATAAGAGAGGCAGAAGTAGGAGGGTCATGGTTTGAGGCCAGACTAGGCAGTTAATAAGAAACTATCTGAAAATCAATCTAAAGCTAAACAAAGTGCTAGGTATATGAATCAATAAAAATTATCCAGCAAGTCTGAGGCCCTGAGTTCAATCCCTTCTCCTGAGAAAAAGAGACAAGAAAAAGGAAGAAAGATTATAATACAATTTTCAAAATATTTCCTGTGGAACTTTCTGCTATAATTTCCTTCTTCAATTGCCTTAAAATGTTTACCAAGTCACTTACAGAAATGACTACCATCATTTGGGAAAATCACAGGAAAGTCTTTGCAACCAGCTTTGTAACAGAACAATTTTGTCAAACAGATTTCAATGAGCAGAAAATGAGAGATAATGGGCTCATGAAATTGCACTTCATAGCTATGTGTCAGAATGTGAGGAGCTCATAAAGAGGATTTTTTCTTTCTTTCTTTCTTTTTTTGGGTCCGGTCATGGGGCCTGAACTCTGGGCCTGGGCACTGTCCCTCAGCTCTTCAGCTCAAGGCTAGCGCTCTACGACTTGAGCCACAGCGCCACTTCTGGCTTTTTTCTTTTTGCTTATGTGGTGCTGAGGAATCGAACCCAGGGCCTTGAGCATGCAAGGCAAGCGCTCTACCACTGAGCCACCTTCGCAGCCCGAGGATTTATTTCTTAAGAGAAGAGGAGGATTGAGTTGATTTATCAACTTGAAAAAATACGGTAAATTCTGTTGGTATTTGGGATACACTTTCAAGCAAGGTGTTAAGCCAATAAAATTATGGTTGAGATATTTTTTTAATATTTTTTATTGTGAGTTGTTGAGATTTTTATAAAAGCTGTAAGATAATTTTTTCATAGATTTTTATAAAAACTATTCAACAATTGTTGGATAAATCACAATAATGCAAATATGTGTTCTGTGTCATCTGATGGTGTTACCTATCTCATCATCTAGGGTTGGAAGAATGTTATCTTCATTTTAAAAATGCAGAAATGGAGGCACGAGGAGAGTTGGTATGTTTCTGAAGGCTGATGTGTAAATGACAATTGAGACTGAGCAGAACCAGAATCCATGGCTCAGATTCAATTCATGATTTGGAAACCCCATGACTATACTAATATCTAAAACTCTTGTGCTAGCTGGGTGACATTGGACATGTTTCTTAGAGTTGTCATGTGTTGTTGTTTTTCCTGTAAACAGATAAAAATATTAGTGTTTTCTAGAATTAAAGAATATACCTTGGGAAGGTGGCTCAGTGGTAGAGCACTTGCCTTACATGCCTGAGGCCCTGGGTTCGATTCCTCAGCACCACATAAGCAAAAAGAAAAAAATCTGGAAGTGGCATGTGGCTCAAGTGGTAGAGCACTAGCCTTGAGTTAAAGAGGTGAGGGGCAGCGCCCAATCCCAGAGTTCAGGGCCCATGAAAGGAACCCCCCCCCCCAAAATATACCTTTTGTGAAGTATTATGCACAGAACATGAAACAAGAATTCCATGAATTCTGAAGTTCTTTATGTATTTCCCTTTAAATTATTATTTTTAAGTCTCAAGATAGTGAAATTATTAACATTCCTTACATTGCAGAAAGCATTATCTGAACCCATTTGGAAGAATTTCTACAACAGTATTGTAATGTATGGGTTTTTGATGTGCTTATTTGCCTTCTCTATGTATCTGCTTAATTGGGTTATTTATTGTATGATTCATGTATTTAAGAGTTCTTTATATAATATGAATAAAAGCTATTTGACAAGAATTTTGTATTTTGCTTCATTATATTAGCAAAAATGCCTGCAATGTGTTTGAATAGAAATGGATGACATTTTTGCCTGATTTCAGAGCAACTGGGAATACTTTCATTCTAATGCAGTACTCTTTATCAGATCAAGAAAGTTCCCATATAATAATTTTGACAAATTTTTACCATTCTGCTAGTTTGAAAAGAGCAGATTTATTTTAGGGTCACAGCAGGGAATTCCCCTGTGACCAGTTTCCTCTACAGGCATGGAACCACTCTTTGCAAACTGCTGATCATAATGGAAGCAAATTTTTGCTTGTTAGGACTATCAAATTTTTGGCCTATGTACTCAAGATGTTTTCCCAGGAAACAAATCCACACGTACAAATTAGATCATCACAGCTGTTTGAAATGACATTAGCAATATATATTTGCATTATTGTTGTGCCATATCGCTATATAAAACAGTTTGTCACAAAACAGTTTGTGAAAGAACAAAAAAATGTATAACCTAGAATCTGGGTATGGCAGTAAACTCTAGATGATTTTCTCATACTTTCAGACTTTTCGTAAACATAAATAATAAAAGCCAAATGAGGTGGTTTATACCTACAATCCTAGCTACTCTGAAAATAGAAACGTGGATAGTCGCAGTTCAAGGTCTAACTGGAAAACATACAAGAGATCTCCATCTCAATCAATAAAATCTGGGTGTGTCAATGTATGGATATTATCCTACCTATTACTAGACATACAACTAAAAAGTTCAGTATATAGGTAGCATAGGAATAAACAATGCAAGATTCTATATCAAAAACAATCAAAGCAAAAATTGCTTGATGTCGCATGATTCAAGCGGTAAAGTGCCTGTCTGGCAAATGCAAGGCTCTAAATTTGAAACCAAGTACTTACCCAAAAATATTAAAAGTAAACTATATGAATTAATTCTCTAAATAATGTATCTGCAAATATTGTATATTCATAAAGACTTGATAAAATTATATTGGGGTTAATATATCACAAAATAAAGTAACTGAAGTCTCCGTTAGGTACTTGTGAAATATTAATGTCATATTTGTGATGTATAATAGAAATATTTAAATAAATTGGAAAAAGGTTTCTAGGGAATTATGTGTGTTCTTACAACAAAGATCCATACTAACCTCAATATAATTTAATGATATCTAGAAAACAGAAGTAAATATTGAATGTTTACATTAAAATCTAGTCTGCTCCCAAACTTACCTTGCTAATTAGGAGGCAGAGATTTAGAAGTCTGATATCATGGACAGTTTTGACAAAAAAAATCATAAAAAAACTACAAAAACAAAGAAAGCTAGATATAGTGTAATTTTCCTATTATCTCACGATGTGGAAGCCATAGGTAAGAGATTATTGCTCAAGGGAGGCTTGGCCTGAAAAATAACCTAAAGTGGTTAGAGCCTTAGCAATTTCAAGCACCAGTAGTGCCAAAGGAAAAAGAAAAGAAAAAAACAGAAAATGAAAGGACTGGATAAAAAGAAACTATTTGTTCTTCATTCTTGGTTTCATCTCATTGGATACAAGAATTCAAAGTATTTTGTTTACTGTTTTATGATTCAGGCCTCTCTAATATAAAAGCATTTATTTCAAGTAAATATTGTATTATTACTATTTTTTAACTTATTATTCGACCTTTAGGTTTGGAGATTGAAATCATGGCTTTGTACATATCAGTCTAGTTCTACAACTTAGCTGTACCCAAGCTCTTTTGTATAGTTTTGAAAATTGTTTATGACTTCTTCAATAGTTAGCTATTATACTTTTCATCTTATATTTTCTCCCACTTTTTCCCCTATGTATTTTAATTTGTGTTGAAAACTCCTCAATTTTATCTTCTAAACTTAGAATTTTGCTTTTGAGTTTACAGAGAAGTCAGTTATTTGTGACATCTTTAAAAATTATATACAGATATATGTATTTCATATATATGATTGATTCTTAGAGTTCATTGCAATAAGCCACATTTGTCTGGTCATATGCACATAGCAATTGAGCCATTGTGATCCTCTCCTAAGAAAAGCGTCCCTTGTTCTTGCCATGTGAATGCTTAGAGTGCTGTTAATAATATCCAAGTGTAATTATTTGTGTTTTACTATCTATTGGATTTACATGTAGATTTATGGGCATATCTAGTTATCAGAACAGAGGAAAACCATGCAGCATATATTTAATTGGATCTGGCTTATTTCACTTAATACCATTTTCCCCCCAGTCTTTCCATTTCTTCAGAATGGGGTAATGCCATTCTTTCCCATGGAAGCACAGAATTCCATCAATACAACAGAATTGAAGATCCAGAAATGAATCCACTCCTATAGGCACATAGTCTTTGATAAGGAAGCCAGAAACACAGGATGGAAGAAAAACAGCCTCTTCAAAAAATTGGTTTATCTGGCTGTACACAGAAAACTGAAATTAGATCATTTTATATCCTCCTGCACCAGAATCAATTCCAAATGGATTGAAGAGCTCAATGTAAGTCCAGATGCCTTAGGAATCTTACAGGAAGAGTTAGGGGAAACATGGGGGCTCCTTAGCATAGGTCAAAATTTCCAAAGTAAGTCTGGATAAATGGGATTACATCAAACCAAATCAATCATTTGTCAGACTCAAAAGCCATGAAAAAAAAGCGATAGTGTAGCACAGATTTATTAGGGAGCAAACCTACAGATGAGAGACTCAGACAATGTTAAACCCTTTCTCCCTTTTCTAACTAGGTTATTTATAGTGGGTTTACATGAATATAAGTGATTTCTGATGGGAATTAGTCAGAAAACAACTAATGCTAAGACAGAGATAGTATGTGAAATGAGTTGTAGCTGGAGAAAGGGAGGGATTAAGGAATGGGTGTCTAGTTCAAAGACTTGGTTTGGTGCCAGCTAAGTAATGTATAGCTGCACAAGGGAAGGGGGGTAAAACAGGAGTGGTTATAAAAAAAAGCACTGATCTGAAGCCTCAAAATAAGGATCTCAGTCTGTGTGGACCAAACAGTCTCTAACAATAAGTTTTATTTAAATTAACAAACACGATTTTAAATTTTTGCAGAGTGGGATGGTTCATAGTCAAAGGCAATTTCTCCTATGTCAGGTATGTCCAATCTACTCTTTCACATGTTACCCATTAGCCAGGTTTCAACGCAAATGACTACAATGAGATTGTACAAATGAGGCTGTGACTTTTCCCTCTCATGAATCAAAATTCTGTCAAATGATTTCTGTCTTCCAGATGTTTACACCTTTCTCAGTATCATTTTTACTATTTTGTCTTCATTATTGATAATCATAGTACATTTTGTTGTTGTCTTGTGTGTATATGTCATTTTTAGGGCTTGAACTCGATGTTTAATGGTCTCCCTTGTATTTTTTGCTCATGGCTGTTGACACTGTATCCTTGAGTCACATGCTCACCTTCTGTTTCTTGCTGGATAATTGGAGATAAGTGTTCACATTTTTTCTGTTTGGACTGACTTTGAACTAAAATATTCAGGTCTCAGCCTCCTGAGTTCTAGAATTATACACATGAATGGCTAACAACTATCTTTGCTTTACTGTTATTTTAATTATGTGGTAGAGGAAAGTGGAAGTATATTTGTGTTAAGTGTGCAATTTTCAAATACAAGTTTGAATCAACTTGATATAATATAACTGTTATTAATTTTAACAGTTAAATCGATGAGTATCAAACATTCCCACAGAAATATATTTGAAAACGGAAGGCATAATTGTTTTCTTAAAACAATCAATGAAACCATAAATTACTTTCACTTAACAAATCATGTTTTATTTAACTTAAATTAGCAGACTTCTTTGAGTAAAAGTAAATATATTAATTGTATACCACAAGAATCAAAGTTATTATAGTTAAGAATAGATATTTCATCATACCCAGAAGATACGTTTTAGTGTATTCTCACTAAAAAGAATTGTTACATGCAGAAATTAATGGATATGATGGAGCTTATCATTACACAATATAAATAAATGGGATTACCACTCAATACTTTATAAATATGTAAAAAATAATTATATATCTAGGAGCCAGTAGCTCATGCTTGTAACCCTAGCTAGTAAGGAGGCTGAGAGCTTAGAATCATGGTTCAAAGCCAGCCTAGGCAGTAAAGTCGACGACCCTCTTATCTCCAATGAGCCACCAAAAAACTGACAGTGGCTCAAGGGGTACAGCACTAGTCTTGAGCTAAAGAGCTGAGAGACAATGTCCAGGCCCAGATTTCAAGCACCACAACTGACTAAAAATAAACAGTTAAAATAAATATTTTGACATAAATGTTAAAATATGTATTCTAAAAAATTTTAAATCCTCACTAGATATACTAGTTTATATAAATATAGAGGAGGTTTTTCTGGACTTAGTTGTCATTGAATTCTGTAAATCACATATTTGTCACTCAATTTATATTTGTATGTTTATATACTTATATACCATAAGAATAATTAAATGATATATGATAGGCAGTGCTGTTTTAGGAATTTCCCTTGGCTTTTTAACATTAACCCTTCTACCATAAAATCGATATACCCTCCAATCTTATCAGAGTTTTCATCTCATTGGAGAAGAAAAGTATAAGCTATAATCATTGTTTGGAACAACTGTAACATTTTACATGAATTTCACTTAGTTTAAGATCCAAAACATTCAAGTCATCTTAACCATGCCAGTAATAGCAAAATGTCTTCTGGGCTTTGCAGTCTCTTAAGAGATGAAAATCTTTAATTACACATCTACTTTTTTCTGCCTAACATGTTATATCTTAGGAAGATCTTTTTGGGTAACCCTCTGTTCCTGACTAGAAGACTGCAACAAAGGCAATAAGGAAAATACTTGAACACAATTAAAAAAGCAATCACAGACACTCCTGTAGTCACCAGTTTCAATGAGAATATACAGTAAAGTAACACGTTTTTGTTGCATTTAAAGTGCAATAATTAAAGTTTAATTAGCAGTGAAGAAGGTAACAGAAAACTGTGTTTGAAGACATCTTGACTTTGAACAATTCAGTATAAGCATAATGGATTTATCTTGTTTTTCTATGGAGTTGCCAAAATAATAGAGAGCAACACCCTAAGGCAGGAAAACACCTAACCCAAAGCAGTAATCTTTTGTCTATAAAATAATCGTGAGGGTTTGACTCTTCCAAAGTCTGGCTTGGAAAGAGGAAAGTGTATTTGCTTTGGAGTGAACAATAAAAAATATAAAAATCCTTTATTATTAATATTTTACATATCTTGACTAGGACTTCTCATGTTGGAGAAGAGGAAAGGTATGAAAAATTTCAAGATTTTTTGACTATTCCTGAAGATCATTCTTATTTATCAGCTGTAGACTGGTTTACACTTAGTATCATGCTTGTTTAAATTTAGAAGCATTTGTTTCTGGGTTATAAGCTGCAAAGCCTTGTGTATTAATAAAGGGTCATTTCCTAAGAGGTGAAAGTTGCTGTGAAAACAAACCTAAAATATCAAAGACAGCATAGTGGAAACTATTTTCTAGCTATATTACAATCTGTGGTGTAAATTTTGTTTCGCATTGTTCCAGGGGACTCATTTTTGTTATCTTCTTTTTCACCATCTAGTGTTGCTATAATATTCTATACCATCCTGGGATGACTATAACTTTACTGGATTCTCTAATTTCTCTGTTTCTGTTTTACCTTTTTTACTTTAGAAACTCTAACTCAACATGACATAAATTATCTTTATAATATTAGCAAACAGATTTAATTTCCATATTCTTACCCTAGCCTTCTACATAACTTTGGTACTTAGTGATCCCCAAATGTGAAAATAAAGATAGGGAGCTTCTTATTTAGATATTATTTAGTATTTCAAGACTTCATTAATGCAAGGCCCTTAGTAGTATGTACATCATACATGTGTGCTAAGCTGGTGGCAATTTTTTCATATTCTCAGAAATTAGGAAATGTGGCGTCCCTGTACTTTCATTAGGAAAAGGCTGTAGTTGAATTAATTTACTAAACCAAATCTGCTGTGAAGTATTTCTACAAGTTATTTGGCTTAAATAATCCGTATTTACCATTTTACAGTTCTAAAGGACAGAAATCTAAAAGAAGTCTCACTAGATTAAAATAGAGACACCCACTGAGCTAAAATATTTTTCAAATGATTCTAGTGGAAAAGGCATTTATCTCCTGTTCTGCTTCCCAGAAATTCAGAATCTAGGTTGTTATTTTTTCCTTTATCTTCTAATGTAGCATCTTTACATCTTTCTGGTGGTTCTTACCTAATCATGTCCCTTTTGAACTATACCTGAGACTTTTAACTACCCATTTGAGTATACTTCCCCCATATGATAATTATTCAAATTTGTGCTCCTTGGCTAATGAGAGGTTATTATTTTACCAACATATATATAATGCAAATCTACATTGGAAGGATTAGGTATGTGGGAAAGACAGATATTCTCTAAAGGTATTTTGCTATGTACAATGAGTGTTTAGCATTCTTTCTACTATAACCTGTTTTCCTTTCATTAACCTGAACAACATATTTCTTCAGTGAAATATAACTAGAAAAAATTTAGTCCCTAAAAGCAATTAATCCTGATTAAAACATTGTCATGTACTAGAAATCCTAAATGCCTGAAGCAGTTCTGGCACTATCACTTTTTATATATTCTGCATACAACCTTCTCTTTTCAAGAGCATTTGATTGTTATTATTTTGAAATTATGGTTAATATTTATTTGACTGCTATTTTTAAAGAATGCATCACCCAATACTGGTTCTCTTTTTCTAACTTTTTTGGGTCTAATCTATTTTTGAAAAAAAAGGCAGCCATTTGGATTACATGAACTGCTTATTGAAGTTGAATCAGCATGGAGAGGAAAAGAAGAAAATAGATGACTTTGAGGGTATATCACATTAAAAATGTATCTACAAGCTATTTATCTTAAAATGGTCTATTTTTCATTATGTACGATTCTGATATAATTTAGTCTCTCAACTCACACATTGTTAATGCAGTCTTATTTCATGCTTCCCAAAAACAAACAACAAATTATTATTTATTTTTAATTTATCATTTATTTAAAAAACTATATTTTTAAAAAATTAGTCAAGGTAAATGGTTTATTAGATATTTAGAGTGATGTTCAGACTCTAAGGTGAAAGCCAGAAAGGGAAAAAAATCATGTTTTTATTCTTCCTTGAGCCACTCTGATTTACTTCCTCTGTTTCTGAAAGAATGAAATTCTTGATTTGAAGCCTTTTGCTTGATATCCACAATGTGTAATTCTTCCTTTATTAATAGAATTTGGAGAAAGGATGAGAATTCACACTAGAAATAGGAGAAGAGGAAAAGAGCAGAAGAAATCTAGATATTTTATTCTTCCTCATCACAATCACAAGGTCTGGACAATGATAATGGGTATTAGATACAGTGCTCTAGAGTGATTAAACCCATCTATAGGAAAGATAATCCTACAAGTGATCACATGGAGAATGCTTATTTATAAAATATTGTAATAATTTCCAACAGGAAATGTTATCTATTTGTTAAGTTCTTGGTTAGGATATGTTAAATTCTGGTGTGCTATAGTCAACTATCATAATGCTATACAAGGATGGTAAGAAACTAACATCTTAATATCACATTCTAATATTAGCTTAATTCTGTTTGTGTCATATGTATGAGGCTGTATTTCAGTTTTGCTTCAGTTTCACATGCTATATTCTTCCAGTATATAAATTGAAGGAAGACTCCCTCTGAAATATGCTATTTTTATGGCTAAGGGAAAACAAGTCAGCTTTTAGACACAGACAATGAGATAGAAATCTTCCCCTAGAAATAGTCTTTCTCTAATTCTGGTTCACTTTTGTAAGCTGAAGTAAGTCACATAACCCATTTTGACATTGCATGTAGAGGTAAATCCCACCTACAGAAGCTGATGCAAGACATAGAGTAATATACCAAGATATGCAATACATGATATAAGGAGAAAAAAGAGATCTATAATAAAATCAATCATACTTGTGCTAACATGTCTCTGCAGGAAGGAAGGTATTATGTACCTTTGTTTCTAAAACTACTGAGATCTTCAAATCATATTTTTTATGCTTGGATGTTACAGGAATTAGAGAACATTTTGATACTGAGACAGCAAAAAATCTCGAAGAAATCTGGACTAATCATTTCAATACTACCTTTTGTTCTCCAAGAAAATAAACTATTTTATAGACAATACTTTATAATTTCTTACCTAGTATCTTTTATTTTCCAGAAATGGATTTTGTTAATATATGTGAGTATCCACCAGAATAAATATCTTCATTTATATGCATCTTGTGCAGACAGCAAGTCAATTAGATGTAAGTGTGAGTTAATCAGTAGCACTTTTTAAAAATGCAAAAAATTATTTAAATAGGGATACAGGTGGACCCATTGCAACAATGAGATGTACAAGTCGTTATGTCGAAAAATGAACTTTACAGATTTGGTGGAGGGGGGTAGCGGGGAGAATTGGGTGGGGGGACGGGGAGAGGATGGGAAAGGATGGGAAGGGGAATCAAAGGAGGAGGCTACAATGCTTGATAAGAAATGTACTCATTATTTTGCCCATGTAATTGTAACCCCTCTGTACAGTATTTTCACAATAAAAAAAATAATATAAAGAAGAAAAATAAATAAAACTGCAAAAAATTTGGACAGGGAGCTAATATGCATATTTTTCCATCATCACCTACCAAATCCTCCTTCTTCCTTCCTAGGAAACACACCCAATTAATAAAAAGTCATAGATATTTGGCTCTTGACCTTGAAAATGGAAGCAGAATGTTATGGATGTCTGAGATGATCGTTAATAGTGTTTTACATAGTAATGTCACATGCAACAACCCTATGAGTCCTGCAGGTCTTAACACTACTTCGTTAGTGATGTAATAGGAATGTCAGCTTTACTGGATGTAATATTGTTTTCCACTTCCTTTCCTACCACCTGACCTAAATTATAAAACTTATTATGGGTGTGTTCTCTTCTTTTTCTGATAAGATTTGCTAAGCGTCTGTCAATTTTGTTGATTTTTTTCGAAAAACCAACTTTGTTGTGTTGATTCTTTCTGTGTTTTTTTTTTATTCTAATTCATTTAATTCTGATTTAATTTTAATTATTGTTTCCATCTACTGGATTGGGATTTATTTTACTGCTCTTTTGCAAGGAGGCTCAGATGTCTTATTAAATTGTTGGTTTCAGATCTCTCCAATTTGTTGATGTAAGAACTGACAGCTATAAACTTGCCTCTGAGTACTGCCTCTGCTATTTCACAGAGGAGCTGGTAGTTTGAGTGCTCATTTTTGTTGAATAACATGAACACTTGAATTTCCTTTCTAATCTATTCCATGAACCAATTGTGATTCAGCAGTGTGTTGTTCCAGCTCCTTGCGTAATTACAGGACACTCTTTGGTGGTTTTTAATGCTGAGTTCTAATTTTATTCCCTTGTGTTCTGAGAGAATAAAAGGTATAAATTCAATGTACCTGAATTTGGACAAATTTGCTTTGTGGCCTAAAATGTGGTCTATTTTGGAAAATTTTCCATGTGTTGCTGAGAAAACCATGCATTTTGATGCTGCTTGTTGAAATATTCTGTAGGTGTCTGTTAAATCTAATTGAGCTATGCAGTTGTTTAGGTCCGCAGTTTCTCTTTTGAGTTTTTGCTGAGTTGATCTATCTAGAGGGGAACGTGGTGTGCTAACGTCCCCAACAATGTGGGATTAGAGGGAAAGTAGTGTTTCTTGGATAAATTTGGGTGCTCCATTGTTTGGTGAAAATATATTTAGCATTGTAATATCTTCCAGAAGGAGATATCCCTTAATTAGTGTGTAGTGACCTTCTTTATCTCTTCTCACTAGTTTTAATTTGAAGTCTATTTTATCTGATATTAGTATTGCAACTCCCACTTGATAATGGGGGCCGTTTGCTTGGTAGATTTTGTTCCAGACTTTCATATTGAAAATGTTTTTGTTTTTTTGGGCAAGAGTGAATCCTGAAGGCAGCAGATGGAAGGATCTTGCTTTTTAATCGAACTAGACAGTCTATGTCGCTAAATTGGAGAGTTGAGTCCGTTAATGTTAAGAGATAGGACTGAGAGGTATTAGGGAGTTCCTGCCATTTTATCCACCTTCTTGGGGGATGAGGCAACTGAGTTCTTCCTATGCTTCTTGGATTCTCAGTTTGGGTTTAGTTTCTTTGCCATTATTGTGGTCTTGTTGGTTTTCTATGTGCAGGACATCTTTAAGAATCTTTTGTAGGGATGGTTTGGTGGAGATAAATTGTTTCAATTTTTCTTTGCTATGGAAGGACTTTCTTTGACCTTAGGTTATGAACGAGAGTTTAGCTGGGTATAGTATTCTTGGTTGACATTTGTTTGTCATTAGGGCATGGCATACATCATTCCAAGCTCTTCTTGCTTTAATTATCTCTGCTGAGTAATCTGAGGTGATTCTAATTCGTTTCCCTTTATAGGTGATTGATCTTTTCTCTTTGACAGCTTTAAGGATCTTTTCCTTGGTCTGAATTGATCCTGAGATAATTATACTGTGAGAGTGGGATGTCCTGTTTTGGCCAGGTCTATTTGTATTTCTAAAAGCTTCTTGTATCTTAATGGGCCTATCTTTTTGCATGTTTGGGAAGATCTCTGCTAGGATCCTGTTAAACAAATTTCCTAGACCATTAACTTCTGTTTTTAGGTGCTCCTCTACACCCATTATCCTCAGATTAGGCCTTCTGATGGTGTCTTCCATGTGTTGAATTGATCTATCATATTTCTTGGATTTTTCTTGAATGGTTGTATGTTCTTCCTCTATAATATCTAGTCTGTCTTCAATCCCCGAGATTCGATCGACTATCAAGACCTTCTACTTTCTTATTTATTTCTTTTCCTTCTAGTTGGTTGGCTTTGATGGCTTCCAATTCTTTGTTGGAGCTTTGTTTTAGATCTTGTGTGAACTTCTTTACTTCCTTAATTTAGTGTTCAGTATTTATTCTCAAATCACTTAGTTGATTGGTTATGGTTTCCTTGGACTCCCATTCCTTCTGTTGGGTTCAAGTCTGCATTCCCTTTGTGGGCCTCCTGACTTCTTTCAGCTCTCTGTTTATGGATTCCATGGAAGCTTTTAGGCATATTTGTGTATTCTCATCCTACTCTCTCAATTCCTCTATCACTCTTTGATTACCTTCCTTATGTTCACTCAATTCCTGTAGTTCTCTTTGAGTGTTCTCAGCCTCCTAACACCACTCCTGACTTTCTCTCTGTCTCTTCTACACCAGCTCCCATAATTGCTGTCTATCTCTTTGACTTTTCTCAGCCTGCTCACACCATTCTTTTATTTATCTTTGAGTGTTCTCAAGCTGCTCATACAATTCCTGTATCAATCTTTGAGTAGCTTCCTCAAGCTCATGATATTCCTGTATTGACCTTTGGTTTGTCTTCTCTCTCTCTCTTTCACGCTCACACAAAATCTTTGCAGCTTTTCAATCTTTTCATTTACCATGTTTACCATTAGTGTTTGTAGAGCTTTTTTGGAGCTCTCCTCTGAATTATTCATTTTCTGTTCTGTCTCTGATTACCATGAGTGGGATTTGAGATACCCGGACTTACCATTTTTCTTGTGTTTTTCAGTTTATTCTGCCCATTTGGGATGAATGTAACACCAGTTTTGTGCTAGGACACTATCTTGAGGCAAGCATCAACCAAAGCTTGTAGTTGCATAGTAAAACGACTGCAGATACAATCTAGTTCAACAGATATATCTATTCAACATCAAACAACTATGTATTAGCATGCTGCGAACTGCAAAGAAGAATTTGGCAAAGCAGACATTATTAGGTTAAGGGAGATATGTGGGTAAAAATAGGAATAGAGGGATGTGGAAATGGAGAGGGAGAGTTATCTTGACTATGAAGGCTCTGGAAAAATTATGAATCCAGGGACCATTCCTCAGTAGAATAAAGGCTGTATATGCAAACCTACAGCCAGCATTATACTTAATGATTAAAAACTAAACCTATTTCCTCTTAAATCAAAAAGGGGACAACGGATTGCTAGGTCATAGGAAAGCTCTATGTGGAGTCTTTTGAGGAACCTCCATACTACTTTCCAAAGTGGTTGAACAAATTTACACTCCCACCAACAATGCAGTAAGGTTTCCTTCTGTCCACACCCCTTCCAGCATCTGTTGTTATTAGAGTTCTTGATTTTAGATCAGCAAAAGGCTAGTGCTCTACCACTTGAGCCCACAGCACCACTTCTGTTTTTCTGGTGGTTCTTTGGAAATAAGAGTCTCAGAGACGTTCCTGCCAGGGCTGGCTATGAACCATGATCCTCATATCTCAGCCTTCTGTGTAGTTAAGATTAGAGTTCTGAGCCACCGACACCTGACTTAATTGTAATTCTGACTTTTCTCTCTCTCTTTCACAAAAACTGGTTGAATGGGTGCTGGAGGAGGGGGCCAAGCATCCCCATGTGGCTGGAATCCAAGGTGACCCTCTCGTTCTGGAAGTGGGCTGTGGGTCAGGAGCTGTCTGGCTTAGCCTGTTGAAACAGCTCCCTGAGGTAAGACCCACTGTGCCCTGGCTAGACTGTGAAATTCATTGTCCATCCAGCCTTACTGGACTTATTATATTGTATTGCTTTCTACATCATTTTCTAGCATCTGGACAAACTTATGATACATACTTACGGAATGAAAATGTAATGCCTTCTTAAGAAAGTCTCTTAGGGCTTTGGGAATGTGGCTTCATGGTATGGTGATTGCCTTGCATGCATGAAACCCTGGGTTCAATTCCTCAGTAACACATAAAAAAGAAAAACACTGAAAGGAATGCTGTGCCTCAAGTGGTAGAGTGCTAGCCTTGAGAAAAAAAAAAAGCTCAGGAATAATTCCCTACCCCTGAGTTTAAGCCCCTGAACTGGCAAAAAAAAAAAAAAATAGTAATTGGAAAATAAAGAACCCATACTTGAAATATATAATTGCTCCTTCCATACTGACACCTGACAATAGCCCCTAATTCATGTATTTTACTTATGTTAGGATACTGTGTTGAAAAAAGTTTTGTTCATTAAGTCACAGCAATTAACGCTTGGAATGTGCTTAGATGTTAGGTGAAGATTAATTCTGGAAATTCCACGATTCCAGGATTTTGTGTCATAACTGCTAATCACAGAGTGAAATAGTCTAAGTGTGATTTTGAAATCATTTTGGTCAGTTTTGGCACCAAAAAGGCAGAAGCTAATTAATAGTTGTGACAGAAAATAAGGAGTAATTCCAGATGGAAGGAAAAAATGATAGTAACTAAGTTTACCAGAAACTGGTCTAGAGAACCATTTTTGGTTGTCTAGTAGGCTTTTCCTCATTGCCTTTAGCATTCTAAATCTCTTAGGCTAGTTCTTAATCTCTGCATGATAAATGTATCTCCTATGCTGTTCTTTCATACCTTATCTCCTTTGTTTTCTAAAAGTCTCATTCTTTCTACATTTCTCTATAAACATTTCCTGATACTAAATACACCTATACAGATGTCACAGGATGCTAATGTAAGGGTCCCATAGCTCATGAGTCATTAATGTAACAAAATGGAAAGGAGGACATATTTACTGCTACCTCAATTTTTCTGAAAATCTGCTATGTTATCATTTGGTTAAAAATTCCATTCTTTGTCTACACAGTGTCATTCAGTGCACATACATACAAATATGATCTGGGTGTTGGTGGTTTACACCTGTAATCCTAGCTACTCAGGAGGTTAAGACCAGAGGATTGTGGTTCAAAGCAAGCCTTGTCAGGAAAGTCCACGAGACCCTTATCTCCAATTAACCACCAGAAACCCGGAAGTGGTGCTGTAGCTAAAGTGGTAGTGCGCTCAACTTGAACTGAAGAGCTGAGGGACAGTGCCCAGGATCAGAATTCAAGCCACACAACCAACAAAAAAGTGAAATATGACTTTAAATTTCCCCAAAAGGAAGGACAAGATCAATAATCTTCCCAAGCAAAAAAATTAATTCCAAAATGATTCAGTGCACCTACTTTTGCTGAGTTATGTTATGGATTCTTTGCTGGACATATTCTCTAAAAACAAATATTTTAGGGATACAGGTGGACCCATTGCAATAATGAGATGTACAAGTCATTATGTCAAAAAACGAATTTTACAACTTTGGTGGGGGGGAGGATGGGGTGAGGGAAGAGGGGGAGTATGGGAATGGATGGGAAGGGGAAACAAAGAAGAGGCAACAATGCTTGATAAGAAATGTGCTCGTTATCTTGCCCGTGTAATTGTAACTCCTCTGTACGGTATTCTCACAACAAAAAAAAAAGAAAAAATGTCAAATATTAGGTTTACAATAAACATCTAATATTTCTTCTTTGAAAAGAGATGTCTATACAGTTGATGTCACTTAGCATTACTCCTACGTGGAACACGAAGTATGAGGCCACTCCCTTTCTAAATCATGCTTGCTAATCACGCAACTTTGTAGACAGTAGTATGGAAGCATAATTCTGTTTCCAATGCAAATCAGATATAAGAGCGTGGACTTAATTGGAAAAAAAAAGTCCATCCTGAGAGAGCAGGGATTATATTAGCCATGAACTGGTGGATAAGAACACATTTATTTTCTTTCCTTTACTTATATATTTTTTGTTGGTGGTGGTCTTGGCACTTGAACACAGGGCTGGGAGCTGTCCCTCTGCTATTCAGCTCAAGGCTAATGCTCTATACTTGAGCCAGAATGCCACTTTTAATTTTCTTGTAGTTAATTGGAAAAAGAGTCTCTGGGACTTTCCTGCCCGGGCTGGCTTTTAACCCTATCCGAAGATCTCACCACCACCCAGCTTAGGATCACATTTCCAGCAGTACACTCAGCATATGTAATGTGCATGTTCATCTATCTTTATATGAATTCTTGAGTTAAAAATCTATGCTACAACTTAGCCTTTACACTCACAAAATATTTGTAATTTAAAAGTTGATACAACTGGAGCAATAAAACCCAAGAATGTAAAGGAGTCTGGGAAGTTCAGTTTGCATCCAGCCTGGGCAGAACAGTCTTTGAGAAACTATATATAATTAACCAGCCAAAAGCTGGATTGGAAGAATGGCTCAACTATTAGAATACCAGTCATGAGCAAGATTGCTGAACAAGATGTTGAGGCTTTGCATACATACATGCAATCATACACATATATACAGAGGCACTTATATGTGCACAAATACACATATGAAGCAACTCTCAAAATATGTGGAAAAGTTAGAAAACAATAGATAATATGTCCTGAGTAAGACTAGAATCAAGTGATAATTTTTAATGTTAGAGAGTCCTCAAGTGAACTTTCTTCAAAAAAGTTTAAGAATATTACATAGATAGGGACCAGAGATAGTAAGAGAGTCAAGTAATCATTATTAAAGTGATCAGATCTATGGAGGAATGAATCAGAGATTCCTGCAGGTGCATCTGAAAATGTTCATATCCTCAGTAAAATGTTAGAACATCTTTGAAAAGAGTACATGAACACTCTGAGCAGTGCAGTGTATAATATTACTGGAGAAGTTCAGAATTGCTAGTCTGTATTTAGATTAAATAAACCAAGAAATTATGGATTGGCAATGTGATACAAGGCTAGAATTCTAGCACTGAGATTAAGATAGGAGATTAGATAGTGGAATTACATAGTGATACCTTCCCTGGACCAGGTAGTATAATTTTGTCTTAATAAAACAAACCAAACAAGAAAGGAATACAAAGTTGGACGTTTGTGCTAATTTTGTCATTATGTTTTGAGAAGTCAAGTTTCCTATTGAAATGCAACTCATTTATAATCCTCAGTTGTGTTTTAAATGCACTCTTCATTACAGAACATACTTAGATGCAAAATGGATCATGATTCCCTTCCAAAATTTGAAAAACTAAGTAATCATCACTCTGTTAGATTCCAAGGAAAGGATGAAGGATAACAAAAACTTAAGCCTGGAGAAATCGCAAAGTTAATCTAATGAAGGACTATGTAGATCTTGCTAAATTGGAGTTTAGATTTAAAATAAATATTTTGGTTTTGTTTGTAATTTCATATTCTATAAGATACTTACAAAATTCTTTTTAAGTACAGTGTTTAATTGACAAATTTGGAAATGTTTCTTGCATTCTATTTGCCTAGAATATTCTTTCATAAGAGTTATAATTAGGGAGGTTCCGGGAAGATGGCGTAGGAGAAGCTGGAATCTGAACAAGCTCTCCCATAGAAAGCAGTTTTAGAGTTCCAGTGAACAGTCCTAAGCCAGAGAATCACACCAAGTGTGCCATCACAGGACAGAGAGTTAGGCAAGAGAGGGAAAGCCAAGGCAAGGAGACACATCTGAGTGTTTTCCAGCAGCCACCGTGGTGGCGGCAGTGTCGCGGCGGCGACCGCAGGGCACCCAAACCTGAGCCACAGAGAGTCTGGGATGAAGGAGCCAGACACAGCGGGTGAGCAGATTCTACTCAACACCAGCAAGAACCGACAAGGAGCAGACATGTTCATCCTGCAGTTTGCAGAGGAGAGACGACCCAGGAACCAAGACTCGGCGTGAGTAGAAGCCTGACGTCCTCACTCCTTCTCAGGGAGCAGAGGAGGGAAGGCCACCCCTCCCCACTCCAGTACCGGAGATCTCCATCTTGGATACCTTCAAAGCTCGGAGGAGCTGCTAGCTCCAACTCAGGCCTTGGAATAAAATAAGTCATTTAGCAGGTCACAAGAACTTAACGGCAAAGTGAACTTACAGACTCAGCTCCATCCAGGGAAAAGTCACCCAGCTCAGGCGCCAGCCATAGGAGTGACTTTTCCCACTGGGTAACCAGGCCAGAGGCTGCCCCTCCCTCTAGCAGCCTCCACAATCAATTGAAAAACCAAAACCCTGAGAATGGCTCCAGGCTGGGCTCTTTGAGTTTTTCACAAAATAGCCCCAGGGAAAAGCTACTGTTTGTTGAAAGGCCTCAACTCTACCCAGAACCTAGCCTCATCATTGCATCCCCCTCCTTGGTGATTCTCAAAACAGATCTGCTTCCCATTAAACTAACCTGGGAGGGGGATCTCAAAATCTTGGGTAAAGCAGAGCATTTTTCTGCCTGTTCGAACAAACTGACTTAAGAAACCAATCAAGCCACAGGACCTCAAGCAGACCAGAGACTCCAACAAGAGGCTGGTTACAGACAGAAGGGAGATACAGGATTCTTCCCACCCCTCCCAAAAAAATCAAAAAAAAAAATCAAAGAACTTTTTTTTTTTTCTTCTTCTTCTTTTTTTTTTTTTGGTACCTTATATATATAATTTTTTTCTTTTCTAAAACTTTTATTAATCTTTAATTTTTGCCTTTTTTGAAATAAAAAACTGTTTTCCAGTACCTTTTTTTTTCCTCTTATAATTTTTATTTTAGGAATAGGTGAACGTGCGTTTTTCTTTCTTTTCTTGTCTTCTTTCTCTTTTTCTTTCTTTTTTAATTATCTTTTTGTTTTTTGTTTAGCTCTACTGAACTTCTGGTCTTTTTTTCTCCCTTTCTTATCCTTTTCAACTTTTCCTCTCTTTTGTTCTTCTTTATGTGACTTAACTCTTGTCCTGCACATCTCTCAGATAAACTGGTAGTTAAATAGTAGACCCTATCCCCCATTGTTTTTTTTTTTAATTTAATTTTATTTGTGAACATACTTGTGTACACACTTAATCCACAAATTTATTACTCAATTCAAAAACTCTGAGACTTAAATTCCTTAATAACGGTACTACCTCTTCATACCTATGTAATATTTTAAGCATTTTTTAAGTTTTTCACATCTCCTCTATGTCCCTCCCCATCTCTCAATATATTCACATTCCTCTCTAAATAGATTGCCTTTTAATGTCCATAATAACATTAATTTTTACGTTTCTATTTTTTTCTGGTCTCTTTCCATTTCCCTTTCCCTTTCTACTTTCTCTCTCTCTCTCTACTTGCATCCTACCCAACCTATTTTCTGCATTGAGATTAGGACATAGTTAACTCTCCCTGTGCCTCCCCACACCAATCTATTCCTATGTTTTACCCACATCTCTCCATAACCCTAATAATTTCTGGTTTTTTAAATTCTTCTCTGCGGTTCAAAGCCCATTAACATATAGTTATTTGATGCTGAATAGATGTATCTGTTGAACTAGATTGTATCTGTAGACTATTGACTGTACAAATGCAAACTTTGGTTGATGGTAGCCTTAAGAGAGTGTTCTAGCACAAAACTGGTGCTATTTTCATCTCAAATGGGCAGAGTAAGCCGGAAAAACACAAGAAAAATGGCAAATCCAGGTATCTCAATTTCCAATCTCGGAAACCAGGGGACAGAACAGATAATGAATAATCCAGAGGAGAGTTCCAAAATAGCTCTACAAACACTGCTGGCAAACATGATAAATGAAAAATTTGACAACTTACAAAGGACTCTGTATGAGCGTGATAGGGAGAGAGAGGAGGCATCCCAGAAGTTTATACAGGAATATCATAAGCGTGAGGAAGCTACTCAAAAACTGATACAGTATTTGCGTGAGCAACTTGAGAATACTCAAAGAGAAAGGGAGGAATGGCTTGAGCAGGCTGAGAACACTCAAAGAGAACTGCAGGAATCCCACGAATGGGAGGAAGCTGATAAAAGAGTAATACAGGAATTGAGAGAGCAGATAGAGAATACACAAAGATCACTAAAGGCATTCATGGAATCCATTAACAAAGAGCTGAAGGAAGTCAGGGAGACCACAAAGGGAATGCTGAATGGAACCCAACAGAAGGAATGGGAGTCCAAAGAAACCATAACCAATCAACTAAGTGATTTGAGAACAAACACTGAACACCAAATTAAGGAAATAAAGAAATTCATACATGACCTAAAACAGAGCTTTAACAAAGAATTTGAAGCCATCAAAGCCAACAAAATGGAAGGAAAAGAGATAAAAAACACAGTAGAGAGTCTTGACAGCAGGTTAGACCATGCAGAAGATCGAATCTCAGGGACTGAAGACAGCCTAGATATTATAGAGAAAGAACATACAACCATCCAAGACAAGTCCAAGAAATATGATAGATCTATCCAACACCTGGAAGACACCATCAGAAGGCCTAATCTAAGGATAATGGGTGTAGAGGAGCACCTAGAAAGAGAAGTTAATGGTCTAGGAAATTTGTTTAACAGGATCCTAGCAGAGAACTTCGCAAACATACGAAAAGATAGGCCTATTCAGATACAAGAAGCTTTTAGAACCCCAAATAGACCATACCAGAATAGGACATCCCACCCTCACATTATAATCCACACAGGATCAACTCAGACCAAGGAAAAGATCCTTAAAGCTGTGAAGGAGAAAAGGTAAATCACCTATTAAAGGGAAACCAATTAGAATCACCTCAGGTTTCTCAGCAGAGACAATCAAAGCAAGAAGAGCCTGGAATGATGTATGCCATGCCCTAAAAACAAACAACTATCAACCAAGAATACTGTACCCAGCCAAACTCTCCTTCATAACTAAAGGCCAAATACAAACCTTCCATAGCAAAGAAAAATTGAAACAATACATCTCCACCAAACCAGCCCTACAAAAGTTTCTTAAAGATGTCCTACACATAGAAAACCAACAAGACCAAAATAAAGGCCAAGAAATTGCACCCAAACTGAGAATCCAAGAACCATAGGAAGAACACAGTTTTCACAGACCCCAAGCAGGTGGATAACATGGCAGGAACTCCCAAATACCTCTCAGTCCTTTCTCTTAACGTTAATGGACTGAACTCTCCAATTAAGCGACATAGACTGTCTAGTTGGATTAAAAAACAAGACCCTTCTATCTGCTGCCTGCAGGAGTCACATCTTGCCCGTAAAAACAAACACATTTTCAATGTGAAAGGCTGGAACAAAATCTACCAAGCAAACGGCCCCCATAAACAGGCGGGAGTTGCAATCCTAATATCAGATAAAATAGACTTCAAATTAAAATTCGTGAGAAGAGATAAAGAAGGTCGCTACGTACTAATTAAAGGATGTCTCCTTCAGGAGAATATTACAAGTCTAAATATCTATTCGCTAAAAAATACAGCACCCAAATTTATCAAAGAAACACTACTTTCCCTCAAATCCCATATGAATCCAAAGACATTAATTGTTGGGGATTTTAACACACCACTCTCCCCACTAGATAGATCAACTCGGCAAAAACTCAAGAGAAACCACAGATCTAAACAGCTGCATAGATCAACTAGACTTAACAGACCTGTACCGAACATTTCACCCAGTAGCATCAGAATACACGTTTTTCTCAGCAGCACTTGGAACGTTTTCCAAAATGGACCACATTCTAGGCCACAAAGCAAACTTTTCTGAATTCAGAAACATTGAATTTACACCTTGCATCCTCTCTGACCACAAGGGAATAAAATTAGAACTCAACACCAAAAGCCACCAAAGAAAGTCTGGTATCACATGGAGGCTGAACAACACACTGCTGAATCATGAGTGGGTCATGGAGGAGATTAGAAAGGAAATTCAAATGTTCATGCTATTCAACAAAAATGAACACACAAATTACCAGCTCTTCTGGGACACAGCCAAGGCAGTACTCAGAGGCAAGTTTATAGCTCTGAGCTCCTACATCAACAAATTGGAGAGATCTGAAAATAACAATTAAATGACACATCTAAACCTGCTTGAAAAAGAGCAGCGAGATAAACCCTAAACCAGTAAACAGAAAGAAATAAGTAAAATTAAATCAGAATTAAATGAATTAGAATCCAAAAAACTATAGAAATAATCCGCAAACAAAGAGTTGGTTCTTCGAAAAACTTAACAAAATTGACAGACCCTTAGCAAATCTTATCAGAAAAAGAACAGAACACACCCAAATTAATAAACTCAGAAATGAGAATGGAAACATCACCACGGAAACAACCAAGATTCAGAACATTATAAGGGAGTACTTCTCAAAACTTTATGCTTGACAGAAATGGACCTTTTCCTAGCAAATATTGACATGCCAAAACTAAACTAAGATGAGTTAAACTATCTTAACAGGCCCATATCAAGCATTGAAATAGAAACAGCAATAAGAGATATTCCAGCTAAGAAAAGTCCAGGACCAGATGGTTTTACAGCAGAATTCTACAAGGCCTTCAAAGCAGAGCTCACACCAATACGCCTCCAACTCTTCAATGAAATTGAAAGAGAAAACTCACTACCGAACACATTCTAGGAATCCATCATAACCCTCATCCCAAAACCAGGCAGGGACTCATCAAAGAAAGAGAACTATGGACCCATTTCTTTGATGAACATTGATGCAAAACTTCTCAACAAAATTTTGGCCAATCGACTTCAAAATTCATCCAAAAAATCATACACCACGATCAAACAGGATTCATTGCAGGGATGCAAAGCTGGTTCAATATACGCAACTCAATTAATATTATTCATCATATCAACAGGAGCAAGAATAAGAAACACATGGTTATCTCAATAGACGCAGAAAAAGCATTCGACAAGATCCAACACCCCTTTATGATGAAGGTTTTGGAAAAATTAGGAATCCATGGAACATTCCTCAATACAATAAAGGCAGTATATGACAAACCTACAGCCAGCATTATACTTAATGGTGAAAAACTAAAGCCATTTCCTCATAACTCAGGAACAAGACAAGGATGCCCACTCTCTCCACTTCTCTTCAAGCTAGTATTAGAATGCCTAGCTACAGCAATAAGACAAGATACAGACATAAAGGGGATACAAAAAGGAAAGAAGAAATAAAACTCTCCCTCTTTGCAGATGACATGATCTTGTATTTAAAAATTCCATAGACTCCACTCCCAAATTACTCAATCTGATTCAAACCTTTGGCAAAGTAGCAGGTTATAAAATTAACCCACAAAAATCAATGGCTTTTATGTATGCCAACAATGAGAAAAGTGTGGCTGAAATTAGGAAAGCAACTCCATTTGTAATAGCCCCACAAAAATAAAATACCTAGGAATTAACTTAACCAAAGAAGTGAAGGACCTCTATGATGAAAACTTTAAAATCTTGGAAAAGGAAATCAACACAGAACTTTAAAAATGGCAAAACCTCCCATGCTCCTGGATTGGAAAGATTAACATCGTGAAAATGGCAATAATTCCCAAGGCTATCTACAAATTCATCTCCATACCTATCAAAATTCCAACCTCATTCTTCTAGGAAATAGAAGAGGCAATCCAAAAATTCATATGGAACAATAAAAGACCCCGAATAGCAAAAACGCTCCTCAACGGAAAGAACACTGCTGGAGGCATATCAATACCAAATTTCAAACTCTACTATAAAGCCATGGTAATACAGCAGCTTGGTATTTGCATAAGAACAGACTTCAGGACCAATGGAATAGAATTGAAAACCCAGAAATGAACCCAGACCTGTAGCCATCTCATCTTCGATAAGGGAGCTAAAACAATAGAACGGAAGAAAGACAGCTTCTTCAGTAAATGTTGCTGCCAAAATTGGTTAACTACATGTAGAAAACTAAAGCTAGATCCTTATATTTCACCCTGCACCAGAATCAACTCCAAAAGGATCAAAGACCTTGAAGTCAAAGCAGACACTTTGAAAACATTACAGGATGGAATAGGAGAAAGCCTAGGTCTCCTTGGTTCAAGCCGAAATTTTCTGAATAGAGACCCGGAAACACAACAAATCAAAGAAAGGTTGGACAAATGGGATTGCATAAAGTTTCAGAGCTTCTGCAGGGCAAAGGACATAGCTAGCAAGATCAATAGAAAGCCCACGGATTGGGAGAAGATCTTTACTTGCCATACAATGGACAAGGGTATCATATCTAAAATATACTTGGAACTCAAAAACTTAAACCCCCCAACAACAAATCCTCAAAGAAACAACTGCCCAATAAATAAGTGGGCGAAAGACTTAAAGAGAAACTTCTCTGAAGAAGAAAGAAGGATGGCCAATAGACACATGAAGAAATGTTCAACATCCCTAGCCATAAAAGAAATGCAAATCAAAACAACATTGAGATATCACCTCACTCCAGTTAGAACAGCAAAAATCAAGAACTCTAACAACAACAGATGCTGGAGGGAATGTGGACAGAAAGGAACCTTACTTCATTGTTGGTGGGAATGTAAACTTGTTCAACCACTTTGGAAAGCAGTATGGAGGTTCCTCAAAAGACTTCACATAGAACTCCCCTATGACCCAGCAATCCCACTTTTGGGCATTTACCCAAATGTTTACAAACAAGACCACACTAAAGCTACAGCACAACTATGTTTATTGCAGCATTATTTACCATAGCTTAGATCTGGAACCAACCCAAATGCCCCTCAGTAGATGAATGGATCAAGAAAATGTGGTATATATACACAGTGGAATTCTATGCCTCCAGCAGAAAGAATGACATTTCCACATTTGTTAGGAAATGGAAAAACTTGGAAAAAATTATATTAATTGAAGTAAGCCAGCCCAAAGAAACATAGGTCCCATGGTTTCCCTTATTTGCAATATCTAGTATATGTATGAGTCAAGCGGAAAAGGTCAGATAATATGATGTCAGGAAAATGAACCCTTAGATATGTATTTTCATTTTTTTTTCTTTCATGCATGTGTTTCTAACGCATTTATAAGATTATCTCTTTGTTGCTTTGTATGTCTCTCCCCCACAGTATAACCTCTGCTTTCACATATTTGATGTCAGTATAACTTGTGGAGGAGATGGAGAAAAACCAGTTGTTTAAGGATACAGGTGGACCTGTTGCAACCATGAGAAGTACAAGTTGTCATGTCCAAAACGAGCTTTACAAAGTTGGTGCGGGGAGGGGGAGGGAAGGGGGTAGAAGGATTGGGATTGGGGGGAGGGGGGATGCTGGGAAGGGAGGTGAAGGGTAAACAAAGGAGGAGGCTGCAATGCTTGATAAGAAATGTACGCATTATCCTGCCCATGTAATTGTAACCTCTCTGTACAGTATGTTCACAAATAAAATAAAATTAAATTTAAAATAAAAAAAGAGTTATAATGAGAACTCAGTTAATAGATAATTCCAACACTTCATGTATAATATGATAATGTGAATAATGTAGACAGAGTTGCCAACAAATGGATGATATTTATTTATAAATTTAGCAAAAGGGCAATTTTTTTTTGGTCCGGTAGTGGGGCCTGAACTCTGGGCCTGGGCGCTATCCCTCAGCTCTTCAACTCAAGGCTAGCGCTCTACCACTTGAGCCACAGCGCCACTTCCGGTATTTTTCTTTTTGCTTATGTGGTGCTGAGGAATCGAACCCAGGGCCTCAGGCTTGCAAGGCATGCGCTCTACCACTGAGCTACCTTCCCAGCCCAAAAAAAGGCAATTTTTTGAGGCTTTGGTATAACATGGTATGAAGAAAATAATTGTGTGACATCTTCTTTCTTCTAACTGTATGTAACACAGGAAGCAATTTCCTTAATTACTTCCTCTGTATACAGCGAGAAAAATGCTAGGTTTGGGATTTGGTTTTATTTTTGTTTTGGTTTTATTGGTTTGTCCTAGGGCTTGAACGCTGGGACTGGACAATGTCTCTGAGCCTGTTTATGCTCAAGGCTCGTGCCCTACTATTTCAACCTCAGCTCACTTGTGTCTGTCTTTTGCTGAGAAGTTTATTGGAGATAAGAATCTAGGGAACCTTCCTGCCCGGGTGGGCTTTTGTCAACATCTACTGCGTTGGGGTCCCTGCGTAAGGGTAACGATATCACCAAGACATAAGGGAAGCAGAGTGCAAACAGAAATTGCTACTGAATGCTGTGCTTTATTGTCAGTGGTATTTAAAGACAAGCAAGCATGATCTTTGCCAAGATTTGGTCAGAAGATATTCACACAAAAATTTTAACAGATACATTTTTACTTGACCTATGAGACAATGTCTTGGTATTTTATTAGCTAAACTATTTTAGAGCAAGCTCAAACCACTTCTTCAATATCAGGAAAATACTTGACCAGCTGCTTATCTATTCTTAAGCAAGAAGAAGAGCTACTTCCTCAGCTCCCAGGAGTCTGTGACATGTGTTTTGAGACAGGGAGAGAAAACATTTTCCCTCTGCAGCCCGGCATGCCAAGAGCTTTCCTAATCCTCACAGTCCTCAGATAATCCTGAGGCCAGAGCCTGCATCATTCTGCCCCTTTAACATAGACCCTGAGTCTTCACAACTTTATTCTTTTGTTTTAAAAGTAAAGTTTTCCACAGCGTTATCATAGACGCTTGCATTGGTTTCATAAAAATCAAATATAACAGTACAAGTGCAAACAAAATAATAACAATCATGATTCCCATACTACTAGTAGTATGTGAAATGCTTTGTTGTATTTCTTTCAGATCCAACCCTTCCAATTGTTTAATAAATGTATCAGCACTATTAGAAGCATCATCATTTGTAAATTGTTTACCAAAAATATCATGTATATTAAATTGTAATTGAGCAATCAATTGAGCAGCTGTAGAATTTCCAGATAAATACTACTGTATTACATTCTAATCATGTATAGATTTATTATATTTTACATTAGTAATGTAAAAGGTAGTAAAATTCCAATCACATTTTAATAATAACTGTTTTTCCACAACCAATAACTTTTTTCCTAACCATCCCACTGTCTGTTTAAGAATATTAATCTGTGTTTATATTAGAGCATCAATTTCTACCTGTGAGACCCACAATTCATGTGAATCCCGGTGCCATTCTTCCACAAAGTGCTTAGTTTGTAAGGAAGTGTATAGGGCAATTCCAGACACCGCAGCAACAGTGGTAATAGCAATTAAGTTTAAGATCACAGATAATGGCTCCAATCATTCGCTTTGTACGTTTTAGTAGTTTGGTAAAAAAATTCAATAACAACACTATCCAAAGATTTTGGGATCATTCTCTTCCTAATATAACAGGTAGCCAAATATGAGTTCTTTGTTGTAATATCATAGTACTATTACTGTCATTAAAATTAAGAGAGGAATTAACGCATGAATACAGGCGACAATTAATACAAGAAATAGTAGGAGAATATGTAAAATTTCCCACTAAAAATACATAAGGCAGAGGTACACAAGCAGTAACATCATAAGATTTGTACAAAGTAAAATTATAAGTGGATGCAGAGTTTGACGTCACTGAAAACGATCCATTTGATGGCATCACGGGTTTCAGCACCGCTCTGACCTTCCAAAGGTGAGTCTGAAAAGCAGTGAGTACAGTCATGAAAGCCCATCAAGCATCTGCAATGCCTCCATCTCCCTAGTCCATCAGTCGATCTCCAGTAAGTGATCCATTAATGGCTTCCAGCATCCTAGTAACATTTGATAAATCACATCTGGTAATATTCCATTCTGAACATGTGTTAATAAACTGTCCAAAGGGTCTCCAATTAATAAAATTATTGAACACTTTTCCAAATGTTCCTCTACACTCTTGCCACACAAAAGGCTGATATTATAAATCAACATAAATAAAATCAGGACACATAGGTAAGGATAACTTGCCATCAAAGGTGACACTTTCCCAGCTACTATTATTGGACCAAGTAGTTAATCGCTTCAGCTGTGTTCTAGAATTGGAAGTGCGTTTCCCAGGTAAAACCCAATGTTGCCAATTCATAACTAAAAATGGAGGAAGCCCCAGACAAACAGACAAGAGATGAGTATAGTAAGTAAAACTTAAAAAGCTACCATCATCCTTATTGGAAAATGTGAAATTATTCCAAGGAGGAGATAAAACAGCAGAAACATTATAGATGGTTATATCCATGTCTCCCCAAACAACAGGTTCCAATAAAGGAGGGTTAGGAACAAAGGCCCAATAACTTACATTAGTATTAGCATGGATAGGGTTTACAGTAAGCAGGGCACACATGGCCAGAACAAGTTCTCAGCCATTACAGGTTTACCAGTGTGTTGTAACATCTTTTGCCCTTCTCCAGTCAACTTTTATACCTGCCCCCAGGTGGGCAGTGGGGATTTCTTCTTCCTCAACTGGTGGCCGATTCCTTGCAGGATATGGGGCTGTCCTCACTGGGCCGCGTCTTTATCCATCGTGCAGGAAGCCAGTATTGTTTGCCATCCCGTGTAGACACAAAACTCTATCCTCGCCCTTTATGTAATAATGTTCCTAGTTGCCATTCTGCTTTCAATGTAATCTTAATCCATGTGGGAGCATTTAAATAAGGTTTTTGTGATATTTGTTCAAAATGGTGCTCAGCTCTAGGTAAAATATCTCCTTGTGGTAAGTTTAAAAAGTTAAGAACAAAAAGAGCTTGATGTAAAATTATTTTAGGATTTTGCATGAAAACCACAAAATATCCATACCTTCATCCAACCTTTTCCTCCTTTTTAATTTTTTGATTTGTTGTTTTAGTGTGCAATGAACTCGTACAATAATGGATTGTCCTTGGGAGATATATTCTATTCCTGTAATAAGTACCACATCATAAAGTTCAAAAAATCTTTTAAATTTGATACTTTTATAGGCTGATCCATTATCAGTCTTTATTTGGCAGGCACTCCCATAATGGCAAAAACTTCCAATAAGTGTTCTATTACATGGTTAACAGTTTCTCCCGTAAAGGCAAAAGCCCAAATTTGGAATAAGTATCTATTGTAACATGTACAAAGGAAAAATGGCCAAAGGTTTGTACATGGATTATATCCATTTGCCAGAGCTCGTTAGGTTGTAATCCTCGGGATTTACTCCAGCAGGTACAACTCTCAAATGCATTGGTCTGCAGACAGGGCACCTTTTTATAATTTGTTTACATTGAGAATAAGGTATTTTATAATGCATATGTAAATGGCCAGTATTTATATGTAAATGAGCATGATCTTGTTTAGCAGAAGCAAAACTAATTTATCAACCTGATTATTGCCATATACAAGGTACCCAGGTAACGAAGAGTGAGCCCTAATGTGAGTTACAAACACTTTGGTATTACATTGTTGCAGTAATGCTTGTAATTGTTTAAATAATTGGTTTAGCTGGGGTTTAGATGAATAAGTAACAGCAGTGACTATATTAGTCACAACCCCTACAGCATAGGCAGAATCAGTAACAATATTAACATCTCCAACAAAATCTTGTAACACCTTAATAATAGCAAAAAGTTCATTTTGTTGAACTGATGCTAAAGTAGTTGTTTGTACCCAATATTTATTTGTTGTCCAATAAGCACTTTTTGTTTTGGAGCCATCTGTAAAAACAGTAAGAGCAGTGGAAATAGGGGCCTTGGTAATTATATTATTAATGACAAATTATTGTTTAAGCAAGCAATCCCACAATCTACCTTTGGGAAAATGATAGGAAAATTGCCCAGTAAAATTTACTAATGCTATTTATAGCATTTCAGACATGTTGAACAAATATTTTACTTGGTCTTTTGGCAAAGGAAGGATAATTTCAAATAAATCATACCCTGAGAGGGTAAATACCCATTGCCTGGCCTGTTGAATATTAATTGCCAACTGTTGTTCTGCACGTATTAAAGAGAAGTAAAAAACTTGTTTGGACAGGGAATGTAGTTCATTGACAGTGCACTTGAGTAGTATGTGTGAGACCCTGGAAATAATCCCCAAAAACAAATTTGAAAAGACACACTATAGAGGATGTATGCTGGACAAATTCCTGTAAGTGAATTTTATATCTATTTTAATGTCTGTTCTAAAATTTACAGAATTTCTATTTGAAGAAATGCAAGTTTGTGAAAATTAGGCTTGGAAAACCTATTATTGTACAATTTACTTCCAAAGCATTAAAATCTATACAATAAAAGGAGATTATATATTGCATGTGAATTTCATGGCAGCAAAAAAAGAAAACTATGGTTAAAATACTTCACACAAATTGCAGAATACCTAAAAAGATGTTTTCAATATTGACTAAAAATTCTTTGTAAACTACAGCATTTAAAACAAAGATGTGATTTTTTGTATTTTGAGTGTTTTTGGTCCGTCTTTTTTTTAGTTCATACAGAGATAACTCAATCAAAAAGTGTATGTGATAACTGTAATATCTAGGAGTTATGCATCACTTATAAGTAATTGATAAACTTTTGCAAAAGAAACTTTTAGCAAATGACAGAAGACCCAAATCTATGCATCTGCATTCTATGAAAGTCATATGTTACTTCCTCAATTCAATTGCTTTTCTCTGCTTTGCTAGGAAAAAAATTATTCTCAAGGTAAGAGCCAATAGCAATGAAAAGAAACAAAACACATAATCATCTTTATTTATTTGTGAAAATAACAAATGAAATAAAACAATTCCACTTAAGCGACTCCAATATTAGTACCTATGAAGATGTTCCTGAATACCAATATCCAATGAATTTTTGGAATTTTAATTTCTACCAACATATGAAAACTAGAACAAGAAAACAAATATAGCCTTGGAGCAAACCAGCATTGGACTAATTTTTTTAAATGTTCTGAAATTACAAAAGGATTGATACCATTAAGAAAATGATTTTTTTGGAAATCAATTAAAAGTGTTTATTACTTATTATAACTCAAATACCAAACAAGAGTATTCTTATACAATCATTACAAATATCATTTTATTACTATAGTAAAATAGAATAAAAGACCAGTCCCAATAAATTATCATTATTCTTAATTCCTAATTATTACCTAAATATCTTAAACAAACTAAATAGTCATGTCTTTAACATAAACATAAATATTCTATACTTTTTACTTAACATTTTCCAGGGGCATGTATTCATGTTTCTAAGAAATATTCACAGCAGTTAAATGGTGCTTTTGTGAAATTAATATGATATATTTTGTTGTTGTTTGCAAGGCCTGGGCATTATTCCTAAGCCTTTTTATGCTCAAAGCCAGCATTCTACAACTTGAGGCACAGAGGTAATTCTGGTTTTTAATGGTTAATTGGAGATAAGAATCTAACAAGTACTTCTTTAGTGGCGGGGGGGGGGCTCCAGTAGTGGGGCCTGGGGGCTGTCCCTCAGCTCTTCAGCTCAAGGCTAGCGCTCGACCACTTGAGACACAGAGCCACTTCCAGCTTTTTTTCTTTTTGCTTATGTGGTGCTGAGGAATCTTACCCAGGGCCTCATGCATGCAAGGCAAGGGCTCTACAACTAAGCCACCTTCCCACCCCCTAACAAGTACTTTCCTGTCTGAGCTAGTTTCGAACACAATTCTAAGATCTCATTACCCAGAACAGCTTAAATTATAGGCGTGAGTCACTGGCGCTTGGTTAGATGTATTTTTTAAATTTTAATTATGTTTTACGATTTTTCTTTCACTATAATATACATCATTCTACACATAAATTCAGATGTATGTATATATTTCTGATGACAAATAATCTCTAAAAATGTATGTCTTTCTACATATTATATATATATATATACATATATATATAGCTGAAGACAGACTTACTCTAAAACTTTTATGCTATTTTTTGACCTTTTTCATTTCAAAGATATATAGTCTATTGTTCCAAAAGCTTCCTAGAATAGAATAACTAATATTTCAATAGAATGTAGAATCTATTACTTTCAAGGGAGTTTTAGATATACACATGATATTGCAGTAACATTTATAGTATATTACTTGAAATAATTCTGTTCACACTCTTAAATATTTGTGTGTAGTGATGGGGAGAGAGGAAGTTAATTCATACTGGTTAAGAATTTGCAATACTTCCAAAATCTATTCCATAATTTGATATAAGCATGTAGTCAATCTACTTGTTATGGTTTAGTATTTTTGTTTTTTTATTTGTGCAAATTTTTAATATGGATGCATGCACAGTGGTAACATTAAAAATATCAATCCAGATTTTGTGGGTATTTATATTTCTCTTGGGAAAACTAATGAGCTCCAAGAAAATGTCCATAAGGAGCCTTTCAATTCCAATGTCACGGTTTGTCTTAAAATGCTTTAAATTCTACACACTCTAATGTGGACATAGGGTCATATTGTGGAACTTTTCTCCTCAGAGAGTTAGTACTACACTATTGCTTAACATGGACAATGTACCTTCATACATAGACTGGGCATGTGCAAAGAAGTGGTAGTTGAACAATTTTTTTTAGCAGTTTTTACAGATGAAATGGAAATAGAGCAAATATGAGCTCAAAAGGAATGTGCAAAGAAGACAAGGGCACAAAGTAGAAAGTGCCAAGAAATGCTGAAGTATAATTTCAAATAATGTGCTCAGGTGTGAGGGTGTGTTCAAAGTACAGATTCAGACAATGTACTTGGATATCTTTGGGGAAAAAACTGCTTTAACCTATTCTGGGATAATTGTACAAGTACAAGCCCTTCACTCTGACTCTAATCAGCCACAATATCATCAACTAGGGACTATTTTCCAACTGCAAAGTGAGAAAAAAAAGGCTCATCACAGTTAGTGTTCAGGTTCAAGCAATGACAATCACATAACTTTTCTATAATTCTTCAATTGTTTTGGAGCATTAAAATAGGAAAAAGCCAAGTAATTATTTTGCATGTACCTAAATTAAGTAGGATGTATTCTATTGGTCTCTCTTTAACTTGAAAGTTATAGATTATGTCTTTTTATACTCTATCTTGGGACAATGATATGCTGTCAGTCATTTTCTTCTCTTCCCCTTCTTTTGCCCTTCCACTTACATAATTGTTATTTAAAGAGACATACTTAAGCTTGCATTTCTAAATTCTTCAAAATTATCTGAACTACTTTATACTTCTGGCAGCCTTCTATATCTTTCTCAAGGGAAATATTTTTGTCACTACCATTTTTTATCCTCTATGATATTGGATATTTTCCTGCCTAATTCAGTACAAGATATACATGAGACTCATCCAGATATCTCAAAACTCGTACCACCATAAAATCCTATCTTGCTTAGAAATCATGCTTTTAGAATGTCTGGGGAAGTGGCATCTCTCATTTTTGAATGACACTATGTGATAGTTATATGCAGTCAGTAGATGAACGAATTGACAAAATGTGGTTTATGTATGCACGGTGGAATTCTATACTTCAAATTCATACAGAACTGGAAAGACTTGGAAAAATCCTATGAAGTAAAATAAACAAGACACAAAGAAACAGATTCCCTGGTTTCCTCATTAGTAATAAGTTAGAAATGTCTAGGATAGTCCTAGCAGTTGATCAGAATTGCTCAATAACTATGTTTTTATGACCATATAAGATGATGATGAGCAAAATGACCTCCTGGATATGGGAAAAGAATTTTCTGTTTGTGATTGTTGTTTTTAATGTACTATGTGATTTCTTTTTTCTTTTGTGTTTTCTCTTTGGTTTATCCCCTGTTATATTTGATTTCGGTATCCTGTGTATTGTAGATACATTTATCTTAATTTGGCAAGGGAGGACGCACAACGAAATGGCGGGACAAAGAACAAAGGCCAAACCAATGCAATAGCAATACTCAAAAACAACATGTTGGAAATTTACATTACAACTTATGAGAGGTATAGGGGTGAAGGAAAACTGTGAGAAAAATGAGGGAGCGGGTAAAAAGTTCAACATGTTATGTATTCATTACCTTACAATTAGTGCAACCCTTTCTATATAACACCTTTATAATAAAATTAAATTAAAAATGAGCTGCATAAAATACAATTTCACTGTATTGGTATAGTAAATATTATTCTATGTGTATTACCTTTTTAAGAAATGAACATTTTGGCTACTAATTTGAATTAATTACCCCTTTGTCAGAAGGACATCATCTTGACTATTATGAAAATATACAATATTTTCAGAATATACTTGCCATTATTTTGAAAAAAACATTATTTTAGTATTGTTTCATACTAAAACAGAAATTGTTCCATTCTATGGAAACTCTTAACTTTTCAAACTGAATAATTGTTAAGAGGGCAGAGAATATGTGTTCTTCAACATTCCTATTATTACTAACTACTCATTTTCAAATTCTGAACATGCCATACTAGAGACATTCAAAACAGTTACCTGTTTGCATTTTATTTAATTCTGCAATAGGTGCAGTTTTTAATGTGGCGTTACATATTTAAGTTCAACAGAAAAAATAGCCACAGTCTGGTAGAAGGTAAAAATATGAAGTATCTATATTAATTCCTCTACAGTAAACATTTGTTCATCAAAGTAAGCCATTATTTCTATGACCATCAATCCCAAGTTTTCTGCCATAAAGTCATCCTAGCTCAAGAATTTCCAACTTGTAATGTGCACCTTAAAATTCCTTAAATTCACAACAGGACAAGCATATAATTATTGCGAAAAAATACTACACTTCTGCTAATGTGCTGCCCTTCGTATTGTGGAAAGAACACTACACTAAACTTTGCTGCATCATTTTCCACAGTGTTATTCTTGTTTTTTTTTTTTTTTCTCAGTCGTGGGGCTTGAACTCTGGGCCTGGGCGCTGTCCCTCAGCTCATCAGCTCAAGGCGAGCGCTCTACCACTTGAGCTACAGTGCCACTTCCGGTTTTCTGGTGGTTTACTGGAGATAGGAGTCTCATGGACTCTCCTGCCCGGGCTGGCTTAGAACCCGATCCTCAGATCTCAGCCTCCTGAGTAGCTAGGATTACAGGCGTGAGCCACCAGCGCCCGGCTCCAGTGTTATTCTTGAGATCAGAACACTTGAAAATATTATTTACAGTTATATATTTTATCTATCATAGACATTCAGGAGATCTGAATGTCTGGATATTAAGATATGAAGACCCTGGTTCAAATTCCACCCAGGAAGGAAGGTTCCTTAGATTCTTACCTCCAATAAACTGCTCAAGAAAAGCCTGACACAAGTGGCACTGAGGTTCAAGTGGTAGAGCAGTAGCCTTGAGCAAAAGCAGGCTCAGAGACAGTGCCCAGGCTTAGAAGTTAAGCCCTAGGACAAAGCAAACAACAAAAACAAAATAAAAACAAACCCTAACATTTTTCTCATTGTATACAGAGGTACATAATTAAGGAAATTTTTTCCTGTGTTATGTATAGAAAAAAAAAGATGTAGAAAAAAAAGATGTTACACAATTACTCTCTTCATAACATGTTACACCAAAGTCTCAAAAAATTGCTCTTTTGCTAAATTCATAAATTAATAGCATCAATTTGTTGGCAACTTTATCTAGATTATTCACATTATTGTGTTACTTATGAACTGTTGAAATTAACTATTAACTAAGTTCTAATTATACCTCACTTGAACGAATATTTTAGGCAAATAGAATGCCAGAATCATTTGTGAATTTGTAAATTAAACCTTCTACTTAAAAACAATTTTATAGTATCCTATAGAATATTAAATTACAAACAAAAATATTTATTTTAAATCTCAATTCTTATTTAGCCAGGTCTACAAAGTCCTACATTAAATGAACTTTCCTGTCTCTCTAGGCTTAAGCTTCTGTAATCCTTCATCATTTCTTTGGAATCTAACAGAATGATTATTGCTTTCTCAAATTCTTGGTTGGGAATCATGTGCTCTTTTGCATCTAGTAATGTTCTGTAATGAAGGCGATATTTAAACACAACTGAGTTTAAATATATGAGTTGCAGTTCAATAGGAAACTTGACTTCTCAAAACATAATGACAAAATTAGCCCAAACTTCCAACTGTGTGTTTCTTTCTGACTTATTTTTTATTCCTTTCTTGGTTTGTGTTATTGAGACAAAATTATACTACCTAGTCCAGTGAAAGTATCACTATGTCATTCCATTCTCTAATTACCTGTTTAAGTCTGAGTGATAGAATTCCTGGCTTGTATCACATTGTCCTACCATAGTTTGTTGGTTTATTTAATCTAGATACAGACTAGCAATTCTGAACTTCTCCAATAATATTTTCCACTAGACTGATGGCTCAGACTGTTCATGTACTATTTTCAAAGATGTTCTAACATTTGACGCAGGATATGAACATTTTCATATGCACCTGAAGGGGTCTGTGATTCATTCCTTCCTGGATCCGATCCCTTTATTAATGATGACTTGACTTTCTTACTATTTTTGTTCCCACCTACGTAATATTCTCAAGCTTTTTGGGGAAATTTCACTTGAAGACTTTCTAATATTAAAAATTATCACTTGATTTTAGTCTTACTCAGGACATATTTTCTAACTTTTCTACAGAATCTGAGAGTTGTTCCATATCTGTGTTTGATCATATAAGTGCCTCTGTGTGTATGTGCGTATTTGTATGTATATATGTATGCAAAAACCTCAAGCTCTTCTTCAGCAATCTTGCTCCTAACTAGTATTCCATCACTTGAGCCATTCTTCTAATGCATCTTTTGGCTGGTTAATTATAGTGTCACAAAGACTGTTTTGCCCAAGCTGGATGCAAACTGAACTTCCCAGACTCCTTTGTATTCTTAAGTTTTATTTCTCCAGGGGTATCAACTTTTGAACTACAACCATTTTTGTGAGTGTAAAATCTAAGCTGTAGCCCAGATTTTTAACTCAAGTTCATATAAAGATAAATGAACATACACATTACATATGCTGAGTGTACACTGTTAGAAATGTGATCCTAAGCAGGGTTCAAGTGGCTCACACATGTAATCCCAGGTAATTAGCAGGCTGAGATCTGAGGATTGCAGTTCAAACCCAGCATGAGTAGGAAAGTTTCTGAGGCATTTATCTCTAATTAACCACAAGAAAACTGGAAGTGGTGTGGGGCTCAAAGGTATAGAAAAGTTTTGAGCTGAAAAATAGAGGGATAGTGCCCAGGCCCGGAGTTCAGGCCCCACTACCATCAAAAAAAAAAAAAAAGAAAGAAAGAAAGAAAAGAAAAAAAAGAAATGTGATCTTAGCCACTAGTTTATTGCTAGTATAATTCCTGCTTTCTCAACATGGACTTTTTTCCAATTAAGTCCATGGTCTTATATCTGATTGCTTAGAACCAGAATTATTCTTCCATTCTACTTTTTACAAATCTGCATGATTACCTATCATGATTTAGAGCTAGTAGAAGAAATAGAGTGGTCTCACCCTTCACGTTCCACTTAGTAGTAATGCTTTCTCTATGTCACTCCCATAGATCTACATACTGGCCTTGGCTTTATTATTTCAACGTTGTCTTATTTGCAGAGTCTTCTATCTAGTATCGAACCATTATACTTAAATACAGAATTTCTCTTTCTCCTATACCTATTGTTTGTCCTTCTGTTAACTTATGTACACTTGGGTAATAATGCACAACACAAACACTGACCAAAATATGTTTCTGAGAACATTCTTCCCACTTAAAATTGGTCTTAATTTACAGAGCACTTAGGAAATTTGAACTTAATGTACTCCAGGATAATGTTTTTTTCATGTTTTTTTTTTTTTATTGTGAAAATGGTGGACAGAGGGGTTAGAGTTACATAAGTAAGTTAATGACTACATTATCTAAGGAGCATTGTTACCTCCTCTTTTGTCTTTCCCCTGCCATCCCTTTTCCCCCCACTACCACAACTCTCTCCTCCTATCCCCAAGTTGTAAAGTTCCTTTTCGACATAGTGTCTTGTTCATCTCATTGTTACAACAGGACATACTGTATCCTTGATTCACCATTTTATTTCCCTTCCCCTCCCCACATTAGAAAAATGTGTATGCATGATGCAGTTAACCGATATCAAACAGTGGAAACGGGTTATACCATTGAGGAAGAAAATAGAAGAGAAACAAAAAAAAATCACATAATACATGTTAGATACATTAAAAACAATAGTAAAAAAGAAAAAAACAAGTTGTGTCCCTATTTTGGGGCTCATTTCACTTAACATAGTCTTATATGGCCATATGAACATGGATAATGTTATATAAGCCATTTAAATTCCATATTTTCTCGTTAATAAGTTGTCTCTGAAACACATGTTACCTCATGCCCAAATATGTCTTTGTGCTATTTCAATTAAGCCAGAAAACATTCATTTTGCCTGGAGCAGCACCGTAGATTGTTATTGGAAGTAATTGGAAGGAACTTTTACAGGAAGTAGAAACTGAATCCAGGAGAAAATTGAACATAGAGAAATGACAAAGTTCAAGTTAATTTGTGTGATACTTTTACTGTACAAGAAAATAATCCAAGGCTTGAAGGAAACCCTGTCCCTGACTTTTTCGACTGTGCTCTTTACTCATAAAACTTTCTGTAAACTTCTAGTTGAGAGTATTACAAAAGGAAACAATATGAGATTTGAAGGCAAGCATAGAAAAAATGGAAAAAAACATTGTTTTACAATCTTCTGCAAAGAAATAAAGACACGGAGGTTTTAAAATGTCTTATGCATGGATACTTAACTCCTGAGATGATTCTCTTGTAAAAGTCAGATATCCATTCCTTTATTCTGGTCCTGAGTTCACCATATCAATAAGGATTCCAAAAAGCAGGATCCAGTGAGTATGATCAGCAAAAGGAGCCTCTTTTCAAACCAGTGCTAAAGGATGGTACAAAAAAATATGTGGGTTTTTTTGTTTCATGTTTGTGTGTTTAGTTTGAGCTGCTTCTGAGGCTTGAACTCAGAGGCTGGACCCTGTCCCTGAACATTTGTCTTTCCTGCCCACCTGCCCCCAAAGCTAGTACACTACTGCTTAAGCCAAAAGTCCACTTCAGGATTTTGGGGGTTTAATTAGAGATAAGAATTTGACAGATTCTCCTGCCTGGGTTGGCTTTGAACTGAGATAGTAAGAAAGCTAAGAGACACCAACTGTATGGACTTCTCTTTTGAACAAAGAAATATTAGATGAAGTTTATTATAAAGGTAATATTTGACAATTTTTAAAAGAAGAGAATACTTCCAGCAAAGAAGCCATAACTTAAATAATTCAGCAAAAGTAGGTGCACTGAATCATATTGGAAACTTTTTTCTGCTTGGGAAGATTACTATTGACTTCATAGTTCCTTTTTGGGAAACTAAAATTATATTTGACTTTTTTTGTTGGTCATGGGGCTTGAACTCTGATCCTGGGCACTGTTCCTCAGTTCTTGAGCTTAAATTTTGTGCTCTACCACTTTAGATACAGCACCACTTCCTGGTTTCTGGTGGCTAATTGAAGGTAATTGCCTCATGTACTTTCCTGACCAGGCTAGCTTTGAACCACAATCCTCCGGTCTCAACCTCTTGAGTAGCCAGGATGACAGGCGTAAGCTACCAGCACCCGGCTCATATTTGCATTTATGTGCACTTAATGACACTGTAGACAAATAATGAAAATTTGAATCAAATGATGACATTTCAGCTTTTCAGAAAATTTGAGGTAGCAATTAATATGTCTTCCTTTTCCATGCTGTTACATTAATGACTCATGAGCTATTGGACTCTTACTTTAGCATCCCCTGATGTCTGCGACGGTGGACTTAGTATAAATAATTGTTAGTAAAGAAATATAGAAAGCTTGATAATTTTAGAAAGCAATGGAGATCAGATAGGAAAGAACAACATAAAATGACATACAATTTATCACACAGAGATTAAGAATTAGCATAAGTGATATAGACTGCTAAAGGTAATGAGGAATAAGCTTGGTTGATAACTAGTTCTTCAATAACCAAATATGGTTCCCTAGAATAGTTTCTGGTATAATTTAGTTATTATTACTGTAAGGTCCACTCCTGGATGGCTAACAGACTCCACCCTCCTCTCAGCAAAGTCTCCACACAGTACCTGCGTTACCTAGGCAACTGGGACACCAGGAAGAGGTCACATCTGCAACCGCTGAGGTCACATCTGAATTTGATGTGGCCACACCTTTCTGCGCCCATACCCTAGATAAGGCCTAGCCCAGGCCCAGACGCCCTCTCTCTGCTCTTTTCTAGCTCTTTCTCAGCTCTTTCCTTCTCTTCTCTTTCCTAGCTCTCTCTTTCCCACCTCTTTCCAAGATGCTCTCTTTTCTAGCTCTTTTTTCTCTTTTCTATCTCTTTTTTCTTTCCCAGCTCTCTCTCTTTCCCAGCTCTTTCTCTTTCCCAGATCTCCCAGCTCTCTTTCCCAGGCCTTTCCCCACCATGTGGAGGACAAGATGGCCTGGTGCCAGCCAGAATGAACAATAAACTTACTCCTTACCTGAATACCATGTGCATGGTGCTGTTCTTACTCAGCTACCTCTTTTTAAAAAAATGTAACAATTATCATTTATTTCTTCGATCTGGATTTATTCCTTCACTTCTATCACAACTATTAATTAGCTGGTGCCTTTTTGGTGCCATAACTGACCAAAACGATTTATAATTCTCACTTAGACTACACTACACATTGTGATTATCAGTGACCACTCAAAAACCTGGAATCTTTGAATTTCCAGGATTAATATTCAAATGATATCTAAGCACATTCTTGACATTAATTGCCGTGACTTACTAACAAAACCTTTTTTTTTTAAATCAACACAGCCTTCTAATATAGGTAAAGTACATGAATTAAGAACGATTGTTATGTCATAATTGGAAGGAGCAATTATATATTCAAATATAGGTTCTTTATTTGGCATTTACTAGGTAAATGCATTTTTTGCCAGTCCTGGGCCTTGAACTCAGGGCCAGGGAACTCTTCCTGAGATTTTTCTCTTTTTATTTTGCTTAAAGCTTGCACTCTACCACTTGAAACACAGCACTACTCCCTTTTCTGTTTTTGTGGTACTGAGGAATTGAAGCCAGGGTTTCATGCATTCTAAGCAATCACTGTACCATGAAGCCACATTCCCAGAGCCTTAAATGAATTTATTAATATGGCATTACTTTTTCATTCAATTACTATGTATTATAATTTAGGCTAGGTGGTAGAAAAGGAAGTGGAAAACAATACTAAGTCCAGTAAGGCTGACATTCCTATCACATCCCTACAGAAGTACAGTGTTAAGACCTGCAGAACTCATAGGGATGTTGCATGTTATATTATTATATAAAAATCATAAAAAGTCATCCCCAACATCCATAACATTCTGCTTCCACTTTCAAGCTCAAGAGTCAAAAATAGAAGCCTTTTTAATTGATTGGGTATATTTCCTAGGAAGGAAGAAGGAGAATGTGGAAGATGATGTTGGAAAAATATGTATATTGGCTCCCAGTCCACATTTTTTGCATTTTTAAAAAGTGCTACTGACGAACTCTCACATCTCCTTGAATATGCTGTCTGCACAAAATGCAGATCAATGAATACATTTATTCTGGTGGATAGTCACATATATTAACGAAATCCAGTTCTCGAAAAAGTTACCAGTATAAATTATTGTCTATAAAATGGTTTCATGTCCTAGCAGAACAAAATATAGTATTGAAATGATTATACCAGCTTTCTTTGAGATTTTATGCTACTTCAGTATTAAGATGTTCTCTAATTCCAGTAACATGGAAGCATAAAAGACATGATTTGAAGATCTCAGTAGTTTTAGGAACAAAGGTACATAATACTTTCCTTCCTGCAGAGACATGTGATGGCAAGTATGACTGATTGTATTATAGTTCTCTTCTTTTTCCTCTTTATCTCAAGTGTTGCATATCTTGGCATAGTAGACTGCCCTGCATCAGCTTCCTGTAGGTGAGATTTACCTCTACTCTGCAATGTCAAGATTGGTCATGTGACTTACTTCGGCTTACAAAAATGAACCAGAAGTGGTCAAAGGCTATTTCTAGGGGAAGATTTCTATCCCATTGTTTGTGTCTAAGAACTAACTTTTTTTTCCCTTAGCTATAAAAATAGAATATTTCAAGAGGGAATCTTTTTTCAACTTATGTACTGGAAGAATATAGCATGTAAAATGAGGCAAAACTCAAACACAGCAAGAATTAAGCAAATATTAGAATGCGATGCTAATGTTAATTTCTTACCATTCTTGTATGACTACAGCACATCAGAATTTAAGAAATACTAAACAAGTACTAAAAAAATAGATAACATTTCCTGTTTGATGCTATTACATTTTTTAAAATAAATAAGCATTCTCTACGTGAAAACTTGAGGGGTTAACTTTTTCTGTAAATGTATTTAATCACTCTAGAGCACTGTATCTAACATCCACAATCATTATCAAGAACTTGTGATTGAGATGAGGAAGCACAAAATATCTAGAGTTCTCGCTTCTCTTTTCTTCTTCTCCTTTTTCTAGTGAGAATTTTCATCCTTTCTCCAAATTCTCCTTTTAATAAAGGAAGAATGACACATGTGGATATCAAGCAAAAGGCTTCAAAGCCAGAATTTCATTCTTTCAGAAATAGATGAAATAAATCAAGAGTGGCTCAAGGAAGAAGAAAGGCATGAATTTTCCCCTTTCTGGCTTCAACAATAGAGTCTGAACACGACTCTAAACATCTAATAAAAAATTTGACTTGGCTAATTTTTTAAAAATATTGTTTTTTAATAAATAATAATTTTAACAATTAAAATTTTTAAATATACAGTAATTTGTTGTTTGCTTTTGGTAGGCATAAAATAAGACTGCATTAACATTGTGTGAGTTGAGAGGCTAAATTTTATAGGAATCCAAACAAAATGAAATATATATGATGTTAAGATAAATAGCTTTTAGGTACATTTTCAATATGACATATACACAGGGACATCTTTTTCTTCTTTTCCTCTTCACATTTCAAATAAGCAGCTCATGTAATTCAAATAGCTGTGTTTCTTTCAGAAATAGATTACACATAAACAAGTTAAAAAATGAGAACCAGTATTAGTGGTGCATTCTTTAAAAAAAGCAGTCACATAACTATTTACCATAATTCCAAAATAATAACAATCAAATGCTCTTGAAAAGAGAAGATTGTAAGCAGAATATACAAAAAGTAATAGTGCCAGAACTGCTTCAGGAGCTGCTGTCTGACATTTAAGATTTCTAGTATATGACAATCAGGATTAAATGCTTTCAGGAACCCAATTTTTTTCTAGTTATATTTTATTAAAGAAATATGTTGTTCAAAATTAATGAAAGGATAACAGGTTATAACCTGTAGAAAGAGTGCTTACACACTCATTGTGGTAGGCAGTAAAATACCTTCCCAAAATATCTATAGTCCCGAAATATCTAATCCATCAAATGTTGATTTACATTTTATATATAAGGTTGTAAAATAATCACCTTTCATTAACCAAGGAACACAAATTTGAATAATTATCAGATGGGCAAATTATACTCAAAAGTCCAAGCTGTAGTTTGAAAGGGACATCATTAGGTAAGAATCATCAGAATGATGTAAAGATGCTACATTACAAGATAAAGGAAAAGACAAGAACACAGATTCTGAAGTTTCTGGAAAGCAGATCAGGGTGTAAATGCTTTTTCCACTAGAATCACCTGGAAAATATTTTAGCTCTGTAGGGGGCTCAATTTTAATCTAGTGAGACTTATTTTAGATTTCTGTCCTTTAGAAATGTAAATGATAAATATGGATTATTCAAGCCAATTATCTTGTAGAAATATTTTACAGCAGATTTGTTGTGGTAAGCTAACTCAACCACAGCCTTTTCCTGATGCAACTACAAGGATACCACACGTCCTAGTTTCTGAGAATAAGAAAAAGTTGCCACCAGCTTTGTACACATGTATGATATACATACTACTAAGGGCCTTGCATAAATGAAGTTTTGAATTCCTAAATAATATTTAAACAAGAAGCTCCGTATCTTCATTTTCACATTTGGGGATCACTAAGTACCAAATTTATGTAGAAGGCTAGGGTAAGAATATAGAAATGAATTCTGTCTCCTATTAGTATAAAGATAATTTATGTCATTTTGATTTACAGTTTCTAAGGTAATAAAAAAATAAGGTAAAACCGAAACAGTAACTTGATCTTCTCTCCTTCCTAACTTTCCAACAGAAATTAGAGAATCCCGTAAAGATAAGCAATCCCAGGATGGTATAGGATGTTATAGGATCACCAGATGGTGAAAAAGAAGTTAACAAAAATGGGTCGCATGGAACAATGGGAAACAAAATCTACACCTACAGATTGTGATATAGCTAGAAAATAGTTTCCACTATGCTAAGTCTTTGACATTTTAGATTTGTTTACACAGCTCCTTTCATCTCTTAGGAAATTACTTTATTAATACTCAAGGGTTTGCACCGTATAACCCAGGAACAAATAATGCTTCTAAATGTAAACAAGCAGGATACTATGAGTAACCAAGGCATTGCTATAGCTGATAAAGAAGAATGATCTTGGGGAACAGTCAAACAATCTTGAACTTTTTCATACCTTTCCTCTTCTCCAACATTAGAAGTCCTAGTCTAGATATGTAAAACATTAATAAAGGATTTTTATATTTTTTTTGTTCACACTAAAACAAATACATTTTTCCTTTTTCCAAACCTGACTTTGAAAGAGTCAGACCCTCACGATTATTTTATAGACAAACATTTACTGCTTTGACTTAGGTGTTTTCTTGACTTTGGGTGTTGCTCTCTATTATTTTGGCAACTACATAGAATAACAAGATAAATCCATTTTGCTTATTTTGGATTGTTCAAAGTCAAGCTGCCTTCAGTTTTCTGTTCCCTTCTTCACTGCTAATTAAAGTTTAATTATTGCTCTTTAAATGATAACAAAAACGTGATAATTTAACGTATATTCTCATTGAAACCAGTGAAAACAAGAGTGTCTGCGATTGTTATATAATTGTTTTCAAATATTTTTCTTGGCTATTTTCATTATTGCCTTTATTCCTGTCTTCTAATCAAGAACACAAGGTTACACAAAAGATCTTCCTAAGGAATAGGATGTTAGGCAGAAAAAAATAGATATATAATTGAAGGTTTTCATCTCTTAAGAGACTGAAAAGATCAGAAGACATTTTGTTATTACTTGTACGGTTAAGATAACTTGAGTGTTTTGGTTCTTTTTTTTTTTTTGTCGGTCGTGGGGCTTGAACTCTGGGCTTGGGCGCTGTCCCTCAGCTCTTCAGCTCAAGGCGAGCACTCTACCACCTGAGCTACAGAGCCACTTCCGGTTTTCTAGTGGTTTATTTGAGATAAGGGTCTCACGGTCTTTCCTGCCCAGGCTGGCTTTGAACCGCGATCCTCAGATCTCAGCCTCCTGAGTAGCTAGGATTACAGGCATGAGCCACCAGCACCTGGCTAATGTTTTGGTTCTTAAATTAAGTGAAATGCATGTAAAATATTACAGTTGTTCCAAAAAATGATTATGGTTTATACTTTTATGCTTCAATGAGATGAAACCTCTTACAAGGTTGGAGGGCATATTTATTTTATGGTAGAAGGGTTAATGTTAGAAAGCCAAGGGAGATTCCTAAAACAACACTGCCTATCACGTATCAGTTAATTATACTTATGGTATATAAGTATATAAACATACAATAATGAATTGAGTGAGAAATATGTGATTTACACAATTGATTCAATAACAACTAGTATATCTAGTGATGATTTAAAAGTTTTATTATACATATTTTAACATTTATGCCAAAATATTTGTTTATTTGCAACTGTTTATTTTTAATTTTTGTCGGTCATGGAGCATGCAATCTTGACCTGGACGATATCCGTCAGGTCTTCAGCTCAAGACTAGTGCTCTTCCACTTGAGCCACAGCCAGTTTTCTGGTGGGTATTTGGAGGTAAGAGTCTCACGGTATTTCCTGCCTAGGCTGGCTTTGAACAATGATTCTCACCTCTCAGCCACCTTAGTAGCTAGGGTTACGAGCATGAGCCATTGGCGCCTTGCAACATAATTATTTTTTACACATTTATGAAGTATGGAGTGATAATCCCATTCATTTATATATTGTTTAATGATGAAGCCACACCAGATCCATTAATTTCTGCATGTAACATTTCTTTATAGGGAGAATGCTCAAAAACTTATCTTCTGGATGTGATGAAATATCTATTCTTAACTATAATCACTTTGCTTCTTGTAGGATAAAATTAATATATTTACTTTTAGTCATGGAAGTCTGCTAATTAAAACATGAATTGCAAAGTGAAAGAAGTTCATAGTTCCATTACTTGTTTAAAAAAATAATTATGCATTTTTATCAATTTTATTTCTTTGGGAATGTGTAGTATTCATTGATTTAACTGTTAAAATTGATAACAGTTACATTATATCAAGTAGATTCAAACGTGTATTTTAAAATTGCACACTTAACACAAATATACTTCCACTTTCTTCTAAGACATAATTAAAATAATGGTATAGCAAAGCTTGGTGTTAGTTGTTCATGTGTAGAATCCTAGAAACTCAGGAAGCTAACACCTGAAAATTTTAGCTCAATATAAGTCCAAACAGACAAAAATGTGAAAACTTATCTCCAATTATCCAACAGGAGGCAGAAGGTGTGGATGTGACTCAAGGAATAACCTGTCATCAGCTATGAGCAAAAAACACAAGGGAGACCATTAAACATTGAGTTCAAGCCCAAAAATGGCATATACACACAAGACAACAACAAAAATTAGTATGAGCATCAATAATGAAGACAAAATAATAGAAAAGATCATGAGAAATGTTGTGAAAACATCTGGAAAACAGAAATTATTAGACAGAATTTTGATTCATGAGAGGTAAAAGTCACAGTATAATTTGGACAATCTCATTGTAGTCATTTGTGTTGAAACCTGGCTATTGGGTAACATGTGAAAGAGCAGACTGTATTACCTGACATATCAGACTTCGTCTGTAACTATGTATCATCCCACTCTGCAAAAATCTAAAATCGTGCTTGTTAATTTAAAAAGAACCTCATGTTAGAGACTGTTTGGTCCACACAGACTGGGGTCCTTATTTTGAGGTTTCAGACCAGTGCTTTTTTTAATAACCACTCCTGTTTTACCCCTCTTCCCTGGTGCAGCTATCCCTTACTAAACTGGCACCAAGCCAAGGCTTTGAACTAGACTCCCCCCTGCCTTAGTCCATCCCTTTCTCCAGCTACAACTCATTTCACATACTATCACTCTTTTAGCATTAGTTATTTTCTTAATAATCCCGACCAGAAAACTCTTATATTCATGTAAACCCACTATAAATAACTTAGTTACAAAACGGAGAAAGGCATAGGCTGAGACACTCATTTGTAGGTTCGCTCCCTAATAAATCTGTGCTACACTATCTTTGTTTTTCATGGCTTTTGAGTCTGACAAATGATTGATTTGGTTTGATGTAATCCCATTTATGCAGACTTACTTTAGAAGTTTCGACCTGTGCCAAGAAGCCCCCATGTTTCCCCCTAACTCTTCCTGTAACATTTTCAAGGTATCTGGACTTACATTGAGGTCTTTGATCCATTTGGAATTGATTCTGGTATAGGGGGATATATAAGGATATAACTTCAGTTGCCTGTGTACAGCCAATTCTACAAGCACATCTTTTTGAAGAGGCTGTTTTTCTTCCATCCTGTGTTTCTGGCTTCCTTGCAAAAGATTATGTACCTATAGGTGTGAATTAATTTCTGGATCTTCAATTCTGTTGTATTAATGAATTCTGGGCTTCCATTGGAAAAAATGCCATTACCCCATTCCTGAAGAAATGGAAAGACTGGGAAACAATGATATTAAGTGAAATAAGCCACATCCAATTTAGTATATGCTGCATGGCTTTCCTCATTTCTAATAACTAGATATATCCATAAATCTACAAGGTAATGCAACAGATAATAAATGACATATAATTGCACTTGGATATGATTAACAGCACTCTAAACATTCACATGGCAAGAACAATGGAAGCTATTCTTAGGAGAGGATCACAATGGCTCAATAAAGCATCAATAAAGTGATGCTCATTGAAATGAACTCTAAGAATCAATCATACATGTGAAATACATATATATGCATATAATTTTAGAAGATGTCATATAACAACCGACTTCCCTGTAAACTCAACAGCAACATTCTAAGTTTAGAAGATAAAATTGAGGAAAGTTTTCAACACATAAATTAAATGCATAGAGGAAAAGGGAGAGAAAAGATAAGATGGAAAGTAGAATAGTTAACTACTGAATAATTCATAAACAATTTCCAAAATTATATAAGAGAGCTGGACTACAGCTCAGTTGTAGAACTAGACTAATATATACAAAGCTATGGGTTCAATTTACAAGAAAGCCTAATAATAAGTTAATAATAGTAATACAATAATTATTTGAAATAAATGCTTTCATATTAGAGAGGCCTGAATCCTCAAACAGTAAACAAAATATTCTCAATTCTTGTACCCAGTGACATGAAACTACAAGAATGAAGAGCAAATAGTTTCCTTTTCTATCCTTTCCTTTTTCTGTTTTCTTTTTTTTCCTTTGATAATACTGAAGTTGCTTGAAGTTGCTAAAGCTCTAACCACTTTATATTATTTTTCAGGCCAAGCGTCCCTTGAGCAATGATTTCTTACCTATGGCTTTCACAAACATGAGTAACAGGGAAATTACACTATATCTAGCTTACGTTGGTTTGGTAATTTCTCACTTTTTTGTACAAATTGGCCCTGATATCAATCTTCTAAGTCTCTGCTTTCTAATTAGCAAGGTATATTTCATCTCAAGCTTGGACCCAGACTAGTTCCCAATGTAAACATTCAATATTGACTTCTGTTTTCTTGATATCATTAAATTCTATTGAGGTTAGTATGAATCTTTATGATGTTATAAGAACACAGAGATATCCCTTGAATATTTTTCCCAGTTTCTTTAAATATTTATTGTAAGACATCACAAGTAGACATTAATATTTCACAAGTACCTTAAGCAGCATTCAGTTGTTTTAATTATTTTTTCACATATTAAGTCCAATATAATGTTATCAACTCTATATGAATATACTATATTTACAGGTACGTTTCTTTACCAAAAATGAGTCTGTCTCATGCTATTCTTTTATAATTAAACCCACTTCTTCTCTTTGTCCCATCCCAAACCTGTTTCATCCTGGTAACACATTTTTTTTCTCTGACTTCTAGATCATGCAATAAATAAGTTTTTAAGATTGCCTTCAAATATATGATAGATTGTTCCCAATTATTGTATGCCTTAATATTGTACTGCATTCACTCGAGTTGCCTTTTGGTTCTGTTACTAGAGAATGTAGCACAATTCTTTTCCCATTCACCTGAAGAAAGCCTGAATTGATTTCCATTTTTTTAGAGGAAATAATGCTGCTATAATCCTCTGTGTTTTGGCTTTGGGGTGAATGTTACATTTTATTTCTGTGAGACAAAGCCTGAAGAGCTCAATTCTTGTGCTATGCTATGGGTTACATATTTCATATTCTAGGAACCTGTCACAATGTTTTCAGAAGTGGCTTTCCCATTTGACATTCCTGCCATGATCCATAGTTTCTCTGTTTCTTGATAGCATTTAGTATGATCATTATTGTATTACATGAAGTAATTCTCATCCATATTTTATGATGTCATTTTACTTTTAATGTGCATTTATTTGATGACTAATGATGATTTTCTTGTGCTTATTTTTCACAAGATGTACTTTGCTGGTTTCAAATTGGTTTTAACATTAGGTTTTGAGAGTTCTATGTAGAGTCTCGATTTGAGGTATTCTTCAGGTATAGGATTTGCAAATATTTTATCCTTGACTCTGGGTACCCTTCATCATCATCATCATTACCATCATCATCATCATCATCATCATCATCATCATCATCATCATCATCATCATCATCATCTTCATCATCACTATTCATATTACTACTATTACTTTTGTACATGTATGTTTGGTCCTGAGGTTTGAAATCAGGGACCCTGAGAATTGTGGCATTTTGTTAACAATTAACCCTTTGAGTCTTGCCTCACTACTGATTTTTGTAAATTAATCAGAGATAAGATTCTCAGGGACTTTATTGTATGGGCTGGCTTCGAAAAGCAATACTCAAATCACAGCCTCCCAAGTAGCTAGGATGAGATACATGAGCCCTCTGCTCCCAATTTGTATTCACTACTTTTATATGAGCTTTCACAGACGAAATTTTATTTTACACTTTTATTGAGTTATATATATCAAGTTTCCTTTCCTATAAGTTTAATGTCTAAGTTAAGAATACTTCATCTCCAAAATTGTCAAGACATCTTTCTTTGCTTTACATTTACATCACTCTTTTTGTTTTATATGCCATGTTTTAATCCTGTAGGAAGTTAATATTTGAATAAATTGTTATGTTTAAGTCAATGTTTATTTTTTAATTCTCCCCAATACTGGCTAACCTATCACCGCTTATTAAAGAGAATATAATTCCACAAATATTTTGTTTTACTCCTTATTAAATATTCCTTGACAATAATTATGTGGATCCAATCTGGTGCCTTATAGACCCACTGAGCTGTGTAATCTTTCTTTTACAAACCTAACAATTTTACACTAACAGCTTTAATATTGGACAGAGAAATATATTTAAGTTTATATTCCTTTGTCAAAGAGTGCTGGTCAGGTGTTTTTAGAAATTGTCAAAAACTTATAAATATTAATGCCAATGAAAAACTTTAACCTTCCGGAATAAGTTATCAAAAAACTGTCTGTTATACTATACCAACAACCAAAGAACATGAAAAGGTCATATCATGCCTAGACATTGCATACATAGAGATTAATGGAAATAGAAACATCAATAAGACAGCCCTGCACAACTACTGTGTAGAAATTGGAATCCTTATACATTGGTGCTTGGCACTTAAAGTGATATAGTCAGTTTGTTAAACATACTGGCAATCTTTAAGAAGTTATACATAGAGTTGCCTCTATGATCCAGCATTTTCAATCATAATTTTATATACAAAATATATTTCAACTTATGTCAAATGAGACACATGTACAAGAATACATATTGCAAAGCCTTTTATAATAGAATATAATAAATTGTTGAAATGCTCATTGAGGATGAAATACAATTATACACATGCATGCAAAACAACATGAAATAAATTTACATGGACTTACTTACTTGGGAAACACTAATATTGCATTGAAAAATGGATAAAACAGACTACATTTTCTTTTTTTTTTGGTGGGGGGGGTCCCCGTAGTTTGGCATGAACTCTGGGCCTGGGCGCTCTCCCTCAGCTCTTCAGCTCAAGGCTAGTGCTCCATCACTTGAGCCACAGCTCAACTTGCGGCTTTTTTCTTTTTGCTTATGTGGTGCTGAGGAATCGAACCCAGGGCATCCTGCATGCAAGGCAAGCGCTCTACCACTGAGCCATCTTCGCAGCCCTATACTACATTTTCTACTTACAATGAGATGTACAATTCGTTATGTGGAAAACAAATTTTACAACTTTCGTGTGGGGGGCAGGGAGGATTGAGTGGGGGATTGGGGAGAGGATGGGAAGGGATGGAAAGGGGAAACAAAGGAGGAGGCTACAATGCTTGATAAGAAATGTACTAATTATATGAGCTTTTTTAAATTGGTGCAGTGACATAGCCTCTGAGTGACTATGTATGACATTGCAAGCCAGTTAATATTCTACAAGATTACGTAAATTGAGGGATGAAATAGGATTGAGAGGGATGAGGGATAATGAACCTCAAGTTGCATTGTATTAGCTATGAAATGTGTCTTAGTGATAGACTGTTTGCCTTGCAAGTATGAAGCCCTGAGTTTGATTCCTCAGTACTACATAAACAAAAAAAGCTGGAATTGGCACTATGACACAAGTCGTAGAGTGCTAGCATGAGGAAAAGAATCTCAAGGACATTGTCAAGGCCTTGAGTTCAAGCCCCAGGACTAGCCAAAAAAGAAAAGATGCATTGTTTTAAGCCAGGAACTAGAGGCTCACACTTGTTTTCCTAGATAGGAGGCTGATGATTGAGCTTTGAAGCCAACCCTGGCAGGAAAGTCTGTGAGATTCTTATTTCCAATTAAATCTCAGAAAAGTGTGAAATTGTTGCTGTGCCTCAAATGATAGAGTTCTACTGTTCATCCAAAGGAGCTCAGGGACAGCGCTCAGACCCCTAGTTCAAACCTCAGGAGAAAAAAGAAAAAAAAAACTCACTAAACACTATTCATAAACTGCTCTGTCAAACTGCTATTCCCATTCAACTATTTAAAGTTAATTAAAAATATGATAAGAATAAAATACGAATCATTTTGGGAGCAAGACATAGATAGAATTGAAAGGTTGTTTAAAGGGAACAAAGTAAGTTTTCTATCAGGAAGTTTGAGTTGAAATTTGTTCTTCAGTCTTCTTACATCATTTATGAAAGTGACAGTACTGCCAGTTATGGGTCAATTTCATTGAGGAGCAGATTGTATTCTGCTTTCTTTTCATAGGAAACCATACAGGTAATTTTTTTGCCTTTTTAAAAAAATTGGGAAAGTAGCTCGACGTCCGGGAAGATGGCGGAGCAGAAGCTGGAGCCTAAGTAAGCTCTCGCATAGAAAGCAGTTTTAGAGGGCTGGGAAGATGGCTCAGTGGTAGAGTGCTTGCCTTGCATGCCTGAGGCCCTGGGTTCTATTCCTCAGCACCACATAAGCAAAAAAGAAAAAAGCCGGAGGTGGTGCTGTGGCTCAAGTGGTAGAGCACTAGCCTTGAGCTGAAGAGCTGAGGGACAGTGCCCAGGCCCAGAGTTCAGGCCCCACCAACGAACCCCCCCCCAAAAAAAAGAAAGCAGTTTTAGAGTTCCAGTGAACAGTCCTAAGCCAGAGAATTACACCAAGTGTGCCATCACAGGACAGAGAGATAGGCCAGAGAAGGAAAACTAGGCAAGGACACACTTCTGAGTGCTTGCCAGCAGCCGCCCCGGCGGCAGCAGCTGTGGGGGCAGCAGCTGTGGCGGCAGCGGGCGAGCACAGCAGCCTACCTGAGCCACAGAGAGTCCGGGAAGAAGGAGCCAGACACAGCGGGTGAGCGGATTCTACTCAACACCAGCAAGAACCAACAAGGAGCGGATATCTTCATCCTGCAGTTGGCAGACCAGAGACGACCCAGGAACTAAGACTCGGCCTGAGTAGAAGCCTGACGTCCTCACTCCTTCTCAGGGAGCAGAGGAGGGAAGGCCAACCCTCCCCGCCCCAGCACCGGTGATCTCCATCTTGGATACCAACAAAGCTCGGAGGAGCTGCTAGCTCCAGCTCAGGCCTTGGAATAAAACGAGTCATTTAGCAGGTCACAAGAACTTAACGGCGGCATGCCTTGCCAGACTCAGCTCCACCCAGGGAAAAGTCACCCAGCTTGGGCGTCAGCCCTTGGAGTGGCTTTCTCCCCCGGGTAATCAGAGCCAGAGGCTGCCCCTCCCTCTAGCAACCTGGACAATCAATTGAAAATCAGTAAACAGAAACCCTGAGAATGGCTCCAGGCGGGGCTCTGTGAGGTTTTCACAAAATAGCCCCGGAAAAGCTACTGTCTGTTGAAAGGCCTCAACTCTACCCAGGACCTAGCCTCATCACTACATCCCCCTCTTTTGTGATACTCAAAGCAGATCTGCCTCCCAATGAACTAGCCTGGGAGGAGGATCAACAAATCCTGGGTAAAGCAGAGCATTTTTCTGCCTGTTCGAACAAACCGACTTAAGAAACCAACCAAGCCACAGGACCACAAACAGACCAGAGACTCCAACAAGAGGCTGGTTATGGACACAAGGGAGACACAGGACTTTGCCCACTCCTCCCAAAAAAAAAAAAAAAAAAAAATCAAAGAACTGTTTTTTTTTTTCATTTTTATCTTTGGTACCTTATATAAAAAAATTTTTTTCTAAAACTTTTTTTTAATCTTTCATCTTTGCCTTTTTTGAAAAAAAAGTTGTTTTCCAGAAACTTTTTCTTTTCTCTTACAATTTTTATTTTAGGGATAAGTGAATGTGCGTTTTTCTCTCTTTTTGGTTTTCTTTCTCTTTTTTTTCTTTTTTATTATCTTTTTTGTTTTTTGCTTAGCTGTACTCAACTTCTCATCTTTTTCTTCTTCCTTTTTATCCTTTTCACCCTCTCCTCTCTTTCGTACTTCTTATGTGACTTAATTCTTGTCTTGCACATCCTCAGATAAACCCGTAGTTGACTATTAGACCCTATCCCCCATTGTGTACACACTTACACCACAAATTTATTACTCAAGTTAAAACCTCTAAGACTTAAACTCTTTAATAGCAACACTACCTCTTTATACCAATATAATATTTTAAGCATTTCTATTTTTAAGTTTTTCACATCTCCTTTAAATTCCTCCCCTTCTCTCAATAAATTCACGTTCTTATCTAAATAGATTGTTATCGTTTCTACGTAATTTTATCAATTTTTACCTTTCTATTTTTTCTGTTCTCTTTTCTTTTCCCGTTCCCTTTCTTCTTTCTTTCACTCTCTCTACTTTCACCCTACGCAACCTATTTCCTGCTTTGAGATTAGGACTTAGTTAACTCTCCCTGAACCTCCCCACATCAATCTATTACTATTTTTTACCCACATCTCTCCCTAACCCTAATAATTTCTGGTCTTCCAAATTCTTCTTTGCGGTTCGTAGCCCATTAACCTATGGTTGTTTGATATTGAATAGATGTATCTGTTGAACTAGGTTGTATCTGTAGATTATTGACTGTGCAAATTCAGATTTTGGTTGATGGTTGCCTTAAGATAGTGTTTCAGCACAAAACTGGTGCTATTTTCATCTCAAATGGGCAGAATAAGCCGGAAAAACACAAGAAAATTGGCAAATTCGGGTATCTCAATTTCCAATGCGCAAGATCGAAACTCAGGGATTGAGGACAGCCTGGATATTATAGAGAAAGAATATACAACCATCCAATACAAGTCCAAGAAATATGATAGATCTATCCAAAACTTGGAAGACACCATCAGAAGGCCTAATCTAAGGATAATGGGAGTAAAGGAGCACCTAGAAACAGAAGTTAATGGCCTAGGAAATTTGTTTAACAGGAACCTAGCAGAGAACATCCCAAACATGCAAAAAGATAGGCATATTCAGATACAAGAAGCTTTTAGAACTCCAAACAGACCAGACCAGAATAGGACATCCCACTGTCACATTATAATCCACACATGATCACCTCAGAACAAGGAAAAGATCCTTAAAGCTGTCAAGGAGAAAAGATTAATCACCTATAAAGGGAAACCAATTAGAATCACCTCAGATTTCTCAGCAGAGACAATCAAAGCAAGAAGAGCCTGGAATGATGTATGCCATGCCCTAAAAACAAACAACTATCAACCAAGAATACTGTAACCAGCTAAACTCTCCTTCATAACTAAAGGCAAAATACAAACCTTCCATAACAAAGAAAAATTGAAACAACACATCTCCACCAAACCAGCCCTACAAAAGATTCTTAAAGATGTCCTACACATAGAAAACAAACAAGACCAAAATAAAGGCCAAAAAACTGCAACCAAACTGAGAATTCAAGAACCATAGGAAGAACCCAGTTTTGTCAGTCCCCAAGAAGGAGGATAACATGGCAGGAACTCCCAAATACCTCTCAGTCCTTTCTCTTAACGTTAATGGACTGAACTCTCCAATTAAGCGACATAGACTGTCTAGTTGGATTAAAAAACAAGACCCTTCTATCTTCTGCCTGCAGGAGTCACATCTTGCCCGTAAAAACAAACACATTTTCAATGTGAAAGGCTGGAACAAAATCTACCAAGCAAACGGCCCCCATAAACAAGCGGGAGTTGCAATCCTAATATCAGATAAAATAGACTTCAAATTAAAATTCGTGAGAAGAGATAAAGAAGGTCGCTACGTACTAATTAAAGGATGTCTCCTTCAGGAGAATATTACAAGTCTAAATATCTATTCGCTAAAAAATACAGCACCCAAATTTATCAAAGAAACACTACTTTCCCTCAAATCCCATATGAATCCAAAGACATTAATTGTTGGGGATTTTAACACACCACTCTCCCCACTAGATAGATCAACTCGGCAAAAACTCAAGAGAAACCACAGATCTAAACAGCTGCATAGATCAACTAGACTTAACAGACATTTACCGAACATTTCACCCAGTAGCATCAGAATACACGTTTTTCTCAGCAGCACTTGGAACGTTTTCCAAAATGGACCACATTCTAGGCCACAAAGCAAACTTTTCTGAATTCAGAAACATTGAATTTACACCTTGCATCCTCTCTGACCACAAGGGAATAAAATTAGAACTCAACACCAAAAGCCACCAAAGAAAGTCCGGTATCACATGGAGGCTGAACAACACACTGCTGAATCATGACTGGGTCATGGAGGAGATTAGAAAGGAAATTCAAATGTTCATGCTATTTAACAAAAATGAACACACAAATTACCAGCTCCTCTGAGACACAGAAAAGGCAGTACTCAGAGGCAAGTTTATAGCTCTGAGCTCCTACATCAACAAATTGGAGAGATCTGAAACCAAAAATTTAGTGACATATCTAAACCTCCATGAAAAAGAGCAGCAAGATACACCCCAATCCAGTAGACAGAAAGGAATAATTAAAATTAAATCAAAATTAAATGAATTAGAAACCAAAAAAACTATAGAAAGAATCAACAAAACAAAGAGTTGGTTCTTCAAAAAAATTAACAAAATTGACAGACCCTTAGCAAATCTTTTCAGAAAAAGAAGAAAACACACCCAAATTAATAAACTCAGAGATGAGAATGGAAACATCACCACGGAAACAACCAAGATTCAGAACATTATAAGGGAATACTTCTCAAAACTTTATGCTAATAAGTTTGAGAACTTGACAGAAATGGACATTTTCCTAGCAAATATTGACATGCCAAAACTAAACCAAGATGAGTTAAACTATCTTAACAGGCCCATATCAAGCATTGAAATAGAAACAGCAATAAGAGACCTCCCGGCCAAGAAAAGTCCAGGACCAGATGGTTTTACAGCAGAATTCTACAAGGCCTTCAAAGCAGAGCTCACACCAATACTCCTCCAACACTTCAATGAAATTGAAAGAGAAAGTTCACTACCGAGCACATTCTATGAAGCCATCATAACCCTCATCCCAAAACCAGGCAGGGACTCATCAACGAAAGGGAACTATAGACCCATTTATTTGATGAACATTGATGCAAAACTTCTCAACAAAATTTTGGCCAACCGACTTCGACAATTCATCCAAAAAATCATACACCACGATCAAACAGGATTCATTGCAGGGATGCAAAGCTGGTACAATATACGCAAATCAATTAATATTATTCATCACATCAACTGGAGCAAGAGTAAGAACCACATGGTTATCTCAATAGATCCAGAAAAAGCATTCGACAAGATCCAACACCCCTTTATGATGAAGGTTTTGGAAAAATTAGGAATCCATGGAACATTCCTAAATACAATAACGGCTGTATATGACAAACCTACAGCCAGCATTATAGTTAATGGTGAAAAACTAAAGCCATTTCCTCTTAACTCAGGAACAAGACAAAGATGTACACTCTCCCCACTTCTCTTCAATCTAGTATTAGAATGTCTAGCTACAGCAGTAAGACAAGATGCAGACATAAAAGTGATCCAAATAGAGAAAGAAGAAATAAAACTCTCCCTCTTTGCAGACGACATGATCTTGTATTTAAAGAACCCCATACACACCACTCCCAAACTACTCAAGCTGATTCAAAATTTTGGCAATGTAGCAGGGTATAAAATTAACCCCCCAAAATCAATGGCTTTCCTGTATGCCAACAATGAGAAAAGTGTGGCTGAAATTAGGAAAGCAACTCCATTTGTAATAGCTCCACAAAAAATAAAATACCTAGGAATTAACTTAACCAAAGAAGTGAAGGTCTTTTATGATGAAAACTTTAAAATCTTGAAAAAGGAAATCAACACAGAACTTAAAAAATGGGAAAACCTCCCATGCTCCTGGATAGGAAAGATTAACATCGTGAAAATGGCAAAACTTCCCAAGGCTATCTACAAATTCATCGCCATGCGTATCAAAATTCCAACCTCATTCTTCTAGGAAATAGAAGAGGCAATCCAAAAATACATATGGAACAATAAAAGACCCCGAATAGCAAAAACGCTCCTCAATGGAAAGAACACTTCTGGAGGAATAGCAATACCAAATTTCAAACTCTATTATAAAGCCATAGTAATCAAAACAGCTTGGTATTGGCATAAGAACAGACCTCAGGACCAATGGAATAGAATTGAAAACCCACAAATGAACCTACAGACCTATAGCCATCTAATTTTCGCTAAGGGAGTTAAAACAATAGAATGGAACAAAGACAGCCTCTTCAGTAAATGGTGCTGGCAAAATTGGTTAACTACTTGTAGAAAACTAAAGCTAGATCCTTACATATCACCCTGCACCAGAATCAACTCCAAATGGATCAAAGACTTCGAAGTCAAAGCAGACACACTGAAAACACTACAGGATGGAATAGGAGAAACCCTAGGTCTCCTTGGCTCAGGCCAAAATTTTCTGAATAGAGACCTGGAAACATAACAAATCAAAGAAGGGTTCAACAAGTGGGATTGCATAAAGTTGCAGAGCTTCTGCATGGCAAAGGACATAGCTAGCAAGATCAACAGAAAGCCGACGGATTGGGAGAAGATCTTCACTAGCCATACAACAGACAAGGGTCTCATATCTAAAATATACTTGGAACTCAAAAAATTAAATCCCCCAAAAACAAATCCTCAAAGGAACAACTGCCCAATAAATAAATGGGCAAAAGACTTGAGAAACTTCTCTGAAGAAGAAAGAAGGATGGCCAATAGACACATGAAGAAATGCTCAACATCCCTACCCATAAAAGAAATGCAAATCAAAACAACATTGAGATACCACCTCACTCAGGTTAGAATGGCAAAAATCAAGAACTCTAACAACCACAGATGCTGGAGGGGATGTGGACAGAAGGGAACCTTACTGCATTGTTGGTGGGAATGTAAACTTGTTCAACCACTTTGGAAATCAGTATGGAGGTTCCTCAAAAGACTTCACATAGAGCTCCCCTATGACCCAGCAACCCCACTCTTGGGCATTACCCAAATGTTTACAAACAAGACCACACTAAAGCTACCAGCACAACTATGTTTATTGCAGTCTTATTTACCGTAGCTAAGATATGGAACCAACCCAGATGCCCCTCAGCAGATGAATGTATCAAGAAAATGTGGTATGTATACACAATGGAATTCTATGCCTCCATCAGAAAGATTGACATTGCCCCATTTGTTAGGAAATGGAAAAACTTGGAAAAAATTGTATTAAGTGAAGTAAGCCAGCCCAAAGAAACATAGGTCCCATGGTTTCCCTTATTTGCAATATCTAGTATATGTGTGAGTAAAGCAGAAAAGGTCAGATAATATGATGTTAAGAGAATGAACCCTTAGATATATATTTTAATGTTTTTTTCTTTCATACATGTTTCTAATGCATTTATAAGATTACTTCTTTGTTGCTTTGTATGTCCCTCCCCCACAGTATAACCCCTGCTTTCACTATATTTGATGTCAGTATAACTTGTGTAGGAGATGGGGAAAAACAAGTCATTTAAGGATACAGGTGGACCTGTTGCAACAATGAGAAGTACAAGTTATCAATGTACGCATTATCCTGCCCATGTAACTGTAACTCCTCTGTACAGTATGTTCACAAATAAAATTAAATTAAATTAAAAAAAAAAAAGAAGTACAAGTTATCATGTCCAAAATGAGCTTTACAACGTCGGTGTGGGCGGGGGGTGCGGGGGGTGCGGGGGCAGGGGAAGGATTGCGATTGGGATTGGGATTGGGATTGGGAGTGGGGAGGCTGTGAAGGGATGTGAAGGGTAAACAAAGGAGGAGGCTGCAATGCTTGGGAAGAAATGTATGCATTATCCTGCCCATGTAATTGTAACCCCTCTGTACAGTATGTTTACAAATAAAATAAAATAAACTTAAAAAAAACCTCTACATAATAAGTTGAACTGAATGACAGAAGGGTAGATTCTTACATTCTGTTTCTTTATACATGTATCTTCCATGGAGGAGGAAATGTTCGGTTATAAATACCATTTTCATGGAGAAAATTCCACTTGTTAAACTTTTAGTACTATTTGCAAATTTCTGAATTTTTTTTTAACAAAACAGGGCTCATTCTTTTTCCTGGATAATTGATATTCGATTCTTTAAACACTGATTCTTTTGTTAAGAATATGGGACTGTTGGAAGAGAGCAAGGGAAGGGGCAATATAGTCTAAAAGTAAATGTACTCTTTAACTGACTATTGGAACTGTAACCCCTCTGTACATCGCCTTTATAATAACAATAAAAAGTTTGAAAAATTTAAAAAAAATTGGGAAAGTACATTACATAGGGGTTACTATTACATAGGTAAGGTAATAAGTACATTTCTTATCAAACATTTTTACCTACTCCTTTGTTTCCCCTTCCCAACACTTCCCATCTCCCCCTCATCCCCGCAGCCAAAGTTGTACATTGTATTTTTGAAATAAAATCTTGTACATCTCATTGTTGCAATGGGTCCACCTGTATCCCTATTTAAACAATCTCTTTTTTCCCTCACCTCCACAAATTATACCAACATCAAATACAGTGAAAGCAGGGGTTATACTGTGGGGGAGAGGCATTAATGGTTATGTAGAAAAACGAACTTTACAACTTTGGCGGGGGTGGGGGGTAAAGATCGGATTGGGGGAGGTAGGGGGACTATAGGAATGGATGGGAAGGGGGAAAAAAGAGGAGGCAACAATGCTTGATAAAAAATGTACCGTTATCTTGCCCATGTAATTGTAACTCCTCTGTATGGTATTCTCACAATTAAAAAAAGAAAGAAAATAATAACAACAACAAAAAAAGAAATGTACTCATTACCTTGTTCATGTAACTGTAACCCCTCTGTACAGTATTTTTACAATAAAAAACTTAATTTTAAAAAAAGAAAAAAAGACATTCGCTCACTTATTTATTGGGCAGTTGTTTCTTTGAAGGTTTGTTGTTGGGGGATTCAATTTTTTGAATCTCCGGTATATTTTAGATATGAGACCCTTGTCCATTGTATGGCTAGTGAAGTATTTCTCCCAATCCGTGAGCTTTCAATTGATCTTGCTAGCTATGTCCTTTGCCAATGCAGAAGTTCTGCAATTTCATGCAATCCCATTTATCCAACATTTATTTGAATTGTTGTGTTTCTGGGTGTCTGTTAAGAAAATCTCGGCTTGTGCCAAGGAGACCTAGGGTAGCTCGTATTCTGTTCTGCAATGTTTTCAGAATTTCTGCTTTGACCCCGAGGTCTTTGATCCATTTGTAGTTGATTCTGCTGCAGGGTGATATATAAGGATCTAGCTTTAGTTTTCTACAAGTAGTTAACCAATTTTTTCAGCACCATTTACTGAAGAGACTGTCTTTCTTCCATTCTAGTTTTTAGCTCCCTTATCGAGGATTAAGTGGCTATAGGTCTGTGAGTTCATTTCTGAGTTTTCTTTTCTCTTCCATTGGTCCTGAGGTCTGTTCTTGTGTTAGTACCAAGTTGTTTTGATAACTATAGCTTTGTAGTAGTGTTTGAAATTTGGTATTGATATTCCTCCAGCAGTGATCTTTCTGTTGAGGATCGTTTTAGCTATTTGGGGTCTTTTATAGTTCCATATGAATTTTTGGTTTGCTTTTTCTATTTCGTTGAAGAATGAGGTTGGAATATTGATAGGTATGGCATTGTATTTGTAGATAGCCTTGGCAGGTAGTTCCATTTTCACGATGTTGATCCTTCCAATCCAGGAGCTTGGGAGGTTTTTCCACTCCCTAAGTTCTGTTTTGATTTCCTTTTTCAGGTTTTTAAAGTTTTCATCATAAAGGTCCTTCACTTCTTTGATTAAGTAAATTTCTACATATTTTATTTTTTGTGCACTATTATTAATTACCTTCCTGATTTCATCCACGCTTTACTCATTGTTGTGATACAGATAATCCATTGATTATTGAGGGTGAATTTTATACCCTGCTTCTTTGCCAAAGTTTTGAATCAGCTTCAGTAATTTGGAAGTGGAGTCCGTGTGATTCTTTAAAATCATGTCATCTGCAAAGGGTTTTATTTCATCTTTCCCGATTTGGAATCCCTTTATGTTTGCATCTTGTCTTATTGCGGTAGCTAAGCATTCTAATACTAAGTTGAAGAGAAGTAGAGAGTGGACATCCTTGTCTCATTCCTAAGCTAAGAGGAAATGGCTTTATTTTTCCACCATTAAGTATAATCATGGCTGTAGGTTTGTCATATACAGCCTTTATTGTATTGAGTAATGTTTCCTGGATTCCTAATTTTTTCAGACCCATCATCATAAAGGGTTTGATGGATCTTGTCAAATGCTTTTTCTGCATCTTTTGAGATAACTATGTGGTTCTTATCCTTGCTCTTTTTTGATGTGATGAGTTATATTAATTGATTTGTGTATATTGAACCAGATTTGCATCCCTGAAATGAAACATGTTAGATCGTGATGCGTGATTTTTTTTTTTAATTTTATTTTATTTTATTTGAGAACATACTGTACAGAGGGGTTACAATTACATGGGCAGGATAATGCATACATTTCTTCCCAAGCATTGCAGCCTCCTCCTTTGTTTACCCTTCACCTCCCTTTCCAGCCTCCCCCCTCCCTCCCACCCAATCATACCCCACCCCCCCCCCACCGACATTGTAAAGCTGGTTTTGACATGACATTTTGTACTTCTCATTGTTGCAACAGGTCCACCTGAATCCTTAAACGACTTGTTTGTCCCCATCTCCTCCACATGTTATACTGACATCAAATATAGTGAAAGCGGGGGTTACACTGTGGGGGAGGGACATACAAAGCAACAAAGAAATAATCTTATAAATGCGTTAGAAACACATGCATGAAAGAAACAAAAACATTAAAATACATATTTGAGGTTTCGTTTTCCTAACATCACATTATCTGACTTTTTCCGCTTGACTCATACCTATACTAGATATTGCAAATAAGGGAAACCATGGGACCTATGTTTCTTTGGGCCTGGCTTACTTCACTTAATATAATTTTTTCCAAGCCTTTCCATTTCCTAACAAATTGGGAAATGTCATTCTTTCTGATGGAGGCATAGAATTCCATTGTGTATATATACCACATCTTCTTGATCCATTCATCTACTGAGGGGCATCTGGGATGGGAGAGGCACAAGAGCAAATGCACCTCTCTGTGGAGACTCCTCAGCCATGTTAAGGAAGTTCCCAGCCCACACGTGGCAGCCACCATGCAGGTCACCAGAGGCCACTTGTCTGGGGGTCAGTCCCTGGTCCTGATCCAAAGCCAGAACTTCTGCAGTGGCCCTGGGCCTGGCTGGTATGGAGCAGTGCCCACCAGCCATTCTTCCTCTGCCCTGCTGCACAAAGCCTCCCAGAAGCTGCCTGGTCTGCAGCACCTATGCCAGGCCATGTCTGTGGGGCAGACTGAGGCTCTGCTGGCAATTCCTGATGCCTGCTTCAAGGGGAGACTGAGGCCTAGCCCACAGCAAAGCTGGCCCTCACTCACTTCCAAGGACCTCCAGAGAAGCATGACCACCACCGGCCCAGGATTGCTGCCCTCCCAGCCCCCAGAGTTTACCTAAAAGTCCTTGCCTTTGTTCTTGAAATTCTTCAGCCACGGTTGTCTCATTTCTCATTGTCTGTGTATGATTTGAGACTCCTTCCTCTCCTCACCCAGCCACCAAGCCCCAGGGGCCAAAGTCCCCGCCTCACAAACACTCTCCAGAACCCAGCTGCCTTTGGGGCTGCTGCTTTCTGAGCCACTGGCTTACTGCCTCCTTCCTCCCTTCACCAGCCTCTGCCAGAGCCTCCCGTCCTCTCCTTACTACCCCCAGCCCCAACCCCAGCTCAGCCTCCCCTGTGGCCTCCCCTCCTATCCACAGAGCTCCAGCCCCAATACCAACATGGCCATGGCTCTGGGGAAGACAACTGTGGGCCTGGCCCAGCAGAATTAAAGGTGCCACAGTGTGCAGCCGGCTGAGAACTTGAGGCAGCATAGGTCTCTGATCAGTGTCTTTCACTTCACTTACACAAGTATTAGTTGTATTAATTTGGTATTTAATTTTGGATTTCATAACTTCTTACTAAGCCTTTGCAGAATAGCTGGTAGAAATATAGTCCCAAAATTCGGATTGTCTCTTTTTTAATTCTTTCAAGATTCAGAAATATTTAAGTAGTTATAACCACATGAATTCTCATTTCCATATCAGAGTCCTATTCAGAAAATAATTGCTTATGCATCTGTTATCAATTATTTACAAGACTTAAAACTTTTAAAGTTTCAAATATTACAGGAAGATCTTTGATTCATGTTGAATGGATGTGAGTAGGTTGAGTTGTTGCATATATTCGTGTGTGTGTGTGTGTGTGTGTGTGTGTGTGTGTGTAGGGGGGGTGTATGTGTATCAAGGGTTATCCTTGAAATCAAGGATAAGGATGTTGAGCCCTGGTCTGCAATTTTTCTTTTTTCTGAGGGATACATTATGATGTTTCTTTGTTGGTGGTGGGCTCTGATTGCTTGTCTTTGCCTTATGTGCATATTCCAGCTCAATTTTTCAATTAAGGCTTCTTATTTATTATTGAGCATATAGAGTTCTGATATTGCTTTGACTTTAGTCTGCCATGTAGGATCTTCTCTTCCTCTTTAAAAATTAACATTCAATATAAATTTTACCTCCTGACTGATTTTCCCTTTAATTTGTATTTTGAAATAAGTATTATAAGACCTTTGATCTTTGTATTCATAAAGAAAAACCATTTCGAATTCTCTGTTTAATGTAATAACACCTGGACAGATTTATTAGTATCAAGATCTTAAAATTTCTTTTGTAGTTTTAGTTTAAAATAGCACCTCCATGCTTTTAGCATGGGGAGACAAAAAATTCCTAGTAACAATGATAACATTTTTATTTATTAAAATATCAGATAATTCATAATTTTGAATATGTCTATTGGCAAATAATACATTTGCTCAATAGATTTTCTTGATACACCCCTGCACAAAAATACCACTCATAAGGGCTGAGAAGGTGGATCAATGGTTAACAGCTTTCCTTTAATGCATGAGACCCTGGGTTTGATTCCTCAGCACCATCTAAGCAGAAAAAGGTGGAAGTGGTACTGTGGCTCAAGTGGTAGAGCACTAGTCTTGAGCTGAAGAGCTGAAGGACAGGAACCAGGGCCAGAGTTCACCAACATCAACTAATAAAATAAATAAATAAAACTCATACTCAAGTACATTAATTTCAAAGGTTGATTATTATTTTAGTTATTGGTAGGGTGCCAAGATATAGCAGACATCTGTCGCAAAGCTTTAAGAAGGATTTCAACACCTGGCAAGTACTAAAAAAAAAATTAAAAAAAAAAAATCTCGGCCACAACATATAGAATTGCCACTCAAAGAGAAACTGGTATTAAGAATGAAATACTTTTTATAATATTGCTTAAGAGATTCTGGCTCTATATTCATTATCATATAAATTGACCTTCAAAAACTCCATCGGTGGGCCTGGGTCTTAAGGGCACCTACAAAAACTGGAGGAAAGAATCAGAAACCCGGATTTTAAAAATTGTTATTGTTAAGGTAGTGTACATGTGGATCACCATTTTGTAAGTCAGGTGAGTTCATTTCTTGTTTGACAATCTCATCACTTCCTTTGCACTCTCTCTCTGATTTTCCCTCTTGTCCCTGTTCACAGTGTTATACCTCATTGTGAACATAATATCTACAGAATACAACTGCTGCATTTGTTTCCCTGTTCTCTTTGAATATCTCTGGCGCCCTCAATGCCCATAAATGTATAAACAAGAACAAAAAAATCCCTCTTGTTTCCAATTCCTGGAATTCATTTCATATAAACATCAGTAGTTTTATGAGAGTGTCAGACTCTGTGCACACATCCTGAACACTTATACTTCCTGCACCCAGTCATAACTCCAACCAGATTCTAAGGTCCACAAAGTAATTCTTTTCACTTTCCAAACAGGAAGAAGCTGAGATTCAGAAAGATTAAGTAACTTACAGGAAATACTGGGCTAAGCATAGTGGCTCACTCTCATACATTATCTATTCCATACAGTAAGATCTGAAGGTCATAGTTTGAACCAATCCAGGTTGAAATATCCAATACATGTTTATCTCCAGTTAACCAGAGGAAAGCGAGAATTGTGTTTTTCAAATGGTAGAGCTAGAAAGCCACCAGACTTGAATGGGAAACCTAAAGGATAGTGTCAATATGATGATTTTTAAGAACCAATGCTGTCCCATATTTAATCTCAGACCACCACCCCCACACACACTCCTTAAAATACATGTTAGTACTGAAATCCAAATAGCTTTTTTTTATTTTTATGTTTTATTTTTAGCTTTAGTGAGGTTTGATTTGATAGTTTGTACTGATGAGCCACAACTTACATTTTTGTTACAATTATATCCATGTCTGTATTCAGAGAAACATTCTCCTAGTTGTCTTCCTCCTTTTCCAGCAATGATAAGTTTTCTCTTCTTGGTCCAATTTCTTCTTTGGGGACTCAATATCATAGACTTTTCTGTCTTGCACTGTCTATAAGTTCATTGATCCAGTAGATCTTAGCCATAGTAATAACCTGGACAGAACCTGCTAGGGAAAATTGTTCTAAGCTCACCATTCTCTGGAAGTTGTTAGTACTCACCCATAATCACTTTGTCTTTAGAATTTGGAACATGTTGGGTGCAGGAATTCAGGGGAAGCACTTACTGTGTGCTATTTTATTCTTTTTGGATTTAATAGCAGCTTCCACCTATTGTCTACTTTAAGCATTGTGTGAAGAGAAAGATTGTATCTAAGAGACAGAAGTACCATACTAACTGTTGCTCTCAAAACACAGGAGGAGGGAAAAAAGTTCTGAAGGAGCCATATAGCCTAGAAACTGAGTTCTTAGAAACTCAAGCTGCCTTTTATCTTACCTTCAACATAGAAAGTCAGATACTTCAGTGACTTGTAAGCTCCAATTATATTCCTGAGCATGGGCCTCCCTTCCCCTTTGCCTTTCTGACCTTTTACATCAGGGGCAGGTGAGAAGATGTAACAAGAACACCTAGAGTTTGGGCCTGGGATTAAAAACTTCATTTTGTGATCATAAACATTCCACCACTTCCTGAATTTGATCTGAGGGGCAGAGGGAAGTTAGGTTAGGAATTCAGAAACTTATAATTACTTCTATGTTTGCTATCTAAACTCATCCTTTCCCACCCTCAGAATCCTATTTCTCAATTGTGTAGACAGCCTTACACTCTGTTCTCCTGGAGCATTTGAGTGTGGGGTATCATCTGCTTCTTATGTGTACTGCCAATGGAGGTTTTTTCCTACGCTCAAAACGATTTCATTGATGGGGCCCTGTGTAATAAGCTAATCAGGGTTGTTCACGTGTTCATACCCGAGGTAGAACTAGTAAGGGCTGAGTAGTAGTCAGTGCTCACTTGCTGCCAGTGGTATTGCTCTGAGGAATTTCTGTCAATGTTTCCCACAGTATATAGTACACGGCCTCTCAGAAAGGCTCCAGACCCAAACTACTTGAGTCTCTGTGTTAGCTAATCATCATTGAGCAACTATGTTTCATTGTTTGTGAGACATTCACTTCTCAGAGCATATGCATATGAGGGCCCAAGAAGAGAATTACCTGGATGGAAGTTCCTAGAAGGCAAACCATCTACTATGATAATGGAAACCCATGGTTTGGCATGCTAATGTTTTAACCTGTGCACTGAACTAACAGGAGAAAATGACACACTAAGAAACCTACCAATTATGCCAAATAAAGAGATATGGTGAAGGTCAGAGAAAGGACATTGATTTAATGGTAATCATGGCAAGACAACAGCTTAACACACCTTCAGAATACTAATCCATACTCACCTACTTTTCTATTCACCCATGTCATTTGGTCTGTGTTGTATGTAGGAGTCCTCAGGCCTTCAGATCAGGAAGATCTAGGGGAGAGCCTTAGATTGGTCTGCCAATTGGGACATAAAATAACTAGTTTGATGAAAGCCCTTAGTAGTGTCCTACAAATAAGTGGATTTATCCTACTATATTTGATAAGTATCCCCTCACTAAATTATCTTTGGTTGGGTCACTTGCTGACATAGCAGCTGTCTAGTATCTCCATTGTGACTTCACTTTATTCTACTGAACAAGAAATGGAGAAGGAGAGACTGACCACAACACATTTGCATCTTTCTCAATGAGCAGTGAATGGCAGGAGAGTTTTTAAGGTGCTCCTCATGTTCTCAGTTAGCTAGTACCACCTGGGATTCCAGCTGAAATCTTGATAAACAGATAAAAAAGTTACATGTAGCTTGTTGTGCCAGATTCACAGCTAGAGAGATAGATGAGAAAGTGGAAGGGCTTGGTGTGATAGCCACAGGTTGACATGAAGCGCAATTCAAAGGAAGTGGAAATGAAGCGAGCTACCTGGAGGGAAAAGGAGAGGCAGCTGAAGATGATGAGCACCTAGAGAGAGAAGATAGAGCTAATTTGAGGCCTGCTGGACATCAAAGTATCCCACCTGAGGTAGAACAGTCTGGCTGTCCAGAGCCACAGAGAGAAGTTGGAAGAGCATCAGGAAGTGCTCTTGCCCATTTCTAGGGAGCTCCCATAATGCCAGGGTAAGAATTGGCAGCTTCTCGGAACACTGATGTTGAGCACATCTCAGATCCCTTTCTATCATGATAACTGACACTGGAGAGGAGCAGCAAGTGTTGTTTGAGGTGATTGCAACTCACTATGTGGAGCCTGTTCTGCAGCATTGTGGAGTGTGGTCTCTCAGGATGCTTAGGGCAAATATAATATAGCTGGTGTCAAAGAATGCAATCTACTTGGAGTAGGTATTTATAGATGGCACGTGCGTGAAAACAACAAGCTGATAATGAGCTGCTAGAGGTCGTTCCCTAAAGATCTAACAGCCAATACTGGAGAGGCAAACCCAGAGCTTTGAACCACATAAGCCCACCATTCCAATTGCTTGTACCATAGTACTGGCTACCCATTTTCACACCCATGACCTTGTTACCCTGATTGTGCCCCACAATCCCTCACAACTTTTACTCTTTCACTTTTTTGATGCTTTCTTGTCCTTGCTAAACAGTTTTGTATGCCTGTATTAGCTGTTGCTGCTACCCAATTTCCTGCCACTGCAACTCAGCAATTACAATCACAACTACCATTTCCCTGGTATTCTAGTCTCTACTACTCTTTTCTGCTACCCATAATTCATAATACCATGGTTCAGCCACTTGATCCCTGAAAACCCTTTCTCTGATACCCCATCCCCAAACAAAGTAAGTGATGAGTGGTTACAGGCAGTCGACTTGGATACTCCTCTTACAGGCACATTGGGACAAGTAATTCCTCAGGTATTTAACATGAGGGACTAACTGGCAGTGGAAACAAAAGATGTTACTCAGAGATGACTAAAATCCAAGGACATGACTTATAACTTGTTGCTAGGAAAGAAGGCCCTAAGATGAATGTTAATGAGAAAAGAAAATATTACAAAAAATATTGGGGATGATATAAAAGGTTTAGCTTAGTGGTCTGAATTATTTTATGACATAGATATGTAACTACTTTGTATTTTAAAAATTATATGAAGATGCAATTTATGTGGTACTCATATTAATTGGTGGAATAGTTGCAAAGGATCACATTAACGATATTCAATAGTTCATGCTCTGTGATATGCTCATGAGCCTGCCTTTGGCAATATTAATTGAGCTTTCTAAAAACAAATGGAATTTCATTGTCATATACTATAAGGAGATTATGGATGCTTGTACCTAAACGAAAGCTGGGACAGGAAAACTGAATAAAGCTACAAGTTTGAAGGGAGAGGTCAGTGTCAGGGTTATGATAAAAGAGAAATTATTCACCATGGAATCTTGGAAGAATAGAATGTGTTTTGTTGACTTACTAGCTTTTAAAACATTCTTAGAAAGCAGAACATTGTTTTTTGTTCTTGCTATTTGGAACTTCTTTAATGAATGGTTTAAAAAATTATCAAAATAACTTTGAAAATTCACTAGTGTGAATTTTCAGATTAACCTACTCAAAGTTGCCTTGAGATGCAGGCAGGCCACATTCCTTTTCTATAAAATAATTGGAATAAGCTTCCTATGAATGTTTGGACAGTCCATGACACTTGTTCCAGAACAAGAAAAGATAGTAGAGAGAAAAAAATAGGAAGGAGACTCAAGGCTGCTGAAATGAGCATATTTCCCATTTGGACTTTAATGGACTTTTTCTACAAAGAATAAGAATTTCATCTTAACATAAGAATTTCATAAAGGATGTTCTACAGGATAGCTTCTAAATGTAATATTTAATGCTGTGGGATTACTTGAAAACAAAGGTTTACAGAAAACTTTAAATTTCAGAAAAACTGTAATGATCCAATAAACAAGTAGAAGAAAAATAATTTTAAAATTCACCGTTCAAGACAAACCCTAGCAAGAAAGTCTGAGAGTTGCTTATCTAGAAACAGTAAGTGGCACTGTGGCTCAAGTGGTAGAGTGCTTCCCTGGAGCTGAAGAACTCAGGGATATGTTACACCCTGGTCCTGATTTCAATCCCTATGACTGACTAAAATAAATTTTAAAGAATTAAAGCATTAGGGCCGGGAAGGAGATTCAGTGGTAGAGTGCTTGTCTTGCACGCATGAAGTCCTGGGTTCAATTCCTCAGCACCACATAGGCAGAGAAAAGTGGGAATGGTGCTGGGCTCAAGTGTTAGAGCACGAGCCTTGAGCTGAAGAGCTCAGGGACAGCACGCAGACCCAGAGTTCAGGCCCCCTACCACAACCACCACCAACAACCAATTAAAGCATCAAATAATCTGAAGATGATGTCCAGAATAATGAGTGTCGCATTATCCTTTTACATGACTTAGTGACTTGAAACCTAGTTTACCAGGAGAGGTGGTGGGCAATTTTTGTGTGCCAAAACCTGCAAAATTATTTTGTACTTTTCCATGGAGGAAGAAAGGAGAGAATGGGGGGAGGAGGGTAGGTGTTTGGTGACCTTGCCTTTTGGTTCCGTGATTGTTTTCTGGAGTCAAATTCAGAGAAATTCTGCTTGCAATCCTAGTTGCATTGGGAATTAAGAAGCCATGTCCTGGAAGTGGTTTTGTCCTGTCCTTGGCCTGGTTCCAACCACCACTGGATAACCCAAGTCCCAGTTCATGACCAAGATGCCTTGAAGACTACTGATCCACTGGGAAGGTGGACAACCACAGCCAGAAAAGGTAAAAAAATGCAATGCCAAGGGCAGCGCTGGAAATTTACACCGGGCAGAGAGTTTTTATATATTTTTATTATAAAAGTACTGCATATAGAGTTTACCGTTACATGAGTATGGTAATGAGTGCATTTCCTATCGAGCATTGTTACCTACTCCTTTGTTTTTCCCCTACTATCCCTTCCCTCCCCACCTCTCCAACTCCTCCTTCCTTGACCCCTGCCTGACATTGTAAATTCATTTTCGACACAATGTCCTGCACATCTCATCATCACAATGGGTGAACTTCCATCCCCATTTAAGCATTCTGCTATATCCCTTACACTCCCCAAATTACAAAAATGTATATACAAGATGCAGAACACTGGAATCAAATACAGTGAAAACAAGGGTTATACCGTGATGGGATGAACCAACAAAGGAATCACATAGCGCATTATAAGTATATTAAAAACAAAATCAAGAAAGGGAAACCCACTGTGTCTCTGATTTGGGGTGCATTTCGTTTATCATCATCTTATATGGTCATATGTGCATAGCCTTTGATCTTCTCTGTTTGTCCTAGACATGTACTAGTCCTTGCAAACAAGGGAAACCATGGGACCTATGTTTCTTTGGGCCTGGATTACTTCACTTAATATCATTTTTACCAAGTCTTTCCATTTCCTAACAAATGGAGCAATGTCATTATTTCTGATGGAGGCATAGATTTCCATTCTCTCTCTCTCTCTCTCTTTATATACATATATATGTATATAAATATACATATATATATATAATTGTATACACACACACACACACACACACACACACACACACATATCACATTTTCTTGATCCATTCATCTACTGAGGAGTATTGAGGTTGGTTCCATATCATAGCTATTGTGAATAATGCTGCAATAAACATTGTTGTGCTGGCAGCTTTGGTATGACCTAATTTGTGATCATTTGGGTAAATACACAAAAGTGGGATTGCTGGGTTATAGGGCAGCTCTATGTGGAGTCTTTTGAAGAACTCCCATACTGCTTTCCAAAGAGGTTAAAGAAGTTTGCACTCCCATAAAAAATGCAGTAGGGTTCCCTTTTAGCCACGTCCCCACCAACAACTCTTGTTATTATATTTCTTGATTATAGTCATTCAAACTAGAATGAGATGCAGCCTCAATGTTGTCTTGATTTGCATTTCTTTTACTGCTAGAAAAGTTGAGCATTTCTTCAAGTGTCTAATGGCCATTTTTATTTCCTCTTCAGAGAAATCTCTCTTAAAGTCTTTAGCCCAATTAGTTATTGAGCAGTTTGAGGATTTGTTTGAGGATTTATTGTTGGGGAGAATTAATTTTTTTGAGTTCTAAGTATATTTTAGATATAAGACCTGGTCCATTTTATGACTTGTGAAGATCTTCTCCCAGAACATAGGCTTTCTATTCATCTTGCTAGCTATGTCCTTTCCCTTGTAGAAGCTCTGATGTTTCATGCAATGTCATTTGTCCAATATTTCTTTGATTTCTTTTGTTTCTGGTTCTCTATGAAGAACATTTCTGCCTAGGCTGAAAAGCCCTAGAGTTTCTCCTACTCCTTCATGTAATGTTCTCATGGTGTCTTCTTTTATTTTGAGGTCTTGATCCATTTGGAGCTGACTCTCGTGCAGGGAGATATAGCTTTAGTTTTCTAGTGATGTTTAACCACTTTTGCCCACACAATTTACTCAAAAGGCTGTCTTTCTTCCATTTTATTTTTCTAGCTCCCTTGTGAAAGACTAGGTGGCAATAGGTCAGTAGGTTCATTTCTGAGTCTTCATTTCTATTGCATTGGTCCTCAGCTCTGTTTTTTTGCCATGCTGTTCTTTTACTATAGCTTTTTAGTAGAGTTTGAAATTTGGAAATGATAGTGCTCTAGTGGTGTTTTTTCTGCTAAGGATTGACAAACATACAGCTAGCATATACTTAATGGTGAAAAGTTAAAGCCATTTCTTATAAATTCAGGAATGAGATAAAAACGTCTGCTCTCTCCACTACTCTTCAACTTAGTATTAGAATGATAGTTGGGGCAATAAGACAAGATGCAAACTTAAAGGAAATCCAAATAGGGAAAGATGAAGTAAAATTCTCCCTCTTTGCAGATGATATGATCTTGTATTTAAAGAACTGCGTGGACTCCACTCCCAAGTCACTTGAGCTGATCAGAAACTTTCGCAAACTAGCGTAGTATAAATTTAACCCTCAGAATTCAATGCTTTTCCTGTATTCCAAAAATGATAAGAGTGCAGCTGAAATTAGGAAAGCAATTCTTTTTTAATAGCCGCACAAAAAATAAAATACCTAAGATTTAACTTAAGAGATGAAGGACTTCTTTGATGGAAACTTTAAAAACCTAAAAAGAAAATAAAAGCAGTACTAAGGAGGTGGGAAACCTCCAATGCTCCTGGATTGGGAAGATTAATCTCATGAAAATGGCAATATTCACAAAGATATATACAAATTCAATGTGATACCTATCAATATCCCAATCTTACTCTTCAATGAAATAGAAGTAATCCAAAAATTCATATGGAACAATAAAAAACCTTGAATAGCAAAGAAGTTTATCGTGCTTCTCATTCTGTATTACCACTTTGATTCTACAAAGTAATCTTTGGATAAAGCTAAAAATACAACCTGCCTCTAGCTCCCATGACACTTAAGTCTTAGGTCTGGAAAATTGTTACTAGATAGTAAATTACTTAATTGTATTTTGAACCATAAAATATGCATATAAAAATAGCACATTTTGATCTCATGAGAAAACAGCCTTTATCCCCCCCTCAAATTTATTTCCTGAAAGGCATTTTTAGAGACAATCTGTTTTCTTTTGTAGATGAAAGGCTTGTAGGAAACTATGTTCATAATCTGTCTCCTCCTCCCACACCTCAACACATAAAACCCAAATTTCACAACGAATTTATAAGCAACAATACAAAAAACAAACACTGGGAATGCTCACATGCAGAATGTTTAACAAAACCCAGAATATAACTCTGCTGTCTGAGGGAGGGGCTCTCTGTATAAATTAACATACAAACCCAAAAGAACAGCCAGGAATACAGGATGTGTGTGTCCCTGTCTGCTACTCCATGGACAAGAACCATAAAAGGGCTTCCTGAGCATGCTGGAGAGTGGGTGGAGGAAAGTTTCCTTGCCAGCCTGAATACAAAAGTTGACATCACCCCCCCCCCCCGAGCCTGTCTTTTTTGTCTTCTCCCCACAGTGGAGCAGAATCTTCCCCTGCTCCACGAAGGATAAAAACTGTACAAGCTAATCCACAGAGTGGATTCTCTTCGGTCTGCACTCCTTCCTAGGATGGCCATGCGGTGCGTGTGTTCCCAGGGGCTGATCCTCAGGACCCAAGCCCGTGGGGCAGCTGGGTGCTAGATGTGACTCAAGTCTTGCGTCAGTGGTGTCATTCATTCAGCAGCCTCAGTTTTGCTTCCCAAGCCCAAAAGCAGGTGCATCCTGATCTTCTCCCGCAGTCCCAGGCGAGGTGCCCACAAGGGCCCGAGTTGGGCAGGCTCCCACTGGGATCCTACTTCAACAGAGGGACAAGCATGCCAGATTAAGAGGCTGCTGCTTGAATTACTTATTATTTTATGGAGCAATTTTAAACAAAGTGATACACATTACTGTATGATATATAATGATATATCCTTGAGTCTCTAGTCTAAAATCATTAAACTTGATACTAGCAAGAATGGATTTTATTGTTTGTATTTATAAGGCCATAATGGCAATTGGAAATAAAATTACAGCAAAACTCTTATCCAAAAAACACATGATTAAATCTCAGAAGTTGAAAAAAAATTGTATGGAAGTAGTGCAAATGAAGTTATACTAGAATACTAAAATACACACAAAATATATTATATTATTTACATTCAAAAGTAAAATAAGTAATTACAGACAGAATTCCTACTGGATAAAAAATATTGCAATATTTTAACAGGTTGAAGTGATATAGGTTATATATTTTTTTATAAAACTTATTTATATGTCCCAGTTCTGTTTATCTCAGTGAAGGAAAATGTTAGAAGGTAGAAATTATATGTGGTACCTCTTGCTTACAGTACCATGAAGGAGAGTAGCATTTTCTAATGAAGTCCTTGGATGAAACCCACACTCAGCCCATGTAGACCTATCAGATGTCCATGTGGTGTCCCTAAGGGGGTCCAAGACACTGCATTGGTGCTGCAGCAAGTGCAGGACTTGTTGCAGTAGATGGTAGCCAACAAGGCTCCATCATTGACCAATCCAAGAAATCCAGACTCAGGTGCCAAAGCCATGGGGATAGGCAGGGCAGACCCCAAGTCCTGCTTTCCACCTGTGCAGCCTACATTGCCAAGGCCAAATTGATTCCCCTGCTTTGGAGACCAACGATGGTACGGGGTGAGCCCATTGCCTCCAAAAAGAGCATCCCTGGAATGGCACCCAGAGCTAGGCCCATGTGGTTCAGAAGGACGATGGAGGAGGCTACACAGCAAAGCCAAAGGGGCTTCGTGCTCCCGGTGCTGCAGCTGATACTCTGCAAGTCCAGGTTCCTCTGGCAGTGATGGGCATATGCAGGCATGGCCCTGTACCCGGGTCCACAGGGACAAGAAAATGGAGGTCCATAGAGACGCTGAAGGATATCCAGGTTGCTGAGTTTCTGCAGCTTTCACAAGCCCACTGGCAGAGGGGCTAGCACATGTCTCCAGTCCACAGATGAACTTAAAGACTGATGAGGTGAACCAAGGTTGCACTGCCTGGTCCCAAGTTGGCTGGCTGCACACACAACCTTCCTTCTCACATGGACTGTGCAGTGTACAAACATAGTGTCTCCCCACCCCACAACCATCGGTGCAGGCAGTAACCCTATAACAGAGTTTCCCTGGAATGGCACTCGCACCCAGGACCACTGCAGAGCAGTACCAGCACAACTGGAGGAGAGGGCATCAGTGGAATCAATTCCAGCCCCATGGCTGCCAGCTCCTGGGTGAAATGGAAAAACTGAGACTGGGAAGTTAGGTGGGCAGGGTGGACGGGGTTAATCTGACAATCCTGGGGAGTATGCACACACATACACTCACTGCACATCCACTGTAAGGGAAGGGGCCACACTTCTCAACGGGTGATCTGATGAGGCACCCACAACCACAGAGACTACAGGAATGGATGCTCACATGGGGACTTGGAAAGGGCTCCAGGGCACAGCCTTGGAGCACTGAACAACTGGCAAAAAAAGAAAAAAGAAAAGACAAAAAAAGAAAACCCAAAAAGCATCCACTAAAACTTTCTTTCTGAATTAAGGGAGGTTGCATTAGTTCTTTCCCATGTTTGATTCATGAAAAAGAAATCCTGAAGTGTTCTGTAAAACACCAAACTCAGGATTTCATCTGAATTCCTCACTGAAGAATGAATAAAATAACCGAACAACAGGTAACACGCATATTGTCACTGTGCTATCTCTCTCTGATTAGAAATCAATCCTGCCATGCACATGCAGATCACTTATGCAAAATGTTTTCCAACAATTCTTGTTGTTATATTGCATTTATATTCCTCCTCCTGCCTCCTCTCCTGCTCCTCTTACCCAGGGTAATGAACCCCTCTTGGTTCTCTCCTTTCCTCTACTTTTTCCCTCTCCCCTCCTTTTCTCCCTTCTGCTATACCCTTCCTCCTTTCTTCCCCTTCCTCCTCCTTTCCTTTCCTCTTTCTCCTACACTTTCACTTTCTTCTACTTCTTTATGGTCCTGTGGGTTGGACACACACTAAGCAGATGCTCTGCTGCTCACTACAGACCTCCAGTTTGGACTTCATTTCAATGACTCTCTATTTCTTTGCTGCAAACCCAGCAAAGACTTTTGATTCAGGATTTAATTCATTGTACATATTCTACATCATAAATATGTGCTACTTCATACATTGTGGCTAATAGGTTTTGATTATATTTTTGGCTTCAGTTAAACTCATTAGAAACAATGTGTTTGAAGGCAATCTAATGTGATCCTGTTACTCCCACATTAATGAACTGGTTAGTTTGTATCTAGTAAAAGTACTACATATTGCTCCCAGTTTAATGAACTGTCACTTTGTGGTAGCACCCACAGAAACACTAACACAAGGTGGGGCTGGGAACGTGGCTCAGTGGTAGAGCGCTTGCCTTGCATGCTCGAGGCCCTGGGTTCGATTCCTCAGCACCACATAAGCAAAAAGAAAAAAGCCGGAAGTGGCGCTTTGGCTCAGGTGGTAGAGCGCTAGCCTTGAGCTGAAGAGCTGAGGGACAGTGCCCAGGCCCAGAGTTCAGGCCCCACGACCGGACCCAAAAAAAAAAAAAAAAAAAGAAACACTAACACAAGGATTGCTGGGGATCAGAAGATTAAGTCCTGACAGGAAAATCCATGAGATATGTATCTCAAAGTAACTACTAAAAAGCCAGAAGAAAACCTATAGATATGAGGTTTAGTGCCATACTTGCACAGAATAAGCTGATGACAAGACCCAGGCTTGAGTTGAAGACCTGTGGTGGGTGCACACACACACACACACACACACACACACACACACAAACAAACAAGCAAACAAACAATTTCCCAGCTAGAGCAAGTAGAATATCTGTTTTCCCAGAACCATGTCTGAGATTTATCCCATGTATTTGGATATTTTTGAAAGCTTTATCATCAACTTACCTAATTTTAATAAATGACACCTGTTCACTATTCTTTAATTTGGTTGGAAAATATTTTAAGACACATTTTCAGGTAGAAAATTGAAATTGTTTTCAAAAGCGTGACTGTCTTGGTTTGTAAGAATGAAAGAATTGTGCCTTTAATTCATTAGTTCATAAATTAGAAAAGTAACCCTAACCCTAGAACCAATTGCATTTGGATTCTAAAAGCCACACAAATATATTAGATTTATTAATCCCTTCTTTGATTCAACTCATCTTTCTTAAAATAGTTTGTAGTTTTGCTCAATATTTTGTTATTTTTCTAATCTGAAACTTAACTAGAACATTCAGGAAAAGCTGTGATAATGGAAGTACAATGTATTTCTAATATCTTTTCCTGAATTCTTAGAACCTAAAATAAGTTCAGATTTACTAAACATTTATCCCATTCCTTTTTTTTCTTTTTGTTGGTAGTGGGGCATCATTTCTGGGCCTAGGTCCTATCCCTGAGTTCTAGGCATGGGCACAATCCCTGAGTTCTTTAACTCAAGGTGTGCACTTTACCTCTTGAGACACAGCACCACTTTTTTTCTTGTTTTCTGGTGGTTAAAAGGAGAAAAAATTCTCACAGACTTTCCTGCCTGGGATGGCTTTGAACTGTGATCCTCAGAAATGAACTTCCTGAGTAGTTAGGATAATAGGCATGAGCCACAAGTTTAATCCATTTCTTTACTCTATCCTCAACCCCCTTTAACGAGAAACCAAATCCTAATCACAATCTGAGTTAACAACAAATGGTTAATGTAAGTAAAATTGTTTGGAATCTATTGAATCACTCATTTTTTTGCTTCTACTTCTTAGTGGAAAAGTAAATTTTACCCTTAAGCTTATCCTTCCCTAATCCTAACAAGAACTAAAACAGTAACTCACAGTTTAAACCAAATTATATCTGAATGGTTAAAATTCCACTGACACTGGTTTTCGTTCATTTTAACTTTGATGCCATTCATTCTTCGTAAAATATGTTGAGTTTTACAAAATATCTTACATCTTTTATCTTATCCTAACCCCAGCTCTAACTGGAACACCTTTCAGAATCCTAAGCCTACATATAACTGAATCATAATGATAATAGCAAGCTTCTATTTCACAAATATCATATCTCTTGCTCAGCGTGTAGGTCTAAATTTTACTTGCATTTTGAACCTAAATTTTTAAAGTTTTAAAGTGTTTTTCTATTTCATTTTCTATTTCTATTTTCTATTTCTATTTCTATGTCAGGTTTTATTTTTCATTAATTTTTAAATCTTATTTTTTTGTAAAGAGGCTTACAAAGGGATCACAATTACATGTGTAAGGTAATCCGTTCTTTTCTTGTAGAGCATTGTTAACCCCTTCTTTGTAGTTGTCCCACTATCTTTTCCTTCTCCCACCTCCCTCAGTCTTCCCTCCCGATGATGGATGTTGTAAAGTTCATTTTTAATAATGTGTGTTGTGAGGATCATTGTTTCAATGGGTCATCCTGTGTTGAACCTAAATTTTCTGTTACTCTAACCCTAATTCTAATTCTGTCTGGGCTCCTAATCCTAACCAAAATAATAATGATAGCTCAATTCAGAATTAACTGAAAATACTCAAGGTTTTGTTCCTCCTGTTAATCCACTGTACATCTTGAATTAAGTTGCAGTTCACATAAAGTTTTCCAAATTAAATTATATGTGCATATATAAAGATGTAATTTGATGTGAAATGCAGAAGATCTTTGGAGAAAATAATAATAAAAAGGAAATAGAGGGAGTATAATCAAAAGTTTTAAATATATTATGGAAAGAGCATAATGAAAATGCCACTTCTGAAAATTAATAACCATTAACAAAATAACTAAAAATTAATAAATACATAACACTGCCTTCCAGTGTTCTTTTTTTGGGGGGGGGGTGGTCTGGTCGTGGGGCCTGAACTCTGGGCCTGGGCATTGTCCCTCAGCTTTTCAGCTCAAGGCTAGCACTCTACCACTTGAGCCACCTTCCCAGCCCCCTTCCTGTGTTCTTTAAGAGTGCCATTTGTCTTTTGAAAGAAATACATTTGTTAGATAAATTTTGTTCATGCATAATTTAAATTGTTATTGGCTAATTAATTAACTTAATGAATAAAAATCAAATAAGATTCTATGACAAAAAATATAAACAATTACTTAGAAATTGCTTGAGAAAAAGTTATAGTAATGAGTTTTAGGAAACTAAATTTCTATTTCCTTACAAAACAATGATTTAGGGTTACTAATCTAGTATTTCTAGTAAGTTTAGAGAACATAATTGGCATGAAAAACAACGAATTGTACATCTTTTGTCTTGCATGAGTGATATTTTAAACATTGTCTTTTATTCAAATGTATACTTAGGTTTACTTTTAAAAATAAATGCAATTTTATCTCCTTTCAGAACAAGTACTTGCCCTGCAATTCAATGTATTACTATATTCAGATATTTGAATGCTAAGTTTTCTGTTTAATATGTGATCTAAATTTTCAGAATGACATAATTTTTGTATTTGTAAATGTCTAAGCTCTAGGATTTTTGCTTCATCAGTATAAATTATCTCATGAGGGTGTTGTGAAGGCTCCAGTAACCAGTGTTGTCAAAAACATTTCATAAATTCTCAATTTAAAAACTAATCATTTTTAGCCTTTTATTATATCAGTTCTTGTCTCTTCAGAGTAATTACACTAAAATAAATACTATTTTAAACATTTCACTCACATTGTAAATAATGTTAACATAGTTCACAAAGAGACTAATAATTTCAAAATCACCATATTTGATGATCTTAGTGTGACGAATGTAGAGAGTATAAGAACCTTATACTCAATAATAGTTTCGGTTAAACTAAATTAAATCATATATCTGGATTTCTAATTTGGAGGTAAATCACATGGAAATAGGAAAATAATACGAAAAATTATTACTTTGGGATTATGTTTTTCTTAAAATTATTTTCTTTTTTTTTATTGTGAAAATACCGTACAGAGGGGTTACAATTACAAGGGCAAGGTAATGAGTACATTTCTTATCAAGCATTGTTGCCTCCTCTTTTGTTTTCCCTTCCCATACCTTCCCATCTCCACCCCCCCCAGGCCAAAGTTGTAAAGTTCGTTTTTCGACATACTGACTTGTCCATCTCATTGTTGCAATGGTTTCACCTGTATCCCTAAAATTATGAAGCAAAAATATCTCTAAGAAATATATTTTTCAATAAAACGTTTCAATCCTTAGGTAAAGGGAATTATGCTTTAATATATAATTTATCTCAAATTAGAAATTCTGCAACTAATCTAATGTATGTTTCCTTGCACAAAATGCTGTGACTTCTAGTCTTGTCATGTGATTTTAATTATATTTTTTGTTTGTGACATGTTCCCTACTTACATTTATTACAAACTTCTATAATTTTACAAATCATGCCTGTACCCACTAATTTATGTAATTTAATATTCAAACAAAATTATCTTTTTTCCTGTCTCCCACAGGGAAGGATGAGGTGCTGCAGTATATTAAATGAAAGCACTCTAAAATAGAGTCGGTATGGAATGGAAATTTGTAACATGAGGATGGGATCATGAGCATTTTCTACTTGGCTGAACAGTAGAGTATTTTCCTACAGTACTTTCCTACCATTTAATCACACAGGGAAAGCCACAAAATTTGAAGTTCATATGAACGAATTACATTCCTAAAAGATGTGGCAACCTGCTCAAAAGTTCGGTCTTATCACTAGTACTTTGTGCTTGCTGGCTGATCTATTTCTCCATCATATGTTTCATATTATTAAGCATATTAATAATTCAGCTGTCAGTACATTGCAAGAGACTCCTGAAATCACATCTATTGCTGTGTAATATTCAACTAAGAGGAGAAACTTTAAACTGATCTCCAATTGCTCCCTTTCGCCTTCAATATACTAATAAATTGTCAAAACAATTGCGTTAGATGTTAGTTTATTTTCCCTACTTAATTAGAGATTAAGCAAGTGTTTTTCGTAGTAAAAAAATGAAGACAATGGTATCAGAGCTCTGATATGAGCACCTCCTCCCTAATAAGTATTGCTCTATGGACTATAAATATGGAAGCCACACTAAAATTCTTTATCTCTCTCTAACTCTCTCTCTCTCCACACACACACACACACACACAAACACACACACACATGCAAACACACACAGCCACCCAGAAACATCAGAGATCAGTTCCATTCCTTTGTACTTATAGTTGATTGGTATTTGCTCCATTGATTTTTCTTTGCTTCAGGATCTTACCTGGACCTGTATGTTTCCCTGAGATCAAGTCCCTTCTTTTTAGTATACTGTGTGTCTTTGTATGCTTCAGGCTAATTAACAGTAACCTGAATACAATATCTACAATCTTGACATTCAAGTCAAACTCCATGAACTCATACTATTCCAAAATACTAAAATATATTGGATCTAGAGACCAAAAAAACATCCACCTTGTTATTTTAGTGGGAATTGACATCATGAAATAGAAGAATACTGATCAGGAACTGAGGTAAGAGAATGGGAGTATGTGGAAAAATGCAGAATATTGTATGTGAGTTAGAAATACAGAATCACCTTCTATAGGCCCATATATTGAAAACTTGCCATCTTATATTGAAAGCTCAATTTACATACACAGTTTTCTAGTTACTTTTCTCACCTATCATTTCTGATCATACATCCTCTTATGAATTTTATAGTATCTTTGAATATATCACATGATTTGCAGGTACTTATCATCTTAAGGAAAGGCAGTCTACTTCTACATCTTACATTCTGTGTCAAACCCTTATTTTTATTTCCCTGTTTGCTGAAAAAATGTATTCCTGGAAACAGGATATTGACAGCAAATCTGGGTGTAATTTTCATTTTGTAAACTTCAAATATAATATAAACTTTGTATTGACTAGTCATTTTCTAATAATAGTGATATTCATGAACACAATGATTTGGTGCCTTTAAGTCAATTGAGAATTGATGTGGTAGTCCTTGTGTCTAATTGTCTTAACCATTATATTATTTATATATAAACATGTGCATTGCACTTTGATGTATTTATATGTAAAATAGTCTCCAGGGGTTTACGTTAAAGTGATAATGGGGGGGGGGGTTTCCAGTTCCAAACCTTATATTTCATTAAAAGTACTAGACATATGATGTTTACTGGAGCAATATAAAAGATGAGAACATATTTCTAAAGAGAATGCATTTATTGATTAAAACATAAAATAGAGTAAAATAGGTTTCTTGCTTGAGACTGCATAAATTACATATAAATGTAGCTCAAGATGAGGTTCAGAGATAAATTCGTATTAATGTTACTGAGATTTATAACACAATATAAGAAATATAGGTATTTGAAGGAATTGGTCATTCAAAGATGTGTAATGGATGAAGAATGGAATTGAAAATAGCAGAGGAAAACAATTCAACATGTAGGTATTATGATTTTATAATATTAAAATGAAAGAAATGGAGCTTTTGACTTTCTGAAGAAGAATGTTTAGCCAGTAATTTCAATGTAAGGCATCAATTGTAATGAGTCTAAAGTCTTTTCCTCCAAGATATTCGTGAGTAGTATACTCGTCCTCTGTAGAGTAAGAAGTGATTATTTTCATTAGCTTTGCTTAATATTAATTTACTTGTAGCAAATAGGTTAAAATGTCTTCTCGATTTCTCTCAATGTAATAACAAATATTTCTGTCTCTTCATAGAAGCCTGAAATAACTACTTCAAAATAACACAAGCAGAAAAACAAAAATAACCTGATACAACCATCACAAATCCTAAATTATGTGAAAAAATCAACAATATATAAAATAAATCTGAGGAAGAGGAAAAACAATGGCAGAATAACAACAGAAAATTTCCCTAGCTCTCTCTAATGAAACAGAGTCCTAGCCGGTACTCCACTTCTAGAGGGTCACACCAAGACAACTATAATTATAGATATACAGCTGTAATTATAGATATAATTATAGACATCAAATTCATAAGATGATTTTATACTATCTTCACTAGAAAACAGAAATCTATGAAAACCTGGCCAGCCAGGCAGGTGACTACTGTGACTGTATTGACCAACATATTCAAAAGCTCATCTGCAATGTAGAAATAAAAGGGCCACGTGGAAAAAAAGTAGAAACAGAAGTGTGAATCAGAGAAAGCCACATCCATACACAGAGCTATTCAACATACCATTGGACAGTCCGAACTGTCACTGGAACCATAAGTATTAACATCACAACGTCTCACCATAACTGATTTATACTTCTGCACTTAATTGTATAGAAAAAACCTAATTCCAGAAAAACAAATCAAAACAGAAAACCAAACCAACACCTGGCAAATCAACCAAAAACATAGAGAGTCTATAATTAACATCATAGTTTCCCCAAGAGAAAACCTCCAAATGGACACAACCAATCAGAAAAAAATACAAGAAAAATTATGTCAAGGTACTTCAATTCACACAGTAAATAACCAGGCATTAGAACAGACAATCAAGGACCTAGAAGATATATCAAAATACATTACAAATGCTGCTGAAAATGTGATTAATGAAAAGAGAGAAAACCTCTACAAGGAAATTTGTGAACAAGACGAGACCAAACAAAGATTAGCAAAATAATTCGTGGAGATAAGAAACAAAGATAAATAAATTCTGAGAAGTAAAGGGAGTCCAAGGAAAAAATGGATGCCTAGTTCAAAGATATGAGAGAAGGCAAAGCTAAGAAAACAACCTTTGCAACCCACTCAACCAAATAAAAAATGTACAGAAATTCCATACAATACCTAAAGCAAATCTTTAATAAAGAGATAGAAGCCCTAAAAAAGGACCAATTAGAAGACAGGGAAATTGAAAACAAAATAGAAAGTCTCCACAGCAAATAAATGACATATAAGATAATCTCAGGGTCAAAGACAGAATAGGTTTAACAGGAAAGAGGAAATTATCATTTAGAACAAATACAAGAAATAAGATATGATATTTACAGAAGTACAAGACTCATTTAGAAATCAAATTTCGGGGAGGTAGGTATCAAGAAGGAGAAGAGCAGGAAACTAAATGGATGGGAAACATATTACAGAAATATAGCAGAGAACATGCCAAATATCCAAAGAGATAGGCTCATTCAGAAAAGAGAAACCTTTAAAACACCAAACAGAGAATTCTAGAACTGAACAATCAACCACTACATCAAAATACATTAGAGGATCATTAAGGATCAAGGAAAGAATTTTTAAAGCTGCTACAGAGAAAAGACTGATTATTTATAAAGAATATACAGTCAGATTAAATGCAGATTTTTAGCTGATATGGCAAAAAGGAGACCCTGGCATGATATACGACAAACATTAAATGTAAATAACTACCAATCATTAATACGGTCCCAAGCCAAACTCCTTAACATTTAAAGGAAATATAAAAATATTTCATTACAAAGCAACTTAAAACAATGTATCTCCACCAAATCAGCAGGATAGAAGTTAATCAAATATATCCTACATAGAGAAGATCAAGAAGAACAGGAACTGATTATGTAAAATGCTCCTTATCAAAGAACAAAGTAAATATATTAAAAGTAGATGAGGCACAGCTCCTAACAGCAGATGTATAACATAGCAAGACTATCAGGAAATTCTCAGTCTTAACTCTGTACATCAATGGACTTAAATTTCCAAATAGAAGACATAGATTAAATAGTAGTATCAAAAAACAAGTCGCATCCATCTAACATCTACAAGAGACATATTTTATTGACAAAAACAAACACATACTCAAACTGAAAGGCTGGAAGATATATTTTCAAGCAAATGGACACCATAAACAGGCTGCAGTAGAATTACTAACATAAGATAAAATAGAATTAAATTAAAATTAGTACAAAGAGACATTACATATTGATAAAGACAACGCTCAATTAGGAGGATATAACAAGTCTAAATATCAATGCCCTGAATCCTGGAGCATTCCACATCATCAACCAAATACTACTTAACCTGAAAACACATCTCAACACATCATTGTCATCCATGAATGACCTGTCCAGGAGAAACTCAACCAAGAAACTTCAGACCTAAATAACTACATTGACTACCTAGCCCAAACAGACATCTACAGAATATACATTCATCGTCAGAATATACATTCTTCACAGCAGCTCATGGAAGATTCTCCAAAATAGAACATATCCTATGTCACTCAGAATTCTGTCCAAATTGAAAGAAAAATTAATTGAATTCCCATATCTTGTCAGAATGTAACACAATAAACTTAGAATTAAACAGCTAAAGCAAAAAAAAAAAAAAAAAAAAAAAAACATTTTCAAACCCATGAAGACTGAATAACACGTTGCTGAATGACCAGTGGGACAATGAAGGGATTAGAAAACAACTGAAAGTTTCTGGAATTTAACAGAAATGATCACACAAAATACTAGCTTCTTTGGGACACAGGAAATGCAGTACTTAGAGGAAAATTTATAGCTCTGAGTGCCTACATCAAGCAATTGGGGAAATCTCAAACAAATATTTTAATTATGTACCTCAAACTCCTTGAAAACAGGAGCAAGCCCTAACCCAAAGCAGTAGACAGAAACAAGTTTTAAAAAATCAGAAATAAATAAATAAAGACAAAATAAAACATAGAAAGAATTTTAAAAAAGAGTTGGTTTTTTAAATAAATTAACAGACTTGACACAACCATACCAAATCTGACTAAGAAGAGAACTTATATAGATAAGTAAATAAAAAATCCAGCAGATTGGGAGATCTTTACCTGCTCTGCAACACACTATGGCCTCATATCTCAAATATATTTAGAGCCCCAAAAGTTAACTCCCCCCCCAAATAAAAACAAATCCTCAAAGAAATAACAACTCTCTTAATAAGTGGGCTAAAGATGTAAAGAGAGACTTCTCTGAAGAAGAAATATGCATGGCCAATAGATGCATGAAGAAATATGCAACATTTCTGGCCATAAAAGAAGTGTGAATCAAAGCAACATTGGGCTTCCACCTCACCCCAGTTAGAGTTACCATTATGAAGAGAACTAAAAATAACAGATGCTGGGCTGGTGGGGATGTGGCCAAAAAGGAATATTACTACAGTATTGGTGGAAATGTAAACTTGTTCAAATACTCTATGAAGATGTATGGAAGTTCCTCAATTGAGCTCCCCTATGAGCCAGCAATGAGGGATCAAGAAAATGTCATATACGTTCACAACAAAACTCTATGCTTCCATCAGAATGAATGGCATTGCCCCATTTGTAAGGAAATGGAATCACTTCGAAAATATAATAAGTCAAACAAGCAAGACCCAAAGAATCATAGGCCACCGATTTCAATCCTTTGGAAACACTAGAATATGTCTACAATAGTCACAATAGCTCAAAAGCAATATGCATATTACCATATAAAATGATGGTTATCGAAATGAGCTTCAAGAAATGGATACAAGATGATTGTATAGTGAGCTGTTTTTGGTTATTTCTATTTAGTTTTTACCTTTTGGGTAATTCCTTGTACTCACTTTTTTTTTATTTCTGTACCCTTTGTCTTATACATGTTAACCTGAGTCTAACACTATGTTAGACATGAACTTTACAACTTTGGGGGAGTGGGATGTCAGGGTTGGGGGAAGCAGGAAAAAATGGGGAAGAGTTAACACTTAAAAAAATGTACTCATTACTTATGTAACTGTAACGACCCCTCTGTATATCACTTTCATAATAAAAAAATAAGAGGACTAACTCAAATAGAGAAAATTAGAGACAAAAATGAGACAACACAACAGATATAAGCAAAATTGAGAATGTTATAAGAGAGTACTTTGAAAACCTTATGCCAATAATCTGGAGAATCCTGAAGAAATTGATGCTTTCCTATACTGAATCTGAAGCAAGAAGTAAAACATAAGAATTAATGAAAATTAAATGTCAATAAACCACTTCCCATTCCAGAAAAGGCTAGGACTCAATGAATTTACCATGAAATTAAGGCCTGCAAAGAACTTACAATATGCAGATCTAACTCTTCAATAGAATGGAAAGGGAAATGGAATTATCAAACACATTCTATGAAGATAGAATTAGACACTTCCCTAAATCACATAGGGACTCACCAAAGAAAGAGAACTCTTTGATAAGCATTACTACAGAACTTCTTAATAAAATTCTCACCAGCCAATTTCAGTAACTAACAAAAAAGCCATATGGTATGATCAAATAGGATTCATCCTAGGATACAATTTGATTCAATATTCTTGTCAATAACCATAGCACAAACCGTCAGCAGAAGCAGGGGTGAGAAACACATGATCACCTATATGGATATAGAAATAGCTTTTAAAACCCTCCAATACCCTTCTATGATTAAAAAAGTCTGAGAAGCTAGGAATGCATGGAACACTCCTCAATCTAATACAGAGTATGGTTATGATAGAGATAATTAGCCTTTACCTAACGGTGGAAGCATTAAGACATTAAAATCATGAATGAGACAAGGATGTCCACTCTCTACTACTCTTCAAAATGGTAGCGGACTTTCTAGCAAGAGCAATTGGAAAGAGAAAAAAAAAGGGGGGATACACATAGGGAAGAAGTAAAACTATCCCATTTTACAGATGAAATGATCCTGTATTAAAAGTCCTTATAGCTTCCTCCCTGAAGTTAGGAAAGGTGATGCTAACCTTCAGCTATGTAGCACGGTATAAAACCCACCAAGAATCGGTAGTTTTTCTGTGTTACCAACAATGGGAAGAACCAACCTGAAATCCAAAATACAACCTCATATGTATTACCCTCAAAATCTAATCTAATCTAAACAAAAAAATAACAACAGCAAAACTAGGAGTTAATTAATTTAACTAAAAATGTGAAGGAACTCTACTGTGAAAACATTAAAATCTAAAAAGGGAAATTGAAGGAGATTCAAGGATATGGAAAATCTTTCAATGTTCTTGGGTGGAAGAATTAAAGTGTCAAAAACTGCAATATTGCCCCAAACAATTGACCATGTGATACTCATCAAAATCCTAAAAATATTCTTCAATGCAGTAAAGAAAGCAATCCAAATTTAATATGGAATTACAAAAGTACACATGAAACATAACACATAGAAATGAACTCATGGGCCTATAATCATCTTACACACACACACACACACACACACACACACACTGGAATTCTATTCACCCATCAGAGAGGATGACTTTTCACCAATATTAAGGAAAATGAAAGGCTTGGGAAAATTATACTAAGAGAAAAGAGAAAGGAATGCAGACTCCGAGCAATACAGATTTCATGGATTCATTCATGGTATCTAGAAGGTGCCCACAAATCTACAAGCAAACAAGACAGATTCTACCTCATCCCAATTAGAATGCCCATTATCAAGAAAACTAGCAATAGAAAATGCTGGCATGGATGTAACCAATTGGGAACTCTATTACACTGTTGGTGGGAAACTAAAATTGTTCAACCACTGTGGAATGCAGTACGGAGTTTCCTGAAAAGACTAAACATATATCTTCCTTTACACCCAGTAATTACCCTCATTGGCAGTAATCCAATAAATAACAAACAAGCTCAAATGAAAGCTGCCAGTATAACCATGTTCAGGGCCCAGGCCCAGAGTTCAAGGACTGGAAAAAAAGTTACCACTGCTGGTAATTGTTTCCACAAATATGAACCATTTGTCATAGGATACCAAATCATTCTATTTGCAGTAGCTAGAATAGGACTTAAATGTAGTGCTTGATAAAATGGCTTCTTTGTTGAATGTTAGGAAAAGATCCAAGAAAAGGGAGATTTTTGTTGTTGGTTGAGGGGCTTGAAGTATGTGCTTGGACACTGTCCCTAAGCTCTTCAAGTCAAGGTGAGTGCTCCACCTCTTGAGCCACAGTGCCACTTCTGGTTTTCTGGTGATTAAGTTAGAGATAAGAGTCTCAAGAACTTTCCTGCCCAGGTTGGCTTTGAACAGCTGTCCTCAGACCTTAGCTTCCTGAGTAGGTAGGATTACAGCTGTGAGCCACTAGCACCAGGCTAAAAATGAGGGATTTTTAGAAAAGAAAATCCACCTCATCACCTGTTCCTAAACCTCAGATATAATTATTAGAACATTTCACTCTCTACTCATTTCATCAGACATTAGTAAATTTTCTCTGTTCCTTCATGTGGGAATAATGCGGTCAGTATTAACTCAGCTGTGGGACTGGATCAATTGTATGGTAATTGCTAGCACCTAAATCAAGAACTGTTAGATCAAAACAAATGAAGCCCTCATATGGAATAATTATTTACTCTTTTTATTACAAATCTGTGCTTGATTATTTCCTAATGTGATGTTGGACCTCCTAACAGAATGATGGCATTTTCTTCCTCTTCAGCCTTCTTCCACATGTGGTCAAATATTTAAGAATTCAGATATTTCCATTGCTAATTCATTAAGCTGACCTCTAAGAAAATGTGCATTTCTGGAATTTGGTTTACTGTCTTGTTCTTATATGCGCAGGCTTACTATGATTTATTTGTTCTGCAAAGAATTTTATTTTCCAACATTTGTGTGGCCAATTTTAGTCTCTCTGATCAGTCTTCCTGACCCTCTCTCTGGGGTCTCATTTCAGTCTACCTCATAAAAAATATATTGGTTATCAGCTAAATAACTCTCAGCTTCTCTTTTTTTGCCTGACTTCAAGTAGGCTTTCATAGCAGCCCTGACTGGCTGTACTAACTGGATTTTTTTGTTTGTTTGATTGTTTGATTTGTGTGTGTGTGTGTGTGTGTGTGTGCGCATGTGTGTTTTGTTTTAGAGGTCTAGGATTACTATTCAAGGTAGTAGCTTTTCTGGGCCCCAGTGATTCCCTGGCTTAGGGTCATTTGGTTTTTCCCTGAAAGATACAAAAACAGGTGACTAAATTCCTGTTAAATTGTCTCAAAATGAGGAAATCTGGCATCTTTACAAAGCCATGAACAAGTCTGTAGTAATCCACTTACAGAAATGGTCTATCAAGATAGCTTTTCAAGGTTGACTGTGAAAAATGTTCATTTTCAAGTAACCACCATAAAGCAGATCACATCTCTGGGAGCAGACTTTTGGAAGGGAGGTTCCCCATCCTTCCTTCTCTTTTGATAGATCAAACCATAATATTCTGCAGTTGTGGCCAGCATGGAGCACATTTTCCCAAGAATATTCTGTAGTGTAAAAGAGGACCAGCTATCAAAATAAAGGTGAAAATTCTTTTCTACCTCAGACTGATTTATCTTGCTTATATCTGTTGTTATTTCCATTACTTCTAACACATGGATAAATTATATTAGTATTAGACAACTGGCAAAGGATTAATGACAAAAAATTACTTTCATATATCCAATATAACAACTTAACCCAGTTATGGAAAATTAAATCTAACTGTAGAAACAATATCAGGAATATAAAATAAGCCTCAATGTGCATAATCTGGCCCACATACACCATCATCTACTCAGAAATTCAGTCTCTCTATAAATATTTATTTGGTACAAAATAATAAAAATTTAATTAATGAATATGACTTTTAAGTATCATCTGAAGTACTCCTCATGCATATAATTCTATATACTTGTATATATGTCACCTAGACATGAATTTAACATTCATGTAGAAATCAAATTTCCACAACTTAAACTGGATGAGAGGGGACATTCCCTCGTGTATTGTGTGGTATGAATTTTACCACAGTGCTAAATCCTTCCACCTAAAACCAAGTCATGTGAAATAATTTATTATTTGATGTTAAGATGAGTGTTAAGTGTAGAATACACTTTGAATTATTACATTAATTCACAGAAATAAAACAATAATGATAAATTATTTCTTTAAATTCTACTGTTTCTCAATTTTACAATTCATGAAATATATCATTAAAATTAATTTCACTTTCTTCTTTTCTATAGCTGCTAAAATTAAAATTTTATATTAAACATTCAATATTAAGAAATCAAAAATAAATAACATTATAATAATGATGTATTATTTAACTGTGATTTGAATTATAGTGCTAACAAATTGTGATGTACACAACATTTAATAGAATTATGGGTAATATTTTTTAAACTTACCAGCTTGTTATTTGTTACCTAATTGTGTCATTTGTTATTCTTGGTCCAAGTCATCCATTCAACTTGCTTAGTTTTCTATTTTATATCTATTGGTTTGCTGATTGTGCATTTTGTTTCCCCTTTTTAATGACTGACATGAGGCTGAAAATCTGTGTGCTAGTTTATTACTTCCTATGTAAAAGTAAAATTTCTGGTCTCCACAGCTGTTTTACTGCACTATACTACAGTATTTCCCCCATCTGCTATCTCTTGTATTGCTGCTCTCTTAGATTTTATTTTTTATTTAAATTCTATTGTTAAGGAAAAGTACAGAGGGGTTATACTTACACAAGTAAGGTAAGGAATTCATTTCTTTTCTAACTTGTTACCCCTTCTCCAATTTTTCCCTCTTCTCTCCCAACACCCCCCCAAGATTATTTCCAACATATTGTCTTGTGAGTATCACAGTTGCATAGGTTACTCCTTTGTCCTTTGTCTCACCATTTTGTTTTTTCTCTTTCCATTTCCAAGTTCAGAACAACATATTTACAATACCCGGGCATCAGATTAAAATACAGTGTCTTCAGGCGATGAACTATAGGTGTGGAAAACACAAAAGGATAAAAACAAATCACGTAGTATATTAAGAACAACAAAAAGTTAAATCAACAAGTGTTGATTTAACTTTGAATCACCTTATAGAGTCATATGTACATAGCTATTGAGCTATTCTGCTCAACTATTAATATTATCCTTGATGTACACAATAATGTTCCCCTATTACCCAGTAATCCCACTTCTGGGCATTTACCCTAGTGACCACAAACAAGGCCACACTAAAGCTACCAGCCCAATTATGTTTTATCACAGTAGTATTTACCCTAGTTAAGATATGGAATAAACCCCGATGCCCCTCAGTAAATGAATGGATCAAGAAAGTGAAACACACACACACATACACACACACACACACACACACACACACACACACACACAACAGAGAGATATACGTACATGCAATACTATATTTTCATCAGAAAAAAAGGTACCATTTCATTTTTAAGGAAATGGAAGATCTTGGAAAAAATCATATTAAGTGAAGTAAACTGGACAAAGAAACATAGGTCCCATGGTTTCCATTATTTGCAATAATTAGTTTACACCAAGGATAATATCATGTACTTTAATTTGACATTTTGTTCTATATTGAGCATGCAACATTATTGGTATAGTGTTTGTTATTATTTCTGCAAACAGGCAGGTATATTTAAAGAATTATGTTCATCTTATCCATTACTGAAGGAAGCACAACAAAAAGAGCAACCCCTACTCAGAAGAACAAGTCCTACTTACTTAGCTTCATTCTATTTTTTTTTTTTTTTGTGAAAATACTGTACAGAGGGGTTACAATTACATGGACAAGATAATGAGTACATTTCTTAACAAGGATTGTAGCCTCCTCCTTTGTTTCTCCTTCCTATCCCTTCTGAACCTCCCCCCGCCCCCACCTAAACCTCCCTCCTTCCCCCCCCCACCAAAATTGTAAAGTTTGTTTTCGACATAACGACTTGTATATTCCATTGTTGCAATGGGTCCACCTGTTTCCCTATTTAAACGATTTGTTTTTCCCCTTCTCCTCCACAAATTATACCGACATCAAATACAGTGAAAGCAGGGGTTATACTGTGGGGGAGGGACATATAAAGCAACAAATAACTAGTCTTATAAATGTGTTAGAAACAATTGCATGAAAGAACAAAAATTGAATACATATCGTAGGGTTCATTTCCCTAACATCACCTTATCTGACTTTTCCTGCTTGACTCAGACATATACTAGGTATTGCAAATAAGGGAAACCATGTAAGGCCAGTGTTGTCCCCTGTATCCTCATGTTGTACATTACAACTCTATACCGGTTCATCCTGTATATCTACTATCTTCTACATTGTGACCTAAATGCCCCAGCAATTCCACGTTGCTTTACTTTTTAAAAATTTCTCTCTTAATGTTTGATGTTGGTTTGTGTGTGTGTGTGTGTGTGTGTGTGTGTGTGTGTGTGTGTGTGTTTCTCTGTGTGTGTGTGTGTGTGTGTGTGTGTGTGTGTTTCTGTGTGCGTGTGTGTGTGTTTACAAAGATCAGAAGACAATATTTTTCTTCATTTAGAATACATTTTTCAGGTCATTGTAAGTTGTGGCTAATGGGAGAAGTCTCTTGCTATTTTAAGGATGAAACAGAAAAAGATATTTGTGCATGTACCACAGTTGCTTTATTAGTCTGTAGTTGAACACTGAACTTCGATTTATATCTTGGCTGTTGCTGTGAATGATGAGTACAGTGAACTGCAGATATATTTGAGTTACTCATAGAGAAATAATCACATGATTGGTGGGGCAGATGATATTTCAACTTTGAAGTTTTTAGAAAGCTGCATATTACTTTCTACAAGGAGAATACTAACCTGCATTTTGTTGAAATGTGTAGAAAATTTCCTTTTCTCCACACTCTCAGCATTATTACCTTTATTATAAGGTAATAAAGGGCAAGTTTTTATTATCTTCAGTACTCCAGGACTGGCATTAGACTTAAATCCAACCTCCTATATGCTTGGAATTAAAAGCCTTTACCACCACACCCAATTCCTTTGATTTTTTTGATAAAAGTTACAATAATTATGAAGTAGTATCATAGTAATTTTGAATTACATTTCTCTAATGACTTCTGCTGAAAAAGAATTAAACCAGCATAGAAGTGGTATTAAAGAACTTTGTAAACCCACTGGAAATTTTCAGGGCTTTAAGGAGAGCATGTCTATTCAGAACTTTTGTCCACTTTTAATCAAGTTTCTTTTTAATCTCATCTTTAATCTTTCTATACAAAATCAATAATTAATTCAAGGTATTGGAAAGGAACAATATTAAGCAACTCCTAAGATTTTCCATTTTAAATAACATGATATTGCTTAATCATTTTCTGTTTATGCTTGAGACTATATAACTCACTTTAGTCAGACCTCTTACAAGGTTGTATGCATTTTATTTATTTCACATTGATTGTTCTTTCCAAAGACTGCGGGTCTAATTTCCTTATTTTCTTTCAGTCTCAAGTAGTTCAGATTTCAAATGAAGAATAAATGTACGGAAGCAAACAAAAAATAATATAGTTCCTCTCATCTGATGATGTCTTTACAAGAATGAGGAAAGTGTTCATCCAAGGACCTCTGATAGGACATCAAAAAGAGAATCCATTCTTCTAGGTCTTACTTAACTTTGCAATGTAACTTAAATGATGTAAAACACAATATAATGCTCAGATACTTTTATGTTTTATCAGTTTTGCACATTTTCATATGGACTTCACCTCAGTCTACAACATTCCTTCATTATTTTGTCCTGATATTTTTACACTATCAAGACATAAGATAACAAGTTTGAATTACAGCATGAGAAATAATCCACCTGGCTTCCTTGGAAGAAGAGCATGGTCAATAGATAACATTACTTCTGTTTGCTCACTATATGCAATGATTTCTGTAATACTTATCGCATTCTTTTTAGTATTTTTAAAAAAAACTGCTGGCTAAACTTAAAACTCATTCATGGAAATTTATGTTAAGTATTTCACAAGTTTTAATTTCCTTAATTCTTAAGATAACATTTTCTATAATGCTAATGTTATTGCCATTTTAGTGTTGGGAAAATTGTAATTAAAGGCAATAAGTGCATGGCCCAAGCACACACTGTGAGGAAGGAAATGAGTCAAAGTTTCCAAAAGTCTTTCAGCAATACACAAAAGGTAGGTAAAATCTCTCCATTCTCTTACACTCTCTATTCAATGTTCATATTGTCCAAGAAATAATACCATAGCAATTATTGGCCATGGTGATTGTTTTCTGTTACATTTTGTCTTCAACACAGACTGTGTGGTGACATTGGGTTATCATGCACAGAGCTGAGCTTATAAGAGAGACAAATATATTCTGTCCCATTTTTCCAGGTTCCATTTTAAAAAGTACTAAATTTTTAAATATCATCACTTTCTTAAGAATCCAAAAAACGAAAAAAAAATCACAAATAATCACTCCAAAATGCTTTATAAGTAGGAGATGATAAAACAAGCCCCCGTGAAGTAAACTTTCTTCCACTTTTAAAATTATTCTGAAAGCCTTGTGCTGGTTGGTCACACCTGTAATCCTAACTACTTGGCATATTTACTCAGGATCCAGAGATCTGTGGATAACAGTGGAAGCCAATCAGGGCAAAATAAATTCATGAGATTATTTTTCAAAAATTTTAATGTTAGCAAAGGGCGAGGAATGGAGATGTAGCTCATATAGTAGCTCACCAATCTAGAGAGCAGGCCTAGCAAGACTTTGACGCCCTTTTTTCAAACTGTGAGCACACCAACATACATGCAAGTGCATGAGAACACGTGCACGTGCACACATACACATTCATTCAAAATACCTTCATATCAGTGTTTTGCATTAATTTCTTTGTTAGCCATATTATATGAGTAAAATAAAGGAAATAAACTCGTTCATCTCAGAACATTTTCATATGTTTTTTATTTCAAAAATACTGTACAGAGAGGTCACATTTACATGAGCAAGTAATGAGTACATTTCCTAACAAGCTTCGTTACCTCCTCCTTTATTTTCCCTCTACCATCCTTTCCCGCCCACCTCTACAAGTACACTCCCCTCCCCACTTCCCCTGCCTAAATTGTAAAGTTCAGTTTTCAACATAGTGTCTTGTGCATCTCATTGTTACAATGGGTCAACCTAAATCCATATTTCAGCATTTTGTTTTTTTCCTTCCCCTCCCCAAATTACAGGAGCGTATGCACAAGAGGTGGGCACACCAAATTCAAATACAGTGAAAACAGGGGTTATAGCATGAGGGAGAAACATATAAAGAAACAAAAAAAATCACATAGCCTGTTATAAGTACGTTAGAACAATAGCAAGCAAGAAAGAAAAAACAGTTGTGTTCCTGTTTGGGGGTTCATTTCCCTTAACAACATCTTATCTGGTCATATGTGCATAGATTTTGACCTTTTCTGCTTATCCCAGATATATTAGTTATTAAAAATTAGGGAAACCCTGTGACCTATGTTTCTTTGGACTTGGCTTACATCACTTAATAATTTTTTTCAAAGTCTTTCCATTTTCTAACAAATTGGGTGATGCCATACTTTCTCATGGAGGCATAGAATTTCATTGGTATAAATAGCACATTTTCTTGATCTATTTATCTGATGAGGGGCATCGGGGTTGGTCCTATATCTTAGCTATCTTAAACAATGCTGCAATAAATATAATTGTGATGGTAGTTTTGGTACCGTCTTGTTTGTGATCTTTTGGGTAAATGCCCAAAAGTGGGATTGCTGTGTCTTAGGGGAGTTCTATGTGAAGTCTTTTGAGGAACCTCCATACTACTTTCCAAAGTGGTTGAACAAGTTGACACTCCCACCAAGAGTGTAGTACAGTTAACTTGTGGCCACATCCCCTCCAGCATCTGTTGTTGTAAAAGTATGGAATGGTACAGGAATTTGCCTGCCATCATTGCACAGGGGCCATTCAAATCTTCTCTGTATCGTTCCAATGTTAGAGTAGGTGATGCTGAATGGAACATAGAACATGTTTTATAAATAAAGTGTAATTGATTTTCTTAAACTAGACAATTCAACAAAAAGTAAGTTTAAAAGAATTTTCATGAAATTTTAGAGCCATATACTTCTTACATAAGCACACATTTAAGAATAAAATCAAGATGGACAGGTCAAAAACAAAATAATTCCAGATATTTGTTGTTCAAGAGATGTGTAGGAGGAGGAATTCAATTATTCTATACAAGGCACCTGTCATAATGAACACTGCAGCAAGTGTTAAGTTTAGTTAAAAGTTTTAATTGTTTAAATATATTTTGGGAATTTGCTTATATATGCTAAAACAAGGACTGCTTGGCAGGTAATAAAACTTTTCGTTAAAGTATTTAAGATTTGTGGTAACAGACATATGCTACTATGTATGTATATTTCAGAGTTTATATGAACATTACTAATGAGAAGTTGCCAAGTCTTTGTGTAAAGAAGCAGAATATAAAGAGTTAAGACTTTATTAACTACAAAGTTTCTGTTAAAACTATAGGGCTTCCTTATTTTATTTTATGTTTTAAAAATTTTTTGGGGTCCGGTCGGGGGCCTGAACTATGGGCCTGGGCACTCTCCCTCAGCTCTTCAGCTCAAGGCTAACACTCTACCACTTGAGCCACAGCGCCACTTCTGGCTTTTTTTTTTTTGCTTATGTGGTGCTGAGGAATCGAACCCAGGGCCTCAAGCATGCAAGGCAAGGTCTCTACCACTGAGCTACCTTCCCAGCCCCTGGCTTCCTTATTTTATATGTTAGCGAGGAACAAATGATGATATAAGACATATACAAATGATTAGATGAGACTTAAATAGTAATCTTAGTGGGTAACTTTAAAGATTACTCATAACCTAAAAACCTCTTGTTGAATATCATAACCTTAACCTGTTTTAAATGTACAGGGATATGAGAAAATAGTAAAATTTAATAGGCAATACCCTTCAAATACTGAAAACACTGATAATTATTTTAGTTTTTATTTTAATCATTAATATTTTGTTATTGGTTTTCCTTATTTATAGCATTGTTTTCCTTGTAGTATAATACAACTTTTTGAAAGTCCTCATTAGGAGGTACATTGAGAAGGTTACTGGGATGGCCAAACCATTTTTTATAGAGCATGTGAATTTACAAAGAGGAAAATTAAGAACAAAATATTTATTTAAAAAATGATTAAGTAGAGTCTGAATCAGTAGTGTTGATAAATATCCACACCTAAAACCTTAGCCCTAGGCTGAAGCAGTGGTATTACAGAGTTGAGGCCACAAAAGTGAGAGACTGTGTTTTGTTTTATATTTTGATTTTTCTGGTCATGGGGCTTGAACTCTGGGTCCTAGGTGCTCTCCCTCAGCTCCAACCTAGCGCTACCACTTGAGCCACAACACACTTCCATCTTTTTCTGCTTATGTCATGCTGAGGAATCAAACCCAGTGCACGCAAGGCAGGCACTCTACCACTGAGCCACCTTCCCAACACCTGAGAGACTGTGTTTTAAAAAATCATCTAAACAATAATTGCTTTCTTCTTTGGGATATATAATGAAATATATTAATATCTTTTTATGTCTTTGTGAATTGTCAAACTACTAACGTCAGCCACTTTATCCTTTTCAAAGTGATGAAATATTTCTGAGAATTTGCTTCTGTGAAGATTGTTTTTGCATTTATAATTTCTTCTGAATCATTTTTATTTTTATCAAAATAACTTTATATTTCATGTTGATGGGTTATCATACATCAAATACCTCCAAATGTAGATGTAGAGTCTAAAGATAGCAGTATGAATATTCTCATACAGCTCTTGTTTATCTGTTATGCACTTTCAGTATTGTGATATTTCTCTTTCTCTTTCACTGTCTCATTTCCTCTCTTTTTCTTTCATGCTCCATATCTGGTAATTAGAATTTCTGCTGGTCTACTGTATCCTTCAGAATCCACTGGTGTTGTGGAAACATGATAGCGACCATCAGTTACCCTAGCATTCTTTAAGAGTTATTACAGTGACATGATGTTATTCTTTCCTATTCTAAATGGTAAAACAACAGATCTAGGAATTCCTTTTCACTTTTACTACTATTACAAATTTTATCTCATAGGAATCATTGAGACGTTAGGATACTTTTAACCTCTGACCTAAAAGTTCTTTTTCTTTTACAAACAAATTTTTTCTTCTATTATCAGTGAATACATATAATGAAAACAATGCTAACCTATGGAAAGTAGACAGAAGATATTCAGGGATGAAAAACAAGGTTAATGGGGGAAGTGAGTACAAAAGATGCCTATCATAGAACAAATATCCTCAGAGCAGTTTACCATGTACACTTTGTGAGAATGGCAATATGTTGGGAACTATAGATTGAATCAATGAACAACTGACATATATATATATATATATATGCACATATATTTATATATGTATATTTATTTGTATATGAATATATGTGTGTATATGCCCATCTATATGTAGACATGCATGTTACTGTACACAAAAATACACACATACCTATACACATGTATAAATGCACACATAGAGAATGACACATAGCTACAGACAACACAAGTTTCACTAGTTGTTGAATATGCCTTAGACAGAATGCTTGGAACCAAATATGTTGAAGAAGTATTTATCTCTATAAGTTCTTTTACCACTCCTCTTATCTCTTAAAACGGTTTTGACAGATTTGATTTGCAAAATGCAGTACAAGTGATAGCAAGTCACTCAGAAATCTCAGTAAGAAAACCTCATATGGCATCTCCCTGCTCTCCAGGGAATGCTTGTTCTTGTAGACACTCTCAACAAACAAAGTAGCAAGAAAATACCCTGGTGCAGAATAAAGTTATAAGTCTTTAAATGACATTCTTCCTTGAGCTCTTTTCCAACAGCCAGCATCAATTCCTAAGCAGAAGTGTGAGTCCTCACAAGATGGGAGCTCAGCTCAACATTTCACCAACCCATTTGAAAAGTCCTATGTGAGGAATACTTACTAAGGTCTTGCTGATTTCCTAGCTAAGAAAATAAGAAAAAAAGAAAGTATTTTAATGCATTAAAATTTGAGAATAATTTGTAACCTGTCAATAAATGTGTATAACACAATTATAACAAAATGAAAAAAAGTGATGTGCATATGATTTATGTGCTCTTGGACTTGGCGATTTTAGGTATATCTATACAAATAGAATCAGCATAAATCAAGCCAGCATTTCTTCATTTAAGATACAAGGAATGGATACAAGGTGACCCATTGTAACAATGAGATGTACAAGACATTCTATCAGATGCGGGGGCGTGGAGGGAAGGGATGGGGGGTGTGGAGGGAAGGGACGGTATGGGAAAAAACAAGGAGAGCAAAAATGCTCAGTAAGAAATGTACTCATTACCTTATTTATGTAACTCTAAACCCTGTGCACAGGACATTTACAATAAAAATATGTATTAAAAAGATACAAGGAAAATTTCTGTACTTATAGGAAATTGTATTTGTCACACAATATCAGTAAGATATTGGTTTTAGGACCACAGGCATATTAAAATTTTTGATGCTCAAATTCTGTACATGAACACAGTATATTATTTACATTTGAATCTGACCTCAACCTAGTGCAGTGTAATTGCTATGAAAATTTTTACTACATTCTATGTTTGTAATGAAAAATAAAATCATATGCACTATCCATTCATACAATTTTTTAAGATAATTTTTATTGTGAAAATATAGTAAACAGTGGGTCCAATTACATGTGCAAGGGAATGAGTATATTTCTCATCAAGCTTTTTTGCCTCCTCCTTTGTTTCCCCTTCCCATTCCTTCCCATTCCCCACTCCCCCTCCCCTTTAATCCCCCCCTAGCCAAAGTTGTAAAGTTCGTTTTTCGACATAAATCTTGTACATCTCATTGCTGCAATGAATCCACATTTGTTTTTTCCCTTCCCCTTCACAAATTATACCAACATAAAATACAGTGAAAGCAGGGGTTATACCTTGTGGAAGGGACATACAAAGCAAGAAAGAATTCATCTTATAAATTTGTTAGAAACAATCATAAGAAAGAAAAAACATTTGAATCCGTACTTTGGGGTACATTTCGCGAAACATTAACTTATCTGAATGTTTCCGCTTGTCTCAGACATATACTAGGGATTGCAAGTAAGGGAAACCAAGGGAACTATGTTTCTTTGGGCTCAGATTACTTCATCTAATATACTTTTTCCGATTCTTTGTGTTTCCTAACAAATGTGGCAATGTCATTATTTCTGATGGAAGCATAGAATTCCATTGGGTATATAGTCCACATTTTCTTGATCCATTCATCTACTGAGGGGCATCTTGTTTGATTCAATATCTTAGCTATGGTAAATAATGCTGCAATAAACATAGCTATGATGGTAGCTTTAGTATGGTTTTGCTTGTGATCTCTTGGGTAAATGCCCAAAAGTCTGATGGCGGAGTCATTGGATAGCTCTATGTAAAGTCTTTGAGAAGCCTCCATACTAATTTCCAAAGTGGCTGAACAAGTTTACACTCCCACCAACAAAGCAATAAGGTTCCCTTCTGTCCTCATCCCTTCCAGCATCTGTTGTTATTAGAGATCTTGATTATAGCCATTGTATCTTGGGTGAGGAGGTATCACAATGTGGTTTTGATTTGCATTTCTTTTCTGGCTAAGAAGGTTGTGCGTTTCTTCATGTGTCTACTGGCCATCCTTCTTTCCTATTCACAGAAGTTTCTCTTTAAGTCTTTAGTCCACTGATTTATTGGGAAGTTGTTTCTTTGAGGATTTGTTGTTGGGGGATTTAATGTTTTTGAGATCCAGGTGTACTTTTGATATGAGGCCCTTGTTCTTTGTATGGCTAGTGAAAATCTCCCAATCCATGGGCTTTCTATTGATCTTGCTAGCTATGTGTTTGACATGCAGAAGTTATGCAATTTATTGCAATCCCATTTGCCCATCCTTTCTTTGTTTTGTTCTGTTTCTGGGTATCTTTAAAGAAAATATTGGTCTATGCAAAGGAAACCTAGGGTTTCTCTTACTCCATTCTTTAAAGTTTTCAGAGTGTCTGCTTTGACTCCGAGGTATTTGATCAATTTGGAGATGATTCTGGTGCAGGGTGGTATATAAGGATATAGATTTCGTTTTCTACAAGTAATTTACCAATTTTGCAAGCACCATTTACTGAAGAGGCTGTCTTTCTTCCATTATAGTTTTTAGCTTCTTCATTGAAGATTACAGTATTATAGGTCTGTGGATTCATTTCTGAGTTTTCAATTCTATTCCATTGGTCCTGAGGTCAGTTCTTGTGCCCGTAACAAGTTGTTTTGAATATTATAGCTTTGTAGTAGAGTTTGAAATTTGGTATTGATATTCTTCCAGCACTGTTCTTTCTATTAAGGATTGTTTTTGCTATTTGGGTCCTTTCATTTTTCCGTATGAATTTTTGCATTGCGTCTTCTATTTCCTTGAAGCATCTGGTAGGAATATCAATAGGTATTGCACTGAATTAGTAGATAGCCTTGGGAAGTATTGCCATTTTCACGATGTTTATCCTTCCAATCCAGGAACATGGGAGATTTTTCCACTATCGAATTTATGTTTTGATTTCCTTTTTCAAGTTTTTAAAATTTTCATCACAGAGATCCTTAGCTTCTTTGGTTAAGTTAATTCCTAGGTATTTTAATGTTGTGGGGCTATTACAAATGGAGTTGCTTTCCTGATTTCAGCCACACTTTTCTCATTCTTGGCATAGAGAAAAGCCATTGAATTTTTGAGGGTTAATTTTATACCATGTTACATTGCCAAAGTTTAGAATCAGCTTGAATTATTTGGGAGTGGAGACTATGGTATTCATTAAACACAAGCTAATGTCATCTGCAAAGAGGAAGAGTTTTATTTCATCTTTCCCTATTTGGATCATTTTTATATTTGCCTATTTTCTTGTTGCTGTAGCTAGTCATTCTAATACTAAATTGAAGAGAAGTGGAGAGAGTGGACATCCTTGTCTTGTGCCTGAGTTAAGAGGAAATGGCTTTAGTTTTTCACCATTAAGTTTTATGCTGGCTGTAGGTTTTTGTCACATACAGCCTTTATTCTATTGAGGAATGTTCTCTGGATTCCTAATTTTTCCAGAACCCTCATCACAAAGGGATGTTGGATCTTGTCAAATGTTTCTTCTGCAACTATTGAGATAACCATGTGGTTCTTATCCTTGCTGTTTGTAATGTGATGAATTATACCAGATTATTTGGTTATATTGAACCAACTTTGCATCCCTGAAATGAATCCTGTTTGATGCTGGTGTATGATTTTGGGGATGAATTGTTCAAGTCAATTGGCCAAAATTTTGTTGAGAAGTTTTGCATCAATACTCATCAAAGAAAGAGAACAAAGAAATGGGTCTATATTTCTCTTTCTTTGATGAGTCCCTGCCTGGTTTGGGGATGAGTGTTATGATGGCTTCATAGAATGAGTTCGGTAGTGAACTTTCTCCTTCAATTTCATTGAAGATTTGAAGGAGTATTGGTGTGAGCTCTGACATGAAGGCCTTGTAGAATTCCGCTGTAAATCCATCTGGTCCTGGGCTTTTCTGAGATGGGAGATCTCTTATTAGTGTTTCTATTTCAATACTTGATATGGGCCTGTTAAGCTGGTTTAACTCATCTTGGTTTACTCTCAGCATTACAATATTTGCTAGGAAAATGTCCATTTCTGCCAGGTTCTCTAACTTACTAGTATAAAGGTTTGAGAAATATTCCATTATAATGTTCTGAAGCTTAGTTGTTTCTGTGGTGATGTTTCCATTCTCATCTCTGAGTTTATTTATTTGAGTGTATTCTCTTCTTTTTCTCATAAGATTTGCTAAGGGTCTGTCAAATTTGTTAATTTTTCAAAGTACCAATTCTTTATCTTTTTGGTTCTTTCTGTTTTCATATTTGGATGCTAATTTGTTTAATTCTGACTTAATTTTAATGATTTCTTTCCATCTACTGTATTGGCGTTTATCTTGCTCCTCTTTTTCAAGGTGGTTCAGATGTTGTTGATTTCAGATCTCTCCAATTTGTTGATGTAGGAACTCAGAGTTATAAACTTGCCTCTGAGTACTGCCTTTGCTGTGTCCCAGAGGAGCTGGTAATTTGTGTGCTCATTTTTGTTGAATATCATGAACATTTTAATTACCTTTCTCATCTCTTCCATGACCCACTGGTGATTCAACAGTGTGTTGTTCAGCCTCCATGTGTTACAGGACTCTCTTTGGTGGCTTTTGGTGTGGAATTCTAATTTTATTCCCTTGTATTCTAAAAGAATGAAAGGTATTACTTCAATATTTGTGAATTTAGACAAGTTTGATTTGTTACGTAGAATGTGGTCCATTTTGGAAAATGTTCCATGTGCTGCTGAGAAAAACATGTATTCTGATGCTGCTGGTTGAAATACTCAGTAGATGTCAGTTAAAACTAGTTGATCTATGCAGTTGTTTAGATGTGCAGTTTCTCTATTGAGTTTTTGAAGAGTTGATCTATCTAGTAGTGATAGTAGTGTGTTAAATCCCCCAACATTTAATGTCTTTGTATCTATGTGATCTTTGAGAGAAAGTAGTGTTTCTTGCATAAATTTGGGCTCTCCATTGTTTGGTGAATAGATATTGAGAATTGTAATATCCTCCTGAAGGAGAAACCCTTAATTAGTATATAATAAACTTTTTTTTAATCTCTTGTGACTAATTTTAATTTGCAGTCAATTTTTTCAGATATTAGGATTGTAACATCCGCCTGTTTATGGGGGCCATTTGCTTGGTAGATTTTTTGTTTGTTTTGTTTGGTTTTGTTTTATTATGAAAATATTATACAGAGGGTTGACAATTACATGGGCAAGATAGTGAGTAAATTTCTTATCAAGCATTGTTGCCTCATCCTTTGTTTCCCCATAACATCCCTTCTCATTTCCTCACCCCCACCCCTACAGGCCCCTACCACCCCATCCCCACCCATCCACCTCCCACCCCACTGAAGTTGTAAAGTACATTTATAAATATAACTTCTTGTTCATCTTATAATTGTAATGGGTCCACCTGTAAGCTTATTTAAACAGTTGTTGTTTTTTTCCGTTTCCCTCCACAAAATATATCAACACCAAATACAGTGAAAGCAGGGCTTATACTCTGGGGGAGATACATACAAAGCAACAAAGAAATCATCTTATAAACATCTTAGAAACAATCACAGGAAATTAAAAAAATTGAATCCTTAACATGTGGTTCATTTAACCTAACATCAAGTTGTCTGACAGTTTCTGTTTGTCTCACACATATACTAGTTATTGCAAATAAGGGAAACCATGGGACCTATATTTCTTTGGAAATGGCTTACTTCACTTAATATAATTTTTCCAAGTCATTCCATTTCCTAACAAATGAGTCAATGCCATTCTTTCTCATGGAGGCATAGAATTCCATTGTGTATGTATACCACATTTTCTTGATCCATTGATCTACTGAGGAGCATCGGGGCTGGTTCCATATCTTAGCTATGGTAAATAATGTTCAATAAACATAGTTGTGCTGGTAGTTTTAGTATGGTCTTGTTTGTGATCATATTCTTAAATGCCCAAAAGTTGGATTGCTGGGTCACACGGGAGCTCTATGTGGAGTCTTTTGAGGAATATCCATAGCATTTTCCAAAGTAGATGAACAAGTTTACACTCCCACAAACATTGCAGTAATTTTCCATTCTGTTCAAATCCCCTCCAGCATCTTCAAAACTTTGGCAAAATAACAGGATATAAAATTATCCCTCAAAAATCAATGGTTTTTCTGTATGCCAACAATGAAAAAAGTGTGGCTGAATCAGGAAAGCAACTCCATTTGTAATAACCCCACAAAAACTCAAATGCCTAGGAATTAAAGTAACGAAAGAAGTGAAGGGCCTCTATGATGAAAACTTTAAAAATCTGAAAAAGGAAATGAAAACGGATATTAGAAAGTGGGAAAACCTCCCATGCTCTTTGAATGGAAAGATCAACATCGTGAAAATGGCAATACTCCCCAAGACTATCTACAAATTCAATGCGATACCTATCAATATTCCAATCTCATTCTACAAGGAAATAGTAGAGGAAATCCAAAAATTCATAAAGAACAATTAAAGACCCCAAATAACAAAAACAATCCTTAACAGAAATAACAGTGCTGGAGAAATATCAATACAAAATTATAAACCCTCCTACAAATTTATAGTAATCAAAACAGCTTGGTACTGTCGCAAGAACAGACCTCAGGACCAATGGAATAGAATTGAAAACCCAGAAATGAACCCACAGACTTATAGCCATCTAATCTTAGATAAGGGAGGTCAAAATATAAAATGGAAGAAAGAGCTTCTTCAGTAAATGATGTAGCAAAATTGGTTAATCACTTGTAAAAAAACTAAAGCTATATCCTTATATATCACCCTGACCAGAATCAACTCCGAATGGATCAAAGACCTCGGAGTCAAGCAGATACTCTGAAAATATTACAGGATGGAATAGGACAAACCCTAAGTCTCCTTGGCACAGGTTGAAATTTTCTTAATAGAGACCCAGAAACACAACAAATCAATGAAAGTTTGGACAAACTGAATTGCATGAAATTGCAGAGCTTCTTCTCGGCAAAGGATATAGCTAGCAAGATCAATAGAAAGCCCACGGATTGAGAGAAGATATTTACTATCCATACAATGAACAAGGGTCTCATATCTAAAATATACCTGGAACTCAAAAAATTAAATCCCCAACAAATCCTCAAAGAAACAACTGTACAATAAATAAATGGGCGAAAGACTTAAAGAGAAACTTCTCTGAAGAGGAAAGAAGGATGGCCAGTAGACACATGAAGGAATGCTAAACCTCCCTAGCCATAAAAGAAATGCAAATCAAAACAACATTGTGATACCACCTCACCACAAAGAATGCTTGGTACATTTTGTTCTAGTCTTTCACTTTCAAAATATGTTTGTTTTTATGGGCAAGGTGTGACTCCTGAAGGTAGCAGATAGAATAATCTTGCTTTGTAAACCAGTTAGATAATCTATGTGGCTTAATTGGAGAGTTAAGCCCATTAATGTTGAAAGATATGACTGAGAGGTTTTTGGGAGTTCCTGCCATGTTATCCAACTTCTTGGGCGCTGAGGCAACTGTGTTCTTCTTATGGTTCATGGATTCTCACTTTTTGTGCGGTTTCTTTGCTCTTATTGTGGTCTTGTTGGTTTTCTATGTGAGGAAATCTTTAAGTATCTTTTGTAGGGCTGGCTTAGTGGAGATATATTATGTCAGCTTTTCTTTGCTATGACAAATTATTATTTGACCTTAGGTTATGAAGGAGAGTATAGCTGGGTACAGTATCTTGGTTGATAGTTGTTTGTCTTTAGGGCATGGTATACATCATTCCAGGCTCTTCTTGCTTTAATTGTCTCTGCTGACAAAGCAGAGATTATTCTGATTGGTTTCCATTTATAAGTGGTTGATCTTTTCTCCTTGACAGCTTTAAGGATCTTTTCCTTGGTCTGAATTGATCCTCTGCGGATTTTAATGTCATGGTGGCATGTACTGTTATGGTCTGGTCTATTTGGGGTTCTAAAATCTTCTTGTATCTGAAAAGACCTAACTTTTTGCATGTTTGGGAAGTTCTCTGCTAGCATCCTGTTAAATGAATTTCCTAAACCATTAACTTCTGTCCCTATGGGCTCTTCTATACCCATTATCCTCAGATTAGGACTTTTGATGGTGTCTTCAAAATGTTGAATAGATCTGTTATATAACTTGGATTTGTCTTGCATAGTTGTATGTTGTTTCACTATAATATCTAGGCTATCTTCAATCCCCTTGATTGTATCTTCTACATGATCAAATCTACTGTCAAGGCTTTCTACTTTGGTTTTTATTTCTTTTCCTTCTAATTGGTCAGCTTTGATGGCTTCAAATTTATTGTTGGAGCTTTGTTTTAGATCTTGTATAAACTTTTTTACTTCCTTAATTTGGTGTTCAGAGTTTATTCTCAAATCACTTAGTTGATTGGCTATGTTTCCTTGGATTCCCATTCCTTCTGTCGGGCTCCATTCAGCATTCCATTTGTGATCTCCGTGAATTCCTTCAGCTGTCTGTTTGTGGATTCCATGAATGCTTCTATTGATCTTTGTCTAGTCTCATCCCACTCTCACAATGCCTGTATTACTCTTTTATTAGCTTCCTCATCTTCACACAATTCCTGTAGTTCTCTTTGACTGTTCTCAGTCTCCTCATGCAATTCTTGTCTTTCTCTTTGACTGTTCTCAGCCTGTTCACACAATTCCTTAATTTCTCTTTGACTGTTCTAAACCTGTTCACTCAAGTCCTGTATCAATCTTTGAGTAGCTTCCTCATGTTCACGAGATTCCTGTATTAACCTTTGCTTTGCCTCCTCTCTCTCCTTATCATGTTCACACTGAGTCCTTTGCAGATTTTCAATCTTTTCATTCACCATGTTCACCAGTAGTATTTGTAGATCTCTTTAGGAACTCTCCTCTGGATTATTCATGAATTGTTCTGTTACCAGATGTCATGAGTGGGACTTGAGATACCCGGACCTGCCATTTTTCTTGTGTTTTTCTGGCTTGTTCTGCCCATTTTGTATGAAAGTAACACCAATTTTGTGCTAGAACACTGTTTTAAGCCAAGCATCAACCAAAGTACTGTACCAAAATGGCTGCAGATACAATCTAGTTCATCAGATACGATCTATTCCACATCAAACAACTATGGATTTATGGGCTAAAAACAGCAAATATAAATTTGGCAAACGATAAATTTTTAGGTTTAAGGAGAAATGTGTTGAAAAATAGGATTAGAGGGATGTGGAGAGGTAAAAAAAAGAGTGAATTTAACCAAATCCTAATCGCAGAGATGGAAATGGATTCAACAGAATGATAGGAGAGTGAGTAAAACAAACAAACAAAAAAACAAGAAAAAATGGAAAAACAAAAATTTAAATTTAAAAATGAAACACGTAAAAATTATATAAGTTTAAAGAAGTGATATTGAGAGAAGAAAAGGATAGGATGAGAAGAGGGGAGAGATAGAAAGAGGTATGAAAAACTAAAAAATAAAAATTCCTAAAATTGATTACTTGAAAATTATATAGGTATAAAGATATAATACTGCTAATGAAGAAGTTAAGCCTGAGGTTGTCAATTGAGTGATAAACTTCTGGATTAAGTATGTACACAATGGGGCATAAGGTCTAATAATCAATGGCAGGTATATATCTGGGGATGAGCAGAACAGCAATTAAGTCATGTAAAAAAGGAAGAAATAGAAAAAAAATGTAAAGAATTAAAAAAGGACTAAAAGGTCAAAAAAATAAAAAACATACACACACACACACACACACACACACACACCTAAAAATTTATGAGAGGAAAAAAATAGATTAATAGAAAAAATATTTTTCAAAAAAATTAAAATTAAAAAAGTTAAAAAAAGAGTTCTTTGATTTCTTTTTGGTGGGAATCGGAAAATCCTGTATCCCCAATGGGTCCCTAACCAGTCTCTTGGTGGAGTCTCTGGTCTGCTTGTGGTGCTTGTTTTTCCACTGGCTTGATTTGTTTCTTAAGTTAGTTTGTTTGAGCAGGCAGAAAAATGCTCTGCATTACCCAGGATTTTGTGATCTGCCTCCCATGCTAGTTCAGTGTGAGGGAAATCTGCTTTGAGTATCACAAAAGAGGGAGATGGCTGTTTCCTCTGGTTTGGAGATGCTGTGATGAGGCTAGGTTCTGGGTAGGGTTGAGGCCTGAAGGGTTTTTCCTGAAGGGTTAGCTCCTGAGACACTCACAGAGCTCAGCCTAGAGACATTCTTAGGTTTTTTTGTTTAATAAATTTCAATTGATTATCTAGTCTGCTGTAGGGAGAGTCAACCACTGACTCTGTTTACCCAATGTAGAAAGTCACTCCTCTGGAGGCCAAGCAATCTCTGCTTGGGATGTGTGACTTTGCCCTGGGTGGAGTTGAGCCTGGCAGGTCAGGTCAGGTTCCTGTGAGCAGTTAAATGACTCTTTTGTTTTCGACCAAGGCCTGAGTTGGTGGTAGTTGCTCAGTGGGGCTTCGTCAGGATCAAAGATGGAGATCTCTGGTGGTGGGGGAGGGGTGGCCTTCCCTCCTTTGCTCGCTGAGGAGTAAGGATGTCAGGGTTCTACTCACACCACAGTCTTGGTTCCTGGCCGGTCTCTGTTCAGTGATCTGCAGGATGAAGATATCTGCTCCTTGTCAGTTCTTGCTGGTGTTGAGCAGAATCTGCTCTCCTGCTGCTTCTGGCGTCTTTGTCCTGGACTCTCTCAGGTTTTATTTTTGTTTTGTTTTTAAATTGTGAAAATACCATACAGAGAGGTTACAGTTACATGGGCAAGGTAATGAGTGCATTTCTTTTTTTTTTTTTTTAATTTTTTTTTATTTTATTTTATTTGAGAACATAGTGTACAGAGGGGTTACAATTACATGGGCAGGATAAAGCGTTGTTGCTTGCTCCTTTGTTTCACCTTCCCATCCCTTCCCATCTACCCCCACCTCCCGGCCAAAGTTGTAAAGTTCATTTTTTGATATAACACCTTGTATATTTCATTGTTGCAATGAGTCCCCCGGTATCCCTATTTAAACAAGTTGTTTTTTTCCCTTCCCCTCCACAAATTATACCAACATAAACTACAATGAAAGCAGGGGTTATGCCGTGGGGGAAGGACATACAAAGCAACAAAGAAAACATCATATAAATATGTTAGAAATAATACCAAGGGGGGAAAAACATTTGAATACTTATCTTGACATTCTTATCCCCAATAAACCACCAGAAAACTGGAAGTAGACCTACATCTCAAGCAGTAGAGCTCTTGCCTTGAGCTGAAGAGCACAGGGATAGCACTTAAGCCCAGAGTTCAAGCCACATGACTTACCAAAAAAATATGTGGACATATATATATGTGTATATATATATATATATATACATATTTATTTTTTTTTTAATTTTATTTTATTTTATTTGAGAACATACTGTACAGAGGGGTTACAATTACATGGGCAGGAAAATGCATACATTTCTTACCAAGCATTGCAGCCTCCTCCTTTGTTTACCCTTCACCTCCCTTCCCACCCTCCCCCCTCCCCCCCACCCGATCATACCCCCCCTCCCCCCCCCTCACCGACATTGTAAAGCTGGTTTTGACATGACATTTTGTACTTCTCATTGTTGCAACAGATCCACCTGAATCCTTAAACGACTTGTTTGTCCCCGTCTCCTCCACATGTTATACTGACATCAAATATAGTGAAAGCGGGGGTTACACTGTGGGGGAAGGACATACAAAGCAACAAAGAAATAATATTATAAATGCGTTAGAAACACATGCATGAAAGAAACAAAAACATTAAAATACATATTTGAGGGTTCGTTTTCCTAACATCACATTCTCTGACTTTTTCCACTTGACTCATACCTATACTAGATATTGCAAATAAGGGAAACCATGGGACCTATGTTTCTTTGGGCCTGGCTTACTTCACTTAATATAATTTTTTCCAAGCCTTTCCATTTCCTAACAAATGGGGCAATGTCATTCTTTCTGATGGAGGCATAGAATTCCATTGTGTATATATACCACATCTTCTTGATCCATTCATCTATTGAGGGGCATCTGGGTTGGTTCCATATCTTAGCTATGGTAAATAATGCTGCAATAAACATAGTTGTGCTGGTAGCTTTAGTGTGGCCTTGTTTGTGATCATTTGGGTAAATGCCCAAAAGCGGGATTGCTGGGTCATTGGGGTGCTCTATGTGGAGTCTTTTGAGGAACCTCCATACTGCTTTCCAAAGTGGTTGAACAAGTTTACATTCCCACCAACAATGAAGTAAGGTTCCTTTCTGTCCACATCCCCTCCAGCATCTGTTGTTGTTAGAGTTCTTGATTTTTGCTGTTCTAACTGGAGTGAGGTGATATCTCAATGTTGTTTTGATTTGCATTTCTTTTATGGCTAGGGATGTTGAACATTTCTTCATGTGTCTATTGGTCATCCTTCTTTCTTCTTCAGAGAAGCTTCTCTTTAAGTCTTTCGCCCACTTACTTATTGGGCAGTTGTTTCTTTGAGGATTTGTTGTTGGGTGGTTTAATTTTTTGAGTTCCAAGTATATTTTAGATATGAGACCCTTGTCTGTTGTATGGCTAGTAAAGATCTTCTCCCAGTCCGTGGGCTTTCTATTGATCTTGCTAGCTATGTCATTTGCCCTGCAGAAGCTCTGCAACCTTATACAATCCCATTTGTCCAACCTTTCTTTGATTTGTTGTGTTTCCGGGTCTCTATTCAGAAAATTTCGGCCTGAGCCGAGGAGACCCAGGGTTTCTCCTATTCCATCCTGTAATGTTTTCAGAGTGTCTGCTTTGAGTTCAAGGTCTTTGATCCATTTGGAGTTGATTCTGGTGCAGGGTGATATATATAAGGATCTAGCTTTAGTTTTCTACATGTAGTTAACCAGTTTTGCCAGCACCATTTACTGAAGAGGCTGTCTGTCTTCCATTCTATTGTTTTAGCTCCCTTATCGAAGATTAGATGGCTATAGGTCTGTAGGTTCATTTCTGGGTTTTCAATTCTATTCCATTGGTCCTGAGGTCTGTTCTTATGCCAATACCAAGCTGTTTTGATTACTATGGCTTTATAGTAGAGTTTGAAATTTGGTACTGATATTCCTCCAGCAGTGTTCTTTCCGTTGAGGAGCGTTTTTGCTATTCGGGGTCTTTTATTGTTCCATATGAATTTTTGGATTGCCTCTTCTATTTCCTTGAAGAATGAGGGTGGAATTTTGATAGGTATTGCGTTGAATTTGTAGATAGCCTTGGGAAGTATTGCCATTTTCACAATGTTAATCTTTCCAATCCAGGAGCATGGGAGGTTTTGCCATTTTTTAAGTTCTGTGTTGATTTCCTTTTTCAAGTTCTTAAAGTTTTCATCATAGAGGTCCTTCACTTCTTTAGTTAAGTTAATTCCTAGGTATTTTATTTTTTGTGGGGCTATTACAAATGGAGTTGCTTTCCTAATTTCAGCCACACTTTTCTCATTGTTGGCATACAGAAAAGCCATTGATTTTGGGGGGTTAATTTTATAACCTGCTACTTTGCCAAAGTTTTGAATCAGCTTGAGTAATTTGGGAGTGGAGTCTATGGGATTCTTTAAATACAAGATCATGTCATCTGCAAAGAGGGAGAGTTTTATTTCTTCTTTCCCTATTTGGATCCCCTTTATGTCTGCATCTTGTCTTATTGCTGTAGCTAAGCATTCTAATACTAGATTGAAGAGAAGTGGAGAGAGTGGGCATCCTTGTCTTGTTCCTGAGTTCAGAGGAAATGGCTTTAGTTTTTCACCATTGAGTATAATGCTGGCTGTAGGTTTGTCATATATAGCCTTTATTGTATTGAGGAATGTTCCATGGATTCCTAATTTTTCCAAAACCTTCATCATAAAGGGGTGTTGGATCTTGTCGAATGCTTTTTCTGCGTCTATTGAGATAACCATGTGGTTCTTATTTTTGCTCCTGTTGATGTGATGAATAATATTAATTGATTTGCGTACATTGAACCAGCTTTGCATCCCTGAAATGAATCCTGTTTGATCGTGGTGTATGATTTTTTGGATGAATTGTTGAAGTCGGTTGGCCAAAATTTTGTTGAGAAGTTTTGCATCAATGTTCATCAAAGAAATGGGTCTATAGTTCTCTTTCTTTGATGAGTCCCTGCCTGGTTTTGGGATGAGGGTTATGATGGCTTCATAGAATGAGTTCGGTAGTGAGCTTTCTCTTTCAATTTCATTGAAGAGTTGGAGGAGTATTGGTGTGAGCTCTGCTTTGAAGGCCTTGTAAAGTTCAGCTGTAAAACCATCTGGTCCTGGACTTTTCTTAGCTGGGAGGTCTCTTATTGCTGTTTCTATTTCAATGCTTGATATGGGCCTGTTAAGATAGTTTAACTCATCTTGGTTTAGTTTTGGCATGTCAATATTTGCTAGGAAGAGGTCCATTTCTGTCAAGTTCTGAAACTTATTAGCATACAGTTTTGAGAAGTATTCCCTTATAATGTTCTGAATCTTGGTTGTTTCCGTGGTGATGTTTCCATTCTCATCTCTGAGTTTATTAATTTGGGTGTGTTCTCTTCTTTTTCTGATAAGATTTGCTAAGGGTCTGTCAATTTTGTTAAGGTTTTCGAAGAACCAACTCTTTGTTTTGTTGATTCTTTCTATAGTTTTTTTGGATTCTAATTCATTTAATTCTGATTTAATTTTGATTATTTCTTTCCGTCTACTGGATTGGGGTTTATCTTGCTGCTCTTTTTCAAGGAGGTTTAGATGCGTCATTAAATTGCTAGTTTCAGATCTCTCCAATTTGTTGATGTATGAGCTCAGAGCTATAAACTTGCCTCTGAGTACTGCCTTTGCTGTGTCCCAGAGGAGCTGGTATTTTGTGTGTTCATTTTTGTTGAATAGCATGAACATTTGAATTTCCTTTCTAATCTCTTCCATGACCCACTCATGATTCAGCAGTGTGTTGTTCAGCCTCCATGTGATACCGGACTTTCTTTGGTGGCTTTTGGTGTTGAGTTCTAATTTTATTCCCTTGTGGTCAGAGAGAATGCAAGGTATAACTTCAATGTTTCTGAATTTAGACAAGTTTGCTTTGTGGCCTAAAATGTGGTCTATTTTAGGAAACGTTCCATGTGCTGCTGAGAAAAACGTGTATTCTGATGCTGCTGGGTGAAATGTTCGGTAAATGTCTGTTAAGTCTAGTTGATCTATGCAGCTGTTTAGATCTGTGGTTTCTCTGTTGAGTTTTTGCCGAGTTGATCTATCTAGTGGGGAGAGTGGTGTGTTAAAATCCCCAACAATTAATGTCTTTGGATCTATATGGGATTTGAGGGAAAGTAGTGTTTCTTGGATAAATTTGGGTGCTCCATTGTTTGGTGAATAGATATTTAGAATTGTAATATCCTCCTGAAGGAGAGATCCTTTAATTAGTATGTAGTGACCTTCTTTATCTCTTTTCACGAATTTTAATTTGAAGTCTATTTTATCTGATATTAGGATTGCAACTCCCGCCTGCTTATGCGGTCCGTTTGCTTGGTAGATTTTGTTCCAGCCTTTAACATTGAAAATGTGTTTGTTTTTACGGGCAAGATGTGACTCCTGCAGGCAGCAGATAGAAGGGTCTTGTTTTTTAATCCAACCTAGACAGTCTGTGTCGCTTAATTGGAGAGTTCAGTCCGTTAACATTAAGAGATAGGACTGAGAGGTATTTGGGAGTTCCTGCCATGTTATCTACCTTCTTGGGGGCTGCGAAAACTGGGTTCTTCCTATGGTTCTTGGATTCTCAGTTTGGGTGGAGTTTCTTGGCCTTTATTGCGGTCTTGTTGGTTTTCTATGTGTAGGACATCTTTAAGAATCTTTTGTAGGGCTGGTTTGGTGGAGATGTATTGTTTCAATTTTTCTTTGCTATGGAAGGTTTTTATTTGGCCTTCAGTTATGAAGGAGAGTTTAGCTGGGTACAGTATTCTTGGTTGATAGTTGTTTGTTTTTAGGGCATGGCATACATCATTCCAGGCTCTTCTTGCTTTGATTGTCTCTGCTGAGAAATCTGAGGTGATTCTAATTGGTTTCCCTTTATAAGTGATTACCCTTTTCTCTCTGACAGCTTTAAGGATCTTTTCCTTGTTCTGAGTTGATCCTGTGTGGATTATAATGTGGCGGTGGGATGTCCTATTCTGGTCTGGTCTATTTGGGGTTCTAAAGGCTTCTTGTATCTGGACAGGCCTATCTTTTTGCATGTTTGGGAAGTTCTCTGCTAGGATCCTCTTAAACAAATTTCCTAGACCATTAACTTCTGTTTCTAGGTGCTCCTCTACACCCATTATCCTTAGATTAGGCCTTCTGATGGTGTCTTCCAGGTGTTGGATAGATCTATCATATTTCTTGGACTTGTCTTGGATGGTTGTATGTTCTTTCTCTATAATATCTAGGCTGTCTTCAGTCCCTGAGATTCGATCTTCTGCATGGTCTAACCTGCTGTCAAGACTCTCTACTTTGTTTTTTATCTCTTTTCCTTCTAGTTGGTCGGCTTTGATGGCTTCAAGTTCTTTGTTGAAGCTCTGTTTTAGGTCTTGTATGAATTTTTTTACTTCCTTAATTTGGTGTTCAGTGTTTGTTCTCAAATCACTTAGTTGATTGGTTATGGTTTCTTTGGGCTCCTATTCCTTCTGTTGGGTTCCATTCAGCATTCCCTTTGTGGTCTCCCTGACTTCCTTCAGCTCTTTGTTAATGGATTCCATGAATGCCTTTAATGATCTTTGTGTATTGTCTACCTTGTCTCTCAATTCCTGTATTACTCTTTGATTAGCTTCCTCCCGTTCGTGGGATTCCTGCAGATCTCTTTGAGTGTTCTCAGCCTGCTCACGCCATTCCTCCCTTTCTCTTTGAGTATTCTCAAGTTGTTCACGCAAATCCTGTATCAGTTTTTGAGTAGCTTCCTCACGCTTATGATATTCCTGTATAAACTTCTGGGATGCCTCCTCTCTCTCCCTGTCATGCTCATACAGAGTCCTTTGTACATTGTCAAACTTTTCATTTATCATGTTTGCCAGCAGTGTTTGTAGAGCTGTTTGGGAACTCTCCTCTGGATTATTCATTATCTGTTCTAACCCCTGATTATCAAGATTGGGAATTGAGATACCCGAATTTGCCATTTTTCTTGTGTTTTTCTGGCTTACTCTGCCCATTTGAGATGAAGATAGCACCAGTTTTGTGCTAGAACACTATCTTAAGGCAACCATCAACCAAAGTTTGCATTTGTACAGTCAATAGTTTACAGATACAATCTAGTTCAACAGATACATCTATTCGACATCAAACAACTATATGTTAAAGGGCTTCGAACCACAGAGAAGAATTTGGAAAACCAGAAATTATTAGGGTTACGGAGAGATGTGGGTAAAAAATAGGAATAGATTGGTGTGGGGAGGCACAGGGAGAGTTAACTATGTACTAATTACAATGCAGGAAATAGGTTGGGTAGGATGCAAGTAGAGAGAGAGAAAAAAAGAAGAAAGGGAAAGGGGAATGAAAAGAGACCAGAAAAAAAAATAGAAACGTAAAAATTAATGTTATTTTAGAGATTAAAAGACCATCTATTTGTAGAGGAATATGAATATGTTGAAAGGGAGGGACATAGAGGAGATGTGAAAAACTTTAAAAAAATGCTTAAAATATTATATAGGTATAAAGAGGTAGTACTGCTATTAATGAATTTAAGTCTCAGAGGTTTTGAATTGAGTAATAAGTTTGTGATTTAAGTTTGTACACAATGAGGGGTAGGGTCTACTGGTTAACTACGGGTTTATCTGAGGATGTGCAGGACAAGAGTTAAGTCACCTAAAGAAGAACAAAGAGGAAAAGATGGAAAGGATAGGAAAGTGAGAAGAAAAGATCAGAAGTTCAGTAGAGCTAGACAAAAAACAAAAAGATAATTAAGAATGAAAGAAAAAGAGAAAGAAGACAAGAAAAGAAAGGAAAACCCACATTCACGTATTCCTAAAATAAAAATTATAAGAGAAGAAAAGAAAAAAAAAAGTTAATGGAAAACAATTATTTTTTCAGAAGAGGCAAAAATTAAAGATTAATAAAAGTTTTAGAAAAGCAAAAAAAATTTTTTTATATATATAAGGTAACAAAAAACGAAAAAAAAAACATAACAAAAAAAAGAAAAAAAGAAAAGAAGAAGAAAAAAAAAAAGTTCTTTGATTTTTTTTGGGGGGGAGGGAGGGGTGGGAAGAGTCCTGTATCTCCCTTTTGTCTGTAACCAGAGTCTGGTTGGAGTCTCTGGTCAGCTTGAGGTCCTGTGGCTTGATTGGTTTCTTAAGTCAGTTTGTTGGAACAGGCAGAAAAATGCTCTGCTTTACCCAAGATTTTGAGATCCCCCTCCCAGATTAGTTTACTGGGAGGATGATCTGCTTTGAGAATCACAAAAGAGGGGGATGCAGTGATGAATCTAGGTTCTGGGTAGAGTTGAGGCCTTTCAACAAACAGTAGCTTTTCCCTGGGGCTATTTTGTGAAAAAAACTCACAGCACCCAGCCTGGAGCCATTCTCAGGGTTTCTGTTTTTCAATTGATTGTCGTGGCTGCTAGAGGGAGGGGCAGCCTATGGCTCTGGTTACCCGGTGAGGAGAGCCACTCCAATGGCTGGTGCCTGAGCTGGGTGACTTTTCCCTGGATGGAACTGAGTCTGTGAGGTCACTTCGCCGTTAAGTTCTTGTGACCTGCTAAATGACTCGTTTTATTCCAAGGCCTGAGCTGGAGCTAGCCGCTCCTCCGAGCTTTGTCGGTATCCAAGATGGAGATCACCGGTGCTGGGGGGGGAGGGGTGGCCTTCCCTCCTCTGCTCCCTGGGAAGGAGTGAGGAAGTGGGGCTTCTACTCACGCCGAGTCTTGGATCCTAGGTCGTCTCTGGTCTGCAAAGTGCAGGATGAAATTGTCCGCTCCTTGTCGGTTCTTGCTGGTGTTGAGTAGAATCCTCTCGCCCGCTGCGTCTGGCTCCTTTGTCTCGGACTCTCTGTGTGAGCGCTCAGGTATGGCCGAGGCTGTGGTCGCCGCTGCGACCCTGCCGCCGCAGCAGCAGCTGCTGGCAGGCGCTCAGATGTGTCTGCTTGGCTTCCCCTCTCTTGACTAACTCTCTGTCCTGTGATGTCACACTTGGTTTTATTCTCTGGCTTGGGACTGTTCACTGGAACTCTGAAACTGTTTTCTATGCAAGAGCTTGTTCAGATTCCAGCTTCTCCTCCGCCATCTTCCCGGAACTCCATATTTATTTATTTTTAAATGTAATTCATTTCATCATATATATATATGATGAAATGAATTACATTTAAAAATAAATAAATATTTAAGATACACATTTAAATCATAACTAAATATATGATACTTTTATATTATATACATATATTTAGATATATAAAATCATATTGTATCTGTATATTTATAAATATATTTGTAATTTATTTCCAAATAGTACATCTGAAGATTTTGGGGAAAATGTAGAGTTTCTAAAGGCTTACTACTGACCAATCATATTTTTCACTAATAAAAAATGTCTAGAGTACTAAGACAATGATTATGAAACAGAGTAGCTTTTTATTCCTTATGATTTTTGATTAGAAACATCTACTTTGTTGGTATGAAGCCTAAAAAATATGATCTTGAAATCACACTCCACAAACTGGACTTATACACTAATTTATCAACTTACATGTCTCAAACTTTTATTTGAATCCTGTTTCTCACAGTGTCCATTTCCTTAGAGTCAGCTACATGTACAAACATGCATGCATTTTCATGCTCACATACACCCCCATACTCATATGACATACTAAATGTAAAACTGTAATAAAAAATAATATTGATACTGAAAAAGAACTCCTTTGCAAATGTAATTAAATTTTACTTTTTGAATATAATGCATTACTGAAATACTAATGAAAGAGCAGAGGAAAGATGTTTCAAATACTAGAGTGCCTGCCTAAAGAGCATGTTTCTCAGTCCAAACATCATTATTTCCATCCTTCCTTCTCCCACATAAAAAACATAAATAACTACAGAATCAACCTACATGTTCCTTAATCACTGAATGACTAAAGAAATTATAATATATATGCATATATGCACAATGATATATTATTTAGCCACACATAATAAGGAAATCATTTCATCTTCAAGAAAATAGTTAGAACTGGAAACCTTCATATTAAAGCAATATGCCATAGTGTGAAAAACAAATACTAGATTTCTCATATGCAGACTCTAGACTCAGAAAATAAAATGAATGTCTCAGGTGTAAAAGTTGTAAAGGATTAAGTTTGGAAAAAAGTAAGAGACGAGATGAAGAGAAATATTGTGGAGTATAAATATTCAAATATTTTGTGTTAGTATGATGACAGAATAAAACGTGAGTATAAAAATAGGATAATGAAATTAATAAAAGGAATATAATTTACCAAGCTACAATATATGGACAGATGTATATAACACAATAAAATACTTTGTGAAATTAATATTTGTTAATAAACAAAAATTCATTCAAGATGTTATAGATTCATATGTTAATTTCCATTTTTTGCTCAGTTGTTTCCTTGATAAAGTAGAAGGAGATATTGGTTTTGCTCATTTAGAAAGACAATCTTGTCCAATTAGCATTAAAGTAATCTACTTCATTACTGTCAATGTGAAATTGTACGATCAAATTAATAATTATATTAGAATATTTCAAATGCACTCTTCAAAATATTATCCCTATAGGTATATACTTTTTGCAATTTATTGAATATGTTTTCCTTACCTAATTACTACATACCATTTTCTGAATGTAGTTGGTATATGCAACTAAGACATATTATAGCAGACCAGGAAAACAATTATTCAAAGAGTTTTATCAAAAATGCTTATAACGAAAAAAAGGAGGTAAATACAAATTATGTATATTTGAAGACAATACTTGGTTAGTCTTCTTCTCACATTCCCCATTCCATTCTTTAGAATAATATACATTGTAAGGAAGTATTTAGAATGTTTTGGAGAAACAGCTTGACTTTAAACTAATGAGTTACTCTATGAGGCATATTGTTTACTTTATGTCCAGAAAAGCTAAATTCTTACCTTACCATTTTCTTAGGTTTTATACTCAAGTTTAATCTCTGATGGATGACAGATAAAGATATAAATATTTTTTAACTGTGGCTAAATTTAGGCTGAGGAATCTAGGTACAACTGTACTCCTGCAGATAGGCCTCATCATCATGAGACCATGAAATCAAAATGTTAAACAATGCTTCATGAAATCTTGCTTATGAGATTTTGTGTATTATAAACAGTGGTTATTAGCATTTGTTTTGTAATCAGCATCATTTCATGAGTTAGTAAATGAAGTGAGACATTATACTCAAAACAAAATTTAAGGAGGCATCCAAAATTAATTACCAAAATATACATCATTTAACACAATGTTTTTAAGATGCGAGCTAAAGTAAATAATTTAAGAAAAAAATCAACATGTAAAAGAAATACAGAATGAGTATGACAGATTTTTCTTTTACCCTAGTTGCAATAAGGCTTGCATGATGACTTTTCTGGTAATATGTTTAGTTAGGTCTTGATATTTAGTTAAAGTTATGTTATTTTGTATATTCATTTGTCAGATAAAAAAGGAAATGAATTCCGTGCCAGTGTCAACATCCATAATGATGTTACAGTTGTATCCTGCTACTCCCAAATACCACTTAGTCCTAACTCTGAACATTAATGGACTTAACTCTCCAATTAAGCAACATAGACTGTCTAGTTGGATTAAAAAGCAAGATTCCTTTATCTGCTGCCTTCAGGAGTAACACCTTGCCCATACAAACAAACAACTTTTGAAAGTGAAAGGCCCGAACAAAATCTACCAAGCAAATGACTCCTATAAATACGTAGGTGTTTCAATCCAAATATCAGATGAAATAGACTTCAAGTTAAAATTAATGAGAAGAGATTACCAAAGTCGCTACATAGGAATTAGGGGATCTCCCCTCCAGGAGATTATTACAATTCTAAATATATATTTGCCAAAGAAGAGAACACGAAAATTTATCCAAGAAACACTGCTTTCCCTCATATCTCACATAGATGCAAAGACATCAATTGCTGGCGACATTAACAAACCAAAATCCTGACTATGTAGATCAACACGTCAAAAACTCAGTAGAGAAACTGCACATCTAAACAACTGCATAGATCAGCTAGATTTAACAGATATCTACTGAATATATCACCCAGCAGCATCAGAATACACCTTTTTTTCAGCAGCACACAAAATATTTTCCAAACAGACCACATTTTAGGTCAAAAAACAAACTTGTCCAAATTCAGAAATACTAAATTTATACCATTCATTCTCCCAGACCACAAAGGAATAAAGTTAGAACTCAACACCAAAATCCACCAAAGAACTTCCTGTAACACATGAAGGCTGAACAACACACTGTTGAATCACCAGTGGGTCATGGAAGAGATGAGAAAGGAAATTAAAATGTTCATGATATTCAACAAAAATGAACACATAAATTACCAGCTCCTCTGGGACACAGCAAAGGCAGTACTCAGAGGCAAGTTTATAGCTCTGAGTTCCTACATCAACAAATTGGAGAGATCTGAAACCAACAATTTAATGAGATATCTGAACCACCTTGAAAAAGAGGAACAAGATAAACGCAATACAGTAGATGGAAAGAAATCATTAAAATTACATCAGAATTAAACAAATTAGAATCCAAACATGAAAACAGAAAGAACCAAAAAAAACCCAAAGAAATGGTATTTTGAAAAATTAACAAATTTGACAGACCCTTAGCAAATCTTATGAGAAAAAGAAGAGAATACACTCAAATAAATAAACTCAGAGATGAGAATGGAAACATCACCACAGAAACAACTAAGCTTCAGAACATTATAACGGAATATTTCTCAAACCTTTATACTAATAAATTAGAGAACCAGGCAGAAATGGACGTTTTCCTAGCAAATATTGTAATGCTGAAATTAAACCAAGATGAGTTAAACCATCTTAACAGGCCCATATCAAGTATTGAAATAGACACAGTAATAAAAGACCTCCCACCTCAGAAAAGCCCAGGACCAGATGGATTTACAGCAGAATTCTACAAGGCCTTCATGTCAGAGCTCACACCAATACTCCTTCAAATCTTCAATGAAATTGAAGGAGAAAGTTCACTACCGAACTCATTCTATGAAGCCATCATAACCCTCATCCCCAAACCAGGCAGGGACTCATCAAAGAAAGAGAAATATAGACCCATTTCTTTGTTCTCTTTCTTTGATGAGTATTGATGCACAACTTCTCAACAAAATTTTGGCCAACTGACTTGAACAATTCATCCCCAAAATCATACACCAGCATCAAACAGGATTCATTTCAGGGATGCAAAGTTGGTTCAATATAACCAAATAATCTGGTATAATTCATCACATCACAATCAGCAAGGGTAAGAACCACATGGTTATCTCAATAGTTGCAGAAAAAGGTTTTGACAAGGTTCAATAACCCTTTGTCATGAGGGTTCTGGAAAAATTAGGAATCTAGGGAACATTCCTCAATACAATAAAGGCTGTGTATGACAAACTTACAAACCTACAGCCAGCATAAAACTTAATAGTGAAAAAGTAAAGCCATTTCCTCCTAACTCAGGAATAAGACAAAGATGTCCACTCTCTCCATTTCTCTTCATTTTAGCATTAGAATGCCTAGCTACAGCAATAAGACAAGATGCAAACATAAAAGGGATCCAAATAGGGAAAGATGACGTAAAACTCTCCCTCTTTGCAGATGACATGATCTTCTCTTAAAAGAATCCCACGGACTCCAGTCCTAAATACCTCAAGCTGATTCTAACCTTTGGAAAAGTAGCAGGGTATAAAATTAGCCCTCAAAAATCAATGCCTTTTCTGTATGCCAACAATGGGTAAAGCGTGGCTGAAATCAGGAAAGCAACTCCATTTGCAATAGCCCCACAAAAAATAAAATACCTAGGAATTCACTTAACCAAATAAGTGAAGGACCTCAATGATGAAAACTTTAAAAACTTTAAAAAGGAATCAAAAAAGAAATTAGAATGTGGAAAAACCTCCCATGCTCCTGGATTGGAATTATCAACATCATGAAAACAGACATACTTCCCTAGGCTATCTACAAATTCAGTGTGATACCTGTCAATATTCCAACCTCATTCTTCAAGGAAATAGAAGAAGCAATCCAAAAATTCATATGGAATAATGAAGACCCCAAATAGCAAAATGATCCTTAACAGAATGAACAGTGCTGGAGGAATATAAACATCAAACTATGAACTCTACTACAAAGCTATAGTAATCAAAACAGCTTGGTCCTGACACAAGAACAGACCTCAGGATAGATGGAATAGAATTGAAAACCCAGAAATGAACCTACAGACCTATAGCACTGTAATCTTCAATAAGGGTGCTAAAAACATGAATAAAGAAAGACAGCCTCTTCAGTAAATGGTACTGGAAAAATTGGTTAATCACTGGTAGAAAACTAAAGCTACATCCTTATATATCACTCTGAATCAGAATCAACTCCAAATGGATCAAAGAACTCAGAGTTAAAGCAGACACTGTGAAAACATTCCAGGATGTCGTAAGAGAAACCCTAGGTCTCCTTTGCCCAGACCAATATTTTCTTAATAGAGACCCAGAAATACAACAAATCAAAGAAATGTGGAACAAATGGGATTGAATGAATTTGCAGAGCTTCTGCTTGGCAATGGATATAGCTAGCAAGATCAATAGAAAGCCCACTGATTGGGAGAACTTCCCTAGCCATACATCGGACAAGGGTCTCATATCTAAAATATACCTGGATCTCAAAAAATGAAATCCCCCAACAACAAATCCTCAAAGGAACAACTGGCCAATAAATAAGTGGACTAAATACTTAAAGAGAAACTTCTCTGAATATGAATGAAGGATGGACAATAGACAAAAGAAGAAATGCTCAACCTCCCTAGCCAGAAAAGAAATGCAAATGAAAACCACATTGTGATACCACCTCACCGCAGTTAAAATGGTTATAATCAAGAACCCTAATAGCAGCAAATGTTGGATGTGATGTGAGCAGAAGGGAACCTTACTGCATTTTTGGTGGGAGTAGAAACTTGTTCAACCATTTTGGAATTTGTTATGGAGATTCCTCAGAAGATTCCACATAGAGCTCCCTTATGACTCAGCAATCCCACTTTTGGGCATTTACTCAAATGATCACAAACAAAACCATACTAAAGCTACCAGCATCACTATGCTCATTGCAGCATTATTTACCATAACTAAGATATGGAACCAATCTAGACATATTCTTGATTGGATCAAGAATACGTGGTATATATACACAATGGACATTGCCCCATTTGTTAGGAAATGGAAAGATTGGAAAAAATTATATTAAGTGAAGTAAGTCCCAAAGTAAGGCCCAAAGAAACATAGATCCCATGGTGTCCCTTATTTGCAATAACTAATATATGTCTGAGACAAACAGAAACTGTCAGACAGGTTGTTGTTTGGAGAAATGAATCCCAAGATATGGATTCAAAAGTTTTCTTGTCTTTCTTGTTATTGTTTTCAACATATTTATAAGATGATTTGTTTGTGGCTGTGTATGTACTTCCCCCAGGCTATAAGTGCTGCTTTCACTGTATTTGATGTTGATATAATTTTTGGAGGGAATGGGAAAAACAGTTTAAATAGGTTTACAGGTGGACACATATTACAACAATGAGATGTATAAGACGTTATGTCGATAAATGAACTTTACAACTTTGGTAGAGTGTGCGGAGGGGTGGTGGGGAGGTTGGTGGTAGAGGGATGTGTGGATGAGGGGGAGAGGGGAAGGGATGGTATGGGGAAAGAAAGGAGGAGGAAACAATTGTAAACCCTCTGTAAGATATTTCACAATGATAATAATACTAATATAATATACATTTAAGTGTCTAAATATTTATATTAAATCGCATAAATTATATTCCTTCAATTTTCTGGGTAAAGTGTTCTGCAATCTAGGTATTTTTAAAAGAAATATTGTATGTTGTTTCCTTGGTGACAACATAATTTATAGACTTAAAATTTTCCTAAGACATGGTGGTCTGAAATGAGGTGGACGTTCTTGGGTTTGCATGCAAATCTTTTGGACAGCACTAATGTTTTAATCTTGGATGTTATTTGATTGGTAATTTTTTTTCATTTTTTTATTTGTGAACTTACTGTACAGAGGGGTTACAATTACATGGGCAGGATAATGCATACATTTCTTACCAAGCATTGCAGCCTCCTCCTTTGTTTACCCTTCACATCCCTTCCCAGCCTCCCCCCACCCCCCCAATTCCAATCCTTCTCCTACCCCCCCCCCGCACCGACGTTGTAAAGCTCGTTTTGGACATGACAACTTGTACTTCTCATTGTTGCAACAGGTCCACCTGTACCCTTAAACGACTTGTTTTTCCCCATCTCCTCCACAAGTTATACTGACATCAAATATAGTGAAAGCAGGGGTTATACTGTGGGGGAGGGACATACAAAGCAACAAAGAAATAATCTTATAAATGCGTTAGAAACACATGCATGAAAGAAAAAAAAACATTAAAATACATATCTAAGGGTTCATTTTCCTAACATCACATTATCTGACCTTTTCTGCTTGACTCATACATATACTAGATATTGCAAATAAGGGAAATCATGGGACCTATGTTTCTTTGGGCCTGGCTTACTTCACTTAATATAATTTTTTCCAAGTTTTTCCATTTCCTAACAAATGGGGCAATGCCATTCTTTCTGATGGAGACATAGAATTCCATTGTGTATATATACCATTTTTTCTTGATCCATTCATCTACTGAGGGGCATCTGGGTTGGTTCCATATCTTAGCTATGGTATATAATGCTGCAATAAATATTGATTGGTAATTTTTACAGGCTTTCATATTATGAGAAGAAAAACAAAAGGCCATAGGACTATTTTTATCAGCTACATTGTTGTATTAATTTATTCAAACACATACACACATACAAACACACAGATATACACATGTGTAATATTAAGACCCAGTCAGTCTGAAAGAAAATATTTTAATAGGAATTCCATAAAATATTTAGTCTGCTTAGATCTGCTTAGAATTTCTTGAAATATCTAATTACTGCCACCCTTGGACAAATCATTATCATTGGTGAAAATGTTGCCATTTGAATTTAGAATGCCGCAGAAAGACCTATGTGTTAAAGAAAAAATACTTCCCATTTCCTCCCAGATTGTGGAGAATACCTCAATAGTTCTTCTGGAGATTACGTTGTTCAGAGTGAAACCCATGAGAACATAGCCTCTCATATACTTTCGTCTTTTATCTTTAAATCATTCTAGGTAAAAAACATTTCTCTTTGACATACTTCCCACCTTGACATTGTCTTGTCACAGCCCTCCAAACAATAAAACCAACTGAACATACACTGAAACCTTCAGACTTGTAAATCTGAGTAAGCCTTTCTGCTTAGTAAATGGACAATATCACTTATTATGGTAGATAATAAAGCTAACACAGAAGTCTAGTCTTTGTAACAATGTAGATTGTATTAAAATATACTTCATTATAAAATATCTAATTCCATGTTGTATCTTGTGTTTTTGTTTCTGGTGATCCTAGGGCTTAAACTCAGGGCCTGGATGGTGCTTTTGTGTTCAAGGCCAGTGCTCTACATATAAGTTGAACTGGAACTTCATTTCTCCTGGTGGTTAATTGGAGATAAGAATTTAATGAAGTTTCTTACTTAGGCTAGCTTCACACTGTTATGTTCAGATCTCAGTCTCTTAACTAGCTAAGATTACATACTTCAAATTCCAGTTCCCAGCCAAATTGCATATTTTGTGTAATTCCAATTCTCAGCATTGTATAGATTCTCCTACTACAATATGAAAAAAACAGAATCTACTAAGGATATTTGTAAAGTATAAAACGAAGGAAGAATTTTCATTCTTTACAAAATCAATGCAAAATCTATGCTAAAATATTAATATTTTACTGTACCTTTCCTGCAACAAGTTTGATATAGTTTTATAATTGTCAGGCCAAATTTCTCAACATTCTACTGGAGAATTACGATTTCATGCATGCATGCATATGCATATGTGTATATAGATATCTAAATATCTTCCCTAGTGGATCATCAGAATTGAAACTGCTTTGTTTTGCTGTTCAGCTGTTGAACCTGGTCGGCTCATTATGTGACAATACCTGTCCTCTTTCTCAACATTCCTTTATTTACTACACCATCAGCCTTCTAAAATAAGGTTCATTTCTTGGAGAAGATTACCAGTCAGCCCAAGCAATATCTACCCATAGGGTTTTAATAAAGCAAGCTTTAAGATAGTAAGATAACATGAAGTGACAATTACAAAATTTCTACAGAGACCTAGAAAGTTATCAAAATTTTATCTGACATTTTTCACATTTCTGCCTTCGTTCTCTTCTCATACTTAAGAAAGCACTGACTAACACTATAAATATATTGCATTTATAAATTAAGGATTACTGTTTTTTTCCAGCCTGAAGTCTTCTTTTCCATGGTTTTTGACATAAACTTTTGGGAGATTTTTTTGATTGTTATGGGATTCCATTCCAAACAAAGCCATGTATATCAAGAAAGCCAATGTTTTCAACTCAGAGTACTAAACATAAGAGGGGGAAAATTAAGGTTAGGTATATATGTTAAGCACAAATACAGACAATATCCAGACATTTTGAAATTGTATACCTTTACTAGATAAAGTGGCTCAAACCTATAATCTTATCTACTTGGGAAACAAAGATTAGAGAATTCCAGTTCCAGGCAAGCCCAGACAAAAAAAGAAGTTTCAGAAACTCTAACCATTTGCTTGGTGCAATGTTTTCTTGCCTGTTTTAGGAGGACCACAGTCCAATAAGGCCCACGCATAGTGATACTACCTCAAAATAAGTAATCCAATTACAATCTGCAGGTATGACAGTAGTAGAGGTGTTGTTTCACAAGTACAGGGTTTTGGGTTCAATCCTCCCGTACCACTAGGAATTCAAATGTGTGCCAGGTTAAGAACGGCATGTCTAAGGTCAAGACTTCATACTGGTTTTACAAGCTCTAATAAAAACTTTACCTCTTTTGTTAGTTTTTAAAGTATAATCATAATTTCCATGGCCAAACCAAATAATTTCCTATTAGAGATTTTCTTTTATCCATTAAGGAATATGTTATTTGTTGGATACTGTCCCACTGAAGTCATATTAAAATCGAAAACTCGTTCACTGCATGTGGATACAGTATCTCAAAGGTAGCATTTAAGTTGAATTCTCCTCCAAGAGAAGCAGAAGGAATTGAATATACTAAGGAAAGAGGACTCAGAAGAAGCCAATTCTGATCTTGGAGTTCTAGTTCCACCAACTCAGAGGCAAAGTATTTACTGTGGTGGTTTATTATTACAATTACTAGAAAACATGAGGAATCTATAAGACATGAAAAGTCATTGACGCTTGGGGTCCATGACTCATCTCTATAATTCTAGTTTTTAAGAAGGATGAGACTTGAGGGATAATGGTTTTCAGGCTGGTAGGAAAGTTCATGATGTTCTATCTCCAAATAACTACATGGTTGTTTTTGGAGATTTACTACTATTAGCAAACAAACTGAGAGCTTGAGGTATGTTCAAGCCCCAAACTGGGAGAAAGAAAAAATTCTTAGAAGAATACTATGAGAAACAGAGTTATGAATAGGAAAGCAGAAACAAAATACATAAACTTATTGATATAGACAAAGCTTCCCAATGTGAAATATGGCACAAAATGTAATATTTAGGGTTTTCCTTCTTATATAGTAGAAACAAATGGGATGTCTACTTGAAGAAACTAAAGTGTAAAACTGTATGCAATAAATAATGACATTACTTTATATTTCTATAATTTAACTTGTTTCCCCACAAATTTATAGAATAGTATAGCTATGGAAAAATCAATAAATATTGCATTTTCATAGAGGATTACATATCCTTGCAAGTGTTGTCTAAAATTGATCTACATTAAAATCATTGCCATTGATATCCTTCTCAAGATTCCAAATGTTTATAATTTCAGCAGACCTTCCAAAAAACTCATATCCCATACATAATTTTTAGTTTGTTCATGCATTCTTAGGAACATAAACATATGGCACAAAATATTAATTACCTTTATCTGCTGTCATTAATTTATTATACCTAATGCAATTAAGTATATACCCTGAGAGAAAGAAGATTCTTCCTTCTAAATACATGCTTGCAGGCACACACACACACACACACACACACACTCATACTCACATATTTACCAATCTAACTTAGGTTAGGTTCCTGACATTGGGTATGAGAAAATGATCTATCTAATAATAAACTTCCTTGCCCAGTCATAAAATACTTTCATAATTCCACATATACAAAAAACTAGATCATTCAAAATAATGAGATTACTTAACAGAACCACCCAGCTCCTAAGCCATCTAATCCCTGATTTCATTCATTCATGACAATACATTTTTCATTTAAAAACTTTTTGAGTCTCTCTGATCAGCAGATACAAATGTGCTATCATATAATAGAAAATGTAGGTAAAATTACTTGTCCCTAGGTAATCTTTAATATATCTTAAAGAGTTCTATATCCTTCTTGCAGAGCCTGTTACTGGCATTTTGCCCTAATGTCTAATATTAACTTACAAAAGACATACCATATTCCTTAATTCATTTTCCCTAAAGGTTATGCTATGTAGTTGACTCTGATTTTTTGCTTATTCTAAATTAAATTTTCTCAACCAGTTGAATTATTGTTTATGTTACTCCTAAGCCATTTGAAATATCAAAAAGACCTAGAAATTCACCTTGGAAATGATTTGTGAATGGCAGTTATGGTTGTGGGGAGGTAAAGGACTTGAATTATCTAGAGTGCCTTAAAACTGGCACTGTTATTTAAGGACTGATCACTTAGTAAGCTTTTAAAGTGTGTCTTCTTATTTCATGTAGGACGGTAAAAGTATGCTTTTCATCACATTCTTGCCTGCAAAGAACTAAAATTATTTCCTTTGTAGAGTTTGTGCTGAAATGTCTGAGTTAAAGAGGCACAATAAAGAACTAAATAACTCCATTACAGACTAGCAACCACCTTTGGAGGTACGGATTATAAAAAGAACCATGAATTTGACCCAGAAATGACACAGAAAAAACAATTGCCAGGCAACTAAAACATATATAATCCTTGGGCAAGCCACAGGAATTTTCTCTGGATACATCAACCAATCACTGGGTGGCCATACGAGACATGGTGACCCAGTGGCCAGGTGGTACCCGTCAATAACAAGTCAGTATTAATAATAAGGAATCATGTATGTGTAGCTTAATTTGCTTAAAATATTAGCCAATCATGTAATTTCTCATGTAACACTCCCTTAAGGTTGTTTACTCAATACTATAAAAACTGTACTGATTCTATGCTCGGGGCCTCTTAGTGTCACCAGTTACCGAGTGCACGGAGGACCAAGCTCGAATTTGCAAATAAACCACTCTTGTCACTTACATTGATCTTGGTTTCTGGTGGTCTTTGGAGGAGGTATAACAGGTGGAGGCTCATCCGGGATAAACTCATAAACCCACCCAGATACCTGATCAGAGAGTAGCAAAGAATGGCTGGTAAGTTAAGGCATTGCCACTTTGTAACTGTCTGGGGTCTTTATGTCCAGCAGGATTGGTATTGGAGTTGACAAGAAGTCCTGTCAGATAGTGCTATAAGGCAGCCAACTGGACTGGTGGGAGAAGTCCCCCGTTTCCCGCAGAAGATAAACTATCCACTAGTGTGGATACTTGGGCCTGTTTGTTGCCAGAAACTTTCTTTCTGATAGTTTATAAGGTAGACTGTCCACTAGTGAGGACATTTGGGATTTATCCTGTCTGTAATCCTTCACTTTCTGTCTGACAGTCTACCATGGGCATGATGTTAAATGTGTGTCTTGTCCTAATGTCTGTGTGTTTGTAATATGAGTATTATGAAACATTTCCTCACTCAGGTTCATCTGGAGGTGGATGTCAAGAGACTCTGTTTCTCTCTGTTTGAGGCTGTTAGTCTTCGCTCTGTTTCTTCATCCAATAACAACTACTTTCTCTTTCAGACCCCCTTATTTTTCCACCTCGAAGGGTGAAATCTGTCCTAGAAAGATTGGCCCACTTGAAGCAAAGCTGGAGTCAGGTAATCTATCGGATGCCACTGCTAGAATATCGCAAAGTGTCTCTGTCTACCCCTTTGGGATCTTAGACAAACCAGCTAGTCCACACTTTACACATTGGGACATTGTTAGCTCTGTCCTTAACATTCTTTCAATTAGTTGTTAGGAAGGTAAGGGGAGTGTGAGGTGCATTCTGGTTCTGACCCATTTCAATGTATATCAATCCACATATAAGACCAGAGGAAATGAGAAAATTAATTACAATTGTCACAAAATGAAATAGCCAATACTTTCAGCAATTTGGGATATGACCACAACTCAAAATGTCCCAAGGAGTAATAAAGCCCCATGGAAAACTTTCGAACAAAACTTCTTGGGTGCAAGGGGTCACAGCAGTTAAACGATACTCATGGACCACCCAAAGAACAGTTGATCTGGTGACTGGACGAGTGTCTCACTCATTTTTAGTTATCCCAGAGAGCCTTTATCCCTTATTAGGAAGAGACTTGTTGACTAAGGTCGGGGCACAGATTCACTTCTATCCAGAAGGCTCCCAGGTGACAGATACCCAAGGGAGACCAATACAAGGGCTGACTCTGAGCCTGGAAGACGAGTACCGGTTGCAGCAATCACCTCAGGCTCCTCAACAAGAAATCACCTACTGGCTGGAAAGGTATCCATAAGCCTGGGCAGAGATTGGAGGAGTGGGACTAGCGAAGAATAGACCAGCTCTATTTATTGAGGTAAAGCCAGGAGCTGACCCAGTCATAGTCTGGTAGTACCCTATATCCATGGAGGCACGGGTGGGAATAACCCCCCACATTAGGTGTCTGCTAGAACTGGATATACTGCGCCCTGTCAGTCGGCATGGAACACTCCCCTGCTATCAGTCTGTAAGCCCCACTCCAATGAATATAAGCCAGTGGAGGACTTAAGGGAGGTAAACAAATGGGTAGTGGACGTTCACACGACTGTACCCAACCCCTACACACTCCTGAGCCCCCTTCCTCCCAAAAGGCAGTGGTACACAGTATTAGATTAAAAAAATGCCTTTTTCAGCCTGCCCTTGGCAGCTAAAAGCTAAGATCTCTTCTCCTTTGAGTGGACAGATGTAGAAAGAGATATTAATGGACAGCTGAACTGGAAAAGACTTCCTCAAGGATTTAAAGACTCACCAACACTCTTTGATGAAGCCCTGCATGAGGACTTAGGTGAGGCTAGGGGAAGCCACCCTAGCTTGACTTTGTTGCAATATGTGGATGTCTTATTAATTGCTGCTAAAACTGAAAGAGAATGCATCCGAGGAATGGAGGATTTACTCCAGACTTTGGGAAGTCTTGGTTTCTTGAGTTTTGGCCAAGAAAGTTCAAATCTGCAAATCAGAGGTAACTTATCTGGACTATTTATTGAAAGGGGAGCAGCAGTGGCTTACAAAAGGAAGAAAAGAAATTGTCCTTAAAATCGCAGTCTCAGCACCATGTAAGGGAGCTTTAGGGCTCAGCAGGCTTTTGTTTTCGGTGGATTCCTGGGTTTGCGGAGTTGGCTAAACCCCTTTATGAGGCTACCAAAGAAAAGCAGCTGTTTTTATGGATGGCGTAGGTTGAACAAGCCTTTGAACAGATAAAAACTGCCTTATTGACAGCCTCAGCATTAGGACTCCCTGATACAACTGAACACTTTAATTTGTATGTGGATGAACATAATGGGATTATGAAAGGAGTCCTAAGCCAATATCTAGGCCCATGGAGAAGACCAGTAGCCTACTTATCAAAGAAATTAGACCGGTGGCAGCAGGATGGCCACCATGCCTGAGAATGAAAGTGGCTACTGCTCTAATGGTAAAAGATGCAAATTAACTATGGGGCAGGAACTGTATGTGACCACGCCCATGCTATTGAGAGTGTGTTAAAGCAGCCACCAGATTGATGGCTCAGCAATGCCTGACTAATCCATTACCAAGGACTGCTACTCAGTCCTCTCAGAATTAATTTCCTGGTTCCCTCAGCTGTCAACCAAGCGATTTTTTTACCAGATCCAGACCTAGACATGTCACTACATGATTGCTCGGAGATCCTGGCACAAGTCCGTAATATCCAAGAGGACTTAAGAGATCAGTGTTACCAGATGCTGAACTCGTGTGGTTTATAGATGGGAGCAGCTTTGTTCATCAAGGACACAGGTACACGGGAGCAGCAGTAATGACTGAGACTGATGTGGCTTGGGCCGAACCTCTGCCCATAGGCACGTCAGCCTAGAGAGCCGAATTAATAGCCCTGACCCCAAGTACTAACGCTAGGAAAGAATAAAAGACTAACTCTGTATAGTGATAGTGAGTATTCATTTGCAATGGCTCATATACACAGAGCTATCTACAAAGAAAGAGGATTAATGACAGCATAGGGAAAGTCCATCAAAAATAAAGATGAAATTTTGGCCTTAATCGCTGCTCTTTGGTTGCCTAAGAAGTTGACCATTTTTCATTTACCTGGACATCAAAAACTTAAAGATGCTGTGAATAAAGGCAATAACCTGGCCGACAGAACTGCCAGGGAAATGGCAACACAAAAAGACTCTGTAATGATGATAAACCTGCCAGACCCCGGTGCAAGAACTCTCCTGGACACTCCTACATATACCACAGAAGATTTAAAATGGATTGATCAACTAACAATGGCACAATGCCTGAATGGTTGATGGAGAGACTCTAAGAGCAACATTGTATTGCTTGAACAGTTATGGAGTAAAATACTACTGAAAATGCATTGAGCACCCACATGAGTGGGAGGAAGATGCAAGACCTGGTGAGAAATACTGGTCTTAGGGTCAAGAATAGACATGCTAAAATAGAACAGATTGTCAGGGACTGTAAAGCATGTCAGCTGACTAATGCAGGGAAAATTCAGGCAGGACCAGGCAGTCGGATAAGAGGAGATAGACCAGGAACCTACTGGCAGGTGGACTTCACAGAAATCAAACCTGGCAAGTATGGATATAAATATCTATTAGTTTTCCCTTTTCAGGATGGGTAAAAACCTTTCCTACAAAGCATGAAACAGCACAGGTGGTGGCTAAGAAATTGCTGGAAGAAATCTTACTCAGGTTTGACTTCCCTAGCATGATAGGATCAGATAATGGACCAGCCTTTGTGTTGAAGGTAAGTCTTGGGGCAGATTGGAAACTGCATTGCGCTTATAGACCCCCAAAGCTCAGGACAGGTAGAAAGGATGAATAGAACTGTAAAGTAGACCCTGACCAAATTGACTATGTTGACTGGTGGTGAGTGGGTAACTCTCCTTCCCTTTGCCTTATACAGAGTACGAAACTCCCCTTTGAAAATTGGTCTTTCCCCCTATGAAATTGTATTCGAAATGCCCCCTCCCATAATTTCTAATTTTTAGAGCAGTTTCTTAGGGAAGATGATGACTCTGAACTTTTGTTCTCTCTCAGGGTCCTGTAGAGGACTCGCCTTTATGTCTGGCGTAGACTGAATGTGCTGTACGAGTCAGGCCCTCCAACGATCCCACATCACTTCTGCCCCGGGACTGGGTCCTGGTGAAAAGACACCGACAGGAAAACCTGGAACCGCGGTGGAAAGGACCTTTGTGGTCATCTTGACGAATCCAACTGTCCTCAAAGTTGACGGCATCGCTACCTGGATCCACCATTTGCACGCAAAGCCTGCAGATCCCATAAGCAATATTGGAGAGAACTCAGAGTGATAAGTCTCAATTTCCAAAGGCAATCCTTAAAGCTCAAATTGAGCCGTAAAAAGACTAAGTCATGAAATGGTTGTTGACGTATACCTTACTTGAAAATTGTATTGACATAATAGTGGATGCCTGCAATCCTAATCGCCCATATAATTGGGCTTGGATTATTAGTAATCAGGTAATGGAAAAACGTTTCCCTCTGGCTGTGAAAGAGGGACCCTCCCTATGGTTTCGATACAGGCTTATATTTAATTTGTGCCAGCTCGCTGAGGGAGTATGGTAAGGACCTAGGCTTGCTGAGTGTAGATGGAGACACTGGTATGTTTGCCCAGGGGAAGGAAGGACTAGTAATTGTGGAGTACCAGAGGATTTTTACTGTAAGAGCTGGGGCTGCAAAACAAGTACCTCAGGAAAATGGAAAGGAAAAGGAGGAGACCTTGTTACTTTTACTAAATCAAGGGCCAGTGGGCATCCAGTTTAATGGGATGCCTGTGCACCAACAAATTAGGGTTTCTCAGGATTCTGATGCCTGAGAGAAAGTTCGGTTCACAGACAAGGGAAAACAAGTCCTAGGTTGGGAATTAGGAAAGACTTGGGGACTAAGATTTTACCGATGTTGAAAGACTCACAATGGCACACTTAGAATTCTACAGACAATTGCCACAGCTAGCTATTTCCTTTCAGTAATGGGACCAAACACTGTTTTAAGACCGGCTTCTGCCACAAAAGCCAAAGTAAGTGAAAAGAAAAAGCCCTAGGCTGTAGTGACCCCATCTCCTCCGAAAAGAGGAGACTCCCTCAGGGAGAACATCCCTTGCTGGAGGATTCTCTATGGCTGCTGTTGGTTCAAACTTATAATCTAATAAATCAGACCTGCCCTGATATTACCAGTACATGTTGGATGTGTTATGATATGAGACCCCCATGTTATGAGGGTACTGCAGGGCTACAGAATGTAACTAAAACAAGTAAATCATGCAGATGGAATAAAAAGAGGCAAAACTTACCCTAAAGGCAGTTATAGGACAACGGTTATGTGTAGGACGAATACTAACTAATTTTACTCACTTAGGTAATCAGACCCAAGAATGGACTCCCGGGGAAGCTTATCGATTACCTCTCCAAGATGTTTGGTAGACATGTTCAACTGACCTAACCCCTTTTGTGCATTGGAGGTTTTAAATAGGACCCACAGCTTTTGTGTCACGGTGCAACTCATCCCACGATTACTTTACAATTCTCTGGAAGACAAGATGATAAAAATGTCCACAGCAAGCTACTGGCCTCGAAGAGCTAAAATAGAAATAATAACAGCCGTGACTATCGTGGCCCTGGTGGGCTTAGCTGGAGTAGGGACTCGAGTAGCATCCCTGGTTACTCAGAGAACACCCTACTCTAACCTTTGTGCTTCTATAGATGAGGATATCAAAAACCTGGAACGTTCTACAGCCTACCTTCAAAAATCTCAAGATTTCTTACCTGAGGTGGTGTTACAAAACAGGCAAGGGCTGGACTTAATTTTCTTACAGCAAGAAGGTCTATGTGCTGCCCTGGGGAAGAATGTTGCTTCTATGCAAATCACTCTGGAGTTGTAAAAGAATAAGGGAACAGCAAGTAGGATGGTTTGAATCATGGTTTAACTATTCCCCTTGGATTACTACATTAATATCCACTCTGTTGGGTCCCATTATCATTATAGTGCTTGTGTTCACTATAGGGCCTTGTGTTGTAAATCCATTAGTGATGTGTGTTAAGAAACGAGTCAATACCGTACAACTGATGGTCTTGAGAACGCCATATCAATTAATCCCTGATAAAAGACATAACGCAGGCCCGTAAGGACAATGATTAGCCTTTCAGGTGCATAATAGAAACGGGGGAATGAAGAGTCTAAGACTTAAAGAGGCACAATAAATAACTAAGTAACTCCATTACAGACTAGCAACCATCTTGTGAGGTACGGATTGTAAAAAGAACCATGAATTTGACCCAGAAATGATATAGAAAAGAAAACAATTGCCAGGCAACTGAAACATAAATAATCCTTGGGAAAGCTACAGGAATTTTCTCTGGATACATCAACCAAACACTGGGTGGCTATATGAGACAAGGTGACCCAGTCGCCAAGTGGTATCCGTCAAGTCAGTATTAATAATAACCAATCATGTATGTGTAGCTTAATTTGCTTAAAATATTAGCCAATCATGTAATATCTCAAGTAACACTCCCTTAAGGTTGTGTATTCAATACCATGAAAACTGTACTGAGTCTATGCTCAGGGCTTCTTAGTGTCACGGGTTACCGAGTGCGTGGAGGACCAAGCTTGAACTTGCAAATAAACGACTTCTTTTTCACTTACATTGATCTTGGTCTCTGGTGATTTTTGAAGGGTCTCCATCCCAGGTATAACAATGCCCTGCTGCTACTGTAGTGAAACCCACGAACAACTGCACAGCGGTGTTAGCTGCTTTAGATTTTGAAATTTTCTTCCAGTGGCCCTAGTGATTTGAGCCCAGATTTTGGGATAGTCACATAATACACAATTGCAAAGCACCAGAATATACAAAGTCAAAATGCAAAATGATGTTCAATTTTTTTCTTTGTTGTTTCACTTTTTTCTTTCTTTCTTTTTCTTTCTTTTTTAATTGTGAAAATACATTACAGAGGGTTACCATTACATGGCCCATGTAATCAGTGCATTTCTTAACAAGCATTGTTGCCTCCTCCTTTGTTTCCCCTTCGTATCCTTTCCCATGCCCACCCCAGCCCCCCTCCGCCAAAGTTGTAAAGTTCGTTTTTAAACAAAATGGCTTGTACATTTCTTTATTCCAATGGGTCCACCTTTATCACTATTTAAACAATAAGTTTTTTTTCCTCCCCCTCCACAAAGTATACCAACATCAAATACAGTGAAAACAGGGGTTATACCATGGGGAAGAGACATACAAAGCAACAAAGAAATCATCTTATAAATATGTTAGAAACAATAGCAAGAAAGAAAAAAATATTTGAATCCTTATTTTGGGGTCCATTTTGCCTAACATAACTTATCTGACCGTTTCTGCTTGTCTCAGACAAATACTAGTTATTGCAAATAAGTGAAAGCATGGGACCTATGTTTCTTTGGGCCTGGCTTAATTCAGCCTTGGAAGAAAACAATAGAGAAATTTTTTTTCTTATTCATTCTCTTTTAAGGAGCTAGATCCTGCTTATTTCTCATTATTGTTGATATGACTTAAATAAATTTACCAGATTTTTCAAATAAAATAGATACAAAATGACATATTTAGTAACAAAATAAAGCTAAACATTTGAGTGATATTTTTATTTAGTTCTGTTCTCAGTTATGCTGAAATAACATTGAGATGAGACAAGCATATGTGTAAATTGACACGTATCAATCACACAGAACTCTGGAATCTTTGGGCTTTGATTTTTATATCAACATCACCTAGAAAACAAAATTATCACTTGCTTCATGTCTTAAGTAACATACTTAATACAAGTTTTATTAATTTTACCAATATATTTCATAATCTATGGAATCGATGCATTACATAAGAATTTGATTTCTTATTTCCACTGAATTAATATTACGTTTATTTTATTTTTTCACACATAAAATAATGACATTCTTCAGGATAAAACATGCCTGTTTTTCATTTTATTGCCAAAATTGAACTATAAGGCACTTTGTAAATTTAACTTTAAATCTGAACTAAAGCAAGATATTCCAGCACTTATCCAATTATTCCTATTGAAAGGTTAAAGTTTGAGGCAGTGACCACCACGTGTTGCCTCCTGAGCCTCAGTACTCCCAAGAAGATTTGGAGTGGATAAAGAAAATTCCCATGGCCTATAAACCCCCAGACAGAGAAGGAAACAAAGACTGGTGGAAAACTTGTTCAGGAACCCAAAGAATGCAGGACTTGCTCCGACACTCAGATGTAAAAATTAGGCAAGGAAATCAACTCATTGAGGACATTGTTAAAAATTTTAAAACCTGTCAGCTCACCAATGTCCCCAATAAACCAGTTACAAAAGTAGCTAGCCTCCATGGAGATAGGCCAGGTGTGCATTGGGAAGTAGACTTCACAGAAATTAAAACTGGACATTTTGGATATAAATATTTGCTAGTTTTTGTAGATACTTTTTCAGGATGGGTTGAAGCCTACCCAACAAAGCATGAGACCGCGAACATCGTGACTAAGAAGATCCTGGAAGAAATCCTACCCAGTTATGGCTTCCCATCCACCATCTGGTCGGACAATGGACCGGCCCTCGTCTCAAAAGTAAGTCAGGGAATAGCCGCGGTACTGGGAACAGATTGGAAATTGCACTGTGCTTAGAGACCCTAGAGTTCAGGGCAGGTAGAAAGAATGAATATGACTGTAAAAGAGACCTTAACTAAATTGGCCTTGGAGAGTGGCGCAGACTGGGTATCGCTCCTTCTTTTTGCCTTGTTTAGAATGAGAAATTCACCCTATCAGCTTGACTTTACTCCTTTTGAAATAATGTATGGACACCCTCCACCCATTAACCCTAGCCTTCAGACTGAATTGCTTGCTGATTTGGATGATACTGAATTTCTGTGTAAGCTTGACTATTTACAGCTGGTGCATAAGAGTATGGGGCCCCAGCTTAGAGCATTATATGATTCTGCTTCTATTCATACCCCACATTTGTTTAAACCAGGGGACTGGGTGTTTGTTCGAAGGCACAACTTGCGATCTCTGGAACCATGGTGGAAGGGACCTTACATGGTGCTACTGGCTACACCTACTGCCCTTAAGGTGGATGGCATTGCTGCTTGGATCCACTGTTCCCACACCAGACCAGCTGACCCCTTTGTCTTGGACGACCATGGGGAAACATGGGAAGTCTCCAAGCATCCTACCCAACCACTCCTGAAGAAAAAAAAAATGGACTGATTTTTATTGGTATACTCGTTCAAAATCAAGAGCTGTTGGAGTTTAGTTTTGAGCCAGAGCCACAAGATTGTGGCTCAGGACCATAAGTCAAGGGGGGGAATGAAAGGTTAAAGTTTGAGGCAGTGACCACCACGTGTTGCTTAGCAAAGCAACACGTGGTGGTAATCAAAACACCTGGTTGATTGTGTGTTTATATAAGACCTGCAAATCCTTAGCTCGGGGCTCTCCTCCTCGGCTCCACTGTGTTGGAGTGTAGGAAGAGGCCCAAGCTGCATCCCGTTTAAATAAAACAGCTGTGGAGTCTGACTCTCGGTGGTCTTCTTGTGGGGGGTCCTGCGACTTTGGCATTACACTATAGACTTGAATATAACTTATTTTTGAATGGTAGGAAATTCATATTATACCTACTCTCTATAAAATATTTAAGAAATAAATGATCATGATAATAATAATTTTTCCTTCAAGTAGAAAGAAAGAACCTCACTATAGATGACAAAAACTTGAATGTAGATGCCATAAAGTTTATGAAAAATTCAAGTCATTTTGAGTTAGATGAAATAGTCATTTTTGAAGGTCACAAAATGAAATCTCTTGAAGCTTTCTTATCTGTTAAATAAAAAGTATTTGCACTCAAATATTTCATTCATCTCTTCAGCAATGGTATAACCAAACCAGCTCCATGCCAAATAGCTTCTCTGATTAACTCAATTCAATATTTAGGAACAGAAGTTATCGAAATGTGTAGAAATATCTACCCACCACTCTAGAAACTAAATCTGAAGTCACAAAGGATTGGGATTAATAATTAGCTTTCATTATGTTGCCTTAAAGAAGTGAACTCTTTTAAGTGGGCAGAGTTGTAGAGATTTGGTCACTGAGAACTTGTGATCAAAGAGGATGTTAAGATCAAGTCCTTTCCTCCTCTTCCTTCTTTTCCTTCTCTGTTTCCTTCTCCTTTCCCTTCTCCTTTTCCGTCTTGCTCTCTCTCTTCCCCTCCTCCTCTTTTTCCCTCTCCCACTCCTATTCCTCCTCTTCTTTACTTCCTGGCTTCTATGAATACACACATTCCATCACATGTTCCTGACATGGGGTACTGTGTCACCACCAACCAAAAGCAAGGAGGATAAGAAACATAAACTGAAATGTATAAAATCAGAAGACAAGATTAATCTTTCCCCAATTTAAGTTAATTTTATAACATATGTTGTCATATTGATAGGAGACTGACACAGCATGCTCTCACTTATTATAAGGGATAAGATTTACTGGAAAAAAATCTGACCAACATCACCCTAATAAATTATTGATTAAATTAATATTAGATTAAGAAAAATCTACTTTAAAGTGTCAGATATACTTCAAAAAGAGGCAAAAAATCACCTCTATGGTTTACTATGAAAAGACAATAGAATTCAAACTATTCCTCAAGGAAATTGACCTATATTTGGCAGTATTTTCAATTTCATAAATGAAGTAAGAAGACTGAAGAACACATTTCAGCTCAATCTGTGTGATATAAAATTTACTCTGTCCCCTGTATTCTATGTCTGGTTCCCAAAGTGATTTGTATTTTATTCTAATCATATTTTTAATTAACTTTAAGTAATTGTATGGGAGTTGCTGTTTGACAAAGCAGTTTATGAATAGTGTTTAATGTGTTTTTTTTTTTCTTTTTTGTCTTCTGAGGTTTGAACTCTGGGTCTGGGCGCTGTCCCTGAGCTCCTTTGCATGAACATTAGAACTCTATTACTTGAGGCATAGCAGCACTATCAGATTTTTCTGAGATTTAATTGGAGATAGGAATCTCACAGACTTTCTTGCCTGGGATGGCTTCAAACCTCAATCCTCAGCCTCCTGATTATTGAGGATTACAAGTGAGCAGCTACTGCCTGGCTTATACAATGAAGCTTTTTTTTTTTTTTTTGGTAGTCCTGGGGCTTGAACTCAGGGCTTTGGCAATGCCCAAGAGCTTCTTTTCCTCACTCTAGCACTCTACACCTTGTGTCATATTGCCAATTCCAGCTTTTTAAAAATTATGTAGTACTGAGGAATCAAACCCAAGGCTTCACACATGCAAGGCAAGCAGTATACCATTAAGCCACATTCCATGGCCAATACAATGCACCTTGATGATCATTATCCCTCATCCTTCTCAATCCTATCTCATCCCTCAATTTACATAATTTTGTAGAATATTCACTTACTTGCAATATCATAAATCATCACTCAGTGAATATATCAATGATTATACTTTATTGCTAGTTTTATTCATCAACATACTAAAGTTATGCATTACAGATTTCTGGGATTTTAAATTCTAAATTTGCACACACTACTATTCAGATTCACACACTGCTATTATAAAAATTTTTCCTCAGGTTTATGCAAATGCACTCTGTAATTCTTTAATAAAGTACAATGATTCTTAAAATGTTAAAGAGTTGGAGTAAGAACATCAGCTTCAATTCTAGAACATTTTATCATCACTACCCTCTCAAAATACTCCAATATTTATTAGTAGTCACTTCCTGTCATCATTTCAACCTCCCTCCTCTTGAGCAGCTATTATTTCATATTCTACTTCTACAGATGTGCCAATTTTAAAATGCTCACATTATTATAATATGTAGTCTATCCATTTCTTCCATGTAATATTACTATTTCCAAAGGAAGCCCATGTAAATTTTTCTCATGGATGGAGTATATTGTTTTGTATGCATGTGAATAATTATATAACATCCTCAATGGACATTTCAATATTTTATCATATGTTATTGTAAAAGGTTTTGCTATGTATATTCCTGTACATGTGTCTCATTGGATATATGTTGAAATATATTTTGTATATAAAATTATGCTTCAAAATGCTGGATCAAACTGGGTGTCAGTGGCTCATGCTTGTAATCCTAGCTACTCAGGAGGCTGAGATCTGAGGATTAAGGTTCAAAGCCAGCCCAGGCAGCAAAGTCCGTGAGATTCTTATCTCCAATAAACCACTAGAAAACCGATGTGGCACTGTGGCTCAAGTGGTAGAGCACTCGCCTTGAGCTGAAGAGTGCAGTGCCCAAGCCCAGAGTTCAAGCCCCACGACTGACCAAAAAGAAAACAAAAAATACGCTGGATCATAGAAGCAACTCTATGTGTAATATCTTAAAGATTGCCAGTATGTTTAACAAACTGACTGTATCATTTTAAGTGACAAGCACCAATGTATAAGAATTCCAATTTCTACATAGTAGTTGTGCAGTGCAATCTCATTGTTGTTTCTATTTCCACTAATCTCTATATGTATGCAATGTCTAGGTATGCTATGATACTTCCATATGTTCCTTGGTTGTTGTTATATTAATATAGAGATATGTATTTCAATTTTTTGATAATTTATTCACGATGCTTAATTTTTTTCATTGGTATTAATATGCTCTTAATATATTTCTGATTCAAGTGTTTTAAGTAAATGAATATGAATACACACTATGTATACATGTGCATATATCCATACTTATATGTGTATACATACAAATGCCTATATATGTATACATATATGAATATACATATGTGTATATACATATATACAGACATATATGTATATTATAATTTTCATTTCTCTGTAAGTTATCATTTTACTTTATTTGTCAAACATGTCCTTTATTGATTTTACTTTACTTTATTTTATGGTTAAGATGTACAGAGGGGTTACAGTTACATGAGTAAGGCAATGAGTACATTAGTTGTTGATCATTGTTACCCTTTCCCTTCCTTGTGTTGTCCCACTATCCCTTCCCTCCCCCAGCTCTCAAATTCCTATCAACCCACCCCTTACTGCATGAAGTGGTAAAGTTCATTTCCAATATACGGTCTTGTGAGTATATTTGTTGCAATGTGTCATCCTGTGTCCTTGTTTCACCGTTTTGTAATTCTCCTTCCCCTCCCCAGATTAGACATGTATATACAAGATGCAGGGTATCAAAACTGAGTACAGTGACAACAGGGGATATGCCATAGGGGAAATAACATACAAAGGAAACAGCAACAAAAATGAATAAAATGACATTGTACATTTACAACAGTAACAATAAAGACAGAACACTCAAACATGTCCTTTATTGCCGAGGTAATTATTACAGTTAATGTTCTTATCATTTTTGGAACTTTGCAAAATGTTTGGTAGCATTCAGTGTGGACTGATATGTTCAATTTTTGTTAAATCTATCATCTCATAAGGTACCTGACAGCTCTCTTCTAAAGCAAAAAAGGCAGTCTTCTACAGCTTGGTTCCAAACCATTTGTATTTTTTCCTTGTACTAAGAATACTGACTGAAGCCTGGTGCTGGGGGCTCACACCTATAATCCAAGGTACTCAGTAGGCTGAGATCTGATGATTGTGGTTCAAAGCCAGCCTGGGCAGGAAAAATCCATGAGACTGGTATCACCAATAAACCACCAGAAAACTGGAAGTGGTGCTATGGCTCCAACCTTGAGCTGAAGAGCTGAGGGACAGCACCCAGGCACAGAGTTCAAGGCCCACCACCACCACCACCAATAACAACCACAAAAAGAATACTGACTCAAAAAGCAATAGTATTAAGCAGTCTTAAAGTTAGGCTCAAGTCTGACATTTTGGTATTATCTTAGATGCCAGTAGCCTTCTCATCTAATGAGCCATGTGTCCTCACGATGTTAACCAAATTTCTTATTTTATTTACACAGTTACTATAAGTATGTATTTTCTCATCTATCTTTCTTTCATTTCACCACAGAATCTGTATATATCCTTTATGTAATACTTGAATACAAATGCCTTTGGAAGATATTTATTAATTGATGTATATTAATTGTACGAAGAAATCTTATTGAAATACTTTACAAACTCTCATATTGATCAAGGGCCTGATTAACCTGTTTTTTTCTCCATTCCCATTGCCCTTTATTTTTCAACTGTTTTCTATGAATTCCTTTCTGCTAACTTCACACATCGTCGAAATTATTAAAGTACTGTTCACCTACCGTCATTGAAAATTATACAATGCTGAATATAAAAGCAAAAATCTAAATAAATGGGGACATATAATTTTTGTGGATTGGAGGATACAATTGAGCCAAGATATAAATTGTCTCCTCCTCTATTTATTGGTCATTCATGGGTTTTGAAATCTGGTCCTGGGCACTGACCCAATGCTTGTCAGCTCAAATGAGTGCTCTACCCATTGAGAAACTCTGGCACTGCTGGTTTTCTGGTGGTTAATTGGACATAAGAGTCTTACAGACATTCCCTTTCCAACTGGTTTTGAACCACAATCCTCAGATCACAGCCTCTTATGCAGCTAGGATTACAAGCATGATCCAACATCCGTCCAGCTTCACAGTTTTATTTATGTTTATGACAACTTCTAAAAACACCTGACCAGCACTCTGACTCATTCACAAAGGAAAATAAACTGTTAGTATAAAATTGTTATATTTGTAGAGGAAAATTGTACAGCTCAATGTGTCTGTACAGCACCAGATTAGCTCCACATAAATATTACCAAGGAATATTTAATAAGGGGTAAAACCAAACATTTGTGGAATGACATTCTTTTTAATAAGTGGTGATAGGTTAGACAATATTGGGGAGAATTAAAAAGTAAACATTGACTTAAACATAACAACTTATTCAAATATTAACATCAAGCAGGATTAAAACGTGGCAAATAAAACAAAACGAGTGATGTAAATGTAAAACAAAGAAAGAGCTCTTGATAATTTTGGAGATGAAGCTTTCTTAAATTTGGCATTAAAATTATAGGAAAGAGAAACAGTATAGTAGAACTCAATGAAAGGGTAAGATAATTTGGTCTGTGAAAGCTCATATACAAGTAGTGAATAGAAGTTGGAAGCAGGTGGCTCATGTATCTCATCCTAGCTACTTGGGAGCCTGTGATTTAAGTTTTGCTGTTTGAAGCCAGCCCTCCACAAAATAAAGTCCTTGAGAATATTATCTCTGATTAATCAGCAAAAAGCCAAAAGTGAGGCATGACTGAAATGGTAAATTTTTAACAAATTGCAAGAAATTTCAGGGACCCTGAGTTCAAGCCCCAGGACCATACATACATGTGGAAAAGTAATAGTAGTAATACTGATAGTGACGATGATGATGGTGATGATTATAATGATGATGAGGTGTACCTATAGTCAAGGATAAAATATGTATAAATCTTATACGTGAAGAATGCCTCAAATCTAGATTCTACATAGAACTCTCAAAACTTAATGTAAAAAAGAACATCAATTAGAAAACAGCAAAGTATACCTTGTGAAAATAAGCATAAGAAAAACATCAGTCGCCAAATAAATGGACATTAAAACCAAAATGAAATCATAAAACATGTATAAGAATTACTTCACATAATACTATAATGACCATACTAAATGTTATCAAGAAACAGAGAAAATGGATGCTGGCAGAAATGTCAAATGGGAAATCCACTTCTGAAAACATTTGACAGGTTCTTAGCATATAAAATAAGCAAATACCCACTGTATAGCACAGGAATTGATCTTTCCAGGCTTTGTCTCATAGAAATAAAATGTAACATTCGCCCAAACGCCAAAACACAGAGGATTATAGCAGCATTATTTCCTCTAGTCAAAGAAAAGGAAATCAATTCAGGCTTTCTTCAAGTGAATGGGAAACGAATTGTGCTACATTCTCTAATAACAGAACCAAAAGGCAACTCGTGTTAATGCAATAAAAATTAAGGCATACAATAACTGGGAATAATCTACCATAGATTTGATGGCAATCATGTTTATTTATTGCATGATCTAAAAGTCGGAGAAAAAAATGTGTTGGTTGCCAGGATAAAACAGGTTTCGGATGGAAAAAAGAGAAGTGCTGGTTTTAATTATAAAAGGGAAACATGAGACAATTATTTTTGGTAAATAAACGTATCTGTAAATACTGGATATTAATATAGATTTGATAAAATTATGTTGGACTCAATATGTGCACAAAATCATTAAATTAACTGGTCTGCATAAGGTACTTGAGACATATTAATGTCCTATTTGTGATGTCATACTAGAAATGTTTAAATAAATTGGAAAAAGTATTCAAGGGATTTATCTATGTACTTATAAGATCATAAATATCCATACTAACCTCGATAGAACTTAATATCTAGAAAACAGAAGTCAATATTGAATGTTTACATTGAAAAATAATGTGGGTCCAAGCTTGGGATGAAATATAACTTGCTAATTAGAAAGCTGAGATTTAGAAGACTGATATGAGGGCCAGTTCTGAAAAACACAAATTCGTGAGGAACTACAAAATCAAAGAAAGCTAGATATAATGAAATTTCCTGATATCTCACTTTTGTGGAAGCCATAAGTAAGCGATCATTACTCAAGGGTGGCTTGGCCTGAAAATAATCTAAGTTGGTTAGAGCCTTAGCAACAAAAATAAGTCTGTAGCATTCTTCCCTTTTATAATTAAACTCACTACTTCTATTTGTCCCAACTTGTTAAAACAGGAGTGGTTATAAACAAAAGCACTGGTCTGAAGCCTCAATATAAGGACCTCAGTCTATGTGGGCCAAAGAGTCTCTAACATGAGGTTTTATTTAAATTAACAAGCATTATTTTAGATTTTGCATAGTGGGATGGTGCATAGTCACAGGCAAGGTCTGCTAAGTCAGGTAATCCAATCTACTCTTTCACACGTTACCCAATAGCCAGGTTTCAATAAAAATGACTACAAGGAGATTGTACAAATGAGACTGCCAATTTTCCCTTTCATGAATCAAAATTCTGTCAAATGATTTCTGTCTTCCAGATGTTTACATATTTCTCATGATCTTTTCTACTATTTTGTCTTCATTATTGATGTTCATATTACGTTTTGTTGTTGTCTTGTGTGTATATGCCATTTTTAGGTCTGGAACTCAATGTTTTATGGTCTTCCTTGAATTTTTTGCTCATAGTTTTTTTTTTTTGCTCAATTTTTTTGCTCTAATTTTTTGCTCTACATCTTGAGCCACATTCTCACCTTCTGCTTCTTGCTGGATAATTGGAGATAAGTTTTCTCACATTTTTGTCTGTTTGGACTGACATTGAACTAAAGTATTCAGGTCTTAGCCTCCTGAGTTTCTAGGATTCTACACATGAATGGCTAACACCAATCTTTGTTTACTGTTATTTTAATTATGTGATAGAGGAAAGTGGAAGTATATTTGTGGTAAGGGTGCAATTTTCAAATACAAGTTTGAATCAACTTGACATAATGTAATTGTTATCAATTTTAACAGTTAAATCAATCAATATTACACATTCCCAAAGAAATATAATTGAAAACAAAACGCAGAATTGTTTACTTAAAACAAGAAATAGAACCATGAATTTCTTTAGCTTTACAATTAACGTTTTATATAACTTTAATTAGCAGACTTCCATGACTAAAAGTTAATATATTAATATAATTAATATATAATAAATAATATATATTAATATATATATTATAACTAAAAGTTAATATATTAATTTTATACTACAAGAATAAAAGTGATCATAGTTAAGAATATATATTTCATCACAGCGAGAAGATAAGTTTTTGAGCATTCTCACTAAAAAGAAATGTTATATGCAGATATTAATGGATATAGTTGCTCATGCTTGTAACCCTAGCTACTAAGGAGGTTGAGAGCTGAGAATCATGGCTCAAGGGCAGCCTAGGCAGGAAAGTCTGTGAGTATATTATCTCCAATGAGACAAACGAAAACTGGAGTGGCTCAAGTGGTAGAGCACTAATCTTGAGCTGAAGAACTGAGGGATAGTGTCCAGGTCCAGATTTCAAGCCCCCAAACTGACAACAATTAAAAATAAACCGTTAAAAATAAACAGTACTTTGAAATAAATGTTAAAATATATATTCTAAAAAGTTTTAAATCCTCACTACATATACTAGTTTATATAAATAGGTAGAAGTGTTTTCGTGTTTTAGTTGTTATTGAATGAATTGTGTAAATCACACATTTCTTATTCAAATCATATTTGTAGGTTTATACACTTATATGCCATAAGTATAACTAACAGATATGTGATAGGCAGTGCTGTTTTAGGAATCTCTCTTGGCATTCTAACATTAACACTTCTCCCCTGAAATCAATATGCCCTCCAATCTTGTCAGAAGTTTCAACTCATTGCAGCAGAAAAGTATAAGCCATAATCATTGTTTGTAAAAACTGTAACATTTTACATATATTTCACTTAGTTTAAGAACCAAAACATTTAAGTCATCTGAAATAGGCCAGTAATAGCAAAATGTCTTCTGAGTTTCTTAGTCTAAGAGATGAAAATATTTAATTATACATCTAATTTTTTCTGCGTAACATCCTATATCTTAGGAAGATCTTTTTGTGTAACCCTCTGTTCCTGATTAGAAGACCGGAACAAAGGCAATAATGAAAATAGCCAAGGAAAATACATGAAAAAAATTTAAAATGCAATCGCAGACACTCCTGTTTTAATCAGTTTCAATGAGAATATACCTTAAAGTATCACTTTTTTATCACTAAAGAGCATTAATTAAACTTTAATTAGCAGTAAAGAAGGGAACAGAAAACTGTGTTTGAAGACAGCTTGACTTTGAATAATTCAACATAAGCATAATGGCTCTGTCTTGTTTTTTCTATGTAATTACCAAATTAATAAAGAACAACACCCAAAGGCAGGAAAACACCTAAGCCAAAGCAGTAAACTTTTGTATATAAAATAATTGTGATGGTCTAACTTTTTCAAAGTCAGGCTTGGAAAGAAGAAAAGTGTATTTGTTTAGTGTAAACAATAAAAAATATAAAAATCCTCTATTTTTTATTTTATTTTATTTTTTTTTCTGAACACACTGTACAGAGGGGTTACAATTACAAGGGCAGGATAATGCGTACATTTCTTATGAAGCATTGCAGCCTCCTCCTTTGTTTATCCTTCACATCCCTTCCCCGCCTCCCCCCTCCCACCCCAACTTTGTAAAGCTCCTTTTCGACATGACAACTTGTACTTCTCATTGTTGCAACAGGTCCACCTGTATCCTTAAACGGCTTGTTTTTCCCCATCTCCTCTACAAGTTATACTGACATCAAATATAGTGAAAGCAGGGGTTATACTGTGGGGGAGGGACATACAAAGCAACAAAGAGATAATCTTATAAATGCGTTAGAAACAAATGCTTGAAAGAAAAAAAAACATTAAAATACATATCTAAGGGTTCATTTCCCTAACAACACATTATCTGACCTTTTCTGCTTGACTCATACATATGCTAGATATTGCAAGTAAGGGAAACAATGAGACCTATGTTTCTTTGGGCCTGGCTTTCTTCACTTAATATAATTTTTTCCAAGTTTATCCATTTCCTAACAAATGGGGCAATGTCATTCTTTCTGATGGAGGCATAGAATTCCATTGTGTATATTTACCACATTTTCTTGATCCATTCATCTACTGAGGGGCATCTGGGCTGGTTCCATACCTTAGCTATGGTAAATAATGCTGCAATAAACAAAGTGGTTCTGGTAGCTTCAGTGTGGTCTTGTTTGTAAACATTTGGGTAAATGCCCAAAAGTGTGATTGCTGGGTCATAGGGGAGCTCAATGAAAAGTCTTTTGAGGAAACTCCATACTGCTTTCCAAAGTGGTTGAACAAGTTTACATTCCCACCAACAATGAAGTAAGGTTCCCTTCTGTCCACATCCCCTCCAGCATCTGTTGTTGTTAGAGTTCTTGATTTTTGCCATTCTAACTGGAGTGAGGTGGTATCTCAATGTTGTTTTGATTTGCATTTCTTTTATGGCTAGAGAGGTTGAGCATTTCTTCACATTCCACATCCTCCTTCTTCCTTCCTAGAAAACACACCCTATCAATAAAAAGACTTAGATATTTGGCTCGTGACCTTGAAAGTGGAAACAGAATATTAGGGATGTCAGAGATGATGGTGAATAACGTTTTACATAATAATGTCACATGCGACAGCTTTATGAGTCCAGCAGGCCTTAACACTGTACTTCCTTAGTGATGTGATAGGAATGTCAGCTTTACTGGACTTAGTATTGTTTTCCACTTCCTTTTCTACCACCTGGCCTAAATTATAATACATAGTAATGGAATGAAAAAGTAATGCCATCTTAACCAAGTCCCATTGCCACAATGAGATGTATAAGATGTTATGTTGAAAACGAACTTTACAACTTTGGTGGCGGAGGGATGGGGAATCAGTGGGCAGGGATGGTAAGGGAAAGTAGGAGGCAACAATGCTTGCTAAGAAATGTACTCTTTACCTTGCTCATGTAATTGTAACCCCTCTGTACGGTATTTTCACAATAAGAAAACGTATTAATATAAAAAAAGTAAGAAAGTTATTTAGGGCTTTGGGAATGTGGCTAAATGGAACAGTTATTGCGTTCCATGACTCAAACCCTAGGTTCAATTCCTCGGTCCCACATAAATAGAAAAAAAAACTGAAATTTGAGCTGTGCCTCAAGTGGTAAAGTGTTAGCCTTCAGCCAAAAAAAAAAGCTCAGGAAAAGTTCCCTGCAACTGAGTTCAAGCCCCAAGACTGGCAAAAAATCATTTAGCTAGTAAATGCAAAATAAATAACCCATACTTGGAATACACAATTGCTCACTCCAACTGATACCTAGCAATAGTCTGTAATTCATTTATTTTACCTATATTAGAATAGTATTTTTTAAAGGGCAGTGAAGGTGCCTCAGTAGTAGAGTGCTTGCCTTGCACACATGAGGCCCTGGGTTCGATTCCTTAGCACAACATAAGCAAAAAGAAAACAGTCGGTAGTGTCGCTGTGGCAAAAGTGGTAGAGTGCTAGCCGTGAGCTGAAGAACTGAGAGACAGTGCCCAGGCCCAGATTTGAGGCCCCACCACTGGACCCCCAAAAAAACAAAACCAAAAGAACAAAAAAATGTTCTGTTAATAGGTCATGGCAATTAATGCCAAGAATGTGATTAGATATCAGGTGAAGATTAATCCGGGAAATTCAAAGATTCCAGGATTTTGAGTGGTCACTGCTAATCACAATGAGAAGGGTAGTCTATGTGAGATTTGGAAAACTTTTTGGTAAGACACGGCATCGAAAAGGCATAGGATAATTAATAGCTTTGATAGAAGAGAAGGAATACCTCCCCATGGAGTGAATAAATGATAAGAATAACTAAGTTATACCACAAACTGTTCTAGGGAACCATTTTTGGTTATTGAAGAACTAGTTATCAACTACGCTTATTCCTCATTGCCTTTAGCATTCTAGTCACTTATGCTAGTTCTTAATCTCTGTGTGATAAATTCTATATCCTTCTATTCTATTCTTTCATACCTTACTTCCTTTGCTTTCTAAAAATCTTAGTCTTTTATATTTCTCTCTGAACAATTTCTGATACTAAGTCCACATAAACAGACAGCAGAGAATGCTAATGTAAGAGTCCCAAAACACATGAATCATTAATGTAACAACATGATAAAGGAGGATATATTTATTGCTACCTCAATTTTTCGGAAAAGCTGCAATGTCATTATTGATTGAAATATCCATTCTTTGTCTACATAGTGTCATTAAGTGCACATCAATGAAAATATAAGCCGGATGCTGGTGGCTCACACCTGTAATACTAGCTACTCAGGAAGATGAGACTAGAGGATTGTGGTTCAAAAACAGCCTGGTCAGGAAAGTCCATGAGACCCTTATCTTTAATTAACCTCCAGAAATCCCGAAGTGGTGCTGTACCTAAAGTGGCAGAGCGCTCAACATGAGCTGAAGAGCTGAGGGACAGAGCCCAGGATCAGAGATAAAGCCCCATGACCAACAAAAATCTGCAAATAGGACTTTGAGTATCCCCAAAAGGAACAACGAAGTCAATAGTAATCTTCCCAAACCGAAAAAATATTTACAAACTGATTCAGTACACCTACTTTTGCTGAGTTATTTAAGTTATGGCTTCTTTGATGGACATATTATCTTCTTTTAAAAATTATCAAATATTAGCTTTATTATAAACTTCATCTAATATTTCTTGTTTCAAAAGAGAAGGCCATACAGTTGATGTCATTTGGCTTTCTTACTGTCTCAGTTCAAAGTCAACCCAGGCAGGAGAGTCTGTCAAACTCTTATCTGTAATTAAACATTAAAAAAGCCAGAAGTGGAGTTTTGGCTCAAACAGTAGAGTACTAGGTTAAGGGACATGTGTGCAGGAAAGACAACTGTACAGGGACAGTGTCCACCCTCTGTATTCAAGGCCCAGAACCAGCACAAACTAAACAAACAAACAAGAAAATGAAAAAACCCACATATATCTTTGGGACCATCCTTAAAGCACTGGTTTGAGAAGAAGCTCCTTTTGCTGATCATGCTCTCTGGATCCTGATTTTTGGAACCCTTATTGCTATAGAGGACTCAGGACCAGACTAAAGAAATGGATAACTGACTCCTGCAATAGGAGAATCATCTCAGGAGAGGAATATCCGTGCATAGGACACTTTAAAACCTGCATGTCTTTCTTTCTTTGCAGTAGGACTCTTTTAAAAAAAGTTATTTTCTTTTATTCTATGCTTGCCTTCAAATGGCATATTGTTTCCTTTTGTTATATTCTCAACTGGAAGTTTACAGACAAGTTTATATGAGTAAAGGACACACAACAAAAGATCAGGGACAGAGTTTCCTTCAGGCCTTGGATTATTTTCTTGTATAGTAAAAAAGGACAGCACAAATTAACTTGAACTTTGTCATTTCTCTATGTTCAATTCCTCTCTTAGGATCAGTTTCCACTTGCAGTAACAGTTCCTTCCACTTACTTCCAGTAACAATCTATGATGCTGCCCCAGGTAAAATGAATATTTTCTGGCTTCATTGAAATAGCACAAGCACATCTTTGGACATGAGGTAATGTGTTTCAGAGATAACTTCGTAATGAGAAAATATGTAATTTAAATGTTTTATAAAACATTATCCATGTACACATGGACATATAAGATGATGTTAAGTGAAATGTACCCCAAGATAGGGACACAACTTGCTTTTTCTTTCTTGCTATTGTTTTTAATGTATCTAACATGTACTATGTGATTTTTTTTCTTCCTCCATGGTATAACCCCTGTTTTCACTATATTTGATGTAGGCGACCTGCATCTTGCATATACATTTTTCTAATGTGGGGAGGGGAAGGGAAATAACAAAAAGCTGAAAAAAGAATACAGTATGACCCATTGTAACAATGAGTTATACAAGGAACTATGTAGAAAATGAACTTTACAACTTGAGCAGGGGAGAAGGGAGTTGGGGCGGTGGGGAGGAAAGGGATGGAAGGTGAAAAACAAAAGAGGAGGTAACAAAGCTTAATAGATAATGTACTCATTTACTTACTTATGTAACTCTAACCCCTGCTTACAACATTTTATAATAAAAAAACATGAAAAAAACATCGTGGAGTAGTTTAAGTTCAAGTTTCCTGTGTGCACTGTAATTAAGACCAACTTTACGTGGGAAGAAGGTTCTCAGAAACATATATTTGTGAGTGTGTGTGTTCTGCATTATTTCCCAAGTGTACATAAGTTAACATTAAGAGAAACAATAGGAATAATAGAAAAAAAAGAAGTTTTGTACTTAAGTATAATGGTTCAATACACTACAGAAGACTCTGCAAATAAGAAAACTTTGAAACAATAAAGCCATTCCAGTATGTAGATCTATGGGATATAGAGAGCATTACTACTAAGTGGAACATGAATGATGAGGCCACTCTTGTTTTCTACTAATTCTAAATCATGGTAGCTAATCATACAAATTTGTAAAAAGTAGAAGGGAAGAATTATTCTGGTTCCAAAGAAGTCAGATATAAGAGCATGGACTTAACTGGAAGAAAAGGCTATGTTGAGAGAGCAGGAATTATACTAGCAATGAACTGGTGGATAAGATCACATTTCTTTTTCTTTATTTCTATGATGTGTACGGGTCTTAAATTCTGGGCCTGGGTGATGTCCCTCCACTCTTCAATTCACAGCTAGAGCTCTACCACTTGAGCCACAGTGTCAATTCCTTTTTCTGGTGGTTAATTGGAGATAAGTGCCTCAGTAAACTTTCCTACTTGTGCTGCATTTGAACTGCAATCCTCAGATATCAGCCTCTTGAGAGGATTATAGGCATGAGCCACCAGTACCCGACTCAAGATCACATTTCTAGGAATGTACACTCAGGATATGTAATGTGTATGTTCATCTATCTTTGTATGAATTCTTGAGTTAAAAATCTGGGCTACAGCTTAGACTTTACATTAACAAAAGTATTTCTAGTTTAAAACTTGATACTCATTGAAAAAATAAAAACTAAGAATGTAAAAGCGTCTGGGAAATTCAATTTGCATCCAGCCTGGGCAGAATAGTCTTTGGAACAATACCTATAATTTACCAGCCAAAAGCTGCATTGGAAGAATGGCTCAAGTGATATAATACTAGTTATGAGCAAGATTGCTGAATAAGAACTTGAGATTTTTGCATACATGCATACAAACATTCACATACACACAGAAGCACTTATATGAGCAAACACAAATATGAAACAACTCTCAGAATGTGTAGAAAAGTTAGAAAATAATAGAAAATATGTCCTGAGTAAGAATAAAATCAAGTAATAATTTTTAATATTAGAAAGTCCTCAAGTGAACTTTCCCCCCAAAAGCTTGAGAATGTTATATAGGTAGGGACCAGAGATAGTAAGAGAATCAAGTAATCATTACTAAAGGGATGGGATCCATCGAGGAATGAATCAGAGACCCCTGCAGATGCATCTGAAAATGTTCATATCCTATGTCAAATGTTAGGACATCTTTGAAAATTGTACATCAAAAGTTTGAGCAGTCAGTCTAGAGGAAAAAAACATTGGAGAAGTTCACAATTACTAGTATGTTTCTAGATTAAATGAACCAACAACCTATGGCACGGCAATGTGATACAAATTTGCAATTCTAGCACTCAGATTAGGACAGGAGATTAGAGAGTGGATTGCATAGTGATACTTTCCTTGGGCTAGGTACTATAATTTTGCTCAATAAAACAAACCAAAGGACAAGAAAGGAATTCACAGTTGGAAGTTTGGGATAATTTTGTCATTATGTTTTGAGAAGTCATTTCCTATTTAAATGCAACTCATATATCATCCTCAGTCATGTTTTACATGCTCTCTTCATAACAGAATATTACTAGATGCAAATAGCTCATGACTCCAAACCAAAAATTTGAAAAAGTAAGCATCATTCTGTTGGATTCCAAAGAAATGATGAAGGATTACAAAAGCTTAAGCCTGGAGAAATAGAAAAAATATCTAATGTAGCACATTGTAGACCTAGCTAAATGAGAATTTAGATTCAAAATAAATATTTTGTTTGTAATTTCATATTCTACAGAATATTACAAAATTCTTTTTAAGTAGAAGTTTTAATTTACAAATTCACAAATGATTCTGGCATTCTATTTGTCTAGAATATTCTTTCAAGAGAGTTATAATTAGGACTTAGTTAATAGATAATTCCAACAGTTCATGTATAACGTGATAATGTGAATAATCTAGAAAGAGTTGCCAACAAATGGGTGATAGTAATTTATAAATTTAGAAAAAGAGCAATATTTTGAGATTTTGGTGTAACATGGCATGAAGAGAGTTATTGTGAGACATCGTTTTTCTTCTACCTATACATAACACAGGAAGAAATTTCTTTTTTTATTGTGAAAATACTGTACAGAGGGGTTACAATTACATGGGCAAGATCATGAGTACGTTTCTTATCAAGCATTGCAGCCTCCTCCTTTGTTTACCCTTCACATCCCTTCTCAGCCTCCTCACACCTCCCCAAGCAGTCCTCCTTCTCGCCCCACCCACACCAAAGTTGTAAAATTCGTAGTAATTTCCTCGATTACGTACCTCTGTATATAATGAGAAATATGCTGGGTTTCAGGGTTTTTTTTCATTTTGTTTTTGTTGTTTTGTTTGTCCTAGGGCTTGACCTCTGGGGCTGGGCACTGACCCTGAGCCTGTTTTTGGTCAAAATTACTGATCTACCGCTTGAACTTCAGTGCCACTTGTGTCTGTCTTTTCCTGAGCAGTTTATTGGAGAAAAGAATCTAAGAAACCTTCCTGCCTGGGTGTGCTTTGAACTATAATATTCAGATCTTAGCCTCCTGAATATCTATTATAGATAAAAGATAAGTATAAAGAATATTTGCAAATTTTCTGATCTCAAGAATACCACTTGGGGGAAAATGATGCAGCCAAGTTTAGTGCAGTGTTCTTAGAACAATAGAAAGGGCATTACATTAGTAGAAGTGTAGAATTTTTTCAAAATAGTGTTAAGCTAGTCAGGTGCACCTTACAAGTTGGAAAATATTGGGCTAGAATGACTTCAATGCATAAAATGTTGGGATTGATTGTCATAGAAATAATAGCTTACTCTGATGAACAAATGTTTACTCTAGAGTAATTATTATAGATTCTTCATAGTTTTATCTTCTACCAGAATGTGGCTAGTTTTTCTATTGACCTTTAACTATGTAACACCCCATTAGAAACTGCATCTATTGCAGAATTGAATAAAATGCATACAGGCACTGTTTTAAATGTCTCTGCTATGGCATGTTCAGAATTGAAAATGAATAGTTAGCAGTCATACGAATTTTGAAGAACACATATATTCTCTCCTCTTAACAAAAATTCAGTTTTAAAAGTTAAGAGTTTCCAGAGAATTGAACTATTTTCTATTTAGTATGAGACAATACTAAAATAATTTTTTTTCAAAATAATGGCAAGTATATTCTGAAAATTTTGTATATTTTTCTAACATTCCAGTTGATGACCCTCTGATAAAGAAAGGGGCAATTAATTCAAATTAGAAGCCAAATATTGTTCATTTTTAAAGGTAATACACATAGAATAATATTTACTATACCAATACAGTGAAATTATATTTTATGTAGCTTATTTTTAAATTTAATTTTATTGTCAGTTTAATATATAGAAGGGGTTTCAGTAATTGTAATGTAGTGAATACATAACATATATAACTTTTTACCCCCTCCCTCATTTTTCTCACACATTTCATTCACAATACCCCTCACAAGTTGTAGTGTAAATTTCCAACATGTTGTCTTGTGAGTATTGCTATTGCATTGGTTTGCCCTTTATCCTTTGTGTCGCCATTTCGTTGTTCCTCTTTCCTTGCTTAATTAAGTATGTATACAATACACAGGATACTGAAATCATATGCAGTAGGGGATAATCCACAGGGGAAAACACAAAAGAAAAAAGAAATCACATAGTACATTAAAAACAACAACCACAAAGGAAAACTTCTATTTCAATGTCTAGGAGTTCATTTTGCTCAGCATCCACTTATATGGTCATATATACATAGCTCTTGAGCCATTCTGCTCATCTGCTAGGACCATCCTAGACATTCCCTACTTATTACACATGAGGGAAAACCATGGAATCTGTTTCTTTGTGTCTTGCTTATTTTACTTAGTAGAATTTTTTCAAATCATTCCATTTCCTTATGAATTGGAAGCATAAAATTCCACCTTGTGTGTGTGTGTGTGTGTGTGTGTGTGTGTAATATCAATTTCATAGATTTTATCAATTCGTTCATCTTCTGAGTGGCATATTGGTTTAAAACATGATTTCATGTAAGTATCACTTCGGGTCATTCAAAAACGACAGATGCCACCTCCCCAGATATACTAAAATCATAATTTCTAAGTAAGATAGTATTTTATGTTGGTAAAGTGTTGAGATATCTGGATGAGTCTAATGTATATTTTGCACTGAATTAGGCAGGAAGATATCCTATAGGATAAAAATGGTAGTGACAAAATATTCTCTTAAGAAAGATTTAGGATGCTGCCAGAAGTATGAAGAAATTCAGATAATTTTGAAGAATTTAGAAATGCAAGTTCAAGTATGTCTCTTTGAATAAAAATTATGTAAGCGGATGGGCAAAAGAAGGGGAAGAGAAGAAATAACTGAGAGCAGAGCAGTGTCCCAAGTTAGAGTATAAAAATATATAATCTACAACTTCCAAGCTAAAAGAGAGAACAATATGATACATCCCGCTTAATTTAGGAACATGCAATATATTTACTTGGCTTTTCCCTACTTTAATGCTCCAAAAATAAATGAAGATTTATAAGAAAAATTATATAATTTCCATTACTTCAACCTGAACACTAACTGTGATGAGCCCTCTTTTTCTCACGTTGCACTTGGAAAATAGTCCCTAATTTGATTATGTTGTGGCTGATTACAGTCAGAGTTAGGGGCTTCTACTTGTACCATTATGCCAGACTAGTTTAAAGCAGTTTTCCCCAAGATATTAAACTACATTCTCTGAAGCAGTACTTTGAACACAGCCTCACACCTGAGCACATAATTTGAAATTATACTTCAGCATTCCCTTGGCACATTCTACTTTGTGCCTTTGTCTTCTTTGCACATTCCTTTTGAGATCATGGTTGCTCTATTTCCATTTCATCTTTACAAACTGCTAAAACATTGTTCAACTACCAGTTCTTGTTTGCACACGCCCAGTTTATTTATCAAGGTACTTTGTCCATGTTAAACAATAGGGTAGTACTCACTCTCTGAGGAGAAAAGTTCCACAGTATAAACCTATGCCCACATTCGAGGATGTAGAATTTAAAGCATTATGAGACAAACAGTGATATTGTAATTGAAAGGCTCCTTAGGGGCATTTTCTTGGAGCTCATTAGTTTTACCAGGAGAAATATAAATATCCACAAATTATGGAGCTAATTAGTAAGTATCTGAATTAACACTAGATTCTAGATGTTGTGTTAGTACAAGTCAAAATTGTATTATTGTTACATCAGAATCGTTCCCCACTTGCCAATGTGTATGAAAAAATAAAAGAATGGCATTAACACAAAATGTCTAATCTTTTTAGGCATTTAATCCTAGTGGTGAGGGTAATGTCTGAACTCTTCCATTCAATAAAACTTGAAGGTTATAAGAGCACTTCCTACATATAAGAATTTGTGGCAGGTTGATTGACAGGGTTATTACAGCATGGAGATATTCCTAACAAAAATTAGATTTAAATAGAGTATACGGCGGTTATGATTTTTCAATGGCTATTGAGGCATTTTTTTATTCTAAAGAAGAATCAATTCGAGGAGTCTTCAGTCACATCAGTAAAGCTGTATGTTCAACCTAATACTTGGTGCTATTGTCCTACATTTATAATGATTAGGCTGATAAGATATCCAACCATATCTAAAGACATTTCAATAAAATCCCAAACTAGTGTGGATACATGGGTCACTCCTTGGAACTGTAGCACAAATTAGGCTGGTTTGTGCTGTAGTTCAATCTATAAACTCCTGGCTAAAAAAGTCTTCAAAAAATATTCACAGAATACCTCTAAGTAGTTAATGAGAGTTACATCTATATAATTCTTCTCAGGTCAGGATATAAGCCTTTGTTCCCTGCATTTAAAATCAACAGGATCTGTTGAATTCATGGATCCAGAATTTCATGACTTCACATTCATATCTCAAAATTTTATCAATATGACTTTCACCAAAACACTGTTCTTTTTGAACTTGTCTTTGTCGTTTACTTTTCAAATCCAAATAGCATATTTCCTTCAATACCTTCCTGCAAATTCTTTCCTTCCTTTACTTCTGAAATCTGTGTTTATTACTTTTTTGTTTCCTTATTTATCTCTTTCTTCTAATCTTGTCCACACTGTTGCTCACATTGCTCGCACATTTTTCAGAATTTTCCTTTTCCTCTTCCCTTTAATAATACCCCTGATTTTATTATTTTTTCATATTTATGGTCGTGGATATTTTGATGATATCTAAACAGACCTATCTTTGCATCTGTGTAACATAAACTTTAGAATTTTCTGAGAGTTTTTTCCTCTAAATCCATCATTTCCACTTGTAGTCCTTATCACCAAGAATATAACTAACACAAATGCTAGCCAGAGATGTGGATGCACTTTAGATTTCTTCTTACCCTTCTACTCCCTGCCATTAGATAAGATGAATGATCAAGATTTTCTGTTTCTGTCACTAACACAATTTCTATGTACTCCCTTTTATGCGCCTGACACCAGCCTGTTTCAAATACTCATCACTGATCCTCTAGTCCTAAAACAACCGTTTACAAAGTATGATTGTTCCACATAGTCTTTTCATATTGGTCCTCTCCATCACCAAGTTACTCTCCTTGTAAGCACACCGAGTGAAGAGCTCATATACAAAATCCAGTATCATTATTTACTCACTATATTGACTGTTGGCCTTACATTTCTCATCTGTAAATGGAGGTAATCTACCAGAAATATTGAAGAATATATTTGTTGACTTCTGGAGCAAGAAAAATGATAAGTGAAGAGTCCTTACGTTTTCCACCTTAGCTTATAAACAAAGAGTCAAATTCAATTTGTTGGTATACATTCACAAATAGTTTCACGCAGAAATAAAAATAAATTTTAACTACTGGCTCTACGGCCTTTGTCCTTTTATGGTAACTACAGATACGTAAGTGGTATTATGTAAATTGGTCATGTGTTTACAGCTGTACTGAAGAACATACTCTTAATATATCTTTGGAAACATTGGTTTGAATACTATCTATATGAGAATGTTATTTGAACTAATCACACTTAGGTGAAAACTATAGCTTAGTCCATCAAAATGTGGAAATAAACGATTTTATTTATTAGAAAAAATACCACCAAGAAAAGTGAGTACACATTAGAAAAATTGCAGGAATAACGTTAGTAATTTTTACTGTCTGTACCTGCTTATGTGATTTTATTTATTGATATTGAAACTCTCCTCTTGTCATTCTTATTGTATGTAATCCAACACTGTTTATAACTGGACAGCGCCCAAGCCCAGAGTTCAGGCCCCATGACCGGACCACCCCCCCCCAAAAAAAAAGTGTTATACTGCAAAGAAACAAATATATGGAGGTTTAAAGTGTCTTATGGATGGATGTTTCACTCCTGAGATGATTCTCTTGTTGCAGGAGTCAGTTATCAATTCCTCTATTCTGGTCCTGAGTTTTCAATAGCAAGAAGGATTTCAAAAAAGCAGGATCCAGTGAGTATGAGCAGCAAAAGGAGCCTCTCCGCAGACCAGTACTCCTTCAAAGAGGGTCCCAAAGAAATATTGGGGTTTGTTTTGTTTGCTTGTTTGTTTAGTTTGTGCTGGTTCTGGGGTTTGAACTCAGAGGGTGCACCCTGTCCCTCTACAGTTATTTTTCCTGCCCACCTGACTCCAAAGCTAGTACTCTACTGCTTGAGCCAGAACTCCACTTCTAGCTTTTTCGGTGTTTAATTACAGTTAAGAGTTTGACAGACTCTGCCTCCTGAGTTGACTTTGAACTAAGATAGTAAGAAAGCTAAGTGACATCAAATGTATGGACTTCTCTTTCGAACTAAGAAATATTAGATGAAGATTATTATTAAGTTAATATTTGACAATTTTTAAAAGAAGAGAATATGTTCAGCAAAGAAGACATAACTTAAGTAACTCAGCAAAAGTAGGTGCACTGAATCATTTTGGAATTACTCTCTCTGCTTGGGAAGATTACTATTTACTTCATCATTCCTTTTGGGGAAACTTAAAGTCATATTTGCACTTTTTTGTTAGTTGTGGGGCTTGAACTCTGATCCTGGGCACTGTCCCTCAGATATTCAACTCAAATTGAGCGCTCTACCACTTTAGCTACAGCATCACTTCTGGGTTTCTGGTGGTTTAATGAAGATAAGGATTTCATGGATGTTCCTGACTAAGCTGGTTTTAACCACAATCCTCTGGTCTCAACCTCCTGAATAGCTAGGATTACAAGGATGAGTCACCCGCACCCGGCTCATATTTGTGTTTAGTGCAGTTAATGACAATAGACAAAAGACAAAATACAAAGAATAGAAATCTGAACCAAATTATGTGACATTGCCGCTTTTCAGATTAATTGAGGTAGCAATCAATATGTCCTACTTTTCCATGCTGTTACATTAATGACTCATGAGCTATGGAACCCTTACATTACCATCCTCTTCCATCTGTGTAGGTGTATTCAGTATCAGGAAATGTTCATACAGAAATACGGAAAGATGTTTTTAGACAGCAAAGGATATAAGGTATGAAAGAACAGCATAGAGGGAGATACATTTATCACACAGAGATTAAGAACTAGCCTAAGAGATTTAGAATGCTACAGGCAATGAGGAATAAGCGTAGTTGATAATTAGTTCTTCAATAACCAAAAATGATTCCCTAGAATGGTTTCTGCTATACCATAGTTACTATCATTTATTCCTTCCATCTGGAGTTATTCCTCCTCTTCTGTCACAACTATTAATTAGCCTCTGCCTTTTTGGTGTCATAACTGGCCAAAAAGGTTTCCAAATCTCACATAGACTACCCTTCTCATTGTGATTAGCAGTGACCACTCAAAAGCCTTGAATCTTTGAATTTCCAGAGTTAATCTTCACCTGACATCTAAGCACATTCTTGGCATTAATTGCCATGACCTTATGAAGAAAACTTTTTTTCAACACAGTATCCTAATATAGGTAAAGTACATGAATTAGGGACTATTGTCAGGTATCAGTATGGAAGGAGTAATTTTATGTTCCAAGTATAGGTTCTTTATTTTGCATTTACTAGGTACATTTTTGTTGTTGTTGTTGTTGTTGTTGTTGTTTTGCCAGTCCTGGGGCTTAAACTCAGGGATAGGGAATTATTCCTCAGATTTTTTTTTCTCAAGGCTAACCCTCTATCACTTGATGCACAGCACCATTTCCAGTGTTTCTTTTTCTGTTTATTTGGTACTGAGGAATTGAACCCAGGTTTTCAGGCATGCTAAGCAATCACCATACCATGAAGCCACAATCCCACAGCCTTAAATGACTTTCTTAAGATGGCATTACATTTTCATTCTGTAACTATGTATCAAAATTTGGCCAGAAATTTTTGCTAGAAAAGGACATTGAACACAATACTGTGTCAAGTAAGGCTAGATGGACAATGAATAACCATCATGGTCTAGGTAGGCATAGAGGGGCTTACCTCATGGAGCTCATACAACAGACTGAGCGAGACAGCTACTGACCCACAGCCCACCTCCAGAATGAGAGGACCACCTTGGTTCCAGCCACATGGGGACACTGGGCCACCTCCTCCAGCACCCATTCAATCAGTTCCTGAGAGAGAGAAAGAGAAAGAAGTTCAGAAATACACTTAAGGCAGGTGCTAGTGGTTCAGGCCTATAACCCTAAGTACACAGGAGGCTGAGATATGAGGATCATGTTTCATAGCCAACCCGGGCAGGAAAGACTGTGAGACTCTTATCTCCAAAGAACCACAAGAAAATCGGTAGTGGCCTTGTGACTCAAGTGGTAGAGTGCTAGCCTTGAGCTGAGGAGCTCGGGGACAGCCAGGCCCTGAGTTCAAGCCCCACGACTGAAAAGAAGTGGATTTCCTACCACAAGAAATTACTGAATAGCACCCATTGTCCTAGGGAGCCTGACTCGGCAAGTCAGGCTGAGCTTCCTGTCATGTGGGAGTCATGTAGGTCACCCAGCTTCTCTGTGCCTTAGTTTCCACATCTGCAAAACTGAACAAAGTGAAGGATCCATTTCCTCATAGGGATACCATTAACACACACCTTTTGAGCTCTTTCCTGGTATCTTTCTGTCATATGCTCACAGAACTGCTGAGAACTGTATCTGAGGGCTGCTCCCTCTGTGCCTGGCCGTGCTCCAGAGATCTCTCTGTATTAATCCCTTGTTTCCTCACAACCATTGAAGTCCAATGGTGAGGGCCCAACCTAGAGCTTAACCTGTGGTTAAGAATCGGCTACCATGGACTGAATTTGGGACAATCTATCTAAACCAATGACTGAGTGTAGCACCACATGTCTACCATCCCAACTACAGAGGACAGGGCCTGGTGGCGCACACATGTCACAGATAGGAGGACCGCGATCCAGCCCAGCCTTAGCTTATATTAAGTCTCCATCTCAGAAATACCCAAGACAGAAAAGCTTGTCTTGCATGGTAGAAGACCTGACTGGCAAGCCTAAGACATTGAGGTCAATCCCTAACATACCTAAGAACCAGAGGCCCACTACCCGAAACTCATGCCTATAATCCTAGCTACTCAGGAGGCTGTGATCTGAATGTCACAGCTCAAGATTCAAAACAGGGTTGGCCTTGACCATCAGACATCATGATGACAAGACCCGGAGTCTGACATATGTTGCTGTGCTCCATACTAGCAGGGCTCATATCCTTACTAAGTGTTGGCCATGCTCTCTGTACTCCTGGGAAGCCACCGATTGCGGGCCACTCCTAGGTCTTCCCAAGCACCCCACTGCCAACTACCAGACCCAAGAGTACACAGCTCCAGGTAAAAGAGATCCCTTATTCTTGTACTTTAAATGTGCTGAGTCCCCTTCAAGCGTCTCACCCTTCCAGGCCCCCAGACTTCAGCGGTGAAGCCCATGCACCCCCCTCAAAGATAGCAGATAGAAGTTACCAAAACATCCAGCCTCCTTGTTACAACCCACTTCTACACACGCACGTGCACGCACACACACACACACACACACACACACACACACACACACACACACACACACACACACACGTCCAGACTAGTGACAACACTCATCCATGCAGCACCTGTAATTTGCCAACTTATTACTCACTTCAGTACAGTCAGGCTGTACAAGGAGAAAGATGATCTCTCTGTCTCTCTCTCTATGTCTCTCTCTGTCTCTCTGTCTGTCTGTCTGTCTGTCTGTCTCTGTCTCTCTGTCTCTCTGTCTCTTTCATTGTCTCTCTCGGTCTCTCCCTGTCTCTTTGTCTCTCTGTCTCTCCATCTCTCTGTCTGTCTGTTTGTCTGTCTGTCTGTCTGTCTGTCTGTCTCTCTCGCTCTCTCTCTCTCTCTCTCTCTCTCTCTCTCTCTCTCTCACACACACACACACACACACACACACACACACATAGATTCAGAGCAGTGCCTCTCCTGAGTTTGTTGGAGACCAGATGGACCGGGAGCACTAGCAGAAGCTGGCAGAGCTGGAAAATGTGATCAGCCTATGAGAACTGTTGACAGCTGGGGGGGGGGGGGAGATAGGCCGGGTGTATGTGTGTGTGTATGGGGGGGGTGTTCCTCCCAGATATTCACCTTCTGTTCTGACCCCCTGCACCCTTACCTCCCTACTGGACTTTTCTGGGACCCTCTTCAGTTGAAAAGGGTGACCAAGCACAGAAGACAAGGGCTCACACAGCAAGGGGGTTCTATCATCTGCATCCAACACCCCCACCCCCACGAAAAGACACCAGAAGGCAGGTGTGGATGTGTTGTTACCTCTGACTAAAGCCACCAAATTCCAAGCAGGGAGAGGAAGAGTGCAGATGTGCAGCTCTGTGGCTCCCACTGCTCCAAGTCAGGGGCTCCGTGGCGCCCAGTCCTCACCCAATCCTGCATCTCCCCTTTTCCTCGGGTCAACACCCATCTCCACCTTGGGATGCATTTGGCCAGAATGCGGGGCACCAGGGAGGTGTGGGTCTGGGTGAGGAGGGGGGAAAAGGGGAATATGGGGTGGCAAGGAGGGCCTGCATGGCAGCCACTCACATGTGCTGCAGGAAGAAGTTGTTGGCAGCTGCTCTGCCTAGCAGCGATGGCAGAGGCATGGTGGACACTCAGGTCCGGAACAGAGTACAGGGTGGCCAGGACCAGATCAGAGCCGCAAGCCAGCCAGTGGTGCACTATTGCACAATTGCCTGAGGACTACAAGAGACACCACAGGTCTGAGCAGGCAGCACAAGGTTTGAAATGCTGCACCGCGGGGAATGGTAGTAGAGGGCTGAGGCACGGGCGGGCATGTGGTGGGGCTGAGCAAGGCCTCTTCTCCAAAGCCTCAAGTCTCTTGCTCACCACTCAGTCACCTCTACCTTCCTCAACTCCTGGTAGTGGTGTCAACCAACAGAGGGAATCCCAGTGCTACAGGGCAGAATGTAATGTGAGTGTGGCCAACATTCTTGTATCCCATTAAACAGAAAGAACCATGAAAGAATGGGGGTCTGGATCCTGTGATCCAGGCAGAATGGGTGGAGTCAAGATGACAGCAGTGCCTTGTCCAATCCAGTTGGAGACAAGAGGGAGACATGCTTTAGCGGGATGGCTGCACAGATTGTTCTGTATGTCTGTTTGTTGCCACTCTTGGACCTTCAACTCAGGATATAGGCACAATCCATGAGCTGCTTTTGCTCAAGGCTACCCCTCTACCACTGGAGCCACACAGCTCTTTTTCTGGTTTTGTTGGCATAATTGGACAGGGGTCTCAACAACTTTCATGCCTAGGGTAACTTTCACCATGATCCTCCTGTCACAGCCTTGTAAGTATGAAGGAGGACTGCTGAGAGCCACTGGTGCCTGCCTAATCATTGGTCTTGCTGATATTCTCGGACAGATCGGTGAGTTCCCTATCCTCGGGTTTAATTGGTAGGAGCTGGAGCCCACAGTTTGAATCTTGGTCCTGCCACCTCCAAATGGCAAAATATCCTAAGAAACTCATTCCTATCCATATGATTACCAATGGAATGTGATGTATGTCATGATTGAATGGGCAGTTTTTGAATGATTCTAGGATAAAATTTTACACAATTACATTTTGGTACACTGATCGATTTTAATGAATACTTTATGAAGCATTTAAAAATTACATTCATTAAATGGAGGCATAATGAAATACCTAAAAATTGGACGTCACATAGTATAAAGGTGGCATTTTTTTCTGCCAGGAATGGGATGTGAACTCATGGTCTGGGTAACATTGTTGGATTGTGTGGGAAGGGGAAGCTTGCCTCCTTGAAGTCAAGAAATTCAAGTCTGTTCCTTAGGCATGAAATCAATCCCCACCACTAGAAAGCATCCTATTTGTGTACATTTTAAATATGTGATTTATGTTTACACACATATGTTGACTTCATAGTGCGTTCAGTGTAATTATTCATTTTATTTTTTTATTCATGTATTGACTATTCATTTTATTGACTATTATGACACATAGAACATTGATTACATAGGATATAGGTCTGCATATGTACTCCACTTCATACCTGACACCCAGGAGTTTCACATAAAAGGAAAACGTGTCACCATCAGCTTCTTACTCCATGATTCATTTCTTAGAATTCCTGGAATCTGAACTCACAGCCTCCGAGGCCCAATTCATGAATGGTTGAGTGTCAGCATGCCATTCTGGGGAAAATTGAGCTGACAGGCAGTTCCTAGGACCTGAGATCGAGCCCCAGTGGTTGACAAAATAAGAATAGATTGACACACAGATGGTAGTATGCTAATAAATATATATATATTTATAAATATATATATATATATATATATATTTATTTATAGAGTGCCAGAGATGTCTATCCGATATTCAGTTATATAGACTACATTCCTACCAATTCTTGGGTATTTATTATGCCTCCATGTAATTAATGTTATTGTTTTCATCCTTAACAAACTATTAAGTAAATCAATCAGGGTGCTGAAATTATTGCATTACTGTAAGCAATAGTATTCTTTTAATACTTAATAAACATTAAATAAAATCAGTTTCTTGAAATCATGCTGTCTAATTTTGTAGGAGCATCATTCACAATCAACTCATTCAACTGTAACATTGATATCATTCCACTGTTATTCCTATGGATGGGAATGAATCTCTTAGAAGCTCCTGCCATTGGTTGGTGTCAGGAGGGGGATTCAAATTCAGGGCCTACATTGCCATGTGGGTCTATGATTTCCCAAATAGTCTGCCAACCTTTAGCAATGCAAGGTGAAGTACCTTTGCAACAGTGTCATTCAGACTCAGGAGGGTCATGGTGCAAAAGAAGAAAAGGTAAAAAAGCCATCTCGCTGCATTTCTTCTATGCATTTTTTTCCCACACAAGGCCGGGGGATCTAGGATCCCAGAATCAACTGTGGGTCCAGTGGCTGCACCCTACCATTGGGTGATCGAAGCTGAGGCAGAGTCGCCATGACCTGAGTTCAAACCCCTTGTTGAGCCAAAAATAATATTAAAAGAAATTAGCTCCCTGGCTTGCAATTCACCCCGTTTTTTCTGCCAGGCTTTGGATTTGAACTCAGGGTCTGGGTAAATGTGCAGCTCTGTGGAAGAAGGGGAAGCTCACCATACTTGAAGATAAGAAAGTCAGGCTTGTACTCTAAGCCTAAATTCAAGCCTCAGCCCTGGAAAAGATACTATTTATATACATTGTCAAGACAGGATTTGTACCTATGGATGTTCAGTGCATACACATTTGGGGTGGTTGTTCTTTGTATTTTTTGTTTTCTTCATTTATTTACTGTTGATTTTACTATGATGACACCCATTCCGTTTATTACATTGATGACATGCTATTACATGGCATCTAGATTTGTAGACATGTTCTCCAGCATGCCTGACACCCTGGACTCTCAGAGAAAAAAAATTCACACTCGGCTTCTTACAACATTATCCAATTGTTGGTAGTGCTGGGATCTGAACTCAGGGCTTAGCAGGACCAATTGATGAAAAGTTCAAGGTGAACACACCAGCCTGTGAGCAACTAAGGAGTTAGGCCATTCCCAGGATATGACATTGACCCCCAGGGTTGGCCACGGTAGTCATAAATTCATTTTTTAAACATAGGATCTATATTTATATACATGTGTGGACAGCATCTTGCCTTTGGTGTACTTCTACTTATTTTCTGTCTTATACATGGAAGTATTCTGTATTTTACTGAGCATGGTGACAGATATAACAGTGCTTACATGGATGACAAACTATTGCCATGGCTATAGGGTTTCTTATGCATTCTGCATCATAGCTGAGACCCAGGACTTTCAGAGGACAGGTGAATCGATGGGCTTCTCACATCAGGATTCATCTTTTGGCAGTGTTTTGATTTGAACTCAGAGTCTTGCAGTCCCAATTGGGGAAAGGGTCTAGGTAAGGACACCAGGCTATGAGTAAGGAAGGAGATAGGCCATTCCCAGGACCTGACATTGAGACCCAATGAGGGGCAGATATTCATAAATTCATAATTTAAATGTTTACATACATGTGTGGACAGCATCTTGCATTCAGTGCACTTCTTCTCCTTATTTTGTCTCTAATTCATGGGCGTATTGTGTATTTTACTGAGTATGGTGACAGCTATAACTGTGCTTACATGGAAGACAACCTGTTCCCAAGGTTATAGGTTTGTCTATGCATTCCCATCCTAGTTGAGACCCGTGACTTTCACAGGAGAGGAGAGGAAAACGTGCAATGACTGGCTTCTGACGACAGAATGACTCTTTTTTTTTTTGAGGGGGGGTCTGGTCATGGGGCCTGAACTCTGGGCCTCGGCGCTGTCCCTCAGCTCTTCAGCTCAAGGCTAGTGCTCTACCACGTGAGCCACAGTGCCACTTCTGGCTTTTTTTCTTTTTGCTTATGTGGTGCTGAGGAATCGAATCCAGGGTCTCATGCATGCAAGGCAAGCGCTCTACCACTGAGCCACCTTCCCAGCTCAGCTGTCAGGTGGTTCCCAGGTGCTGAGATTGAGCCCCAGGTTTGGCCAAAACAGCAATACATGGATAAGCAGAGGGTGGTATACAAAGAAATATATATTGTTAAGGAATTCAAGAGCCATCTATCTATGATTAAATGACATTTACTACGTTCCTACCAAATCTTAGGTATTTATTATATTGATTATTGAAATAATATTCTTTTCATGCTTAATAGACTATTAATGAAGATCAATCAGCATTCTAGGATTATTGCATCCAATTTTAGACTAGACAAATGCATGAACTATTCTTTCAATCGGTATTCTTATGCATAGGAACGAGTCTCTTGTGATCTCTTGCCATTGGTTGGTGTCAGGACCAGGATTTGAACCCAGGGCCTATGTTGACTTGTTGGCTTATGGCTTCCCTGATAGCCTGCCAGCCATCAGCACTGGCAGGCCAGGTCCACTTTGCAACTGTGTCATTCAGACCCACGATGGTCACTGTGTAAAGAAAAAATTGTAAAACCCCAAGCCCTCTACAACTCCCCACTTTTTGTGCTGTTCCACTTTTTTTTCTTCCTGCAAGCCCTCTGGGCTTAGGCCCAGGATTGGCTATGGGTCCCGAGACTGCACCCCAGCCTTGGGAGATCAAAGCTGAGGCAGAGTTGCCACGACCTGAGTTCAAGCCCCGTGGTTGCTTTAATTAATTAACTACATTTTTAAAAAGAAGATTCCCTGATTTGGAATTTCTGCCAGTTTTCTTTCATAGCCTGGGATTTAAACTCAGGGTCTTGATAAATCCGTAGCAATGTGAGGGAAGGTACACAGTTGCCACTACTTGAGTTCAAACCCCATGCCAAACCAAAAATAAATAATTAAGTCACTGCTCAGCAGGGAAATGTAGTTGTGGAGGTAGGAAATAAGGGGTGGTAGGGGGAAAAAAAAGGAGGAGGCAGCAATGCTCCATAGGAAATGTACTCATTACTTTGCTAATGCAACTGTGAGCCCTCTGTACAACATTTTTACAATAAAAAACTTACAAAAATAATGGAGTGCTCAAGAAGCACTTTGGGGGTAAGGGAAGGAGGTCTGAATAGCTGTACAAAATTCTACACTGATATTTTTTAACGTTCAGTATGGAACTGAATAAACATAACTGCTTCCATTACAAATATTAAGTCACTGTCTCAGTACTGGGACCAGTATTTCTGCCATTGATGGGATTTGTGTTCACCATCCTGGTAACTTTTACACCATTTGTGAAGGCGAAAGTCACTGTCTTTGAGGAAAAGAAATTCAAGCTAGAGTTCCCAGGGCCTGAATTAAGGCCCTGCAATGGAAAAAATATTTGTATACATGTGTAATATATGATATATAGGTACATATATATGTTTATTTCATATTATGATTGATTTTGTATTAATTTTATTTTTATTTTATTCATTTTGTTTATTGTATTTAGTACTATTATACACATACTATTTATTATGTTTTGTACATCTAATATAAAATTATACAAAATAATTTAGGACACTGACTCTTTTATATTAATACTTATTAAGTGTTGAAACATGATACATAATTAAATGGAGGCATTTGACATAGCCATTCCATATTTGGAGTCTATCCCCAGTATGAGCTTTATCATATTTATCTTTGGACAACTTCCTATAGGGATTTCGTTAGATGATTTATACTCAGAAGACATTTTTTGAGAATAGGCAAGTGGAGGAATAAAATTGTAAGGTTGGGGCTGGGAATGTGGCTTAGTGGTAGAGAGCTTGCTCAGCATGCATGAAACCAGAGTTTGAATCCTCATTGCCACATACTCAGAAAAATCCAGAAGCTGTGGAATGGCTCAAGTGGTACAGTAGTAGGCTTGAGAAAAAAGAGCTCAGAGACAGTACCCAGCCCTAAGTTCAAGCCCCAGGTCTGGGGAAAGCAATAGGCCAGATTCCGGTGGCTCTCACCTGGAACGCTATCTTCTCAGGGGGCTGAGATCTGAAGACCACAGTTTGAAGCCAGCCTAGGGAAATAAAGCCTGTTAGACTCTTAACTCCAATGAACCACCAAAAGATTCTGGTTCTCTGGTGGTTTATTGAAGATAAGAGTCTCACAGACTTTCCTGCTGAGCCAGCTTAAATGACGATCTCCTGAGGAGGCTTCAAGTGGCTTTCCTCAGGGATTCACTGAAGAGCCACTCCACACAAACCCTAAGTATAAATCTCGAGAGGTACTAGGGAAAAAAGGAAACATGAAAATTCTACGAGTGTGTTCTAGATATTAAGGTTGGAGACTCAAAACACTCATAATTATTAGATCATTTTATAGGGAAAAGGAGTAATGCCTACAGTATGAGGATTGCTCCAGCTTTCAGTCCTCTCATCCTGAGACAGTAAATTCACTGCAGCTCAATGCTAAGTGACAGAACTGGAATGTCCTGTGGTTATTTGCTCCCAAATCCTGTGACACTCATTTCTCAATTTTGGACTCAAACCAGATGGTAAGACCAGATGTTAAGATTAAGAGAGAAAATAAACATTGGGTACTTTACTTATACATTCGAACCATTGGAATGACCCTGTTAAGAAGTCAGATTGTCAAGAGTAAAAAATGAAGAAGAAAAGAAAGAAGGTACCAGTGGCTGCTGACTGTAATCCCAGCTCCTCAGGAGGCTAAGATGTAGAGAATCTTAGTTTGAATCCAGCCAATGTAGGAAAGTCCATGGCTCAGGTTTTTCTAAGAGATCACAGAAAAAAACCAGAAGTGAGGCTGTCAAGCTTAATGCACTACCCTTGAGCAAAAGGAGCTCAGGGACAATGCCTAAGCTCATAGTTCAACATCAGGACCTGGCCCCTCAAAAAGAGCCTGTACTTCCATGTCTTTCTCTATGTATGGATATATTCCTGTAGGTGAAGCTCCCGAGTAACTATGATGAATGGCACCAACCTAGGAAATTTGTATTCAATATAATGAGTTCATAACACAGAGACTTCCTTCAAGACAGTGCATGTTCTGGGGCTCACCTCACTGTTCCCAGTGTAGCCTGAGGGATTCTCTGCATCTCAGGACTGCTGCAAAAAGTCTCTCTCATTGTGTGGACAAGCATACAAAAGGCCTCACTCCTGTACAACTAGGTAACAAACAACTCCAACCGGGCCAGTTAGTGAGGATGAGTGTAGGTGGACTCTGAAGGTCAGGGAAAAAGTCCTCTTTGTACCCCAAGCTATCTCTCTCCCCAGTGCTCTGTTTTAACAGGAAGCCTTCATTTGTGCCACCTTCCATGGCTGGCCAAGTTCTGTGCACTTATCCTGCCTTTGTGAGACTATATTCTGGTGTTCAGATACAGTGCTCAGTATAATTCAGGAGTCCTTCAGGCAGAGAACTAGGGCACTGAACATAATGAAATGTTTCATTGCTGGCAAGGATGGGCCTATGAAGCCTCTCCTAGTTTTCTGGAAGCTTTGGAAATCCAAGTTCATGTCTGATATCACAAAGCTTCCTGTCATCTAGGGCTGGTGAAGATCAACAAGTTTTGAAACCTTTGAGCTCTCCTAGTTGAGCCCTGGGTAGCTAGGTTTTGGGGTTGAACACAGGGCCTGGGTGCTGACCATGAGCTCAGTGCAGAAGCCCAGTGCTTTACCATTTTGTGTAACAACATCACTTCTGGTCTGTGAATGTGTGTGTGTGTGTGTGCATGTGTGCTGGTGTGTGTGTATTCATGCTCACACATACATGAGTCCTGGAGGTTGGACTCAGGGCCTGAGCACTGTACCTAGTTTCTCTTGTAGAAGGATATCCCTCTCCCAGTTGAGCCACAGAGCCACGTCAGACATTTTCTAGTGATGTGGTCCTAAGAAATCAAGGCCAGGGTTTCATATATGCAAAGCACTCTACCCCTAAGGCACATTCCCAGCCCTCTAATTCAGTTTTGTTAGTTTATTTCTGTCTTTTTTTATTGTTGTTGTTGTTGTCAGTTGTAAGAGTTGAAGTCTGGGCCTGGGTGTTGTCTCTGAGCTTTTCAGCTGAAGTCTTGTGCTCTACCACTTGAGCAACAGCGCCACTTCAGGTTTTCTGGTGGTCCATTGGAGCTAAGTGTCTCAAGGACTTTCCTGCCCTCGCTAGCTTTGAACGATGATCGTCAGATCTCATCCTCCTGAGTAGCTAGGATGACAGGCATGAGCAACAAGCACGCAGCTTCCACTTCAGGTGATTAGTGGTGAATGGGAGATAATAGTGTCATGGGACCTTTCGTGTCTGGGATAGTTTAGAACCCAGATCCTCAGATCTCAGCTTCCTGAGAAGGCAGGATGATAGACTTCAGCTACCAACCCCTTGGCCACGACCTTTGCTGCAAGGGGGTCCATGGCTCCACGTTGTGGAATGCTAGCCATGAGCCCAATAGGTAAGGGTCATCGCCTAAACCCCACGTTCAAGGTTCATGAGAAAAAACAGAACGAAACAATTGTCTGCAGGAGATAACTCATAGTCTTCAGTAATACATAATTTCGTCCCTGCCATGGGGACCTATCTGAGCCCTAATATTCTTGTCTGCATAATCATTGCAGTTGTGGAGCTCTTATAAGCTCTTATAAGGACAAGATGTAAAAATGCACCCGGGGAAGGACACAACACATGGTACTCTTTGCACACAGCATCCTATGAAAGACTCAGCACCCAGCACCCAATGTCGCACTCAGCACACTGCATCCTCTGAAGGACTCATCACATAGCACCCTGTGCAGGACTCAGAACGGAGCACCTTATGAAGGACTCAGCACAGAGCTCTATTCCACAAGCTGTCATTAGAGTTAGAGTGCTTTCATCAGTATCACCATTTTTTGAGGAACATTTCACAAACCACACAATTTCATATCTAATGGTTTAGTGGGGTGTTTTTATTTGGGGAGGGAGGTTACCCCTGGGGGTTGAGCTCAAAGCATGGGGATAATGTTCTAATAACATTTGCTCAAGGCTAGAGCTCTACCACTTGGACTCACATTTTGCAGTGTCTCACAGACTTCCTGTCAGGACTGGGTTTTAAAGCCTCCAAGCAGCTAGGATGATAGGCATATGCCACGAAGACATGGGTAACCCGTGGAGCTGGGTTACAGAGGTTTACATGTGGATAAGTCATGTTAGGTGGCAGCTGTCAGCACCAGACTCCTAGCTTGCTCGGTTATGAGGTATTTTTAGTTCTCTCCTTCTATAATTGCAGTTAGAACATCCTACTGTTTTTTTTTGCGTCAGTCCTGGGGCTTGAGTAAGAGCTTAGACACTCTCCCTAAGCGTTTGTGCTCAAAGCTAGCACTCAATTGATTCAAAGGCAATAGAACTTCTGGGTTTTCTGTTTATGTGGCACTGAGGAATCGAACCCAGGGCTTCATGCTTACTAGGTGAGCACTCAACCACTGAGCTCCAGGAGTGAACGAGGTATAAATAGAGATTGTTGTATATAAATAGTATATACACAAAAAGAGATTTCTGCAAATTATTACATTATAGATATTACTATATTATTATATATTACTATATTACTATATTATACTATATTATACTATATTATACTATAGTAATATATTACTATATTACTATAATACAATTATTAAGTATTAAATTATATCTCCATTTAATGATGTCTCCCAGTTAACAAATAATAAAGCATTAATTAATAATTACTCAATATCCTATTATTTTATCATATATGTACATATATCCATACATATTTCATATTTCATAGACTGAGGCTGATATATTATTAAATTCTGCATCATGTGCTGTTACCAATTATTAGTTATTTAATTATGTCTCCATGTAATATTCGTTTGGTTAATGCTTAATAAAATATTAATTAAACTTAATGCACATCCTATACCTATTGTGTCTAATTTTTATTCTAGAATAATTCACTACTAATTCAATCTCTTTATCATTTATTGTATTGACAATTCTTCCACCTATGATATTTTTTACCTTCATTACATCCTATTACATAGTATATAGATTTGCACCCAAATTATACATCCTACCTGACACTGAGCACTTTCACAGAAAGGAAAACTTATGAGTCATGCTCGAGTTCTCCCTCCACGATTATATTTTTGGCAGTGCTGGGATCTAAACTCAGGGCCTAGAAGGCTCAGTTTATGAATGAGTGACTGCCATCACAGCAGCCTCTAGCCAATTCAGCTGCCAGGCAGTGCCCAAGCCCTGAGATGGAGCCCCATATGTTGACTGCAAATTGCGCTTAGTGTAGTTACTCATTTTATTTTTTGTTTTATTCATTAACCATTTATTTTATTGACTGCTATAATACATGGAATTTTTACTATATTTATTACATAGATTATACATTTGTCTATGTATGAAACTTCACACCTGACACCCAGGACTTTCACAGAAAAGGAAACCATGTGTCACCATGGAATTCTTACTGCACGATTCAATTTTTGTAAGTGGTGGCATCGGAACTCACAGCCTACAAGGCCCAATTCATGAATGGGTGAGTGTCAGTACGCCAGCCTGGGGCATATGGAGCTGACAAGCAGTTCCCTGCACCTGAGATCCAGCCCAAGGGATAGACAAAATAACAGATTGACATGTAGATGATAGTACACAAATACATATAGATCATTATAGAGTGTCAGAGATTTCTATATATTATTCAGTTATATTGGCTACATTCCTACCAATTATTTTGTATTTATTATGTGTCCATGTAATTAATATGGTTGTTTTCATCCTTAATGAATTATTAATTAAATCAGCCATTGCCCCGAAACTATTGTGTCCCGGTAATTAATAGTATTCTTTCAATGTGTCAAAAATATTCATTAAATCCGTTGGCCTCCTAAAATCACTCTCTACTTTTATCATTAGTATCATTCAAGAACAACTAAGTCAACCTTGACATTCATAACCTTCCATCGGTATTCCTATGAATATGAACTAGAATATTAGGATCTCCCTCTATTGGTAGGGGTCAGGACCCAGCTTCAAACACAGGGCTTATGTTGTTGTGTTGGCCTATGGCTTCCCTGGAAGCCCACCAGCCTTCAGCAATATCAGGTTACCAACATTTTTCAGCCGTGTCATTCAGACCCAGGATGGTCACCTTGAAAAGAAAACAAATGTAAAACCAGAAGCCATCAGCAAGTTGCCGGTTTTTTTTCTGTGTCATTTTATTTATTTTTTCCTGTCACCCTTTGAGGCCCAGAAACCCAGGTACGGCTGTGGGTCCAGTAGTTGCAACCCAGCCTACAGTGATCAAAGCTGAGGCAGATTGCCACGCCCTGACTTCAAGCCCTGTGCTTGACAAAGTAAAAATACCTCCCTACCTACCTACATATATATATATATATATATATATATATATATATATATACATAAATACATTCATACATACATACACACATACATACATTAAAAATATTTAAAAAATTATGAGGCTCCTTGGCTTGGAATTCATGCCTTTTTTCTGCCAGGCCTGGGATTTCAACTCAGGGTTGGGGTAAATCTGCAGCACTGTGGGGGAAGGGAAAGCTCACAGTGCTGGAAAACAAAAAAGACAGGCCAGTTCCCAGGAGCTGAATTCAAGCCCTAGCACTCGACAAAATAATATTCGTATACATTTTAAATACATGATTTCTATTTATACGCACATGTTTAATGCATACATTTTATTTTGTGTTTTATTTAATTATTATATATTTTAGAGAGTATGATTACATGTATAAATTTTTTTTTATATCCTATCACATAGGACATAGATTTGCCTATGTATTATACATCATTCCTGAAACCCAGGACTTTCACTTACAAGGAAAACAAGCGGGACAATTGGCTTCTTCCACCAGGATTAAGTTTTTGGCAGTTCTGTGATTTGAACTCTGGGCCTAGAAGGCCCACTTCATGAATGGGTTAATGTTAGTACACCAGTCTGATTCCAGTTGAGTTGTCGGGAAAATTTGAGGACCTGAGATCAAGCCCTAGGATTGGCCAATATATAAACAGATAGATGTGTAGATTGCAGTGCGTGTATATGTGTATTTACATATGTATATGCATCTATAAATAAATTTATATATTGTTCCTATAGATAGGAATGAGTAGGTGGCAGTCCCAGGTTTGAACTCAGGGCCTAGGTTTCTGGGTTGGGCTCAAGCTTCAGTGACAGCCCACCATCCTTCTGCTCTGCAAGGTCACATACAATTTTCAAGCCGAGTCATTGAGGCCCAGGATGGTAACAATACAAAGGTAACAAAGGTAAAACTGTTGTGTAAAACTTCCTGGTTTAGTTTTTCCTCCTCTGTCTTGGTTGTTTTTTTTTGTTTTTTCGTTTTTTGGCCAGAGCTGGGAGTTGAACTCAGGTCCTAGGAACCCCGGATCATCTGTGGGTGTAAAACCTGCACCCCAGACTAGGGTAATCAAGGCTGAGGCAGAGTTGTGACGACCTGAGTTCAAGCCCTGTGCCTGCCCCCCAAAAATGTGAAAGTCCTGGCTAGGAATTTGGGCCATTTTATCAGCCATACCTGGGATTTGAACTCAGGGACTGGATAACTCCATTGTGCTCTGGGTGAAGTGGAAGCTAACCTCCTGGAAGAAAAAAAAATTCAGGATCAATTCCCAGGGCGTGAATTCCAGCCCCAGAAATGGAAAAAATAATATTCATATACATGTATAATATATATCATATATATGTATTTGTATATATATTACACTTTTTACCTAGGACACAATATTTCCACAGAAAGGAAAACAGGTCAACATTGGCTTCTTACTCTACCTATTGCCTTCAGCATTGCTGAGATTTGAACTCAGGGACTGGAATGCCCAATTCATCAAGGGGTCAGTGTAAGCATAGCAGCCTCAAACAAATTCACCGCCAGGCAGTTCCCAGGACCTTAATTCTAGCCCCAGGAGTAGCCAATATATAAATAGATAGGTGTGTAAATTGCTACAAATGCATATACATCTCTCTATATATGTATATTCCACTGAATAAATAAATATTTACTTGCACTCTAAATGTTCTTAGAGTTCCTGAGCTATAGAAGAAGGAAAGACACATCATTAACCCATCCTGGTTTCAAATGAAGTTCTCAGAATCCAAGCCCTAGCCCTGTTAGCAGGATGAACTCCAGTGTAACACTGAATTTGAAGGACAGAAAACAGTTGGAAAAGCCAGGCTAGGTAAGGAGACCAAGGCCTGCAGGATTAGGAGCCAGAATGTACACACTCAACAGGGACGTGAGTTGCAAAACCACTTCATTCATTCCAGGCACAGCCAGCAATGAAGGGAAACCTGAAATATTTGTTAGAGTTACACCAGGGTCATGCTTTTCTCAGCCTCTTCAAACAATGACTAATTAAGCTTCCTTCCTCAGGTGAAGGGAGCCTCAGGCTATCATTAGGTTACCAATAGAGAGCCAAATTAGTGGGGGAGAGGCGAGGATCAGAGTAGAATATCCCTGATCTCTGATATTAGGGAGTAGTTTTTTGACTCCATCTGGCAGATATGAAGGCCCTTCTTCTACCTTTGCCAGTCCATTCTCCTTCCTTCATTCTCCACATCATTAATGCAAATCCCCAGTTCAAGGAGAGGCATGGTTATTTCTCTTCTGTCTCCAAGCAGCTGAATTAGAGCCTGGCTCTGCCCTCTTGTCTCTGGGGCCTTTGGCTACCTGAAAAGTGGGAAAAAGACAGTTTTCCTCCTCTGTGGTTGTGTGAAGGCGATGCTGGTGGCCTGACACATTGCAGAAGGCCTCATTACTGGGAATTGTTCCCTTCTTTCCTGCTGATGTCCAAGATCAGATACATCTACCATTTTTCTGTCTGTCTATCAATCTATCTATCTATCTATCTATCTATCTATCTCTCTATCTCTCTCTCTCTCTCTCTCTATCTATCTATCTATCTAATCTATCTATGTATCTATGTAACTATGTATCTACTTATCTATCTATCTATCTAGGTATGTATGTATATATGTATGTATGTATGGATGGATGGATGGATGAATATCTCTCTCTCTCTCTCTCTATCTATCTATCTAATCTATCTATGTATCTATGTAACTATGTATCTACTTATCTATCTATCTATCTAGGTATGTATGTATATATGTATGTATGTATGGATGGATGGATGGATGAATCTATCTATCTATCTATCTATCTATCTATCTATCTATCTATCTATCTATCTATCTATCTATCTATCTATCTATGTATCTATGTATCTATGTATCTATCTATGTATCTATCTATGTATGTATGTATCTATCTATCTATCTATCTATCTATCTGTCTGTCTGTCTGTCTGTCTGTCTGTCTGTCTATCTATCTATCTGTCTATCTATCTATCTGTCTGTCAATCTATCTATCTATCTATCTATCTATCTATCTATCTATCTATCTATCTATCTATCTATCTATCTATCTATCTATCTATCTATCTATCTATCTATCTATCTATCTATGTATCTATGTGTCTATGTGTCTATGTATCTATGTATCTATGTATCTATGTGTCTATGTGTCTATGTATCTATGTATCTATGTATCTATCTATCTATGTATCTATGTATCTATGTATCTATGTATCTATGTATCTATGTATCTATGTATCTATGTATCTATGTATCTATGTATCTATCTATCTATCTATCTATCTATCTATCTATCTATCTATCTATCTATCTATCTATCTATCTATCTATCTATCTATCTAATCTATCTATCTATCTATCTATCTATCTATCTATCTATCTATCTATCTATCTATCTATCTATCTATCTATCTATCTATCTGCCTACCTACCTACCTACCCACCTACCTACCAACCTACCTACCTACCACCTTAGCTATCTCTTTGATAATTCTTGGGCTGAAGTCAAGGCCTGAGCACTGTCTCTAACACTCTACTACTTGAGCCACAGGACCAATTCTGGCTTTTATCTGTGTATGTGCTACTGAGGAATTGAACCCAGGACTTCTTGCATGCTAGGCAAACACTATCTCACTAATCCACATTCCCTGCCCCCTCATCTTTTTTCTTAAAGTTAGTTTTACATAAGTATGCTAGCATTTTACATCGCCAGGTGTATTTTTGGAACACAGGTTATTCCTATGAACCCCGATCTATTCTTCCCCTGCCTGATTTGTGACAGTTCCTGCATTGGCCTCATAATAAAATGTAAATAAAGGCTGCTGAGAGCTTTAGTGTGCATCATATAAGGACACAGGGCTGGAATCTGAGAAGAGAAAAACGATGGGGCTGAAATGAACAGAATGATGCAGTATGCGCAATGAGCATATCTGAAAAATAAATCAGTAAATAAAAGCAGAAGCATTGCATACAGCCTGTTTGCACTCAGGGAGGTAATATACACTTGTAAGTAGGGCATTAATACATAAACTTGGACTTTGCTTTTTGAAATTTTTTGGTAGCCATCCCATGGCTTAAACTCAGTGTGTGATACCTTCCTCAGCTGTTTTGCTCAAGGCTGAGGCTCTACCACTGCCACAACTCCACTGCCAGCCATCAGGTCGTTCACTGAACATAAGTGCCTACCAGGCTTTCCTGCCTGGTCTGGCCTGTATCTCTTATTTGGCCTTCTCTTTCAAAGCTGAAGCTCTACCCTCTAGGCCACTGCTCCACTTCTGGTTTTCTGGTGGCTTATTGGAGACAAGAGTCCCACAGACTTTCCTGCTAGGGCTGGCTTTCAATCATGATCTCCTGAGGAGGCTTCAAGTGGTTTTCCTCAGGGATTCACCTAGGAGCCACTCCACACAAATCTTTCATTTAAATCTTGAGAGGTATTAGAGAAAAATGGAAACAGGAAGATGCTTCTAGTGTGTTCTAGATACTTAAGGTTGGAGACACAAAACACATAATTATTAGATCACTTTCTAGGCAAAAGGAGCAATGCAGACAGTATGAGCATCGTTCTAGCTTTCGGTCCTCATACCCTGAGACAGTAAATTAACTGCATCTCAATGCTAAGTGACAGAACTGGCATGTCTTGTGGACATGCTCATAAATCTTGTGACACTCAATTCTCACTTTTGGTTTCAAACCTGTGACCATAGGGGATGATGAGTAGAGAAAATCCTTCTCAGAGAATGGAGCTATAAAGAACATTGGGTAGTTGACTTATAAGTGTAAACCATTGGAATGACCCTATTAAGAAGTCAGATTGTCCAGATTACAAAACGAAGAAGAAAAGAAAGAAGGTGCCAGTGTCTGCTGACTGTAATCCGTGCTCCTCAGGAGGCTAAGATGTAGAGAATCTGAGTTTGAATCCAGCCAGCATGGGAAAGTCCATGGCACTATTATTTCATAGAGATCACAGAAAAACTTAGAAGTGATGTTGTGACTCCAACTTAATGCACTACCCTTCAGCAAAAGGAGCTCAGGTACAAGGCCTAGGCTCATAGTTCAAACCTTGGACCTGCCCCCTCAAAAAGAACCTGCACCTCCATGTCTTTGTGTATATATAGATACATTCCTATAAGTGAAGCTCCCGTGTAGCTATGATAAATGGCACCAAGATAGGAAATTTGTGTTCAATACAATGAGTTCATAACACAGAGATTGCTTTTATGACATTACATATTCCAGGGCTCCCCTCACTGCTCCTATTGTAGCCTGAGGGTTTCTCTGCATCCCAAGCCAGCTGGAAGAAGTCTTTTTCATTGTCTGGACAGGCACACAGAAGGCCTCACTCCTGTAGAGCTGAGTATCAAACAGCTCCATCTGGGCCAATTAGTGAGGAGGAGTGTGGGCGGGCTCTGAAGGTCAGGAGAAAAAGTCCTCTTTGTACAACAAGCTATCTCTCTTCCCAGTGCTCTTTTTTGACAGGAAGCCTTCATTTGTACCAACTCCCATGGCAGGCAAAATTCTGTGCACTCATCTTGCCTTTGTGAGACTATATTCCAGGGCTCAGATACAGTGCTCAATATAATTCAGGAGTCCTTCTGGCAGACAACTAGGGCACTGAACCTAATGAAATATTCCATTGAGGGCAATGATGGGCCGATGATGCCTTTTCTAGTTTTCTGGAAGCTTTGGAAATCCAAGCACATGTTGGATATCACAAAGCTTCCAGTCATCTAGGGCTGGTAAAGCTCATCAGATTTTGAAACCTTTGACCTCTCCTAGTTGGGCCCTGGGTGACTAGGTTTTAGGGTTGAACACAGGGCCTGGGTGCTGGCAATGAGCTCAGAACAGAAGTCTAGTGCTTTACCATTTTGTGTCACAGCTTCACTTCTGCTTTCTCTCTCTCTCTCTCTCTCTCTCTCTCTCTCTCTCTCTCTCTCTCTCTCTCTCTCTCTCTCTCTCTCTCTGTGTATGCATATTATAGTCGTGGAGCTTGAACTCAGGACATGAGCACTGTACCTAGTTTCTCTTCTACAAGGATTGCCCTTTCCTACTTGAACCACAGAGGCACTTCAGGCTTTTCCCTAGTGATGTGGTCCTGAGAAATCAAGGCCAGGGTTTCATATATGCAAAGCACTATACCCCTAAGGCACATTCCCAGCCCTCTACTTCAGTTTGTTAGTGTGTATCTATTTTTTTTTTATTATTGCCGGTTGTAGGAGTAGAAAGCTGGGCCTCGGGCTGTCTCTGAGCTCTTCAGCTCAAATCTTGTTGTTCTACCACTTGAGCCACAGAGCCACTTCTGGTTTTCTTGCGGTGCATTGGAGCTAAGTGTCTCAAGGACTTTCTTTCCCAGGCTAGCTTTGAGCCATGATCCTCAGATCTCATCCTCCTGAGTAGCTAGGATGATCAGCATGAGCCACAAGCACCTAGCTATCACTTCAGGTTTCTTAGTGCTGAATTGGAGATAATAGTCTCATGGGACATTTTGTGTCTGAGATAGTTTGGAACCCAGATCCTCAGATCTCAGCTTCCTGAGAAGGCAGGATGACAGACCTCTGCTATAGAACACTAGATCATGACACTCTGTTGCAAGAGGTTCCTTGGCTCCACGTGGTGAAGTGCTATCCATGAGCCCAAGAGTTAAGGGTCAGTGCTTAGGCCCTGAGTTCAAGGTTCATGACTGAGAAAAACAAAACAAAACAAAACAATTTTCTGCAGGAGACACCTCACTAGTCTTCAGTAATACATAATTTTGTCCCTCCCATGGGGACATATCTGATTGTCAATATTCTTATCTGCATAATCATCTCAGTTGTGGAGTTCTTACAAGGACAAGGTGAAAGAATGCACCCTTTGATGGACAAAACATATAACACTCTTTTTTTTTTTATTCTGTCGTGAGGCTTGAATTCTTGGCCTGAGCTCTGTCACTCAGCTCTTAAGCTCAAGGCTAGTGTTCTACAATTTTAGCTACTGCACCACTTCTGGTTTTCTTGGGGTTTATTGGAGATAAGGTTTTCACCGACTTTCCTGCCCGGGCTGGCTTTGAACTGCGATCCTCAGATCTCAGCCTCCTGAGTAGCTAGGATGACATGCATGAGCCACCGGTGCCTGGCTCCACATAACCCTCTTTACATGGTTCAGCACACAGCATCTTGTGAAAGACTCAGCACCCAGCACCCAATGCAGGACTCAACACACTGAAGCCGGTGAAGGACTCAGCACATTACATCCTGTGCAGGATTCAGCACACAGCACCCCGTGAGGGACTCAGAACCCCAGGAAGGACTCATCACATAGCTGTATCCCACAAGCTGTCATTAGTATTAGGGTGCTTTCATCAGTATCACGATTCTTTCAGAAACACATCACAAACTGCACAAAGTTCACATCTAATAATTTAGAGGGGTGTTTTTTGGGGGGGGAGTCACCCAAAGGGATTGCACTAAAATGTTGGGGGTACTATCCTAAGATCTTTTGCTCAAGGCTAGAGCTCTACCATTTTGAGCCACAGCTCAGAGTTTCACAGACATCCTGCCAGGGCTGGGTTTTAAACCCACCAGTGTCAGGTCTCAGCCCTCAAGTATCTTGGATGACAGGGGTGAGCAAGCCAGCAGCATCTGGTTCCATGGCACTTGGTTGCAGTGGTATACATCTGGGTATTCAGATTAGATTGCAGCTGTCAGCACCAGACACCCAGCTTGCTCTGTGATGAGGTATTTGAAGTCCTATTCTTATATAGTTGCAGTCACAACATTCAATCTTTTTTGGTGCCCGTCCTGCGTCTTGAGTAAGGCTCTACACACAGTCCCTAAGATTTTATGCTCAAAGCTAGTGCTCTACTGCTTGAGCAACAGCACAACTTCCGGATTTTTATGTGCATGTGGTAGTGAGGAATCAAATCCAGGGCTTTGTATGTGCTAGCCATCACTATATAGCACTGAGCCACAGGAGTGACATTTATAAACAGATAAATATGTAGTTTGGCATATATATGTGTCTACATATATATGTAGATGTATAAATATATGTATATGTATAAAACAAAAGAAAGATGACTGTATATTATGAAATTACATAAATTATATTACTGCCAATTATTGAAAAATTATTCCTTCGACTTTTAAGTATCATGGTTGAATACATAATAAAGTATTAATTGAAAATTAGTCAATGTAGTATATGTATATAGTCAATGTGTATAATTTTATACTATATTCATACACTAACTACTAACTTAATTGTTACTTTTATAACATTTATATGGATGTATATTGGAATGCGTTTCTTAGAATCTCCCACCAATCATTAGTGGCAGTCCCAGGATTTGACCTCCAGGCTTAAGTTGAGGTTTCAGCTATGGCTACCATAATAGCCAGCCAAACATCAGCATGTAAGGTCATGTACACTTTCTGGGCCTTGTCAATTAGACCCAGGATGGTCACAATGCAAAGCGAAAAAATGTAAAACCACCTTCTGGAACTTCTCCTTTTTATTTTTATTTTTTGCTAACCCCGAGATTTGAACTTGGGTCCTAGGATCCCAAGCTCAGCTGTGGCAGAGATGCCAAGACCTGAGTTCAAGCCCCATGTTTGGCCAAAAAACATAATAAAATAAAGCCCTGGCTTGGATTTTTTTTGGAATTTTTTGGAATTTTTCTGGCTGGCATGGGATTTGAACTCAGGGTCTGGGTAACTCTGTGGCATTGTGGGTGAAGGGGAAGCTCTCGGTCCTTGAAGACAAGAAATTCAGACCAGTTCCCAGGGCCTGAATTGAAGCCCCAGCACTGGAAAAAATGATATTCATATATGATCACTGTTTACATACATGGGTTTAGTAAGTATGACATTTATTACCCTTATTTATTTATTATTATTACACATATAACATTTCATTTATTACATCCTATCACACAGGATATATTTGCATATGGATTATACATCATACTGAGACCCAGGAATTTTTTTCAAGAAAAAAAATGTGTCGAAAGTGGTTTCTTACTCCATGAATAAATTTTTGGCGATGCTGGGATTTCAACTCACAGCCTACAATGGCCAATCCATAAATGGGGTCAAAGTCTTAGCACACCAACCTCTGGCAAACTGAGCTGCCAGGAAGTTCTAAGGACCTGTGATCAAGCCACAGTAGTGCCCTATATATATATTGATAGATGTGTAGAAAGCTATATATATATATATATATATATATGTGTGTGTGTGTGTGTATATATATATATATATGTATATATATATATATATACACACACACACACATATATATATATATATATATATATATATATATATACAGAGAGAGAGAATGTGAGGATATCATTAAATTATATAAATACACTTACCAATTATTAGTTATTAAATTATGTCTCCATTTAATGAAGTATCATGACTGAATTATTATAAAAATTTTAATAAAAATTAGTCAATATCCTTCCATTAGGGGAATCATACGATGGTGCTAGAATGGAAGCTATAAATCCAATAATTTTTGTGTGGTATTCTAAAATAGAATCATGAATTAACTGCAAAATTAATTATTATTTTGATAGCATTCCATTAGCATTCACATAAACAGGAACTAGTCTGTCAGGATCTCTCTCCATTTGTGGGTGGTAGTCCTGGCATTCGAACTCCAACACTAGGTAGTTTACCTCCAATGAAAACCATTGGAATAATACTGTGAAGATTTCAGATTGTCACGTTGAAAAAAAGAACAACAAGAAGAAAAGAAAGCCAGGTGTCAGTGGTTCCTGCCTGTAATACTAGCTCCTCAGGAGGCTGAGATGTATAGAATGCCAATTTAAATTCAGCTTATTTCTAAGAGATCCCAGGAAAATATCCCCATGTGTTGGAGCTGTGGCTCAAGGGCAGAGGACTACCCTTCAGCAAGTGGAGATCAGGGACAGGGCCTGGGCTCATATTTCAACCTCAGACCTGCCAAAGAAAAAAAAGAAGGGAATAACTCCATGTCTCTGAGTATGGATGGATAATCTATGGATGTCACAAAGGATTTACAATATAATCAATGTGACATCACATGTCATTATGACATCAGCTCATTGTGACATCACAAATATGTAATGACATCGTACCAGAATGATATCACATTGTCATTGTGACATCATATATACATTATGAATGCCTATTATTTGATTTCATTATATTTTAAATGTGGCATGTGGGTTCATATCAAAAACATTTTGACTTCATAATCATTGTGACATCATAATTTCTTTGTGATGTAACATTGCCATTGTGATATCTCTAAACATCTGTAACAACTCAAACATGACCTCTCCTCATGTTTTGTGACATGTTGCCACTGTGTTATGTTAGGCTCATTGAGAGCTCAATCTCTTTTTGACATATTATTTCAGGTGTGATATGAAACATTAGCACTATGCTGTGACATCATGAAAATTGTGACATCACACTACTAGATTTAATTACCATTGTGTCACATTGTCACATCACAAATCTGCTCTGACTTCATCACATTTGTGCCAACAAATGCTTTGGAATCGTCACAAGCCCATTCTAAATTTATATACTCATTGTGAGTTAATGAAAATTGAGGTCTGGACTGCCATTGTCACATCACCAATCTACTGCGACATCACAAAACTATTTTGAACTCATCTCTATTATGGCATCACCAACTAATTGTGATATAACAACACTATTATGACATTATAATTTGACATCATATTGCAATTGTGATATTACATACTTTCACAAACCTATTATGATCTCATTACATCTTAGAAAATTCATGACCTTTGGGATATCAAGCCCCTTCTGTGAATTGTATCATAGTGAATTTCTAGCAATTGAAATATGAAATAAGATGTCACATTACAAACTAGTTTGGACATCATTAACTCATTTTTATATCAATAATTATATCATTTTTATATCATTAACACTTTGACAACCGAAACCTGTTAGCAACTTTAGCACTTTTAACAAAAAACATGGCCTTTGCATCATTATACTTCATTTGTGTATGTTGAGACTTCACTCTCATATCCTCATCATAAATTAATGGCAATTAAATTCTGACATGCCATTGTGACATCATAAACCCTTCGTGACATCATTACCAGTGTGAAATCTGATTGTTGTTATGACACCATCAGCTCATTGTGACATCACCAAGCTACAGTAACATAGCATTATGACATCACATTGCCATTTTGCTGTCATAGACACATTGTAAATGTATATCCTGTGATTTCATTCTTTTTCAAATGTGGCATTATTAGTTGATATCAGAAACACATTATCACCTCATAACCATTGTAACATTACAAACTCTGTGTCACGTCATAACCAGTGTGACATCACAATGTTGTTATAACACCTTTAGCTTATGACATTATAGGACTTGCCATTATGTCATTGTGACATCATAGTCACATTATGAATGCCTAATCATTGTATTTGAAATGTGGCATGTGGGTTGATATCAGAAACTCATTGTGATGTCATAAACATTGTCACATCAAAATCCCTTTGTGACATCAATTTGGCAATGTGACATCACAATGGCAATGTAATGCTACGAAGACATCGTGATATCACAATGGTCATGAACTCCCAATGGGTTTCTGATATCAACCGACATGCCACATTAAAAATAGAATGAAAAACTTAATAGGCAAGCACAACGTGTGTATGACATCAGAATGACAATGTGATGTTACAATGCTATGATGTCATTGTAGTTTTACATGTCAAAATGAGCTGATGGTGTCATAATGGCAACATGATGTCACAATTATGATGAAGTCAGAAAGGATTTGTTATGTTTCAATGGTATGTCTGTCAGTTGTCATTAGTTCCCCATAAGGATATGGATACAAAAACGGTTCTGTGAGGTCACAGAAGCCATGTATGTTTTAAAGGTGGTAAGAGGTCTTAATTGGAATGGCACAATGTGATTCATAATGTCAAAATGGAAATGACATGTGCCATTGTGTTTTTGATGTCACCGTGGTGGTGATGAGATCACTACGGTTTTGTGATGTCACAGTTTGTTTGTAATATCAGAATGATATATCCAATTTCAATTACTTAGAATTCAATATGAGGATACCAGGAGATAGAAGAAGCTTCATAGTATGAGGTCATATTATGAGAAAACCCAATGGGACAGTGATTTCACAAACAAAATGTGATGTCTCAACATCTTATTATAATAATGTTTTGATGTCACAATTGGTGACGCCATACTGATGAGGTGGTCGTAATAGATTGGAGATGTCCCAAGGGGTTCATGATGTCACAATGGCATATGGGATCTCAGTTGTCATTAACTCACCATGAGTATATGAGTTTGGGAAGGGATTCTGATGTCACTAATGTATATGTAGTCAAAAAGGTGAAGAACTAAAAGATCTGAGATGTCACAAAGTGACACAAAGGTTATGATGTCCAGCAGTGTGATATCAATATGTTACACTGGATTTTAGATATCTCATGTCATATCTGAAATATGAGGTCAAACACAGATTTTTCTACTCACAAAAAAAGGGCCTAAGATATCACAATAGCATGTCACAAAAGTTATGAGGACAGGAGAGGTATTTGATTGCACAGTGAGTTAGTGATATAACAAAGGCAATGTGCTGTGACAAAGAGATTTTGATGTCACAAAGGTTATGAGTTCACAGTGATTTCTTGATATCAACCCACATGGCACATTTGAAATAGAACAAAATCAAAGAATAGGCATTCACAATGGGTCTATGACATCAAAATGACAAAGTGATGTCAAGACAGCAATGTTTGATAGGATATGAACTCATTATCTTGCTCATATAACTGTAATCCCTCTGTACACTATACTTATAATATAAGACACAGAATTTTAAAAAGGAGAAAAATGGTATGGTGTCATTTGGGTTTGGTGATATCACAATGAGATGATGGTGTTATGATGACAATGTGATTTCACAGTCATAATTATTGCAGAAAGTATTTGTGATGATACAATACTATGTGTGATCACAATTTTTATTAGTTCACTATGAGGATATGGCTACACAAAGGTCTATGATGCCACAGAGGTTATGTGTTTCTTTAAAGGTGATAAGAGCTCACATAGCTTTGTGATGTCACAATGTGATTGTTAAAGCACAACAGCAATTTGATGTCACAATGGGGTTGTGATGTCACAGTGGTGATGAGGTCAAAATGAGTTTGTGTTGTCAATATGAGTTTGTAATATCACCATGACATGTCCAATTTTAATTTCTACTAGTTCACAATGAGGTTACAATTTCAAAGAAAGAATCTTAAGCTACAAAGACCATGAGTTTTTAGTCATAACTTGTATGATATGCAAACATTAGGATATTTTAGTCCTTCAGTACGCTTAGAATCTGTTTTCAAACTCATAATAATTCAGGTATGACATATGATATCTATCATAAATTGACTTACATAATGACCATTGTGACATCATATTGATAGACATCAAGACCAAGACCATGGTGTCACATTGTGAAATCACAAATCTGTTAGGACTTCATCACATTTGTGCCAACACATGACATTGGAGACAACACAGTCCCTTTGTGAACTCATATCTTCATTGTGAATTAATGACATTTGAGATCCAGCATACCATTGTGATATTTCCAACCAGTTGTGACACAAACAAGACCACACTAAAGCTACCAGCACGACTATGCTTATTGCATCATTATTTACCATATCTAAGATACGGAACCAACCCAGATGCCCCTCAGTAGATGAATTGATCAGGAAAATGTGGAATTCTATGCCTTCATCAGAAAGAATGACATTGACATTGTCCCATTTGTTAGGACATAGAAAGGCTTAGAAAAAGTTATATTAAGTGAAGTAAGCCAGGCCCAAAGAAACGTAGGTCCCATGGTTTCCCTTATTTGCAATAATGAGTATATGTCTGAGTCAAGCAGAAAAGGTCAGATAAGTTGATGTTAGTGGAATGAACCCTAAGATAAGTATTCAAATTTTTTTTCCTTTCATGAAATTTTTTCTATCATATTTATAAGATGATTTCTGTGTTGCTTTGTATGTCCCTCCCCCCACAGTATAACCCATACTTTCACTGTATTTGATGTGGGTATAGTTTGTGGAGGGGAAGGGAAAAAAATAACAAATCCTTTAACTAGGGATAAAGGAGGACCCATTGCAACAATGAGATGTACAAGTCATTTTGTCGAAAAAAGAAACTTAAAAACTTTGGTGGGGGGTTGGAGGAGGATTGGATGGGGAGAGGGGAGGAGAATGGGAAGAGTTGGGAAGGGGAAACAACCAGGAGGCAATAATGCTTGATAAGAAATGTACTCGTTATCTTGCCCATGTAATTGTAACTTCTCTGTACGGTATTCTCACAATAAAAAAAAAACAAGACATTACAAACCCCTTCCCAAAAAAATTGTGACAGCACAAACTTATTATAGTAGAAACACATTGTGATCTAATAGCCATTGTGGTAGCACAATCCCTTTGTGACCCCACATTTCCATAGTGATATCACTAACCCACTGTGAAATTCCAATCCTCTCATACCCAATCCAGGTATGAAATGTGATACCCAAATCCAGTGTGACATTTAGATCATAGTGACATCACACTGAAAGATGTTAAGAGCATTTTGTCCCATTCTGACAACACACACCTGTTAGGACTTCATCACTTTTGTGACAACGCATGCCTTTGGAGATACCAGAGTCCCTTTATGAGCTCATATACATATTGTGAGTTAATGACAATTGAGATCACATGTGTCATTTTTGATATCACCAACCCATTTTGACATCACACACCTCTTGTAAACATCACTAGTGTGGCATCACCAATTGTGATATCAAAACCTTATTAAGTTATCATATTGCAACATCACATTGCCATTATTATATCCCTGTTCCATTGTGTTTTGAAAAACCTAGTATGTCTTCATAGCATTTTAGAAAATTCATGGCCTTTTATACTTCAGTCTTCTTCTGTGAACTCATATCCTCATTGTATAATAGTAGCAACTGAAATTGGACATGTGATTATAAGATGTGTCTTCACAAAACTATTTGATTTCATTACCAATTTGACATCCAAACCCATTGAGAACTTTCATTGCCATTTGACATCACTATCACATTTTGACATCCCAAACCTATTAGGACCTCTTAGCACCGTTGAAGAAAACATGGCCTTTGTGACATCACAGTCCCCTTGTGTAACTATACTCTCATTATGAACTTCCAATTGGTATCAGACATGCCATTGTAATATCACGAACCCTTTGTGGCATCACCAGTGTGACATAACATTTTCATTATGACAGTGTCAACTACTTTTGACATCACAAAAGTACAATGACAAGATAGCATTATGAGATCACATTGTCATTGTGATGTTACAGATAGATGTGAATGCCTTTTTTTAATTGTTTTTTTTTTCTGGTTGTGGGGTTTGAACTCTGTGCTTGGTTGCTGTCATTGCTCTTCTGCTCTAGGTGAGCACTCTATCGCTTGAGCCACAGCACCACTTCTGGTTTTCTAGTCGTTTTTATTGGAGATGAGTCTCATGAACTTTCCTGCCTGAGCTGGCTTTGAACTATGATCCTCAGATCTCAGCCTCCTGAGTAGCTAGGATTACAGGAGTGAGCCACCAGTGCAAGGCTATTTCATTCTATTTCAAATTTGACATGTGTGTTGATATCAGAAACATAATGTGACCTCATAACCATTGTAACATCATAAATCAGCATTGACATCAAATTGTCATTATGACACCATCAGCTCATTGTGACATCACCAAACGACAATGGCATCATAGCAGTATAAATCACAGTGACATTGTTACATCAGAGGCATAACAGCATAAAGGACTATTGTATGAATTCATTCTATTTCAGAAACCCATTTTGATAATATAACCATTGTGATATCACAATACATTGTGACATCACATTGCCATTGTGATATCATTATCCTGCTGTGCCATCACAAACCAGTCCTGTCCTTATAAGTTTTGTGCCATGCTGCCCTCATTATATATTAGGCCCTTTGTGAGCTCATAATCTGCTTTCAATCTCATCTTTCTGGTATGACATATGATATCAGAAATCCCCTGTGACATCATATTGCCAGATTTCATGAATATTGTGTCACATTGTGACACCACAAAACGGTTAGAACAGCATCACATTTGTGACAACACATGCCTTTGGAGACATTACAGTCCCTTTTTGAACTCATATTCATTGCCAATTAATGACAATTGAGATCTGCCATGCCACTCTGACATCATAAACCCATTGTGACATCACAAATTTATTGTGCTCATCATGAGAATGGCATCAACAACTAATTGTGGTATCAAATCATTATTTTGACATTATATTTTGGTATTGCCGTTGTGACATCATTGTTCCATTGTGTTTTTACAAACCTATTATGGCAACATCACATCTTAGAAAATTCATGGCCTTTGAGATTTCAAGCTTTTTCTGTGAACTCATGTACTTATGACCCCTAAGGCAATGAGACAAGCCATCGAGTCACAATTATTATAATAAAACAATTTACAATAGAAAGGTGACTGTAATTACCTTATCCTGGACTGGATACCCAGGTCCAAGAGCATCCTTGACCAACAAACCTCAGAACTTCAATGGGCAGCCCCACCCTTTTTAATTGGTCTGCAAACCACCAACCAAAAAATTATGATCTCCAAAGCTCCAAACCTCAATGGGCAAGGCTTTTTACTTTTCCATTCCTCCCTCCTTCACTACAGAGCTGTCCTTCCTTCCTGGTCTTTCCCTTTATCCCTTCCACCACTTCCTTCTTCTCTTCAGGGCTCTCCACTCTCCACAGGCCTGCCCTACTCTGCCCCAGTGACCACTTGCCAACCTTCTGCTCTCCATCAACTTCTTCTCTTCTCAGGTTTTTCCCTTTATTCCAGCCAGGTAGCACCTATTTTTATTTCCCCTTCCAATGCTCCGAAAATGCAAGCTATATATAGGTTTACCTCTCTTCACTCCAACGGGTCTTCTGCGCAACAGTTTTCAACCATCACTTCCCAAACTGCCCAATGCACAATCACTTCTTGACAGCTCACCATGTGAGGCTTGACACTTCACCTTTGGCGGCATTCCCCACACTCTCCCGTGGGCCAGGCCAAGAACTAACAATGATTATCAGCTCTCACAGATAATTCTAGCCCCACTGGTAATTACAGTATCCTCATAGTGAATTAGAAAAAATTGAAATTGTGTATGTCATTGTTATATTACGAACTTGATAAGACATCACTAACCCATTGTGACCCTATCACCGTGGTGACATCACAAACTCATTGGGATATCATATTGCCATTGTGCCACCATGATCACATTGTGACATCCCAAACCTATTATGACCTCAGAAACTTTGAAAGAAAGCATGGCCTTTGCGAAATCACAGGCCTTTTGGTATCTATACCCTTATTTTGAGCTAATGACAATTGAGATGAGACATGCCATTTTAACATCTCAAAACCTTTATGACATCATCACCAGTGTAATATCACATTGTCATTATGACATCAGCCCATCATGACATCATAAAACAATGACATCATAGCATTATGATATCACATGGTCATTTTGATGCCACAGACACATTGGAATGCCTATTCTGTAATTTCATTCTATTTCAAATGTGGCAGGTGGGTTGATATCAGAAATACATTGTGACCACATAACCATTATGACATCACAATACCTTGATGACACCATATTGCAATTATGATATCACTATCCCACTGTGACATCACAAACTGTCCTATTATCATACATTTTTGACATGCTTCCAGTGTGATCTCTTTGGCCTCTCTGAGTTCATAAACTGTTCAACTCATAATACTTCAGGTATGACATGTGATATCAGAGATCTACTGTGACATCATGACCATTGTGACATCACACTGCAAGATATCATGACCACTGAGTCACATTGTGACATCACAAAACTGTTAAGACTTATGACATTTGTGCCAACATATGCCTTTGGATACATCATTAACCCTTCTGAACTTATATATTCATTGTCAATTAGAGATCTGGCATGAGATTTTGACATCACCATCTCATTGGGAAATCACAAACCTATGTGACCTCATCACCTGTATGGCATCACCAACTATTTGTGATTTCAAAACAATACTATCCCATGTAATGGTAACATCACATTACCAATCGGATTTTCACCATTGCATTTTCACCAACCAATTACTTCCTCATAATATTTTACAAAATTCATGGCCTTTCTGACTTCTAGCTCCTTATGTGAACTAGTATCTTCATTGTGATCTAGTAGAATGAAATTGGACAAGTAATGGTGATATTACAAATTCATTGTGACACCATTATCCAAGTGTGACCTTATCACCACTGTGACATCACAAACCCATTGTGACATCACATTGCCACAGTGATATCTCGGTCACCTTGTGACATCCCAAACCTGTTTGACCACTTAGCACTTTTGAAAAAGCACATGGTACCTGTGACATCACAGTCCCTTTGGGTAACCATATCCTCATTGTGAACAAAGGACAACTCAGACATGCCATTTTAACATTACAAACACTTTGTCACATCATCTCCAGAGTGAGATCACATTGTTGTTATGATACCATCAAATCATTGTGACATCCCAAAATGACAATGACGTCATAGCATTATGACATCACATTTTCATTGTTAGGTCATAGAGACAATGTGATTGCCTATTCTGTGGTTTCATTATATCTCTAATGTGACATATAGGTTGATTTCAGAAACCCATTGTGACCACATCACCATTGTGACATTACAATCCCTTTGTGACCTCATATTGACATTGTGATATTATTAATACAATGTAACATCACAAACCTCTCTTGTCCTCATAAATTTTGTAACAAGTGTCTACCTTGACCTGGGCTGGATGCCCACAGCTAAATGCAGCTTCAACCATGAACCCTCAGACCTCCAAAGAGCAGCCCAGTCATTTGTTATCTGGTCTGCAAACAAGCAACCCCAAAAATAATGATCTCCAAGGCTCCACACTTCAAAGGACAAGGTTTTTTTTCTTTCTCTTCATCCTCCTTCTCTACAGACCTGTCCTATCTTTCAGGTCTTGTCATTTTTTTCTTCCACCATTCCCTTCTTTTCTTCAGGCTGCTCTACTCTTGACAGGCCTGCCCTGCCCTGTCCCGGTGACCAGTTGCCGTCCTTCACCTCTTGGTCTCCCTCAATTTCCTCTCCTCCCAGGTTTTTACTCTCCTGCAGTCTCTTCACTTCTTTCCTTCCAGGCCTTTCCCCCTTTTCTCTCCCCTTCTGTTTCTCTGAACATGCAGCCTATGTATAGGCTGTACCCTTCCCCCACTGCAGTATGTTTCTTGCGTAACAGTTTTCAATCATCTCTTCCCAAATGTCCATGCCCAATCACTTCATGGCAGCTCACCATGTGGGGCTTGACAACCTATCTCCTTCAGCAGCATGTGCTGCCCCCTTCAGCTGCATTCATCCTCCTGTCTGGTGGTCCAGACCAGGAGGCCATGATGACTATCTGTTCCCATGGATGAGAGGGGCACTGCTGGTTATTAAGTGTATCATGGTGAACAAGGAGAAATTGAAATTGGACAAATTTGTGATATTACAAACTCATGATATAACTAACCCATTGTGACCTCACCAACACTGTGACATCACAAACCCATTGTGACATCACATTGCTGTTTTTGACACCAGGATCACATTGTGACATCCCAAAACTATTACGACCTCTTAAACCTTTGAAAAAAATACAGTTTTGTGACATCACAGTTCCTTTGTGTACCCAAATCCCCACCGTGAAATATTGACAATTGAAAATCAAACATGACATTTTAACATCAAAAAGTTTGTGAGATCATCACAATTGTGATATCACATTGTAGTTTTGAAACCATTTGCTCATTCTGAAATCACAAAACTAAAATAATATGATAGATTTATAACTTCACATTGTCATTGTGACATCATAGACACATTATGAATGCCTTTTCTGTGATTTCATTGTATTTCAAATGTGGCCTGTAGGTTGATATCATAAACAAATCATGAACTCATAACCATTGTGACATCACAATCCCTTTGTACATCACATTGTCATTGTGATATCACTAACCCAACATGACATCAGAAACCTATCCAGTCATCATAAATTTTGTGACATGCTGTAATTCTTTTAAGCCTTTTTGTCCTCATGACCTGTTGTCGACCTCATTAGATTTCACATATGACATTTGCTATCATTCCCAGTGACATCATGAACATAGTGACATCACACTGCCAGATGTCATATCCATTGTGCCAAATTCTGACATCACAAACCTTTTAAGATTTCAATATATTTGTGACAACACATACTTTTGGAAAAACTACAGTCCTTTTTGAACCCAGATACTCATTGTAAGTTAAAGACAGTTGAGAAACACTATGCCATTGTGACATGCCACACACATTGTGACATCACCATTCTTTTGTGACCTCATCACCAATGTGGCATCATCAACTAATTGTGACACCAAAATAATATTTTGACATGATGCAGTGAGTTGACATTGCCATGGTGACATCAATGTCCCATTGTGTATTCACAAACCAAATATGGCCTCATAACATTTTTAAAAATTCATGTCCATTAAGACTTCAAGCTCCTTCTGTGAACTCGTATGCACATTGTGAAATAGCAATTGAAATTGGACATGTGTTTAAGATATTACAAAATCATCTTGACATCTAAAACCTATTGTGAACTCATCACAACTGTGTATCATGAAGCTATCATGGCCCCTAAGTACCTTTGAATACACACATGACATTTGTGACATTACAGTCCCTTTGTGTACCCATATCCTCATTGTGAACACATGACAATTGTATTAATATATGCCATTGTAACATCACAAACCTTTGTTACCCCATCATCAGAGTGACAAGATATATTCATTCTGACACCACTATCTCCTTGCAACATCACCAATTTACAATGACCTCATAGCATTATGACATTATATTGTCATTGTGATGTCATGATACATCGTAAATGTCTATTCTATTTCATTCTATTTCAAATGATGTGGCCTCTGGGTTGATATCAGAAAACCATTGTGATCTCATAAATATATGGCATCACAATCACTTTGGGATATCACAGTTCCATGGTGGTATCACTAACACACTGACATCACAAACTTGCCCTGTCCTCATGTCTTGTGATGTGCTGCAATTTTAATGTCTTAGGCCCTTTATGAGTTCATAATCTATTTTCAAACTTATAATATTTCAGTTATGATATGTGATATCAGAAATCCACTGTGACATCATGATCATTGTGACATCATACTGGCAGACATCATAAATACTGTGTCACACTGTGACATCACAATCCTCCTAGGATTTCATCACATTTGTGACAACACATGCCTTTGGAGATAGCACAGTCCGTTTTGGACCTCATATTCTCTGTGATTTCATGATAAATGAGATCCTTTATGCCATTTGGATATCACCAAACAACTGTGACATCATAGACCTACTGTGACCCCTTACCTGTAGGTCATCATCAATTAATTGTGACATCAAAACCTTTTGTGATGCCACAATGTGACAAGATGATCATTACATCTGTCAGTGTGAGTCACAATGGTCATGATGTCACAGTGGATTTCTGGTATCTAATATCATACATGAAATACGAGGTTGAAATCAAATTATGAGGGCAAAAAGTGACCCATCCAGCAGGTCCAGTTATTTTGTTAGGCTCAAGGCAGCACCTCCTAAAAACCAATGGGGGTGAGAGAGAAACGAGACCACGCGCATAAAGAAAGACAAAGTCAGTCTGAGTCGCGTCAAGGTCTGCTTTATTGAGCTTGGGTTAGGGTTTTTATACCCATAGGGACAGGGAAGGGAAAGAATGAAAAAATTTTGCAGAAGCAAGGGTGAGAAGTCCCGGGGTCAGGGATGAGTCATGCTTTTCCTTTGGCCATTGTGCTAGTCTTTCTAAGAAATATTTATGGTTAGCCAGGCGCCGTTTGCTTAGGGCTGGAGACAACAGAAATATTTATGGTTAGCCAAATGTTGTTTGCTTAAGGCTGGAGGAATCTTATTTTTCCATACACTTTTTTGGCTCCCAACAAAAAAAGTCTGATATCACAATGTCAGCATGTCACAAATGTTATGAGGAGAGGAGAAGTTTGTGATGTCACATTGTGCTAGTGATAACACAATGGCACTGTGATGGCACAAAGTGGTTATGATGTCAAAATGGTTATTTAGTCACAAAAATGCGTTTCTGATAGCAACTCTCATGCCACATATGAAATACAATGAAATCACAGAATAGGCATTCACAATGTGTCTATGATGTCAAAATGAGAATTGTTGTCATAATACGATTATGTCATTGAGTTTGGTTATGTCACAATGAGATGATCTGCTTATAATGAAAATGTGATGTCACGCTTTTGAGGATGTCACAAACATTTTTTGATGTTATAATGGCATGTCTGCTTTCAATTGTCATTAGTTAACAACAAGGATATGGGTACACAAAGGGACTGATGTTGAAAAGGGCATGTGATTTTTCAAAGGAGCTAAGAGTTCATAACATATTTGAGATGTCACAATGACAATGTTGTCACCATGGGTTTGTGATGTCGTGGTGGTATGATGTCAAAATGTGTTTGTAATGTCACAACGAGTTTGTAATATCACAATCAAATTTTCAATTTCAATTGTTACTAGTTCACAAGGAGGATACTGTAAGAATCAGCAGGGCTCCGATAATCTACAGGCTTGGATAATTAGTGTGGCCCTAACTCCTGGCCAGCTGGAGAGGATAAAGTATGCCACCAAAGAAGTGGGGCATTCTGTGGGAGGGGCTGGGGCATTAATCATCACGTGCTGAACTGTGAAGAAGTGATTTGGCTGTGGGCAGTTTGGGATTTGAGAGTTGAAAACTGTTAGGCAGTTGGAGTGGAGAAGGGGTACAGACTTTATATAGGCTGCTGGTTCAGAGCAATAGAAGGAGAGAGAAAAAGGGAAAAGTCCTGTAAGGAAGGAAGTGGTGTGATAACAGAAGGAGAAAGACCTAGGAGGAGAAGAAGTTGAGGGAGGGCAGGAGGTAAAGGATGGCAACTGATGACCCAGTCAAAGCAGTTCATGCCTGTGGAGAGTGAAGAGACCTGAAGAGAAGAAGGAACTGGTAGAAGGCAAAAAAGAAAGACCTCGAAGGAAGTATAGTTCTGTAGTGGAGAGACAAAAGGAAGGGTAAAAAAGGCTTGCCCTTTGATGTTTGGAGTTTTGGATTTCATAATTTTGGGGGTTGGTGGTTAGGAGAACATTTATGATATTAAATGTGTCTGTATGGATTCTCTTGAACTATAGAGGTCTTAATTTTTGGAGACCCCCTATGGAGATAATCCATTTGGATGGCATCAGGCCTTGGCCTCAGGGAAAAATCCCCATAGGTGAGAGTGTCAGACCTCAATGTTGAGAGTCTACCTCTAGTGTTTGTCTCCGGAGGAGAATCATGGACAAAAGTCATTTAGGGACCTCTAGGGGTGTGTCTGGACAAGCTTGCCAGCCTGTTTTGGGTATCCCCTCTGGAGGTCATCTGTTGCTTCCTTGGGAATCCATCTGGAGCCTCTTTGAGCGGTCATGTAGGCCTTCCTTGGGAAGCCATCTGGATCCTCATCAAGAGTACATCTGCAACTTCCTTGAAAAGCCATCTGAGACCTACCCTGGAGGTCATCTGGAGCCTTCTACGGGGCCATCTTGGACTTTCTCCAGAGGTCATTTGGGGCTTCCTCAGGAGGTCATCTGAGACCTCTATAAAAGTAGTGATTGGGAAACCACGGACCTAAGTTTCTTTGGGCTTGGCTTACTTCACTTAATATGATTTTTTCCAAGTCTTTCTATTTCCTAACAAATGGGGCAAAGTCATTCTTTTTGATGGAGACATAGAATTCCATTGTGTATATATACCACATTTTCTTGATCCATTCATCTACTGAAGGGCACCTGGTTTGGGGCTTCCTTAAGAGGCAATCTAGGACCAGCTCCTGAGGTCATCTGGAGCTTCTTTTGGAGGTCATCTCAGGTTACCTTGATAAGAAATCTATGACTGTCTTCGGACATCATCTGGGACTGCCTTGAGAAGCCATATAGGACCTTCTCTGGAGGACATCTGTGGCTTTCTCAAGAGGGTTATCTAGAACCTCCTCTGGAGTTCATATATGGCCTCCTTGAGTGACCATCTGGGAGCTACTCATGAGGTTATCTCAGCCTCATTGAGAGGACCTCTGGGACCTCCTTTGGAGGTCATCTGACACTTCCTTGGGAAGCCATTTGGAACATCCATGAGAGGTCATCTAAGGCTTCCTAAGGAGGACATATGTGACATCCTCCAGAGGTCATCTGCGACCTCCTCAAGAGGCAATCTAGAATGTCCTCTCTGTCATCTCGGACCTCCTATAGAGGTCAACATTGAGAGGTTTGGGGCATGTGGGTTAAGTGTCTGTGGCTATTGTACTATGTGTGCATGCTGATAGTTCTATCTGTTTCCTGTATGCACCTCTGTTTACTCCTTTTCTCAGGATGGGAGAATAAGTTCTAAATTTGTCATATCCAAAAAATATTCTCGCCCAGGGTTACAGAACCCCTCAGAGGAAAATGCACTGATGTACTCTTTCTCCTATTCTTTGCCATCAGCACCTCTATTGTTGCATCCTCCCATGCCAAAATTGGTTACTTGTACCATCCTGAGGTGGTACAGTGTGGTATGTTACCCTTATTACCCTTGTGACAGGAACATGGAGGAGATGGTGGGCGGGCCCCCTTTTTAATATATGATCCCTTTACAACGAGTGACCTGTATTACTGGAAACAGCAAAATCCATCCTTTTCAGAAAACAAATAACCAGGGTCATTACCTCATTACAGACAGTAATTTTCACACACAAGTACAACTGGGATGAGTGTCAACAAATTTTACAGATGCTTTTCACTTGGTAGAAAAGGGAGTGAATCCTGCTCGGTAACTTGAATGTGGTCCCTGGGCCAGACAGTAGCTCCACTATTGAACCAGACCATTTGGGTCAAGTCTTTCCCCAGGCTTATCCAAGCTGAGACTAACAGCAATCGAGGTATGAAAGTGCTTACCAATTATTGCCAGGTTTGGTTAGCAGGGATACCGCAGAGGCTAGAAAGCCAGAAATGTGTGTGAGATGGGAGAGTTCCCCAGTGAGTACCCTAATGCTTTTCTGAAACTTCTCCCAGACCCCTATAGGACTTATAGGTCTATAGATCTTGAAGCCCTGGAGAATCAAAGAGCCCTAAATATGGCCTTTGTTAGTCAGCCCCATATCTTAGAAGAAAGCTTCAAAAGTTATAAGGTTTTGAGGGAAAGGTGTATTTTGAGTTGGAAGTGGTTGCCCAGTGGTTGTTCGATAATGGAGGTACCCTGAAAAAAAAAAGAGTAAGAAAGGGGTTTGAGTTTTGGTAGGAGCCCCAGAATAGGGATCAAGAAACCCTTGGCAAAGATAGTACAATTCATTTGCAAATGGCAGTAGGGAATATCTAGGACTAGATCAGTGTGCTTATTGCAAGCAAAATGGACATTGGAAAAAGGAATGCCCAAGGGGGAGAAAGCTTGAAAATAACAGGTTACGTAACCCCATTAACACCTGGAAAATGTGTTTGTATCTCTGGAGAAACATGCAAAGGAGCTTGAGGCTCTGAATTCCAACTGTGTTCAATTTAAAAACAGCCCTATAAACTTAAGAAGAAATGTGGCAAAGAAAAAATTCACACACTTCTATCTCAAAACACAAGTTATAAAATACTGAATCTCCAATATGTGCCAAACAAAACCCACTAAGAGCTTAAAAGCAAATAGAAGAGTACACTGGAGAAACCATAGAATTATTGACGTGAAGAAAAGTTTTGAAGATATAAATTACAAACATGTGAGAGTCAAAAATGAGAAGAAAATCCTCAAAAGGAAACTAGAAAACAGTCAGAATCAAATGAAATTCAAGTACATTAGCCTGGGTGAGCATGAGGCAAGTTAGTGGACCACAGGTCAGAGGCCAACAGAAGCACAAGACGGCAATGCTACCATCCTTGCTAACCACAAGTGTAGCCAAGAAGAGATCCTAATCCTTCATTAAGAAATAGTGGACATAATAAAAGAGCTGGAACTGATATAAGAATATTAGGCTGAAGTACATGTTGATTATAAGCTTTGAAGAGTGTCAGTAGATATTCAAAACAGAGAAAGAAGATAAGAGTAGTTATAGAGAAAAACGAGGAAGTGCTATGTCATAGAAGATGAGGTCAAGAAAAGTGAACAGGAAATATCAGGCTCAAGAAAGAGATTGTTACTCTTCAGTAAGAGTTAAAGGACCTCTCAATAGCATGAGGCAAGTTAGTGGACCACAGGTGAGAGGCCAACAGAAGCACAAGACGGCAGTGGCCTCGGGCAATTTATCAGGTTGCAAATATCTACATGTAAACTGACAGAAAGCTTAAGCCTGTATGCATTTTTCTCAAGTTTAGTTTCAAAATTTGCCCACTCAATAGCACCTTTTTTGAACTTAAGTGAGGAGCTGAAGATCAAGCAAAGGGGTTGTGAGAAGGAACAGCAGTTGGCCAGTCAAAGGAACTCTCCTGTGACCCTGCCAAAACACTTGAAAGTTAAGGAGCACATTGAGAAGGTGAGTGGGATCATGAAAGCAAGTTTGAGAGAAAAGGAGGAGAATAAAATGGAAGAAGTCTCCAAGGTTCAGAGAACTATACAGGAGTTAAAGAAACTAGAGACCTTAAGATACTGAGAAAGATCTGAGCTGATTAGGTAGCTTGGGAGACCACTCTAAAACCAGCGGGGTCTCTAGAGCTACTAGTTTTTAACATTAAAGGAAGAAGCAAAAACAGTGGTAATAAGTGTGCAAATTTTGAAACTAAACTTGAGAAAAATGCATACAGGCTTAAGGTTTCTGTCAGTTTGCATGTAGATATTTGCAACCTGATAAATTGCCTGAGGCCACTGCCTAAGACTGTTCTGAAAACCAGTGGGGCCTCAGCCTGACAATCCTTTGTAATGTGTGTAGGTAATTTCCAACAGATAAAAGCTGGAACATATGGAAAGAATTCATATGAGAGGAACCTCAGATGGTGAATTTGGGCAAGTGGACTTCACAGAGGTAAAGCCTGGAAAGTATGGGTATTGGTATCTATTATAATAGTGGACACTTTCAGGCTGAGCTGAGGCATGTAATAATTTCTTGATTTGACTTACCCTTAGCTGTGGGGTCCAAAGTTGGCCCTGCATTCATGGCCCAAGTTCTCAATTATTAACTAATGCCCTAGGAATAAATTGGAAGTTACAATCTATATATAGACCTCAGAGTTCAAGGCACTAGAAAGAATGAATATGACCTTAAAGGAAACTTTAACTAAATTAAATACAGAGACTGGCCATGGCTACGTAAGTCTCCTTCACTTTGTTCTTCTTCGAGCAAGATGTATCCCTTATGCTAAAGAATTTAATCCCTTTGAAATACTTTAGGGTAGACCACCCCTTTGTTCTCTAATCTTGTGAAGGCTATATTAACAGAAATGTCTAACTACAAACTGCTGGCTTTAAAACATATTCTTTTATGTACCTATCCTTTGGTAACCAAGGCCCACTTGCCGCCTAAGAAAAATTCCACCTGAAAAGGAGGGGCCAAGATGGCAATGGAACAGCAGGGAAACACCACAGCTCTCTCTAACCAAATAGTGTTTGGCTTTCAATGTTCTGTTCCACCAAGTGACACCCCCCCCAAAAAAAGCAATTGCTCAGAGAGATATAGGAAGTGAAAAAAGAAAAGGGAAAAACCTACACAGACAGCAAAGTGGGAAGACCCTTCCCCCCCCTTGTTGGTGATGGGGCTCTGTGCTGAGCAGCTAAAGTTGTGGGGATTCATGCCAGGCTGCTTAAGTATACCAGCTCTGGACCCTCTGAAGACCACACACTGGCAAGCATCCCAAGGCTCCCAGAAGACTCCCAAGGTACGATGCCAACCCAGAGAATACAAACAGAAATCTCAAATGCAGAGCCGGCATGAAGACTTCCCTCATTGGCCCTGGCACGGCGCCTCTGCCTGGTTGGTGCAAGCAGCCCAATCCAGTCAGGAACAGCAGCAGCTGTCAGCAGTGGTGAATGACCCTAGACTCACACTGTGGTACCTCTGTCCTGCTGGTGTAAACAGCCTAGCCAAACCTGGAGCAGCAGCAGCAGCTGGCAGTGGCAGCAAACCACCAAGACTCCGGGCACAATGTCTCTTGGCACTAGCCCACCGGAACAGCCCAGACCAGCCCAGGGCGACAGCAGTGGCTGGGGCGGGGACAGCTGCAGTGAAAAACTCCAGACCCATGGTGGTTTGTGCCTCTCCATACTGACCCGCATAAGCGACCCAGCCAAGCCAGAGGCAGCAGCAGGGTCTAACACCTGACTCGTGGTGGAGTGCCTGGCTTGCATATGTGGCCCAGCTGATCCTGGGGCAGTGGCAGCAGCTCAGGCAATGGCATCAGATGTGGCAACAACAGCGGCATCGACAGCGGCAGTGAACAACTACGGACGTGTAGAGGAGTGCGGTGTCTCTCCATACTGGCTTGCATAAGCAGCCCAGCCCAGCCCATGCTGGCAAAGGTGGTGAACAGCCCCAGACATGAGGCAGGGTGTGGTGCTGAACTACCCCAGAAAATCCTCATGAACATTCCTGCCTGGGATGGCTTTAAAACTGAATACAGAGACGTGATCCTCCTGAGTAGTTAGAATTACAGGCATTCACACCAGCAGGGTCTTATTCTTGCAAACTCCCTTACTTTTTCTCAAATAGATCATTTGTTAGTTCATACAAGGAATTTAAGCAAATACAAGAGGATCGACATAATACCCTGTATTCTATCTGACCATAATGGAATCAACTAGTTCTCAATAACAAGGCATAAAGAAGAAAAAACTTAAACATATGGAAATTAAACAACACTCTGTTGAACAATACATGGGTTACAGAAGAAATTAAAGAAAAAATTAAAAAGTTCCTACAATTCAATGAAAATGAAAATACACCACGAAGAAACCTATGGGACCCAGCGAAAGAAGTCCTGAGGGGCAAATTTATTGCTCTCAGAACGCATATCAAGATCAATAGAAAGCCTACGGATTGGGAGAAGGTCTTCACTAGCCATACAACGGACAAGGGTCTCATATCTAAAATATACTTGGAACGCAAAAAATTAAATCCCCCAATAACAAATCCTCAAAGAAACAACTGTCCAATAAATAAGTGGGCTAAAGACTTAAACAGAAACTTCCCTGAAGAGGAAAGATGGATGGTCAATAGACACATGAAGAAATGCTCAACTTCCGTAGCCATAAAAGAAATGCAAATCAAACAACATTGAGATGCCACCTCACCCCAGTTAGAATGGCTAAAATCAAGAACTCTAATAACAACAGATGCTGGAGGGGATGTGGACAGAAGGGAACCTTACTTCATTGTTGGTGGGAATGTAAACTTGTTTAACCAGTTTGGAAAGTAGTATGGAGGTTCCTGAAAAGACTCCACATAGAGCTCCCCTATGACCCAGCAATCCCACTTCTGGGTGTTTACCCAAATGTTTACAAACAAGACCACACTAAAGCTACCAGCACGACTATGTTTATTGCAGCATTATTTACTATAGCTAAGATATGGAACCAACCCAGTTGCCCCTCAGCAGATGAATGGATCAAGAAAATGTGGTAAATATACACAATGGAATTCTATGCTTCCATCAGAAAGAATGACATTGCTCCATTTGTTAGGAAATGGAAAGACTTGGAAAAAATTATATTAAGTGATGTAAGCCAGGCCCAAAGAAACATAGGTCCCATGGTTTCCCTTTTTTGCAATATCTAGTATATATCTGAGTCAAGCAGAAAAGGTCAGATAAGGTGATGTTAGGGAAATGAACCCTAAGATATGTATTCAAATGTTTTTTTCTTTCATGCGATAGTTTCTAACACATTTATAAGAATATTTATTTGTTGCTTTGTATGTCCCTCCCCCACAGTATAACTCCTGCTTTCACTGAATTTGATGTCGGTATAATTTGTGGAGGGGAAGGGGAAAAACAAATAATTTAAATGGAGATATTGGTGGGCCCAATGCAACAATGAGATGTACAAGCCACTATATCGAAAACTAACTTTACACGTTTGGTGTGGGTGAGGGGGAGCGGGGAGGATAGGGTGGGGGGGCAGGGGGAGGATGGTAAGGGATGTGAAGGGGAAACAAAGGAGGAGGCTACAATTCTTGATAAGAAATGTACTCATCATCTTGTCCATGTAATTGTAACCCCTCTGTACAGTATTTTCACAATAAAAATAAATTAAAAAATTAAAAAAAATAAAGCATAGACCAAGTAAACAATGTTATGATGCAATTAAACCTCTAGAGAAACAAGAAAAAATTGAACCTAAAGTTGCTAGACAGAAAAAGATAACTGAAATAAGAACTGAAATTAGTGAGATACAAAGAAAATTATAAATGAAATTAATAAAACAAAAAGCTGTTTAAAAAAAAATCTCAATAAAGCTGACAGACCGCTGGCAAGAGTAATGAACAAAAGAGAGGAGACCCAAATCAATAATATCAGAGATACCACAGGAAAAATTACAACAAACGTCAAAGACATCCAATCATAAAGAAATAATTACAGACTGTACTCACAAAGGAAGGAAAGCCTAGCAGAGATGGATTAATTTCTACCGAAATACAAATTGCTATCTCCTCTCTTTCCATTTCAGACACGCTTTTCCACCATGTATGGTTGGGGCAGCAGTCCGGTAAATAAACTTCTTTTCCTGCCTGAATAGCTTGTGGTGTTCTCTTCATCCACTACCTAATGAATTCTACCTATTTAATATACCTTACATACGATGCCGTGACTCAGATGGGGTTTTTGAGTTGGAAATGTTAGAATTTCCCAACCACCCCTCTTCTGCCAACCAAACTGCTTTGAACACCACGTGAGACTTTCACCAATACCATTGCTGGCCTTCATATCCACGTCCACACCAATTCTCTACTCTGCTGAGTGCAACTACTCTCTATGGCTCTCTGTTGCTCAATCTCTTTTCAGATGTGGTGTCATGCCAGAGAGCTCCTATGGCCTTTAGCCAAATGGCTGGTAACCTCCGATGCTGAGGATGCTTGGTTTGGGTGCTTGGCCATGTCTCCCTATAGGGCTCTGGGGGAAGTAGGAATGCTGCTTCTGCTTGGTCAGCTTTCCTTCACTCTCCAGACTGACTCTCCTACACATTCAATGGGGTGCTGCGAGTCATGCTCGAGCTGTGAAACCCCTCTGAAATGCCTCCTGCGCTCCCTGGATAGACAGAGCACCTACTATTTTTATGCTGTTCTCAGATTCTGACAATTTTTGCCTCTGCAATGGTACATGGTCAGAAGTCTGTTTACTTTCAGGCTCTCTCTGCTCTCTGATATTCATGTTCAACTTTCTATATCTCTCCCTTTCTTTTCTAAAACATTTTGGATTGTGCCCATAAGAATGTGACATGGCCTGAGTTCCGGGTAGCCCCTCTAAGTTCCCTCTCAAAGGCTTGTTGTCAAACATTTTAGGTTTTGAGTTTTGCCTTTTTTGTTTTGTGTTGTGTAGTTTAGTACTAAGTACGTGATTCTAAAATATTAGGCATATCTGTGCTAAGATTCTCACATTTAATGAGTTTTGTCATTGCAGAATATTTGCTCAATCCTTGATAAGGACCAGGTAAGCTCTACTTATTCTATTGATCTCCTTGTTGCTTTAATTGGAAATAACAAAGGGCTTTTGTGGCAAAGATTACAGTTCAAAGCCAGCCTGAGCTGAAAAATCCCTCAGACTCCATCTCCCAACTAACCTGCAAAGAGCCAGGCTGGAAGCATGGCTTGAGCCTCTTATCTCTAACCAGAAAACACTGCAAGTGGTACTATAACTCGAAGTGGTAGAGTGCTAGCCTTGAGCAGAAGTGCTCTGGGACAGTGGCCAGGCCTTGAGTTCAAACCTCCTTGAATACCAACTGGGACAAACCATCTCAGCAATGAGCACGTAGACTCAGCCAGTCTGGGGAACAAGGGAACATGGAGAAGAGTAAGGAGATACTATCACATTATCCACTTTGTGCTTGTCCTTTCAAAATTAACCAGAGCCAGAAGGTCAATAGAAGTAAGAAGACTGCCCATCAAATATCCATACCTGTCTACCTTTCAACTGGACAGGAATCTATATTCTTGCCTTTGTCACTTGACTAGGGACATTTCTACCAACATTTTCATCCTAAAGTCCTTCCTCTTGCCATTAATTTGCTCTCTAGTATTTTTTCAGTTTGTGAATGCCTCATGAGACTTCTGCAGACTTCATCCAAGAGACTTGCCTCCTCCAGATTGCATCTAAGGACTCAATGCCCAAGTGAGAGCTGTTGCCTGCTGCCTTCTCCCAGAGGGGACCACATCTCAGCCTTTTACCCCTACTGTCAATGGCCCTTGCATACACAAGGTAGCCTGAGAGAATCTTCAACCTTTTTCTTAATTATTAAAAGGCTGAAATGTAAAGTCTGAACAGTGGCACCTCCCTCCCTCTTGGCTAAGTTTCCGCCCAGTATCTGTTACATAGGTAACTGCCAGACCTGGAAGCCATCACCTTCCTTTCCTGCTAGGTAACATGCTCTGCCACCTCTGGTCATATGCTTCCCATCTGACCTTAGGAGGGTCATGGATCCTGAGGTCACATCCAAATCCAGTGTGGCCACACCGGGGGAATCAGCACCATTAAATTATAAGACCAAGGGATCTTTGTGCCCTGGAACTGTCTACTCGCTCGGGCCTGGTTGGTGGCATAGGGAGCTTGGGAGGACCTGGGGGTGGGGCCGCAGGGGGTGGCTCCCCAAGGGGGCAGAGAGCATGGCCAGCACTTAGTAAGGGTACAAGCCCTGTTAGTATGGAGCATATTGGTATGGGTCAGAATCTGGGTCTTCTCATCATGACGTCTGATGGGCAAGGCCAACCCTATTTTAAATCTTGCCCTCTGATCTTCAGATCTCAGCCCCCTGAGTAGATTGGATTATAGGCTTGAGCCTCTGGCACTGAGCCTCTAATTCTTTTTGGTATATTAGGGTTTGAACTCAAAGCCTTAGGCTTGCCAATCAGGTCTTCTACCATCGGAGCCAACCCTTTCTCTCTTGGGCATTTCTGAGATAGAGACTCAATATAAGATCAGATGGAGCTGGATCGAGGTCCTCCTGTGACAGGCGTGCACCACCACCTGGTCCTCTGTAGCTGGGATCCTAGACATGTAGCACCATGCTCAGTCATCAGTTTAGATGGATTTCCCAAAGTCTTAGTCCAAGGCAGCCGATTCTTGACCAGAGTTAAAGCTCTGGGTTGGGCCTGGAACCATCGGACCTGAGCCTCCTCACAGGACAGTTGTGAGGAAACAAGGGATCAATGCAGGGGGATTTCTGGGCCAGGACCAGGCATAGAGGGAGTGGTCATCAGATAAAGTTCTTGGCAATTCTGTGACCATATGACAGGAAGATACCTGGAAAGGGTTCAGATGGGGCCTGTTATTTATCGTGCCACAGGTATGGGATTATGAAACAAAACATGACTCTCTTTCATCCTTACCCTATCCCCATGAGGAGGGGATCCTTCACTGTTCAGTTTGCAGCTGGGGAAAATGAGGCACAGAGAAGGTGGGTGAACTACTCATGACCCCCAGCTGACAGGAAACTCAGCCTGTCTTCTCAGCCATACTCCCTAGGACAATGGGTGCTATTCAGTCCACTATATTGTGGTGGGAAATCAACTTATTTTCAGTCGTGGGGCTTGAAATCTGGGCCTTGGCACTGTCCCCGAGCTCCTCAGATCAAGGCTAGCACTCTACCACTTGATCCACAGCACCACTTCTGGTTTTCTGGTGGTTCTTTGGAGATAAGAGTCTCATAGACATTCCTGCCTGGGCTGGCTATGAAACATGATCCTCATATCTCAGCCTCCTGTGTAGTTACCATTATAGGCCTGTGCCACTGGTACCCAGGCTTTAGTGTAACTCTCACTTTCTCTCTCTCTCTCTCAGGAACTTGTTGAATGTGTGCTGGAGGAGGTGGCCCAGTATCCCCATGTGTCTGGGACCCAAGGTGGCCCTCTTATTCCGGAGGTAGGCTGTGAGTCTGAAGCTTTCTTGCTCAGCCTGTTGAACTCGCTCCCTCAGGTAAGCCCCCCTGTGCCCAGGCTAGACCATGATGGTTATTCATTGTCAGTCCATCTGGTGAATACTTTCTCACTACCTTCTGCTAAGAAAGGAAAGTGAATGAGGAGGTGTTGCATTGTCCAACCGCACAGCCTGACCCCGGGCTTCTGGTCCTCACCCCCACCTATTTGACCAGACCCTGATTATAAGAAAATGAATTCGCTCTTTCTACTTTGCTTTGTTGGGGTGTGTCGTTTCAGGGAGGGCAGGTGGTGTGCAGAGGAAAGACCCCAGACCTAACACCTCCTGGGGGACATTTGTTCTTGTGACAGAGCCAAGTCATTGCTGTGGACAAGGTGGAAGCTGCCATCAGACTGACCAAGAACAATGCTCAAAGTAGGGAGGCTGTTGAAGTATCATAACCACCCATGTCTGCTTCCCACTCACAGCAAGGGGGCGTGCAGTGCGGGTGCCACGGCACTGGTTCTAGAGGATTGTAAATGGATGGTGGCAGTCAGGTGCCAGTAGCTCTAGCCCATCATCCTGGCTATTAGAGAGGTTGAGGTCTCATGGTTGTGACTCAGAGCCAGCCCAGGCAGGAGAGTCTGTGAGATTCTTATCTCCCATACACCACTCCCCCAATCACAAAAAGTGCCAGATGTGTTCTGTGGCTAAAGTGGTAGAGCCTCAACCTTGAGGAAAAGAAGTTCAGGGTTGACACCAATGCACTGAATCCAAGCCTTGGGACTCACAAAAGTAAAATAAATGAATAGTGGGCACCTGTTATTTTACTACCAAAAAGGATGGATTCATTCTTCTCTCTGGTACTTGATGTTTCCCTAAACCTCTCCTTCTCTCTATTGCCTCTCTTGGCTTCAGTTGCAGGATAGAATTCTGATCATCCCAATTGATGTGACCTTACATACCCTCCACTACACGCCTTCCTTGGGGTGATGATCCTGGATGTACTCACCACTGGGATAATGAAGCACTGGAGAGATGGGGATAGGTATCCCTGAAACTCATACTCTCACACACACATAATCCTGTAAGCCAACTCAGACTAGCCTTTTCCAAAGACATTTTATCTCCTTGGATTAACTGACCTAGGAGAGGAACTTTATCTCCTGTAAGTGACAATTTTAGCTAGGGCTTGCTAGTTGACACAAGATAAACAGAAACTCAAAGGGAAGGCTCTGATGCCTGTCACTTCTGGTTCAGGCTCACTCGTGACATCCTGGCTACTTGGGAGTCAAAGTTCTGAGGATCAAAGATAGATTGAAGCCATCAATAAGCTGGAAAGCCAGTGAGATTTTATTCTCCATAGAACCATCAAAACATTAGAGGTGGAGCTGTGGCTCCACCAGCCTTGAGCATGAAAACCCAGAGAGACAGCTCCCACATCCTCAGTTCAAGCCCACACAAAGAAATGACCCAATTTGTTGCCCCCAAACTGCCTGGGCCTCGTGTGCCCTCTCATGGAGTGTGATATATCACCGGTCCCTAGGTCCTTCCAGACAATTCCAGATGCCCACAATACAGAGGCACACACTTTAGATTCCAGGGCCAGGGAACTGGGGGATGAGAGAATGGTATGGCCAGTACTTCAATGTTCTGGGGCATTAGCCTTGACCTGGCTATGTCCACTTTGTGTGAGTTTACTTCTTTGTGGCTGGCCACACACCAGCCACTTGTGCTGTGAAAGTGGCTGGAGCAGAAGTGAGATCTAGGATGACCAAAATCTGTATTTATGGCCTGATTACTGTGGGGTTGTCTTTAAAAAAATCTTAGAGCTGGAACTAAGAGCTTCCACTGTCCCTGAGATTCCTTTGCTCAAATCTAACACTTGAACCATAGCTTATTTTTCATCTTTTTTAGTAGTTTAGTAGACTGAAGTGTCTCACATACTTTCCTGCCTGTGCTGGCTTCAAGTTGCCATCCTAAGATCTCAGCCTCTTGAGTAGCTAGGATTGCTGGTATGAGCCACTGGCATCTGCTAAAGATGTGTGTGTGTGTGTGTGTGTGTGTGTGTGTGTGTGTGTGTGTATGTGTGTACTAGGGCTTGAACTCAGAGACTAGGTGGTATCCTTTAGCTTGTTTGCACATGGTTGTTGCTGTAACACTTGAAATACAGCAGCTCTGCTTCCCATCTTTTTGGTGATTCATTGAAGATAAGAGTCTGCCCAGGCTAGCTTTGAATCTTCATTGATCCTCAGGTCTCAACTTTGAGTAGCTAGGATTATAGGCATGAGCTACTGGCATCCAGCTGCAAGGATGTCTTTTCATACTCTCATCTGTTCTAACAGCTGTCTACTTGCCCTTGCCTAGATCTATGACCTCCACATAAGCTCCCACCAGGCCCTGATTTTGTGGAGAACATAAAGCTCAAACGTGATCCCATTTCTTTATCCTCAGGAAAGGAGGTTATATTTCGTCTGAAGCCTGGGGTTGGAGGGGTAGATGGATGCTCGGCTGGGAGAGAGGTAGTCTGTGTTAGCCAAGAAGGAAAGTGTGACCAGATGCTAATAGTTCATGCTCTCATATTCCTAGCTCCTCAGGAAGCTGAGATCTGAGGATTGCCATTCAGAATCAGCCCAGCTAGAAAAGTCTGTGAGACTCTCTTCTGCAAATAACCACAAGAAGGCTGGAAGAAAAACTGTGGCTCAAGTGGTAGAGTACTAGACTGAATGAAAAAAAGTGAGGGACAGAGACCAGGCCCTGAGTTCAAGCCCTAGTACTAAGATCCGTAAGCCCACATGCGCGCGCGCTCGCGCGCACACACACACACACACACACACACACACACACACACACACTGGATGGTGGTAATGATGAGCTGAGCTGAACTAGAACTGGGGGCAGTCCTGAGGCATAGTCACAGTAAACTCTCAAGGCAGATCAAGTGGTTTCTCCCTAAGTTCTTCTTGGGCTGAGGGGTCTGGACCATGCCAGTATGTTCCATGGAACCTGCCCCTCCATCCATGAACGGGGCCACAGGACCACGGGAAGGACACTAGGGATGCTCCTTTGTAATTAGCCCAGGATTGCAGACCTTCATCTGCCCCAGCCTCCTCCCCCGATCACTGGTGAGGAAAGCAGGGCTCACAGCCAGCTGGCTGTGGATTCCTGAGCCTACAAGCCTTTCATGAGCTCAACTCAACACCTGCCCAAGGTGTGCCTGACAAATTCACACTTTACTGATACCTGCATGAGCGGGTGGTACCTGGTGTGACATCTTACATCTCCTGCCCCTGCTGGCCAAGAACCGTGGTCTGAGACATCGAATTACTGCTCAGATCCACCTTGCACCCATGACAGATGCCATTCTGATGATCTCCATGCCCCAAGGCTTGACCCTTCTCTGATACTGTGGCTGCTCTGTAGGTTATCGCCTCCAAAGAGGCTGCTCTCAAGACTTATAGGACATCTAGACATTGGGAGACCCTCAGGGGCCCACTGGAAAATTCCCTGCCTAGAGCCACAGAGTGAGGTCCAAGCAGTCCAGGTGTTGGTCATGGAGATTGAACTCTGGGCCTGGGTGCTGCCCCCCAGCACTTCAGGTTACCATGTGAGCTACAGAGCCAGGTTTTCTGGAGGTTCCTTGGAGATCAGTGTCCCACGGACTTTCCTGTTTGGGCTGGCTTTGAACCGCAATCCTCACATCTCAGCCTTCTGAGGAGCTAGGAGTGAGCTACCGGGGCCCGGCTAATCTGACCTTTTACCACAGTGGACTAGGAGCTCCTGAAAGCTTTTCTTTATTTTTTTTCTGTGCCAGTATTTGATCCTGAACTCAGTGTCTGGACTCTGGTCTCTTAACTTCTTATCTCAATGTTAGTACTCAACCACTTGAGCCACAGCTCCATTTCTGGCTTTTGGTAGTTCATCAATAACTTTCCTCCTCTAACCTGGCTTGACCCATGATCTGTATCTCAGTCTCCTGAGGAGGTAGGATTATAGGCAGGAGCCCCTGGCTCCTGGGTTTCTTTTCTTCTTGTTGTTCTTTTTTGTATTCATAACAATCTGAAATCTTCACGGTGTCATTCCAATGGTTTGAATTCAAAGTAAACTACCCAGTCCTGGAGTTCGAATGCCAGGACAGACACCCACAAATGGAAGGAGATTCTGACAAACTCATTCCTATTTATGTGAATGCTAATGGAATGTTATAAAAGTAATAATTAAATTTGCAGTTAATCCATGATTTTATTTTAGAATGCCACAGAATAATTATTGGATTTATGTCTTCCATTCTAGCACCATGGTATGATTCCCCTAATGGAAGGATATTGACTAATTTTTAATTAATGATTTTATAAGTATTCAACCTTGATAACTAATTAAATGAAGGTATAATTTAATAACTAGTAAAACTGGTAATATATGTATATAATTTAATAGCCTCACATTCCCTTTCTCTCCATATTCACATATATATACATCTATCTATCTATCTATCTATCTATCTATCTATCTATCTATCTATCTATCTATCTATCTGTCTGTCTGTCTGTCTGTCTGTCTGTCTGTCTGTCTGTCTGTCTGTCTGTCTGTCTGTCGGTCTGTCTGTCTGTCTATCTATCTATCTATCTATCTATCTATATGGGGCACTCCTGTGGCTTGATCACAGGTCCTCAGAACTTCCTGGCAGCTCACTTTGCTGGAGGCTGATGTTCTAAGACTGTGACCCCATTTATGGATTGGCCATTGTAGGCTATTAGTTGAAATCCCAGCATCGCCAAAAATTTATTCGTGGAGTAAGAAGCCAGTTTTGACACATGATTTTTCATTCTCTGTGAAAGTCCTGGGTCTCAGTATGATGCATAATCCATATGCAAATATATCCTATGTGATATGATGTAATAAAAGCAATGTTGTATTTGTAATAATACTAAATAAATAAGGGTAATAAACATCATATGCAGTAAACCCATGTATGTAAATAGATATCATATATTAATATTGCTTTTTCCATCATTGTGGTTTCAATTCAGGCCCTGGGAACTGGTTTAAATTTCTTGTCTTCAAGGACAGTGAGCCTTTCCCCTTCTCCCACATTGCCATAGAGTTATCCAGACCCTGAGTTCAAATACAAGGCCTGCCAGAACAATGGTGCAAGTTCCAAACCATGGCCTTATTATTATTATTAGCCAAGCACAAGGCTTGCTCATTTCTTGGCATCTCTGCCACAGCCGAGCCTTGGATCCTAGGATCCGAGTTCAAATCTTGGGGCTGGCAAATAAATAAAAATGAAAAGCATAAAACTGACAAGTTCAAGAAGATGGTTTTTACTTTTTTTTCCTTTTTATTGTGACCATCCTGGGTCTAAATGACAAAGCCCAGAAAGTGTACATGACTCTGCATTGCTGATGTTTGGTGGGCTACTAAGGAAGCCATAGCTGAAACTGGCAACTTAGGTCTTGGGATTGTCACTAATGAATGGTGGAGATTCTAAGAAACCCTTTCCCATATACAGCCATATAAATGGAATGTTATAAAAGTAACAATTAAAATAGTAATTAGTGTATGATTATGTTATAAAATTATACATAACAATTATACTACATTGATGAATTTTTAATTAATAATTTATTATGTATTCAATCATGATACTTAAAAAAGGAAGGAATAATTTAATGGCCAATAATCGGTAGAAATATCATATATGAAATTTCATAGTATACAGACGTGTGTCTCTTGTGTTATGCATCTACCCCTATCCATCCATCTATCTATCCATCTATCTATCTATCTATCTATCTATCTATCTATCTATCTATCTATCTATCTATCTATCTTTCTATCTGTCTGTCTGTCTGTCTGTCTGTCTGTCTGTCTGTCTGTCTGTCTATCTATCTACAAATCTACACATTTTTCTGTTTATACACTTGTCACTACTGGGGCTCAGTGGTAGAGTGCTCGCCTAGTATGAACAAGCCCTGGGTTAGATTCCTCACTACCGTGTGCACAGAAAAATCCAGAAGTCTTGCTGTTGCTCAAGCGACTGAGCACTAGCATTGAGCATAAAAACTTAGGGACTGTGTATAGACTCCTACTCAAGACCCAGGAATGGCACCAAATAAAGATAGAATTTTTTTACTGCAACTATATAATGATAGCAAAGCAAATACCTCATCACAGAGCAAGCCGGGAGTCTGTTGCTGACAGCTGCCATGTAACCTGACATAGCCAGAGGTAAATGGCTCCACAGAACCAGATACCGTTGGTTTGCTAATCCCTGTCATCCAAGATACGTGGGGACTGAGATCTGACCCTGATGGGTTTAAAATCCAGTCCTGGCAGGAAGTCAGCAAAACTCTGATCTGTGGCTCAAAGTGGTAGAGCTCTAGCCTTGAGCAAAAGATCTTAGGACAGTACCCCCTAGCTTTCAATGGAATCCCTGTGGCTGACTCCACCTCCTCCAAAAACATCCCACCCCTCAAAATCATTAGATGCGAACTTTGTATGGTTTGTGATGTTATTCTGAAAGAATGGTTATACTGATGAAAGCACTATAATTCTAATAACCGTGTGTGGGATACAGCTATTTGATGAGTCCTTTATGATGTTTTGTTTGCTGAGTCCTTTACAGGGTGCAGTTTTTCATCTGGTTCTTATAAGAGTTCCACAAGAAAGATGATTGTGCAGATGAGAAACTTTAGGCTCAGATATATCCCCATATCAAGGCCAAAATTATGTTTGTACCTAACTCTAGTGAGTTGTCTCCTACAGACAATTGTTTGGGTTTATTTTTCTTGGTCATGAACTTTGAACTCAGGGCCCAGCCACTGACCCTTCCCTGTTGGGCTCATGGCTGGCTCCCTACCACGTGGAGCCAAGAAACCCTTTTAAACAGAGTGTTACAGTCTAGGTATCTGTAGCTTAAGTCTGTCATCCTGTCTACTCAGGAAGCTGAGACCTGACGATCTGGGTTCCAAACTATCCCATACACAAAAGGTCCTAAGAGACTACTGTCTCCTATTCACCACTTAAAAACATGAAGTGGAAGTGACTTGCACCTGTCATCCTCGCTACTCAGGAGCCTGAGAGCTGATGATCACAGCCCAAAGCCAGGCTGGACTGGAAATTCCTTGAAAGGCTTCTATCCAGTGAACTACCAAAAACCTGCAGGGGTGCTGTAGCTCAACTTATGGAGCACTTTGCTTTAGCTGAAGAGCTCAAGGACAGAACCCAGGCCTAGACCTCAATTCCTCCAACTTCCAAGAGAAGAAAGAAATAAACCTGAAGTTGAGGGCTGGCAATGTGTCTTAGGGGTAGAGTGCTTTGCATGTATGAATCCCTGGGTTTGATTCCTTAGTACCACATCACTAGAAAAAAGTCTGAAGTGGCTGTGTAGAGTGCTATCCTTGTACCGGAGAAACTCAGGTACAGTGTTCAGGTCTTGAGTTCAAGCTTCAAGACAAGTGTATGCACACACACACACACACACACACACACACACACACACACACACACACACAGAGAGATACCAGAAGTGAAGTTGTGAAACCAACTGTTAAATCACTGAACTCCTGTTCTGAGCTCATGGTCAGCACCCAGGCCCTGTGTTCAACCCTGAAACCTAACCACCAAGGGTCTAACTAGGAGAGGTCAAAGGTTTCAAAACCTGATGAGCTTCACCAGCCCTAAATGACAGGAAGCATTGTGATATTAAACATGTGCTTAGATTTAGCAAGCTTCCAGAAACCTAGGAATACACCATTGCAAATAATAAATCATTTTATTAGGTTCACCTCCCTTGTTGTCTGCCAGAAGGACCCTTGAATTAATTGTAGCAGGTTATTTCAACACTAGAACATAGTCTAACAAAAAGACAGGATGAGTGCAGGGAACTTGGCCTGCCATGGGAGGTGGCACAAATGAAGGCTTCCTGTCAAAACAACACTAGGGAGAAGAGATAGCTTGGGGTACAAAGAGGCCTTTTTCTCCTGGCCTTCAGAGCCTGCCCACACTCCACCTCACTAATTGGCCTCGATGGAGTTGCTTGTTACACAACTGTACAAGAGTGAGGCCTTTTGTCTGCCTATTCCAACGATGAGGCAAACTTCCTTCAGCAGTCCCTGGTGCCAAGAAAACCTCAGGCTACAATGGAACAGTAAGAGGAGCCGCGGAACATGCACTGTCTTGAAAGCACTGTCTCTGCTATGAAATCATTCTATTCCAAGCAAATTTCCTTGCTGGGTGCCTTTCATCTTAGGGACTCTGGACTTTCACCAATAAAAATACATCCAACATACATGGGGAGACATGGAGTCACTTGATTTTTTTGTTATTTGTTTTTAGGCATGTCCGGGGGTTGTTTTATGAGCCTAGGCATTGTGCCTGAGCTCTTTTTGCTCAAGGGTAGAGCTCTGCCCTTGAGACACAGCTCCACTCATGGCGATTTTTTATTCCTTTGATCACTTCGAATAAGAGTGCTGTGGACTTCATGTCCAGGCTGAATTCAAATTGGCATTCTCCACCTCACATACTCCTGAAGAGCTAGGATCACAGGCAGGAGTAAATGACACCTGGCTTTCTTTTCTTCTTGTTCTTTTTTTCATTGTGACAAACTGAAATCTTCACAGTGTCATTTTAATGGTTTGCATTTCGAAGTAAATTACCCAGGCCTGGAGTTTGATTGCCAGTACTGCCACATACAAATGGAGGGAGATCTTGAGAAAATCTTTCCTATTCATGTGAATGCTTAATGGAATGTTATAAAAGTAACAATTAAATTTGCAATTAGTTCATGATTCTCTTATAGAAGGCCACACGAAAAATATTTGATTATGTCTTCCATTCTAGCTCCTTTGTATGATTCTCCCAATTAAAGAATACTGACTACTTTTACATTAATGCTACTTCATTAAATGGAGGCATAATTTAATAATAATTCATAAATATATAATTTAATATCCTCACATTTTCTCTCTCATATATATTGCAAACTACACATCTATCTATCTATATATCTCTCACTTTCTCTCTGTCTATCTATCTGTATCCACATCTTTATCTATATCTATATCTATCAGCCATTACTATGGCTTATTCCAAAGAACTGGCTGGCAGCTCAGTTTGCCAAAGACTTTTGTAGTACAACTGACTCTTTCATGAATTGAGCATTGTGGGCTGTGAATTCAAATCTCAGCATTGCCAGAAGTTATATGTGGAGTCAGAAGCCAATTTTGACATATGTTTTTCCTTCTCTGTGATAGTCCTGGATCTCAGTATGATCTATAATCCTTATGCAAATACATCCATGTGATAAGATGTAATAAATGAAATAAATATTATATATGTAATAATAATAAATAAAATAAAAAATAAGGGTAATAAATGTCATATGGAATAAACCCATGTATATAAATAGATCTCATATACGATTTTTTTTTTCAGTGCGGGGGCTTGAATTCGGTGCCTGGAAACTGGGCTGAAATTCTTGTCTTCAACGAAGGTGAGCTTACTCTCCCCAACAGTGCCACAGAGTTACCCAGACCTTGAGTTCAAATCCCAGGCCTGCCAGAAAAATGGTGCAAATTCCAAGCCAGAGTCTTGATTTTTTTGGCCAGGACTGGGGCTTGAACTCAACTCGTGACTACTCTGCCTCAGCTTCGATCATCCTAGGCTGGGGTGCAGCCTCTGGACCCACAGCCCATCCTGAGATCCTAGGACGAGTGTTCAAATCTTGGGACTGGCAAAAAAGAAGTGTTGGGAAGGAAGCTCAGTAATAGAGTGCTTGCCTTGCATCCATAAGGCCCTGGGTTCGATTCTTCAGCACCACATAAGCAGAAAAAAGTCAGAAGTAGCGCTATGGCTTAAGTGGTAGAGTGATAGCCTTGAGGAGAAGAGTTGAGGTACAACACCAGAGCCAGTGTTCTGGCCCCAAATCCAAAAAAGAAAAAAAAGAAAAAAACAGAGGAGGGGAAAAAAGGAGAAGTACAAAACTGGGAAGTTCCAGAAGGTGGTAGTACATTGTTTTATCCTTTGCATTGCAACCATCCTGGGTCTAAATGACAGGGCCCAGAAAATGTACATGACCTTGCACTGCTGAAGTTTGGTGGGTTGTCAGGGAAGCCATAGCCCAAACCAGCAACCTAGGCCTGGGGTGCAAATCCCAGGACTGCCACCTATGAATGGAGGGAGATCCTAAGAAACACATTCCAATATACATCCATATGAATGGAATGTTGTAAAGTAATAATTACATTAGTAGTTAGTATATGATTATATTATAAAATTATACACAATAATTATAGTACATTGACTAATTTTCAATTAATACTTTGTTATGTATTTAACCATAATATTTAAATGAATGAAGGAATAACTTATCGATAATTGGTAGTAATATAGTATATGTAATTAGATAATATACAGAAATCTCTGTCTTGTTTTATACATACATATATATATATATATATACTTATGTATATATGTGTTACAATCTACATATCTATTTCTACATTTGTCATTACTTGGCTCAGTGGTAGAGGGTTTGCCTCATATGTATGAAGCCCTGGGTTCAATTCTACACTATCACATGCACAGAAAAATCTGGAAGTCTCATGCTACTTGATTTAAAACAAATACACATTAAAACGGTTAAAATCAAATGGCAATTTATTCTTTTTTTTCTTTTTTTTATTGTGAAAATACTGTACAGAGGGGTCACAATTACATGGGCAAGATAGTGAGTACATTTATTATCAAGCATTGTAGCCTGCTTCTTTGTTTACCCTTCCCATCACTTCCCATCCTCCCCCCCAACACCCAATCCTCCCCCCACAAGTTGTAAAGTTCGTTTTTGATATGACAAATTGTACTTCTCATTGTTGCAACAGGTCGACCTGTATCCTTATTTAAATGTCTTGTTTTTCCATTTCCCCTACACAAATTATAACGGCATCAAATACAGTGAAAGCAGGGGTTATACTGTTGGAGAGGGACATACAAAGCAACAAAGAAATAATCTTATAATTGCGTTAGAAACAAATGCATGAAAGAAAAAACATATAAGATACATATCTTAGGGTTCATTTTCCTAACATCACCTTATCTGAACTTTTCTGCTTGACTCATACATATACTAGATATTCCAAATAAGAGAAATCATGGGACCTATGTTTCTTTGGGCTTGGCTTACTTCACTTAATATAATTTTTTCGAAGTCTTTCCATATCCTAACAAATGGGGCAATGTGATTCTTTCTGATGGAGGCATACAATTCCATTATGTATATATACCACATTATCTTGATCCATTCTTCTACTGAAGGGCATCTGGGTTGGTTCCATAAGGTAGCTATAGTAAATAATGCTGCAATAAACATAGTTGTGCTGGTAGCTTTAGTGTGGTCTTGTTTGTAAACATTTGGGTAAATGCCCAAAAGTGGGATTGCTGGGTCATAAGGGAGCTCTATGTGGAGTCTTTTGAGGAACTTCCATACTACTGTCCAAAGTGGTTGAACAAGTTTACGCTCCCATCAACATCCCCTACAGCATCTGTTGTTGTTAGAGTACTTGATTATTGCCATTCTAACTGGGGTGAAGTGGTATCTCAATGTTGTTTTGATTTGCATTTCTTTTATGGCTAGGGAGGTTGAGCATTTCTTCATGTGTCTATTGGCCATCCTTCTTCCTTCTTCAGAGAAGTTTCTCTTTAAGTCATTAGCCCACTTATTTATTGGGCAGTTGGCAATTCGAGGATTTGTTGTTGGGGGACTTAATTTTTTGAGTTCCAAGTATATGAGACCCTTGTCCTTTGTATGGATAGTGAAGATCTCCTCCGAATCCGGAGGCTTTCTGTTTATCTTGCTAGCTATGTCCTTTGTCATGCAGAAACTCTGCAACTTCATGCAATCCCATTTGTCCAACCTTTCTTTGATTTGTTGTGTTTCCGGGTCTCTATTAAGAAAATTTCGGTCTGAGCCAAGGAGACCTAGGTTTCTCCTGTTCCATCCTGTAAGGTTTTCAGAGTGTCTGCTTTGACTCCAAGGACTTTGATCCATTTGGAGTTGATTCTGGTGCAGGATGTTATATAAGCATCTAGCTTTAGTTTTCTACAAGTAGTTAACCAATTTTGCCAGCACCATTTACTGAAGAGGCTGTCTTTCTTCCATTCTATTTTTTTAGCTCCCTTACCAAAGATTAGATGGCTAGTCTGTAGGTTCATTTCTGGGTTTTCAATTCTATTCCATTGGTCCTGAGGTCTCTTCTTGTGCCAGTACCAAGCTGTTTTGATAACTATGGCCATATAGTAGAGTTTGAAAATTGGTATTGATATTCCCCCAGCAGTGTTCTTTCTGTTGAGGAGCGTTTTTGCTATTCGGGGTCTTTTATTGTTCCATATGAATTTTTGGATTGCTTCTTCTATTTCCTTGAAAAATGAGGTTGGAATTTTGATATGTATCACATTAAATTTGTAGATAGCCTTGGGAAGTATTTCAATTTTCACGATGTTAATCTTTCCAATCCAGGAGCATGGGAGTTTTTGCCATTTTCTAAGTTGTGATTCGATTTCCTTTTTCAATTTTTTAAGTTTTCATCTTAGAGGTCCTTCACTTCTTAAGTTAATTCCTAGGTATTTTATTTTTTTGTGGGGATATTACAAATGGAGTTGCTTTCCTAATTTCAGCCCCACTTTTCTCATTGTTGGCATACAAAAAAGCCATTGATTTTTGAGTGTTAATTTTATACCCTACTACTTTGCCAAAATTTTGAATCAGCTTGAGTAATTTGGGAGTGGAGTTTATGGGATTCTTTAAATAAAAGATCATGTCATCTGCAAAGAGGGAGAGTTTTATTTCTTCTTTCCCTATTTGGATCCCCTTTATGTCTACACCTTGTCTTATTGCTGTAGCTAGGAATTCTAATACTAGGTTGAAGAGAAGTGGAGAGTGTGGACATCCTTGTCTTGTTCCTGAGTAAAGAGGAAATGGCTTTAGTTTTTCACCATTGAGTATAAAGCTGGCTGTAGGTTTGTCATATACACCTTTATTGTATTGAGGAATGTTCCATGGATTCCTAATTTTGCCAAAACCTTCATCATAAAGGGGTGTTGGATCTTGTTGAATGCTTTTTCTGCATCTATTGAGATAACCATGTGGTTCTTATCATTGCTCCAGTTGATGTGATGAATAATATTGATTGATTTGCCTATTTTGAACCAGCTTTGCATCCCTGATATGAATCCTGTTTGATCATGCTTTATGATTTTTTTGGATGAATTGTTGAAGTTGATTGGGCAAAATTCTGTTGAAAAGTTTTGCATCAATGTTCATCAAAGAAATGGGTCTATAGTTCTCTTTCTTTGATGAATCCCTGCCTGGTTTTGGGATCAGGTTTATGATGGCTTCATAGAATGTGTTCCGTAGAGAACTTTCTATTTCAATTTTATTGAAGATTTGGAGGAATATTGGTGTGAGCTCTGCTTTGAAGGCCTTGTAGAATTCCGCTGTAAAACCATCTGGTCCTGGACTTTTCTTAGCTGGGAGGTCTCTTATTGCTGTTTCTATTTCAATGCTTTATGTGGGCCTGTTAAGATGGTTTAACTCATATTGGTTTAGTTTTGACATGTCAATATTTGCTAGGAAAAGGTCCATTTCTGCCAAGTTCTCAAACTTATTAGCATAAAGTTTTGAGAAGTATTCCCTTATAATGTTCTGAATCTTGGTTGTTTCCGTGGTGATGTTTCCATTCTCATCTCCGAGTTTATTTATTTGGGTGTGTTCTCTTTTTTTCTGATAAGATTTGCTAAGGGTCTGTCAATTTTGTTAATTTTTTCGAAGAACCAACTCTTTGTTTTGTTGATCCTTACTATAGTTTATTTGGATTCTAATTCATTTAATTCTGATTTAATTTTAATTATTTCTTTCTGTCTACTGGATTGGGGTTTATGTTGCTGCTCTTTGTCAAGGAGGCTCAGAAGTCTCATGAAATTGTTGGTTTCAGATCTCTCTAATTTGTTGATGTAGGAATTCAGAGCTATAAACATGCCTCTGAGGACTTCCTGTCCTGTGTCCCAGAGGCGCTGGTAATTTTTGTGCTTGTTTTTGTTGAATAGCATAAACACTTGAATTTCCTTTCTGATCTTTTCCATGATCCACTCGTGATTCAGCAGTGTGTTGTTCAGCCTCCATGTGTTACCGGACTATCTTTGGTGGATTTTGTTGTTGAGTTTTAATTGTATTCCCTTGTGGTCCGAGAGAATGCAAGGTATAACTTCAATGTTTCTGAATTTGGACAAGTTTGCTTTGTGGCCTAAAATGTGGTCTATTTTAGAAAATGTTCCATGTGCTGCTGAGAAAAACGTGTATTCTGATGCTGCTGGGTGAAATATTCGTTAGATGTCTGTTAAATCTAGTTGATCTATGCAGTTGTTTAGATCTGTAGTTTCTCTGTTGAGTTTTCGCCGAGTTGATCTATCTAGTGGGGAGAATGGTGGGTTAAAATCCCCAACTATTGATGTCTTTGGATCTATGTGGGATTTGAGGGAATGTAGTGTTTCCTGAAGAATTTGGGTGCTCCGTTGTTTGGCGAATGGATATTAAGAATTGTAGTATCCTTCTGAAGGGGAGATCTCTTAATTAATATGTAGCGACCTTCTTTTTCTCTTCTCACAAATTTTAATTTGAAGTCTATTTTATCTGATATTAGCATTGCAACTCCCGCCTGTTTGTGGGGGCCGTTTGCTTGGTAGATTTTGTTCCAGCTTTTAACATTGAAAATGTGTTTATTTTTATGGGCAAGATGTGACTCCTGAAGGCACCAGATAGAAGGACCTTGTTTTTTAATCCAACTAGACAGTCTATGTCACTTAATTTGACATTTGAGTCCGTTAATGTTAAGAGATAGGACTGAGAGGTATTTGGGAGTTCCTGCAATGATGTCAATCTTCTTGGGGGCTGTGAAAACTAGGTTCTTCCTATGGTTCTTGGATTCTCAGTTTGGGTGCAGTTTCTTGACCTTTATTGTGGTCTTGTTGGTTTTCTATGTGTAGAACATCATTAAGAATCTTGTGTAGGGCTGGTTTGGTGGAGATGTATTGTTTCAATTTTTCTTTGCTATGGAAGGTTTTTATTTGGCCTTCAGTTATGAAGGAGAGTTTAGCTGGATACAGTATTCTTGGTTGATAGTTGTTTGTTTTTAGGGCATGGCATATACCATTCAAGGCTCTTCTTGCTTTGATTGTCACTTCTGAGAAGTCTGAGGTGATTCTAATTGGTTTCCCTTTATAGGTGATTAATCTTTTCTCCTTGACAGCTTTAAGGATCTTTTCCTTGGTCTGAGTTGATCCTGTGTGGATTATAATGTGACGGTGAGATGTCATATTCTAGTCTGGTCTATTTGGAGTTCTAAAAGCTGCTTGTATTTGAATAGGCCTATCTTTTTGCATGTTTGGGAAGTTCTCTGCTAGGATCCTGTTAAACAAATTTCCTAGACCATTAACTTCTGTTTCTAGGTGCTCCTCTACACCCATTATCCTTAGATTAGGCCTTCTGATGGTGTTTTCCAAGTGTTGGATAGATCTCTCATATTTCTTGGATTTCTCTTGGATGGTTGTATGTTCTTTCTCTACAATGTCTAGGCTGTCTTCAATCCCCAAGATTCGATCTTCTACATGGTCTAACCTGCTGTCGAGACTTTCTATTTTGCTTTTTATTTCTTTTCCTTCTATTTGGTCATCTTTGATGGCTTCAAATTCTTTGTTGAAGCTTTTTTTAAGATCTTGTATGAAGTTCTTTACTTACTTAATTTGGTGTTCACTGTTTATTCTCAAATGATTTAGTTGATTGGTTATGGTTTCCTTGGACTCCCATTCCTTCTGTTGGGTTCCATTCAGCATTCTGTTTGTGGTCTCCCTGACTTCCTTCAGCTCTTTGTTAATGGATTCCATGAATGCCTTTAGTGATCTTTGTGTATTTTCATCCTGCTCTCTCAATTCCTATATTACTCTTTGATTAGCTTCCTCCCGTTCTTGAGATTCTTATAGTTCTCTTTGAGTGTTCTTAAGCTGCTGTGTTAAGTGTGTACACAATGGGGGATAAGGTCTAATAATCGACTACGGGTTTATCTGAGGATGTGCAGAAAAGCAATTAAGTCACATAAAGAATGAAAGAGAAGAACAGGTGAAAAGGATAAGAAAGAAAAAAAGATCAGAAGTTCAGTAGAGCTAAACAAAAATCAAGACAAAACATAAAAAAACAAAAAAAGAGGAATAAAAATGCACACACACTTATACCCCTAAAATAAAATTCTAAGAGGAAAAAAAGTTACTAGAAAACAATTTTTTTCAAAAAAGGTAAAAATTAAATTAAAAAAAAAGCATTTTTAGAAAAAAATTTTTTATAAAAGATACAACAACAACAAAAAATCTTCTTTGATTTTTTGGAGATGGGTGGGAAACATCTTGTGTCTCCCTTGTGTCCGTAACCAGCCTCTTGTTGGAGTCTCTGGTCTGCTTGTGTTCCTGTGGCTTGGTTGGTTACTTAATCAGTTTCTTTGAACAGGCAGAAAAATGCTCTGCGATCCTCCTCCCAGGTGAGTTCAATGGGTGGAAGATGGCTTTGTCCTCGAGTTTGGAGATGCTGTGATGATGCTAGGTTCTGGGTAGAATTGAGGCCTTTCAGCAAACATTAGCTTTTCCTGGGGGCTGGTTTGTGAGAAACTCATAGAGTCCAGCCTGGAGCCATTCTCAGGGTTTCTTTTTACTGAATTTCAGTTGATTGTCGAGGCTGCTAAAGGGAGGGGCAGCCTCTGGCTCTGATTACCAGGTGAAGAAAGCCACTCCTGGTGCTGGCACCCGAGCTAGGTGACTTTTCCCTGGGTGGAGTTGAGTCTGGCAGGTGAGGTAAGGCTCTTGTGACCTACTAGATGACCTTAGATTTATTCCAGGGCCTGAGTTGGAGCTAGCAGCTCCTCCGAGCTTTGTCAGTATCCAAGATGGAGATCTCCGGTACTGGGGGTGGGGAGGGGTGGCCTTCCCTCCTCTGCTCCCTGCGAAGGAGTGAGGACATCAGGCTTCTACTCACGCCGAGCCTTGGTTCCTGGGTCGTCTCTGGTCTGCGAACTGCAGGATAAAGATGTCTGCTCCTTGTCGGTTCCTGTTGGTGTTGAGTGGAATCCACTCGCCCACCACGTCTGGCTCCTTCATCCCGGACTCTCTGTGATTCAGGTATCACGCCTGCTGTCGCTTCCGCCACTGCTGCCACGGCTGTGGTGGCTGCTGGCAAGTGCCCAGGGCTGTCTCCTTGTCTGTATTTTCTCTCTCTGTCCTCACTCTCTGTCCTGTGAAGGCACACTTGTTGTGATTCTATGGCTTAGGACTTTTCCCTGGAACTCTAAAACTGCTTTCTATGCCAGAGCTTGTTTAGCCTACAGCTTCTCTTCCGCAATCTTCCTGGAACATCCTGGAAGTTTATTCATAATGCAAGAATTACAATCACAATTCACCAAACAACAGAGCACCCAAATTTATGCAAGAAACACTATTTTCCCTCAAATCACAATAGCTCCAAAGACTTGAATTGTTGGGGACGTTAACACACCACTTTCCCCACAAGACAGATAAACTCAGAAAAACTCAACAGAGAAAACACAGATCTGAACAACTGCATAGATCAACTAGATTTAACAGACATCTATTGGATATTCCAACTAGCAGCATCAGAATATACGTTTTTCTCAGCAGCACAAGGAATACTTTCCAAAATAGAACACATTTTAGGCCACAAAGCAAACTTGTCCAAATTCAGAAACATTGAAGTTATACCTTGCATTCTCTCAGACCACAAGGGAATAAAATTTGAACTCAACACCGAAAGCCACCAGAGATAGTCCACTAACACATGAAGGCTGAACAACACACTGCTGAATCACGAGTGGGTCATAGAAAAGAACAGAAAGGAAATTCATATATTCATGATATTCAACAAAAATGAACAAGCAAATTACCAACTTCTCTGGAACACAGCAAAGGCAATACTTAGGGGCAAGTTTATAGCTCTGAATTCCTACATGAACAAATTGGAGAGATTTGAAACCAACAATTTCATGAGACATCTGAGCCTCCTTGAAAAAGAGGAGCAAGATAAACCCCAATCCAGTAGACAGAAAGAAATAATTAAAATTAAAGCAGAATTAAATGAATTAGAATCCAAAAAATATAGAAAGAATCAACAAATCAAAGAGTTGCTTGTTCAAAAAAATTAATAAAATTGACAGGCCCTTAGCAAACCTTATAAGAAAAAGAAGAGAACTCACCCAAATAAATAAACACAGAGATGAGAATGGAAACATCACCACAGAAAAAAACAAGATACAGAACATTATAAGGGAATACTTCTCAAAACTTAATGCTAATAATTTTGAAAACTTAGCAGAAATGGAACTTTTCCTTGCAAATACTGACATGCCAAAAATAAACCAAGATGAGTTAAATCATTTTAACAGGCCCATATCAAGCATTGACATGGAAACAGCAATAAGAGACTTCCCATCTAAGAAAAGCCCAGGACCAGATGGTTTTACAGGGGAATTTTACAAGGCCTTCAAAACAGAGCCCAGAGCCCACACCAATACTTCTCCAACTCTTCAATAAATTGAAAGAGAAAGTTCACTACTGAAATCATTCTATGAAGCTATGATAGCCCTCATCCCAAAACTAGGCAGGGACTCATCAAAGAAAGAGAACTATAGACCCATTTATTTGATGATCATTGATGCAAAACCTCTCAACAAAATTTTGACCAATCGACTTCAACAATTCATCCAAAAAAAGTCATACACCACGATGAAATAGGTTTCATTTCAGGGATGCAAAGCTGGTTCAGTATACACAAATCAATTAATTCATCACATCAACAAGAGCAAGTATAAGAAACATATGGTTATCTCAATAGATGCAGAAAAAGCATTTGACAAAATCCAACATCCATTCATGATGAAGGTTTTGAAAAAATTAGGAATCCATGAAACATTCCTCAATACAATAAAGGCTGTATTTCACAAACCTACAGCCACCATTATACTTAATGGTGAAAAACTAAAGCCATTTCCTTTTAACTCAGGAAGGAGACAAGGATGTCCCTTCTCCACTTCTCTTCAATCTAGTATTAGAATGCCTAGCTACAACAATACGACAAGATGAAAACATAAAGGGGATCCAAATAGGGAAAGAAGTAAAACTCTACCTCTTTGCAGATGACATGATATTGTATGTAAAAAATGCCAAAGTCTGTACTCCAAAATTACTCAAGCTGATTCAAAACATTGTCAAAGTAGCTGGGTATAAAATTAACCCTCAAAAATCCATGGCTTTTCTGTTTGCCAACAATGAGAAAAGTGTGGCTGAAATTAGGAAAGCAATTCCATTCGTGATAGACCCACAAAAAATAAAATACCTAGGAATTAACTTAACCAAAGAAGTGAAGGACCTCAATGATGAAAACTTTAAAAGTTTGAAAAAGGAAATCAAAACAGAACTTAGAAGTGCAAAAACTCCCATGCTCCTGGATTGGAAAGATCAACATCTTGAAAATGGCAATACTTCCCAAGGCTATCTACAAATTCAATGTGAAACCTATCAATATTCCAACCTCATTCTTCAAAGAAATAGAAGAGGCAATCCAAAAAGTCATATGGAACAATAAAAGACCCCAAATAGATAAAACTATCCTCAACAGAAAGAACAGTGCTGGAGGAATATCAATACCAAATTTCAAACTCTACTATAAACCTACTATGAACCTACAGTCCTATAGCCCTCTAATCTTCAATATGGGAGCTAAAAAAAAATAGAATGGAAGAAAGACAGCCTCTTCAGTTAATGGTGTTGGCTTGGTTAACTACTTGTAGAAAACTAAAGCTAGCTCGTTATATATTACCCTGCACCAAAATCAACTCCAATGGAGCGAAGACCTCGGAGTCAAAGCAGACACTCTGAAAACATTACAGGATCGAATAAGAAAAACCCTTTTTCTCCTTCGCTCAGGCTGAAATTTTCTTAATATAGACCCAGAAACACAACAAATTAAAGAAAGGTTGTACAAATGGGATTGCATGAAATTGCAGAGCTTCTGTATGACAAAGGACATCGCTAGCAATATCAATAGAAAGCCCACGGATTGGGGGAAGATCTTCACTAGCCATACAACGGACAGGGGTCTCATATTTAAAACATACCTGGAACTGAAAACATTAAATCCCCCAACCACAAATCTTCAAAGAAACAACTGACCAATAAATAAGTGGGCTAAAGACTTAAACAGAAACTTCTCTGAAGAGGAATGAAAGATGGCCAATACATACTTTAAGAAATGCTCAACCTCCCTAGCCATAAAAGAAATGCAAATCAAAACAACATTGAGATATCACCTCGTCCCAGGTAGAATGGCTATAATCAAGAACTCTAATAACAACACATGCTGGAGGAGATGTGAACAGAAGGGAACCCTATGGCATTGTTGGTGGGAGTGTAAACTTGTTCAACCTCTTTGGAAAGGAGTATGGAGGTTCCTCAAAAGACTCCAAATAGAGTTCCCCTATGACCCAGCAATCCCACTTTTGGGCATTTACACAAATATTCACAAACAAGATCACACTAAAGGTACCAGCAGGATATGTTTATTGCAGAATTATTTACCATAGTTAAGATATGGAACCAAACCTGATGCCCCTCAGTAGATTAATGGATCAAGAAAATGTGGTATATATATATATATATATATATATATATATATATATATATATATATATATATATATATATATATACCACAATAGAATTCTATGCGTGCATCATAAAGAATGACATTGCCCCATTTGTGAGGAAATGGAAAGACTTGGAAAAAATTATATTAAGTGAAGTAAACCAGGCCCAAAGAAACATAGGTCCCATGGTTTTCCTTTTTTCCAATAAATAGTATATGTCTGAATCAAGCAGAATAGCTCAGATATATTGATGTTAGGGAAATGTACCCTAAGATATGTACTCAAATGCTGTTTTCTTTCATGTGATTTTTTCTAACACATTTATAAGATGATATCTTTGTTGCTTTGTATGTCCCTCCCCCTTGGTATAACCCCTACTTTCACTGTATTTGATGTTGTTATAATTTGTGGAGGGTAAGGGCAAAAACAAATCGTTTAAATAGGGATACAGGTGGACCCATTGCAACAATGAGATGTACAAGTCGTTATGTCGAAAACGAACTTTCCAACTTTGGTGTGGGGTGATTGTAGGCTTGGGTAGAGGGATGGGGGAGGATGGAATAGAAAGGGGAAACAAAGGAGCAGGCTACAATGCTTGATAAGAAATGTACTCATTATCTTGCTCATGTAATTGTAACCCCCTTGTACAATATTTTCACAATAAAAACAAATAATAATCTAGAAAAAAAAAAGAAAAGAAGCTAGGCTTAACACCTTTATAACTTTTAAAAACATCCTAATTGTAGAACATCATTGAAAGCAAGTTCCATTATACAAATAAACTTTTTAACCCTCCTTTGAACGCCTTTTTAATTGTAATTTTAACACATACAAGGGGCAGTTTTAGCAATAATAATCAGATCATCACATCACTCATTTTAACCATCATGTTTTCAGTGTCTATCTGCAGGGAAAAAAGACCGAACAAAGATGGGCCACTCAGCCCCTCCTATGGAATGGGCACACACCCAATCTGACTCTTTAAGGTTAGATGAACTGCGTTTATGCCAGCTTGCCCTCCTTTACCATGTGTGGACTCCTCCCAGGGCCAGTCCCACCATCTATGAAGCCCCCCCGCCAGGGTTGGTCCCACCATGCATGACCTGCTTAACTGCACTTCTGCCTGCTCATCCTCACCCCTAAATATAGATCTTAGGTGGTCTTCTAAGTTTTCCCATTTTTGGTGGGGAGGTTTGAATAAAATACTGCTTTAGATAGACAGAACGGGTCATGTTTTGTAACAGTGCTAAATTGACCTTTACATTTAAATTTTTAACATTTATCCTGAAATTTTAGCCAAGGGAACTAAATCCCAAACTGCCGAAACATTTTAAAATATTAAATTTTAAAATAACAGATTTTCTAATTTCTACATTAAAGAATCCTTAAAAAGCCATTTAAAACAATGTGAAAGATTTTTTAATTTTTAGTAATGTCTAAATCCCTTAACCTTTTACATTTTAAACTTAAACTCACCCAATTTTTACAGCATGTTGACAATTTTTATCTTGAACATGTTTACAAACACATAGAAAACACACACATCTTAAAGCGTGCAAAAATCAAAATCAGTTGTACATAGATTTTTTTTTAAGTTTTTTAACAAAAATTTAATACAGTATTTTTTTTAACTAAGTACCTTTGTTAAGCTTCATTTTCCCAGGCTTGCTTGTTTAGCAAGGCAATTCACCAACGGATCTTTTGAACACCTTCTGTTGCAGAAGGGCTGGTTGACGGGGTCACCTGAAAATAAACTGGCCTGAATTTTATCCAATATTAGACAAGAGCACTTTAAAAATTGTTACATTGTCAGGACTCGCTGAAAAGTCCAAACCAGGTGCTTAGTCTTCCACACCCTCTGCTCAGGCAGCCTCCACAAGGAGAAAATGCATCCCAAGGCCTGAAAGGTACCAGACTAGTCCAGTAACCTTTCACACCTCACAATGAGGGGAGCATAACAGGTCTGTGGCTGAGCCCAGCCAGAGGCTGGAACTTTTATTTCCCCAGAGTTGTTCAAATAAATAACAAAAATATAAATAAACACAAAAACCAAGAATCCACACTTAAAACAGGTACCAATTCTAAAACAGAACTAGACAACAAAGGCTGAGTTGGGGACTAATGGACCCTCAGTTCAACCCTACCAGAACTGCTCCATTCTCACTCAGCAAGCTGAAATCAGAGTCTGCTGAGTGAGCTGGCCACCCTCACCCAGAATTTCCCCACCTCAAAAATAGAACAGAAATGACACCAAAGTAAACAAGACAGACAAGTGGCCACAAAGACAAAATCAGATCTCCTTGAATTTGGCAACATCTCACCACCAGAGGATTTCTTTCTTTTTTTTTTTTTTTAGATAACTGCAAATGTTGACCCAGGGGCCTTCCAAGGTGGAGGAGAACTCCCAATCATCTTGGGGCAAGGGAAAAATGACCCTGGAAGCTATCCCCTCAGACTGACAGTCTCCCACCCCCCATACTCAGAACCTCTGGGCCAAGTCCCGAGGCTAAGATCTTGCTGGTGGCACTTGGTGGTCAGTGGCAGATTCATCTGGCTTAGAGTTTTCCCTGCAGGCCCCTTTCAAAGTTATTGCTAGATCCTGCAGGTTCTCCCTTCCCCCACTACCTCCTCCTCTAGAGAATAAGTCAACCCTTGATGTCATCCTAAAATTCCAAAAGTATTAAAATGGGAGAGCGCCTGAGGTGAAAGGAGCCTCTGGCCCCCACTTTTGTGGGGGCTCCAGGATGCTCACTGATCTGAAAATGAAATAAAATGAATCAGGAAAGGAAAGAAAGAGAGGCGCTGAATTAAAATGACAATGGCAACTACAAATGAGATAAAGAGAGCATGCATGTTGATCTCAAGCTCGAATCCACCCCTAAACCACGGTGGTGGAGGCCAGACGAGTTCCTGTCCCAAAGGATGGCAGAGGCCTGTGAGTCAATACCCAGGAGGTGGTTAATCTACCCTTAACCCAGAGTGGCAGAGGCTGGACAAGTCATGGTCCAAAAGACGACAGAGTCCAGAGAGACCCCACTGGGGAGGGCTTCCCCAAGGGCCCAGGAAATGTCTTCCACCGGCCTGCTGGTTACCTTGTAGCACATCCGCCAACATTTCTTGCCAGCTCCAAAACCCTACTTGCAAGTCAAACATAAAACACTCAACATAAAGCAGCTGCACCCCCTCTTACCGGCTAGCTGGACGACTCGCTGATCAGGTATTTGGGTGGCTTATGGGGGGGCTATCCCAGAGGAGCTCCCACATAAAGTGCCCAGTTTTTGGACGCCCCCTCTCAGAACACCAGAGACCATGATCAATGCAAACAGCAAAGAGTCGTTTATTGCAAGCTGGAGTTTGGTCCTCTGTGCACTTGGTAACCGGTGATGCTAAGAGGCCCCAAGCATAAAATTGGCACAGCTTTTATATTATCAAACAAACAAGTTTAGGGGGTTTCCACACAAGCAAGTTCACAAGTTCAGGGGGTTTAAGTCCACCCTGATCGCACTTCCCTTTTTCAGCTGAAACACCTGGGCAACTGTTCTGTTTTTTAAGGGTGGGTAGGGTTGGTGGCAACCTGCGGTTTTTCTGAGAACTATTTTTCTCTTTGGCAGCACAGCTCTCTTTGGGGGTTACTTTGAGGGCAGCACAGCTCAGGGGCCTTGATCTTAAAATGGAATTACTTTAGTTCTTCAGTTAGGTCCTGAGCTCAAGCACCAGGAATGGTGTATGCACACACACACACACACACACACACACACACACACACACACATACACACACACCCCACATGGAGGCACCTTTGCCAAAAATGTATCATTCCATTATGTTCAGCTCCCTAATTGTCTGGCAGAAGGACTCTTGAATTAATTGTAGCAGTTTGTTTCAACACTGAAACATAGTCTTACAAAGACAGCATGAGTGCAGGGAACTTGGCCTGCCACAAAAGGTGGCACAAATAAAGGCTTCCTGTCAAAACAGACCACTGGGGAGAGAGATAGCTTGGGGTACAAACAAGCCTTTTTCTCCTGACTTTCAGAACCTGCGCACGTTCATCCTCATTAATTGGCCTGGATGAATTTTTTGTTATGCAGCTTTACAGGAGTGAAGATTTTTGTCTGCCTGTTCCAACAACGAAGTCGACTTCCTCCGGCAGCCTGGGGTATGGAGACTCAGCAGGCTACACTGGGAACAATGAGGGAGCACCAGAACATGGATTGTCTTGAAAGCACTCTCTGTGCTATGAAATCATTCTATTCAAAGCAAATTTCCTAGCTGGGTGCCTTTCTTCATAGCAACTCTGGATCTTCACTGATACAAATACATGCATACATACACAGAAACATGGAGTTGCTGGCTCTTTTTTTTTTGTGGCAGGTACTGAGGCTTGAACTGTGAGCCTAGACATTTTCCCTGAGCTCCCTTTGCTCAAGGAAACATTTTAGTGTGTATTAAACCATGATTACCCTAGGCTGGGGTACAGCTTGTACACCCACAGATGATCCAGGGATCCTAGGACCAGAATTCCACTCCCAGCACTGGCAAAAATACATTAAACCAACAAAAATGGAGGAGGAAAAATCAGAAAATGTTACACAACAGTTTTTACCTTTGTTTCCTTAGCACTGTGACCCTCCTGAGCCTCAATGACTTGGCTTGAAAATTGTATGTGACCTTGCATGGATGATGGCTAGGGGGCTGTCAGTGAAGCTTGAGGCAAACCCAGACACCTAGGCCCTGAGATCAATCGTAGGACTGCCACCTACACACAGCTGAAGATCCTAGGAAACTCGTGCCTATCTATAGGAACACTAACAGAATATTTGACATATACTAATTGAATTACTAACTAGCTAGTCATTCTAATATAAGATTGTATGCAATAAATATAGGTCATTGATTAATTAGTACTTTATTAATTCTTCTACCATGATAATTGGAAGCATAATTTTATACCAAATAATTGGTAGTAATAGAATATATAAAAATAAGTTGCAGACATCACTCTTTATATTGGGTTATACACTAGAATCTACATAAATGTCTATCTGTGTCTCTCTGTATATATTTATAGATGCATATACATATGTAAATACATACACACATGCACACACACACACACACAAACAAACACACACACTCTGCAATCTAAACATCTACCTGTTTATATATTGGTCATTCCTGTGGCTTGATCTCAGGTCCTCAAATTGGCCTGCCAACTTCATTTGCATCAGACTAGTGTGCTAACATGTAACCATTCATGAAGTGGGCCTGCTAGGCCCTGAGTTCAAGTCAGAGAATTGCCAAAAACTTAATCCTGTTGGAAAAGCCAATTGTTCCAGTTGTTTTCCGTATCTGTGAAAGTCCTGGGTCTCAGGAATGATGTAGAATACATAGGAAAACCTATGTCTTATGTAATAGGATGCAAAATGTTATATGTGTAATCATACTCACTCTCAAATACATAAGAAATAAAACACAAAATAAAATGAATACACTAACTGCAACATGCAATAAACACGTGTATGTAAATATAAATCATGTATTTCAAATATATACGAATATTATATATATATTATTTTTTCAAGTGCTAGGATTTGAATTCAGGCCCTGGGAACAAGCCTGACTTTCTTGTCTTCCAGCACGGTGATCTTCCCATCCCCCACAGTGCTACAGATTTACTCACACCCTGAGTTCAAATCCCAGGCCTGACAAAAACAATGGCCTGAATTCCAAGCCAAGGAGCCACATAATATTTTAAGTATTTTAATGTATATATGTATGTATGTATGTATGTATGTATGTATGTATGTATGTATGTATGTATTTTTATTTTTCAAGCACAGGGCTTGATCTCAGGTAGTGGCAATTCTGTCTCAGCATTGATCACTCTAGGCTGGGGTGCAACCACTGGACTCACAGACAAACCTGGGTTCCTGGGCCTCAAATGCTGAGAGGAAAACAATAATAAATAATGCGACACAGAAAAATAAAAACTGGCAACTTCCTAGTTTTACATTTGTTTTCTTTGCAAAGTGACCATCCTGGGTCTGAATGACACGGCTGCAAAATGTTGGTAACCTGGCATTTCTGAAGGCTGGTGGGCTACCAGGGAAGCCTTAGGCCAACACGGCAACATAGGCCATGTGTTTGAAGCACAGTCCTGACCCCTACCAATGGAGAGAGATCCTAAGAGTCTTGTTCCTATTCATAGGATTAGCGATGGAAGATTATGAATGGCAAAGTTGAATTAGTTGTTTCTGAATACTACTATACAATTAGATGGAGGGATTTTAGGAGACCAATGGATTTTAATGAATATTTTTGATACATTCAAAGAATACTATTAATTACATGGATGCAATAGATTTGGGACAGTGGTTGATTTTTTAATAATTCATTAAGGATGAAAACAAGAATATTAATTACATGGACGCATAATAAATACCCAAGAATTGGTAGGAATGCAGTGCATATACCTGAATAATGTATAGACATCACTGGCACTCTATAAAGATCTATATTTATTTGTGTACTGCCATCTGCATGTCAATCTGTTCTTATTTTGTCAACCCCTGGGCTCGATCTCAGGTGCTAGAAATACTTGTCAGCTCAATATGTCCCAAGCTGGTGTGCTGACACTCACCCATTCATGAATTGGGACTTATAGGCTGTGAGTTCTAATGCCAGCACTCACAAAAATTGAATCGTGGAGTAAGAATCCCATGGTGACACGTTTTCTGATTCTTTGAAGTCCTGAGTGTAAGGTATGAAGTTTCATACACAGGCAAATCTATATCTTATGTAATATATGTAGTAAATATTTCATGTGTAATAATAGTCAATAAAATAAATGGTAAATAAATTAATAAAACAAAAAATAAAATGAATAACTACACTAAGTGAAATATGTGTTCAACATATGGGGCTCGATATCAGGGCCTGGGAACAGCCTGGCAGCTGAATAGGCTAGAGGCTTCTGTGCTGACAGTCAGCCATTCATGAATTGAGCCTTCTAGGCCCTGAATTTAGATCCCAGTACTGCCAAAAATGTAATCGAGGAGGAAGAAGCCGAGCGTGACACATGTTTTTTTTTTCTTTGAAAGTGCTCAGTGACAGGATGTATAATTCAGATGCAAATATATATGCTATGTAATAGGATATCATAAATGTAAAAAATGTCATTGGTGGAAGAATTGTCACTACAATAAATGAAAAACAGATTGAATTAGTAGTGAATCATTCTAGGATAAAATTAGACACACTAGTTATAGGCGTGGATTAAGTTTAATATTTTATTAAGCATTAATAGAATAAAAATTGCATGGAAACATAAATGCCTAATAATTGGTAGTAACACGTGATGTATAATTTAATTATATAGACATCTGTCGCATTCTATAAAATATGTAATTTATATACAGATGTATGTACATATAATTTTAATTAATGCTTTATTAATTGCTGAGACACATGATTAAATGGAGACATAACTTAATACCTAAAAATTGGTAGTAATATTATCTATAAATTAATAATGTACAGACATCTTTTGTGTATATAAAATCATATACAGCAACCTCTATCTATTTATAACTCTTTCACTCCTGGGGCTCTTTGGTTGAGTGCTTGACTAGTAAGCACGAAGCCCTGGGTTCGAGCCCTAGTGCCACATAAAAAGAAAACCTAGAAGTTCAGCTGTTTTTCAATCAACTGAGTGCTAGCCTTGAGCACAAACCCTTAGGGACAGTGTCAAAGCCCTTACTCAAGTCGCCGGACTGTCAAAAAAAAAAAAGGTAGAATATACTCACTGCAACTATAGAAGGACAGGACATCAAATACCTCATCACAGAGAAAGCTAGGAGTCTGGTGCTGACAGCTGTCACCTAACCTGACTTAGCCAGATGTAAACTGCTGTATCCCAGCTCCATGGGTTACCCCCATCATCCTGGCTTACCCTGGCTTACCCCCGACATCTTGGCTGCTTGGGGACTTTAAATCCTGGCAGGAAGTCTGCTAGAATCTTTGAAATATGGCTTGAAATGGTAGAGCACTAGCCTTGAGCAAATGTTAGTAGAAAAGTATCCCCATGTTTTGAGCTCAAGCCCCATAAGTAACCTCCCCCAAAATAAAAACACCTCACTAATTAAACTACTAGTTATGAAATGTTCCTCAAAGAATGTGAAACCACCTTAATTCTAATGATAGCTTGTGGAACAGAGCTTTGTGCTGAGTCTTTCATAGGGTGATCTGTGCTGAGTCCTGCACAAGATGGAGTGTGCTGAGTCCTTCATTGGGTGCTGGGTGCTGAGACTTTCACAGGATGCTGTGTGCTGAGTCATGCAAGAGTGCCATGTGCTGTGTCTTTCACAGGGTGCATTCTTTCAACTTGTCCTTGTAAGAGCTCCACAACTGAGATGATTATGCAGACAAGAATATTGAGGCTCAGATAGGTCCCTATGGCAGGGACTAAATTATGTATTACTGAAGACTAGTGAGTTGTGTCCTGCAGACAATTGTTTTGTTTTGTATTTTCTCAGTCATGAACCTTGAACTAGGGGCCGAGGCACTGACCCTTACCTCTTGGGCTCATGGCTAACACTCCACCATGTGGAGCCAAGGAGCCCGTTGCACCAGAAGCCATGGCCTAGGGTTCTATAGCTGAGGTCTGTCATCCTGCCTTCTCAGGATGCTGAGATCTGAGAACCTGGGTTCCAAACTATCCCAGGCAAAAAGGTCCTATGAGACTATCTTCAATTCACCACTAAGAAACCTGAAGTCTAAGCTGTGTGCTTGACGCTCATGTTTGTCATCCTAGCTACTCAGGAGGATGAGATCTGAGGATCATGGTTCAAAGCTAGCCTGGGCAGGAAAGTCCTTGAGGCACTTTGCTCCAATGGACCACCAGAAAAGCTGAAATGGCGCTTTGGCTCAAGTAGTAGAGCACAAGACTTGAGCTGAAGAGCTCAAGGACAGCACCCATGCCTAGACATCAACTCCTACAATAAAAAATGACAGAAAGAAACAAACACACTTGAAATAGAGGGCTGGGAATGTGCCTTAGGGGTAGAGTGCTTTGCATATATGAAACCCTGGGTTTGATTTCTCAGGACCACATCAATAAAAGAAAGCCTGAAGTGGTTCTGTGGCTCAAGTAGGAGAGTGCTCTCCTTGTACAAGAGAATCTAGGTACAGTGTTCAGGTCCTGAGTTCAACTTCCAAGAATGGTATATGGGCCCATACGCAGGCGCACACACGCGTGTGCACACACACACACACACACAGACTAGGAGTGATGCTGTTACACAAAATGGTAAGGTACCGGGCTTCTTCACTGAGATCATGGTCAGCAAGTTAGCTCCGTGTTCCCAAAAGATAGCCACTCTGGGCCCAACTAGGAGAGGGCAAAAGTTTCAAAACCTGATGAGATTCACCAGCCCTAGAAGACAGAAAGCTTTGTGATGTCAGATATGTGCTTGGATTTCCCAAGCTTGCGAAAAACTAGGAGAGGCATCATAGGCCCAACATCGCCCTCAATGAAACATTTCATAAGCTTCAGTGCCCTAGTTGTCTGCCAGAAGGACTTCTGAATTATATTGAGAACTATATCTGAACACTGGTATATAGTCTCACAAAGGCAGGATAAGTGCACAGAACTTGGCCTGTCATGGGAGATGGCACAAATGAAAGCTTCCTGTCAAAACAGAGCACTGGGGAGAGAGATAGTTGCGAGTACATAGTGACCTTTCTCTCCTGACCTTCAGAGCCCGCCTGCACTCCTCCTCACTATCTGACCCGGATGGAGTTGTTTGTTACACAGCAGTACAGGAATGAGGCCTTTTTTCTGCCTGTCCAGGAAATGAGAGAGATTTCGTCCACAAGGCCTGGAATACAGAGAAATCCACAGGTTATACTGGGACCAGTGAAAGGAGCCCTGGAACATGCAGTGTCATGAAAGCAGTCTCTGTTATGAAATCATTTTATTGAATACAAATTTCCTAGCTTGGTGCCATTCATCATAGCTACTCTGGAGCTTCACCTATAGGAATACGTCCATACATACACAAAGATATGGAGGTACAGGCTCTTTGATGGGACAGTTCCTGGGGTTGAACTATGAGTCTAGGCATTGTCCCTGAGCTCCTTTTGCTCAAGGATAGTGCATTAACCTTGAATCACAGCCCCACTTTGGTTTTTTCTGTGATCTCTTAGAAATAACAGTGTCATGTACTTTCCTATGCTGGCTGGATTCAAACTAAGATTCTCTACATCTCAGCCTCCTAAGGAGCTGGGATTACAGTCAGCAGCCACTGGTACTTTCTTTCTTCTTCATTTTTTAATCTGGACAATCTGACTTCTTAACAGGGTCATTCCAATGTCTTGAATTTATAAGTTAACTATCCAATGATCTTTATGGCTGTTTTCACTGAGAAGGATTTTCTTGCCTCATCTTCCCCTCTGGTCACGGGTTTGAAGCCAAAAGTGAGAAACGAGTGTCACAGGAATTGGGAGAAAATATCCACAGGACATGCCAGTTCTGTCACTTAGCATTGAGCTGCAGTGAATTTACTGTCTCAGGATGAGAGGACTGAAAGCTGCAATGATTCTCATAATGTCTGCATTGTTCCTTTTGCACATAAAATGATCTAATAATTATGTGTTGTGTGTCTCCAACCTTAAGTATCTAGAACACACTAGAAGGATTTTCATGTATCTCTTTTCCTCTAGTGCCTCTCGAGATTTACAATGAGGTTTTGTGTGGAGCACTCCTCTGTGTATCCTTGAGAAAAGCTGCTTGAATCCTCTTCGGGAAATCGCCATTCAAAGACAGCCTGAGCAGGAAGTTTGTGAGACTCTTATCTCCAATAAGCCACCAGAAAACTGGAAGTGGAGCAGTGGTGCAGAGGAAAGAGCTCCAGCTTTGAGAGAGAAAGCCAAGCAGGAAACACAGGCTAGAACAGGCAGGAAAGCCTGGGAGGTGCTTATGTCCAATTAATGACCAGATGGCTGGAAGTGGAGCTGTGGTGGCGGTAACACCTCAGCCTTGGGAAAAAACAGCCAAGGAACTCATCGGGCCCTGAGTTTAAGCCCTGGGATGACCACAAAATATTTTCAAAAAGAGAAGGCCAAGTTTTTTTTATCAACGCCCTACCTACTTATGTGTGTATATTACCTCCCTGAGTGCAAACAGACTGTATGCATTGCTTCTTCTTTTATTTACTTGTTCATTTTTTCAAATATGCTCCTAGTGCATACTGCACCATTTTCTTCATTTCAGACCCATGGCTTTTCTCTTCGAGGTTTCCAGTCCTGTGTCATTATATGATGAACACTGCAGCTCTCAGCAGCCTTTATTTACATTAATTATTAGGCCAATGCAGGACCAGTCACAAATCAGGCAGGGGAAAAGAAGATCAGGTTTTGTAGAAGTAACCAGTATTCAGAAAATTAAACTAGGGGACTTAAAATGGTAGCATACTTATGTAAAAACTACCATTAAGGAAAAGATGAAGGGGCTGGGAATGTGGATTAGTGAGAAAGTGCTTGCCTAGCATGCACGAAGCCCTGGGTACGATTCCTCGGTATCATATACAAAGAAAAAGCCAGAATTAGTGCTGTGGCTTAAGTAGTAGAGTGCTACAGACAGTGCCCAGACCTTGAGTTCAATCCAAAAACTGGCAAAGAGATACCTAAGTAGGTAGGTAGGTAGATTAGATAGATAGATAGATAGATAGATAGATAGATAGATAGATAGATAGATAGATAGATAGATAGATAGATAGATAGATAGATAGATAGATAGATAGATAGATAGATAGATAGATAGATAGATAGATTAGATAGATAGTTTAGATAGATAGATAGATAGAAAGTTGATAGATAAATCTGGTCTTGGATGTCAGGAGTAAGGAAGGGAACACTTTCCTTTCATGAGGACTTCTGCAGTGTGCTAGGTCACCAGCATCACCTTCACACAATGACAGAGCAGGAAGACTGTCTCCTTCCCACTTCTAAGGTAGCCAAAGGCCCCAGAGCCACGAGGGCAGAGCTAGGTTCTAACTCAGGGGCTTGGAAACAGAAGAGAAACAGCCCTGCCTCTAGTTGGTCTGGGGATTTGCATTAATTAAGTGGAGAATGAAGGAAGGAGAATGGACTGGCAGAGGTAGAAGGGCTTCAAATCTGACAAATGGAGAGTCAAAAACCCACTCCCTAAGACCAGAGAGCAGGGTTTTTCTACTCTGTTCCTCCCCTCTCCCTCACTAAACTGGCTCTCTATTGGTAACCTAAAGATAGCCTGAGGCTCCCTTCACCTGAAGGAGGAAGGTTAATTAGTCATTATTTGAAGAGGCTGATAAAAGCCTGACCCTGGTGTAACTCTAACAAATATTTCAGGTTTCCATTCATTGCTGGTTGTTCCTGGAATGAATGAAGTGGTTTGGCAGCTCACTTCCCTGTTGAGTGTGTACATTCTGCCTCTTAATCCTGCAGGGCTAGGTCTCGGCACCTAGCCTGGCTTTTGCAACTGTTTTCTTTCCTTCAAATACAGTGTTACACTGGATTTCATCCTGTTAACAGGGCTAGGGCTTGGATTCTGAGAACTCCATTTGAACCCCGGATGGGTCGTTGATGTTTCTTGCTTTCTTCTATAGCTCAGGAACTCTAAGAACATTTAGAGTGCAAGTAAATTCTCATCACCAAGGGAAACACAAGAAGCTCTTGTACATGTGACCTTTCAGAAATGGAAGTCAGAGTGTCAAAGATTTCCCTGCCCTGATTGGCTTCACCCTGTGTTCCTGAGACCTTAGCCTCCAGAGCTAGGTTGATGGGCGTGAGCTACTGGAGCTCTGGTAGGTTCAGAACTGTAATGACATTGACAATAGAAGTCAAATGCTTATTGCAAAGTGTTTGGAGAGCATATTATGCCTTTCAACAATGGACCGTTCAGAACCCTGTAGGACACAAGGTTACAATGCTAGAGTCTGAGAGGCTGGGTATATGGATCTGCTACACTTGAACCTGGAGCTCTAACTGCAATTCTGGTGTACATCAGTGTTCATTTTCCAGAGAATGTTCTCCTCATTAATAAATAGGAAAAGTACTTTGATTAACCCTCACTTTTTTTTCCAGGTGTATGTCTCGAACTCAAGCCTGGGCACTGTCCCTGATCCCTTCAGCTCAAGGCTAACACTCTACCACTTTAGCCACAGCGCCACATAGGGTCTTTTGGTGGTTCACTGGAGATAAGAGTCTAACAGGCTTTCCTTGCCTAGATTGTCTTTGAACTCTGGTCTTCCGCTCTCAGTCTACTGAGAACCTAGGGTTCCAGCTGTGAGCCACTGTCATCTGGCCTATTGTTTTTGACACTTCTGGGGCTTTATCTTAGGGCCTGGGTACTGTCCCTGAGCTTCTTTTTCTCAAGTCTAGCCACTTGAGCCACTCCACAGCTTCTGGCTTTTTCTGATTATGTGGCAATGAGGATTCAAACCCAGTCATTCATGCATGTTGAGCAAGCTCTTTACCACTAAGCCACATTTCTACCCCACCCTTCCAATTTTATCCCTCACCTGCCTATCCTCAAGAAAAGGTTTCTGAATATAAACGTTCTAAAGAGATCCCAATGGGAAGATGTCCAAAGATAAGACAAAGCTCATACTTGGGGCAGACTATAAACATGTGAAGACTGTGACAAATGCTTCCATTTAATTATGTACTGTGTTTCAACACAATAAAATATTAATGAAAAATGAGTCAATATCCTAAATTATTGTGTTTAATTTTAAAATATATGTGCAAAATGTAAAAAAATTATGTGTATAATAATACTAAATACAATAATAAATAAATGAATCAAAGAAAAATAAAATACAAAATCAATAATAAAAATCATAATGTGAAATTAACATACATATGTAAGTATATATATTACATATATATAGAAATATTTTTTCTCTTGCAGGACCTTCATTCAGGACATGGGGATTCTAGCCTGAATTTCTTTTCCTCAAGGACAGTGAGCTCTGCCTTCAACCATGCTGCAAAAGAGTTACCTGGATGGTGAGCTAAAATCCTAGCAATGGCAGAAATACTGGCCCCAGTTCCAAGACAGTGACTTAGCTTTTATTAATGGAAGCAGTTATGTTTTTTCAGTTCCATACTGAACATTTTAAAAAAGCAGTGTAGAATTTTGTACAGCTATTCAGACGTATTTCCCTGAGTGCTTCTCTGAGAATTACATTGTTTCTCTTCTTTTGTTTTTTTTTTATTTTAAAAATGTTGTACAGATTGGTTACAGTTACAGGAGCAAGTTAATGAGTACATTTTCTATTGAGCATTGTTGACTTCTCCTTTGTTTTGCCCTTACTATCCTTTCCCTCCCATCTCCACAACTACCTCCCCCTGCCGAGGTCAGTGACTTAGTTTTCCATTTTTTGTTGGCACAGGCTTTGAACTCATGTAGTGGCAACTCTTCCCTCACATTGCTAAAGATTTACCAAGATCCTAATTTTAAATCCCAGGCTAGGAAAGAAAACTTGCAGAAATTCCAAACCAGGGAGTTTTATTTTTTTTAATTTAGTTAAATGATTAATTAATTAATTAATCAATTAATTAATTTTTGGCCAAACATAGGGCTTGACGTCATGTCATGGAAACTCTGCCTCAGCTTGGATCTCCCTAGGCTGGGGTGCAGTCTCCAGACACTTAGCCGATCCTGAGATCCTAGGCCTAGAGGGATTTTAGGAAGAAAAAAAAGCTGGAAAGCACAAAAAGTGGTGAGGTGCCGAGTGCTGGGGTTTTAAAATTTTTTTCTTTGCATGTTGACCATCCTAGGTCTGAATGATATGGCTGCAGTAGACTTGACCTGTCATTGCTGAGGGCTGGTGGGATATCAGTGAAACCATAGGCCAACCTGTCAACATGGCCCTGGATTCAAATCCCAGTCCTGACACCAACGGCAGGAGATCACAAGAGACTCATTCCTATTCATAGGAATACTGATTAAAAGTGTAGTTCATGCACCAGTCTAGTCTAAAATTGGATGCAATAATAGTAGAATGCTGATTGATCTTAATTAATACTTTATTAATCATGAAAAGAATAATATTCCTTCAATGGAGGTATAATAAAGATCTAAGATTTAGTAGGAAAGTTGTAGGTGTCATTTAATCATAGATAGACAGCCCTGGCACTCTTTACCCATATATATTTATTTATATACCACCATCTGCCTATCCATGTATCACTGTTTTGGCCAAACCTGGGGGTCGATCTGGGAACCACCTGACAGCCACATTGGCTAGAGGCTGCCATGCTCAAACTCACTCATTCTTGAATTGAGCCTGTTAGGCACTGAATTCAGATCCTAGCACTGTCAGGCTTGATGAAGAACACATCTAAAATCTAGATGCTTTGTGATAGGATGTAAACAATGTAATAAATGGTATATGTATCATCAGAGTCAATAAAATAAATGGTAAATAAATGAATAAAACAAGAAATAAAATAAATAACCACAGCAAACACAATATGGACTGAACATCTGTACGGAATTACAAATCCTAACTTTAAAATGTATGTAAGATGAAGTTTTCCAGGTCTGAGGCTTGAATTCAGCCCCCCCACTACAAGGAGGGAATGGCGGGAGACCCTGAGATACTTGTTTCTGAACCTAGGAGGAGTCATGGAAAGCGATCGATCTTATCCCTGAATGAGTACTTCCTGCATGATGGGAGTAGGAAATGATAGGCAAGACTCATGGAGTATTGATTATTTGTAAAGAAGAGTTGATGAAGCATGATAATTATCATCACAGTCATGAAAAGGAGGCATCCAGAAAGTTCCAAGAAATGGTAGTCACACAGAATGAATTCCATTACAGGTCACCATCTCTCCTACTCTACACAAATATGTACTTATTTGCATACTACCTTCAGCTTATGAATGGATGACTATTATGCAACCCAGTTTCCCCCCGCCAGGGGGTCCTCAATCTCAGGTCCTGGGAATGGCCTAGGTCCTTCGTGGCTCACAGGCTGTTGTGCTCATGTGGACCCATTCGCCAATTGGGCCTGCTAGGTCCGGAGTTCAGATCCCATCCCTGCCAAAAGATTCATCTAGATGTCCAAAGCCAATCTTTGCACCTGTTTTTCTTTTCTGTGCAAGTCTTGGGTCTCAACTAGGATTGAGAATAAATGGGCCACCCTGTGGCAATGGGAATAAGTTGTTATCCATGTCAGTCCAGGTATACTTGTCATCATATACTCAAGAAAATACACAATATATCCATGAATAGCATACAAAATAAAGAGAATAACTACACTCAATGCACGATGAAGTCCACACACGGATGTGAATATACATCCATTGTTTCAATGATGCATTGAGGACTATTAAGGCCTCCCTGGGGCTCGATCTCAGTTCCAGGGAATGACCCAGCTCCTTAGTGGGTCACAGTCTGGTGTGATCACGTGAACCCATTGGGCAGTCGGGCCTCCTAGGCTCTGAGTTCGATTCCCAGCACTGCCAAAATTTCACCCTGATGTGAAAGGCCAGTTGTTGCATCTGTTTTTCTAGGCTGTGAAAGTTCTGTGTCTCAGCTAGGATGGAGAATGTATAGGCAAGTCTATACTCATGGGAATAGTTTGTCATCCAGTTCACCAGAGTTATGTCTGTCATCCTATACTCAAGAAAATACATAATACATCAATGAATAAGACACAAAATAAAGAGAAGGACTACACCAAACACAAGATGCCACCCACCAATGTTTAGAAATATAGATCCTCTGTTTAATTATGAATTTATGGCTGTATTGGCACCCACCAGGGCTGGAACTCAGGTCCTGGGAATGGCCTAGCTCCTTAGTGGCTCACAGGCTGGTGTTGTCAACATGTCCCTTTCACTCATTGGGCCTGCTGGCCCTTGAGTTCAAATCCCAGCACTGCCAAAATATTCAACCTGATGTGAGAATCCAATTGATCCACCTTTTTTCCTGTCCTGCGAAAGTCCTGGTTCTCAGCGCAGATGGAGAATGCTATATAGGCACCTCTATAGCCATGGAAATAGGTTTTCATCCATGTCAGCACAGTTATATCTGTCACCATACTCAATAAAATACACAATATATCCATGAATAAGTCACAAATTAAAAAGAATAACTACAATGAACTCAAGATGCATACCACTCCTGTAGGTAAAGAGAGATCTTATGTTTAAAAAAGGTGGGCTTATTATTTTGTCCAGTGCTGGGCCTTCAAATCAGGCCCTGGACCAGGCCTGACATTCTAGTCTTCAAGGATGGTGAGCTTCAATTCTCCCACAGTGAAACAGAGCTACCCAGACCTGAGTTCAAATCCCCGCACTGACAAAAGATTCATTCTGATGTCAGAAGCCAGTTGTTACACACGTTTTCCTCTCCTGTGAAAGAAGAGGATGGCGAATGCATAGGCAACCCTACAACCATGGCAACAGGTTGTCGTCCATGTCAGCACAGTTATACCTGTCACCATACTTAGTAAAATAAACAATACCTCCATGAATTAGAGACAAAATAAGGAGAAGTGCACCAAACACAAGATGCTGTCCACACATGTATGTCAATATTAATCCTATGTTTAAATTATGAATGTATGAAATTATGAACTTATAGTGGACCACCCTGGAGATCAATATCAGATCCTGGGAATAACCTAGCTCTTTGGTTGCTCACAGGTTGGTGTGTTCACCTTGATTTATTGGCCAATTGGTCCTTCTAGGCCCTGAGTTCAGATCCCAGCAATATTAACAAGTGGATTCTCAAGTAAGAAGCCGAGGGTGAAACTTGTTTTCCTTTTCTCTGAGAATTCTAGGTGTCAAGCATGATGGAGTACATTTCTACAAACCTAGTGCTCTGTGATAGGATGTCATCAATGTAATAAACGAAATGGGTTTCATATAGTAAAATCAATGGTAAATAAATGAATAAAACAAAAAATACAAGGAACAACCACACCAAACATGTATGGACTGAACATCTATAGGTAAGTATAAATCCTATCTTTACAATGTATATAAATAGTATGTTTTCCAGGGATGGGGCTTGAATTCAGGACTAGTGAACAGGCTTGATTTTCTTATCCTCAAGTACGGTGATCTTCCCCTTCATCCACATTACTGCAGATTTACCCAGATCCTTAGTTCAAATCCAACACCTGGCAGAATAAATAGCGGGAATTGCAAGCCAGGGAGCTAATTTTATAAAACTTTTTCTCAGCACTGGGCTTGAACTCAGGTCGTGGTAACTCTGCCTCAGCTTCAATCACCCTAGGCTGGGGTGCAGCCACGGGACTCACAGCTGATCCTGGGATCCTCGACCCCCAGGCCTTTCAGGGAAAACAATGTACAGAAAAACTGTGGCCTTTTTAGGTTTTCTTCCTTTGCACGTGACCCTCCTGAGTCTGAATTACACTGTTGCAAAAAGTACTTCACCTTGCATTGCTGAAGGCTGGCAGACTATTGGGGAAGCCATAGGCTCACATGGCAATATAGGCCCTGACCAACCAATGGCAGGAGATACTAAGAAATAGGTTTCCAACCATAGGAATAACAATGGAATGTTGTCAATGTCACAGAATGGGTTGTTCGTGAATAGTGCTCCATAAAATTAGGCAGCATGATTTCAGGAAGCTGATTGATTTTATTTAATATTTATGAAGCATTAAAAGATTATTATTACTTACAGGAACACAAAGATTTCACGACACTAATTTCTTTTAAGAAAGAAAACAATTACATTAATTACATGGACACATAATAAATACCCAAGAATTGGTAGGAATGTAGTCTATATAACTAAATAATGTATAGACATCTCTGGCACTCTATAAAGATATATATTTATTAGCTTACTGCCATCTGCATGTCAATCTGTTCTTATTTTGTTAACTCCTGGGCTCAATCTCAGGTCCTGGGAACAGTCTGTCAGCTCAATTTGCCCCAGGAGGACATGCTGACACATAATTTCATTATGTGTCCATTTTATGAATGTGATTGTTTAAATGCTTAATAAAGTATTAACTTATATTGATTAGTGTCCTATAATATAATTGTGTATAATTTTATCATAGAATCATTCAAGAAATACCCATTCAATCATGACATACATAATATTCCATTGGGTATCATATAGATAGAAACAAGTTTCTTAGGATCTCCTGCCATTTGGAGGTGGAAGGATCAGGATTCAAACTGTGGGCTCCAGCTCCCACCACATCAACCCGAGAATAGGGTACTCACCAGTCTGTCCAAGAACATCAGAAAGACCAATGATTAGGCAGGCACCAGTGGCTCTCAGCAGTCCTCCTTGATACTTACAAGGCTGTGAAAGGAGGATCATGGTAAAAGTCACCCAAGCCAAGAAAGTCCTTGAGACCCCTTTCCAACTTCAGTGCCAACATATCAAGTGTGGAGGGCCAGCCTTGAGCAAAAGCAGCTCACAGACTGTGTCCAGATCTTTAGTTCAAGCTCCAGGATTGGCAACAAACAGACATACACAACAAACTGTGCAGCCATCCAGCTAAAGCAGGTTACCCTCTTGTCCCCAACTGCATTGGACAGAGTTCCCTGGGAAAAAGGCTAGGGTAGCCACTGTTATCTTGCTCTGCCCATACTGCCTGCATCACAGGATTCCGGCCACACCCCCATTCTTTCATGTTCCTTTCTGACCAATGGGATACAAGAATGGTGGCCACGCCCACATTCCATGCTGCTGGGTAGCACCAGGATTCCCTCTGTTTGTTTACAACACTACCAGAAGTTGAGGAAAGTAGAGGTGGTTGAGTGATCAGCAAGAGACTGGAGTATAGTAGGAAATTGATGCTCCCACCAGTGCCCCAGCTCCCTCCCCCCTTCTTGTGGTGCTGGGTTTCAAACCTCAGGCAATGGCGCACTACCAGCAGGCATAAGGCCCCACCCAGGTCCCTGACTCTGGTCCTCTGCTCTGGGCCCATGTGTCCACAATGCCACCTCCATCGCTGCTCTTCCCACCTGGAACGGCTGCCAACATCTTCTCCAAGCAGCAGAGGTGAGTGGCTGCCCCAACACCACCCCTGCCCCTGGTCAGACACTCCACTGGGGGCACCATGACCCCCTGCTTGTTTCCTCTCGCTGGCTCTGAGGAGCCAACTTTCTGTCTTGGGCATTTCTGAGAAAGAGACTCAATAGAGACTCAGGCTGTGCTGGATCAGGGTCCTCCTATCTGTGACAGGTATGCTCCACCAAGCATGGTCCTCTGTAGTTGGGATGGTAGGCGTGTAGCGCCATGCTCAGTTATTGGTTTAGATAGATTATCCCAAACTTTTAGTCCATGCCAGCAGATTCTTGACCACAGGTGAAGTTCTGGATAGTGCCGAGACCATCGGACCTCAGTCTCCTCACAGGACAGTGAGGAAACAAGGGATTTATACAGAGGGATCTGTGGAGCATGGCTAGGCACAGAGGGAGCATCCTTCAGATAAGGTTCTCGGCAATTCTGTGAGCATATGACAGGAAGATACCCGGAAAGGGCTCAGGTGGGATCTGTTATTAACTGTGCAACAGGTGTGGGATTATGAAACAAAACATGGCTCTCATCATTACCCTATCCCCATGAGGAAGGGGATCCTTCACTCTGTTAAGTTTTGCAGCTGAGGAAACAGATGCACGGAGAAGCTGGGTGACCTGCTTATGACCTCAAGGTCACAGGAAGCTCAGCCTGACTTCTCTACCATGCTCCCTGGGACAATGGGTGCTATTCAGTCCACTTCATGTGGTGGGAATCCACTTCTTGTCAGTTGTGGGTCTTGAACTCTAGGCCTGGACGCTGTTCCCGAGCTCTTCAGCTCAAGGCTAGTGCTCTACCACTTGAGCGCACTTCCGGTTTTCTGGTGGTTGTATGAAGATAAGAGTCTCACAGACGTTCCTGCCCAGACTGGCTATGAACCCTGATCCTCATATCTCAGCCTGTTGTGTAGCTAGGATTAGAGTTCTGAGCCACCAGCACCCAACTTAAGCACAATGCTGATTTTCTTTCTTCGTCTCTCTCATAGTAACTGGCTGAATGTTTTCTGGATGAGGTGGCCCAGTGTCCCTATGTGGCTAGAACCCAAGGTAGCCTTCTCATTCAGGAGGTGGGCTGTGGGTCAGGAGCAGTCTAGCTCAGACTGTTGAAACAGTTCCATGACGTAAGCCCCTCTGTGCCCTGTCTAGACCATGACGGTTATTCATTTTCCATCCAACCTTCCTGGACTTATTGTATTGTATTGTTTCTTACATCATTTTCTAGCACCTGGCCAAAATTATGATAAAGTTATGGAATGAAAATGTAATGCCATCTTAAGAAAGTCACTTAGGGCTCTGTGAATGTGGCTTAATGGCACGGTGATTGCCTAGCATGCATGAAACCCTGGGTTCAATACCCCAGTACCACATAAACAAAAAAAAACACGGGAGGTGGTGCTGTGCCTCAAGTGGTAGAATGCTAGCCTTGAGCAAAAAAAGAAAGACAGAAAGACAGAAAAACAGAAAGAAAGACAGAAGGAAAGAAGGAAAGTAAGAAAGAAAGAAAGTAAGAAAGAAAGAAAGAAAGAAAGGAAGAAAGAAAGAGAGAAAGGAAGAAAGGAAGGAAGAAAGGATGGAAGGAAGGAAGGAAGGAAGGGAGGGAGGAAGGAAGGGAGGGAGGAAGGAAGGAAGAAAGGGAGGGAGGAAGGGAGGGAGGGAGGGAGGAAGGGAGGAAGGGAGGAAGGGAGGAAGGGAGGAAGGGAGAAAGGAAGGAAGGAAGGAAGAAAGAAAGAAAGAAAGCCCTGGTTTTCCCTTATTCGCAATAACTAGTGTATGTCTGAGTCAAGCAGAAAAGATCAGATAAGTTGCTTTTAGGGAAATGAACCCTACGATATGTATTTAAATGTTTTTTTCTTTCATGTGATTGTTTCTAACACATTAAGAAAATTATTTCTTTGTTGTTTTGTATGTCCCTCACCCAGAGTATAATCCCTGCTTTCACTGTACTTGATAATGCTATAATTTGTGGAGGGGAAGGGAAAAAAATCATCATTTAAATAGGGATACAGGTGGACCCATTGCAACAATGAGATATGCAAGTCGTTATGTCTAAAACAAACTTTACAACTTTGGTGGGGGTTGGGAAGGAGGATTGGGTCTGGGGGCAGGTGGAGGATGGGAGAGGGTGGGAAGGGGAACCAAAGGAGGAGGATACAATGCTTGATAAGAAATGTACTCATCTTGCCCATGTAATTGTAACCCTTCTGTACAGAATGTTCACAATATAAAAAGAAAAAAATTAGTAAATGCAAAATAAAGAATCCATACTTTGAATATATAATTGCTCCTTACAAACTGACACCTGACAATAGTCTCTAATTCATGTATTTTACTTATAATAATGTGTTAAAAAAAAGTTTTGGTTATTAGGTCACAGCAATTAATGCCAGGAATGTGCTTAGATGTCAGGTGAAGATTAATTGTGGAAATTCAAAGATTCCAGGATTTTGTGTGGTCACTGCTAATCACAAACAGAAGGGTAATCTAAGTGACATTTAGAAACCTTTTTGGTCAGTGACCGCAACAAAAAGGCAGAGGCTAATTAATAGTTGTGACACAAGAGAAAAAATAACTCCAGAGGGAAGGAATGAATGATAGTAACTAAGGTATACCAGAAATTGTTCTACAAAAAAATTTTGGTTATTGAAGAACTAGTTTTCAACTAGGCTTATTCCTCATTGCCTTTAGCATTGTAAATCTCTTAGGCTAGTTCTTAATCTCTGTGTGCTAAATGTATCTCTCTCTATGCTGTTCTTTCATACTCGATATGCTTTGCTTTCTAAAAATCTGTCTTTCTATATTTCTCTATGAACATTTCCTGATACTAAATACACCTATACAGATGGTAGAGGATGCTAATGGAGGGGTCCCATAGCTAATGAGGCATTAATGTAACAGAATGGAAAAGGAGGACATATTTATTGTTACCTCAAATTTTCTGAAAAACTGCAATGGCATCATTGGGTTCAAATTTCCATTGTTTGTCTACATAGTGTCATTCAGTGCACATAAATGCAAATATGAGCCAGGTGCTGGTGGTTCACCCCTGTTATACTAGCTACTCAGGATGTTGAGACCAGAGGATTGTGGTTGAAAGCCAGCCTGGTCAGGAAAGCACATGAGACCCTTATCTTCAATTAAACACCAGAAACCCAGAAGTGGTGCTGTAGCAAAAGTAGTAGAGCACTCAACTTGACCTGAAGAGCTGAGGGACAGCGCCCAGGATCAGAGTTCAAGCCCCACGACTAACAAATAAAGTGAAATATGACTTTGTTTCCCCCAAAGGAACGACAAGATTAATAATCTTCCCAAGCAGAAAAATAAATTCCAAAATGATTCAATAAACCTACTTTTTCTAAGTTATTTACTTTATGGCTTCTTTGCTGGACATATTCTCTACTTTTAAAAATTGTCAAATATTAGCTTTACAAACTTCATCAAATATTAGATGTTTCAAAAGAGAAGTCTATTCAGTTGATGTCACTTAGCTTTCTTACTATCTTAGTTCAAAGCTAACCCAGGCAGCATAGTCTGTCACACTCATTTCTAATGAACCACCAAAAAAGAACAAGTAGAGTTTTGGCTCAAGCAGTTGAGTACTAGCTTTGGGGGCAGATGGGCAGGAAAGAAAACTGTTCAGGGACAGGGTCCAGCATCTGGGTTCAAGCTCCAGAACCAGCACAAACTAAACAAACAAGCAAACAAAAAAAACCCAGATATTTCTTTGGGACCCTCCTTAAAGGAGTACTCATTTGACAAGAGGCTCCTTTTGGTGATCATACTCACTGGATCCTGCTTTTTTGGAATCCTTATTGCTCTGGAGAACTCAGGACCAGACTAAACAAATTGATAATTGACTCCTACAAATAGAGATTCATCTCAGGGGTGAAATATCCATCCATAAGGCACTTTAAAACCTCCATGTCTTTGTTTCTTTGCAGTAGAACACTTTTAAAACAACGTTATTTCCTTTTGTTCTATGATGGCTTTCAAATGACACATTATTTCTTTTTGTAATACTCTCAACTATAACTTTACAGAAAAGTTTTATATGAGTAAAGAACATACTCAAAAAAGTCCAGGACAGAGTTTCCTTCAAGCCTGGGGATTCTTTTCTTGTACAGTAGAAAGGAAAGCACAAGTTAACTTCAATGTTCCATTCCTCTCCTGGGATCAGTTTCCATATCCAGTTACCATTACTTCAAGTAATAATCGATGGCGCTGCTTGAGGTATAATGAATGTTTTCTGGCTTCACTGAAATAACACAAGGACACCTTTGGAACTGAGGTAACATGTGTTTCAGAGAAAACAGTAAAGAGAAAATATGAAATTTATATTGCTTATAAGTATATTATCCATGAGTGTATTGAGTTCAAACTTTGTAAGGTCTCTGTAAATTAAAGTGAATTTTAAATGGGAAGAAGGTTCTCAGATCATTCTTTTTGTGAGTGTATGTACAGCACATTATTTCCCAGGTGTATATGAGTTAACATTAAGGGAAACTATAGCAATAAGAGGAGAAAGAGAAGTTCTGTGTTAAAATATATGGGTTCAATACACTATAGAAGACTCTACAAAAAAGACAACATTGAAACAATAAAGCCAAGTCCAGTATGCAGATTTATGGGAGTGATATAGAGAAAGCATTACTCCTAGGTGGAACACGAAGTATGAGGCCACTCCCTTCCTAAATCACGCTTGCTAATCACAAAACTCTGTAGAAAGTAGAATGGAAGTATAATTCTGGTTCCAATGCAAGTCAGATATAAGAGCATGGACTTAACTGGAAAAAAAATCCATCTTGAGAGAACAGGGCTTATACTAGTAATGAACTGCTGGCTAAGATGATATTTCTTTTTCTTTCCTTATATATTTATTGTTGTTGGTGGTGGTCTTTGCACTTGAAATCTGGGCCTGGGCACTGTTCCTCTGCTATTCAGCTCAAGGCTAATGCTCTACCATTTGATCCACAGTGCCACTTCCAGTTTTCTTGTAGTTAATTGCAGAAAAGTGTCTCCGAAACTTTCCTACCCGGGCTGGCTTTGAACCCCAATCCTCAGATCTCACCACCACTCAGCTTACTATCACATTTCTAACAGTGTACACTCAGGATATGTAATGGGTATATTCATCTATCTTTATATGAATTCTTGAGTTAAAAAACTGGGCTAGAGCATAGACTTACACTCACAAAAATGATTATAGCTTAAAAGTTGATACTCCTAGAGAAATAAAACCTAAGAATGTAAAGGAGTCTGGGAAGTTCCGTTTGCATCCAGCTAGGGAAGAACAGTCTTTGCAACAATACCTATAATTGAAGAGCCAAAAGCTGGATTGGAAGAATGGCTCAGGTGATGGAATAACAGTCATGAGCAAGATTGATGAATAAGAGCTTGAGGCTTTTTCATACAAACATGCACATACACACTGAGGCACTTATATGTGCACACACAAATACACAAATGAAACGACTCTCATAAGATGTAGAAAAGTTAGAAAACAATAGAAAATATGTCCTGAGTAAGACTAGAATCATGTGATAATTTTTAATATAAGAAAGTCCTCAAATTACTTTTTTCAAAAATGTTTGAGAATATTACATAGGTAGGGACCAGAGATAGTAAGAGAATCAAGTAATCATTATTAAAGTTATTGGATCCATTGAGGAATGAATCAGAGACCCCGCAGGTGCATGTGAAAATGTTCATATCCTGTGTCAAATGTTAGAAAATGTTTGAAAATAGTACAGGAACAGTCTGCGCAGTGTAGGGGGTAATATCACTGGAGAAATTCAGAATTGCTAATCTGTAACTAGATTAAATAAAACAAGAAACTATGGCAGGGCAATGTGATATAAGCCTAGAATTCTAGCACTCAGACTAAAACAGATTAGAGAGTAGAATTACATAGTGATACCTTCCCTGGACCAGGTAGTATAATTTTGTCTTAATAAAACAAACCAAACAAGAAAGGAATACACAGTTGGAAGGTTGGGCTAATTTTGTCATTTATGAGAAGTCAAGTTACCTATTGGAATGCAACTCATATATAATCCTCATTTGTGTTTTAAATTCTCTCTCCATTACAGAACATTCTTAGATGCAAAATGACTCATGAATACCTTCCAAAATTTGAGAAAGTAAGTAATCATCATTCTGTTGGATTCCAAAGAAATAATGAAGGATTACAAAAGCTTAAGCCTGAGAAATAGCAAGGTTTGTCTAATGTAGGACTTTGTAACTGCTGCTAAATTAGAATTGAGATTTGAAATAAATATTTTGGTTTTGTTTGTAATTTCATATTCTATTGGATACTACAAAATTCTTTTCTTTTTTGTCATTCGTGTGGCCTGAACTCTGGGGCTGCACACTGTCCTTCAGCTATTCAGCTCAAGGCTAGTGCTCTACCACTTGAGCCACAACACCACTTGCGGGTTTTTCGCTTATGTGGTGCCGAGGAATCGAACCCAGGGCCTCATGCATGTAAGGCAAGCAGTCTACCACTAAGCCACATTCCCAGCCCCAAAATTATTTTGAAGTAGAGGGTTTAATTGACAAATTCACAAATGATTCTTGCAGTCTACTTGCCTAGAATATGCTTTCAAGAGAGATAAAATTAGAAATTAGTTAATAGATAATTCCAACAATTCATGTATAAAATGATAATGTGAATAATGTAGACAGAGTTGCCAAGAAATGGATGATATTAATTTATAAATTTAGAAAAAGCAATTTTTTGAGGCTTTGGTATAACATAGTATGAGGAGAATAATTGTGTGACATCTTCTTTCTTCTACCTATGTAACACAGGAAGCAATTTCCTTAATTATGTGCCTCTGTATACAATGAGAAAAAATGCTAGGTTTGGGGTTTGTTTTCATTTTTGTTTTTGTATTATTGGTTTGTCCTAGTGCTTGAACTCTGGGCCTGAACACTGTCTCTGAGCCTGTTTATGCTCAAGGCTTGTGCCCTACCACTTCAATCTCAGTGCCACTTCTGTCTGGCTTTTGCTGAGAAGTTTATTGGAGATTAGCATCTAAGGAACCTTCCTGCCTGGGTGGGCTTTGAACTGTAACATTGCACTCTTAGCATCCTGAATATCTTTGATAGTTAAAAAAGTATAAATATGAATAATATTTGCAAATGTTCTGATCTCAAGAATACCAGTGGGGGAAAATGATGCAACCCAGTTTATTGTGGTGTTCTTTCCAGAACATAGAAAGCATCACATTAGCAGAGGTGTAGTATTTTTTCACAATAGAGATAAGCTATTCGTGATGTAAATTAAGGGAACTTTGAGGTGCACCCTACACCTTGGAAACTGTTGGGCTAGGATGACTTTATGGCATAAATCTTCTGATTAATGGTCATAGAAATAATAGCTTACTCTGATCAAGAATTGCTTACTCTTGAAGAATTAATTATTACAGATGCTTCATAGTTTTATCCTTTACCAGAATGTGGCTATTTTTCTGTTTACTTCTCAATCTGTAGCAACCCATTGGAATATGAATCTATTGCAGAATTACATAACATGCAAACAGGTACTCTCAGGTAGGAATGTTCAGAATTTGAAAATGAGTAGTTATTAGTCATAGGAATTTTGAAGAACACATATATTCTGTCCTCTTAACAACTTATTTACTTTTAAAGTTATGGGTTTCAATAGAATGAAACTGTTTTCTGTTTTAGTATGAGAAAGTTTAAATTTATTCTTTTTTCAAAGTATTGGCAAGTATATTGTGAAAATATTGTCTAGGTAGATAACATTCAAGTTGATGGCCCTTTGATTAAAAAGGGGTAATTAATTCATATTTAATTCCAAATAGTATTGATTTTTAAAAGTTATTAAAATAATAATATTTACTATACCAATACAGTGAAATTTTATTTCGTGTAGCTTATTTATTTAATTTAATTTTCTTGTCAAAGTTATGTAAAGTGGAGTTACAGAAATTGTAAGGTAGTGAATACATAATGTTTCAAACTTGTTATCCCCTTTCTCATTTTTCTCACAGTTTTCCTTCACCACAATACCCCTCACAAGTTGTAATGTACATTTCCATCATATTGTCTTGTGAGCATTGCTATTGTATTGGTTTGCCCTTTGTCCTGTTTCTCGTCATTTTGTTGTTCCTATTCCCTTCCTTAATTAAGGTAAATGTATACCAATACACAGGGTATCAAAATCAAATACAGCAGGGAATAAACCATAGGGAAAAATGCCAAAAGAAAATAGAAATCACATAGTACATTAAAAACAACAACCGCAAATAAAAATCTCTGTTTCCATATCTTGGATTTCATTTTGCTTAGCATCAGCATATATGGTCATATATATAGCATAACAAAGGCCCTGGAAAATAATAGTTGCATGGACACGATATTATGAAAACTACATGTTAACTGTTTTTGATGGTAAAGGTTGAATTAGGATTCTGTTAAAGGAATTTCAAAAGAGTTTTAAAGTTATGATAGGTAAATTTTAATTGTTCAAAATTTTTAACAAGTTAGCCTATTAAAATTTTTTTAATTGCCTGGGAGAATAGGCTTTCATGCAAAGAAATCCATGGAGTCTTAGCTGAGAGGGAGCAATGTGGGTGAAGATGGCTCTTTTTCACACGAAACAAACAAACCTCACAAACCTTGCTGTAAATCCTGTAGGTTACCTTGAGAATTGTCTATACCCAAGAAATAAACTCTTACTGTGTGAAACAAGGTTGTAGTGGAATTTAAATTCAAACTTCTTTAAAAATAGACATCAAAATTATGATTTGACCTTTACTAACCAAACAGTAATTCTCTGAAAAAGATAATTGGGGTCAAACTATTTAGGGAGAACGTTCCCTCCACAATGAAAGAAGGTATTGGGTTTACACTTTTCTGTTTATAATATATTCTACAATGTCTTTGCACATAAAGCACTGAAACACAGAAAAAAATCTGATTGAATACTTCAAACCAATGATTTCACATTTCTAAGTGGCTCAAAAATATAATATCATTATTAACATGAGAAAGTGAAGACTTCTCTTATTACATAAGCCAAAAAGTTTTGGGATCAGAAAAGAAGAGCAAATGGAAATAGTAAGAAAACAGTGTTCTTAGAAGCCCTAGCTAAGCGTATTGGCTTCAGCAGTGGAGGGAGACCAAAACTTTTAAAAATAGATTGTCTTAATATTTTTGCTACCTAAAGTGGTTTTACAGAGCCTATTTGGCTCACTTCAATGCACACTAGATCGAATGAAGATATAAAAATAAATTCCACATCCAAATAAAAGTTTTAAAAGAGAAACCATGAAGACGTAGCAGTGGGGGAGGCCTTATTGTCCTTCCACTTCACTAGACTTTAAGCCAAGAAGCTGTGATTAATTGGAAATCAGGTAAGAGCTAAGAGGAGGACATAGAAATAGGACATAGAAGTATTGTCTTTTGTAACAGACACTGTCATCCAAGGTATGGGTGATTTAACTCTATTCTTCTCCACACATTTTGTTTGTTTGTTTTTTGGGTTTTTTTGGGGGGGGGTCTGGTCGTGGGGCCTGAACTCTGGGCCTGGGCGCTGGCCCTCAGCTCTTCAGCTCAAGGCTAGCACGCTACCACTTGAGCCACAGCGCCACTTCCGGCTTTTTTTCTTATGTGGTGCTGAGGAATTGAACCCAGGGCCTCGAGCATGCAAGGCAAGTATTCCACCACTGAGCCAACTTCCCAGCCCCTCCATACATCTTGTTAAGCAAATGCAAGACCAACAGAAAAATAATCTATTGAAGTAATTTTGCAAAGAATAACTTCACTGTTCCTGATATGGTATCTAACAAGAGTCTTAAGTGAGAAGATAAAAGTGGAGTATTCTTCGGTTTCCTCTAAGCATCTTGTTAGCAAACTATATCTTTAAGGTTAGAAGTAATTGAACCAAAAAGTGGTGGAGTACTTATTTTTGTGGGCACTTTAGACACAAGAAGACTTTCAAGGTAAAAGAACAAAAAAGTATAGCTAAATATTTGTGATCACAGCTTCTTGGACTGTTTTTGTGGAGACAACGTTTTACATGAGAGTTGTCCTCATTATCATAGATGTTGGGTTTTCGTGGCAACCAAATACAAGAGGGAAGTTTAATGGACTCGCTTGGACAAGTAAACAGCATAATAGAAAAAATGGCAAATACTATTTAGTGAATTACATTGACCGATTACTTTGCCAGAACAAAGAAGGAAAGATATAATTCAAAATCACTTGACTGAAAAGTATGAAAAAGAGTAGTAAAGAGCGATGAGAGAAAACATAGAGGACTGTTTTCTCTCCAATGGAGTAATGGGTTTTGTTCTTGTTTCTTCCATTCTATATTCACCAGCTATCAAGTGTATCTCAGGACTGGAATATCCAGTTCAGACAAAGAGATCTCCCATTAGAAAATATTTGCTGCAGATGTAGGTGATTTATAACGTTAGACAATCTATTTAAGTCTGTTCAAAATTTTACCCTACCCCAAACTGCCCTCTTTGAACAGTTGGTTTGCTTTTCCCATACTGCTTTTGATTAACTATTTAAAATTTTGAGAGGTCATATTCATACTCTCTAGAGATTGCCGTTTGGTTGTGATTTTTGTGTGTTTGGTATTTGTTGTGTTTTTAACTGAATTTCAAAAGGTTGTGGTAGTGTGTTACAATTAAATATGTCCTTGTAATTGTCCAGTGCTCCTGGATCAGAGTCACTCCTTCTATCATTCTCAACCAAACTCTTCTCCAAGATTTATTTCAGATTTACCACTTCCTTTATCACATGTGTACATTGAGTATTCTAGTTGTACTTGCCATTTTTTCATTTTTCATTCATTCTATGTTTTTACTAATATTCTTCTCTGGTTTCAACTTCTTGATAGTCATTCTTTTAAACTGTCTGTTCATACTTTGACAGGTTTATGTACATTCCATGGATTTCAATCCTGCATATACTTGAACTGATATCAGCTTATATTTCCATAATTAATTCATCTGCAATAACAATTTGCAAGACTGGAGACGTGAAGCACCTAGACATGATTTTATTCTTATCCATTTGGAAGATTAATCTCTAGCCAACAAGAAAGTTTAAAAATGGCTTAGAATGTTTTCCTAAATAGCAGTTTTTATAAATGGCTTCGTACAATGGTTTGTGATTATTTTATTTTACATGGGATAATATTTTCTACTACCTATAACTTTTGGGAAAAGAAGAAAACTAAAATTTATTACTGTGGAGGAATATGATAGAAATAGAAGACAGATTTTATGTTTGTCACATTTCTAATGAGTACCCATATTCAAAACTTGAAGTCATCTTTCTTAAGGAAAACATCAATCAACATGATAAGGCAAATATCCGTGATCTTTTAAAATGTACCTTATTATTTGATGAAACTTACTTTATTAGCTAATGTTTAGGCTTGAAATATGGGAGGCTGATCTATGTAACACATTTCTGGAAGGCATCTACTGAACAACACAAATGGAGGGGGCTACTATTTCTATAATTTAAGGAATGGTTGAACCTGTTTGGTATTAGTGCTGGATGATAAATCAACTCTATTGTAACTTGTTCCTTCCACTTGAAAAACTTGTAATGTCACTAAGTATCATCTACTTGTCAAATGTTATTTTGGAGAATGTGTCTTTAAAAAGTTTATTTGAGGGGCTGGGAAGGTGGCTCAGTGGTAAAGCACTTGCTTGCATGCATGAGGTCCTGTGTTCAATTCCCCAGCATCACATGACCAAAAAAAAAAATCTGGAAATTGTGCTGTGACTCAAGTGGTAGAGTCCTAGCCTTAAGCTGAAGAGCTGAGGGACAGCGCCCAAGCCCAGAGATCAGGCCCCACACCCGGACCCCCTAAAAAATTATTTGAAAAGGAATATATTTTCAGGAGATTAAATATAGGTTACCATTGATTTGAGAATGGCAACCTTTTTATACTACATAACCAAGTTTTACTGAAGTACCAGTGTTTTGAAGCACTAAGGATCTTCTCAATTAATGTTTTTCTGAATGATATTTGACTTCTAATTCAAGTTTTCCGAGCCTTGGTAGACAAATTATGGATCTATCCTTCCAGGAACTATTTTTTGCCCTACTTATACTAGACTGAAATCTTTCATTAATCATTAGGAGAGGGGTATTAAAAATATTCTTGTGACATTTGTGATCATGTTCACTCATATGGGCTAGTCATCTGTAAATTGAAAGTGTGAATTACAGTAGTTTCTCTCAGATTTTGTGATCTCATCTTTCATTTTTAAGTTGCCTTGCATTTCACAATTGCTTACTGCTAAACCCTGTGTAATTGGGGCACTAAATTATTATAGGAAATGAGAAGTTAAGATGAGTCTTCAATTACTTTCTGTTGGCATGTTGCATGGGCCTAGGTGGGAAGACTTGCCCTTGTTATCTGATGATGCAGATAACTGGGACCTGGGATCCTAGGATGCGTGGGTCCTGTAGAATAATAATACCTTTTGGACATCATATCAGCAAAATTTGGGTATGATCAGAAATATTTAGAAAACCATTCTGGGCCAACGAGTTAAAACAATATACAGAGCAGCAGAGTAAAATCCCTTGCAGATTAGAGGAAAACAACATTGTTTTTTACCATGTGAATTCAGTAGACTAAGAACACATAGAAGGTATCACAAGTTTATACCGAAGACATTGCATTGATACTTCTTATATTCTAATATATATTCTAAAGCTAATTATTTATATTCCAATCTATTTATTGTAATAAATATCAATTTATTTGTCAAATTATCGATTAATTCTAGTAAGTTTCATTGTGTGAAACATAAAATTAGCACATATAAATATAAAATATATAACTATATGTAATATAAGGAAATGTTTTTCATTGTTCTGTTGTGGTTAGGGTATCAAAGGCAACTCTGTTTTACAGTATTATTCCATTATCTCTACCCCAAAGTTTGGTAGCGTTAGACCTAAAGCTTTACCATTTGTAGATTTACAGCCTAGAAGCAAGAGGAAACACTGTGATTAAAACATTACCAATTTAAGGCCTAATATCAAGGAGAAAAATATGGACTTCTCCTGGAGCTATGGAAATATTTGGTGATAGAAATTCAGTAGTGTAAGTTCCTGCCTGGTTGGATGGTCAGGACATTAGGTAATCATGCATAAGAACAATTTTTTTTCACCTTCTTGGCTTAACTACTTTTGAAATGGTAGGTATAATAAACAATTATATTATGATAAAATACTTTCTAGTCAGAACTGTTTATTTCTCTATGATCCCTTGTAACTAAGATTAGTTTTTTTCCAGTAAGATAATCTTTGCTGTCAGGGTAAGATATTCTGTTTGGTTGTTACTACATGGAAGAAGGGTAAAGGGTCAGTAGACATTTGTGCCAGTAAGACCTCATTTGGGAAATTTTAAGCTGCAAAAGTTTAGAAGTAGCACTTCAGCAAGGCTTACTTGGAATCCATCAGCTCCACAAAGCTAACTCAGTTGATAAATAAGTACTTGAAAAGCCATCTCTTTGAACCTAGCCATAAAGGCTTCAAAGTATGATCAAATTTAAAATGAAAAAGACTTAAAATAGTCATTGGCAAAAAAATGCAAGTTTGAGCAATCTACCAAACAATATGTTTTTCCACTATACACAGAATTTCAGAGAAATAAGATCAATAACATTGTTAGTAACAATAAGGTTTCCTTGCTACAAATAGGCAACCAAGGATATATGCCTGTATAAAGATTGCATCATTAACAACTTAAATTTACAGGATACTACATGCTTCAGCAGCACGTATACATAAATTACAACAATATAGAGATTAACATGCCACTTGGACAAGGATGATATGAAAATATGCGAATTATTCCATATTTTTCATTCTTCAGTTGCTAGAAATGAAAAACAGTTATTAAAAAGTTGATTACAAAAATACAAGTGTAACAACATATGTGATTCATATAATTAAAAGTTAGTTTGACATCAGTGTATTAAATCTTCAATTTAGAAAGGTCTTTACATAGCATAACCTTTACAAAACTTTTGAAATTAGATAACATTTTAATTTTATCCCAAAGAAATAAAATACTATAAGGACCTAGGAGAAAAAAGAATCTTAAACTGTTTTTATATGGAATGCAATCTGTAAGGACACATTTATTAATGAATTTATATAATATATAATAATGTAGTATTCAAAGCATTATATCTAGGAGAGAATGAAATAGATTACGGACATTTTACAAACAGAATACAGAATATGTTAAAATATACTTTCTTCAGACAAGCACCGGAAATGTCTTTAGGTTCTGTACTACTCATTTCAACAGATACATTAAAATTATTTCTGATTTTAAAAATCACAAGCTCTACAGAAATCATTATGGATGTATACAAACAACTCTTGAATATATTTTGACATCAAAGTCAGGTAATTCATTTGGAAGAATACCATGGAATCCATGAATTTTTAAAGTAAGGTATTGCTGTTGCTTTGTATTGTGAAAATATTTTGTACAGAGACAAAGGATGGACTGGCATTTTTGAAATTTAAGTAACTTAACCAAATCATTAAGACGTAGGAGAACAATTTGTACAGCCTTTCACAACTTCAAAGAGGTAGTCATACATACTTATCTTTTGGCAGTATCAAATGCAGTTTCTTCCAAGTTGTTCTTCAGACCTGGTTTAATATAATGGTTCAAAAGAAGGAGATCAAACGTATCTTTGCTGTTTCTATTCCCAGCAGCAAGATGCAAGGGGGTCAAGAGGCCTTTCGTTTAGACATTGGTATCTGCATCATGATGAAGTAAGAAAGAAGCCACACTGGTATTATTCCACGTATAAGCACTGTGCAGGTGTGTCCAGCCATTCACAGTTATTGCATGAATATCTGCCTCGAGCCACCAACTCATGGACAATGTGTCAGTGTCAACTGTAGGTTTCCTGATGAAGAGTGGTATACTCATCGTCATCCCTAGTGGCCTTTTTGGAAAGGTTTCACCACACTCTAGAAAGCCGATTAATTTCGGCAGCCCAAAGAAGAAATTTGCTTGGATCCTTCTCCATTTTTTTCTTGCAAATGATACCATTCCTCACTGTTTCATCTTCTTCCTTGTCTTCATCAGAATTGCCTAACCAGAGACTGAGTACCGGTCGGAATGAGGTGTCTATGTATTTCCCTAGTAGTTGACGTTGGTTGAACTGTTCAGAAAAATCCAGTGAATTTTCTGCATCTTTTTTTTTCACCATGACTTATTTTCTCTTTTTCCATTTTTACTATTCTAAATCATTCTAACTGGAGAGTAGAGAATTGATAGAAAGCAGAGGAAAGATTTTCCTCCGTATTAAAAGGTACAGAATGAAAATGAGGACCAGTGGTGTCTCCATGTGCAGCTTATTCTAGGAATGAAAACATAGGAAATAATACTTTCTATGTAAATGATTTGGGAAATGGCAGAGCAGAAAGTGAAATGATGCAACCAAAAATATAACAACAAAATAAATTAGGATAATTATGGAACAATCATATGAGAACCATGAATGAGAGAGAGGAAGAGAGAGACAGATGTTCAATGAACTAACTAGCCACAAAATCCATGCCTCTGATCAATTTATAGAGCAAACAATTTTATTTTTAAAAGAGATGGAAATAGAATTTATAGTGTGTCTCTTTATGATGTGCAATGTGATGGATTGATATACATTGTGCTGATCACTTTTCTGTTAATGTGAGGAACATACCTGCAAAGAACATTTCTGAGGAGGAAACTATTATATTGACTCATGGTTTAAGAGAACACAGTTTAAGATAAAATGTCTCCATTGTTTTTAATTATATTTTTATTTTCTTAAATAATTGTACAAGAGAATTTCCATTCAACAAATCAGTTTTTAAGTACAATGGATCTTTACATAACTTCTCCACACCCTTCCAAATCTCACCCCACTTTAATTTTTTCTACTTTCATACTATCTGTATTGAATATTATGCCTTCACGCTCTTCCTCCATAACTCTTTTTATTCCTTCCCTTTGAATTCCCCTCACATCTTAAGTGATAGTTTCCTGGTATTCATTTTGTTGGATTAAAAATTCAATTTTATAAGAAAATACACCTTTGAAATTCTCCTCTGCAAATAGCATGCTTTGGTTAATATTGTTGTGAAAACTTGCATAAAGTTCTATCTTCCAAATATGAGACAGAACATGGGTCCTTTGTGTGTGTGTGTCTCTGACTTAGTTTACTTAACATATTTTTAGATCTATCCATTTCTTTGCAAATAATGTAACAGTCTTCATAATGGATTGGTGCAATCCAATTGTGTACATGTGCCACACTTTCTCTAACCATCCCTCTGCCAAAGGGAATCTGGGCTATTTCCATCAGTTTTCTACGGTGGATAGTGCAGCAGTGAACATGGTTGTGAAAGTGATTTTACTGTAACCTTTTGGAAGAATTCATCACTATCTTTCTGGGAACAACCCTCTAGCCAGTTTTCCAGAATAATCACATCCCTCTCTTCATCTCCATTAGAACGTATTGCAAATCCTCAAAAACACACTACCCCCTACAGGTCACAATAAGCTAAAACCACACTGTGTCCCTATTTTTTCAATACTTTTTTTCATAATTGTACATATAATTTAGTGAGAACCTTCTATGTACTTTTCTAATGTGGGAATGAGGGACATGACAATAGAGTAAAAATAAGAAATATGCAATTTAATAAGCTATTATCATACTTAAAATCATTTTCTGCTTTAACTCATAGCCTCACATACTATTATTTTAATCTTTATTTGATTACTTCATCTATCCTCTAACTTATAACAGGTGAGTTAAATACAATGGCAGAAACTGTGGTTTGATTTTGACACTCATGTGTGAGGATGCACAATATGGGCAAATAGATGGATTGGATTTAATAGCTATTATCCATTTTGTTAAAGTAGAGATGATTTTGCCAAACTGATTCTCACAATTCTTATTACATTCAACAACAAGAAACCTGTGACAATTCTCTTTGTTTTGCTCCTTATTAACTTTTGTTTCCATTTTATTTTATTTTTATTTATTTATTTTTCGTCTGTCGTGGGGCTTGAACTTGGGACCTGGGCGCTCTCCCTCAGCTCTTCAGCTCATGGCTAGCACTCTACCAATTGGGCCACAGTGCCCCTTCCGGTTTTTGAGTGGTTTATTGGAGATAAGAATCTCTCCAACTTTTCTTTCCTGTCTGCTTTGACTTGCGATTCTCAGATCTCTGCCTCCTGAGTAGCTAGGATTGCATGAGCCACCGGCGCCCGGCTACCATTTTCTTTTATAATGAAGGATGATTTCACAACTCTATTGTAGATACAAAAATATGCTAAAATATTTCTATCCATATGCATTGATATATACACACACATATATTACACAGGTTATAAGGATAATTTATAACTTCTGTAACTGCACAATTTACTAAATTATTAAAATCATTGATGACTCATGGCTGGAATTCTGGTTACTCGGAAGGTGAGATCTGACGATTGTGGTTTGAAGCCATCCTGGGCAGGAAAGTCCATGAGCCTCTTATCTCCAAACAACCAACAGAAAATCAGAATTGGAACTGTGGCTGAAAGTGGTAGAGTGGTAGCCTTGAGAGAAAAAGCTCAGGGACATCATCTAGGGTCTTAGTTCAAGAAGTACAATCTACCCCCAAAAATCTATTTAATTTACCCCTGTGTAAGTAGAGTATTTCCATCACCCAAGTGCAAATCCATACTCATTAGCAAGGTAACTGTTTTGTCTGAAGTACCACAAAACATTATCACTTAAGTAGAAAGTATTGCAATGTGGGTTCATTCTATCTCTCTCATGGATTTTTCTCCACTCAAATACTCAAATCTTACCATTATTCCAATTATTTAAAATCATAGTTTTTTTCTTTAATACCCATAATATTAGAGTTTGAATTGAGTGTCTTGTGCCCCCGAAATGGTTGTTCTTACCATTTTGTCATGTCCTCAGACTTAAATTATCCTGATTATTTTTCAGATAGAATCTGGCTTCCTACTTGTATCTGATTTGGGGCTCAGTACACTTTATGTTATTCTTCCTGGAATTTAAAATAACAGGTGCGTGGCATTGTGTACAGATCTTTCTGTCCAGTCTGGGCTTTAAGCACTATCCTTACAACAGTTCACTCCCATGGATTAAGGATATTCATAAGCTTGTCATAGTTGATTTTTTTTATATTTGCATTTCCTGCAGGTTCTTGAGTACTGAATTAATTTGTGTTTTCTTGGGTTGTTTTGTTTCATTTGAATATATGGATTATTGTTCTTCACTTTTCCTTTTGTTTCTTTCACTCATGTTCTTACCTGAAGCTCTGAGAAACTAATTTTTCTTTCTCAAGATAGTCAAGATGAATATTATTTATTTCAAAAAAAATTCAGTAATATTTAAACACCTCATACCTATGAATAGTATACAAATGCTAAGTTCTGAGAAGGGTCTTTTTATTTGCTCAGCAGTCTTTGGCATACACAGACAGATCATGAATTTTATGAAGTTAGTAAAACTACAGATGTTCGCCAGGCAGAGAAAAACCTATTATTAATTGTTTGACAGGGTTATGTTGCTTCATGCAGGATTACACAAAATCATGTTCCTAGGAGGAACCTAAAAATCATCTAATACAACAGACTTGAGAGAGAAGAATTGACTTCCTGAATAATTTACTTTTGGGTCAAATAAAAGCAGGCTTCCAAAAAGAGAGTAGACTTTAAAGAAACATGAGTTGTATGTAAATAGGTGGTTAGCTGATTTTGTTAATTTGTGAACTAATACAGGGAAATAAAGTACAGCAAGGTTAAAATGGAAGAACTTCACATTGAAATACTCATTTGTGTGTGTTTGTGTGCATGTGTGTGGACGCTCGTGCGAGTCCCCGCACACACATATGCATGTGCTCATGCATACATTCATTATTCTTGAGGCTTCATACTGCGCAAGCATTATTCCTCAGCTTCTCTGTCTAAAGGTAATGGTCTACCACTTGTGCCACTGTTCCACTTCTGGTTTTTTGGAGATAATCGCATGTATTTTCATGATTTGACTGGCTTTGAACAGTGGCCTTCAGATCTCAGCCTCTCGAGTAGCTACCTAAGCTGATTCAGCCTCTGAGTAGCTAGTTAAAATTCTGTCTGTCCTCTATGCTTCACTGCTTTTTTATTTTTTTCCTGAGGTAATCACAAGTCATATATATGTCTAGTTACTTTAGAAAATACTCTTACTGCTTGGCACCATGGGCTCCCACCTCTACTCGTAACTACTGAGGAGCTCTAATATCAGCTTTATCTGATTATCATATGATGTGACAGAATAGGTTCTTTATTAAATTTAAGATATATTTTAAGTTTTGAGTATTAAGCTTAAGATATATTTAAGACCTAGAAAATTCTTTCTCACATATTAAGTGCAAATGTATGGCAAATTGTCTCATTTCTTACATATTTGACTATTCCTATAAATTCAGCTTATGATTATTATGAATAGTAACATATTCTGATTAATTACTTTACTTTGTAACAGTTTTTACACTTTTTGCTTCTCTACTGAAGTTTAATTATTAAAGTAGCATCATCAAAATATATTCCTTGGGTACTTAGGGCAATTTTTTACAAAGGTTTTAACCAATGGCTTATAAGAATTCTTATTGGTATATTGTTTGGTTTATTTTTAATTTCAATTTAATTTTATTGTAATGGTAATGTACAAAGGTGTTACAGTTACATAAATAAGTACATTTCTTTTTATTTATTTATTTATTTTTAATTTAATTTTATTTTATTTGAGAGCATACTGTACAGAGGGGTTACAATTACATGGGCAGGATAATGCATACATTTCTTACCAAGCATTGCAGCCTCCTCCTTTGTTTACCCTTCACCTCCCTTCCCAGCTTATGGAAGGAACGTTGTTATCTCTTCCATTGATTTTTTTTGTATGCTCAAAAAAAGAACTACTGATGCTTTTGCTGTTGCTATTGATCAATGAGTGCTTTTGCTTTCTTTGTTCATGCATTTTTATAAGAAAATTTGTATGCAGAGGGTTTACAGTTACTTTAGTCATCTAAAAAGTACATTTCATTTTATTTTCTAAATTTCAAATTTTGAACTTAAATATTTTCTTCTGTTTCTTCAGGGTAATTCTTTTTTCAGAGTTGTAGGACTAGTTAATATAATTTTGCATGATTTTTACACATGTAAATTATTCAGACACATATATTTTGTTTTTAAAATATTTATAAAGTGAATATTTAAAAATTATTTTTTGAATTTTTATACGGTTGGTAAATTTAAAAAAATTATTTCTTATAGATGTAAACATATTTGTCCAGGTAGCAAATACTGTATTTTTAAGAAGCACATACTTTATTAAGAAAAGTTTCATTACCTGGTGATTTTTGGAAATATTTTTACTTAACTTAAAAAAAAATGTTTGAGCTGGGCATGGTGATTTGTGGCTGCTATTTTCTAGCTATGGTGGGAAATGTAAATAGGGTTTGTAATTCGGGAGAGACTGAGCAACTATAATATCTTATTATAAAAATATTCAGAGAGAAATGATTAGAGATATAGCCACCCCTAGCGAGATATAGAGCACTTGGTTATAATATTCTAAATCTTGATTTAAAACACCACTAGCATCAATTTTTTGTCAAAATGAAAGGATACATGTGTCAAAATGTTTATTATTTAAAACTTATTTGAAAAGGTTCTCATGTTTTCTATTGCTTAATTTTCAGTTTACTTAATCTATAAAAATTTATTGTGATTATTTTATTTCTACTAAACTTTTAAATAGGACGAGAAATATTATTATTTCATATATTAACCTACATTTTCTATTTGTGATAATTTCCTCTGTTTAATATGATAATATCAATATTCCAAATGTGTGTATGTGGTGTGTGTGTGTGTGTGTGTGTGTGTGTGTTCTTGTGATTTTTGTGTGTGTGCTTTGTAATGCTTAAGAGATCACACCATTGCTTCACATTTGCTAGGCCAATGTTTAACCACTGAGCTATACTGTGTAGTTATAATCCAAATAGTGTTTTAAATTTTGACTTTTAAATTTTCATTCCTAGTATGTTTTTTTCAAAATTATATATGACAAAATGTGATCCATCTTCTATCCATGTTAGCAATTTTTATTGTTATTTAGAATATTTCCACTGCTTTTCCACTTCCAAACTCTTGTATTTTTAATTGATAAAGGTTTTACTGCTTCTTTTCTCTCTTCATTCTTTTTCCCTTTAGAGTTGACCTATTCTTTCTCTTCCCCAGATGTCAGGCCACATTGAGGCTCCTGCTACCCACAGCCTTCCTCCTAGCACAGTCACCAACAGGGCAGTGCCCCCAGGATCCAACACAGACTTCTGACTTGGGTAAATAAAGAGGCTGTGCTTGAGTCGCCCACATTCAGCAGTCAGCAGTCCGGGCACATGAGCATCTACTAAGGCCACCCCAGTAGCTATGGCGACTCTGACCTCAAGAAAGAGGCAGGCACACCCATGCAGGCTGACTTTGTAGACAGCTCCTCTTCCAGGTGCAGCATGGTGACCTTTGAAGCAGAACATGACTGTGCGCACACTAGTAGATCATAGCACACAATAAAACAACTTGGTAAGCAATGGTCCTGTCCTCAGAGAGCTGGAAACAGAGGCAGGAAATCAGAAAGAGAGAGAGAAAGAGAGAAAGAGACAGAGAGAGAGAGAGAGAGAGAGAGAAAACTCAAAGCTAGCTCTTATTTGTACCGGTTTTGATATCCTTGCTGAGAAATGCATATTTTCACCAAGAAATAAAAAGGAAAACTCCTAACTCTAACTCTGATGGAGTAGCTGAGATCAATCTAGACTTCCTACCATAAACAATCACAAAAGTGGAAGTTATGTGAAAAATATATGTATATAAATGTATATATAATATAAATATGTAGGCATATATATGTATATTCAAATATACAATGTGAATATGTATTGTATGTACAATGTATAATGTATATATGTATAACATACAGGGATAAAAACAAACGAAATACATAGTATTTGAAGGAATAATGACCAAATCCTTCCCAAATTTGATTGAAAGCATGAACCCTTCTATCCAGGAATCTAGCAGCTTAAAGAAGACAATTAACATAATTACACAGGTCCACACTAAGACACATTCTAATTAAACAAAGACAGGAAACCTCCCAAAGCACAGAGACACAACTCATCACACAAGGGATCTTCAATCATATTATGACAAATTTCTAATCAAACACTAGATTAAATATTAGACAGCAAGGGCAACCCATTTAAGGTGTTAAAAGGACATATCTAATATCAACCTTTCTAACAAATATATATATATACTTCCCCCAAATGTGAGAGAGATGAGCTAAGTACCTAATGATGGCTCAGGCATATAACCTTAACTACTCAGGAAGGTGAATTGTGAGGATTGTGGCTCAAAGACAGCCTGGGCCTTGTAACCTCAGAAGCAAATTGTAGGAGAGTTGTCCTTGAGTAGGACGGAGGTCTTCTTGCCATGTCATTGCTGGAACAAATATAGGATAAGGTGGCCATCAAGCATGGAGGCTATTGGCCAGTGTCTCCACAGAAGCAATGTATGAGATTCAGGAGTCCTCTACAAGATCAGAGGACTTTGACCACTGTCCTAGTAGTTTCAGGAATGGCATAACAATGACCAGAGCAACCTCAAGCCCACATGGAGTCCTTAGCAACAGTCTTTGAAGCTTATGGGCTAGAGTATCAATGCTGGCAAGCTATGATTGGTCCACTTTTTCTCTGACTTCACTGGCCCAGACTCTGATTGGTCCATTTCTTCTATGATGTCACTGTGATGGGCTGCAATATCTCCCTTTTGAGAGGTCATGCAGTGTATATAGGAAGCCACTGTGCTCCAACCTATGTGAGTTAACACCTCTAGGAGCTCTTGATTAGTGACATGCTGGACTGACTCAAAGCAAAATTCATGATTTTTCTGATATGGTGGAGGGGGGGTGTGAGTTGTCGTTTGGTTTTGGTATTTCTTTTTATTTTTTCTGTGTTTCCATTATTTTATTTAGTTAATTTTAGGTAGACTTGCTACCTGCCATCATAGCAGAAGGATGGAAGAATACAAAGAATCATCCTCCGTATCCTTGAATGAAGAGATCATCAGTCAATACCAGATGAAAGAGCTCATTGACCATGGTACCAATGGACAAGTGAAGCTGGCTATCCACACCTCACACACATGGAAGTGGCAGTTAAAATACTCCTGAAGGGATGAAAGGTTAAAGTTTGAGGCAGTGACCACTTGTTGCTTGTTTCTGTCTAGCAAAGCAACACGTGGTGGTAATCCGAACACCTGGTTGATTGTGTGCCTTTATAAGACCTGCAAATACTTAGCTCAGGGCTCTCTTCCTAGGCTCCGCTGTACCGAAGTGTAGGACGAGGCCCAAGATGCAGCCCGTTTAAATAAAACAGCTGTAGAGTCTGACATTCAGTGGTCTTTTTGCGGGGGGGGGGGAGTTCCTGCAACCATGGCATAACATATTAGTGGGGGCTGGTTTGGGGTACCCCCCAAAGACCCCGGACACCTCAGACTCCAAAGGTAAAACAGCGCTGTCTTGGTTAATTTGCCTTGTCCTCTCGTTTGTCTGTTTTACTTTCATTTTCCCTTGTGAAGATGGCCCCTCCAATTCGTAAAGGGTTGTCAAAGTGGACCCGCTTGCACGACAACACTGGAGGAACTGGGAGATGTCCCAGATCCTCTTGTGGGGAGGGGATAACCCTGCTGTGTGGGGCAGGGGTCCTTGGAACCCCACCATTTGGAGTGGGGGGGTCCTTGGAACCCCGCCGTGTGAGGCAGGGGTCCTTGGAACCCTGCTGTGTGGGGCCGGGGGGGGGGGGGGGGAAGGGGTCCTTGGAACCCCGCCGTGTGAATTGTGGAGCGAGAGTTGGTTTGGTGTTGGGCCGGAACTGACCAAGAGAGCCTTCTAACCGAAGCCCAACTCGCCCACTGTGGGTCTGTTCCTTCTGCTGTGGGGCATGGGTATGGAACGCCGCCATGACAGGAGTCAGTGGACCAATTTGGGAGATCTCCACTTTGTAAGCTCTTTTTTTGTAACTGTCAGGCCTGCATGTGTTTTGTTTGTACTGTTTATTGTTTTATGGACTGTATGACTGACAGGACTGGAAACCACGGGCAACACTCCATCTAGCACCCTAGACTTACAAAAAGAAACTAAGAAAGAGGAAAAGAAAGTGTACCCCTGGTTTTTCAGGGAGATAACTTGGAAGAAGAAATGTTTCCTCCCCCATACTCCCCTTCCCAGGTTCCTTTTGCAGAACCTGAGAATGATGAAGAGGAGGAGGGAGCTATAGAACACTTGGAACCTGCCCTTCAAGTTTCTGAGGGGCCAGTCACTCAATGCCGCAGTGGGATCAACCCCCCATCTAATGCAGCTGTTTTTTTCCCTACGTGCCATAGGTACTGTGGATGTGGATGGTCAACAGCAACACAATAGTGTCCATTTTCTACCAATGCTCTATACAATTGGTGCATCCAAAATGCCCCCTTTTCTGAGAAACCCTAAGATTTAATTCGTTTGCTTGAAACTATTCTCTTTACTCATCAGCCCACTTGGGATGATTGCAGTCAGCTTTTACAAGTTCTTTTTACCACTGAATTGAGAGACCATATCTGAGAAGCGGCCCAGAAACATATCTGTGGCCCCACGGGAGTGCCCATCACGGATCCTGCCCTGATCGCTGCCTATTTTCCTGAGATCCAACCAACATGGGACTACAAGACAGTTGAAGGTAGGGAGCATCTCCTCATCTACTGCCAGGCTCTGTTGGCAGGTCTCAAGGTGCTGGCTTGCCAACCTACTAATATGGCCAAGGTTTATGATATAAGACAGGGAGTAAGTGAAAGTCCAGCAGCATATCTTGAGCAGCTCTTGGAAGCTTTTAGTCAATATACTCAATATGATCTTGAGACACAGGAGTCGGCTCAGATGATTATGTTTGCCTATATAAATCAAGCTTCCCCAGACATGAAGTTGCAGGCTCTAGACAGTCTATAATTAGGGATCTAGTAGCCGCGGCAGGAAAGGTTTACAATAAGAGAGACAGAGGAGCAAAGACAGGAAAGGAAGGACAGAGAACGTAAAATGGAGCATGAAAAGAGAAACCGGGCCAAGGAAAAGAGGCCAGATTTGTTGGACTCACCACTACTGCATGCTGAGCATACCTGGTTCACAGATGGCAGCAGTTTCATTCGAGATGGAAAAAGGTATACGGGCCCAGCAGTCACCATGGACACTGTGATAGCATGGGTAGAAGCACTCCACCAGGGACCATCTGCACAAAGAGCAGAGCTAGTGGCACTAACAAAAGCCCTACAAATGGGAAAAGGGAAGAGACTAAACATTTACACAGACAGTCGGTATGCTTTTGCCACCGTGCATGTCCATGGAGCCATTTACCAAGAGAGGGGGATGCTGACAGCTGAGGGAAAGACTATTAAAAACAAGAAAATTTAAGCCTCATCTGTGCCCAATGGGAAACAGCAAATATTGCCATTATGAACTGCCCAGGCTATCAAAAGGGAACTGATTCAATAACCAAAGGAAATAACTTGGCTGATCAGGCAGCTAAGGAGGCGGCCCTCCAGCCCAGAGTGTAAGTACTGACTCTAGTAGACCCAGGGCCACGAGCTTTGTCTCCTGAGCCTCAGTACTCCCAAGAAGACTTGGAGTGGATAAAGAAAATTCCCATGGCCTATAAACCCCCTGGCAGAGAAGGAAAAAAAGACTAGTGGAAAACTGGTGAGGGAAAACTTACCTTGCCACAAAGATTGGGCAAGGGGATTCTTAAGAGAATCCATCGGGTCTCTCACATGGGAACCTGAAGAATGCAGGACTTGCTCTGACACTCAGAAGTAAAAATTAGGTAAGGGAATCAACTCTTGAGGACATTGTGAAAAATTGTAAAGCCTGTCAGCTCACCAATGCCCCCAATCAGCCGGTTACTAAAGGAGCTTGCCTCCATGGAGATAGGCCAGGTGTGTATTGGGAAATAGACTTCACAGAAATTAAAACTGGAAAATTTGGATATAAAAATTTGCTAGTTTTTGTAGAAACCTTTTCAGTATGGGTTGAAGCCTACCCAACAAATCATGAGACCACAAATGTCGTGGCTAAGAAGATCCTGGAAGAAATTCTACCCAGGTATGGCTTCCCATCCCCCAATAGGTCAGACAATGGACTGGCCTTTATCTCAAAAGTAAGTCAGCGAATACCTCCGACATTGGGGATGGATTGGAAATTGCACTGTGCTTATAGACCCCAGAGTTCAGGGCAGGTATGAATCAGACTCTATAAGAGACCTTAACTAAATTGGCCTTGGAGACTGGTGTAGACAGGGTATCGCTCCTTCCTTTTGCTTTGTTTAGAATAAGAAATTCACCCTATCGGCTTGTCTTTAATTGCTTGCTGATTTGGATGATACTGAATTTCTGTGTAAGCTTGACTATTTAAAGCTGGTGCATAAGAGTATGTGGCCCCAGCTTAGAGAATTATATGATTCTGCTTCTATTCCTATCCCACATTTGTTTAAACCAAGGGACTGGGTGTTTGTTCGAAGGCACAACTTGCGATCTCTGGAAACACGATTGAAGGGACCTTACATGGTGCTACTGGCTACACCCACTGCCCTTAAAGTGGACGGCGTTGCTGCTTAGATCCACTGCTCCCATGCCAGACCAGCTGACCCCTTTGCCCTGGATGACCATCAGGAAACATGGGAAGTCTCCAAGCATCCGACCCAACCACTCCGCATACGCAAGAAAAGATAAATGGACTGATTGTTATTGGTATACTCGTTCAAGATCAAGAGCTGTTGAAATTTAGTTTTGGGCCAGAGCCACAAGATTGTGGCTCAGGACCATAAATCAAGCGCGGGGGGCGGGGGGGATTGAAAGGCTAAAGTTTGAGACAGTGACCACTTGTTGCTTGTGTCTGTCTAGCAAAGCAACATGTGGTGGTAATACAAACACTTGGTTGATTGTGTGCCTTTATAAGACCTGCAAATCCTTAGCTCGGGGCTCTCCTCCTAGGCTCCGCTGTGTCAGAGTGTAGGATGAGGCCCAAGCTGCAGCCCATTTAAATAAAACAGCTGTAGAGTCTGACTCTCAGTGGTCTTCTTGTGGGGCGGGGGGGGGGGGGGGGAGGTCCTGCAACCATGGCATAACAGCAAGAGTCCTCCAGTCATCAATTAAAGAATGAAGTGGACATTTTTAAGAAGGTATGGCACAAACACACCATCAGGTTGTACCAGGTGATGGAGAAGGAAGAGTATATGTATCTCATCAATGGAACTGGCCAGTAGGGGATACCTTCTGGGGTGGATCTCAAAATCCTGCCGCCTATATGAGGATGAAACCAAGAGGCTCTTCACACAAATTGTAAGTGCTGTTCACTACCCATACCAGAACAGAATCACACACAGATACCTTAATTCCAACAATATCCTGTTGGATACCAAAGGCAATATCAAAGTCAATGGTTTTATCTGAACATCTGGTTCACCCTGGGGCAGTTGCTATCAAATATATGTGCTGCTGTGCTATTCCACCCCCCTAAATTTTCCTGGAAGAAAGAAATGATGGCCGGGTGCCAGTGTCTCACTCCTGTGATCCTAGCTATTCAAGTGGCTGAGGTCTGAGGATCATGGTTCAAAGCCAGCCCTGGCTGGCTCTATCCTCTGACCTGACTCATACTGATACCAAAGACTAATTTGGGGTGGAGATGGCAGTGGATAGAGATGGCTAGCAAATAGTTACAACTCTTCTCAGAATAAGCTGCTGAATGTGGACCCAGGAACAGAGCAGTTCCAGACAAAGGGGAGGAGAACCCTAAGAGATATCAAAGATAAATTTACTTGAAAGCCAGAAGGCCCTGTTATTGAGATGGGAGAGATTTGTAGGTGGTGTATTAAAAAAAAGAGTTGTAAGTGGGATCCACGAATTGAGATCAAAACACTGTTTGCCTAGCAAAACCCTCAGTCCAGCCAAGAATACAAGTGCATCAACTGCCATAGAGTTCCTCAGGAGGGATTCCAGCCACTGAGCACCTTGTACTGCAGTGTAAACTGAAAGTTGTAGTTATCAAAGCATGTAATTTTTGTGCATACAAAAACTACTTTAATTACACTTCAACTACACCCTAGTCATTAAAATTTTTGTTTGATTTATTTTATTCTATGTTATTTAAGATGTAGTCTCATTATGTAGCCAAGTGTGATCTTAACTTCATAATTCTACTGCTTAATCTCCCAAGTGTTGTGATTACAGGTGTGTCCTTCTTTGGTGTCCATCATATTTTATCTGCATGTTTCCTTAACTTTAATACTTTATTTTATCCCTTGGCAGTACTGCGGTTTTGATTCAGAGGCTGGTGCTGGGCAACCTAGTGCTCTACCACTTGACCTCTGCGCCTGGCCTTACTCTTCATTTTACTTTAGATGAGCTCTTATTGTATTATTTTTTGTATTGTTTTGTATGTGCTTGGGTCAGAATCAGACTGTGATTGTAATGTATTTTCCTGCTGAGAAGCATTTTTGTCCTTTTATATTTTTTGTAAATATAATTTTTCTTCTTAGTAAAAAGAAGGTACACAGAGGTGTTACATATATATAAGTCATTTTAAAATTCAAAACCTTATTTTAGAAGAGTAAAAATGCATATAATCACTAAATTTTATCTCTAGGAAAAATGGCAACTAGATTAAATGTTTTTGGAGGCTAGGTCAGTGGCATTTGGTATTGTTCTCACTTCAGCTCTAGACAATGCTACATAGGTCCAGGCCTGCATGGCCTAAATAAAAGCAAGTAAAAAGTAAAAAAAATGATTTTTTAGGCCACATCTGTGGAAGGTTTGAAATACATTTGAAATACATTTGAAATACATTTTATTGACCATTTGTACATTTCTGTGATGATGAAAAGTGATATAGCAATTATGGTACAATATGACCCATTCTTCTAACATAACATAGCATTACCACATTACCCAGCAATTCCATTGCTCATTGCATAATCCAAAGAACTGAAAAGAAAAAACTAATAGCTCATATGCCAATAATAACAGCGAAGTTCACATTAGTCAGAAGCTGGAATTACCTGGAGTGTCTATCAGATATACAGGTTTACAAAATATGAGGTAAGCATTAATGGATTATGCCATCCACAAAAATGCTGCATTTAATATATATCTGTCACGGATGGACACAAAAAATAATCTACTATTTATGTGAAACATTTACTAAACCATTTTATAAGAGAAAATGGAAGATTAAAATTTCTGGGGCAGGTCATTGGGGTGATTATTACTCAATGATTGTGTGGATTCCATCAGTATCAACAAGATAGTTCACAAATAGAGGTAATGGTGTGCGTATAATTAATGTCACTGAATTTTATACGTGCCTAACAAGCATGAGGCCCTGCGTTCATCCCCAGCACATCCAAAAAATGCTAAATCATCTTTCTGTTACCTACCTTGAGTGGTAGGTGCTTTTCTAATATTTTGATTGTATCCCTCAGAGGATCTCTGGTGGATCTCTGATGTTTAGTCATGCTTTACAGACAATCCATTATTTTAATATTAATTTTAAATTTTAAAGGAAACCTCATATATTAAAATGAGGGCAATGCCTGCAGATCTAATTCAAGAGGCTAAAACAGGAAGACCCTTACACAGTCTAGGCTGCATAGAGAGGTCATGTCTAAATTTCCATGGTTACTGCTGAAACTGGAGGGACAATTATTTGTAAGTAATTGCAAGTGATAGATAACTGAGAGATAAGTTTCTGATCACATTATATTTTGGTCATGTCAGCTTGTATTTAATATTTACATGAATTTTTAAATTTTTCCTTTTTCCCTTACTCTCAGCATGTCATTTTGAAACTTTATACTATGTTCTCATTTGCTACATTTAAAAAGAAACATAGTTTTCCTTTGTATCATATTAAACATGGTTTTTGATTATTTTCTATATTATACAACTACTATTATTTACTTTTGAAAATGTAAGGGAAATGAACCCAAAGATATGTATTCAAATGTTTTTTTTTTCATGCGATTGTTTCTAACACATTTATAAGATTATTTCTTTGTTGCTTTGTATGTCCCTCCCCCACAGTATAACTCCTGCTTTCACTGTATTTGTATTTGATGTTGGTATAATTTGTGGAGGGGAAGGGGAAAAACAAATCGTTTAAATAGGGATACAGGTGGAACCATTGCAACAATGAGATGTACAAGTCGTTACATCGAAAAATGAACTTTACAACTTTGGTGCGGGGGAACGGGGGTAGTGGGGAGGATTGGGTGGGGGAGTGGGAGAGGATGGGAAGGGATAGGAAGGGGAAACAAAGGAGGAGACTACAATGCTTGATAAGAAATGTACTCATTATCTTGCCCACGTAATTGTAACCACTCTGTATAGTATGTCCACAATAAAAAATAAAAATTAAAAAAAAGAAAATTTTTATGTTTTTTTTTTCTGCATGTAAGGACTAGCCACTGTCTCAGAGATTTTTCTTAGTTCTGCCAATTGAGCCACAGATAAACTTCCAGCTTCATTCTTTTGAAAAGTCTCATGCAAATCCCAGCACAACTAAGGAGGCTGAAATCTGATCTTGATTTGAAGCCAGTCTGAGCAGCAAAGTCTGAGATTCTTATCTCCAATTAATCACCATAAAGCTGCGGGTAGTAGAACGGTATCTAGCCTTGTGTAAAACAGGGCAAGTTCAAGCCCTAGTATTGTAATTACATTAACAAGTCTCATGGACTTTCTTGCTTGGGTTGGATTTGAACTACAACCCTTAGATTTCAGCCTCCTGGGTAGCTAGGATTTAAAGGCATGAACAATCCACCTCAGACATTTTAATTTTTTTTGGTCATTCATGGGGCTTAAATTCTGGGTTAGGTGCTGTCTCTGTGCTCTTCAGCTCAAGGCAAACAGTCTACCACTTGAGCCATAGAACCACTTTCACTTTTCTGGTGCTTTATTAGAGATAAGAGTTTCACAGAATTTCCTGTCTGGGCTGGCTTGGAATTGTGATCCTCAGATCTCAGCCTCCTGAGTAGCTAGGATTACAGGCATGAGCCACTGGTGGCCATCTTATTTTAATATTTTTAACCAGCTTTTTCTTGCCTTCAACCTCAGTACATTTTATTTTGTCCAGTAGACCTGTTCTTTGGGCCACATTGCTGTTCCTTAGTTGTTTTGAATGGGGGTAGGGATTGAACACTCGGAATGGGTGCTGTCTTTGTGGTCTTCAACTTAAGGCAAATGCTCTACCAGTTGACCTACAGAGCCACTTCAGGTTATCTGGTGGTTAATTGGAGTACAACAGTCTCATGAACTTTCCTGACCAGGCTGGATTTGAACCATGGTCTTCATATCTCAGACTCCTGAGATTACAGTGTAGAGGCAGCAGTGCCCTTCTGTTTCTTAGCTTTTTGACTCAAGGACGATGTTTTACAAATTCAACCACAGCTTCACTTCTAGCTTTTTTTGTTTATTTGACATTAGTTTCTAATGTACTTTTCTGGGTAGTCTGGCTTCAAACCGTGATCCTCAGATTTCAGCTTCCTGAGATGCTCCAATTACACACATGAACTACAAACCCATTGGTCATTTTAAAATATTAATATTTTTTCTACTTTATCTTGTTAAAATTTTCCTTGTTTTTTTTTTTTTTTAATTTTGTATATGTTTTTGTCCTGGGGCTATATTTCAGGGCCCGGATGCAATGCCAGAGCTTTTTCTTCAAGAGTAGTGGCTTTGCTCATAAGCCAAAGTATAGCTTGTGGCAATATTTGTTTTGTGTTTGTGCTTGAACTAAAACCCTGGGTGCTGTACTAGAATGTGACTGCCCAGTTTGCATCTTGGGCCACACCTCAACTCCAGGTTTTTTTTTTTAACTCTTGGTAGTTAATAGGAGATGAGTCGTATGCAAAGCCCAGCATGAATCAGTTGGCTGAAATCTGAGGATCACGGTTTAAAGCCAACCAAGGCAGGATATCCCATGAGACTCTTAACTCCAGTTAATCACTGAAAAACTGGGAGTGGTAAAGCTCTATCCTTGAACAAAACAGCATAATTCCAAGCCAAACATAGCACACAGATGCATACACAGAGAAAGCCTCATGGACTTTCTTGCATGGGGTAGCTTTGAACAATGATTCTCAGATTTCAGCCTATCTTCATCCTCTCTCCTTTGAAAATTTTATGGGTCCTGTGGATTGACCTCTGTCTCTGGGGCCTATATCTTAGCTTTTACATTCAAGATTGGTGCTTTACCACCTCAGCCACAGCTCAAGGCTTTGTGCTGTGTAGCTGGGGATAAGAATCTCAAGCATGTTCCTTCCTAGACTGACTTGACTCTGCAATTGTCAGTTGTCAGCCTCTTGTGTAAAAAGGATTACACATATAACCATCAACATTTGGGTCACTTTAAAACATTAATATGTGCTTGCTTCCACCTTTTTTTCTTTTTTTTCTTTTTTACTTTTCCTGGGAGTGGAAATTGATGCTCAGATGTTGTCTCAGGGCATACATGGGACCAACCACAACATTTGGCTTTTGTGGGGAGGTTAATTGGAGAGAAAAGAATCATGTATAGCTAAGCCAGATTCAGGAGGCTGAAAATTGAGGAGAGTCCATGACACTCTTTTCTCCAATGAACCACTAAAATCTGGAGTTGTAGATTATTGAGCAAAATAGTGCAAGTTCAAGCACCAGGACTGCCAAACACACACACACACACACACACACACACACACACACACCACACAAACACACACACACACACACACACACACACACACACACACACACGTCTTATGAACACCTATACTTGAGCTGAGCTTTAAACAGTATCCTCAAATTTTAGCCTAAGTACCTAGAATTACAAATATGAGTCCCCAATGAAACTTCTGTTACTTGGTCTTTCTTGTCTTCTTCCACCCTTCTTTTCATTTATTTCATTCTTTTTGTTTGTGTTGGGCCTGGAGCTTGAACTCATGCAAGTATTGGCCTGACTCAGGAGGCTGAAATTTGGCCATCATGGTTTGAAAGCAGCCTGGACAGGAAAATCCATGAAATTCTTATCTCCAATCAATCAACAAAAACCTATCCCCAGTGTGGCCACCACACACAAAACAGTCTCCTGGAATTTCTTGATTGGGTGTGCCTTTACATAAGATCTTATATTTCAGCCTCCTGCATTTCTAGAATAACAGACATGAACCAAGAGTCCTGGGTTCTCTACTTCCAACCATTTAATTTTCTTATTGTGATGCTGAGGCTGGATCTCTGAGCCAGGGCATGGTTTCAATTGGCTTTTCATTCAAGGCTGTTGCTTTACAACTACAACCACAGTTTTATTTCTGGCGTTTTTTGCTGGTTAGTTGCAGACTTATGCACTTTCCTGTCCAGGCTGGCTATGAACAACAACCTTCAGATTTCACCCTTCTGACTCACTAGGATTACACATATTGACCAAAATTTCCATGCATTGCTCATTTTGAAACTTTAACTGGATTTTCTCACAACATTTTTATTCTTTTTCATAATCCTGAGGCTTGAATTCAGGGCTTGAGCACTGTCCCTGAACTTCTGTTACTCAAGGTGAGAACTCTACTACTTGCGCCACAGTGCCACTTTCATTCTTTTTTATTTATGAGGTACTGAGGAAACAAACCCAGGGATTCAAACATGGTAGGCAAGCACTCTGTTACTAAGCCACATTCTCCGCCATTCTTATACCTTTTTATTTGTATTTTTATTTCCTTGTGTATACTGGTCCCGGTCTAAAAATCAAGTGCTGGCCCAGAAGTTTTTATTCAAGATTAGAACACTAAGACACGAACCACCACATAACTTGTGGCTATTACTTTTTGTTTTGTTTTAAGTAGCTACTTAGATTTGAGTCCATGAATTCTACCAGAGCTGGATTTCAAATGTGATCCACAGATTTTAATCTCCCAAGTGGCTACCATCAGAGGTGTGTGCCACCTATGCTTAGCTCATTTTAATCTCTGAAATTGTCTTTTTCTTATCCTACCTTCTCTACATTTATTTATTTTATACTTTGTGTGTGTGTTGGTGTATATCAAGGTCTGGATGCTGTCCCAGAATATATTTTCTCATTTCTGTCATTGGAGCTACAGTTCAAACACCAGGTTTTATTTTTCTTCCTTTTGGTGGTTAATTGGAGATAAGAGTCTCATGTAAAGCCCAGCAAGACATAGGAGGCTGAAATCTGAGGATTGTAGTTGAAGTCATCCTTGGTAGGAAAGTCCATGAGACTATTTTCATCAACTAAATACCAAGACTTTGGAAGTGGTAGTGCTCCTACATGAATTCAAGCACAAGGTTGGCACACACATATAAAAAGCCCCATAGACTTTCCTGTTTGGACTGGCTTTTAACTGGTAACTTCAGATTTCAGCCTCCTGAATAGCTAAAATAATAAGCAAGAACTACCAGTCCCAGGCTTAAATTTCAAATGGTAATTTCTTCTCTTCTTTCAGTTTTGTTTTTGGTTGACTTAGGGCTGAATTGGGAATTGTTTCCCAGGTTTTTCATGGAATTTCAGTACTTTACAACTACTATCACACCTTCATTTCCAGCTTTTACTGGGTACTTAGAGATAAAAATTTCAGTCACTGCCCTGCCCAGGCTGGCTTTGAGCTATGATCCTCAATTTCAACATTCTTAGTAGCTAGGAATACACACATAAACCAAAAACCCATGGCTCATTTTGAAATTATAATTTTCGCTTTCTCCCATATTTTATAATTTGTGGTCTTTTTTCTTTCTTTTGTAAGTGTCTTTTTGAAAGTGAATAACTAGGAATAAACATGAACCAAAACCCATGATCATTTTGAAACTTTATGTTTCTCTTTACCCATCATTTTTAGTTTCTGCTTTTTTGTTTCTGGTTTTGTTTTCTGTTTTTGTTTTTGAAATGTGTGTCTAGGATTTCAATTTAGGACTTAGGTGCTGTTCCAAGCTTTCTGTTTAAGACTACCACTCAACCGCATGAACCAAAGCACAGCTTGTAACTTATTTTTGGTGCAAATTAGATATATGTGTCTCATAGACTTTCCTGCCTGAGCTGGTCATGAACCGTGATCCTTAGATTTCATCCTCCTAACTAACTCGTATAACATGTGTGAACAACAAATGTTTGATTCATTTCAACTACTCTCACTGACTCTTCCTTTTGTACTTCTGTTCTCCTTTTATTTCTTCTGTGTTTGTCCTGTGGCTTGAACTCAGGGTCTGGGTGCTGTCCCGGAAATATTTTCCCAGTTTTGCCAGGAGAACTACAGCTCAATTCCTGTTTTCTTTCTGTTTTGATGATTAACTAGAAATGATTATCATGTAAAGCCAGACCTGATTCATGAGGATGCAATCTGAGGATCAAACTTCGTACCAGCATGGGCAGGAAAGTCCATGATATCTCCAATTATAACCACTAAAAAGCTGAGATTAGTAGAGCCTTAAGCAAAACAGTACAAGTTCAAGCAACAGGTCTCACACACAGACATACACACACACACACACACACACACACACACACACACACACACACACACACGTCTTATGAACTTTCCTACGTGGTCTGGCCTTTAAATATTATCCTCAGATTTTAGCTTCCTTTGTAACTAGAATTAGAGTTATGAGCCATCAGTGATTGGCTGTTTGTCTCATTGGAGCCTCGGTTATTGGTTCTTCTCTTCTTCTACCCTTCTTTACATTTATTAATTTCATTGTTTTGGTTGTGCTGCTCCTGGAGCAGGAACTCATGCAATTCCTAGACAGTTTCAGGAAGCTGTGGTCTGACCTTCATGGTTCAAAGCCATGTTGAGAAGGAAAGTCTAAGATCCTTACCTCCAATTAACAGCCAGAAACCTGGGAGTAGTACAGTACTAGCCCCAGGATGGCCCACAAACAACTGTTTTCTGGACTATCCTGCTTGGATTGGCCTTTATACTGGATTCCCATATTTCTGCCTCCTGATGTTTTAGAATTACAGGAATGAGTCACCAGCACCAGATTCTCTTCTTATGACTATTTTTGTGATCCTGAGGCTGGATCTCTGCGCCAGGGCACTGTTTCATAGCTTTCTCACTCAAGACTGGTGCTTTACACCTCCAATCACAGCTTCACTTCTGTTTTCTTGTTTGTTTGTTTTGCTGGTGATTTGATGATGAGACACCATAACCCTCAGATTTTTATCTATCTTTGTATCTAGGATTACACACATGAAACAAAAACTCATGCTCATTTTGAAAATTTAGTTGGATTTTCCAACACATTTTAATTTCGATCTTTTTTATTTCCACATGTATGCTGGGCTTGGGGCTATAATTCAGAGCCTATGTATTGTCCCAGTAATTTTTTTCTCGTCTATCTTTTTTATTTATTTATTTTTCTTTTTACTGTGAAAATGCCATACAAAGGGTTCACAATTACATGAGCAAGTAATGAGTACATTTCTTATCAAGCATTGTTACCTCCTCCTTTGTTTCCCCTTCCCATCCCTAGCCATCTTCCCACCACCCCCCCATCGCCCTGACAACCACCCTCGTGAGCCAAAGTTGTAAATTTTTTTTTCAACATAACATCTTGTACATCTCATTGTTGCAATGGGTCCACCTGTATCTCTATTTTTTTTTTTTTTTGCCCATCATGGGGCCTGAACTCTGGTCCTGGGCCCTGCCCTTCAGCTCTTCAGCTTGAGGCTAGAGCCCTACCATTTGTGCTACAGTGCCACTTCTGTCTTTTTCTGCTTATGTGTTGCTTAGGAATTGAACCCAGGGCATCATGAATGCAAGGCAAGCACTGGACCACTGAGTCAGCTTCCCAGTTCAGTCCCACTATATTTTTAATGCTAGACCTCTAATATGTGAGCCACAGCTCAATTCGGGGCTTTGTTTTTAAACCATATTTGCCTAATTAGAGTTGAGTCCATGGACTCCCCTGTCTTTGCTGGCCTTGAACACTGATCCTCAGATGTGAGACCCTTGAGTAACTACAAGAACAAGTGTAACCTATTTCAGTTTTGCTCATTTTAACCTCTGAAATTGGCTCTCTCTTTTCTTCTTCCACCTTTCTTTTCATTTATTTATTTTATTCTTGTGTATACTGTTCCTGGAGATTGATCTAAAGGTGTCGGTAATGTCCCCAAATCATTGTCACATTTCTGCCATTGGAGCCACACGTCAAGCTCCAGCTGTTTTTTTTTTTTTTCTTCTTCTTTTGCGGGGTTCATTGGAGATAACAGTCTAATGGAAATTACAGAATGATTCAGGGAGCTGAAATCTGAGGATCAATGTTTGAAGCCAGCCTGCAAAGGAAATTCCATGATACTCTTTATCTCCAATTAGCTGGTAGTGATTCCACTAATGAGATTGATAAAACTCCAACCTAGAGTAAAGTAGAACAAATTCAACCCCCATGACTAGCACACACAGAAAATTGGCCAATGGAATTTCCTGTTTGGGCTTACCTTTACATATTATTTTCTGACTCTATCCTCCTATGTAGTTAATACAACATGTGTAAGCCACCAATGATTGATTAACTAATTTATTTTTTTAATTTTAATTTTAATTTTTGTGAACATACTGTACAGAGGGGTTACAATTACATGGGCAACATAGCAAGCATTGCAGCCTCCTCCATTGTTTACCCTTCACATCCCTTCCCAGCCTCCCCCAGCCACCCCAACCAATCCACCCTCACTCCCCGCACCGAAGTTGTAAAGTTCATTTTCGACATGACAACTTGTACTTCTCATAGTTGCAGCGGGTCCACCTGTATCCTTAAACGACTTGTTTTTCCCCATCTCCTCCACAAATTATACCGACGTCAAATATAGTGAAGGCACGAGTTATACTGTGGGGGAGGGACGAAGCAACAAAGAAATAATCTTATAAATACGTTAGAAACAAATGTACGAAAGAAAAAAAACGTTTAAATACATATCTAAGGGTTAATTTTCCTAACATCACATTATCTGACCTTTTCTGCTTGACTCATACATATACTAGATATTTCAAATAAGGGAAACCATGGGACTTATGTTTCTTTGGGCTTGGCTTACTTCACTAAATATAATTTTTTCCAAGCCTTTCCATTTCGTAACAAATGGAGCAATGTCATTCTTTCTGATGGAGGCATAGAATTCCATCGTGTATACATACCACATTTTCTTGATCCATTCATACACTAAGGGGCATCTGGGCTGGTTCCATATCTTAGCTATGGTAAATAATGCTGAAATAAACATAGTCGTGCTGGTAGCTTTAGTGTGGTCTTGTTTGTAAACATTTGGCTAAATGCCCAAAAGTGGGATTTCTGGGTCATAGGGGAGCCCTATCTGAAGTCTTTTCAGGAACCTCCATACTGCTTTCCAAAGTGTTTGAACAAGTTTACACTCCCACCAACAATGAAGTAAGGTTCTCTTCTGTCCACATCCCCTCCAGCATCTGTTGTTGTTAGAGTTCTTGATGATAGCCATTCTAACTGGGGTGAAGTGGTTTCTCAATGTTGTTTTGATTTGCATTTCTTTTATGGCTAGGGAGGTTGAGCATTTCTTCATATGTCTATTGGCCATCCTTCTTTCTTCTTCAGAGAAGTTTCTATTCAAGTCATTAGCCCACTTATTTATTGGGCAGTTGTTTCTTTGAGGATTTGTTGTTCGGAGATTTAATTTTTTGAGTTCCAAGTATATTTTAGATATGAGACCCTCGTCCGTTGTACGGCTAGTGAAGATCTTCTAATCCGTAAGCTTTCTACTATTTTTGCTAGCTATGTCCTTTGTCATGCAGAAGTTCTGCAAATTCATGCAATCCCATTTGTCCAACCTTTCTTTGATTTGTTGTGTTTCCGGGTCTCTTTTCAGAAAATTTCGGCCTGAGCCAAGGAGATCTAAGGTTTCTTCTATTCCATCCTGTAATGTTTTCAGAGTGTCTGTTTGACTCCGAGGTCTTTGATCCATTTGGAGTTGATTCTGGTGCAGGGTGATATATAAGGATCTAGCTTTAGTTTTCTACAAGTAGTTAACCAATTTTGCCAGCACCATTTACAGAAGAGGCTGTCTTTCTTCCATTCTATTATTTGAGCTCCCTTATCGAAGATTAGTTGGCTATAGGTCTGCAGGTTCATTTCTGGGTTTTCAAATCTATTCCATTGGTCCTGAGGTCTGTTCTTATGCCAGAACCAAGCTGTTTTGATTACTATGGCTTTAATAGTAGAATTTGAAATTTGGTATTGATATTCCTCCAGCAGTGTTCTTTTTGGTGAGGAGCATTTTTGCTATTCGGGGTCTTTTATTGTTCCATATGAATTTTTGGATTGCCTCTTCTATTTCCTTGAAAAATGACGTTGGAATTTTGATAGGTATCACATTGAATTTGTATATAGCCTTGGGAAGTATTGCCATTTTCATGATGTTAATCTTTCCAGTCCAGGAGCATGGGAGGTTTTGCCATTTTCTAAGTTCTGTTTGATTTCCTTTTTCAAGATTTTAAAGTTTTCATCATAGAGGTCCTTCACTTCTTTGGTTAAGTTAATCCCTAAGTATTTTATTTTTTGTGGGGCTATTACAAATGGAGTTGCTTTCCTAATTTCAGCCACACTTTTCTCATTGTTGGCATACAGAAAAGCCATTGATTTTTGAGGGTTAATTTTATATCCTGCTACTTTGCCAAACTTTTGTGATTGATTAATTTAAAACCCTGTCACTGAGTATTTCTTCTCTTCTTCTACACTTCTTTATTTTTTTTTGTGCTGTTCCTGAAGATTGAACTCGGGGCCTTCGTGTTTGTCTTTATATATCTTTTATATAACTTGTTTCAGTTTTGTTGTTCTAATGTTTCGTTTGTTTATGTTGCTTTATATATCTTATTTTTATATCTCACAAAAGTAACTTTTAGCTTGGTACTGGTGGCTCATGCCTGTAATCTTCCTCAGGAGGCTGACATCGAGGATCACAGTTTGAAGCCAGCACAGGCAGAAAAGTCTGGGAAATCTTATTACCGCTATACTATCAAATATACAAGAAATGGAGCTATGACTCAAGCAGTAAATTGTTGGCCTTGAGCAAGAGAACTCAGAGCTCTGAGTGCAGGTTCAAACCCCTGGACTGGCACAGATATAAAACTTTCATTACCTTATATTATATTAGGATTACTGGTGTCAGAGTCCAGTCCTAGTTTTAAGGACCAACTTTTGTAGCAGATGCAAGTTTTGATATTTTCCCTAGGAAATTTTATGCTTGTTTTATTCCTTGCCTTGTATTTACATTCCACTATTGGCATTCTTATTTTTTTGTTTGGAAGGACATTTCCATAATTCAATGACATAAAAAAGCATGTCTTGAATTTTTCTTTATTTTAAATAGGAAAGGGAAACACTGTCTGAATCTAGCAGAGAGCGAATGATGGTTTGATTGCAGAGCTGTTAAATCTATTCCTGATTGTGGGAGGTTACGATTTGCAGTGCTTTGGTAGATGAGTCTTCATGCAGCTTCACAATAAACTTCTATGATATCACTGTCAACTTTGCCATTACAACAGATAGGTGTCAGCCACTGATCTCACCCTTACGTGGACTTTAGATACACAAAGAAGAAAAAATAATTAGAAGAATTAACTATTAACCACAAGATCACAGCTTGATGAGCTTTCCTGACTGAATTCTGAGATTACATGAGCAGGGCAGTTTCATCTACCCAAGGCTACTAAGCACTAAGTACCAGGCAATGTTGTAGGCAACTGGAGAAACAGGTGTGAATACAGCTGCAAGTGGCCTGCTCCATGAACCTTTCATGCTGAAGGAGAAAACCAGAAATTACAATGATAATGTCAATATTTCAGAAGGATGGTAAGGTGGGGAGACAGCTTCACATTGAGGATGGGAGGAAGGCACATATGATCTAACAGCAGGGGACATCATCCATGTAATTATTGCTTTTCCATCCTGGCTCCACTCTCAATCCCAGATCTCATCCTTCTGAGTAACAAATTATAGGTATGAGGCACCTGCAGTGAGCTCTTTGATATAAATATCTATAACCAATTTTTGCTAAGTTTCTTGAAAGTTTCTTGAGAAGAAGGTTCAAAATTAAATACATTATGTGTCTTAAACATTCTTTTCATTATCTTCTAATTATTTGAATATGAGCTGTCTTCCTCACTTTTGGGAAAATTTTTTTTCATTGTTCAAATCCTGGAGAGGGAAGGAAAACCACAATTTCTTTGCCAAACTTGAAAAAAAAATAGTCATTTCAACTTACGAGTTTTGCCAAATAGTATGTCATGTCCTTGATGGATTTTTCATCTTCAACAAGGTTAGATGAATGAAATTATAAATGGGAGAAAATCAACCACATAGTAACAAGTTTATCACAATGACAGATATAAGCTCTCCACTTTCTACCAGATAAATCATTTGCCACAAGCATTAAAAATCTTGAATAAAGACTTGGAGATTCTTCCTCTTTATATAAAGTTGGATTTTTGGTTTTTTGTTTTGTTTTGTTTTTGGTTGGTCATGGGGCTTGATCTTCCTCTTTATATAAAGTTGGATTTTTGTTTTGTTTTGTTTTGTTTTTGGTTGGTCATGGGGCTTGATCTTGGGGCCTGGGGGCAGTCCCTCAGCTATTCAGCTCAAGGAAAGCACTGTACCGCTTGAGCCACAGCACTACTTCTATTTTTCTGGTGGTAATTTAGAGATGAGACTCACAGAGTTTGCTGCTCAGGCTGACTTTGAACTGCAATCCTCAGATGTCAGCCTCCTGAGTAGCTAGAAATACAGACATGAGCCACCAGCCCCTGGCCAAAGCTGTATTTTATCAGTTTTGTTGGCTTGAATGATTACCAAGGAAAAAATAGAAACTAAAATTGTTAGCTTGTGCTAAAATTTGCCATAGTTTTACCATGAATAATAGTGAAATACTTAGAATTACATATTTTGAGAGTATATAACTAATTAAATTTTATTGTTTTAAAATAATTAAATATATCTCTTTTTTTATAGACACTGAAGTCTGAGTTCAGAACTTGTACTTGTTGGCAGGCACTCTCCTGTGTGAGCCACATCCTTCTGATCATTTTTAATCAATCATCTATTAAATAATTTGAAGCTCACAAGTCATCTTTTGCTAAGATTAAGTAAAATAAGCCTAAACTCCTGCCTTTTGAGTAACAGAAGAAATCCTAATATCTAGATGTATAGACTCAAAAAAATGAAACAACCTAAGAACAATCTTATCAATAAATAAGCAAGTGAATTCACTAGATCATCCCCCAAAACAGATATAGGTGTCTAAGGAATACATGAAAATATTCAACATCTTTAATAATCAAGGAAATGCAAATCAAATCTATGTTGAAGTTTCATGTCTGCCTGAGCACAATGCCTATTAATCCTACATATACACCTGAAGAAATGTAAGTCAGCCTTATGGTAGAGCTATCTGCACACACATATTTTATAGCAGGATTCAAATAATCATATTCCAGAATCAGCCTCCACAGGCAGAAAAGTGTGTAAAACTGTTATCCCCAAATAAGAATTAAAAAGATCTGGGAGTAGAGCTGTGGACCAAGTGGCAGAGTACCAGCCTTAATGGAAAAAATCCAATCAAGAGATTAAGGCCCCAGGTTCAAGCCTCAGGACTGGCAAACACACACACACACACACACACACACACACACACACACACACACACACACACAATGCTGCCTATATTTTTAGCTAAGTTTCTTAATACCCAAAATTCATGTACCTATGACAGAGCTTAATATAATGGGAAAGTGATATTTATAATGATAAACTCTTATTGAAGAACCCAGGTTTCTTTTCTTGATTTGTTTTGTTTTTGTGCTCATTGGACATGAACTCACAGCCTAAGTGCTGTCCCTGAGCGTTTTTGTTCAAGGTTGGTGCTCTACCACTTAGTTACAGTGCCACTTTCCAGGTTTGTGGTAGTTCGTTGGAGATAAAGAGTCTCAAGGACTCTGTCCTCCACACACTGATTTCAAACTGCAATTCTCAGATTTCACATTTCTGAATTGGTAGAATTAGAGGCCTGATCCACCAATACCAGGCTAGAACCTGAGTATTTTCACCACTGCTCATTTGAAGAGTTCAAATCTTTTTACTCCAGAATACTTACCAAGCACAGTTCTCTCTGGATGGCAATCAAGCAAATACAGAGGCGCCCATAGTTCACACCTGTAAATCCTAGCTACTGAAAAGTCTGAGATCCGAGGATCGTGTTCAAAGCAAATCCAGACAGGAAAATCTGGGAGAATTTTAGTCCCAATTAACCACAAAAATGCCATATGTTGAGCTCTGGCTCCAGTAGTAGAGCTCTACCTTAATCAAATATCTCAGATTCACTTCAGACCCTGAGTTCAAGGCCCAAGACCAGTGCACATGCGCGCACACATGCACAATTTTATAACATAGTTCTCAAACCTAGCAAGGTTCCATCTTAATCCCTTAATGTCATGCTTTGCTATGAGAATTGGAAAAGTCTAACCTCTGGTATGGGCTGCAGTCCATGATGGTAAAACAGCATCTGGAGAGAGTAATTACCTCAGAGCCAATCGGACCGACCCAGACTGGAAGTACGAGTGAGGTGGTGCGAACACATGGTCATTTGAAATAGAAAATTCATGACATTTGTACTGTATCTACTAACAAAATTGTGCAAAGATCAAATAACTTACAACCCAGTTGTTAAAAATATAGCCTGAGATTCAACTGAATTTCAAATTCACTTTTGGTTATTTATCTGCTTTTGCATAAAGAGGAAGACACTTTATCACTGAGCTTTATTCACTTGTACAAAAATGTGGATTGAGCCATGGACAGATGGCTCATGACTATAATCTTACTCAGGAAGTTGAAATGGAAATATTATGTTTTAAACCCATCCCGGGCAGAAAAGTACCTATGAGATACTTAGGTCCAGTTAATCACTCAAAAACCGGAAGTGGGGGGCTAAGAATTTGGCTCAGTGGTACAGTGCTTGCTTTACAAGCATGAGGCCCTGAGTTCAATTCCTCAGCACCATATAAGCAGAAAAAACTGGAAGTGGTGCTAAGGCTCAATTGGTAGAGTGCTAGCCATAAGCTGAAGAGCTGAGAGACAGCGCCCAGACCCAGATATCAGGCCCCATGAACAACAACAACAAAAAATCAACACAGAAGTGGGGTTGTGGCTCAAGTGGTAGAGTGCTAGAAAATGGATCAGGGACTGTACCCAGACCCTGAGTTCAAGTACCACAATGAACAACAAAAAAATGTGATTGGATTGTGGTATTTTCCATCTCCTAGGTTTATGATTATTCAATAATCAGAATTTATTGAGCATTTCCTATGGAAAAGAGGTATTTTTCCTCACCAGCAAGTGATTTATGATGCTGCAGAGCATGCAATGGATACCCTCTACTTGAGTGGAGAATTGAATGTGAATTTTGTGGGGTCCTATTAGAATAGCAGGTCAGGAGCAAAACTGATAAGGATTCAAGCTCTCTGTTAAACCATACTGTAGCCATTTTGATTTTTGTTAAAGGAATAATTGATTTAGACATTGGTGGCTCATGCCTATAATCCCCACAGCTTAGGAGGCTGAGATCTGAGAAGCATGATTTCAGGGCAGCCCAAGCAGGAAAGTCCATGAGACTTGTCTCCAATTAATCAGTGATAAACCCAGAAAAAGAGGTATGGCTTAATAGAGTATTATTTCTAATAAAAAAACTCTATTTAAGCTGCTCTAACCTTCCAAGTCCTATTTTGGGACATTACCACCTACAATGCTGCTGGACCATGCCTTCCCTTGTATGTTTGCCTACAGCCTATAAGCTGTTTAGCCCTCAACATTGGTGGTGGCATGATTCGTGTATGGAATATACTGCCCAGAAAAAAACAGCTATGATATAAGCAATGTTTGACAATGTGTTAAATCCAAAGTTGCAATGGTAAGGATGTTTTCTGTTTAACTTTTTTCTTTAGTTAATTGCTTTTAAAAGTTTGGGCTGGGAAGGTAGCTCAGTGGTAGAGTGCTTGCCTTGCATGCCTGAGGCCCTGGGATCTATTCCTCAGCACCACATAAGCAAAAAGAAAAAATCCAGAAGTGGTGCTGTGGCTCAAGTGGTAGAGAGCGCTAGCCTTGAGCTGAGGAGCTGAGGAGCTGAGGAGCACCCAGGCCCAGAATTCAGGCCCCACGACCGGACCCAAAAAAATAAAATAAAATAAATTATCTGCTTATTTAATTTACTCGAGGAAATCAAAAGTTAACGTTTGGGACTTTTGGTGAAATTTGAAACTAGGCAAGTAAGAGCACCCATTGTCCCCAAATTCATCATTTGAAATTATTAAAACTTTATTCATATGTTTTAATAGTCAGAAATTTGAGCCAAGCATGGGAGCTCACACTTGTAATGCTATCTGCTGTGTCTTGACTGATGCAGAGAGGACCATGATTTGATGCTAGCCCAGGCAAAACATTCACAATATTGGATCACAATCAATATCTGAAACCAATGCATTGTGCTTTTCATTTCATCTACTCAGAAAGGGTAAAAAGAAGGATTGTGGTCCATAATGGCCTGGTCATAAACATAAAACCATACCACAAAAATGTCTCAAGCAGAGCGGGTGCAGGGGACTCATGCCTGTAGACTTAGCTACTCAGGAGGCTGAGATCTGTAGATCACAGTTCAAAGCCATCCCAGGCAGGAAAATCCGTGGGACTCATCTCCAATAAACCATTAGAAAACCAGAAGTGGTGCTGTGGCTCATGTAGTAAAGCATTCGCCTTGAGCTGAAGAGCTCAGGGACAGCGCTCAGGCACAGAGTTTAAGACACATGACCAACAAAAACAAAAATGACTAATGCAAAAATAGCAGGTGTATGGCTCAACTGGTAGAGCACCTACCTAAAGTGCATGAGGCCCTGAGTTTAAGTTCTAGGATAAAAACGAGGGAAAGATGTGAACATATGGAAGGAAGAAAAGAACGAAGGGAGGAGTTATTCTGTATATTGTACTTGTCTAGTTATTTCATTAAGGTGGCTTCTCATTCCTTTTTCTTTTTTTTTCTGTCAGTTGTGGGGCTTGAACTCAGGTCCTGGATCTTGCCCCTGAGCTTTTGTGCTCAAAGCTAGTGCTCTACCACTTTGAGTTACATGGTCACTTATGGGTTTCAGTGGTTAAATGAAAATAAGAATATCATAGATTTTCCTGACCAAGCTGGTGTTGAACCTTGATCCTTAGATCTCAGCCTTCTGACTAGCTAGACTTACAGGTATGAGCCACTGGCTCTGGGCACTCACTTGTTTTCTTTCTTTCTATTTTTTATCAGTCATGGGACATGAACTCTGGGTGCTGTCCCTGAGCTCTGCAGCTGAAGTGAAGCACTCCACCAGAGTCCACTTCTAGTTTTCTGATTGCTAATTAGAGATAAGAATCTCATTAGAGAAGTTCTGAGGCAGATGGCAAAGGAGAAGCTGGAGGCTAAACAAGCTCCAGCATAGAAAGCAGTTTTAGTGTTGCTAAACACTGTTTAGTGAACAGTCCTAGGCTACAGAATCACCCCAAGTGTGCCGTCAGGTACAGAGAGCTTGGCCAGAGAGGGAAAATCCACACAAGGAGGCAAAACTGAGCACTTGCAGGTAGCCAAGCCTGCAACGGATGCAGCGGCAGTGACAGTGGCGGTAGTGGCCATACCTATAACAGAGAGAGTTCAGGAAAACAGCACCAGACACAGCGGGTGAGTAGATTCTACTCATCACTAGCCAGAACTGACAAAGAGCAGATATCTTCATCCTGCAGATCACACACCATAGACAACTCAGGAACCAACACTCTTGCATGAGTAGAACCCTGACATCCTCACTCCTTATCTGGGAGCAGAGGAGGGAAAGCCATCCCTCCCCAACCACCAGAGATCTCCATCTTCCATACTGACAAAGGCCCCTGTGAGCAACTAGCTACAACTCAGGCCTTGGATGAAAAGAAAAGAGTTATTTAGCAGGTCACAAGAACCTGACCTAACCTGCCAGGCTCAGCTCCACCCAGGGGAAAATCACCCAGCCCAGACAGAGGAAGTTCCACCTCCCACCTTAGGAGAGATTTTCTTCACTGTGTAAACAGAACCAGAGGCTGCCCCTCCCTACAGCAGCCTAGAAAATCAACTAAAATTCAGTAAACACAAACCCTGAGAATGGATCCAGGCTGGGCTCTGTGTCTCTGGAGCTAGACCCTCAGGGAAAAGCTAGTTTGCTGAAAAGCCTCAACCCTACCCAGAACCTATCCTCATCACAGCATCTCGAAACTAGAGGAAACAGCCATCTCCCTCTTTTGTGATACTCAAAGCAGATCTCCCTCCCATTGAACTAGCCTGGGAAGAGGATCACAAAATCCTGGGTAAAGCAGAGCATTTTTCTGCCTGTTCAAACAAACTGACTTAAGAATCCAATCAAGCCACAGGAAAACCAAACACCACAAGCAGACCTGAGACTGCACCAAGAGAGTGGTTATGGACACAGTGGAGATAAAGGATCTTCCCATCCCCTCTCCAAAAAAGAACTCTTTTTGTACCTTTTTTAATTTTATTTTTTCATTGCTTTCTATTAATCTTTTTTTTCCTCTCATAATTTTTATTTTATGTGTATGTGTGTGTGTGCTTTTTTTTTTATATCTTCTGATCTTTTGGTACTTTTTTATTTTCTGTTTTTTCTCTTTCTTTCTTTTTTGAGTGACTTAATTGATATTCTGCTCATCCCCATATATATACCCGTCGTCAATTATTAGACCTTATACCCCATGGTATATACACTTAATCCAGAAATTTATTACTCAATTCATAAGCTCTTAGGTTAAATACTTTAGTAGCAATATTTTATCTTTATACCTATATAATTTCCTGTTTGTTTGTTTTTTGCTGGTCATGGGGCCTGAACTCTGGGCCTGGGCACTGTCCCTCAGCTCTGCAGCTCAAGACTAGTGCTCTACCACTTTGATCCACAGCACCACTTCCAGCTTTTTCTGCTTATGTGGTGCTGAGGAATCGAACCCAGAGCCTCATGCATGCAAGGCAAGCACTCTACCACTGAGCCACTTTCCCAGCCCTAATTTTTAATAACTAATTTTAAGCACTTTTATTTTTTAGTTTTTCATGTCTCCTATCCCTCACCTCCTCTCATTCTATCCTTCTCTCAATACCATTTCTTTAAACTTACATAATTTTTAAGTGTTTCACTGTTTAAATTTAAATTTTTATTTCCATTTTTCTTCTTTTCTTTTAAATCACTCTCCTATCATTCTGTCTAATCTATTTCTCTCTCTGATATAAGAACTTGGTTAAATTCACTCTCCTTTAACCTCTCCATAGCCCTCTAATCAGTGGTATTTCTCTGAGGAATTACTGTCAATGTTGTCACAGTGCCTAGTCCAAGGCCTCTCACAAAGGCTCCTAACCCAACCTGTCTGAGCCTCTGTGTGAGTTAATCATCATTGAACAACTGCGTTCCATGGTTTGTGAGACATTCGCTTCTGTGATCATATGCACATGAGGGCCCAAGAAGAGAGTTCCCTGGAAGGAATGTCCTAAAATGCAAAACGTCTACTAGGGCAATGGAAACCCATGGTTGGGCATGCTTAAATTTTTAACCTGTGCACTGAACTAACAGGAACACATTAAGACACACTAAGAAACCCTGATGTAAAGGATCAGAAGGGCTGAGGGGAAGGGAGCCGCATGCTCAGGAATATAAATGGAGCTAAGGGAGCCGCATGCTCAGGAATATAAATGGAGCTTACAAGCCACTGCAGGCTCTGACTTTCTATGTTGAAGTAAAGATTAACAGGCAGCCCAAGTTTCTAAGAAATCATTGTCTAGGCTATATGCCGCTTTCAGAACTTCTTTCCCTCCTCCTGTGTTTTGAGAACAACAGTTAGTATTGTGTTTCTGTCTCCTAGGGGCAATTTTTCTCTTCACACAATGCTTAAAGTAGATAATAGGAAGCTGAAATTAAAGTTAACAAGTATGAAATAGCACACAGTGCTTGCCCTGAATTCCTGGACCTAAAAAGTTCCCAATTCTGAGCACAAAGTGATCATGGGTGTATCCTAACAACCTCCACTGAATGGAGAAATTTGAACAATTTTCCCAAGGCAGGTATTGTCCAGTACAGTAGTTACCACCTATAACCCTTGTTATTAGGATGGTTGTGATCTACTAGAACAATGAACTTGAAACTGGGCCAAGACGAGACAACTTATCGTTGCTAGAAACGGGGGAAGACAACTAGGAGAATGTTTCTCTGGCACAGACATGGACATAATTACAACAAAGTACTAAATTGTGGCTCATCAGCAAAGACTTCAGTTAATACCTCAATAAAGGTAATAACTAAACATAAAAATTAAAAAAAACTATTTGGGTTTCAGTACTAACATCTTTTTAAAGGTGTGTGTGTGGTGTCTGAGATTTTGTATGGGGCAGCACTCTTTCTTAAAAATCATCCTATTGGCACTATCTTTAGGTTTCCCATTCAAGTCAGGTGGCATTCTAGCTGTACCACTTGAATTACACAATTCTTGACTTCTGTTGGTTAACGAGATAAACATGTAAGGTATATGTCAACCTTGGTTGGTTTCAAATTATGATCTTCAGATCTCACTCTCTGGAGTAGGTAAGGCTATAAGAGTGAGCCACTATGCTCAGCCCAGTATTTCCAGGAAGTTACTTAATCTTTCTGAATCTCAGCTTCTTCTTGTGTGGAAAGTGAACAGAATTATTTTGTGGATCTTAGAATCTGGTGGGAGTTATGACTAGGTATAGGAAATGTAAGTGTTCGGGATGTGCAGACAGAGCCTGACAATCTCATAAAACTACTGATGTTTATATTGAAATGAATTAAAGGAATTGGAAACGATGGATTTTTCTTTTTTTGTTTATCCATTTCTGGGCAGTGAGGGAGCCACAGAAATTCAAGGAGAACAAGGAAACAAATGCAGCAGTGATACTCTGTAGATATTATGTTGACAATCAACTATACCACTTGTGGGCAGGGAAAGGAGGGAAAAACAGAGAGAGAGCAAAAAAGTGATGAGATTTTCGAACATGAAATGAACTCATTATCTAAATTACAAAATGGTGACGCGTATGTCCACTATATTAACAATAAAAATTTTTAAAAGTCCAGGTTGATGATTCTCTCCTCTAGTTTTAGAGGACCTTGAGAGTCAAGCCCACCTATAGAGTTTTCGAAGGTCAATTGATATGATAATTAATATAGAGCCAAAATCTCTTAACAAATGTTATAAAAAGTATTTCATTTGTAGTACTTCTTTCTGTTTGAATGGAGATTCTATATGTTATTGGCAGAGCTATGTTTTTTACTTTTTGTTTTCAGTATTTGTCAACTGTTGAAATCCTTCTTGAAGCTCTGGGACAGAGGTCTGCTATATCTTGGCACCCTGCCCCTAACTAAAATAGTAATCAACCTTTGAAATTAATTTACTTGTGTATGAGTTTGTTTTATTTCTTTATTCATTTATATATTTATTTGTTTATTTATGTATTTTTGTTGCTGGTGGTGAACTCTGGGCCTGGTAGCTGCCCTCAGCTCTTCAGCTCAAGGCTAGTGCTCTACCACTCGAGCCACAGTACCACTTCTGGCTTTTTCTGCTTACATGGTCATGAGGAATCAAACCCAGGGCCTCAGGCATGCAAGGTAATCTGTCTACCACTGATCTACCTTCTCAGAACCTATGAGGGGTATTTTTGTGCACGGGTCTATCAAGGAAATCTATTCAGCAAATGTATTCATTTGCCACTAGACATTAATTATGAATTATCTGATAGTTAAAGGATAAATTGTTATCATTTTTACTAGGAATTGTTTGTCTTCCCATGCTAAAAACATGGAGGAGGGTATTTTAAACTAAAACTACAAAAGAAATTTAAGATCTTTGTGCTAACAAATGTGTCCAGTTATTACATTAAACAGAAAATTCCAACTTCATGAATACAGAGCTCAAACTTCTTATACTACTTATTTCAAAACGCAAATTAAAGGGAAAATAAGACAGGGGATAAAATTTATATTGTATGTTAATTTTTAAAGAGGAAAATAAGATCCTAGATGGCAGATTAAAGGCAAAGCAATATCAGAGCCCTATCTGCTCAATAAGAAATAAGAAGCATATTTGAAAAAAAAACTGCAAAGTGCACATCAGGCAAAGGCAAGCAGTCAGAGCCTACCACCAACACAGAAATACCATATATCTCAGAAAAAGGAAACAAGTTCAGACCAGTGCTCATCCTTATCCCTGATTTCAATAATACATATACAACCCATATACACACACACACACACAAACACAATAAATGTATGCAACAGCTCAACCTACTCACATCCACTCAACATTAATCAAAGTGCTTACTGTAATATTTGAAACTTTAAGTTTCAAGTCATGTAAATAATTGATAATAGATGCATAAGTAATTATTTTCTGAATAGCGCTCTGCTATGAAAGTGAGAATTCATGATGATTATAACTACTTAAAACATCTCTCAATCTCAAAAAAATTAAACAACACACAATCCGTATTTTGTGACTGCATTTCTACCAGCTATTCTGCAAAGGCTTAATAAGAAGATACTTATGAAATTTTGTGTACCAAAAATTAAATACTAAATTCAATTAATACCTGAGTAAGTGAAGAGAAAGATGATCAGAGAGAGGTCTCTCTGCTCTGCATCCAGTTCTCAGCCAACTGTACACTGTGGCATTTTTGCTGCTGCTGGACCTTAGTTGTCTTCTCCAGTGCAGTGGCCACACTGGGGTTGGATTGGGCGTGGTAGGGAGATGAGTTTGGCCACATGGGAGGCCACACTGGGGTTGGGGTTTGGGGCAGTGTGGAGGGGAGAGGAGGCCTTGGCAGAAGCTGGTGAAGCAAGGAAAGAGGCAGGAAGCCAGAGGCTTATGATGCAGCATGCCCAAAGGCTGCCTGGTTCTGGAGAATGTCTGTGAGTGGGGTTGTTGGGGCGGATCCCATGGGGCCTGGTGGCCTGGTGAGAAGAGGAAGGAGTCTCAAGTACTGCAAAGGAGGACAATGAAAATTAAGATCACAGTGGCTGAACAATTACAACAACAAAGGTGGGGACATGGAGGTAAACTCTGGGAATGGAGAGGACGGCAGCACTGGGCCAGTGGCGTTCAATCCTTTCTGGACATACCTGTAAGTGTGTGAGGACTGGCTCCACCACAGCTTTGGCCTCACTCGACTTGAACAGGCACCTGGAATGGTCACCTCAGCCTCAGCCTGCCCCAGAGAGCCACACTGGCATAGATGCTGAAGACCAGGCAGTGGCTGAGAGGCTATGCGCAACAGGGTGGAGGAAGCATGGCTGGTGGGTGCAGCTCCAGCCCAGCCAGGTCCAGGGCCACCGGGGAAGTTCGGACTGTAGATCTAGAACAGGCAGTTTGCCCCAGACCAGTGGGACTTCCAGGGACTTTCGTGGTGGCCAACACGTGCATGATGGGAACTTAATAAGCATGGCCCAGTGGTCTCCACGGAAAGGTGCATTCACTCCTGTGCCTCTCCTGTCTTCTGGACTCTCGCTGTCCTCCTGCTTCCTGCTGAAGTACCAGGCCATAGACCCCCCAAAGGCCAGCAGAGAGCCGTTGCCAATGTAAATGCAGGAGGCTCGTTTATTACAGCTCGAGCTGGACTCACAAATCTTCCCTGATACAGCAGGTCAGAAATTGTCAGTCTCAATCTCTTGTTCAGCAAGGTTTTTTTTTTATTGTGTATGAAGCAGGTGGAAGAATCATTACAACACTGATTTTGTGATAGGTCGGTGGTTCGTAGTAAATCTAGTCTTAAATTTATTGGTTGGGGAATGATCATTTCCAGTAATGGCAGGGACTTTCTAGCTTAGCAGTTACAGGATAGGTTAAATCATAAATAGCAAGCATATTGTAAGTTGGGGTAGGTGGTGCCAATCACAGGAATGCTGAGGGCACTAGTCCTGGATTATTTCCCGACCTAAATTGCTTTCTGATAGAGTTGGGAGATAATCTGTCAGGGCAGTCTGAGATTCCTGGACAGATCAGGGCTGTCTGATTTCTTAGTTATTTTTACTGTTACATTTTCTTAGAACATGAACTGACACTCTTTTTCCAGTAGCAGATAACAGATATTTTCCTTAGATTTTCTGATATCACTGCCAACTTATTTGTCCTCTCACTGACACGTCCAACTACAGGAGTCAACTTCTCCTCGCCGATGACAGGCCATCTCGGAGATATTCACAGGGTTATGTTTCCTCTCTCCATCTCAGGCCTTTCTACTGAAAGAACATCCTTACTAAAAACTTTTAGTTGTTTCTAAAAACTTTTTAGTTGTTTCCAGTGAGGAAGAAAAGTAAGGCCTAGTTGCAGCCATGGAACCAAGAATTGAGGGCCATGGCTAGAGCAAAACGCCCTGAGAAAAGATGGATTCATTTTTGTCAAAGACACAAGTCTTTATGGGAACTCTCATTCTAACTGATTTTCTTCCTAGTAATATATTCACAGAATATGTAGACTATGTAATGAATGAACAATGACATATGCATAATATTTGCAAATATGGAGGGAATTAAGAAAAAACTGCAATGGCCAGAAGTAACTGGTTCTTTGAAAGAGAGCTGGTAGGTTCTTTGTTTGGCCTCTAAGCCTTTTAGCACAGTATTTTGTATTGCATTCAAACATATGAAGTTCTTAAAATGTAAAATCAGGACAAATAGTTAAAAATAAGGAAATTTTCCTAATAAAGTATCACAAACTGCATCTTTAAATTCAGAGGTACTTAACTTGAAATTTTTCTCACGTTAAATTGCCTTTTGTTCTACCGAAGAGTTGATATTTCAAAATTCCTAAAGAGAATTATTTTGTTTTCTTTTCTTCCTTTTTAAGGAACCATAGTGAGGTCCACCTGTTTCTGCTGTGAGCTCTTTCTTCCACTTACTGCCCAGTTGCTGTCAATACTCATCCCCATACGAGACAAGCAGCTCACATACTGCCTTGATGACATGACAGGTTTGATAGAAGATCTACCTGTGGTACTGAAAGGCCCTCAGATTCTGATTCTCAGCATACCTGCCACAGTTCATATACCTAAAGTTGAAGCAGGCACAGCAAGGAAACCTAAGAGGGTAAGTTTCTGCTCTCTTTGGATCTACTCCTAATACTCATCCACTCTAGAACCCTAAGTGCACTGTTTTCAAAGCCCAGTTCCAGACTTCTCTTAATCCTTATTTGTCTCAAATAGATTGATTTCCAGATTCTCTAAATTGAGTTAAAGTTTATGTCATAGATTTGGGTGGGGACATGTACTCTGTTTCTAGATTAGCACACATCCTTTGACATTTGGCCCAAGTAATTTTCCTTAGATTGGACTCACTCATGCACCTGTCTCCACTATGTTCCCATAGAAATTCAGAGAACCCTTTGTCTTATAAAGACAATAGAGGGAAATTTGTTTATTCATGATGTCGTTTCATGATAAGACAATGGTTCCCCATGGCACAGGGCTGCAGGACAAATCATAGACCCACTGCTTTCTGAACCTCACCACTGCTCCAACTCTGCTTCTACGTGTTTGAGTGTACCCTAATAGACTAAAGTTCTTTCTTGTAGGTTGTTAGGGCACTATGTACTTTGCAAAAACTAGGAAGAAAAATTATACTTAAATACTCCTACAATGAAATTGTCATTTCTATCTCCACATGTGTTTCGCAATTACTCAAGGAATATGATTTATTCAACTATTGAGGGTAATTCTTTGACTCATATACAGTATGAGCTTTATAGATGCAGGATCTATGAATGAAGTTAGGCCCTTTGGTTTTTCTTCTGATGTCTTAATTTTGTCTCTTATGGAAATTTTTATTTTGATACAGTACACATATATATATGCATACATACGTACATACATACATACATAGCAGAGCTAATGATTGAACTCATTAACTAAACTTACCTCTTGTAATAAAAGCACTCTACCACTTGAACCACTAGCCCTTTTTGTGTTGTTTATTTTTGAGGTATTTTTTGTCTGTCAAGTGGCATAAGCTCTGTGCCTGAATGTTGTCCTTCAGCTCTTCAACTCAAGGCAAGCTCTTTACCACTTGATCCACAGTGCCACTTTTGATTTTCTGGTGGTTTATTGGAGATAAGAGTTTCACAGCCTTTCTTCCATGGGCTGGATTTGAACCATGATACTCATATCTGAGCTTTCTGAGTACTTACTAACAGGTTTGAGCCACCAGTGTGCAGTTTATTTTTGAGGTATTATTTCCCCTGCTGTCCTGGGTTGCCATCCTGCTTGTGCTTGCCTGGGTTGGTGGAGATACTTCACTTTATCCAGCCATTGTACTTCCACTCTAGCTGGGATAACAAATGTGCACCAACGTGCTCAGCCATTGGTAGTAATCGGGGTCTTATAATCTTTTATGCTAGGACTGGTATCAGACTGAGATCTCATCATCTCTATCTCAAAAGTCCAAATTAAAGGTTGAGCTATGGAACCCAGTTATACTCTTTATATTTTATTTCTTTTCTTTCAAATATTCATAATTTTGAAAGCACCAAGTACAGCAAAAGAAAAATGGAGATATGGGAATCCATTGAGAAAGGTGTGATGATCAGTGTGCAAGTCTTGTGAAGAGAATATCTTCTTAGGAACCATGAAAATGACTGCTGGACTCACTCCAGATGGCCTGGGATTTATCTTTTGCATCTACACATAGTAGTTTCTCCTTTTTGTGATCTGAGTTTCAGAAAGACAAGCTAAAGGCTTTTGAGTAATAATAGGCAAAATCACATTACTTGATTCCAGTGATGCTCTTTGAGCCTGCATGGATTGTGAACACATAGGATGCCGTCTACACATCTGAGGGGATTTGTCATAGTCCTAACAGAGGCTCCTTAAGCGTGGATGCACTTTACCTCTAACACACTCTGTTTATATGCACTATACTTTGATCCTAAATCAGAATGTCCATGTTTATGCAGATTCCACAAACACATACAACTATTTTGTCCATGTCCTAGCAATGTTTCATTGGAGGCACAGGGGGACACATGGAGTTAGAGAAAGGGGGGAAAGGGAGGGCATTTCTTACCATCCAGGAGAACCTATTGTCAGCATCTTTGTCTTCTATGAACAAGCCCTCATAGGGGCTAAAGTGCACCCCAATGGCAGATCAGATTCCTCATTCCATACTCTAAGCCCAGCCTCAGGAATACTGTACTGATGAATTCTCAGCCCAGTGAGTAGATTGAGGACTGAATGGTCATAATGCCCCTTGTGAACCACATTATCTCTTACAAATATAGGTGGCCCATGAACAGTGTAGCTGTTGATGAAGAAGTTCTGACACTGCTCACAATCTGAGGCAAGACCAGCAAAAATTAGTAAAAAATATGTACATTCCCAGATTTAACAATCATGAGAAAGAGCACAGAATGCATATCATTGTCACTTAGTTCTTCATGTGAAGTTACTAGAGTAAACCAGTAATTGGGGGCCAAATGACCTGATGAATTATTATAAAAGCACATTTGCCTTCTGTTTGAACAAACGCAGAGGGTTACTTACATAGGTAATCATCATCCTGGTGTTTACGGATATCTTCATAAGCATAAATCTTTCTTTCCTGTAGGCTGTATATGCTCATTTTTACCTCTTTTTTCCTACATCCATGTTGAGAAACAATGGTTTGTTAAGTTTGGGATCAACAATGTTTGTCCCTATTTCTTCAGAAAAGTAAAATTTCTTACTACCAAACTATCATCTATTCTTCTCACATAATCTGGTCCCCCATTAACCTTTGACTCAGAGATGCAAAGACTTTACTTTAACACTAACTACAGGTTTCTAATTCAGTTTTAAGTTTTGGCCATTCCCATTTTCAGGTTTAATTTCTACTTCATTAAATCTCTTATAAAGTGTTCACTGTTGAATTTATTCATTCAGAATATTTGTTGAGGGTATGTTAAGTATTGAGCAAAGACCTGGACATACAGGATTGATAATGTGTGGTAACAGATTTATTAGACACTTTGCATGTATCTGTTATTTTACCTTTTACTTATCCTTTTCAGACAACATGCAGGCTGTACACATTTTTCTTGCCAGTCCTGGGGCTTGAACTAATGGCCTGGGCACTCTCTCTGTGCTTCTTTTGCTCAAGGCTAGCACTCAACAACTTGAGCCACATTGCCACCTCTGGCCTTTTCTGTTCATGTGGTTCTAAGTAATAGAACCAAGGGCTTCATTCATACAAGACACATACGCTACAACAAGTCATATTCCCAGTGCAGTCTGTGCATCTTTATCCATGTTCTTCAGATTAACATTCAGAAGTTCAGGGAGATTGTAAAATGTGTCATGACCTAAGTGCCTCCATGTGGATAATAACCCAAGTGTGTAACTTCATTGTCAAATTCTTATGTGCTGCTCATTGGAAACCTAATTACTAGTTCCACAGCTAAGTTCGGCCTATGTTTGAACTTTCCAAAGTCCACCTCACATAGTCAGTTTACCCTCATCAACCTTGCTAGAATTTCCAAAATTAGTAAATTTCCCAAGTCATTTTCTCTTACCCAATTTTTGTTTGCAGTATTGTCCTTGTGTATTTGCTTCTCCAGGAGGGAACACTGGTTTCTGGGCCTCTTCTAATCCACTTGACTTTAAGAAATTTATAATTCCTGAGAACTTCTTCAAACTAGGTTCCTTACCTAAGGTTGTCTTGGGCATTCCCTTCAATGAAAGTCACATATAGAATTAGAATCTATTTCTTAAGGCTTTCGTCTCCTATCACTTTTCTCTCAAATCCATATAAGTTAGACTGCGGGAGGGAGAGCACTTGAGAATACAAACCGAAGAGCAAACAAGGTCTATGAATGAAGGAAATGAAGCTTGGAAGAAGACAAGGCTAATGGAGACATTTAATGAAAGAGAACATGGGGAAAGTGGAGAATTACAAAACTTGGCTGGAAAAAGATATGACAGAGCAGTGAGAATAGGAAGAAATTATTGGCAGAAATCTATATGGACAATTAAGTACATTCAAATTGCAACTAGGTATAACAGATGACTGTGAAATTAGTTTGATTTTTTTCTATGTAATTTTGCCTGAAAAAGTATGTACCATCTAATAATTGTATAAATTGGTATACATGCCTGTTTTTCATGTGATAAGGTAAAAAAAATGTGATACGGTAAAAAAAGAAAATGTTCATCAGGCAGACTATAGTGACTCATGATTGTAATTCTAGCTATTCAGTAGGCTGAGATGTGAGGATTAAGGTTGGAAGCCAGCCCAAGCAGTAGTAAGACTCATATCCACTTAACCACCATAAAAGCCAGGATTGGTATTGTGGTTCATGTTGTTGAGTGCTAGCCTTGCTAGCACACAAGGAAGGATCTGGAACAGTGCTTAGGAACTGATTGTAAGTCTCAGGCCCAGAACCAAAAAAATTTCACCAAAGAATCTTGTGAATTATTAAAATACAGCATCAATGGGACTAAGCATTTCTTTCTGCTTTTTTTTCCAGTCCACGGCCTGGGCCCTTTCTCTGAGCATCTTTGGCTTGAGGCAAGCACTTTACCACTTGAGCCAGAGCACCATTTTCAGCTTGCTTTTCCTGTTTATGTGGTACTAAGGAATCAAACTGAGGGCTTCATGCAACAATGCAACTATGCAACCATTAAGCTACATTCCAAGACCCTAATCATTTGTTTTTGAGCTCAGATATAAATTTACTTTCTCTGACATCTCTAGTTGAAATAAATTAGTTGAAATTGAATTTGAAGATGTTAACTTCAGTATTTCTCGAGCCTGTTGCTTTTACTTAAATTTCAAAACTGATTAATTATTTCATATATTGATTATAACTTATTGTTTAGCCTGAAAATATTGAAGGGGGTTCAGTTGAGACCTCAGACATCTGAAGAAAGATCAGTTATTGTCCAACCACTCAAAAGACTCACATGTAAAGGCTACAGCTAAACAAACAACTATGGAAAATTCCAGAATCAGCTAACTAAAGCTCAGAAGAGGGGACCAATCCTCCTCTTCCTCACAGAATTGATATTTGAAATTAGCCTCAGAAGGATATGTATCTATGTGAAATATTAGGTCACTTTTTTTAGTTGTCACTTCTAAGCCATCAAATTTGAAACTCCTTAGGGCTGGGGGCTGCTTCTTAACAGAAGCGTCTTTTTTCAATAGAAGGAATTTTCTGGGTATCAGTAAACTTTCTTTAAAACTTACAAATAGTGTGGATTTATTGGTGCAACTATCAGTTTGGTATAAGAAAATGAAGAGAGGTTGGAAGAGATTGGAACAATCATTCAGTGAATGGTGTGAAGGTGTATGGCTAAGATAGCTAAGACTTTATAATGCTGTGTAAGTATTTATGAACTTGTAAGTGCCTTTAGAGAAAATGTATTGGTAGACTTCACCACCACTAGGTGTTATCTCAGACACAATACATTTTTAGGTTTCAGTTTTCTCATCACGTAAGTGATTATAGTTTACTATTTGCCTCATTATGTTGTGGTAATATTCAAATATATTTGTTCATGGGACATTTAAAATAAAGTCTAAAATATTGTGAAAGTAAAATAAGTGGTAGTGATTATTGTGGATATGAATTGAATCTTAGAATGAATATGATAAGAACAGAAGAGATCAGGAAAAGGAAGCAGATGTTCCTAGGACTTCTTCTCTTACTTGGAACCATGAAGAAAGTTTAGTCATCAATATAATTTGGGAGACATTTATCTTCTGACGCTTACTCTGTTCAGTTCTGAATGTCACCCAAGAAGGTTCAACTAAAAGTGATGAGAAATCGGGATTTTGGTTACAAAATATCTCCAAACTGTGGATTCTCATTTTTGAGAGCAAATCTCAGCCAGAGAGAAAAAACTCTATTTTAGGAAAATGTTTTCTGAATTATCATTAAGGCTTGTCCTTATATTTTTTCTTAAATTTCTTCAAACCTAGACAAAACCCATCTTTGCTTCACTCTGTGTTCATAAGCTATCTGTTATAATTTAATTGGCTTTTGGTGACAAGAAACACTAAGCAAATTAGGAACAAGAGGGAAAGATTATTTATTTAAATAACATACATCATGGTCAACTTAGTTTCATTTCAGTGATGAAGGATTGTTTAACACACATAAATCTTTAAGCATAATGCAACACGTAAGCAGATCAAGGACAAAAATCACACACTCATTTCTCTGGATGCAGAAAAAGCCTTTGAGAAAAGTAAACATTCTTCTTTTTTCATCTGGTCAGTTGTGGGGCTTGACCTCTGGGCCTGGATGCTATCCCTCAGCTCTTCAGCTCAAGGCAAGCATTCAATCATTGAGGCACAGCACTACTTCCAGTTTTCTGGTCGTTTATTGGAGATAAGAGCTTCACGGACTTTCCTGCCCGGGCTGGCTTTGAACTGTGATCCTCAGAGCTCAGCCTACTGAGAAGTCAAGATTACAAGTGTGAGCCACCAATGCCCAGCCAAAGTCAGCATTCTTTTATCATAAAAGCCTTGAAGAAACTGGTGATTATGGGTATATGTGAAAAATTAAATCATTTCTGCTAATAGCAGGAATGACACAAATGTCTATTTTTTCACCTTTTTCCCAACAAAGAGAAAGAAATAAATAGGTCAAAAGGGAAGAAAACTTTTAAATTATGCTTGTTCACAGATAACATGATCCTGTATTTAAAAGATCCTAAAAATTTGTGCATAAAAATACTAGATCTGATAAATGCTATTGGAAATGTGCCAGAATATATGATCAACATGTAAAAATCATTAGCTTGTCTGCGAACAATGAACATTCTGGAAAAGAAATCAGAAAAATCACAATAGTCTCAAAAAATTAGCTTGAGATTGTGCTTAACTAATGAAGTAAAAGACTTCTATAATGAAAAGTATAAAACCTCTAATAGAACTGAAAGCCAACCTGGGCAAGTAAGTTTGTGAGACTCTTATTTCCAATTAAGCAGCAGAAATAGGAAGTGGTGCTGTGGTTCAATTGGTAGAGTGCTCACCTTGAGTTGAAGAGGTCAGTCAGAGACAACACTCAAGGCAACTGTCAGGACTGACGATGATGATGATGATGATGATGATGATGATGATGATGATGATGATGATGATGATGATGATGATGGTGATGATGATTAACTTAAAAATGGGCACTATGGATTGCATTTCATTCTTCCAAAATTATAAGTTGAATTCCCAATCTTCAAAATATTATTTGGAGATGGAGCCTTTGGTAGGTAATTAGGGTATGATGACATCATGGAGGTGAGGCCCCAAATGGATTTAACTTTCACAGAAAAAGGAAAGAAAAATCCTTTCCATCTCAACTGTTCCTCCTTTCCCAGTCATGAACATACCAAGATTTCATGTAGATACACAATGAGATATAGGCCATCTACAAACCTAAAACAGATCCTTAGTCAGAACCCAGTCACACAAGCATACTGGTTTGAGCTTTCAAGCTTTCAGAACTATGAGAAATAAATTTTTTCTTTAATTAACTCACTGTATACTATTTTGTTATGGCAGACTAAGTTGAACACACAATGAGAAAAACACTGAAATTCACCGTTTTTACAAAGATACATAAATCTTTGTATGTGGCTAACAAATGTATGAAAATATGCTCAATATTACTAAGCAGTAGGAAAATGTAAGTAAAATGTCAATGACTCCTTAGGATGCCTACCATAAAAATAAATAAAAGGATGCTGAATGCTGGGCACTGGTGGCTCTTGCATGTAATCCTAGCTACTCAGGAGGCTGAGGTCTGATCATGGAGCAAAGCCAGCCTGGCCAGGAAAGTCTGTAAAACTCTTATCTCCAATAAACCACCAAACACCAAAAGTGCCGCTATGGCTAAAGTGGTAGAGCACTAGCTTTCAGCTAAAGAACTGAGGGACAGCACCCAGGCCAAGAGTTCAAGCCCCACGACCAACAAAATAATGGAACCTTTGTTCGCTGCTGGTAGAAATATAAAATAGTGCAGTTGCCTTGGGAAACAGTATGAAAAGCACTCTAAAAATTAAAAGCATAACTAGCTTAATATCTAGCAATCCAATTCCTGATATACATAGAGACAAGAAGGAAGGAGGAATGAAAAGAAGTAAGGAAACAAGGAATGTAAATAGATCCTAAATAGATATTAGCACATTCAGGATAACTACAGCATTATTAATACTATTGACAGTTGTAAAGAGGTTGCATAGGAAAACATAGACATTATATATGAGTTCCAAATTACATAACCACATAAAGGAAGAACAGTTAAGGTTCACCTGTCTTTTCCCAGGTTTATCCAATGTGAATAACATAGACAGGGGTAACATTTCCACAGTCTATCATAGATCTTTGGCACAGAGTACATTGCAGATTCCATGTTCAATTCAAATCAAAGACATCAGGCTGCAATTCTGTGATTTCTGTCACCAGTCTCTCAATCTGGTCTGTTCTTTCTATGTGAACTCTCCAAATGAAGGCATTTGACCACATAACTCCTCTGTGATATATAAGTGCATACCACACTGGAAACCCTTCAAAAGCACAATCTTACTTGCGTCAATTTGACCAACAGATGAATAATACCAAAATATTGAAGAGAGAATCAAGTAGAAATGGACCAATCTCTCCATGACTCTGGTAGCATTTATTCTTCTCTCAACTTCATTAAGAAATTGGTTCTATTTTTGACAGTTTCCATTTTTGTTGAGATTGTTCAATGGCTTTCTCTGCGTGGTTATTTCACTAAATGGACTACCTTCCATGGTCTTTCATGAGATTGCAAATGACTGCAAATAAGTCAACAAATATATGTGTTCCAAGTGTTAGATAGAAAATCAATGCATCAAGAAAACATGGAATATAATATTGTATCAAATTGCTGTATGTACTTATCTACTCAATAGAAAGTGATGAGGATCACTTTTTACTTGAATTTTACCCTACTAAACATCTAGCAGAGTCCTACCTCTATCTATGTCTCTCTCATCCCTTGGATTTTTGCAACCATCATCTAACAAGTTTCTCTTTTACCAAGTTTCTAATTTTTTACATTGCTATCAGAATTTTTACCAAAACTATTTTTAATAGTGATTTGATAAGTTATCGGAAGAGAGCGAGATTAAGGGACAGCAGTGGTGATAGAGAGATACTCATCTTCCTAACAACTCCACTTTCATCCTCCAGACGAGTGAGAAAAATCAAGCGCTTCCATCATCCATACTGATGTTTTATGATAACTCACTCAACAGAACATCAGAATAAGTTAAGAGTGAGTCAATTACAAGTGGCTCATCTCCAGTGATTAATTAAGCACTGAAATCATTTTGGTGTTACTCATCCATAACCAAATGCAGAATTCTCTTCTTTTTATTCACCATCCAAAGAAACCCAAAGTGGATCTATGGCTCAAGTGGTAGAGCAATAGCCTTGAGCCAAAATGTTTAAGGGCAGTTCCTAGACTCTGAGTTTAAATTGTAAGATTTATTTCTGCACACAAAGAAAATGTGTTCCCAAATATCTGTACTTCCATTTTCTTTGAATGTTATATGAATGATCTAGAGATAAATGGTGTCCAGACAGATTTTAGGCTCGTGCACATTTTGTAATAAACAAGATCTTCCATTCAAAAACTGAACTGGAAGTAGTGTCATCTGTGTTATGAGGAATGGACCACACATACTGTGGAGACTTTAGGGGAGCAGTGGAGAAATCTTTGCTCTCATGTCCTGGGCTTAACTCAGGACAGTCTTTTCACATCTATTGTTCCCCAAAGCACTTGGTGATCATCTGACTCCAGTCTCAAAGGGCTGGAACTCTTATTTCTGAGAAGAGTTTATAAAATTAACATGAGAAGTCATTGCTTATTATAGAGAAACAAGTCAAGAACTTTATGCTTTTAATCACTCTGCATGCCTGAAAGTAATAATGCTCATCACTTGTGTCCAAATCCCTTGAATAATATTCAAGTATATATATCCTACTCAAAACAATGAAAGAATAAGAATTCTTGGTTCAGTGAATGCTTAAGAGTAAAGAAAGATTTCCCATTACACCTAGGTTACCTCTGCAATGAAAGATTTCTCTTTATAAATTACGGAGATCTGTGACAACAATTTTCCCACATTGGGTTTCTTTTCTGTGTTAATGTTCCAATGCTTGCTGAAGGTGGACATCCAGTCGATAGACTTCCTCTAATGCTTACTTTTACGGAGATTCTGTCATGTGTCCAAGTCTTTGATACCTGTTGAGATATACTTTTTGCTGAATGTGTTTCTATATTTGTTGTATTTACGTTTTTTGTCGTGGATTTTCTCAATTTCACTGAGGACTGACTTCAGATTAAATGTCATTGAACATTTGTTCCATTCATTATGTTTCTTTCTCCTATGTGTCAGTTCTCTGATCAACAATGAGGTATGCCTCCCAGATGAAAGTCTCTACACACTGGTAATGTTCATCAGGTTTCTCTCCTGTGTTTGTTCTATAAATTAACGTGAACGTGTTTTCTCCTGTGTGTTTCTGATGCAAACAGAGGGATGAATTTTAAAAAAAACACATTTGTTGCATTCATAGAATTTCTCTCATTTGAATGTTCAGTGAAGAACGCTCAGCTGAGCCTTCTGGGTAAAGGGCTGTAAAGTTGCTGCATTCATGAGACTTCTCTCCTGTGTTGGTGCTCTGATGCAAACTGAGTTTTCTTCCAGGTGAAAGACTTTCCACATTTATTACACTCCTAAAATTTCTCACCTGTTTGAATTCCATTATGCTTACTGAAGTCTGGACTCTGGTTGAAGGATATTTCACACCTGTTATATTCACAAAATTTCTCTCCTGTGTGTCTTCTCTGATGATCAGTAAGTTCTGCTTCCGGGTAAAGACTTCCACACTTAATACATTCAGAAGCTTTCTTTCCTGTGTGGGTGTTTTTGATGGACGTTAAGGTCTGCCTTCTCAGTAAAAGATTTTTCACACAGGACACATTCATAAGGTTTCTCTCCTGTGTGTCTTCTGTTTGTGTTAGGTAAGGTCTGCCTTATGGGTGAAAGATTTTTCACACTGGACACATTCATATGGTTTCTATCCTGTATGTGTTCTCTGACGTTTGTTAAGGTGTACCTTCCAAGTGAAAGAATTTCCACACTTTACAATCATAAGGTTTCTGTCCAGTGTGTCATATCTGATGGACAGTAAGTGGTGCCATCTGAGTGACAGACTTTACATATTTTTCGTATTCATAAAGTTTTTCTCCTGTGTGTTCTCTGATGGAGTGTAATGTGTGCCTTCTTGGTGAGATACATTCATAAGGTTTTTCTTACGTGTGTCTTTTCTGATGATCAGTAAAAGTTGCCTTCCAGGTGAAAACCGTTGCAACCTCAATACATATATAAGATGTCTCTCCTGTGTTTATTCTCTGATGATTAGTAACAGCTTCCTTCCAGGTGAAGGGTATTACATACTCAAAACATTCATAAAGTGTCTCTACACTGTGGATTCTCTGATGGATGTGAAGGTCTGCCTTTTGGATGAAAGACTTTAAATACGTGATATAATCATAAGGTCTTTCTCCTGTGTGTCTTCTCTGATGAACGGTAAGGACTGTCTTCTTGGTAAAGGACTCTCCACACCTGTTAAAATTATAGGATTTCTCCCCTCTGTGTCTTCTCTGATGGATAGTAAGTAGTGCCTTCTGGTGAAAGATTATCCACATTTGTTACATTCATAAGGTTTTTCTCCTGTATATATTATCTGATGAAAAGTGAGGTATGACTTTAGCCAGAAAGACATGCCACATTTGTTGCATTCATAAGTTCTCTCTTTTGTATGAGCTCTCTGATACATGCTGAAAGTTGACTTCTGGGTGGAAACTGTCCGATCCTCATATTCATAAGGCTTGTCTTCTGTGAGCATTTGAGGTGGGAAAGTGAGGTCTGACTTCCGAGAGATATAATTTTTTTCATTTTACATACTCATTGGAGTTCTCCTCTGCATATTTGCTCTGGAATTTTATAAGGTAAATTTCCCTACTGATAGGTTTTTCACATTCATTACCTGAAAAGGATTCTCTCTTGTGAATATTATCTGATGAGTAGTGACTGTACTTCTTATGTAGAATGTTTTTCCTTATTCAGGGCATTCGGATGTTTTCCTCTGTCCCTGAAGTATTTCTTGGGCAAAGAGAGGACACTTACCATAGTCTTCCCTATATTCATCATGGTTATAGGAAAGCTGTCCCACATAAGCCCAACTTTGTCTAAAGAATATTGTCTGTGACTGAAAAAAATCTCCTTTTTTACACCACATTCAAAATATTGCTACTCATCTTTTTGATCAAAATGCTCCAAATATCTCAGGGATTGTTCAACTACGGGAGACAGAGCAGGCCTATATGCACCATGCATCTCATCAGGTTCAATATAGAGAAGCATGTTCTGGCACTCAATGAACTCCATAATTTTCATCCCTAAAGACTTTCCATTACTCCCAAAATCAGCTCTGGGTTAGGTTTTGAAGTCATATGAAAAGTTCTTACTAATTTGTGACAGGTACTTCACAAAGATAGTCATGTGGATTTTCCTGGCAGGTCTTAATCATGTACTCCATTTCTTGAACATCTAAAATGAGACATAGAGCCAGGTGCTGGGATCTCATGCTTATAATCTTAGCTACTCAGGAGGCTGAAATATGAGGATCATAGTTCAAAACCAGCCAGGCAGGAAAGTCCTTGAGACTTTGCCAATGTTGGGATTTGAACTGATAGCCTAGCAGGCCCAATTGTTGAAAGAGTCAAGGTGAGGAAACCAGCATGTGAACAACTGAGGAGCTAGGCCATTCCTAGGACCTGACAATGAGCCCCAGGGATGACCAGGATAGACATAAATTCATACTTGAAATATAGGATCTGTATTGATATATATGTGTGGGCAGCATCTTGCATTCGGTGCATTTCTTCTCCTTAATTTATGTCTAATTCATGATGGTATTGTGAAGACTGAGTATGGTGACAGATATAACTGTACTGACATGGATGACGACCTATTCCCATTGTTATAAGGTTGCCTATGCATTCATTCTCCATCCTAGCTGAGACCCAGGACTTCCACATTCGAGGAAATCAGGCGCAATGACTGGCTTCTGACATCAGGATGAATCTTTTGTCAGGCCTGGGATTTGAACTCAGGTCTGGGTAACCCCGTTGCACTGTGGGGGAAGGGAAAGCTCATCATCCCTGAAGACTAGAATGTCAGGCCTGGTCCAGGGCCTGATTTGAAGTTCCAGCAGTGGAAAAAATAAGAAGCTTACCCTTTTTAAACATAGGATCTCTATTTACATACAGGTGTGGTATGCATTTTGCTTTCAATGTAGTTATTTTTTTAATTTTGAGTCTTATTCATGGATGTATTGTGTATTTTATTGAGTATGGTGACAGGTATATCTGTTTTGCCATGGATGACAACCTATTCCCATGGCTATAGAGTTGCCTATATAGCATTCTCCATCCTCGATGAAGCCCAGGACCTTCACAGGACAGGAAATCATGTGGATCCATTGGTTTCTCACATCAGGATGTATCTTTTGGCTGTGCTGGGGTTTGAACTCAGAGCTTAGCAGGCAGAATTGGGGAATGGGTCAAGGTGAGCACACCAGCTTGTGAGCCACTAAGGTGCTAGACCATTCCCAGGACCTGAGCTCGTGCCCCGTTAGGGTCAATATACACATGAAATCATAATTTAAATACAGGAGCTATATTTCCATACATGGGTGGGCGGCATCTTGCATTTAGTGTACTCATTCTCTTGATTTCGTGTCTTATTCATAGATGCAATATGTATTTTACTGAGTGTGATAACAGTTATAACTATGCTGACATTGCTGGCAACCAATTCCCATGAATACAGAGTTGCCTACATAGCATACTCCATTATAGCTGATACCCAGGACTTTCACAACATAGGAAAACTGGTGCAACCATTGGCTTCTCATATCAGGATGAATCTTTTGGTAATACTAGGATTTGAACTCAAGGCCTAGCAGGCTCAAGTGGTGGATGAGGCATGGTGAGCACACCAGCACATGAGCCACTAAGCATCTAGGTCTTTCCTGGATCCTGAGATCAAGCCCCAGTGGGCGCTATCATAGTCATAAATTCAGAATTTAAACAGAGGATCTCTATTTCCATACATGGGTGGGCGGCATCTTGGGTTCAGTGTAGTTATTGTCTTTATCTGGTGTCTTACTCATTGATATATTGTGTATTTTCTTGAGTATAGGATGACAGATATAACTGTGGTGACCTGGATGACAAGCTATTCCCATGAGTATAGAGTTGCCTATGCATTTTCCATTCTAGCTGCGACCCAGAACTTGCACAGCACAGAAGAACAGTTGCAACGAATGGTTTCTCACATCAGGGTGAATTTTTGGAAGTTCTGTGATTCGAATTCGAGACCTAGGAGGCCCAACTGCCCAATGGGTCCACATGAACAAACCAACCTGTGAGCCACTAAAGAGCTGGGCTGTTCCCACGAGCTGAGATCAAGCCCCAGGGAGGCCACAAGAGTCCTCAATCCATCATTGAAACATGGGATGTATATTCACAGCCGTGTGTGGACTGCTTCATCCATTGAGTGTAGTTATCCTCCCTATTTTGTATGCTATTCATGGATGTATTATGTATGTTCTTGAGTATATATGACAGGTGTAACTGGGCTGACATGGATGACAACCTTTTCCCATGGCCACAGGGTGGCCCATGCATTCTCCATCCTAGCTGAACCCCAGGACACACACAGGAAAACAGGTCCAACGTCTGGCTTCTGACAGGATGAATATTTTGGCACTGCTAGGATCTGAACTCAGCACCTAGCAGGCCCAATAGGTGAATGGGTCCACATAAGCACACCAGCCTGTGAGCCACTAAGGAGCTAGGCCATTCCCAGGACCTGAGATCGAGTCCCAGGGGTAAGGCAGGGGGAGCACAATAGTCATCCATTCATAAGCTGAAGGTAGTAAGCAAATAAGTACTTATCTGTATAGAGTAGGAGAGATGGAGAGCTGTGATTGAATCCAATCTACCCTGTGACTACCGATTCTTGGATCTTCCCCAATGCCTCCATTTAATGACTGTGATGATTATGGTCACACTTCATCAACTCTTCACTAAAAATAATCGATACCCCATGAGTCTTGACTATCATTTCCTACTCGAATCCTTAGGAACTACTCATTCAAGGAAGAGATTGGTCATATTTCATGGCTCTTCATAGGTCCGGAATTGAGTATCTCAGGAACTCCTGCCATTCCCTCAATGTAGGATGGCTGACCAGGATTCGACTTCGGGGCCACCGTTGCCCCGTCATCCTGTGGCTCCCCCGACAGCCAGCAGGCCTTCAGCCACACCAAGTCACCTTCAATCTGCAGTCCACCCGGTTCATTCTTACCATGGTCAACATTCAAATGAAAATAAACCTAAAAATGCCAGTTGGAACTTCCCGCCATTTTTTTCTCCACTGGCTTTTTATTTTTTCCTACAACCCTGGGGTCCTAGGATCCGAGGATGGGCTGTGGGTCCAGAGGCTGCAGCCTAGGATGATCGGACCCGAGGCAGATTTGCCACAACTTGAGTTCAAGCCCCAGGTCTGGAAAAAAATATTAAAAAATTGAAAAATTATGAATGAAGCACCCTAGCTCAGAATTCGCGCCATTTTACTGCCAAAGATGGGATGTGAAATCAGGTCTAGGTAACTCTTTTGCACTGTGGGGGAAGGAGATGCTCACTATCGTTGAAGACTACAAGGTCAGGCCTGGTCCCAGGGCTGAATTGAAGCCCCAGTTCAGGCAAAAATCATATGCCCACCTATGCTGCACATAGGATCTCTATTTACATACATGTGTGGAATGCATCATGTTTTCAGTGTAGTTGTGCTTTTTATTGTGTGTCTTAGTCAGAGATGCATTTTATATTTTATTGCATATGATGACAGATATAACTGTGCTGACTTGGATGGCAACCTATGCCCATTTCTATAGAGCTTCCTACTGCTTCTCCATCCTAGCTGAGACTCAAGACATTCTCGAGACAGGAAAACAGGTGGATCAATGGGCTTCTCACATCAGGATTCATGTTTTGGCAGTGTTGGGATTTGAACTCAGAGCCCAGCAGGCCGAATTGGCAAAAGAGTCAAGGTGAGGACACGGGCCTGTTAGCAACTAAGGAGCTAAGTCATTCTCAAGACCTGAGATTGTGCCCCAGTGAGGGCCAGGATAGGCATAAATTCATACTTGAAACATAGTATATGTATTGCCATATATGTGTGGATAGCATCTTGAGTTCCGTGCACTCCTCCTTATTTTGTGTCTAATACATGGAGGTATTGTGTATTTTACTGAGTATGATGACAGGTATAACTCTGCTGACATGGATGATGCCCTGTTCCCATTGTTATAAGCTTGCCTATGCATTCATTCTCCATCCTAGCTGAGACCCAGGACTTCCATAGGAGAGGAAAACAGGTGTAAAGACTGGCTTCTAACATCAGGATGAATCTTTTGTCAGACCTGGGATTTGAACTCAGATCTGGGTAACCCTGTTGCACTGTGAGGGAAGGGAAACCTCATCATCCCTGAAGACTAGAATGTCAGGCCTGGTCCAGGGCCTGATTTGAAGTTCCAGCAGTGGACAAAATAACAAGCTTACCTTTTTGAAAAATAGGATCTCTATTTACATACAGGTGTGGTATGCATTTTGCTTTCAATGTAGTTATTTTTTTAATTTTGAGTCTTATTCATGGATGTATTGTGTATTTTATTGAGTATGGTGACAGGTATATCTGTTTTGCCATGGATGACAACCTATTCCCATGGCTATAGAGTTGCCTATATAGCATTCTCCATCCTCGATGAGGTCCAGGACTTTCACAAGACAGGAAAAGAGTTGTAAGGATTAGTTTCTCACATCAGGATGAACCTTTTGGCATTGCTGGGAGTTGAACTCTGGGCCTAGCAGGCCCATATTTCTAATGAGGCCATATGAGCACAACAGCTTTTGAGCTACTAAGGATCTAGGTCCTACCAAGGACCTGAGAGTGAGCTTCGGGGTCAGGTTTGTGCACCATATTTATCCATTCATAAGCTGAAGCTTGTATGCTAATAAATACCTATTTGTATAGAGAAGATGTGGCAAGCTGTGTTGGAATCCTATCTACCATGTGACTACCAATTCTTGGATCTTTCCTAATGACTCGATTTCCTGAATGTAATTATAATTGTCACATTTCGTGAAGTCTTAATTAAAAATAATTGTTGTGCCAGAGTTCTTGCCTATCATTTCCTATATGAATTATGCATGAACTTCTCAGCTCTTCCCTAGGCCTGAATTCAAGCACTAGCCCGAAAAATATAACGTTTATAGACATTTAAAATGTTATTTATATTTACATCTATATATTCAGTCTGTATCATGTTTGTTGTAGTGATTCATTACACATTATTATTGATTGATTGAATTAATATTTATTTTATGGACTGTGAGTGCACCTATATCATTTATTACATTTATTCCAATCTATTCTGTAGCATGTAGCTTTGCATACATATTATGTATATCATACCTGACACTCAGCAAGTGCACAGAAATGGAAAACAGGTGTCTCACTTGGATTCTTACTCCAAGATGAAATATTTGGCAATGCTGGTACCTGAACTGAGGGCCTAGAAGTCCCAATTCATGAATGGGTGAGTGTCAGCATGGCACCCTCTAGCCCATTCAGCTGCCAAGTGGATCCCATGACCTAGGATGGAGCCACAGGTTTGGCCAAAATAGCAGTACCTTTCTATCTGGTATATATAACAGATATATATATATATATTTATCTGGTATACAGATAAATATGTATTTAGATATTTTGATACTGCCAGTGATGTCTATGTGGAATTAAATGACATATACTACATTCGTACAGATTCTCAGGTGTTTAGTGAGGACTCCATTTAATGAATAGTGTTCTTCTAATGCATAATAAACTATGAATTGAAATCAATCTGTGTTCTGTGATTATTGGGTCTAAATTTCTACTAGACTGATTGATGAACTACTCATCCAACCATGACATTGATCATATTTCTCTGGCCTTCCTATGGACAAACAATAGTTTCTTAGACTCTCCAGCCCTTTGTATGTAGCATGACTGGGATTCAAACTCAGGGCCTATGTGTCCAGGTTGGCCTATGGCTTCGCTGACAGCCTGTCAGCCTTCAGCAATGCCAGGTGGCCTACAGGTTGCAGCAGTGTTATTTGGACCAGGGATGGTCAACATGCAAGAAAGGAAAACCGAGGAACTGCCATCTGTAGGTGGTTCCTGGATTTTTTTTTATTGGTACTGTTTTCATTTTGCTTTCCTGTCAGCCCCGAGGCCTAGTATCCCAGGATGGGCTGTGGGTCCAGAGGCTGCACCATCCAAGCCTAGGTTGATGTTAGCTGAGCAGAGTTGCCACGATATGAGTTCAAGCCCAGTGCTGGGCAAAAAAAATAATAATAATAAAAATAAATAAATAAATAATTAAAAATAGCCTGGCATCAGCTATGGTTCACGCCTGTAATCTCAGCTACTCAGGACGCTGAGATCTGAACATCACGGTTCAAAGCCAGCCAAGGCAGGAAAGTCTGTGAGACACTTATCTCCAATAAACCACTAGAAAACCAGAAGTGGTGCTGTGGCTCAAGCATTATAGCACTCGCCTTGAGCTGAAGAGCACAAGGACAGCTCCCAAGGCCAGAGTTCAAGTCCCATACATACATATATACATATATACATACATACAATACTAATGAAGCTCCCTGTCTTGGAATTCATGCCCTTTGTTTTCTGCCAGGCCTGGCAATGGAACTCAGAGTCTGGGTAACTCTAATTCACTGGGGGGATGGGGAAACTCATCCTCTTTGAAGACAAGCAATTCAGCCCTGTTCCTTCGGCCTGAATTCAATCCCCAGCCCTGTTAATGTAATATTCGTCCACATTTGAAATAATGATTAATATCTACATAATTATGTTTATTGCAATTTGCTGTGAGTGTATTTATTTTATTTTTTGTATTATTCATTCATTATTTTATTAACTATTATTACACTTATAACATGTATTAAATTGATTACATCTTATGAGAAATATGCAGATTAGCGTATGTATTATATATCTTACTTCAGACCCAGGACATTCATTGAAATTCTATAGTAGGGGGAGTCCGGGAAGATGGCGGAGGAAAAGCTGGAGTCTAAGTAAGCTCTCGCATAGATAGCAGTTTTAGAGTTCCAGTGAACAGTCCTAAGCCAGAGAATTACACCAAGTGTGCCATCACAGGACAGAGTTAGGCCAGAGAAGGAAACCCAGGCAAGAAGACACTTCTGAGTGATTGCCAGCAGCTGCGGCGGCGGCGGCAGCTGTGGCGGCAGCGGGCGAGTGCATGAGCCATACCTGAGCAACAGAGAATCCGGGACAAAGGAGCCAGATGCACCAGGGCAGCAGATTCTACTCAAAACCAGCAAGAACCGACAAGGAGCAGACATCTTCATCCTGCAGTTCACAGACCAGAGACGACCCAGGAACTAAGACTCTGCGTGGGTAGAAGCCTGATGTCCTCACTCCTTCTCAGGGAGCAGAGGAGGGAATGCCACCCCTCGCCCCACCAGCACCGGTGATCTCCATCTTGGATGCTGACAAAGCTCGGAGGAGCTGCTAGATCCAACTCAGGCCTTGGAATAAAATGAGTCACTTAGCAGGTCATAAGAACTTAACGGCGGCGTGACCTGCCAGACTCAGCTCCACCCAGGGAAAAGTCACCCAGCTCGGCGCCAGCCCTAGGAGTGGGTTTCTTCACTGGGTAATCAGAGCCAGAGGCTGCCCCTCCCTCTAGCAGCCTCGACAATCAATTGAAAATCAGTAAACAGAAACCCTGAGAATGGCCCCAGGCTGGGCTCTGTGAGGTTTTCACAAAATAGTCCCTGAAAAGCTACTGTCTGTTAAAAGGCCTCAACTCAACCCAGAACCTAGCCTAATCACTGCATCTCCCTCTTTTGTGATACTCAAAGCAGATCTGCCTCCCAATAAACTAGTCTGGGAGGAGGATCTCCAAATCCTGGGTAAAGCAGAGCATTTTTCTGCCTGTTCGAACAAACTGACTTAAGAAACCAACCATGCCACAGGACCACAAGCAGACCAGAGACTCCAACAAGAGGCTGGTTACGGACACAAGGGAGATACAGGATTTTTCCCACTCCTCCCAAAAAAATCAAACAAGTTTTTTTTCTCTCTCTCTTCTTTTTTTTATTTTTTATTTTATTTTTATTTTTATTTATTTATTTTTAATATTTTAATCTTTAATCTTTGCCTTTTTTTGGAAAAAAAAATGTTTTCCAGAAACTTTTTTTTTCCTCTTATAATTTTTATTTTAGGGATATGTGAGTGTGAGTTTTTCTTTCTTTTTTGGTCTTCTTTCTCTTTTTTTTCTCTTTTTAATTATCTTTTTGTTTTTTGTTTAGTTCTACTGAACTTCTCATCTTTTTTTCTTCCTTTCTTACACTTTTCACCTTCTCCTCTCTTTCATTCTTCTTTATGTGACTTAATTCTTGTTCTGCACATCCTCAGATAAACCCATAGTTGACTATTAGACCCTATCCCCCATTGTGTACACACTTAATCCACAAATTTATTACTCAAGTCAAAACCTCTAAGACTTAAATACCTTAATCGCAGTACTACCTCTTTATACCTATATAATATTTTAAGCATTTTTATTTTTAAGTTTTTCACATCTCCTTTATATCCCTCACCTTATCTCAATAACTTCACATTCTTATCTAAATAGATTGTTATTGAAAATACATAATTTTATTAATTTTACCTTTCTATTTTTTCTGGTCTCTTTTCTTTTCCAGTTCCCTTACTTCTTTTTTTCCCTCTCTCTACTTTCATCCTACCCAACCTATTTCCTGCTTTGAGATTAGGACTTGGTTAACTCTCCCTGAGCCTCCCCACATCAATCTATTCCTATTTTATTACCCACATCTCTCCCTAACCCTAATAATTTCTGGTCTTCCAAATTCTTCTTTGCGGTTTGTAGCCCATTAGCCTATAGTTGTTTGATGTTGAATAGATATATCTGTTGAACCAGATTGTATCTGTAGACTATTGACTGTGCAAATTCAGACTTGGGTTGATGCTTGCCTTAAGATAGTGTTCTAGCACAAAACTGGTGCTATTTTCATCTCAAATGCGCAGAGTAAGCTGGAAAAACACAAGAAAAATGGCAAATCCGGGTATCTCAATTCCCAATCTTGATAATCAGGGGACAGAACAGATAATGAATAATCCAGAGGAGATTTCCCAAATAGCTCTACAAACACTGCCGGCAAACATGATAAATCAAAATATTGTAAGCATACAAAGGACTCTGTATGAGCGTGATAGGGAGAGAGAGGAGGCAACCAAAAGTTTAAACAGGAATATCATAAGCATGAGGAAGCTACTCAAAAGCCGATACAGGATTTGCATGAGCAGCTTGAGAATGCTCAAAGACAAAGGCAGGAATGGCGCGAACAGGCTAAGAACACTCAAGGAGAACTACATGAATCCCACGAACGGGAGGAAGCTTATCAAAGATCACTAAAGGCATTCATGGAATCCATTAACAAAGAGCTGAAGGAAGTCAGGGAGACCACAAAGGGAATGCTGAATGGAACCCAACAGAAGGAATGGGAGTTCAAGGAAACCATAACCAATCAACTAAGTGATCTGAGAACAAACACTGAACATCAAATTAAGGAAGTAAAGAAGTTCATACAAGATCCAAAGCAAAGCTTCAACAAAGAATTTGAAGCCATCAAAGCTGACCGATTAGAAGGAAAAGAGATAAAAAACAAAGTGGAAAGTCTTGAGAGCAGGTTAGACCATGCAGAAGATCGAATCTCAGGGATTGAAGACAGCCTAGATATTATAGAGAAAGAACATACAACCATCCAAGACAAGTCCAAGAAATATGATAGATCTGTCCAACACTTGGAAGACACCATCAGAAGGCCTAATCTAAGGATAGAGTGTAGAGGTGCACCTAGAAACTGAAGTTAATGGCCTAAGAAATTTGTTTAACAGGATCCTAGCAGAGAACTTCCCAAACATGCAAAAAGATAGGCCTATTCAGATACAAGAAGCTTTTAGAACTCCAAACAGACCAGACCAGAATAGGACATCCCACTGTCACATTATAATCCACACAGGATCAACTCAGACCAAGGAAAAGATCCTTAAAGCTGTCAAGGAGAAAAGATTAATCACCTATAAAGGGAAACCAATTAGAATCACCTCAGATTTCTCAGCAGAGACAATCAAAGCAAGAAAAGCCTGGAATGATGTATGCCATGCCCTAAAAACAAACAACAATCAACCAAGAATACTGTACCCAGCTACACTCTCCTTCATAACTGAAGGCCAAATAAAAACCTTCCATAGCAAAGAAAAATTGAAACAATACATCTCCACCAAACCAGCCCTACAAAAGATTCTTATAGATGTCCTACACATAGAAAACCAACAAGACCACAATAAAGGCCAAAACACTGCACCCAAACTGAGAATCCAAGAACCATAGGAAGAACCCAGTTCTCGCAGCCCCCAAGAAGGTGGATAACAAACGCCCAATATTTCTCATTCCTTTCTCTTAATGTTAACGGACTGAACTCTCCAATTAAGTGACATAGACTGTCTAGTTGGATTAAAAAACAAGAACCTTCTATCTGCTAACTTCAGGAGTCACATCTTGCCCGTAAAAGCAAACAGATTTTCAATGTTAAAGGTTGGAACAAAATCTACCAAGCAAATGGTTCCCATAAACAGGCAGGAGTTGCAATCCTAATATCAGATAAAATAGACTACAAATTAAAATTCCTGAGAAGAGATAAAGAAGGTCGCTACATACTAATTAAGGGAGCTCTCTTTCAGGAGGATATTACAATTCTAAATATATACTCACCAAACAATGGAGCACCCAAATTAATCCAAGAAACACTACTTTCCCTCAAATCCCATATAAATCCAAAGACATTAATTGTTGGGGATTTTAACAAACCACTCTCCCCACTAGATAGATCAACTCGGCAAAAACTCAACAGAGAAACCGCAGATCTAAACAGCGGCATAGATCAACTAGATTTAACAAATATCTACCGAATATTTCACCCAGCAGCATCAGAATACACGTTTTTCTCAGCAGCAAAAGGAACATTTTCTAAAATAGACAACATTTTAGGCCACAAAGCAAACTTGTATAAATTCAGAAACATTGAAGTTATACCTTGCATTCTCTGACCACAAGGGAATAAAATTAGAACTCAACACGAAAAGCCACCAAAGAAAGAAAGCCAGGTATCACATGGAGGCTGAACAACACACTGCTGAATCATGAGTGGGTCATGGAAGAGATTAGAAAGGAAATTCAAATGTTCATGCTATTCAACAAAAATGAGCACACAAATTACCAGCTCCTCTGGGACAAAGCAATTAAGTACTCAGAGGCAAGTTTATAGCTCTGAGGTCCTACATCAACATATTGGAGCCCACGGACTGCGAGAAGATCTTTACTAGCCATACAGCGGACAAGGGTCTCATATCTAAAATATACTTGGAAGTCAAAACATTAAATCCCCCAACAACAAATCCTCAAAGAAACAACTGCCCAATAAATAAGTGGGCAAAAGACTTAAAGAGAAACTTGTCTGAAGAAGAAAGAAGAACGGCCAATAGACACATGAAGAAGTGCTCAACATATCTAGCCATAAAAGAAATGCAAATAAAAACAACATTGAGATACCACTTTACTCCAGTTAGAATGGCAAAAAACAAGATCTTTAACAACAACAGATGCTGGAGGGGATGTGGACAGAAGAGAACCTTACTTCATTGTTGGTGGGAGTGTAAACTTGTTCAACCACTTTGGAAAGCAGTATGGAGGTTCCTGAAAAGACTTCAGATAGAGCTCCCCTATGACCCAGCAATCCCACTTTTGGGCATTTACCCAAATGTTTACAAACAAGACCACATTAAAGCTACCAGCACAACGATGTTTATTGCAGCATTATTTACCATAGCTAAGATATGGAACCAACCCAGATGCCCCTCAGTAGATGAATGGATCAACAAAATGTGGTATATATACACAATGGAATTCTATGCCTCCATCAGAAAGAATGACATTGCTCCATTTGTTAGGAAATGGAAAAACTTGGAAAAAATTATATTAAGTGAAGTAAGCCAGGCCCAAAGAAACATAGGTCCCATGGTTTCCCTTATTTGGAATATCTAGTATATGTATGAGTGAAGCGGAAAATGTCAGAGAATGTGATGTTAGGAAAATGAGCCCTTAGGTATGTATATTAATGTTTTTTTTTTTCTTTCATGCATGTGTTTTTAACGCATTTATAAAATTATTTCTTTGTTGCTTTGTGTGTGCCTCCCCCACAGTATAACCCCTGCTTTCACTATATTTGATGTCAGTATAACTTTGGAGAAGATGGGGAAAACAAGTCGTTTAAGGATACCGGTGGACTTGTTGCAACAATGAGAAGTACAAGTTGTCATGTCCAAAATGAGCTTTACAACGTCACCGTGGGGGGGAGGAGAAGGATTGGGATTGGAGGAGAGGGGGGAGGCTGGGAAGGGATGAGAATGGTAAACAAAGGAGGAGGCTGCAATGCTTTGTAAGAAATGTACCCATTATCCTGCCCATGTAATTGTAACGCCTCTGTACAGTATGTTCACAAATAAAATTGAATTAAATTTTTTAAAGAAGAAATTCTATAGTACATCATCCCATGCTTAGAAAAACAGAAAGAATACATCAAGCAAATTAATTTATCCCGAGGCACCCCAGTAGTTGATATGAGTAATCCCAGCTACTCAAGAGGTGAGAACTGGAATATGAAGTTTCAAAGTCAATCCAGGCAGCAAAGCCTAAGAGATATCATCTCCAGATAACTGGCAAAAACCCAGTCTACAGGTATGGCTGAAGTGGTAGAAAATCAGCTACAAACAAACAAGCCAAGAAAGAGCAAGCTGAGTTCAAGTGCATGGAGAGGGGGGTAGGGGGATAAAGGGGAAACTAATCCTCCAAAAACAGAGAACAAAACAACAGTACACAAATCCCATCTAATTTATGGTACCAATAAACTGAAAAAATATCAAGCTTGTGCATTTGTATAATTTTACATGAGCCCTTATGTTCTTAGGTACACTTCAAAGCTATGTTTTTAATAATATGTGTATATATAAATTAATAATATATATATATATATATATAAACTAAGAAACCAGCAAATGAAAAAATATTTCTGAATTAGTGCCTTAATCATGGCATTATAAATTATTTGTACAAAAAGTACGTTCGAGGTTTCTTTCCTTAGAATCAGTCTTAAAATGTTTATTCATGTACCAGGCGTCAGTGGCTCACAACTATAATCCTAATTACTCAGGAGGCTGAGAGGTGAGGATGGCATTCAAGGCAAGTCCCAGGAGAAAACCGGAACCCGTAGAAAACCAGTAGAAAACCAGAAGTGGCTATGTGGCTCAAGCTGTAGAGTGCTCGCAAAGAGCTGAAGAGCGCAGGGATAATGCCCAATCCCAGAGTTCAAGCCCCACCACCGACAAAAAAAAAAAGGAAAGAAGTTTGTTCATACAAAATTCTAACTTTCTGAGCCTTAGGAAACTTTTCTTCCAGGGTCTTACACTCTTTAGGCAACTATTCCACAACTGAGCTACATCTTAGTACCAATGTTTTTGTTTTTCATTTTAGAATCTAGTTTATTCCCAAAATGCTTACAAGTACCTACTCTCCTCACAGAAGTGAGTGTTTATTCAGAAACTCAACCTTTGGTGGTATGAGGACTCCCCTAGTCTATTTCGTGGTAGGCACTGAGGAAAACTTACAGGACACAATTGCAGACATTTTATAATTATAAAAATAACTCTAAATAGAAATAACATCAACTGCCTGGCACGGGTGGCTCATGCCTATAATCCTAGCTACTCAGGAGGCTGAGATTTGAGGAAGGTGACTCAAGGCCAGCCAGGGAGGAAAGTCTCTGAGACTCTTATCTCCAATAAACCTCTAGAAAACTGGAAGTGGTGCTGTGGCTCAAGTGCTTGAGCGTTTGCCTTGAGCACAGGGACAGCACCCAAGCCCAGAGTTCAAGCCCCACGACAGACAATAAAAAAAAAAATAGAAAAAATAAGAAATAACATCAACTGTCCCAAACTTCTAGGGAGAAATGATATCCTCATTTTCATTCTCACTCTTCATGGCAGATGGTCAAAAACACCAATGTGTTATGCTGAAATGCAAAAGTTTAAACCCCTTTTTTGAAAAACTGTCATGTTATAAAATCAAAATATTTCAAATAAAGTCAAAGTGAACTTTAAAAAAATATTAAAAATGTTAATGAAACTCCTTGGCTTAGAATATGTGATTTTTTTATCTGCAAGGCCTGGGATTTGAATTTAGGGAACTAGGATTGTGGGGGAAGGGGAAGCTCACTATGTTTGAAGACTAGAAATTCAGGCCTGTTCCCTAAGCCTGAATTCATGCTTCAGTCATACTCCTTATATAGATTTTAAAGATAGGATTGAGCTTCCATATACTTGTTCAGTCTATATCATGTTTGGTGTGTTTATTCATTGTATTTGTTGTTTTATTCATTTGTTTACCGTTTATTTTACCAACTGTGAGGACACCTAAACATATATGACATTGTTTACATACTATCAAATTGCACCTAGATTTGTAGACTTGTTCTCCATCATGCCTCACACACAGCACTATCCTAGAAAATGAAAACGTGTCACATTTAGCTTCTTACTCGAGGATGAAATTCTTGGCAGGCTCTGAGATCAACCCTAGAGGTGGCCAAAATAGCCATACATGGATAGGCAGGTGGTAGTATGCCAATAAATGCGTATTAGTAGAGAGTGCCAGAATCGTGTATCTAGTATTCAAGGATATCTACTATGTTCTTACTAAGTCTTAGGCATTGAGACAGCCTAGATATTATGGAGAAAGGACATACAACCATCCAAGAAAAGTCCAAGAAATATGATAGATCTATTCAACATTTGGAAGACACCATCAGAAGGCCTAATCTGAGGATAATGAGTGTAGAGGAGCACCTACGAACAGAAGTTAATGGTCTTGGAAATTTGTTTAACAGGATCCTAGCAGAGAACTTCCCAAACATGCAAAAAGATAGGCCTATTCAGATACAAGAAGCTTTTAGAATTCTAAATAGACCGGAACCAGAACAGGACAACATAGCATCACATTATAATTTTCACAGGATCAATTCAGACCAAGAAAAGAACCTTAAAATGCCAAGGAGAAAAGATCAATCACCTATAAAGGGAAACAATTTAAAAGCACCTCAGTTTTATCAGCAGTGACAATCAAAGCAAGAAGAGCCTGGAATGATGTATGACATGCCGTAAAGACAAACAACAATCAACCAAGAAAACTGTACTCAGCTAAACTCTCCTTCATAAACGAAGGTCAAATAAAAACCTTCCATAGCAAAGAAAAAATGAAACAATATATCCCCACCAAACCAGTCCTACAAAAGATTCTTAAAGATGACCTACATGGAGAAAACCAACAAGACCACAAAAAGGCCAAGAAACCACAGCCAAATGAGAATCCATGAACCATAGAAAGAACCCAGTTGCCACAGCCCCCCAAAAGGTCGATAAAATGGCAGAAACTCCCAAATATTTCTCATTTCTATTTCTCAACATTAACGGACTTAACTCTCCAATTAAGAGACAGACTGTCTAGTTGGATTAGAAAGCAAGAACCTTCTATCTGCTGCCTTCAGGGGTCACATCTTGCCCATAAAAACAAACACATTTTCAATGTTAAAGGCTGGAACAAAATATAACAAGCAAATGTCCCCCATAAACAGGCAGGAGTTGCAATCCTAATATCAGATAAAATAGAATTCAATTTAAAATAAGTGAGAAGAGTTAAAGGAGGTTGCTACATATTAATTAATGTATCACTCCTTCAGGAGGATATTACAATTCTAAATATCTATTCACCAAACGGAACACCCAAATTTATCCAAGAAACCCAACTTTCCCTCAAATCCCACATAGATCCAAAGACATTAATTGTTTGGGACTTTAACACACCACTATCCCCACTAGAGAGATCAACTTGGCAAAAACTCAACAAAGAACCTGCATATCTAAACAACTGCATAGATCAACTAGATTTAACAGACATCTTCCAAAGATTTCACAAAGCAGCATCAGAATACACGTTTTTTTCAGCAGCATATGGAGCATTTTCCAAAACAGACCACATTTCAGGCCACAAAGTGAACTTGTCCAAAATCAGAAACATTGAAGTTATACTTTGCATTCTGTCAGACCACAAGGGATTAAAAGTAGGACTCCACACCAAAAGCCACTAAAGAAAGTCCTTTAACACATGGAGGCTGAACAACACACAGCTGAATCACGAGTGCATCATGGAAGATATGAGAAATGAAATTCAAATGTTCATGATATTCAACAAAAATGAGCACACAAATTACCAACTCCTCTGGGACACAGCAAAGGTAGTACTCAGAGGCATGTTTATAGCTCTGAGTTCCTACACCAACATATTGGAGAAATCTGAAACCAACAATTTAATGAGACATCTGAGCCTCCTTGAAAAAGAGCAGCAGGATAAACCCCAACCCAATGGACAGAAAGAAATAATTAAAATTAAATCAGAATTAAATGAATTAGATGTCAAAAAAGCCATATAAAGAATCAACAAAACAAAGAGTTGGTTCTTCGAAAAAAATAACAAAATTGACAGGCCCTTAGCCAGTCTTATGAGAAAAAGAAAAGAACATACCAAAATAAATGAACTCAGTGATGAGAATGGAAAGATCACCAGAGAAACAACCAAGATTCACTACATTATAAGGAAATACTTCTCAAAATTTTTGCTAATAAGATTGAGAACTTGGCTGAAATGGATCTTTTCCTAGCAAATGCTGACAAGCCAAAACTAAACCAAGATGAGTTAAATCACATTAACAGGCCCATATCAAGCACTGAAATATAAACAGTAATAAAAGATTTCTCATCTAAGAAAAGCCCAGGTCCAGATGGTTTCACAGCGGAATTCAACAAGGTCTTCAAAGCAGAGCTCACATTAATACCCCTCCAACTCTTCAATGAAATTGAAAGAGAAAGTTCACTATGGAACTCATTCTATGAAGCCATCATAACCCTCATCACAAAACCAGGCAGGGTCTTATCAAAGAAAGAGAACCATAGACCCATTTCTTGGATGAACATTCATGAAAAACTTATCAACAAAATTTTGGCCAATCGACTTCAACAATTCATCCAAAAAATCATATACCAAGATCAAACAGGATTCATTTCAGGGATGCAAAGCTGGTTCAATATACACAAATCAATTAGTATAATTCATCACATCAACAGGATTAGGGATAAGAACCACATGGTTATATCAATAGATGCAGAAAAAGCATTTGACAAGATCCAACACCCCTTTATGATGAAGGTTCTGGAAAAATTAGGAATCCATGGAACATTCCTTAATACAATAAAGGCTGTATATGACAAACCTACAGACAGCATTACAGCTAATGGTGAAAAACTAAAGCCTTTTCCTCTTAACTCAGGAACGAGACAAGGCCGTACACTCTCTCCACTTCTCTTCAATCTAGTATTAGAATGCCTAGCTACAAATAAGACTAGATGCAGACATAAAGGGGATCCAAATAGGGAAAGAAGAAGTAAAACTCTCCCCCGTTGCAGATGAAATGATCTTGTGTTTAAAGAATCCCACAGACCCCACTCCCAAATTACTCAAGCTGATTCAAAACTTTGGCAAAGTAGCAGGGTATAAAATTAACCCTCAAAACTCAATGGCTTTTCTGTATGCCAACAATGAAAAAAGTGTGGCTGAAATTAGGAAAGCAACTCCATTAGTAATAGCCCCACAAAAAATAAAATCCTAGGAATTAACTTAATCAAAGAAGTTAAGGACATCTATGAAGAAAGCTTTGAAAACATGAAATAGGAAATCAAAACAGAACTTAGAAAGTGGCAACAACTCCCATGCTCCTGGATTTGAAAGGTTAACATCATGAAAATGACAATACTTCCAAAGGCTATCTCCAAATTCAATGCAATACCAATCAGTATTCCAACTTCATTCTTCAAGGAATTAGAAAAGGCAATCCAAAAATACTTATGGTACAGTAAAAGACCCCGAATAGCAAAAACAATCCTCAAAAGAAAGAACAGGGCTGGAGGAATATCAATAACAAATTTTAAACTCTACTACAAAGCCATAGTAATCAAAACGACATTGTACCTGCATAAGAACAGACCTCATGACCAATGGAACAGAATTGAAAACCCAGAAATGAACCTACAGACCTATAACCAACTAATGTTCAATAAAGGAGCTCAAAAATAGAATGGAAGAAAGACAGCCTCTTCAGTAAATGGTGCTGGCAAAATGGGTTAACTCCTTGTAGAAAATGAAAGCTAGATTCTTATATATCATTCTGCACCAGAATCACTCCAAATTGATCAGAGACCTCAGAGTCAAAGCAGACACTCTGAAAATATTACAGGATGGAATAGGAGAAACCCTAGGTCTCCTTGGAGCAGACCGAAATTTTCTTAATAGAGACCCAGAAACACAACAAATCAAAGAAAGGTTGAATAAATGGGATTGAACAAAATTGAAGAGCTACTGCATGGCCATGCACATAGCTAGCAAGATCAATAGAAAGCCCACAGATTGGGATAAGTTCTTCACTAGCCATACAACCGATAAGGGTCTCATATCTAAAATATACCTGGAACTCAAAAAATTAAATCCCCCAATAACAAGTCTCCAAAGAAACAACTGTCCAATAAATAAGTGGGCTAAATACTTACAGAGAAACTTCTCTGAAGAGGAAAGAAGGATTGCCAATAGACACATGAAGAAATGCTCAACCTCTCTAGCCATAAAAGAAATGCAAATCAAACCATAGAGATACAACCTCACCACAATTAGAATGGCAATAATCAAGAACTCTAATAACAACAGATGCTTGAGGGGATGCAGAGAGAAGTGAACATTACTACATTGTTGGTAGGAGTGTAAACTTGTTCAGCCCCTTTGGAACGCAATATGGAGGTTCCTCAAAATACTCCACATAGAGGTCCCCTATTTCCCAGCAATCCCACTTTTGGGCATTTACCCAAATGATCACAAACAAGACCACACTAAAGCTGCCAGCACGACTATGTTTATTATTGCAGCATTATTTACCATAAGTAAGATATGGAACCAACCCTGATGCCTCTCAGTAGATGAATGGATCAAAAAATGTGGTATATATACACAATGGATCTATGCCTCCATCAAAAATAATGACATTGCTCCATTTGTTAGGAAATGAAAAGGCTTGGAAAAATTATAATAAGTGTACTTTTTAGATTGTTAGTTAAACAAATGATATTAATGTTAATATTAATTTTAGTGCAATTTCAGGAAACTCTCCTGTCTCTGACCTCCTAAAACATTTATTTTGGGAATTGTCCCTGCAAATCTGGGATTTAGCATGACTCAAAATAAACCAAGATCTTGCCCATGTATTTGTAACTCCTTTGTGTGGTATTCTCACAATTTAAAAAAATAAGCCAAGAGTATTTGAATTCTACTATTAAGGTTTAATGATAGATCTCTACTGATCTTTCTCTTAAGTGTGTTGGAGAAACCAAAGCTGAAATTAACTTGGACTTTTGTGGTGGATGTAAATGTCTTAACTACCATCTCTGGTAGTTGGTACCATTAAATTTAAATTAGCCATCACAGGCTCAAGCCTGTAATCCTAGCTACTCAGAAGGCTGAGATCTGAGGATCGTTATTAAAAGCCAGCTCTGATAGGAAAATCCATGGGACTCTTACTCCAATAGACTTCCAAAAGCTCGGATAGGAAAATCCATGGGACTCTTACTCCAATTGACTTCCAAAAAGACTAGAGGTGGAGATGTGTCTCAAGTGGTAGAGTGCTAGCCTTGAGGTTCTGAGTTCAAGCCTATATACTGACCATCAATTTACAAATTCAGAGGTTCCACTGTGAGTGCTATATTCTTTTAGAGACTGAAGAATTTTTTTTCACATAGTCTTTCAAACATCAGCATCTCTAATGGAGAATCATTCTAGATCCTTCTTTTCCACTTGAATAATTGTTATTCTCCAGAAGTAGAGTGGGCAAGACGCTTTCAGATCAAGAGCTCGGACATTAAATTGGCTAAAAAAGATCAAATTAAAATGTATTCTTTGGTTGCAAATATCATATTTTTGGTATGTGTTTGCTAGCCCTGGAACTTGAACTGAAGGCCTGGGTGCTGTTCTTGCACTTTTATGTCCAAGACTATTGTTCTACCACTTGAACCACAACTCTACTTCGGGCTTATTGGTGGTCAGTTGGAGATAAAAGTCTCACAGACATTCTGTACCTGGGTGGCTTCAAACTAGAATGCTGAGTAGCCAAGATTACAGGTATATGCCACCAGCATCTGGCTCAAATACCACCTATAACGTTAAAAGTCAAGGATATCTGTTAACATCTATCTCTGACAGATGTACAATGTTTTACTCCTCACTGAATGAATGTTCCTTTGAACAGTATTGCATCAAATGGAGTGGACTCAATTTAGGTCTTGAACACCAACAATCTGGTTTGATGGAAGTGGCCTTTTTTTTCTACACCCTATTTGGCCATTGGTGTGGATTGTAAAAAAAAAAGAGACAATTCATTAAAAAAGTTCAAAGAGTCTGAGACAGTTACACAAGTTCAGGACATCACTTCCTCATGGGCTGCTGTTGTGCAGGCCCAATATTTGATCTGAAGAGAAACTTGGAATTACAAAAGTTAAAACCCAAAGTCTAGTAACCTCTAAAAGGTCTGTTTCACTCCTTGATCCTCATACCTGATACTGTGACTTACTGGGAAAGGCAAAGGGCAGATTTCTAGCTATTGCAGACTTCTTCTCCCTTAGTGAACAATGAGTTACCACCTTCAGTCCTGGTTCCAGCACAGACTTGGCTCAGGTCTCTGAACATGAGTGTAGACGTTTGAATCTCCATAGTGTGAATGGAAATTTGGCCTCCTCCTTAGATAGCAGTTTTAGGGACTTGCATAGCTGTGGGAAAGTCTCTTTTTAATAGCCTGTTCTTTGTGCACATGTGCTTTAGATGCAGGGATACATAACTAAGTAGTCGCAGTGGTCACCCCAGGGTAGTCCAAGAGAGACAGAGTAGAGGCACAGTGATCAAGCTCATACCACCTGTCATTTTATGCTGCTTTGACATGTTCTTCATGTATTTTAGTAATTAAAGAATAAAAATTAACATTACATATAGATTTTTTAATTGCTTCTTTGTTTCTGACAAAAATTAAAAGTAAAAATGAATTTGAATAGAAAGGCAGTATGGTAAGAGCAGGGAAAAGGAATGGAAAAATGATCATGGGCAGCTCCTGAAGTCCAACCTGGAGGTTTTGCTTACCAACATCAGGGAATAAAATGAAACTATGTAACAAGACAGGCCTGCCTGCTTTTTCTCAGCAACAAGGCAGCTCTGTCTGCTTTCCTTAGCAACACAACAGCCCTGTCTGTGTTCCCTCATTTATGCCAGAGTCAAAGCGGTCAATAGACCATGAGTAAGGAAGGAAATTAAAGCTGTCATTGAAAGATCAAAAAGAAAAAGCCCTGGATATGTCTGGAAACCTATAAAGCATCTGAAGCCTTAAACACTTAGACCTTTCAGAGAGAAAGACAACATGTGCTCTGAGGTCTGTAGATTCCCTTAATCAGAGAACACAAAGAACTCCCAATGACAGAATTATCCCTGCCAACAATAGAACTTCCTAGTGAGGCTCAGTGAAAAAAAGACACATTAAACTTTAATCACTGCTAGAAACCAGCACACTGCTAGAAACCAGCACACACTCAGAGGGCACCAGGACAATACGGGAGGGAGGCCTCAGCCCTATTGCAAACAATGAAGCTCAGAGGTCCACACCTAATTGCATTATGTACTCAGACCTCCTAAAGGTCCAACAGCTTCCAGATGCTGTCCGCAGCCCTTCAAAAAGATCAATCTGTGATGCCCTGCTCTAAAGCCCACCCGGTGTTTAGGGGCCCCCTAAGCTCAGCTTCTGCTCCTGAACCTGCCCATGTATTCTGTAAAGAGCCCAGAGAAACCCTTGGCATTTGTTGTACCCCAGAAGTCAGGCCACAATGAGGCTTCTGCAGCCCCCACCCTTGCTCCAAGCATAGCCACCAACAAGGGAACACCCCCAGGTTCCACCGCAGACCTCTGATGTGTAATAAAAAGAGGCTGTGCTTGTGCTGGCACAGTCACCAGTCAGCAGTCTAGGCAAAAGGGCATTTGCTAAGGCCACCCCAAGTAGCTATGGGGTTCTGACATCAAGACAGAGGCAGGCAGGTGCACCCATGCAGGCTGCCTTTGAGAAGCTCCTCTTCCAAGTGCAGGCCTGCATGGTGGACTTTGAAGCAGAATATGACACTGCAAAATTTCACAGCACACTAGAAGAACCTGACAAGCAATGGCCGTGTGCTCAGAGACCAAACCAAGGCAGGAAATGAGAGAGAGAGAGAAAGAGAGAGAGAGAGAGAGAGAGAGAGAGGCTATCTGTGTTTAATACCTATTTCAATATCCTTGATGAGTAATGCATATTTTTATCAAGAAATAAAGAGGAATACTTCAAACTCTAACTCTGATTGAGTAGCTAGGATCAATCTAAACTTCCTACCATAAACAATCACAATAGTGGAAGCTATGTGAAACTATATATGTATATAAATGTATACATAATATAAACATGTAGGTATATGTATGTATATTCACATATACAATGTGAATATATAATGTATAATATATATATGTATACAGAGGGAAAAATAGAAATACATAGTATTTGAAGGAATAAAAACCAATAACTTCCAATTTTGATTGAAAGCATGAACCCTTCCATGCAGGAATCTATCAGCTCAAAAATGTCAATTAACTTAATTACACAGGTCCACATTAAGACACATTCTAATTAAACAAAACAGAAAACCTCCCAAAGCACAAAGACACAACTCATCACACACAAGTAATATTCAATGATATTAAGACAAATTTCTCATCAGAAACTAGATTCACTATTAGACAGCAAGGGCAACAAATTTAAAGTGTTAAAAGGAGAGATCTAAATACCACCTTTCTAACAAATATACGTGCTCCAAATGTCAGAGATGAGCTAAGTACCTACTGATGGCTCAGACATATAATCCTAACTACTCAGGAAGGTGAATTGTGAGGGTGGTGGCTCAAAGCCACCCTGGAACTTGTCCCCTCAGGAGGAAGTTGTAGGACACAGCTGTCCTTGAGAAGGACGGAGGCCTTTGTGCAGTGCTATTGCTGGAAAAAGACATTGGATAAGGCTATTAGCTAGTGTCTACAGAGAAGCAATTTATAAGATTCAGTAGTCCTCTAGAAAATAAGAGGATTTTGACCACTGTCCTAGTGGTTTCAGAAATGCCACGAGAATGACCAGAGCAACCTCAAGCCACATGTATTCCTTAGCAACAGTCTTTGAGGTCTAAGAGCTAAAGTATCAATGCTGGCAGGCTGTGATTGGTCCGCTATTTCTCTGACTTCACTGGCCCAGACTCTGATTGGTCCATTTCTTCTATGACATCACTATGCCTGGTTGTGATTGCTCCATTGTGTGAGGTCATGAAGGATATATAGGAAGCCACTGTGCTCCAACCTATGTCATTTAACAGAGCTTGGAGCTCTTGCTTGATGACTCGCTGGACTGAATCAAAGTTAAATGATTTCTTGGTAGTGGGGACGGGCTGTTATTTGGATTTTGGTATTTCTTTCTACTCTTTCTGGGTTGTCCTTTATTTAATTTAATTTATTTAGGTAGATTTGCTACCTGCCATTGTAGCAGAAGGATGGAAGAACAGAAAGAATCAATCTAAATCTGCTTGATGGAGGAGATCATCAAACAATACCAGAAAAAAGAGCTCTTTGACACAGGTACCTATGGAAAAGTGAAGCTGGCCCATTCCCTCCTTACAGATAAGGACATGGGATTTAAAATAGTCTGAAAGTGAGAGTACTCATCATTGGATAAAAAATGAGGTGGATATTTAAAGAAGGTATGGCACAAACACATCATCAGTTTGTACCAGGTAATGGAGAAGGAAGAGTATGTGTATCTCATCATGGAACTGGCCACTAGGTGGTACCTCCTCGGGTGTATCTGAAAATTCTGCCGCCTATATGAGGATGAAGCCAGGAGGCTTGTCACACATGTAAGTGCTGTTCACTACTTACACCAAACAAAATAATACACGAAGACCTTAAGACCAACAATATCCTTTTGGACACCAAAGACAGTATCAAGGTCAGTGGATTTGGTCTGAGTATCTGGCTCACCCTGGGGCAGTTGCTAATGAATATATGTGGTACAGTACTATTCCATCCCCCTGAAATGTTCTAGGAAGAAATGATGGCCTGGTGCAGTTGTCTCACACCTGTAATCCTAGCTATTTAGGAGACCGAGATGTGAGGATCATGGTTCAAAGCCAGCCCTTATGACTCTACCCTCTGAGCAGACTCATACGGATACAAAAGACTAATCTGAGTAGGAAACGGCAGAGGATAGCGGTGGCTAGCAAAATAGCTACCATTCTTCTCAGAACAAGCTGCTGAATGTGGGCCCAGATGAATAGGTTTATAAAATGTGAGGTGTGCATAAATTATGACTCATACACAAAAGGCTGCAATTAATATATGTCTGTCATGGATGGACACAAAATAATCTATTTATGTGAAATATATTGACTAAGCAATTTCATAATGGAAAAAGGGAAGATTAAAAGTTTTTGGGGCTGGGGGACGGTGGCTCACACCTGTAATCCTAACTACCCAGGAGGCTGAGATCTGAGGATCACAGTTGAAAGCCAGCCCAGGCAGAAAAGTATGTGAAACTATTATCTCAAATAAAACACTAGAAAACCGGAAGTGGCGCTGTAGCTCAAGTGGTAGACAACTCGCCTTGAGCTGAAGAGCACAGGAACAGTGCCCAACCCAGAGGTCAAGCCCCATGACCGATCAAAAACAAAACAACAAAAGTTTCTGGTGCAGGTCATTCTGTGGATTCCATCAGTATTGAAAAGAAAGTTCACAAGCAGAGGTAATGGTTAAAAAGTAGTGTAGATGTAATTAATATCACTGAATTTTATACCTAGCAAGCATGAGGGCCTGTGTTCAGACCCCTGCACCTCCAAAAAAAAATGCTAAATCTTCCTTCTGTTACCTACCTTAAGTGGTAGCTAATTTTCTACTGTTATGATTGTATTGCTCAGAGGTTCTCTGGTGGATGTTTATTCATGCTTTTACACATAATCCATTATTTGAATATTGATGTTGAGTTGTAAAGTGTAATTTGTGTATTAAAATAAGGGCAAAGCCTGTATTTCTAACTCAAGAGGCTAAAGCAGGAAGATCCCTATTCATTCAAGGCTGCATAGAGAGGTCCTTCCTAAATCTCGATGCTAGTGCTGAAACTGGAGGGACAATTGTTTGTAAGAAATTACAAGTGAGAGATAAGGTTCTGCTCATATTAGGTTGTGTCCATGTCAGTTTGGATTTAATATTTACATAAACTTAAAAAAATTTCCTTTTCCCCTTACTCTCAGTATGTCATTTTGAAACTCTGTAGTACGTTTTTGTTTGCTGCACTTAAAAAAAATAACAGTTTTCCTTTGTATCATATTAAACATGATTTTTTCTGTATTACAATTTATTATTTATTTTTGAAAATGTTTTATGTTTTTTTTTCTCCATCTAGGGACTGGCCACTGTCTCAGAGATTTTGCTCAGTTCTGCCAATGGAGCCACAGCTCAACTTCCGGCTTCTTTCTTTTTGAAGAGTCTCATACGAACATTCCTGCCCAGGCTGATTTGACATTGCAATCCTCAGAAGTCAGCCTCTTGTATAGTAAGGATTACATACATGACCAGCAACATTTGGGTCCTTTTAAAACATTAATATGTGCTTGATTCCACTTTCTGTTCTTCATTTTTGCTTGTCCTAGGAGTAGAAATTGAAGCTCAGATGCTGTCTCAGTGCATATATGGGACTAACCATTATATTTGGCTTTTGGGGGGAAGTTAATTGGAGACAAGAGACTCATGTAGAGGTAGGCCAGATTCGGGAAGCTGAAAATTGAGGAAAGTCCTTAACACTCTTTTCTCCAATTAACCAATAAAAATCAGAAAGTAAGTAGGTCATTGAAGAAAAGAGTGAAAAGAGTGCAAGTTCAAACACAAGGATTGGCACGAGAGAGAGAGAGAGAGAGAGAGAGAGGAAGATACAGAGAGAGAACTTATGAACTCATATAACTGAGCTGAGCTTTAAACAGTATCCTCAAATTCCAGCCTGAGTAGCTAGAATCACAGATATGAGCCACCAATGATTGGTTCATTGAAACCTCTGGTATTGCCTCTTTCTTCTCTTCTTCTACCCTTCTTTTCATTTATTTCATTATTTTTATGTTGGTTGGTCCTGGAGCTTGAACTCTTGCAAGGCCTGGCCTGATACACGAGGCTGAAATCTGCCCATCATAGTTTGAAAGCAGCCTGAGCAAGAAAGTCCATGAAACTCTTATTTCCATTCAATCAAAAAAATCCTATCTCCAGTGTGGCTAACACACACAAAACAGTCTCCTGGAATTTCTTTTTTTTCCTTTTTTTATTGTGAAAATACTGTACATAGGGGTTACAATTACATGGGCAAGATAATGAGTATATTTCTTATCAATAATTGTAGCCTCCTCCTTTGTTTCCTCTTCTCATCCCTTCCCATCATCCCCCTCCCCCCCCACCCAGTCGTCCCTGCTCCACCTCCCCCGCCTCCACCAAAGTTGTAAAGTTCGTTTTCGACATAACGACTTGTACATCTCATGGTTGTATTGGGTCCACGTGTATCCCTTTTTAAACGATTTGTTTTTCCCCTTCCCCTCCACAAAATTATACCGACATCAAATACAGTGTAAGCAGGGGTTATACTGTAGGGGAGGAACATATAAAGCAACAAAGAAATAATCTTATAAATGTGATAGAAACAATCGCATGAAAGAAAAAAAAACATTTGAATACATACCTTAGGGTTCATTTCCCTAACATCAACTTATCTGACCTTTTCTGCTTGACTCAGTACACCATGGAATTCTATGCCTCCAGCAGAAAGAATGACATTGCCCCATTTGTTAGGAAATGGAAAGACTTGGACAAAATTATATTCAGCAAAGTAAGCCAGGCTCAAAGAAACATAAGTCCCATGGTTTCCTGGAATTTCTTGACTGGGTTTGCCTTTACACTGGATCTTATATTTCAGCCTCCTGCTTTTCTAGAATTTCAGACATGAGCCAACAGTCCAAGGTTCTCTTCTTCAATCATTTAATTCTCTTATTGTGATCCTGAGGCTGGATCTCTGAGCCAGGGCACTGTTTCAGTTTTTTCCTCAGGGCTGGTGCTTTCCAACTACAAGCACATCCTCATTTCTGGATTTTGTTGCTGATTAGTTGGAGACTTAGGCACTTCCCTGCCCAGGTTGGGTATGAACAACAACCATTAGATTTTAGCTTTCTGAATCACTAGGATTAAACACACCAATCAAAAATTCATGGATAATTTTGAAACTTTAATTGGATTTTCTCACACCTTTTTTCCCCTAGTCTTGAGACTTGAAATCAGGGCTTGGGCACTGTTCCTGAGCTTCTTTTACTGAAGGTGAGGATTCTATTACTTGAGCCACAATGCCACTACCAGCCTTTTCTATTCATGAGGTACTGAGGAAACAGACCCAGGAATTCAAACATGCTAGGCAAGCACTCTATCACTAAGCCATATTTCCTGCAATCCTTACACCTTTTTTTGTAATTTTATTTCCTTGTGTATGCGGTCCTGGGTCTACAAATCAGCCCAGGTGCTATCCCCGAGGGGTTTACTCAAGACTAGCAAATTAAGACATGAGCCAACACACAACTTGTGGCTATTTTTTGATGTTGTTTGGTTTTAAGTAGCTACTTAGAGTTGAGTATATGAATTCTCCTATCTGGGCTGGCTTTCAACTGTGAGCCTCAGATTTGAGCCTCCTGAGTAGCTACCATCTCAGGTGTTTGCCACCTATGCTTGGCTCATTTTAAACTGTGAAATTGGCTCTTCCTTCTCCCACCCTTATCCACATTTATTTTATTCTTTGTGTGTGTGTTGGCACTGAAGTTAATATCAAGGTCTGGGTGCTGTTTCAGAAATTATTTTCTCATTTCTGCCATTGGAGCCATAGCTCAATCGCCAGGTTTTATTTTTCTTTCTTTTGGAGATGAGTCACATGTAAAGCCCGGCAAGACTCAGGAGACTGAAATCTGAGTATCACAGTTTGGAGCCAGCCTGAACAGGAAAGTTCATGAGATTCTTTTCATCAACTACCAAGATGCTGGGAGTGGTAGAGCTCCTACACAAATTCAAGCCGTAGGTTGGCACAAAGAAAAAAAGCCCCATGGCCTTTCCTGTTTGGACTGGCCTTTCAATACTGTCTTCAAACTTCAGGCTCCTGAAATCTAAAATTATAAGCATGAACCAATAGCGCCAGGCTTATTTTTAAATCTCAAATGGTCATTTCTTCTCTTCTATCAGTTTTGTTTTTGGTCGACTATGGGCTGAATTATGGACCAGGAATCCGTTTCCCAGATTTTCGCTATATTTCAGTACTTTACAACTACTATCACACCTTCATTTCCAGCTTTTGCTGGGTGTTGAAGATAAGAATTTCAATCACTTTCCTACCCAGGCTGGCTTTGAGTTGTGATCCTCATATTTCAACTTCCTCAGTAGCTAGGAATACACAAATAAACCAACAACCCATGGCTCATTTTTAAATGATAATTTTCTCTTTCTCTCATCTTTCATAATTTGTGTTCTTTTTTCTTTGTTTTTGTATACCACATGAACCAGAACACAGCTAGTGCCATATTTTTGGTGAGAAATGACACATAAGGGTCTCATGGATTCTCCTACCTGGGCTGGCCATCAATGGTGATCCTCAGATTTCATCCTCCTGAGTAGCTGATAGAACATCGGTGAGCTACCAATGCTTGATTTATTTAAACTTCTGTCATTGGATCTTCCTTCTGCACTACTAGTCTCTCTTTCTTTAATCCTTCTGTGATTGTCCTGGGGCTTGAACTCAGGGCCTGGTTGCTGTCCCAGAAACTGATTGCCCAATCCTGCCACTTGAGCCATAACTCAATTTCCAGGCTTTTTTTTTTTCTTTTTGACAATTAATTGGAGATAAGAGTCTGAGGAAAGCCTACCATGAATCAAGCCAGGCTGAGAAGGAAAATCTATGAGACCATGACCTCCAATTAACCACTGATAATCTTGGAGTGGTAGAGCTATGTCCTTGAACAAACCATCACAAGTTCAAGGAGGCACACACAAGCTGCAAGATGGCACACAGATGCACACATACCAGAATGTCTCATGGATTTTCTTCCATGCATTAACTTTGAATTGTGCATCCTCAGATTTCAGTCTCTGTTCTTCCGCTCTCCTTTGTATTGATTGTTTGTTATTTGTAATTTTTAGTGGCCCTGCAGCTTGACCTCTGGCTCTGGGGACTGTTTCTTAGCTTTTTAACTGAAGGCTGTTGCTTTACCACCTCAGCTCCAGCTCAGGGCTTTGTGCTAGGTAGCTGGGATAAGCATCTCAAGCACTTTCCTACCCAGGCTAACTTGATACCACAATCCTCAGATGTCAGGCTCTTGGGTAGTTAGGATTATCCACATGACCAACAACCCTTGTGTCATTTTAAAACTTTAATATGTACTTGCCACTTCCTTCTTTTATTTACTTTCTATTTTTTGTATGCGTGTGCTGTTCCAGGGTCTACAATTTGGGGCTCATATTCTGTCCTAAAAGTTTTTATTCAAGGATATCCTCTATTACATGAGAAACATCATAACTTTTTGGCACTTTTTGGGGGGGTTGATTAATTAGAGACGAGAGTCATGGACTCTCCTGCCTAGGCTGGCCATGAACCATCATCCTCAGATTTCAGGCTCTTGAATTGCTAGTAAAACATGTATGAGCCACTGATGCTTGATTGATTTAAGCCTTTGTCACTCGCTCTTCCTTGGTTACATGTACTCTTCTTTCTTTCTTCTGCGCATGTCCTGGGGCTTGAACTCAGGGTCTGCCTGCAGTTCCAGAAAATATTTGCCCAGTTTGCCACTTAAGCCACAGCTCAACTTCCAGCTAAATAAGGTAGCTAAAATCTGAGGACCATGTTTCAAAGCCAGCCTGGGCAGGTAAGTCCATGACATTCTTATCTCCAATTCACCACCCAAAAGCTGGGACTGCTAGGGCACTAGGCAAAGGATACTACAGAAACACACACATCACACATAGAAACACACACACACACACACACACACACACACACACACACAAACATTCACACATACACACACAAAGTCTCCTTGACTTTGTTTTTTGGGTTGACCTTGAAACTTGATCCCAAGATTTTTGCAGGCAAGAATCAACTACAGCCACGATCAACAAACACCAGGCTTATATTTAAATTTACAATTGGCCTTTCTTCACTTCTCCTACAATTTTTTAGCACTAAGAATTGAACTCTGGGTCAGCAGTTTTTTTTAATTATCTTTTGCACCAAATACAGTGCTTTACATCTACAGTCATATCTGCACTTCCAGCTTTTGGTGGGGTAGTTGGGGTTAACAGTTTCATGTACTTTCCTGCCCAGTCTAGCTTTGAACCTAGAATGGATAGGAATACATACATGAACCAACTCAAACCTTAGTTTTCTTTTCCCATCATTTTTTAAGTCGTGGGGGTATTTGTTTGTTTTGAAATGTATGTCTAGGACTTCAACTCAAGGCCTAGGTTTTGTCCCAAAGTTTCTATTTGAGACTAGCACTCAACCAAATGAGCCAAAGTACAAATTGTAGCTTATTTTTGGTGGAAAATTAGATATATGAGTCTCATGGACCCTCCTGCCTTGGCTGACCAGGAATCGTGAATCTTAGATTTAATTCTCCTGAGTACCTTGTACAACATGTGTGAGAAACCAATTTGATTGATTTGTTTGATTCATTTCAACCTCTGTCACTGACTCTTCCTTTTGTACTTCTATACTCTTTTTATTTCTTCTGTGTTTGTCCTCCAGCTTGAACTCAGGGTCTGGGTGCTGTCCCAGAAATTTTCCCAGTTCTGAGAGTTGAACCACAGCTAAACTCCAGGATTTTTTTTCTGTTTTGGTGTTTAATTAGAATGAATATAATGTAGAGCCAGGCCAGATTTATGAGGCTGAAATCTGAGAATCAAAGTTGGTGCCAGCCTGGGCAGGAAAGTACATGATACCTCCAATTATAACCACTAAAAAGCTGAGATTAGTAGAGCTTTGAGCAAAACAGTACAAGCTCAAGCAACAGGACTCACACACAGACATACTTACACAAACACAAGTCTTATGGACTTTCCTACTCGGTCTGGCCTTTAAATATTATCCACACGTTTTAGCCTCTTGAGTAAACAATTACAGTTATGAGCCACCAGTGATGAGCTGATTGGATCATCGCAGCCTCAGTTATTGGTTCTTCTTTCTCTTCTAGTCTTCTTTGCGTGTATTCATTTCATTTTTTGTGAGTGTGCTAGTGCTGGAGCCAGAACTCATGCAAGGACTGGCCTGTTTCAGGAGGCTGAAATCTGACCATCATGGTTCAAAGCCAGGCTGAGCAGCAAAGTCTCAGATCCTTACCTCCAATTAACTGCCAAAAATCTGGGAGTACTACATTTCTAGCCCCAGGATGGCCCACAAGCAACTGTCTTCTGGACTTTCCTGCTAGAATTGGCCTTTACACTGGATACCCATATTTCTGTCTCCTGGAGAATTACAGACATGAGTCACCAGCCCCAGGTTCTCTTCTTATTTACATTTTAGTGATCCTGAGGCTGGGTCTCTGAGCAAGGGCACTGTTTCATAGCTTTCTCACTCAAGCCTGGTGCTTTACAAATCCATCACTGATTCACTACTGTTTTCTTGTTTATTTGTTTTGCTGGTGATTTGAAGATGAGAGACCGTAGCCCTCAGATTTAATCTATCTTAGTATTTAGGATTACACGCAAAAGGAAGTGGCACTGTAGCTCAAGTGGTAGAGCACTAGCCTTGAACTGAAGAGCTGAGGAACAGCGCTCAGGCCCAGAGTTCAAGCCTTACAACCGACCAAAAAAAGAGGATTACACACAAAAACCAAAAACTCATGACTCATTTTGAAAATTTAATTGGATTTTCTTATACATTTTTTAATTTCTACTTTTTATTTCCATATGTATGCTGGGCTTAGAGCTATAAACCAGAGTCTAGGTATTGTTCTCGTTCCTTTTTTTTTTTTTTTTTGCCTGTCATGGAGCCTGAGCTCTGGGCCTGGGCGCTGTCCCTCAGCTCCACTGTGCTACTGAGCCACTTCTGATTTTTCCTGCTTATGTGTTGGTGAGGAATTGAGCCCAGGGCCTGATGCATGCAAGGCAAGAACTCTCCCACTGAGTCACCTTCCCAGCCCCCTCCCAGTACATTTTTAATACTAACCCTCTAATATGTGAGCCACACCACAATTAAGAGCTTTTAAAAAATAACTGTAGTTGGCTAATTAGAGTAGAGTTCATGGTCTCCCCTGCCTTGGCTGGCCTTGAGTACTGATCTTCAGATGTGAGACTCTTGAGTAAGTACAATAACAAGTGTAAGCTAACTCAGTTTTGCTCATTTTAACCTCTGAAATCGGCTCTCCCTTTTCTTCTTCCTCTTTTCTTTTCATTTATTTATTTTATTCTTTTGTGTGCTGGTCCTGGAGCTTGATCTCAAGGTGTGGGTGCTGTGCCAGAAATCATTGTCACATTTCTGCCATTTGAGCCACATCTCAAAACCAGGTGTTTTTTTTTCTTCTTCTTTTTGGTGGTTCATTGGAGATAAGTGTCTCATGCAAAGCACAGAATGTCTCAGGAAGCTGAAATCTGATTATCAGTTTGAAGTCAGCCTGCACAGAGAATTCCATGAGACTCTTTACCTCCAATTAGCTGGTAGTCATCCCACCGATTAGTTGAGAGTAATAGAACACCAGCCTTGAATAAAGTAGAACAAATTCAATCCCCATGACTGGCACACACAGAAAAAATGTCCCATGTACTTTCCTGCATGGGCTTGCCTTTAAATGTTATTTTCTGATGAGTTCTGGGAAGATGGTGGAGGAGAAGCTGGAGGTTAAACAAGCTCTCCCATACAAAACAATTTTAGTGTTCCAATAAACAGTCCTAAGCCAGAGAATCACACCAAGTGTGCCATCACAGGACAGAGAGTTCGGCCAGAGAGGGAAAATCCAGGCAAGGAGACAGATATGAGCACTTGCCAGTAGCCACAGATGTGGCGGCAGGGGCGGCAGCAATAGCCGCCATACCTGCAACACAGAGAGTCCAGGACTTAAGTGCCAGATGTGACAAGTGAACGGTTTCTACTCAACACCAGCAAGAACTGACAAGGAGCACACATCTTCACCCTGAAGTTCGCAGACCAGAGATGAGCCAGAAACCAAGACTCTGGCGTGAGTAGAAGCCTGACATCCTCACTCCTTCTCAGGGAGCAGAGGAGGGAAGGCCAACTCTCCCCCCCCCACCATGACCGGAGATCTCCATCTTGGATACTGACAAAGCCAGGCTGTGCAGCTAGCTCCAACTCAGGCCTTGGAAGAAAACAAGTCATTTAGCAGGTCACAGGATCCTAACCTGACCTGCCAGGCTCAGCTCCTCCCTCGGAAAAGTCACCCAGCTTGGGCAGCCAGCCCCAGGAGTGGGCTTTCTTCACTGGTAAACAAAGCTAGAGGCTGATCCTCCCTACAACAGCCTTGACAATCAATTGAAATTCAGTAAACATAAACCCTGAGAATGGCTCCAGGCTGGGCTCTGTGAGTTTTTCAGAAGCTAATACCTCAGGGAAAAGCTGCTGTTTGCTGAAAGGCCTCAACTTTACCCAGAACCTAGCCTCATCACAGCATCTCCTAACTAGAGGAAACAGCCATCTCCCTCTTTTGTGAAACTCAAAGTAGATCTGGGTCCAATTGAACTAGCCTGGGAGGAGGATCACAAAATCCTTGGTAAAGCAGAGCATTTTTCTGCATGCTCAAACAAATTGACTAAAGAAACCAACCAAGCCACAGGAAAATCAAACACCAAAAGCAGACCAGATAATCCAACAAGAGAATTGTTATGGACACAAGGGAGATACAAGATCGTCCCATCCCCCCAAAAAATCAAAGATCTCTTTTTTTGTACCTTTTATACTTTTTTTTCTTAACCTTTTTTAAATTAATTTTTAACTTAATAATTTTTGTTTTCTATTAACTTTTTTTCTTACTCATAATTTTTATTTTGGGATTCTATGTGTGTGTATTTTTTTTCTTTTTTTAAAAATTATTTTATTTTGTTATTTTTTTATTGTGAACATACTATACAGAGGGGTTACAAATACATGGGCAAGATAATGAGTAAATTTCTATCAAGCATTGTAGCATCCTCCTTTGTTTACCCTTCATAACCCTTCCCAGCCTCCCCCCTGCCTCCCACTGAAACACCCTCCCACCCCCACCAAAGTTGTAAAGTTCGTTTTCGACATGAAAACTTGTAATTCTCATTGCTGCAAAGGTCCACCTGTGTCATTATTTAAACAACTTATTTTTCCCCTTCCCTTCCACAAATTATACCGACATCAAATATAGTGAAGGCAGGGGTTATACTGTGGGAGAGGGACATACAAAGCAACAAAGAAATAATCTTATAAATGCATTAGAAACAAATGCATTAAAAAAACACATTTAAATACATATCTTAGGATTCATTTTCCTAACTTCACCTGATCTGACCTTTTCTGCTTTAGTCATACATGTACTAGATATTGCAAAAAAGGGAAACCATGGGACCTATGTTTCTTTGGGCCTGGCCTACTTCACTTAATATAATTTTTTCCAAGACTTTCAATTTCCTAACAAAAGGAGAAATGTAATTTTTTCTGATGGAGGCATAGAATTCCATTGGGTATATATACGATACTTTATTGATCCATTCATCTACTGAAGGGCATCTGGGTTGGTTCCATATCTTAGCTATGGTAAATAATGCTGCAATAAACATAGTTGTGCTGGTAGCTTTAGTGTGGTCTTGTTTGTAAGCATTTGGGTAAATGCCCCAAAGTGGGATTGCTGGGTCACAGGGGAGCTGTATGTGGAGTCTTTTGAGGAACCTCCATACTGCTTTCCAAAGTGGTTGAACAAGTTTACACTCCCACCAACAATGAAGTAAGTTTCCCTTCTGTTTACATGCCCTCCAGCATCTGTTGTTATTAGAGTTCTTGATTCTAGCCATTCTAACTGGGGTGAGGTGGTATCTCATTGTTGTTTTGATTTGCATTTCTTTTATGGCTAGGGAGGTTGAGCATTTCTGCATGTGTCTATTGGCCATCCTTCTTTCTTCTTCAGAGAAGTTTCTCTTTAAGTCTTTAGCCCACTTATTTATTGGGCAGTTGTTTCTTTGAGGATGAGTTGTTGGGAGATTTAATATTTTGAGTTCCAAATATATTGTAGATATGAGCCACTTGTCTGTTGTATGGCTAGAGTAGATCTTCTCCCAATCCGTAGGCTTTTTATTCATCTTGCTAGCTATGTCCTTTGCCATTCAGAAGCTCTGATACTTCATGCAATCCCCTTTGTCCAACTTTTCTTTGGTTTGTTGTGCTTCAGGGTCGCTATTAAGAAAATTTCGACCTGCTCCAAGGAGACATAGGTTTTCTCCTATTCCAACCTGTACTGTTTTCAGAGTGTCTGCTATGACTCCAAGGTCTTTGATCCATTTGGAATTGATTCTGGTGCAGGGTGATAGATAAGGATCTAGCTTTAGTTTTCTACAAGCAGTTAACCTATTTTGCCAGCATCATTTACTGAAGGGGCTGTCTTTCTTCCATTCTATTTTTTTGAGATCCCTTATTGAAGATCAGATTGCTATAGATCTGTAGCTTCATTTCTGGGTTTTCAATTCTATTCCATTGGTCCTGAGTTCTGTTCTTGTGCCAGTACCAAGCTGTTTTGATTACTATGGCTTTATAGTTGAGTTTGAAATTTGGTATTGACATTCCTCCAGCAGTGTTCTTTCGGTTGAGGAGCGTTTTTGCTATTCAGGGTCTTTTATTGTTCCATATGTATTTTTGGATTGTGTCTTCTATTTCCTTGAAGAATGAGGTTGGAGTTTTGATAGGTTTCACATTGAATTTGTAGATAGCCTTGGGAAGTATTGCCATTTTCAGGATGTTACTCTTTCCAATCCAGGAGCACGGGAGTTTTTGCCATTTTCTAACTTCTGTTTTAATATGCTTTTTCAAGTTTTTAAAGTTTTGATCATAGAGGTCCTTTGCTTCTTTGGTTAAGTTAATTCCTAGGTATTTTATTTTTTGTGGGGCTATTACAAATGGAGTTGCTTTCCTAATTTCAGCCACGATTTTCTCATTGTTGGCATACAGAAAAGTCATTGATTTGGGGGGGATTAATTTTATACTCTGTTATTTGCCAAAGTTTTGAATCAGCTTGAGTAATTTGGGAGTAGAATCTATGGGGTTCTTGAAATACAAGATCATGTCATCTGCATAGAGGGAGAGTTTCATTTCTTCTTTCCCTATTTGGATCCCCTTTATGTTTGCATCTTGTCTTATTGCTGTAGCTAGGTATTCTAATACTAGATTGAAGAGAAGGGGAGAGATTGGACATCCTTGTCTTGTTCCTGAGTTAAGAGGAAATGGCTTTATTTTTATCACCATTAAGCATATTGCTGGCTGTAGGTTTGTCATAATCAGCTTTTATCGTATTGAGGAATGTCCCATGGATTCTTAATTTTGCCAAAACCTTCATCATAAAGGGGTGTTGGATCTTTTCGAACGCTTTTTCTACATTATTGAGATAATCATGTGGTTCTTATCCTTCCTCCTGTTGATGTGATGAATAATATTAATTGATTTGCATATATTGAACCAGATTTGTATCCCTGAAATGAATCCTGTTTGATTGTGGTGTATAATTTTTTGGATGAATTGTTGAAGTTGATTGGCCAAAATTTTGTTGAGAAGTTTTGCAACAATATTCATCAAAGAAATATGTCCATAGTGCTCTTTCTTTGATGAGTCCCTCCCTGGTTTTGGGATGAGGGTTATGATGGCTTCATAGATTGACTTCATTAGTGAACTTTCTCTTTCAATTTCATTGAAGAGTTGGAGGAGTATTGGTGTGAGCTCTGCTTTGAAGGCCTTGTAGAATTCCGTGTTAAAACCATCTGGTCCTGGACTTTTCTTAGATAGGAGGTCTCTTACTGCTGTTTCTATTTCAATGCTTGATATGGGCCTGTTAAGATGGTATAACTCATCTTGGTTTAGTTTTGGCATGTCAATGTTTGCTAGGAAAAGGTCCATTTCTGCCAAGTTCTCAAACTTATTAGCATAATGTTTTGAGAAGTATTCCCTTATAATGTTCTGAATCTTGGTTGTTTCTGTGGTGATGTTTCCATTCTTATCTGTGAGTTTATTTATTTGGGCGTGTTCTCTTCTTTTTCTGATAAGATTTGCTAAGGGTTTGTCAATTTTGTTATTATTTTTGGAAGAACCAACTCTTTGTTTTGTTGCTTCTTTCTATATTTTTTTGGATTCTAATTCATTTAATTCTGATTTAATTTTAATTATTTCTTTTCGTCTACTGGATTGGGGTTTATTTGCCGCTCATTTTCAAGGGGGTTCAGATGTCTCATTAAATTGTTGGTTTCAGATCTCTCCAATATGATGATGTAGGAATTCAGAGCTATAAATTTGCGTCTGAGTACTGCCTTTGCTTTGTCCCAGAGAAGCTGGTTATTGGTGTCCTCATTTTTGTTGAATAGCATGAATATATGAATTTCCTTTCTAATCTCTTCCATGACTCACTCGTGATTCAGCAGAGTGTTGTTCAACCTCCATGTGTTACCAGACTTTCTTTGGTGGCTTTTGGTGTTGAGTTCAAATTTTATTCCCTTGTGGTCTGAGAGAATGCAAGGTATAAATTCAAAGTCTCTGCATTTGGATAAGTTTGTGGCCTAAAATATGGTCTATTTTAGAAAATGTTCCATGTGCTCCTGGAATTAACGTGTATTTTGATGCTGCTGGGTGAAATATTCAATAGATTTGTGTTAAATCTAGTTGATGTACGCAGCTGTTTACATGTGCAGTTTGTCTGTTGACAAGTTTGTCTGTTGCCGAGCTGATCTCTCTAGTGGGGAGAGTGGTGTGTTAAAATCTCCTACAATTAATGTCTTTGGATCTATGTGGGATTTGAGGGAAAGTAGTGTTTCTTGGATGAATTTAGGTGCTCCATTGTTTGGCGAATAGATATTTAGAATTGTAATATCCTCCTGAAGGAGAGATCCCTTAATAAGTTTTTAGTGACCTTCTTTATCTCTTCTAACTAATTTTAATTTGAAGTCTATTTTATCTGATATTAGGATTTTAACTCCAGCTTGTTTATGGAGCAAGATGTGACTCCTGAAGGCAGCCGATAGAAGGGTCTTGTTTTTTAATCCAACTAGACAGTCTATGTCACTTAATTGGAGAGTTAAGTCCATTAATGTTGAGAGATAGGACTGAGAGGTATTTGGGAGTTCCTGCCATGTTATCCACCTTCTTGGGGACCGTGAAAACTGTGTTCTTCCTGTGGTTCTTGGATTCTCAGTTTGGGTTCAGTTTCTTGGCCTTTAATGTGGTCTTGTTTGTTTTCTATGTGTAGGAAATCTTTAAGAATCTTTTGTAGGGCTGATTTGCTGGAGATGTATTGTTTCAGTTTTTTTTTTTGCTATGGAAGATTTTTATTTGGCCTTCAGCAATTTTTAAAAGGCCAAGCACAAATGACTCTAGATCTGACATTATTTCTGCCATCCAAGCAGTGATTTACGGTCTCTGGATGCTCCTCCATTTCTTTCGTCCCAGGAGATTCTTCTCCACACTGGGAAAAATGCCTCATTGGCATTTCTCTTAGTTGGTTGCTGGACTTGTACTCAGGGCCTGAGTGTTGTTCCTTAGCTATACAGCTCAAGGCTAGCACTCTGCTAATTTGAATCCTATAGCAACTCTGCTTGCTCTTTCAGCCTTCTGCTGGCTGAGTAGAGGTGACAGTCTCAATTGAACCTTTTTCTACTCGGGCTGGTTTTGCACGTTTGCAGATCAATGAGTCTTATAAAAGGCCCCTTTACTCCAATTAAAAGGTGGTCAACATAGATAGAAGTAACTTTTAAGCATGTTCTTACCTGTGACTTATTAAGAGTCAAAGTTACATGTGACAAACTTAACAAGAAACCTCACTCCTTTCTTTGGGCCTGCTTGGAACTGTTACAAAAAAAAAAAAAAAACCTATGGGAGCAAACTGAAATAGGAATTAAGCAATTATTTTGGAAATCCTAATTTTTACTTTTTGCACTTTGAGGCAAATGTTTAGAACAATTATATTTTAAACTTTATATTCAGAAATCCATTCCTAATTTGAAAGCCTCCTATTAATCTCTGTTTTAATATTCTATACTTCAGTTTTTGGTTGCATTACGAAAAAAATCTCTTGACCTCTCGAGGCTAGGTGTCACTCATTCCCTCTTTGTCACTCATTCCCTCTTGGATGCTTGTTTTATAACAGATATACATTAAAACTTTTAAACTCAAATAAGAATCTTTTCTTAATGCAAAAATTATAATCACCATTACTGTATCAAGAAGCTAGACTTTACACCTTTATGTCTTAAAAAATACATATCCAATGGCAGAATATCATTAAGAGCAAATCACATTATACAAATAAACTTTTTAAACCTCTTTTTAAGGCCTTCTTAATTTTAATTTTAACATGTCCAAGGAGCAGTTTTAGCAATGCTAATCAGATCTTCACATCAGTCATTTTTACCACCAGTTTCCAGTGTCTATCTGCAGGGGAAAGTGATAGAATAAAGATGGACCACTTGGCCCTTCCTTTGGAATGGGCATGCACCCAATCCAACTCTTTAGGGTTAGATGAACTGCATTTGTGCCAGCTTGCCCTCTTTTACCATGCATGGACTCCTCCCAGGGCCTGTTCCACCATGCATGACCAGCTGAACTGCACTTCTGCCTGTTCACCCTTCATTCCTAAAGATAGGTCTTCTGTTGCCTTGTAAGTTTCTCCTTTTTGTTAAGCCAAATGTCTTGATTACAGTGTAAACAGTCTTACACATTCTAAAATACCAGATTTTCTAATTTTCAAGTTACAGAATCCTTAACAAGCCATTTATAACAATGTGTAAATTCTTTAAAAAATTTTTGGTAATGTTCAAACCTCATAATCTTTGAATTTTAAACTTAAACCCACTCAATTGTTAGAGCATGCTGACACTTTCTATCATGAACATGTTCACAAACACATACAAAATACACTCACGCAGATCTTTAAGCATGCAAAAATAAGGATCAGTTGTATGTACATTTTCTGAAGTTTTCAAACAAAAATTTAAGACAATATTTCTGTCAAACTAAGCAACTTTGCTGAGCTTCATTTTCCCAGTTCTTGCTTGTTTAGTAAGGAATTTCACCAATTGGTCTTTTGAATCCCTTCTGTTAGAGGATGGCTGGGGGTGGTGTTGCGGGGGTGACCTTAATCTGAACTGGCCTGATTTTTATCCAATTTTAGATAAGAGCACTTTACATTTTCGGGACTAGCTGAAAAGTCAAAACCAGCACACAGCCTTCTCTGTGACTGAGCCAAGCTGGAGGTTGGAACTTTTATTTCCTCAGAGATGTTCAAATAAATTACACAAACACTAAAACCAAAACCCACACTTAAAATAATACCAATTCTGAAACAGAACTAGACAAGACAACAACAAAAGGCTGAGTTTGTCTCTACCAGAACTCTGTGCCATTCTCACTCAGCAAGCTGAATTCAGAGTCTGCTTAGTGAGCCTGCCACTCTCACCGAGAACTTCCCTATCTCAGGAAACATAGAACAGAGAACAATCAGGTCTCAGTGAATTAGGTGACATTTCACCAACATTTGTTGACCCAGGGGCCTTCCAAGGTGGAAGGGAAGTCCCTGACACTTTGGAGAAAAGGAAATAAGTCCCTAGTGGCCATCCTCTCAGACTGGCAGATTCTCCCCCATATTCAGACCTCCCTGGGCAAGGCTTAAGGCTAAGATAAACCCCAAATGACAAACAAAATACTCAACACTAACACACACCTTACAAAGGCATGCTGAAGCATAGTAAATTGCCAACCAGAAAGTGCCAGGCTACTGATGGAGAGTTTCCCAAAAAACGGAAAACTTCCCAATACAGACAGAAAACTTCCCAAAATATGTCTGCATGAAAGTGTGAGACTCCAATGGAACATTTCCCCCCCAAAATATGTCCGTACTAAACAGCAATCTTCCTAGAGGGGTCTGGGGATGTCTCCTCACAGACCACGTTGGCAATCTTATAGCGCATCTGCCAAGACTCCTTGCCAACCAGAATACAGAACCCGTGGGAAACCAGAATTACAGATACAGAACCTGCAGGCAACCAAATATACAGAACAGCAATGCCTTGACTTAACAGCTGGTTTTTTTGGGACTCTGTGGTAGGGCATCTGGAAGGTCTCATAAGGGGAATTGCAGGTGAGGCCCCAGAAATGCTGTATGGACTTGGAACCCTGGAAAGACCACCAGGGACCACGACCAATGTGAACAGCAAAAGAGTCCTTTATTTGCAAGCTCAAGTTTGTTCCTCCATGCACTCGGTAACCTGTAACAGTAAGAGACACCAAACACAAAATCAGCACAGCTTTTATAGTATTGAAAAAAGAAGTTTAGGGAATTTCTACATAAGCAGTTACATGATTGGTTTGAGGCCACCCTAACTGCACTGCCCTTTTTATTAACTATTGGTATGTTCTATTCCTGGAACACTTGGGCAACTGGTCTGCTTTCTTAAGAGTGGGCAGGTTGGTGGCAACCTGTGTTTTTTTTCTCTCTTTTGGGGTTAATCTGAGGGCAGCCTACACAAGATGGTGGGGTTAATCTCAAATTGGAGTTACTTTAGCTCTTCAGCCTGAATAAACTATAGCATACCACATACAAAGCTTTGGTAAAACACAGGTCTGGCTTACATTGTTGGACCAATAGGAGTGTATGTCTACTGCTGTTGCAGGTGTGTCTTAAGGTGTGTGGAGTTTTTCATCCTGATGATCTACAATGATGAAATTGACTAACTACCCAAGTAGCTGGGCAGATGCCTGCTGAGACCTATATTAAGTCACAGCTTAACAAAGAACAATATTTACAATGAAATATATTGAACAACCAGACATTGTGACCAAAATTATTTTTACCTGATTCAGTGTATATTTTACACTCTATATCACATGTACAACTTCCTCATTCCCTTCTGTTTCATTATGTTGGCTTTCTTTGTTTTGTTTTTGTTTTCAGAACCATGGTATAACAGGGCATTTCTTATATTTTTGTCTTCTAGTCTTCAGAAAGTCTGCAGTTAAATAGGCTTAAGTTCCTTTTGTTAGAAATTTAAATGCAATTGGGTGGGGTCTTCATCATAATTTTGTTATGATCGCAATACATTTTTATTTCTAGCATTTTACTTGTATAATCTCATTTCAATCTTTTCCAAAGGTCATTTAAGTGGAAGGAGGAAATTCAAAGTGGATTCTGGTAGTGAATTTCTGCTACTAAAAACTCTGGTACACAGTAAGGTAAACAACTCCAAAATTATTCATTAGAGAGATGAGTTGAAAGTCATCTTTTTACACACTGATACTCTTTGCTCAATGAAGCCAGAGGATTTAAAATAACTAATATTTTTGAGGTTAATGGGCACAAATGTGCACGAATTTTCTAGAAATAAAATGCTCACTAATGAAACCTTACTGATACTTCAAAGAATGCTTTCCAATAAGAGGAATCACCTTCCCAAATTTTCACACAATGTGTATCTGCCTGATTACAGAACCCCAAACTTGATTACGACATATAATAGCTATCTAATTTTTGTTGCCTTTTTACAATACTGCTTTCTTCTCTTATTGATTAGTATGTATTCTATGTCCAGTATAAAATCACATTTGTAATAACAGTTACTGGATGGGATTTTCATGGATGAGATGATGTTTGGTTTCTGGTGGTGCATTGTCTGGTTCAAAGGAGGAGTTGGTATTGGCACAGCCTCTATGGTGGAGCGGGGCAGAGCTTTGAGGATGAAGAACAGTCTGTGTAGGGCTTTGAGATAGCAGGGAGGGGACAGGAAGGACTACACTTGTTAGGGATGTGGTCTCTTGTGGAGTAGGCAGGAGTTTTGATTGAGGCTGGCAGATGGAAAGGTTTTCATTGGAAGAAGGCGGGGTCACTGGGGAGGAGGCTGTTTGGGGCAGAACAAGGCTACAAAAGAGGAGGTTACTTGGAGGAGGGGTGCTGGTAGAGCACTGTAAGCCCTTGTGGGATATGTAGGGTGAGGATTCCATAAGGCAGAGCAGGGAATGGAGGCAAGAGGCCGACAGAAGGTGGAGATTCTGGTGCAGAAATGAGAAACTATGAGGGAGAGGCTTTTCAGGTTCTGGATTTGAGAGGACAGAATGGTACTAGGAAGAGATGGGCTTGTAAAGGGCAGGGTTTTGGTGGACAATGGCAGGCCTTTGGGAAGTGTGTTAGGGTGGAGGTGGGGTTTCCTGCAGAGCAGGATGTAGTTACAATGTATGTAGGAGTTTTCCAGGACCAGGGCTTCGTGAGAGCAGTGATAGGATCCAGTGCTCTACTAGTTAGGATGTGGTTTCTGGAGTAGCCAGTCGCAACTTCAAAAAGAGAAGTAAGGTTAGGTGGGGATCTCAGTGTTGCAAAGCAGGACATTGACTTTGGACAGGGTTTCCAGTAGGGCAAAGCAACCTTCAAGAAGGATTATGGAGGGACAGGGATTTACAGTTGAGCCTGATGAGGCTTCCAGAGGGAGGCCAATTGGTGCAGTGATTTCCAGTGAAGCAATGTGAATGTCGAGAGATGGGATCGTGTGGTGGGGGTTTTCTAGTGGGGTTTTTCTGGACCAGGGAAGTGCTTGGAGCTATGGGGCTATTTGAAATAATGGCTTTGAGAAGGAGTAGAAGGGCTACAATGGTGTAGGATAATTATGAGCAGGGTATCTGGTGGAGTAGGGTGTGGATCTTAGGGAAGAACCAATAGGGGGTGGGTTTATCTGGCGAGCACAGCAGGGCATTGAGAGAGTAGATGTCGGAGGTGGAGAGGCTTGTGGTGGAGCAGGGCTGGATTTCCAGGCAGGATATGGGCTGTGTGAGAATCTTCTGGCCGAGGAAGGTGGGGCTTCAAGGGCAGTTATAGAGAGGTGAAGGGTTTTTGGTATAGCATGATGGGCTTTGTGGGAAGAGGTAGGTTCAGGGCTGTGTTTGAGAGGTTAGGCCAGTTAGCAATAGGCTAGTTATGGGCCGAGTTTCTGATAAAACCAGAAGGGGCTCGAGGGAGAAGGCTGGTTGGGGGTCGGTATGAAAGGGAAGGGAGAGCTTGGAGAAACAAGGATATGGGAGCAATGGGACTATGAGGTAATGGAGTAGTTAGGGGCGGGTATCTGGTGGATTCGAGGGAGAAGCCTGATGTAGGCACGGTTCTTGTTACAGCAAGGCATGACAGAGAAGGAGATAATGATATGGCCTGGTTTCTGGTGGTGCAGGACAGGGATTACAGGGAGGGGTGGAGTGGAAGAGGAATTTCCCTATTGCAGAGGAGGGCTTTCAGGAAGGAGTCTGGTTGCAGTCAAGTCTTTGAAAGTTTATAGCAGAGCTACCAGGGGGTAGGTTAGTTAAGGTTGGACTTTTTAAGGAGGAGAATGACTGGAAGTGGGTTTCCAGTGGATCCAGTCAAGCTTTATGGGAAGGGGAAATAGTAAGGCGTAAGACTTAGTGAAGAGTCGGGCTACAAAATGGGCAAGGGAACTAAAGAAAGACTTCTCAGAAGAAGAGGTAAAAATGGCAAAGAAACACTTGAGGAAATGTTCACCATCCCTGGTTGTAAGGGAAATGCAAGTAAAGACAGCCCTAATATACCACTTTACCCTAGTGAGAATGTCCCTCATCCTCAAGTCAACCAATGACAAATGCTGTGGGAGGGGGATGTGGAGAAAGAGGAACCCTATTGAACTGCTGGTGGGAATGGTCACTTATACAACCACTTTGGAAAGCACTCTGGAGGGTCCTCAGAAAGCTAAATATTGACCTCCCTTATGACCCAGTCATACCACTTCTAGGCATCTATCCTGAAAAACAGGAACCAATATACAAGGGCACATGCACCTCCATGTTTATTGTAGCACTGTTCACAATAACCAAGATATGGAAACAACCCAGATGTCCCACCACAGATGAATGATCCACAAACTGTTGTATATATACACAATGGAATATTATGCATCCATTAGAAACGACAAAATAATGGCATTTGCAGGGAAATGGATGGAGCTAGAAGAAATCATGATGAGCGAAGTAAGTGAAGTGCAGAGACAAACATCATATGGTCTCCCTGATAAGTGGATGTTAAATCCAAAATGTTAGGTGATTCGACAAAATTAACAGGTCTTAAGAAACAAAGGACTTCCATTCACCTGGTCGAATCACTACTAAATAACCCTCATGCTACTGGTTACATGTATGGTATATATGTGCACACCAGAAGAAAACCAGGAGGACGACACAGAACTAGATGGAATCAGGGAAATACACAACAGCAGGACCCATCAACTGCACTGGACATTGACCAAAATGAAGCAAGCAACACAATGGCAGCCATGGGAGGGAGGGACAAGTGGGAAAGAAGGAACAGCTGATGCTATGCAAAACAAAATAAATATACATATCACCCAATGTGGAAGAAATAACTGTATTGCAAAGCTCATAAATGTTATAAACCACGATAGACAATTTGTCCTACTAATGTTAGAATGTGATTGTGACTTTAAGCTTCACTATCCCACAATACTGTGAAATTTGGGATGTTATGTAACCTCTTAATCACAATAAAGATTTGAAAAAAGAAAGAAGGTGCTGTGTCATTCTTTCTGATAGAAGCATAAAATTCCATTATGTATATATACCACATTTTCTTGATCCACATCTATTGAGGGGCATCTTGATTTGTTCCATATCTTAACTATCCTAATAATGCTGCCAAAAACATAGTTGTAGATTTAGTGTGTTTTAGCTTGAGATCATTTCCACAAATGCCCAGGAGCGGGATTGCTGGTTCCAGAGCTACGTACATTTGAATTTACAAAATGATGCTAATTGAAATGAACTCCAAGGCATGGAAAAACACGTCTTTTTTGGGGGGGTGTCTGGTCATGGAGCCTGAAATCTGGGCCTGGGCGCTGTCCCTCAGCTCTTCAGCTCAAGGATAGCACTCTACCACTTGAGCCAAAGCACCACTTCCGTCTTTTCTTCTTTTTGCTTATGTGGTGCTGAGGAATCGAACCCAGGTCGATGCAAGGCAAGCATTCTACCACTGAGCCACCTTCCAAGCCACAATAAGTATTTTTTTTCAGATGTCAACATTAAGTTCTGTAAAGTAGTGTATCTAGATTTTATTTTATTTCATTTGTCTTTTGCCATTGGTTTATGCCTGGCAATCTCTGTCTTGAATCTGGTACCTTCCATCTTGTATATACATTTATCTGATTTGGACAAGGAAAGGGAAAAAAACATAGTGATGAAAAAAGTAATAAGAGTGACCCATTGCAACAATGATATACACAACACACTCTATCAGAAATGAACTGGACAACTTTGGGCTGGGGTGGGGAGGTGCAGGGGGTGGGAAGGGATATGAGAACAACAATGGATTGGGTAACAATAATGAATGTACCTTACTCATGTAACTGAAACCACTCTCTACAGTATTTTTGAAATCAAATAAAATTTAAAAATTGAATCTATCCTAAAAAAGTATCATTTTCAAAATAATACATCTGTCACAGTACTTGTGAGGGATTCTAGAGTCTAGTTGTTAGACCTGGAAAGGGATATATTGGCAAGCCATTTCAAACAGCGATCAAAAGGCTTAGAGTTGTGCTCTGGAAAGGTCAAACAGTCAAATGAAGGCAGAGGTATGAGTTATGACCTCAAGAGTATTTAAGTAAGAGCTATTGGACACTAAAAGATTAAGAGTTTGGAGACAAGATGGATGTCTGTGCTATGGTTGTAATGACTATTGCTCCCTTCTGCTCCCTAACAGTAAGGGATTCAATTATCCCTATGTATACAAACAATACCTCATGTTAATAGTTGTAAACACAAGCTAGATTGGTGCCTTAATTTGTCGGCATATCTGTAGCCACTGACCCCCCCCCCCTTGTAGTAGAATGAATATAAAGCATGTTAAGCAGGATTTGGGGATCCAGAAGCTGGCAATGAGGCTTTGGGTCCTCTGGTGTTTTCTTTCCTATCACTTCCTATGATTTCTCAGTTCTTTGGCCAGGTTTCCCATCATCTTTGCTATCCCATGGTTGCGGTTACTGACAGTACTGATATGCTGAACACCTCAAAACACACCATGGAAAAACACTTCCTCAAAGAAGAATGACAAATGGGGGCTGAGAAGTTGGCTCAGTGGTAGAACGCTTGCCTTGCATGCCTGAGGCCCTGGGTTCGATTCCTCAGCACCACATAAGCAAAAAGTAAAAAGCTGGAAGTGGCGCTGTGGCTAAAGTGCTAGACCGCTAGCCTTGAGCTGAAGAGCTGAGGGACAGCGCCCAGGCTCAGAGTTCAGAACTTACGACCGGACACCCCCCCACCCAAAAAAAAGAATATTGACAAATATATAGGTGAACCTGGAAAGATACCAAACATCAGCAGTCACTCTGTGATCCTCTAGCAAGGAAGTACAATTCAGAAGTATCTTTGCTTCTGATAATATAAGATATAGATAATTGTCCCTTTTGTATATTTGGTATTTGGTATTGCATAAACTTTCAGAAAGACATATACATTGTGAAATAATTTTATATATTTCATAGATCACAGACCAGGTCACTGGAGTGATGATCCTAATGTCTTAACTCAGTTGCCTGGTTCAGACTTAGGTGAGTGTGAATTGCCTAATTATGAACATTTCTCCATGAAACTCAACAACACAGAATGAAGTGTCGGGGTCAGGCCATTCCATACCTGTTGGGATTTTCACTTATTTTAGAATAATGTACACCTACATGCTCAGCATTCATGGCACATTGGTGTATATAATTGTCTTCGGATCAGAAAAACGCTCGAGTTTAAAGTAGAATGATGGGCTATACATTTTCAATGCAAGAGTGATGATCATCCCCTGCAATTATTCTAGTGGAGAACCCTTCCTATACAATTTACTGACTTAGCTTCTCTTCTGTGTTTTATCATTATCAGTCAGGGTCACACTGTATCAAGCTGCAATACTGAAGCAACCTTAGCTGCATTTGAATTTTACCTCCAATCTTGGTACCAAGGCCAACACTGCAACTCTAACCACATAGTTAGTGGACACCTTAACTTTTCAAACCTGATTAAAAATTCAGCTATCATTGCTCATTGCCAGAGTTAAAGATCTCACTCGTTTAGATTTATTGTGTATCTTCTTGTATTTCCAACACTGCTTTAGATGTTGGTCTTTGAAGTAGAGCTTTTAGTTTGCATTTGATTTATGGAGGTGCTAGTGATGCCAGTTGAACTGCATATATTATAAGTGTAAGTAATTTGATGTTTTGACATATGAATTTAATTTTGTCAATTGAGGAAGTATATACACATCACCTACAAAAGTTTCTTTATGTATATTTGTTTTGCTATATTGTGAACTTCCTAAAAGCCAGTCATGGGAGCACATGTCCTAATTCATCACTTCTGTCACTGAGACAAGGCTAGAAAGTTCCAGACTATTTGGCACTTTATAGTGAGAACCTTTCTACAAAGAAGTGGGAGAGAACAGCCATTAAGACAACCATAAAAGTATTGTTTATGACTACTTACCTACTCTTTTCTTGTTCTGAGTTGTTTTATTTCTAGATCTCTAAGAAATCATATAAAAATAACATAAGAAATCTATACGAATCATATAAGAAATCATAAAAAATACTCGATTAGGCATATATAATCCAGAAGTCATAATTTCAGGAAAGTATTAAGCACATAAAATGTAATGCATTGACTATTGAAAACTTCAGCAGTTTTAGTTTATTTATTCTGATAACAAAGATTATAAAGTAAGTTACAATAGTATTCCAAATGGAACACAGAATAAGGAACATGAAGGGTAGCACTAAGGAATGCTACTGCTAACACTAATAGAGTAAGAATGAAATTTAGGCAAAACTCCTTCACAGTAAAAGCCACAGGACAGCCCCAACATTACTTTCATTGTTCATATGAAGAAAAGACCTTTTTTGTAGTAAAGACAAATTTTTCACAGATATTAATATCAATTGGATATATATTTCTTAAGGCCGTTAGGAAGCATGCTGTGACCATGTTAATGGAAGCTGACTTCTCCGGGACCTACTACACAATGCACAGACACCATTCCAAGCACTGCACCTGCATTAGGGTAATTTTAGTGCTCATGATTGTTTTTCAAGTTAGGAAATGAATTAAGTATTTCATTAAAAACAGAAGTTAGGCAATAAGGCCAAATTTCCTAAGTACCTAAGACTGATCAGTTGTGAACCCATAATTCAAATCCAGGTTTCCACCAGGCATATCTGACGATATTGTGTCACATTATTGCCTTTCAATACCTATGGAGCAGATGAACCCACTTTATATTCCTAATTATGGTTATAATGGCAATAACAATGCTATTTTTTAAATGAAAAGGGTGTGGATAATGACAGTGTAAGTGATCTTTATACCAAATAAAGATCGGTTTAATTTAAGAAATACCTGAATGAACACCATTCAGCTTCCACTGTTTATTATTCCTGGAATAATTGCTTAAGGAGGACAAATCCATGTCAAAGACACTTGTACTGATGAACACATGCTTTTATCATGAAGTACCTTGAATACACAGGGAATAGTTTGTTATGGATATATAATCCAAAAGAAATAATTTTGTGACTATGTATTTCCTTGTTGTACCAAAGCAAATCTATTCCCTATTCTAAAACATATATCAGTTTAATGGATATTAGTGTTATCAGTATAAATTAGGTGTGCATAATATATGTAATGTATTCTATTACATAACATATAAATGATATATTCATAATATATGTATAATTACTGATATTCTATAACTACTATAAATAATATATGTATAAAACTGGTTTTAGTATTATACTGTGAAGGATACAAGGAATGACAACTTTATTTAAATAAATATATTTTTATGTTTTAGTCACATAATTTATTTTTGTGCCAGTACTGAGACTTGAACTATGGTAAGGGTGTTGTCCCTGAGCCATTAGTCTCAGAATGGCTTGATATAGCTATGTTCAGATCTCAGCCCCTAAGTAGCTGGGATTACAGACATGAGTCATGTTATATTTTTTGAATTCCATCCTTGGCATGTTCTGACATAATTATTTTTGAATGTTCAATTATATTATGATATTCCACTTCTAAACCAATTCAGAATAAATAACTACTTATTGGGTAAAACTATAGGTTGCAATCAAAATTGTGAGGACTCTACTATCAATTTTCAAAGATATTGTAGTTTAATTCCAAGACAGACAAGTAGAAAAATTAAATTATGTGTGCATAATATATGTAATATACTATATTACATAACATGCAAATGATATATTTATAATATGTACATAATTAGGGATATTCTATAATTACTATAAAATATGTATTATAGAACTGATTGTAATATTGTACTGTGAAGGATACAAGGAATGACAACATCCCTATCTTAACTGTCTCATTTTCAACAGTATATAAACTATGCTATAAACATATATCTTCAAGAAAGCACACTTCTGTAATTTCCTATTCACCTTCAAATATTCCCATCGCTATGAACATCCTCTAAGATTGGCCACACTTATCCACAGAAAACACTTTGTGATACTTTCTGGGTAATGTTGCTTGTCCTCATACTTATCAACCTTTCAGCAACTTCAGTGAAGGACATTTTCTCTGCTTTGCCTGTAGATGATATCATCCTTTGTTATTTCCCAGCAAAGAAATTGTGGCTAGCAGGCTTGAGCACTGGTACATTCAGAGATTCTTTGGTTGTGAATTTTTCCTTTCTTTTCTTGGTAAGTGAACTGGAATAACGAAAAACATTTAAGGCAATGTGTTTTGGTGTAAATGAAAACATACTGATTTGAAAATATCACAAATATTCGTTTTTTAAATTTATATTTAATTAAAATATGATAGGGGTGGTTTTAGTGGTGCATGCCTTTAAATCTAGTTATTTAAAAGTCTGAAAACAGAGTATCATAGTTTTAAGCTAGACCAGGTAAATGGACCATTAGACACTTTTCTTCAACTAAGAACCAAAAATTTAAAAGTGGAGCTGTGGCTCAAATGGAAGACAGACAGCCTGAGCAAAAAAGAAAAGTAAAAGAACCTAGGCCATTAATTTAAGTCATAGTATTAGCACTCATATACTATATATATATATATATATATATATATATATATATATATATGTATGTATGTATGTATGTATCCTAAAATATTATGTGAGTTAATTTGTAAAAACCTGGTCATATATAACATATGAGGTGTGAAAAAGTATGTAAGTCTGAAATGACCCCAAAGTATTTTGACAAGACAACTGGAAGAGTTATCACTTAATCAAATAGTAATGAGGGATAGGTTTAAAGATAAAGATCAAAGCTCACTTTGGGATCTTTGGAGTTTGTTAAAATCAATAGCTACCAGTTGTCAGTAGACAAGATGCTATTAAGGACTTCAATTAAAGAAAGAACAGAGCTGGAGAAAACAAACTGAAATAATTACATGCACTCAGTAGCAACAATCTTGAGAAGGAAGATTACAGAACTAAGCCCTGGGATACAGAAATATGTAAAAGATGACAAATGAAGAAAAACAGTAGTAAGGATGTAATGCAGACATATATGGATAGGTATTTTTAATGTTTAAGGGCTATGAAGTGATTGTTTGATGACCTAAAATTTACGAAATTGGTAAGGTCAACAATCCCTTGGGCAAACCATAGCTGATCATTTAAGTAAAAAGGGACTACAATAGTGTGTCTTGATATGACAAAGTGAAAACAGATAAATATTTGGAAAGCCGTTTTTTGGACATGTGGTTGGAGTGACAATTACTGCAGTTTGTTCAAGTGTCAGTAGAAGGGAACAGTTTTAGCACAATGATAGAAATCTTTCAGGAATCTGGTAGATTTTCCCACTGTCTTCAATTTCCTTTTTTCCTGAGAACTAAGATATCATTACTGGAAGCCAGTCCCAAGTTGTGCCTTTGGCAAGTTATCAGATATTCACATGCCCAAATAATAGAGAATGGGAACCTGTCTATATTGAGCAGTCAGTAGACGGGTCTCTGGACATTCTCAGGAAGAACGTTCTGCCATTGTGGGATGGATAGGGCTGGATAATATACAAAATAGCCATCATTCTGCTAAGTTGACACCTGAGATATTGGATGTTTTAACTGCGTTATATTGAATTTTATGAATCAGTTAATCAGATTCTTTATACCCTATGATGTTACTAGACTGTGAAATAGATGTTTATTGCATTACCTTTGTAGCCAAGATTACAGGCATGAGCTACCAACACCTGGCTATATGTAATTTAATCTGTAGTTTTCTTCAAGTGTTTCATCCTACGTTGAAGTTTTCTTTTCTTACAAACTTTCTAATAAATATGTAATCTATTCAATTTTGAAAATTACTGCAGTACCTCCCACTTATTTGTGGCATTTCTGAAATCCAAGTTCCTTTGTGTGTCAGGGTGGATACTTTTGCCTGTAACAAGTATTATTGTTGAACACATAACATCTGACTACTTAGAGAACAAAAGATGTGAAGCTACTGTAGCCAGATAAAGAACTTCCAGGACAATTCAAGGGCAACTCATGTACTCCCTATGGAGGTGAATAGGAAGCATAGAAAAGAAATTCTTATACTTGAAAGTGATTAAGTGTGTGTGTACGTAGGTGTTCACTTATTTATCTGTTGCTATAGTTTTACACATTCACTAATATAAAACAATATTTCATATATATATAATATACATATATATTATATATATATATATATAATATATATATATATGCAGATCACAGTTTCCAAAATCCAGAGAACCCCTTCTATGAGCAACGCTTTCCTATGTTGCTCTTTGGTTAATAGGAATGTAACCTGGAATTGTCCAGTGGTAGAGAAATTACTCAGAGATTCAAGCATTTGTCTTTCAATATGTTGCTTGCCCCTAACTCTAAAACTAGGGTCTGTTATTGTATAATTTATGTTGTCTTATAAAATATTTAATATATTGTACATAATGTATAATATATATTGTATATTATAATATGTATTATATATAATACCTGACAGTGTTATACATTGATAAGGAAAAATACAATAAACGTATCAATGTCCACACTTTCCTAGCCACGATTAGGTTCAGTAGAGATAGGGACATTACATCTCAACAGGAAAATTCTATTGAAGTTCTGATGACCTTGTGCTAGATAAGGAGAATACTTGTAAAAGGAGCCTCTCCTCTATTATGAGAAAAGATAAGTTTGGAAGATTTTTTTTGTTTTTTGAGGGTTTTTTATGGCCGGTCAAGGGGTCTGAACTCTGTGCCTGGGTGCTGTCCCTCACCTCTTCACCTCAAGGTTAGTGCTCTACCACTTGAGCCATACTGCCTCTTCTGGCTGAGGAATCAAACCCAGGGTCTCATGCATGCAAGGCAAGCACTATAACCACTGAACCAACTTCCTAGCCCACGTTTAGAAGTTTTCAAGAAGAGGAATTTGGCATTTGCCTTGTATCCTTTATTAGTAATGAATAGGTATCATTATGTTCCAAATTTTGCCTCCTTTTATGTTCCCTAAACAGTTACACAGGATCATCATTCCATCACATATCTTTAAGTCCTTCTTTTATTTCTTTTTATCATTATTGTTTTGTTGTTGTTGTTTTGCTGATCCTGAAGCTTGAACTCAGGGCCTAGGTAGTGTCCCTGACCTCCAGGCTAGTGCTCTACCACTTGAGCCACAGAACTACTTCTGGCTTTTTCTGCCTGGGCTAGTTTTGAATCATAATACTCAGATCTTATCCTCCTAGATAGCTAGGATCACAGGTGTGAGCTACCGGTGCCAGAAAGTCCCTCTCTTTTAGATATTATTCTAAAAGCCTCCTATCCAAGGTCACTTCTAAGATAGTAAATGGAACTATGCCAATAGTTCCTTCACACTCTCATCTCCTGTTATGACTACTATGTGTCTTTTCCATCTTATCTTGACCCTACTGCAATGTTCCCTTCCTAATCCATGGTTCTAGGTGTGTTACTAATAATTACTTAAATTTAGTGGCTATAAACCCTGAATCACTCAACTATTAATTTCATTTAATTTTTTCAATATGAGTGTTTTTCAGTACAAATCTGAGCTTATACTCACCTTGAATCTACCTCTTGGCATGAGCAGAGCCTGGGCCTATTCTACCTCAAATGCAAGAGCTTAGCCAAAGAATAGCCAACAGTATTCCTGCCTACGAGTCATGATAAGTAGTTGAATGCCTGAAAGAAGCAATGCATTCCTGGCATGGGAAGGGGTTGGAGAGATAACATTCTACAGAGCAAACTGGCAGTCACAACAATTTTTGGTGGGACAGGTCATGGGTCCTGAACTCTGGGCCTGGGCGCTGTCCCTCAGCTCTTCAGCTCAAGGCTAGCACTCTACCACTTGAGCCATTTGTGGGTTATTTTTTTGCTTATGTGGTGCTGAGGAATTGAACCCAGGGTCTAATGCATGCAAGGCAAGCACTCTACCACTGAGCCAGCTTCCCAGCCCCCAGTCAGAACACTTAACAACTTCTCCTTTGAACAAACTGACCTCCCACAAAGTGGCAGTGAGATAACTCACCTAGTGAATTTTCATATGTGAAGGAAGATTTCATGTGTCACTACACAACTCACTTGTAGTCAAAGAGAGGGCCATTCTTTTGTGTACTCCTTAGGCCCAATCTCACTTTATCTCCATCTTAGACTTTGCCCAGACTCTACTCCTACCATAAGGTCCCTGATGTGGAAGAAAGTGTGATCTCTTGGCTTTTGACTGGCCCTTTGGGAACCGAGGCCATTTTTAGTTTTGAACCTGTTCCTCCTTACAAGGCTGTGGTGGCTGGTGGGAAAGCTCATTCTCTGAATTGTGCCTTAGTATCAAGTCTCTTCAGAGAAAGTCAAGGAATGACAGATTCTGTCTGAGGGAGTGAATTTCTCCATTTCCAAAGAGGTCAATTAATATCTGATACTGAGGCCCAGGTGGAGGTCCTTCACCAAATCTTCCAAACTGGAGTGGATGTTAGCTCAGAATCCAGGCCATCCTCCAGCAATTTCTCAGGAATAAAAAGGTCACAGGAGTGGAGTTCAGAAGCAAAGAGAAATGAGAATAGCAGAAGAATCATTGTTAGGGGGAGGAATTAGAAACTTTGGGTGCAAAAAGTGCTCAGAAAATATAGGATCACTCATATCATTTGGGAATCACATCATAACATTAGGGACTAACAGTAATAAATTGCTACCTAAATTAGTAACTCCACTGCTCCACATTACAAGTGTTCTGTCAAAAGGTAACTGTCCTAGCTCTATTTTGATGAGGAAAACGGACTATTTTCTCAAAAAGTTCTACTGAGTATCTTCATCTATTTTTTTTAATTTTATTTTATTTTATTTGAGAACATACTGTACAGAGGGATTACAATTACATGGGCAGGATAATGCATACATTTCTTACCAAGCATTGCAGCCTTCTCCTTTGTTTACCCTTCACCTCCCTTCCCAGCCTCTCCCCTCCCCCCCACCCAATCATACGCCCCTCCCCCCCCACACCGACATTGTAAAGCTGGTTTTGACATGACATTTTGTACCCCACGTTGTTCTCACTCACGACTTCTCTGTTTCTTTCCTTTGCTGGATTCAATCAATGAGACTTGAATGTGTTATCTTCAGACATGTAATCACATTTTCTTTTAATCCATTTGTTATAAACAAATTATGGGGAAACATATGTCTATAGTACATTTTCTTCTATGACATGTTTCTGTGATGTTATTATTTTAATAGTTTCATTTTTAAAACATGAGGAAAATGTTTTGTTACTATTAGCACTAATTAGTTGCACATATTTTTGTATTTTACTTGTCTGTGTATTTGTTATTAAGCTTCTAACATTGTCTTTTCCACCAACTATTGCCTTCTTAAATTGCTTCAATAATAATAAATTGCTTCATATAAACTATATATGATGGCCTTGTATGTGTTCATTGGTATATTTACATTTTTATCTAATATCCACATATTACAGGATATCTTCAACCTCTTGTAACTGCTCTGAAAGTCTATATAGAGGTCCCTCATTAAAGCAAAATAGAATGCCACAAAACCCTATGAAATTAGGGTTAGGTATATATCCAAAAATATTTAGCAATTATACAGTAGAAACATTCACTTCTCTTATATACCAGAATAGCACATTTTCTTTATTCCATCTTTTTTGTGCATCTAGGTAGATTACACAGATTGGTTGCTATGAATATTGCTGCCATTATCATGGATGTTCATGTTGATTTATATTCCTTCAGTATGTATCCAAGGGGCTGGGAAGGTGGCTCAGTGGTAGAGCGCTTGTCTTGCATGCCTGAGGCCCTGGGTTTGATTCCTCAGCAACACGTAAGCAAAAACAAAAAAGCCGGAATTGGCATTGTGGCTCAAGTGGTAGAGCTCTAGCCTTGAGCTGAAGAGCTGAGGCACAGCTCCCAGGCCCAGATTTCAGGCCCCACGACCGGACCCAAAAACAAAACAAAACAAAAAATATGTATCCAAGTTGCCGTTAAGTTCATCAATATATGTGTCTTTTCGGTATTGTGTAAATTTCCATTATGATCTCCATATGGGTTGCCCTAGTTTACAATGCCACAAAACCAAATACAGTTCCTGATTTATTTCAACCTCTCCAGCAGTTTATTTATCTGAGTGGTGATAGCTATTCTGGTGTGTAAGATGGGATCTCAGTAACTTTCTTATTTATTTTCCTATGTATTTCCTATGTGGATAAGAATATCAAACATTTCATTTATTTATTAAACACTTAACAGTTGTACTTCATTCGTGCTCAGTGTCTTTCTTTTTCTTTTGGTATTTGATCAATTTTTAAGTTCTATAATATTTAATTTTTTCCCATTCTAAATACTCACTTCAGTAAAAAGATTTTTTTCATTACAGTAGTGCACAATTAACTAAAAACAAATGATTGTACATTTATACCACTGGATGTTTTTGTTTGTTTTTAAAGCCAGGAAATTGTTACAATAAAGATGCTGAACTACTTTTGCTAAATAGACTGAAAGGATAGTATCTCATATTAGCTTAAAATAATCTCAGAATTAACAGTCACAGCCTGGGCCACAACAGTCTCAGCTAAGTAAAACCACTAACACAGCACAAACTGCATTTAAAGAGAGCAAAGGGCTTCATAAAAGTTAGAAGAAAGACACGACTTTCAGGAAGCAAATGCTGAAGTTCACAAGCAGACCTTAGGAATCTGAATATCAAGAAGAACAAAGGATAAAAATATATAGGAGGACAATTTTAGAACTCAGAATTCAGAAAGGGGAACAACCACTATATACCAAAACTCTATGCTAAAGGGAAGAAATGTTTTACCCCAAACCTCAGGTGTGTCTGACTCTTTCACACCAAACACACACACACACACACACACACACACACACACACACACACACACACACACACAAACCTAGTGAGAAACTTTAGCCAAAATACAGTCATTCTGGACTTAGACTTCATTTTAAAGTCCTTTACCGAAAGTATCCATTGTGAAGGCCTTTACTGAAAGTACCCATTGTAAAGATTTTACTGAAAGTTAGAATTTAGGTATCTGGAAAAACTGAAATGTCCCAATAACGTTCTGCCCATAACTTCCCTAGCAATAGCCATCAGCGGATGACAGGTAGGTACCTAAATTTACAGATGTTTCTTCAGATAGCATATTTAACATAGTTTGCTGAGTACTGCTTAGAGTGTGCATGCTATCCAATAAGACTGTGACAATATTGACTTACTAAATGCCAACCAATAATGTAACTGCCAAGATAGGTGACCCCTTACCTCAACCTTATACCCTATAAAAAACCTCTTAACTGAAGGGTCAAGACTCTCAACTCTGACCTGCTGCAACTGTAATGGTTGTGAGACCAGGCTCGAGCCTGCAATAAATGACTCTCACGTACTTGCATGGGAATTGGCTCCTTGGTGGTCTTTGGGGATCCCTATCTCAGCACAAGACTATTGTACACAGAGAACCCCAAGGACAGTTTCATCTGGGACAATGAAGCTTTTTCCTCTTACTTTAAAATAATCAAAAGTGAATGTGCAGTTGGATCCACAGCCACCCCAAACCTGAACAGGAGGAGTCAAAGGATGCCTTAGGCTGCAGGACAGCCTTGGTTACCCCTGGCTTTCTGTGTAAGAATGCAGTTTGTGGTCCCCTAAGCAGGAGTGGCCAAGCTGAAATGGGGGTATGCTTTGCCTGGAGGATGGCACCATGTGAGCCCTGCATGCATGGTGAACCAAAGTGGGAAGCACTATGAGCATCTCCAGGATGGCCTCTCAGAGGCCTGGAGAAGTTGACTCCTTTAGTTGGACATGGCATGAGGCAGGAGGACAGGGGGAATCCAGAAGATGGGAGAGGCACAGGACCAAATGGGCCTCTCCACGGAGACTCCTCAGCCGTGCTAAGGAAGTTCCCAGCCCACACATGGCGGCCACCACACAGGTACCAAGAGGCCATTTGTCTAGGGGACAGTCCCAGGTCCTGATCCAGAGCAAGAACTTCCCCACTGGCCCTGGGTCTGGCTGGGGTGGAGCAGTGCCCACCAGCCATTCTTCCTCTTCCCTGCTTCACATAGTCTCCCAGCAGCTGTCTGGTCCACAGCACCCATGCTAGGTCAGCTCCATGGGACAGGCCAAGGCTATGCCAGCGATTCCTGGTACCTGCTTCAAGGGGAGACTGAGGCCTAGCCCACAGCAGAGCTGGCCCTCACTCACTTAAAAGGACCTCCAGAGAGGCATGGCCATCACCACACCAGCACTGCTGCCCTCCCAGTCCCCAGACTTTACCTACAAGTCCCTGCCTTTGTTCTTGAAATTCTTGAGCCCCTGGTTGTCTCATTTCTCATTATCTCTTTAGGTGGGATTTGAGAATCCTGACAAGTACTAAAGAATGAAATCCTTTTTTTTATACAATTTCTTAAGAGATTTTTGCTCTACATTAATTATCATATAAATTGACCTTCAAAAACTCTATGGTGGGCCTGAGTCTTAAGGGCACCTCCAAAAACTGGAGCAGAGAATCATCAACCCGGATTTTTAAAATTGTTATTGTTAAGGTAGTTACATACGGATCACCATTTTCTAAGTCAGGTAATGAGTTCATTTCTTGTTTGACAATCCCATCCCTTCCTTTGCTCTCTGTCTCTTATTTTCCCTTCTCTCCCTGTCCACAGTGGTATAGCTCATTGTGAACATAATACCTACAGAGTATACATGCTGCATCTGTTCCCCTGTTTCCTTGAATGTCTCATAAATGTCCTCAATGCTCATAAATGGATAAACAAGAACAGAAAAATCCCTCTTTTTTCCAATTCCTGGAATTCATTTCAATATAAACATCAGTAGTTTTATGAGAGTGTCAGGCTCTGTACACACATACTGAACACTTATACTTCCTGTACCGTCATAACTCCCACTGGATTCTAAGGTCCACAAAGGAATTCTTTTCACTTTCCACACAGGAAGAAGCTGAGATTCAGAAAGATTAAGTAACTTACTGGAAATACTGGGCTGAGCATAATGGCTCATTCTTATGGCTTACCTCCTACAGAGAGTAAGATTTGAAGATCACAGTTGGAAACCAACAAAGGTTGACATATCCATTACATGTTTATCCCCAGTTAACCGGAAGAAAGTGAGAATTGTGTGTTTCAAGTGGTAGAGCTAGAACACCACCAGACTTGAATGAGAAACCTGAAGGATACTGTCAATATCATGATTTTTAAGAACCAATGCTGTCCCATACATAATCACAGACCCCCCACACACATATTAAAATAGATAGTACTCTAATTCAAATAGTTTTTTTTTATTTTTATAAGTTTTATTTTTAGTTTTAGTGAGGTTTGACTGGATAGTTTCTACTGATGAGCCACAACTTAGAATTATGTTACAATGCTACCCATGTCTGTATTCAGAGAAAAATTCTCCTAAATCAGTATTCCTCCTTTTCCAGCAATGATAAGTTTTCTCTTCCTAGTCCAGTTTCTTCTTTTGGGACTCAATCTCTTAGACTTTTCTGTCTTGTATTGTCTGTAAGTTCATTGATCCAGTAGATCTCAGCCATCCTAATAACCTGGACAGAACCTGCCTTGGGCAAAGTGTTCTAAGTTCACCATTCAGTGGTATTTGTTAATACTCAACCGTAATCACTTTGTCTTCAGAATGGGGAACTTGTTAGGTCCAGGAATTGAGAGAATGCACTCAATGTGTGCTATTTCATACTTTTTTGATTTAATGGCAGCTTCCACCTATTGTCTACTTTAAGCATTATGTGAAGAGAAAGATTGCCCCTAAGAGACAGAAGCACTGTACTAACTGTTACTCTCAAAACACAGGAGGAAAGAAAGAAGTTCAGAAGAAGCCATATAGCCTAGACACTGAGTTCTTAGAAACTCAAGACTCATACCATGTCATTAGGTATGAGTTCTATGTAGAGTCCACAGGGACTTCAGAACAGTAAGATCTAGGAGAGAGCCTAAGATTTGTCTGCCATTTTGGACATAAAATAACCAGTTTGATGAAAGACCTTAGTAGTGTCTTTTATCTTCAACAAAGAAAATCAGAGACTGCAGTGGCTTGTAAGCTCCATTTATATTCCTGAACATGTGGCTCCCTTCCCCTTTGTACTTCTGACTCTTTACATCAGGGGCAGGTGGGAAGATGTAACAAGAACACCTAGAGTTTGGGCCTGGGATTAAAAACTCCATTTTGTGATCCACTTCTTGAATTGGATCTGAGGGGCTGAGGGAAGTTAGGTTAGGAATTCAGAAACTTATAATTGCTTGTAAGTTTGCTACCTAAACTCATCCCTTCCCACCCCTCAGAATCTTATTTCCCAACTGTGTGGACACCCTTACACTGTTCTCCTAGAACATTTGAGTGTGGGGCATCATCTGCTTCTTATGTGTACTGCTTTACAAATGGAGATTTTCTCCTAGGCTCAAAATGATTTCATTGATGAGGGCACTGTGTAATAAGCTAAACATGGTGTGTTCATGTGTTCATACCCTAGGTAGGACTAGTAAGTGCTAAGTAGTAGTCAGGGCTCACTTGCTACCAGTGGTATTGCTCTGAGGAATTACTGTCAATATTGCCCACAGTATATAGTAAAAGGCCTCTCAGAAAGGTTCCAGACCCAAACTGCTTGAGTCTCTGTGTGAGCTAATCATCATTGAGCAATGATATTCCATGGTTTGTGAGATATTTAATTCTGTGAGCATATGCATATGAGGGCCCAACAAGAGAGTTACCTGGAAGGAAGCTCCTAGAAGGCAAAACGCCTACTAGGACAACGGAAACCCATGGTTTTGCATGTTTAATGTTTAAACCTGTGCATTGAACTAACAAGAAAAAAATGAACCACTAAGAAACCTGCCAATTTTGTGAAATAAAGAGATATGGTGAAGGTCAGAGAAAGGACATTGATTTAATGGTAGGAATGACAAAACAACACCTTAGCTCACCTTCAGAATATTAATCCATACTCACCTACTTTTCTATTCACCCATGTCATTAGGTATGAGTTCTATGTAGAGTCCACAGGGCCTTCAGAACAGTAAGATCTAGGAGAGAGCCTAAGATTTGTCTGCCATTTTGGACATAAAATAACCAGTTTGATGAAAGACCTTAGTAGTGTCCTACAAATAATGTGCATTCATCCTACTACATTTGATAAGTATCCCCTCACTAAATTATCTTTGGTTGGGTCACTGGCTGACATAGCTCCATTGTGACTTCACTGTATTCTGCTGAACCAGAAATGGAGAAGGAGAGACTGACCAGAACACATTTGCATCTTTCTCAATGAACAGTGAATGGCAGGGGAGTATTTAAGGTGCTCCCCGTGTTCTCAGTTAGCTAGTACCACCTTGGATTCCAGCTCAAATCTTGATAAACAGATACAGAAGTTACATGTAGCTTGTTGTGGCAGATCCACAGCTAGAGAGGCAGATGAGAAAGTGGAAGGGCTTGGTGTGAAAGTCACAGGTTGATATGAAGCAGAATTCAAAGGATGTGGAGATGAAGGAGAGGCAGCTAAAGCTGATGAACACCTAGAGAGTGAATATAGAGCAAGTTGAAACCATCTGGACATCAAAGTAACCCAGCTGAGGTCCAAAAGTCTGGCTCTCCCCAGCCACAGAAAGAAGTTGGAAGAGCATCAGCAAATGCTCTTGCCCATGTTTAAGGAGCTCCCAGAATGTCAGAGTAAGATTTGGTAGCTTCCCAGAGTACTGCTGCTGAGCACATTTCAGATACCTTGGTATCATGATAATTGATATTGGAGAGGAGTAGCAAAAGTTGTATGAGATGATTGCAGCTCGCTATTTGGAGCCTATTCTGCTGCAATGTGGAGTGTTCTCTCTCAGGATACTTAGGGCAAAGGTCCTATAGCTGGTGTCAAAGAATGTAATCTACTTGGAGTAGACATTTATAGATGGCACGTACCTGAACACAACAAGCTGATAATGAGCTGTTAGAGGTAGTTTCCCTAAAGATCTAACAAACAAAACTGGACAGGCAAACCCAGAGCTCTGTACCACATCAGTCCACCATGCCAATTGCTTCCATCCTAGTACTGGCTACCCAGTTTGGACACCCATGTCCTTGTTACCCTCATTGTGCCCCCAATCCATTACAACTTTTACTCTTTCACTTTGTCTATGCTTCCTTGTCCCTGCTAAACAGTTCTGAAAGCTGTTGCTGCTACCCAATTTCCTGACATTGCACCTCACCAATTACAGTCACATTTACCCTTTCCCTGGTATCCTAGTCTCAACTACTCTTTTCTGCTACCCATAATTCATAACACCATGATCACTGACACCCCTGTCTCTGATATCCCATTCCCAAACAAAGCAAGGGAAGAGTGGGCACAGACAGTCGACTTGGGTATTCCTCTTGCAGGCACATTGAGACAAGTTATTCCTCAGGTATTTAACACGAGGGACTAACTGGCAGTGGAAAGAAAAGAAGTTACTCAGAGGTGACTAAAATCCACGGACATCACTTATATCTTGTTGCTGGGAAAAGAAGGCCCTAAGGTGAAAGTTAATGAGAACTGAAAATTTTACAAAGAATATTGGGCATGATGCAAAAGGCTTACCTTAGTATGTCCTACAAGTGGTCTGAATTGTTTTATGACACAGATATGTAACTACTTTGCATTTTAAAAGTTATATGAAGATGCACATTTATGTCTTACTTATATTAATTGATGGAATAGTTGCATAAGATCACGTTAATGATATTCAATATTTTATGTTCTATAATATGCTAATGAGTCTGCCTTTGGCAATATGAATTGAGCTCTCTAACAACAAATGGAATTTCATTGTCAATTTGATTACATATGCTACTACATAAATGAAAGCTGGAACAAGAAAACTGAATAAGCTACAAGTTTGAAGGGAGGGGGTCAGTGGTAAGGGTTCTGATAAAAGAGAAATTCTTCACCATGGAATCTTAGAATAATATAATGTGTTTTGTTGAATTACTAACTTTTAAAACCTTCTTAGGAAGCAAAACTTTTTTTTTTATTCTTGCTATTTCGAAACTCTTTAATGAATGGTTTAACAAAAAATTATCAAAACCACTTTGAAAATTCAATGATATGTATTATCAGATTAACATTATACTCAAAATTGCCTTGAGATGCAGGCAGGCTCCATTCATTTTCTACTAAATAAATGGAATAAGCTTCCTTTTGAATGGTTGGACAGTCCATGCCACTTGTTCCAAAACAAGAAAAGATACTACAGAAAGAAAAGAGGAAGGAGACTCAAGACTGCTGAAATTAGCATATCTGCCATTTGGATTTTAATGAGATTTTTCTACAAAGAATAAGATTTTCATCTTAACATAATAATTTCAAAATGGATGTGTTACAGGATAGCTTCCAAATGTAATATTTAATGCTGTTGGATTACTTGAAGACAAAAACTTTAAATTTCAGAAAAACTGTAATGTTCCAATAAACACATAGAAGAAATATAATTTAAAATTTCATATTTCAATGTAAACCCTGGCAGGAAAGTGTGAGAAATGCTTATCTAGAAACCTGAAGTGGCACTGTGACTCAAGTGGTAGAGGGCTCCCCTTGAGTTGAAGAACTCAGGGACATGTTATCACCCAGGTCCTGAGTTCAAACCCCATGACTGACAAAAAGAAATTTTAAAGAATTAAAGCATTAAGGCTGGGAAGGAGACTTAGTGGTAGAGTGTTGTCTTGCATGCATGAGGTCCTGGGTTCAATTCCTCAGCACCACATAAGCAGAAAAAATTGGAAATGGCACTGTGGCTCAAGTGGTAGAGCACTAGCCTTGAGCTGAAGAGCTCAGGCACAGCGCCCAGACCCAGAGTTCAGGCCCCCCTACCACCACCTCCACCAACAACGAATTAAAGCACCAAACGACCTGAAGATGTTGTCCAGAATAATGAGTGTGGTATTATTCATTTACATGACTTAGTGACTTGAAACCTAGTTTACCAGGGGAGATGGTGGGCAATTTGTGTGTTTGCCAAAATCTGCAAAATTATTTCGTACTTTCCCAAGAAGGAAGAAAGGAGGGAATAGGGGGAGGAGGGAAGGTGTTTGATGACCTTGCCTTTTTGTTCAGTCACTGTTTTCTGGGGTCAAATTCAGAGAAATTCTGCTTGCAGTCATAGTTGCATGGGGAATGAAGAAACCATGCCCTGGAAGGAGTTTTGTCCAGTCCTTGGCCTGGTTCCAACTGCTACTGGATAATCCAAGTCCCATTTCTGGATCAAGATGCCTTGAAGAGTACAGATTCACTGGGCAGTTGGACCTAATCACAGCGAGAAAAGGAAAAAATTAAAGCAATGCCCGAGGCAGCACTGGAAATCTACACCAGGCAGAGATTTTTAATATATTTTTATTGCAAAAATACTGCACAGAGGGTTTAAAATTACATGAGAAGTGTAATGAGTACATTTCTTATCGGGCATTGTTACCTCTTCCTTTGTTTTTCCCCTACTACCCCTTCCCTCCCCACCTCTCCAACTCCTCCTTCCTTGACCCCTGTCCAACATTGTAAATTCATTTTCAACACAGTGTCCTGTACATCTCATCATCACAATGGGTCAATCTGCATCTCCATTTAAGCATTCTGCTACATCCCTTCCACTCCCCAACTTACAAAAATGAATATACATGATACAGAACACTGGAATCAAATACAGTGAAAACAGGGATTATACCATGGGGGGATGAACCTACAGAAGAATCACATAGTGCATTGTAAGTATATTAAAAACAAAAGCCAGAAAGGAAAAACCACTTGTGTCTCTGACTTGGATTACATTTCGTTTAACATCATCTTATATGGTCATATGTGCATAGCCTTTGATCTTCTCTGCTTATCCTAAATATATACTAGTCCTTGCAAACAAGGGAAATCATGGTACCTATGTATCTTTGGGTGTGGCTTACTTCACTTAATATATTTTTTACCAAGTCTTTACATTTCCTAACAAATGGGGAAATGTCATTCTTTCTAATGGAGGCATACAATTCCATTTTTTGTTTGTGTCTATACACATATATATGCGCATATATGTATATATGCATATCACATTTTCTTGATTCATTCATTTACTGAGGAGCATCAGGGTTGATTCCATATCATAGCTATGGTGAATAATGCTGCAATAAACATGGTTGTGCTGGCAGCTTTGGTATGATCTTGTTTGTGATCATTTGGGTAAATGTCCAAGAGTGGGAATGCTGGGCCATAGGGGAACTATACATTGAGTCTTATGAAGCAATTCCATACGGCTCTCCAAAGTGGTTAAACAAGTTTACACTCCCACAAACAATGCAGTAAGGTTCCTTTTTAGCCACATCCCCTCCAACATCTGTTGTTATTACATTCCTTTTTTTTTAATTGTGAAAATACACAACAGAGGGGTTACAATTACATGGGCAAGTTAATGAGTACATTTCTTATCAAGCATTGTAGCCTCCTGCTTTGTTTCCCTTTCACATCCTTTCCCATCCTCCCCCCGCGTCCCCAAGCAGTCCTCCTTCTCCCCCAACCGCACCAAAGTTGTAAAGTTCGTTTTCAACATAACGACTTGTATATCTCATTGTTGCGATGGGTCTACCTGTATACCTATTTAAACGATTTGTTTTTTCCCTTTCCCTCCACAAATTATACCGACATCAAATACAGTGAAAGAAAGGGTTATACCTTGTGGGAGAGACATACAAAGCAATAAAGAAATAATCTTACAAATGTGTTAGAAACAATCACATGAAAGAGAAAAAACATTTGAATACATATATTAGGCTTCATTTCACGAACATCAACTTATCTGTCCGTTTCTGCTTGATCCAGACATATACCAGTTTTTGGAAATAAGGGAAACCATGGGACCTATGTTTCTATGGGCCTGGCTTACTTCACTTAATATAATTTTTTCCAAGTCTTTCCATTTTCTAACAAATGGGGCAATGCTATTCTTGCTGATGGAGGCATAGAATTCCATTGTGTATATATACCACATTTTCTTGATCCACTCATCTACTGAGGGGCATCTGGGTTGGTTCTATATCTTAGCTATAGTAAATAATGCTGCAATAAACATAGTCGTGCTGGTAGCTTCAGTGTGGTCTTGTTTGTGAACATTTGGGTAAATGTCCAAAAGTGGGATTGCTGGTCATAGGAGAGCACAATGTGGAATCTTTTGGTTGAACAAGTTTACACTCCCACCAACAATGCAGTAAGGTTCCCTTCTTTCCATATCACTTCCAGCATCTGTTGTTACTAGAGTTCTTGATTTTAGCCATTCTAACTAGGGTGAGCTGGTATCTCAATGTTGTTTTGATTTGTATTTCTTTTATGGCTATGGAGGTTGAGCATTTCTTCATGTGTCTATTGGCCATCCTTCTTTCCACTTCAGAGAAGTTTCTCTTTCAGTCTTTAGCCCACTTAATTTATTAGGCAGTTGTTTCTTTGAGGATTTGTTGATGGGGGATTTATTTTTTTGAGTTCCAGGTATATTTTAGATAAGAGACCTTTGCCTGTTGTATGGCTAGTGAAAATTTTCTCCCAATCTGTGGGCTTTCTACTGATATTGCTAGCTATGTCCTTTGCCCTGCAGAAGCTCTGCATTTTCATGCAGACACATTTGTCCAACCTTTCTTTGATTTGTTGTGTTTCAGGGTCTCTATTAAGAAAATTTCGGCCTGTGCCAAGGAGACTTAGGGTTTTTCCTACTCCATCCTGCTATGTTTTCAGACTGTCTGCTTTGACTCCAAGGTTTTTTATCCATTTGGAGTTGATTCTGGTAAAGGTGATATATAAGGATCTAGCTTTAGTTTTCTACAAATAGTTAACCAATTTTGCCAGCACCATTTACTGAAGAGGCTGTCTTTCTTCCATTCTATTGTTTTAGCTCCCTTATCAAAGATTTGATGGCTATAGTTTTGTAGGTTCATTTCTGGGTTGTCAATTCTATTCTATTGGATTGTGACAGTACCAAGCTCTTTTGATTACTATGGATTTATAGTAGAGTTTGAAATTTGGTATTGATGTTCCTCCAGCACTGTTCTTTCTGTTGAGGATGATTTTTGCTATTCGGGGTCTTTTATTGTTTCATATGAATTTTTGGATTGCCTCTTCTATTTCCTTGAAGAATGAGGTTGGAATATGGATAGGTATCACATTGAATTTTCAGATAGCCTTGGGACGTATTGACATTTTCACGATGTTGATCTTTCCAATCCACGAGCATGGGAGTTATTGCCACTTTCTGTTTTGATTTCTTTTTTCAAGTTTGTAAAGTTTTTATCTTAGAGGTCCTTCATTTCTTTGGTTACGTTAATTCCTATGTATTTTATTTTTTTCTGTGGCTATTACGAATTGAGTTGCTTTTTTACTTTCAGCCACTTTTCTCATTGTTGGCATACAGAAAAGCCATTGATTTTTGAGGGTTAATTTTATACCCTGCTACTTGTACAAAGTTTTTAATCAGCTTGAGTAATTTGGGAGTGGAGTCTATAGGATTCGATCTTCTGCATGGTCTAACCTTCTATCAAGATTTTCTATTTTGTTTTTTATTTTTTTCCCTTCTATTTGGTCAGCTTTGATGGCTTCAAATTCTTTATTGGAGCTTTGTTTTAGATCTTCTATGAACTTCTTTACTTCCTTAATTTGGTGTTCAGTGTTTATTCTCCAATCACGTAGTTGGATGGTTATTGTTTTCCTGGACTCCCATTCCTTCTCTTGGGTTCCATTCAACATTCCTTTTTTGTACCCCTGACTTCTTTCAGTTCTCTGTTTATGGATTCCATGAATGCCTTTAGTGATCTTTGTGTTCTCATCTTGCTCTCTCAATTCCTGTATTACTGTTTGATTAGCTTCCTCACAATCAGGCAATTCCTGTATTTCTCTTTGAGTGTTCTCAGCCTGCTCATCCCATTCCTGACTTTCTAATTGACTGATCACAGCCTTCTCCATTATTTCTTTTTGTGTGTTCTCAAGCTGCTGATGCAATTCCTGTATCAATTTTTGAGTAGCTTCCTCGCACTCATGATATTCCTGTATTGACCTTTGGTTTGCCTCCTCTCTCTCCCTATCATGCTCATACAGAGTCCATTGCAAGTTTTCAATCTTTACATTTACCATGTTTACCAGTAGTGTTTGTAGAGCTTTTTGGAAACTCTCCTCTGTATTATTTATTATTTGTTCTGTCCCCTTATTATCATGAGTGGGAGTTGAGATACCCGGACTTGCCATTTTTCTTGTGTTTTTCTGTCTTGCTCTGCCCATTTGGGATGAAAGTAACACCAGTTTTGTGCTAGAACACTATCTTGAGGCAAGCATCAACCAACGTCTGTAGTTGCACAGTGAAAAGTCTGCAGATACTATCTAGTTCAACAGATATATCTATTCAACATCAAACTACTCTGTATTAATTGACTATGAACGGCCAAGAAGAATTTGGCAAACCAGAAATAATTAGGTTTAGGGAGAGATGTGCGTAAAAATAGGAATAGAGGGATGTGGAAAGGCAGAGGGAGAGTTCACTTAACTAAGTCCTAATCTCAAAGTAGGAAATAGGTTTGATAGAATGATAGCAGAGAGAGAGAAAAAAAAAGAAAGAAAAAGAAAAAAAGAGACAAGCAAAAATAGAAAAGCAAAAATTAAAGAGTACAACAGTTAAAAGTTATGCAATTAAAAAATGAAATATTCAGAGAACAACGTGGATAAAATGAGAGAAGGGAGGGATATAAAGTAGATGTGAAAAACATAAAAATAAAAATGCTTAAAATACTATATAGGTAAAAGAAGTAGTACTGCTCTTAAGGAATTTAATTCTAAGAGGTTTTGAATTGAGTAACAAATTTCTGGACTAAGTATGTACACAATGGGGGATAAGGTCTAATAATCGACTATGGGTATACCTGAAGATGAGCAGAACAGCAATTAAGTCAAGCAAAGAATAACAAAGAGAAGAAAGGTGAAAAGAATGAGAAACAAAGAAAGAAAGGAACAAAAGGTTAGTAGAGCTAAACAAAAAAAAGAAAAAAAGCACACACATATATATATACCCCTAAAATAAAAAATATAAGAGGAAGAAAAAAAATTAATAGAAAACAATTTTTTTAAAAAAATTAAAATAAAAAAAAAGTTTTAGAAAAAAAATTATTTATAAAAGGTACAAAAAAATGTTCTTTGATTTTTTTTGGGGGGGGGGGGTACAGAAAGATCCTGTATCTCCCTTGTTTCCCTAACCAGTCTCTTGATGGAGTCTCTGGACTGCTTGTGGTGTTTGATTTTCCTGTTTGGTTTCTTAAATCAGTTTGTTTTAGCAGGCAGAAAAATGTCTACTTTACCCAGGATTTTGTTATCCTCCTCCCAGCTTAGTTCAATGTGAGGGAGATCTGTTTTGAGTATCAAAAAGAGGGAGATGGCTGTTTCCTCTAGTTTGGAGATGCTGTTCTGAGGCTAGTTTCTGGGTAGAGTTGAAGCCTTTCAATAAACAGTATCTTTTCCCTGAGGGGCTAGCTTCTGAGACACTCACAGAGCCCAGCCTAGATCCATTTTCAGGGTTTATGTTTACTGAATTTCAATTGATTGTTAAGGCTGCTGTAGGGAGGCATTTTTAGAGAGAATCTGTTTTCATTTTAGATGAAAGGGTTGTAGGAAACAATGTTCATAATCTGGCTCCTCCTCCTGCACATCAACACCTAAAACACAAATTTCACAATGCATTGACAAGAAACACTACAAAACCAAACACTGAGAATGCTCAGCTGCAGAACATTTTACAAAACCCAGAATATAACTCTGCTGTCTGAGGGAGGGGCTCTCTGTGTAAATTAACAAACAAACACAAAAGAGAAGCCAGGAGTACTGGATGTGAGTGTCCCTGGCTGCTAATTAATGGACAAGGAGCATGGAAGTGCTTTCTAAGCCTGCTGGAGAGTGCGTGGAGGAAAGTTTCCTTGCCAGCCTTAGCACAAAGTTGGCATCGCGAACCCTGGGCCTGCTGGAGAGTGTGTGGAGGAAAGTTTCCTTGTCAGCCTTAGCACAAAGTTGGCATCACGAGTCCTGGGCCTGTCTTACTTGTGTTCTCCCCATAGCAAGCAGGATCACCCCTGTTCCACGAAGGATAAATACTGTACAGGCTGATCCACAGAGTGGCTTCTGTTCGGTCTGTACTCCTTCCTAGGTGGCGGCCCCTGTCCCCCAGTGTGTATGTTCCCAGGGGCAGATCCTCAGAGCCCAGGTCCACAGTACAGGCAGACGCTACATATGAATCAGTGGCACAATGTCATTCACTCAGCAGCCTCATTGTTGCTTCCCTAGCACAACAGCAGGCACACCTTGATCTTCTCCCACAGTCCCAGGTGAGGTGCCCGCAAGGAATTGATTTGGGCAGGCTGCCACTAGGATCCTAATTCACCAGAGGGACCAGCATGCCAGATGAAGTGGAGTGAAACACATTACTGTATGATATATAATGGTATGTCCTTGAGTCTCTAGTCCAAAATCATTGAACTTGATACTAACAAGAATGGATTTTATTGGTTGTATTTATAAAGCCATAATGGCAAACTGAAATAAAAGTACAACAAAACTCTTATCCATAAACACATGATTAAATCTCAGAAATTGAAAAAAATGTATGTAAGTAGTGCAAATGAAGTTATACTAGAATGGTAAAGTACACACAAAATATATTACATTAGTTATATTCAAAAGTAAAATAAGTAATTACAGACAGAATTCCTACTGGATAAAAAATATTACAATGGTTTAACAGGGTGAAGTGATATAGGTTATATATTTAGTTTTTATAAAACTTATTTATATCTCCCAATTCTGTTTATCTCAGTGAATCAAAACGTTAGAAAGTAGAAATTATATGTGGCACCTCTTGCTTGCAGTACCATGAAGGGGAGTGACACTTCCTAATGGGTGTCCTGGGATGAAACCCACACCTAGCCCACGTAGACACATCAGAGGTCTGTGTGGTGACCCTTAGGGGGTCCATGACACCACATTGCTGCTGCAGTAGGTGCAGCACTTGTTGTGGTGGGTTACAGCCAACAAGGCTCCATCAGTGACCAAACCAAGCAACCCAGACTCAGGTGCCAAAACCAGGGGAGAAGTCAGGGCAGACCCCAAATCCTGCGAAGACCAAACCCATTCCCTTGCTTTGGAGAACAACCTGGGTAGGGGGTGAGCCCATTGCCTCCAAATGGAGCATACCCGGTATGGCACCCAGAGCTGGGCCCATGTGGCCCAGAAGGACGATGGAGGAGGCTTCAAAGCAAAGTCAATGGGGCTTTGGGACCCCCAGCGCTGCAGCTGGTGCACTGCAAATCCAGGCTCCTCTGGCACTGATGGCATATGCATGGTTGGACCTGTAGACGAGTCCACAGAGACCAGAAAATGGAGGTCCGCAGAAATGTTGAAGGAGCTTAACTTTGCTGAGTGCAGCAGCTGTCACAAACCTGCTGGCAGAGGGGCCAGCACATGGCTCCAGTCATGAGACCTCCTTAAAGACTGATGAGGTGAACTAAGCCTGGGCTGCCTGGCCCCAAGGGGGCAGAATGCATCCCCAGCCTTCCTTCTCCCATGGACTCTGCAGTGTAAAAACATGTTGTCCGCCCACCCCACACCCATGGGTCAGCCAGTGACCCCAGAACAGAGTCTTCCTGGGATGGTACACGCACTCAAGACCACTGCAGACCAGTACCAGACAGCTGGAGGAGGAGAGGGCAGCAGTGGCATCAACTGCAGCCCCATGGCTGCCAGCTCCTGCGTGAAATGGAGCAACTGAGACTGGTCAGTTATGTGGACAGGGTGGGCCCAGCTCATATGGCAATGCTTGGGAGCAAGCACAAACATCCACTTACTGCACATTCACCACAAGGGAGGGGGCCCCACTTCTCGACGGTTGAACTGAGGAGGCACCCAGGCCCACAGGAACTACAGAAATGGATGTTCAAGTGGTGACTTGGAAAGGGCTTCAGGGCACATCCTTGGAGCACTGAACAAGTGGCAAAAAAAAAAAAACAAAAACCCGAAAAACGTCCACTAAAACTTTTCATGAATAATAACCTATTATACTTTAAAAAGAGTTTTACTTTCCTCTTGTCCTGTATTTTTGCATGGGGCCCTCTGAATTAACCAGAAATCTCCAGGATTTCTTCATGCACAGGAATACAAATAAATACAGCTTATATTATTTTTTAATTAAGGGAGGTTGCATTTAGTTCTTTCCCATGCTTGATTCATGAAAAAGAAATCCTGAAGTATATCTGTAAAGCACTAAACTCAGGACTTCTTCTGAACTCCTCACTGAAGAAAGAGAATAAAATGACCAAACAACAGGTATGACCCATATTGTCACTATGCTAGCGGTCTCTCTGATTAGAAAATAATCCTGCCATTCACATCCAGATCACTTATGCAAAATATTTTCCAACAATTCTTTTGTTATATTGCATTTATCTTCCTTCTCCTACCTCCTCTCCTGCTCATCTTCCCCAGGGTCCTGTTACCTTCTTCCTTCTTTCTTCCCCTCTACTTTCTACCTGTTCCCTCCTCTTCTCCCTCCTGCTATGCCCTTCCTCCTCTCTTGCCCCTCACTCCTCCTTTCCTTTCTTCTTTCTCCTACACTTTCACTTTCTTCTACTTCTTTATGGTTCTGGGGGTTGGACTCACACTAAACAGATGCTCTGCTGCTTGCTACAGGCCTCCAGTCTAGACTTCATTTCTATTTCTTTGCTGCAAACCCAGCAAAGACTTTTTTTTCCGGATTTAGTTCATTGCTACACCATAAATATGTGCTACTTCATACATTGTGGCTAATAGGTTTTGATTATGCTTTGGGCTTCAGTTAAACACATCAGAAACAGTGTGTTTGAAGGCAATGTAATGAGATATTGTTACTTCCACATTAATGAACAGGTTACTTTGTATCTTGTACAAGTACTTCCATATTGCTCCCAGTTTATTGAACTGTCTGTTTGTGGTACCACCCACAGTAACACTAACCCAAGGATTGCTGGGGATCAGAATATTAAATCAAGACAGGAAAGTCCATGAGATACATATCTTAAATTAACTACTAAAAAGCCAGAAGAAAACCTGTGCCTATGTGGTTTAGTGCCATAGTTGCACAGTATAAGCTGACAACAGGACCCAGGCATGAGTTGAAGACCTGTGGTGGATGCACACACACACACACACACACACACACACACACACACACACACACACACACACACACACACAGAGTTTCCCTGGTACAGTAAGTACAATATCTGTTTTCCCAATAACATGTCTGAATTCCTATCCTATGTGTTTGGATATTTTTGAAAGCTGTATTATCAAGATACCTAATTTTAATAAATGACAACCTGTTCACTATTATTTAATCCTGGTTGGAAAATAGTTTGACACAATTTCATGTAGAAAATTGAGGTTTTTCCCCAAATCGTGACTGTCTTGGTTTGTAAGAATGAAATAATTGTGCATTTAATTCATTAGTTGATAAATTAGAAAAGTAACCCTCACCCTAGAACCAACTGCTGTTGGATTCTAAAAATCACAAAAATACATTAGATTTATTCATCCTATATTTGATCCAACTCATCTTTCTTAAAAATAGTTTGTAGTTTTACTCAATATCTTGCAATTTTCTTAACCCGAACCCTAACTGGAACATTCAGGCTAACCCTGACACTAATCATACCCTAATCCTAATATTAATACCAGTGTCCTATTTCATAGTCTTCCTAATTCTAACTTGACTTGTTATTAGAAGATTTACTTTCAGTGTGACCTTAAATTTTCCATTTCCCCAATGCTAACACTAAGCCCAGCTGGAAGTGAAACCTAACTTTCAACCTAATGATAGTCCAAAATTAATGTTTAAGAAAAATACTCTAGTTTTTATTCATTCTAATGAAAACTCCAGTTTGCACTCTGGAAATGTGTTTCAATTTTCCCTAATTCCCACAAATTTCTTGACTCTACCTCTGAAGTTATCTTGTTCCCTAACATGAGCCATTATATTACTTGACTTCAAATTCTCTTATCCGGAAAAATACTGTAGGTTCCATTGATCCTACCTTTTCCTGAACCTCTGTATCCTAAAACAATTTCAGATTAACTTATCATCTTATTGAATGCTAACTCTCAACCTAAACCTGGCTGGAAAACTCTCATTAAATCATTATAAGAACGATCACTGACAAATAAATATAATTATAATGCTCTAGTTACTATTCAGTCTCACATTTTTTATTCTACTTGTTAGTGAAAACTCAATTTTATACTAAAACTTTCCTATTCATAACACGAATCATAATTAGAACAAAGTACTGAACCTGATCTTAATCCAAATTATATGTCAACACTAATACTAACACACGTACACTAGTTTTGATTCATCCTAACTTGATTCAAATAAGCCTTCCAAACAAAGGTTTCCATTTTTTCTAATATCTTAGTCATTTTCTAACCCTAAACTTAATCTTAGCAGGAACATTGAGAATAAATATAAACCTAACTGCAAGTAAATTCTAATATTAATAGCAATATTCTAATGCACATTCATTCTAAATCTTACCAGGCTTATTCTAAAATTTACCTTAAATTTGAGCTTCATTTTTTTTCTCCTTCACTCTAACCCTACCCATGGCTGGAATCCTAACCATAACCTTAACACTAAGGGTATCCCAATTCTAAAATTTATGAAAAATGCTCATTTTGTGTCATCCTAACCAAAATTCCACTTGTAATTCTTGAAATAAATTGCAGGTTTTCCTAAACCCTACAGATTTTCTAACTCTTATGTCTGAATCTATCTTATTCCATAAGAGGAATCCTATCCCCATTGATCTCAAATCCTCATATTATGAAATATATTGTACTTACATTATCCCAGCCTTTCCTGAATTCCTAGAACCTAAAATAATTTCAGATTTACTTAACATTTTTCCCATTACTTTTTTTTTGTTGGTTATGGGGCTTGATGTCTGGGCCTGGGCACTATCCCTGAGTTCTAGGCATGGACCCGACCCCTGAGATCTTTAGTTTAAGGTGTGCACTTTACCACTTGAGCCACAACACCACTTTCTGATTTTCTGGTGCTTAATTGGAGATAAAATTCTCAGAGACTTTCCTTCCCAGGCTGGCTCTGAACTGTAATCCTCATAAATCAGTTTCCCGAGTAGCTAGGATAATAGGCGTGAGCCTCCAGTTTAATCCATTTCTTTACTCAATCCTCAACCCCTTTAACCAGAAACCTAATCCTAATCACAATCTGACAACACCAAATGGTTAATGTAAGGAAAATTGTCCAGACTCTATTCAATCACATGTTTTGCTTCTACTTCTTATTGGAAAACTAAATTTTACCCTAAAGCTTATCCTTCCCTATCCCTAAGAAGAACTAAAACAGCAACTCACACTTTAAACCAAATTATACCTGAATGTTTAAAATAACGCCAACACTGGTTTTCATTCATTCTAACTTTGAGGCCATTCATTCTTCTTAAAATATGTTGCAGTTTTACACAATATTTTACATCTTTTTTCTCATCATAACCCCAGCTCTAACTGGAACACCTTGCCTAATCCTAAGCCTACGTATAACCGAATCGTAATGTTAATAGCTAGCCTCTATTTCACATTTATCCTATCTCTTGCTCATCTTGTAGGTCTAAATTTTACTTGCGTTTTGAAACTAAATTTTTAAAAGTGCTTTTCTATTTCCTCTCAAGTTTTATTTTTCATTATTTTTTAAAATTTTATTTTATTGTAATGAGGCTTACAGAGGGATTAAGGTAATGAGTACATTTCTTGTTGAGCAGTGTTACCCCCTTCAATGTTGTTGTCCCACTATCCATTCCCTCTCCCAACTCCCTCACTCTTCCTTCCCCATGATGAAAAGTTCTTTTTCAATATAGTGTGTTGTGAGTATCATTGTTGCAATGGGTCATCCTGTGTTGAACCTAATTTTCTGTTTCTCTAACCCTAACTCTAAAATCTGTCTGCGATCCTAACCCTAACCATAATAATAATAATAGCTCAATTCAGAAGTTAGCAAAAAATACTCGTTCTTTTTCATCTTGTTAATCCACGGTACATATTGAATTAATTTGCAGTTCACCTTAAATTTTCCAAATTAGATTACATGTGCATATATAAAGATGTAATTTGATGTGAAAAACAGACGATCTTTGGAGGAAGGAGTAATAAAAAGGAAATAGTAGGAGTATAATCAAATGTTTTAAATATATTTTGGAAAGAGCATAATGAAACTGCCACTTCTGAAACTTAATAACCATTAACAAAATAACTAAAAATTAATAAATAAATAACACACTGCCTTCCAATATTCTTTAAGAGAGCCATGATATGTCTTGTGAAAGAAATACTTGTATTAGATAAACTTTGTTCATGCATAATTTATATTGTTATTGGCCAATTAATTAACTTAATTAAAAAAAGTTTATCAAATAATATTCCATGACAAAAAACATAAAACAGTTACTTCTTAATTGTTTGAGAAAAAGTTATAGTCATGAGTTTTAGGAAACTAAATTTTTATTTCCTTACAAAGCAATGTTTTAGGTTTACTAATCTAGTATTTGTAGTATGTTTAGAGAACATAATTGGCATGAAAAACAACTGTATATCGTGTCTTGGATGAGGGATATTTAAACATTGTCTTGTATTCAAATGAATACTTTGGTTTACTTTTTAAAATAAATACAATTTTATCTTCTTTCCGAACAAGTACTTACCCTGCAATTAGGTATTTAAAAGCTAAATTTTCTATGTTTGATATATGTAGCTCTACATATTCAGAATGACATGATTTTCCTTTTCGTAAATACCTATCCTCTGGGATTTTTGCTTCATCAATATAAATTTTCTCATGAGGTTGCTGTGAAGGCTCCAGTAACAAGTGTGGTCAAAAACATTTCCTGAATTCTAAATTTTAAACCTAATCATTTTTAGCCTTTGATTATATCAATTATTGTCTCTTCAGAGCAATTCAACGAAAATAAATGCTACTTTTTAAACATTTCACTCACATTGTAAATAATATTATCATAGTTCACACAGAGACTAATCATTTCAAACTCACCATATTTGCAGATCTTAGTGTGAAGAATGTAGAGAGTATAAGAGCCTTACACTCAATAATACTTTTGGTTAAATTAAATTAAATTCTATATCTGGATTTCTAAATTGGAGGTAAATCACATGGAAATAGGAAAATAATAAGAAAAATGATTACTTTGGGATAATTTTTTTCTTAATTTTTTTCTTTTTTTTTTTTATTGTGAAAATACCGTACTGAGGAGTTAAATTACTTGTGCAAGGTAATGAGTAAATTTCTCATCAAGTATTGTTGCCTCCTCTTTATTTCCCTTTCCCATCCAGGAAGGGTGGAGATGGAAAAATCTCCACCTCCCCACCCCTAGCCAAAGTTGTAAAGTTAATCCTTCGACATAATGTCTTGTACATTTCATTGTTGCTATGAGTCCTCCTGTATCCCTAAAATTACGCAGTAAAGTATCTCTAGTAAATATATTTTTCAATAAAATGTTTCAACCCTTAGTAAAGTGCATTATATTTAATATAAATTTTATCTCAAAATAGAAATTCTGCAACTAATCTAATGTATGTTTTTGTGCACAAAATGCTGTTATTTCTAGTCTTGTTATGTTATTTTATTTATATTTTTTAGTTGTGACATGATCCCTAATTTCATTTATTACAAACTTCTGTAATTATACAAATCATACCTGTACACATTAATTTATGTAATTTAGTACACAAAGAAAATTAACTTTTTTCCTGTCTCCCACAGGTAAGGATGAGGTGCCTATGTATATTAAATGAAAGCATTCTAAAAGAGAGTCTGTGTGGAATGTGAATTTGCAACATGAGGATGGGATCATGAGCACTTTCTACTTGGCTGAACAGGAATTCTTGTTTCTACAGTACTTTCTTACCATTTAATCACACAGGGAAAGCCACAAAATTTGAAGTTCATATGAAGTAATTACATTCCTAAGAGATGGGGCAACCCTGCTAAGTTCTATCTTATCACTAGCTCTTTGTGCTTGCTGGCTGATCTATTTCTCTATCATATGTTTCATGTTATTAAGTATATTAGCAAGTCAGCTGTCAGTACATTGCAGGAGACTATTGAAATCAGAGCTATTGCTGTGTAATATTCAGAAGAGAAGAAAAAAATATATTGATCTCCAATTCCTCCCTTTAGGCTTCAATATACTAATTAATTGTCAAAACAATCGCGTTAGATGTTAGCTTATTTTCCCTATTTAATTAGAGATTAAGCAAGTGTTTTTCACAGTAAAAAGTGATGACAGTGGTATCAGAGCTCTGATATGAGCAACTCCTCCCTAACAAGTAATCCTCTATGGACTGTAAATATGGAAGCCACACTAAAATTCTCTCTCTCTCTCTGTCTCTCTCTCTCTCTCTCTCTCTCTCTCTCTCTCTCTCTCTCTCACACACACACACACACACACACACACACACACACACACACACACAGCTGCCACCCAGACACATCAGAGATCAGTTCAGTTCCATTCCGTTGTAATTATAGTTGATTGATATTTGCTCCATTGGTTTTTCTTTGCTTCATGATATTGGCTGGGCCTGTATGGTTCCCTCAGATCAAGTCCCTTGTTCTTAGTGTACTGTGTTTTTGTATGCTTCAGGCCAATTAACAGTACCCTGAATACAATATCTTCAAACTTGACATTAAGTCAAACACCATGAATTCATACTACTATTCCAAAATACTAAAATGTATTGGATATAGAGACCAGAAAAACACCCAACTTGTTATTTTAGTAAGAATTGACATCATGAAACAGAAGAATGTTGATGAAGAACTGAGGTAAGAGATCGGGAGTTTGTGGGAAAATGTAGAACACTATGTGTGTTAGAGATACAGAATCATTTTCTATACGCTCATTTATTGAAAGCTTGTAATCTTATATTGAAAGCTCAATTCACATATAAAGTTTTCCAGCTACTTTGCTTACCTATCACTTCTGATCACAAATCCTCTTATGAATTTTCATAGTTTCTTTGAATAAATCACACGATTTGCAGGTACTTCTCACTTTAAGGAAAGACAGTGTGCTTCTACAACTTTCATTCTATGTGACAAAGACTTATTTTTTGTTTCCCTGTTTGCTGAATAAATGTATTCATGGAAACAGGATATTGACAGCAAATCTGGGTGTAATTTTCATTTTTTTTAACTTTCAAATATAATATAGATTTTGTATTGACTAGTCATTTTCTAAAAATGAGTGATATGAACAAAATATTTTGTTGCCTTTAAGTCAATTGAGAATGGCTGTGGTAGTTGTGTCTAATTGAAGTAACTAATATATTATTCATGTATAAACATGTGCATTGCACTTTTTTATTTTTATTTATATAAAATAGTTCCCAAGGGTTTACTTTAAAGTGATAATGGGGATAATTGCCTTCTTGTTCCAAACATTATATTAACTTCAGTAAAATTACTAGAAACACATGATGTTTACAGGAGCAATATAAAAGATGGGAAAATATTTCTAAAGAGAATGATTTATTGATTAAAACATAGAATAGAGTAAAATAATCAGGTCTCATGCTTGAGAATGCATAAATTTCATAGCAATGTAGCTTAAAAGTTGACTCAGATATAAATACATATTAATAATACTGAGCTTTACATCACAATACAAGCAATATAGGTATTTTAAGGAAGTGGTCATTCAAGGCCCTAAATAGCTAATGGATGAAGAATGGAATTGAAAATAGCAGAGGAAAACAATTCAACATGCAGATATTGTGATTTTATAATACTAATATGAAAGAAATGGAACTTTTTTCTTTCTCAAAAAGACGTTTTGCCAGTAATTTCAGCGTAAGGCATCAGTAGTAATGAGTCTAAAGTCTTTTCCTCCAAGATATCCAAGAGTACTATGCTCATCCTCTAAAGTGTAAATAATTATTTTAATTAGCTTTGCTTAATATTAATTTACATGTAGCAAATAGGTTAAAATATCTTCTCTATTTCTCTCAATATAATAACATACATTTCTGTCCCTTTGTGTTTCTTCATACAATCCTGAAATTACTACATAAGTAACACAAACAGAAAAACGAAAATAACTTCCACAACCCTCACAAATCCTAAATTATGTGAACAAATCCACAATATAAAAAATAAATTTGAGGAAGAGGAAAAACCGTGGCAGAATAACAACAGAAAATTACCCTAGCAATCTCTAATGAAACAGAGATTTGGAGTCCTAGAAGGTACACCACATCTAGAGGGTCACACCAAGTCAGCTATAATTATAGATATACAGCTATAAATATAGATATAATTATAGACATACAATTCATAAGACTATTATACTATCTTCACAAGAAAACAGAAATTTATGAGAAAGTTTCCCAGCCAGACAGGTGACTGCTGTGACTGTGTCGGCCAACATATTCAAAAGCATAATTGCAGTGTGGAAATAAAAGGGCTACATGGAAAAAAAGCAAGAACAGAACTGTGCATTAGAGAAAGTTACACATCAATACACAGAGACAGTTCACCATACCACTGGACAGCCAAACTGTCACTGGAACCACAAGTATTAACATCACAACATCTCACCACAACTGATTTCTACTCCCACATTTAATTGTCTAGACAAAACCCTAATTCCAGAAAAACAAATCAAAACAAAAGACCAAACAAACACCTGGCAAATCAACCAAGAATATAGAGAGTCACCTATTAAGATAATAGATCCCTCAAAAGAAAACCTCCAAATGGACAGAACAAATTAGAAAAATACAAAAGAAGTTATGTCAAGGTAGTATAATTCACACAGTAAATAACCAGGCATTAGAACAGACAATCAAGGAACTAGAAGATAGTTATCAAAATACACTAAAAACACTGCTGAAAATGTGACTAATGGAAAGATAGAAACCTTTATAAGGAAATTTGTGAATAATATGAGACCAACCAAAAATTAGCAAATTAATTAATGGAGACTGCAAACAAAAAGGTAAATAAATTCTGAGAAGGCAAAGAGTCCAAGGAAAAAATGGATGCCTAGTTAAAAGATATGAGAGAAGACACAACTAAGAAAACCCTTGCAACCACCCCATCCAAAGAAAAAATATAAAGAAAGTACATACAAGACCTAAAATAAAGCTTTAATAAAGAGATAGAAGCCCTAAAAAATGAACAATTAGAAGACAGGGAAATCAAAAACAAAATAGAAAGTCTCCCCAGCAAATAGATGACAAAGAAGATAATCTCAGGGTCAAAGACAGAATAGGTCTAATACAAAAGAGGAAATAATAATTTAGGATAAATCAAAGAAATAAGAAATGATCTTGCCAGAACTTCAAGACTCACTTAGAAGATCAAATTTCGGGGAGATAGTTATAAAGAACGAGAAGAGCAGGAAACTACATGGAAGGGAAACATATTACAGAATTCTAGCAGAGAACATGCCAAACATCCAAAAAGGCTCATTCAGAGAAGTCTTTAGAACACTGAACAGATAATTCTAGAACTGAAAATCCACTACCATATCATAATCCATTAGAAGATCATTAAATACCAATAATGGATGCTTAAAGCTTCCATAGAGAAAAGATTATTTATAAAGGATATACAGTCAGAATAAATACAGATTTCTTAGCTGATATGGTAAAAAGGAGATCCTGGCATGATATATGACAACTAACATATTATATGACTATATGATATATGATGACTACTACACCATATATGACAACTATAAACAACTACCAACCGTGAATATCATCCTAAGCCAAACACTCCTTTACATTTAAATGATGTATAAAAATATTTAATGACAATGTTCCAGAGCCTGCCAGCAATGAAAGGGAATCCTGAATTAGGGGGCGAGGATGGGGAAAAATAAAGACATAAGACAAAGGATGGGATGGGGAGGTCTGCAGCTCAAGACTGCAGCACCGTTTATTTTTAACTTTTTTTTAATATATACTATTAAAAGTCAAGAGGTAACATAAGGTTACAATAGTCCCAAAAAACAAGAAAAATTTTAATGAAAACAGAGTGTAGTAAAAACAAGACAAGGTCAACAAATACTACAGACATAGCAAAACAATCCCTGGCTCCTGGTGTTTTTTAAGTAAGCCAGTTCCTTGTACATGTCTTCAAGTGAGCACCAGGGTCAAGATGACCTTTAAACTTTATTGTCGGCTCCCAACATCTCCCCCATTTTGTTTAAAGAAGCTAACCCGCCTTTCTTAGGTTGGGTGGATTGCCTTGTCTGTATTACCCCTCTTAGGGAACTTCTTTAGAGTGAAGCTGTAGGCCCTGTCTTAGGTTGGTTAGACTGGCACTCCGTCTTACCTCTCTCTGGCTGTAACTCCTCTCAGGGGGAATTTTTTTATATGGAGCTTGATCTTATGTAGCTGGGTGGCTAAACTCATATAAGAATTTTGCAGTGTTTGTATAATACAAGGAAGGCATAGACAAACCATTAGCAAAAGCATTCCCAGCCCAAGCAATGATATTAGCAATCCTTTAACATAAGTCAGGGAAGGGATATAGTGTTGAACTTATTTAAACAATTTTTTAGCAGTTTTTGTCACTTTAGAGTCCAGAGATAGGGCTTATGTAGTATTATGAGCAAGCTAATTAAGATAATGGGAAGTTTGTACATTTTGTGTTAGTGCCACAGAAGCTGCCGCTGTGGAGGCAGCTAACGAATTAAAGGCCAAAACATCAGCTACAAGTAGCCCAACAAATCGATGAGGGCGCATTAGTTCTTTTAATTGTCTAAACACCTGAATGCCAGAATCTTTATACCAAGTTTTAGAAATAATTACAGGAAGCATAACAAAAGATGGTTGTCTAACAATAAGTTTGGATTTAGTTATGCCGCTATATGAGCAATCAGTAAAAGAACAATTAATAGCAGGAAACATTAAAATAATTAGATCCAAAAGAAATATTAAACAGTCCATACATAATGACATAGGGTGGTGATATACAACTCATAACTTTTTTAAAGGATGAATTGGGTCAGGTTATTTTGTTGAGTGTAGCCACCAGCATCCAAACATGATGTTGAGGATGCCCATTCGTCCACCACAGTCCAAGATTGTACTTATTAGTAAGATTAGCTCCAGACCAGTTCATTAATTGAGAGTTAGTTCCAGAAATATTGGTAACAAATGGCTGTATATGTCTGCACTTTATTGGATGAGGCTCTCCTATAGATACTACTATTTGTGAAGAATTAATGCAACACAGTATCATATAGGATGGAGTAGAATTTGCATGAACTGGGTGCCCAGTTGGTAAAGATGTCATGTGTATATTGTATATTTGATTTTTGTCTGGGATCCAAATTTTTTGAGTCCTGGCTGGCATTATAATACAGCCTGGAATGGAGCCTTTAGTGCTGGTGGTAAAGCATAAAGGAGTTCCAATGCCTGAAGCTGAGATATTTCTGATCTTGGTGTGCTGGATGAAGGGATCGGGGCTGTACTGTATGCTGATCTATTGATGTGAATGAGTACCTCAACTCCCTCCCACAATCAGGGGATAAGGCATGTAATCCCAATGTGTCAGCGTTTGTGTCATCTGAATGAAACTCCACAATCCTAAATCAATGCTCAGGCAACCAGCGGGATTTATTTTCTTCCTGCAAAAAAACACAAACATGTCCTTCACCCCATGTTAAAACCGCATATGGCCCCATGCCAATCACCTCTTAAAGGTTCCTTCCACTAAATTTGGACAAAAGCTCTTTGCTCTCTTTTTTTCCCCCCAAAACCGCTATGCTGTGGAAAGGCCATTATAATCCAAACTTAAAAAATTTAGTACAAATAAAGCATTAGAAGAATATTAACAGGAAAGAAGTGGTATAATTTCCCCCTTTTGATTAAAAAATTTGGTGTTTTAACAGCCCGTTGGCTTGTTTAACTATTTCTTGTCCTTGAGGAATATAGAGAATACCTGTAGAGTGAAAAATCTGGTAAGATTTATGAAAAGCTTGTCCAACATATCTCGCACCATTATCAGTTTAATATGTTTAGGAAGTCCCATAGTGGCAAACAGTGTAGGGAATGAGAAATACAATGTTTGCTAGTCTCCCTGGCAAGAGGAGTAGCCATAATAAAATTAGAGTAGGTATATGGTAACATGGACAAAGCGAAGACAGCCAAAAGAAGGAATCAGGCAGGAGTTTAGTCTACTTTCTTCATGGTGGAGGTGGTCAGGGTACCGATGTAGATTTTTTTTAGGTGATTGTCAGGCTGTAGCAGCAGCAGCAGCAGGGTCTCTCAGTGGCTCCAAGGGACTGTCACAACACTTGCCGAGGTCTAAATTTCTACACAGACTGTTAAGGATACAAGTAATACATAGGCTTGGCAGGCTGTGGCCCCACTAGATTTTAAGACTATTTAGAAAATAGCCCAGGACAATTTACCAAGGTGACAACCTTTTTAACTAGATAGTTTTTTTTTTTTAATAAGGCTGATTTTTTAGGCAGATATAGAGGGCTCAGGCCTGTACTACTATTTTCCATGCCTTTATCTTCTGTCGATTTTGCCACATTTTTTTTAATAACTCTGGTCCCTTGGTTTAAAAAGGGATGATGGGCGAAGATTTATCTTTTGTAACATTTTAAAGCTGACTTAGAGGTGTTGATCCTACCTAACCAGGAACCTATAATCTTAGTCTATTTTACAAAGAGGTTACCAGGGTTAGATGTAATGAAGAACAATATTTTAACATTTGACAAATGCACAGACTTTTTTTTTCCGGCTACAGCAATGTAGCTTGTTTAGCACTATGATTTGTAAAAGCATCTTTAGGAATGTGACCTCTAGTGACCCTAAAAATGTCTAAGTCACCTGTGCAAGCCTTTAGACATATGTTAATAGAAACACACTTTCAGGCTTACAAACTTTTTTTTTTGAACAGATAAATTTTATGTAGCTGGTGTTAGCTCAAATGTTATTGCCAATTAGGGTTTTTGGCACATACAGGAGTTGGGTTTGAAGCCATCCTCCAGATTTTATAATTTTAGCTTTTTAGTACTATCACAGATTACTGACAAGTTCCTGTCCCTACAAGGTAGATAGTCATGGACATTAGGCATGCTTACAAACTATCTTCCCATGACCTCCTGGCTCTGACCAATTTTTGAAGGGCCATGCACAAATGACTCTAGGATCTGACATATTTGCCATCCAAGCAGTGGCTTACTGCCTCTGGATGCTCTTCCATTGTTTTTGTCCAAGGAATGTCTTCTCTACACTGGGATAAATGTCTTATTTGCATTTCCCTTAGCTGGTCGCTGGACTCAAACTTGGGGCCTGAGTGCTGACCATCAGCTCTACAGCTCAAGGCTAGCACTCTGTCACTTTGAGTCCCAAAGCAATTCTGCTTGCACTTTTAGCACTCTGATGGCTGAGTAGAGGTGACAGTCTCACAGGGACCTTTTTCTGCCCGGGCTGGCTTTGAACAAGTTTGTAGATCAATGAGTCTTATAAAAGGCCACTTTACTCCAATTAAAAGCAATAAAGTGGTTAACATAGAATTAGCTTCTAAGCATGCTCTTACCTGAAACATATTAAGAGCCAAAGTTACATCAGACAAACTAGTAAGAATTTTTTGTGTTTGGTTTTGGGCTTGCTGGAAAAATAATAAAGCTATATTAGTAAACTGGAATAGCAATTAAGCAATTATTTTGGTAATTGTTATTTTTCCACTTTGAGGAAGAACAATTTGACTTTTAAACTTTATATCCAGAAATCCATTTCTAATTTTTAACCCTCCTATTAATCTCTTATTATATTATATTTTAGGTTTTAGTTACATTTAAAAAAATCCTTTAAAATCTTGAGGCCAAAGGTCACTTATTGTTTTTTGGCTGTTTGTTTTAAAACAGACACACATTAAAATTTTTTAACTTAAATGACAATTTTTAATGTAAGAATTACAATCACCATTCCTGTACCAAGAAGTTAGACTTAACACCTTTATGACTTTTAAAAACATATCCTAATTATAGAATATTATTGAAAGTAAGTCACATTACACAAATATGTTTTAAACCCTCTTTTTAAGTCCAAAGGGTAGTTTTAGCAATAGTAATCAGATCATCACATCACTAATTTTTATTAGCATGTTTTTAGTATTTATCTGTACTGAAAAAGGACAGAACAAACCTGGGCCACTTGGCCCCTAAAAATAGGGTTTTTTTTGTTGGCTTTTAAGTTTTTTATTTTATCTCTTGGGTTTTTGAATGAAAATACACAGTTTTAGACAGACAGAACAGGTAATGTTTTTGACAGTGGTAAACAAACTTTTATATTTAAAGGTTTAATATTTATTTTCAATGTTTAGCAAAGAGAACTAAATTTTAAAGAGCCAATGTATTTTTAAGCCAGATAACTTGATTAGAGTGTGAACAGCCTTATGTATTTGAAAATACCAGATTTTTTATTTTTAAGTTAAAGTATCCTTAAAAAGCCATTGAAAACAATGTGAAAAATTTTTAAAATTTTTGGTAATGTCCAAACCTCATAATCTTTTGCATATTAAACTCACCCAATTGTTATAGCATGTTGACAATTTTTATCTTGAACTCTTTTACAAACACATACAAAACACACACAGGTCTTAAAGCACATAAAATTAAAATCAGTTGTATGTATTTTTAAAACGTACCAATTTTAAAACAGAACTAGACAAGACAATAAACAAAGGCTGAGTTGGGGGCTAATGGGCCCCCAGTTTATCCCTACCTCAGAAAACATAACAGAAAACACACCGAAGTAAACAAGACAAAGAAGTGGCCACAAAGACAAAATTAGTTCTCAGTGAATGGGACAACATCTCACCACCATACACAAGTGGGACTCAAATCCACTTACCAGGGGACTCGAACCCCCTTTACTCACCTCTGGAGGATTTTTTTTTTTTTGATTTCTGTAAACGTTGACCCAGAGGCCTTTCAAGGCAGAGGAGAATTTTTAGTCATCTTGGGACAAGGGAAAGAAGTCCCTAGCGGCCATCACTTCAGACTGACAGGTTTTCCCCCATACTCAGACCCCCTGGGCCAAGACCCGAGGCTAAGATCTTGTTGGTGTCACTTGCAGGTGGTCAGTGGCAGTTTTTCAGCTGCGAGTTTTTCTGCCAGCCCTTTTAAGTTATTGTTAGATCCTCCAGGTTTTTTAACCCCCACTTCTGGATCCATAGAGGGTGGAGGAGGTGGTAATAGAGTAGAAAGGGGAGGCAGTTTAAAGTGTAAGTAAAAAAGAAGGAACTAGAGAGAAACATATTAAAAGAGGGTGTTAGCCAGTCTCCTCTGGACTCTCCTAACAGTAGGTGTATAACATAGCAGGACATATCACATATTTCTGAGTCTTAACTCTCATTATCAATGGACTTAAATTTCCAAATAGAAGACATAGATTTGATAGGAGTATCAAAAAAAAGAAAAGACATATCCATGTAGTATCTACAAAAGACACATTTTATTGACAAAAACAAACACATACTCAAACTGAAAGGCTGGTTGGAAAATTTTCAAGCAAAGGGACACCATAAACAGGCTACAGTTGAATTACTAACATAAGATGAAATAGAATTCAAGTCAAAATTAGTAGGAAGAGACATTACATATTGATAAAGGCAACTTTCCATTAGGAGGATATAACAAGTCTAAATATCAATGCCCTGAATCCTGGAGCATTCCACTTCATCAACCAAATACTCCTTAAACAAAAAATCACATCTCAACACATCACTGTCATCCATGGATGACCTATCCAGGAAAAACTCAATGGAGAAACTGCAAGCTTAATAACTACACTGACCACCTAGCCCTAACAGACATCTACAGAATATACGTTCAGCGTCAGAATATACATTCTTCACAGCAGGTCATGGACGATTCTCCAAAATAGAACACATCTTATGTCACACAGAAATTCTGTCCAAATTGAAAGAAAAATTATTTGAATTCCCATATCTTGTTAGGCTATAAGTGAATAAACTTAGAATTAAAAAGATAAAGCAAAAAAATAAAATGTCAAACCAATGAAGACTGAATAACACGTTGCTGAATGACCAATGGGACACTGAAGGGATTAGAATGGAAATCTGAAAGTTTCTGGAATTTAACAAAAGTAAACAGACAAATCACTGGGACACAGTAAATGCAGTACTTAGAGGAAAATGTATAGCTCTGAGTCCCAACATCAAGCAATTGGGAAAATCTCAAATGAATATTTTAATTATGTACCTCAAGCTCCTTGAAAACAGGAACAAGCCCAAACCCAAAGCAGTAGAGAGAAACAAATAAAAAATTGAATCACAAATAACTAAATAAAGACAAAATAATACGCAGAAAGAATCAACAAATCAAAGTTGGTTTTTTAAATAAATTAACAGACTTGACAGAACCATACCAAATTTGACTAGGAAGAGAACTTATACAGATAGATAAATAAAAATCCTGCAGATTGGGAGAAGATCTTTATTTGCTCTGCAATACACAATGGCCTCATATCTCAAATACATTTGGAGTCCCAAAAGTTAAATTCCCCAAAAAAAATCCTCAAAAAACAACAACCCTCTTAATAAGTGGCCTAAAGATTTAAAGAGAGACCTCGCTGAAAAACAAGTATGCATGGCCAATAGACACATGAAGAAACATGCAACATTTGTGGCCATAAAAGAAGTTCAAATCAAAGCAACATTGAGATTCCACCTCACCCCAGTTAGAATGACCATTATGAAGAAACCTAATAATAACAGATGCCGGGCTGGTTGGGATGTGGCCCAAAAGGAACATTACTACACTATTGGTGGAAATTTAAACTTCTTCAAACACTCTGTAAAGAAATATAGAGGTTTATCAATAGAGCTCCCCTATGACCCAGCAATGATGGATCAAGAAATTGTCATATATATTCACAACAAAACTCTATGCTTCCGTCAGAATGAATGACATTGCCCCATTTGTAAGGAAATTGAATCATTTGGAAAACATAAGTCAAACAAGCCAGACCCAAAGTATCATAGGCTACACTTTTCCACTCATTTGGAAAAACTAGAATATGTCTAGGATATTCACAATAGCTCAATAGCAATATGCATATCACCATATAAAATGATGCTTATCGAAATGAGGTCCAAGAAATGGATACAAGATGATTGTATAGTGAACGGTTTTTAGTTATTTCTATTTAGTTTTTACCCTTTGGTTTATTCCCTGTAGTCACTGTTTTTGATTTATGTATCCTTTGTCTTATACATGTTAACCTGATTTGGGGAAGGGAAGGGAAATCACAGAAATGGTGGGACAAAGATTAACCAAAGCACCACTGATATACAGTAGAAACTATGTTAGAAATGAACTTTACAACTTCGTAGGAATGGGATGTCAGGGTTGGGGGAAGAAGGAAAAAATGGGGAAGGGGTAACACTGTTAAAAATGTACTCATTACATATATAACTGTAACCCACCCATCTGTATATCACCTTCATAATAAAAAAAAACCCAAAAAACAATTAGAGAACTCACCCAAATAGAGAAAATTACAGACAAAAATGAGACAACACAACAGATATAAGCAAAATTGAGAATGTTATAAGAGAATACTTTGAAAACCTTATGCCAATCACCTGGAGAATCCTGGAGAATTTGATGCTTTCCTATACTCCATCTGAACCAAGAAGTAACACATAAGAAGTAATGAAAATGAAATGTCAATAAACCACTTCCCATTCCAGAAAAAGCTAGGACCCAATGAATGTACCATGAAATTTAGGCCTGCAAAGAACATACAATACAGAGATCTAACTCTTCAATGGAATATAAAGGGAAATGGAATTATCAAACATATTCTATGAAGCTAGATTTAGACCCTTCCCCAAATTACATAGGGACTCACCAAAGAAAGAGAACTATGAAACCAACTCTTTGATAAGCATTAATACAAAACTTCTTAATAAAATTCTCACCAACTAATTTCAGCAACTAACAAAAGAATCACATGGTATGACCAAATAGGTTTCATCCTAGGATTCAATTGTATTCAATACTCTTGTCAATAAACAATACAAACCATCAGCAGAAGCAGGGACAAGAAACACATGATCGTCTATAGGGATGTAGAAATAGCTTTTAACAAGCTCTAATACCCCTTTATGATTAAAAAAGTCTGAGAAGCTAGGAATGCATGGAACATTCCTCAATATAATACAGAGCATATATATGATAGAGATAATTAGCATTTTCCTAACGGTGGAAGCATGAAGACATTAAAATCAGGAATGAGACAAGGATGTCCACTCTCTCTACTACTCTTCAATATGGTAATGGACTTTCTAGCAAGAGCAATATGCAAGAGAAAAACATAAAGGGGATCCAAATAGGGAAGAAGGAAAATTATCCCTTTTTACAGATGAAATGATCCTGTATTTAAAGGACCCTATATTTTCATCCCTCAAGTTAAGTAAAGGTGATGCTAACCTTCAACAATGTAGCAGGGTAAAAAACCCACAAGAATCAGTAGTTTTTCTGTGTTACCAACAATGGGAAAATCCAGGCTGAAATCCAGAAAACAATCTCATATATATTAGCCTCAAAATCAAATCTAGTCTAATCTAAACAAAACAAAACAACAAGAAAACTAGGAATTAATTAATTTAACTAAAAATGTGAAGGACCTCTAGTGTGAAAACTTTAAAAATTTAAATCACAGTCTGATAATGACCCAAGGAAAATAATACAATAAGAGCTCATCTCAAGTAAAATGAAGAGCAAGGACTGTGGGCAGGGGTCAAGGGATAGAGCACTTGCTTGTCAAGCACCAGCTTCTGAATCAAAACCCCAGTACTGCCAAGGGATAAAATAAAGTATTAAAACATAAGGAAAGTTGCAGATAATAGTATGATGGATGACATGGAGGTACACACCTGTAATCCAAACACTTGGGAGACTAGGCAATAGAATTGTGCTACATAATGACACTATATCTTAAAGAATAACAAAGAATAAAATAAATCAATCTACATTTTTAAAGACTAGGTTGTAGTTCAAGTGTAATTCAAGTAGTTTTGCATGTGCAAGGAATTGATACAATGCACAAAAATTACATGCTTTAATAACTACAATGTCAGTTTATCAATGCAGTACTAGATGCCCCTTGGCTGGAATCCCTCTTTAGGTAATGTAAGACAGTTGGTACACCTGTCTTCTGGGCTGGACTGAGGGCGTTGCTTGGCAAACAGTGTTTTGATCTCCATTCGTGGATCCCACTTACAACTCTTTCTTTAGTAGACCCCCTACAAATCTCTCCCATCCCAATAACAGCCTTCTGGCTTTCAAGTGAGGTTATCTTTGATATCTCTTAGGGCTCTCCTCCTCTTTGTCTGGAACTGCTCTGCTCCTGTACCCACATTCAGTGGCTTGTTCTGAGAAGAGTGGTAGCTATTTTGCTAGCCACTTCTATCCTCTGTCATCTTCTCCTCAAATTAGTCTTTGGTATCAGTATGACTCTGCTCAGAGGGGAGAGCCAGCCAGGGCTGGCTTTGTACCATGATCTTCAGATCTCAGTCTCCTGAATAGCTAGGATTACAGACGTGAGCCACCTGCAACTGCAACAATTTCAGAGGAATGGGATAGCTCAACTGCACATATATTCATTAGCGACTGCCCAGGTGTGAGCCAGATGCTTACACCAAATCCACTGACCTTGATATTGCCTTTGTGTACAAAAGGACGTTTTTGGACTTAAGGTCTCAGTGTGTGATTCTATTTTGGTGCAAACAGCACTTACAATTTGTGTGGCGAGCCTCCTGGCTTCATCCTCATATAGGTGGCAGGATTTTAAGATCTACCCCAGGAGGTATCCCCCAGTGGCCATTTCCATGATGAGATACTCGTACTCTTCCTTCTCCATAACCTGGTACAACCTGATATTGTGTTTCTGCCATAACTTCTTAAAAATGTCCACCTCATTCTTTATCCGATGATGAGGACTCTCACTTTCAGAGTATTTAAAACGCCACGTCTTTGTCTGTGACGTGGTGATGGGCCAGCTTCACTTGTACATAGGTACCTTTGTCGATGAGCTCTTTCATGAGGTATTGTTTGATGGTCTCCTCCTTCAAGGAGAAAGTAGGATGATACTTTGTGTTCTTCCATCCTTCTGCTATGATGGCAGGTAGCAAATCTACCTAAAATAAACTAAATAAATTAATGAAAAACCCAGAAAATTTTAAAAGAAATACCAAAATGTAAATGACAACCAGTCCCCACAAACAACAAATCATTTAGATTTGAGTCAGTCCTGCGGGTCATCAAGCAAGAGCTCCCAGCTCTGTTAACTGACATAGGTTGGAGCACAATGGCTTCCTATATATCCTGCATGGCCTCACACAATGGAGCAATCGCAACCAGGCATTGTGATATCATGGAGGAAATGGATCAATCAGAGTCTGAGGTCAGAGAAAAAGTGGACCAGTCATAGCCTGGCAGCCTTGACAGCGGTTGCTAAGGAATCCAGCTGGGCTTGAGGTTACTCTGGTCATTACCATAGCATTTCTGAAATCACTAGGACAGTGGTCAAAATCCTCTGATTTTCTAGAGGACTACTGCATCTTATAAATTGCTTCTCTGGAGACACTAGCTAACAGCCTCCATTCTTGATGGCCACCTTATCCTATGTCTTGTTCCAGCAATGGCACTGCACACTCCCTCCTTCTCAAGGACAGCTGTGTCTTATAACTTCCTCCTGAGAGGACAAGTTCCAGGCTAGCTTTGAGCCACCATCCTCACAATTCACCTTCCTGATTATTTAGGATTATAAGACTGAGGAATCAGTAAGTACTTAGCTCATCTCTTACATTTGGAGGAAGTGTATTTGTTATAAAGGTGGATTTTAGATATTTCCTTTTAGCTCTTTAAATTTGTTGCTCTTGCTGTCTAATAGTTAATCTAGTTTCTGATGAGAAATTTGTCATAATATCATTGAAGATCACTTTGGTGTGATGAGTTGTGTCTCTGCGCCTTGGAAGGTTTTCGGTCTTGGTTCAATTAGAATATATCTTAGTGTGGACCTGTATAATTGTGTTAAATGACATTTTTGGGCTGGTAGATTCCTGCATAGAAGGGTTCGTGCTTTCAATCAAAATTGGGAAGGTAATGATTATTATTCCTTCAAATACTCGATATTTTTCCCTCTGTACATTATACATATATACATTATACATACATTACATATTCACATTATATATGGAATATACATATTTTGCCTAAATATTTATATCATACATACATTTATATACATATATTATTTTTACATGGCTTCCACTTTTGTGATTGTTTATGGTAGGATGTTTAGATTATTCCTAGCTGCTCCATCAGAGTTAGAGTAAGCAAAGCCAGCCACACACTCCTCTCTCTCTCCCTCTCTCTCTCTCTCTCTCTCTCTCTGATTTCCTGCCTCTGTCAGTTCTCTGAGCACAGGGCCATTGTTTATCTTCTAGTGTGTGATGTAATCTTTTGCAATGTCATGTTCTGCTTCAATGGCCACCAGGCCTGCACCTGGAAGACCAGCTGCTCCAAAGTCAGCCTGCATGGGTGCACCTGCCTGCCTCTGTCTTGATGTCAGAGCCCTTGAACCTACTGGGGTGGCCTTAGCAGATGCTCCCGTGCCAGGACTGATGACTGGTGACTGTGGGTGCCACAAGCACAGGCTCTTTTTTTTACGCATTGGAGGTCTGAGGTGGTGCTTGGGGGTGTTGCCCTGTTGGTGGCTATGCTTAAAGCAAGGCTGGGGGCTGCAGAAGCCTCACTGTGGACTGACTTCCGGGTACAGCAGATGCCACGGTTTTCTCTGGGCTCTTTTCAGAATACATGGGCAGGTTCAGGAGAAGAACCGGGGCTCAGGAGGCCCCTAAGCACAGGGTGGGCAATGGAGCTGGGAGGGGTAGGGTTGTCTAGGTTGGCAGGGGGCAGAAGATGAGCTTATATTAGTAGGCTGCTGGCTTATAAAAGAAAAGCTAGACTTGCTTGGTATCCAGAAATATCCCTCTAAAAGTGGTTGCACCAGAGAGTCCCATGCTGGTGGGGGAAAACAGCTAAAGACTGCAGTAGATGGACCAGGATCATTTGGTCCTGTTTTTGAGCAATTAAATGGTGTCTCTGGCAGGGGGAATCTGAAGGTTCCTTAACACTGCAGATCCAAGAAAGCCAGAGCCCAAGCAGACATCAGGGTTGGCCAGTTGTGCAGTGGACAGGCTGGTACATGAAACCTTGCCGGAAGGCTTTGCAGAGTCCACAACCTGGCCCACCTACTGGCACAAGAACCTGCCTAGCATCCTCTCAACCATAGAACTTGGAGACAGCAGCTCTCCCCACTTGGACATGCAATGTCCAGCTGTCAGAAGGCTGCTGTGGTCAGTGTGGGTCTGGGAAGAGTGGCACGCCTGCTACTGGAAGGAGCAGATGCCCCTTCCAAGGCATCTGGGGGAAGGGGAGTCCCTGGAAATGGGCTCATGGAAAGGCTAATCTGTCCATCCCAAAGAGAACACCTCCAGATTGTTTGACTGTTTGGTTGGGTGGGGGGTTCGCCCCATGGAGGCAGTGGTATTAGGAGAGAGTGTTGGTGAGGCTATCCCAAAATTAAAGCAATTGCTGAGGGAGCAAAAGGGTAAGGTTTGCTGAACATCCATGGCAGGTGGAGTTGAGGCCATGGCTGCTTCTGTCTTGAATGACCCACAGGCTTTGTCAGCAGAAGATAAGTGACTGGATGCTGGCATGGAGTGCAGTGGTTTTAGCAAATTTATCAGAGAGCCCTACTTGGCTTGTATGTCATTAAATAAGGCTAACACTGGGTGCAGAGTTACGGCTTTAGAGCTGAGCATCACAGCTTGATCATTTTAAAGGGCTGCAGACACCTTCTGGAAGCTGTTGGAACTTTAGAAGGTCTGAGTACATTATGAGATTAGATGTGGACCTCTGAGCTTCATCCTTGTTTTGTGACAGGTCTGAGCCTTCCCTCCCTGCTGTCCTGGTGACCTCAGGGTGTGGGCTGTTTTCTGGCAGGTAGGAAAGTTTAGTGTGTCTTTTAGTCCCTGAGCCTCACTCTGAAGGGCTCTTGTTGGCAGGGAGGATTGTTTCATTGGGAGGTCTTTCTTTGAGTAAGGCAATCTACATAAATCAGAGCACATCTTGGCTTTCTCTATGAATGTTTAATTTCTGTGGAAGTCTGGTGCCTGAAAGGCCTAACAGTTCAAGGCTCCAGGGGCTTTCTATGTTTCCAGATATATCCATGGCTTGTTCTTTTTCATCTTACAATGACAGCTCCAACTTTCTCCTTTAGTCATGTTCTACTGAGCCCTTTGGCTCTGGCATAAATGAGGAAAAAAGACAAAAAAGGCAGGGCTGTCATGTTACTAAGGAAAGCAGACAGGACTGCCTTGTTGCTGAGAAAAAGGAGACAAGCCAGTCTTGTTACATGGTTTCATTTTATTCCTCAATGTTGGTAAATAAAGTCTCCAGATTGGACTTCAGGAGAATCCCATTATCATTGCTCCGTTCCTTTTCCCTGCTCTTAAAGTACTGCCTTTCCATTTAAATTCATTGTTATTTTTACTTTTTCTCAGAAGCAAAGAGGCAATTTAAAAATCTATATGTAATGTTAATTTTTATTCTTGAATTGCTAAAATACATGAAGAACATGTCAATTCAAGCAATATAAAATGGCAGATGGCATGAGTTTGATCTCTGTCCCTCTACTGTTGGTCTCTTGCTCTACCCTGTGGTGACCATTGCTACTAGTTAGTTATGTATCCCTGTATCTAAACCAAATGTGCACAAAGGATAAGCTATTAAAAAGAGACTTGCCCACAGCTACCCATGGTCCCCCCAAACTGCTATCTTAGTAGTAGACCAAATTTTCATTCACACTATGGAGATTCAAATTTCTACACTCAGGTTCACAGATCTGAGCCAATTCTGTGCTGGAACCACATGAATGAAGGTGGTAGCTCATTGTTCACTAACGAAGAAGTCTGCAATAGCTGGAAATCTGCCCTCTGCCTTTCCCACTAAGTCATATATCAAGTATGAGGATTAAGGAGTTACACAGGCCTTTTAGAGTTTAATAGACTTTGGGTTTTAACTTTTGTAATTCCAAGTTTCACTTGAGATCAAATTTTGGTCCTGCACAGCAGCAACCCAAGAGGAAGTGATGTCCAGATCTTGTGTAAATGTCACAGACTGTTTTTACTGAATTATCTTTTTTCCTACTGAAAAACCCCAGACTCACTGGGATGCTTTCTTCAACGTGAGGGCACCCAAAGAACCAAGACTTCAAGCCAGCAGCTGCAATAAGCAAGAGAAGTTTATTTGGCGTTTGCGCAAATGGGCTCTCTGTCCAAGGCAGACAGGAAGCCTGGAGCAGTGATTACAGGCACTTTTAAAGACAAAAGCCACAGGATTAGCATAAGACCCCAGGTTCCCCAGGATTGGCTCAGTTTACTACACGGGGAAGTTTATAACACTCTTTGTAAAACAGTTGGCTCAGGGCAAGTCTAGGGTGAGCGGTCACCCTGGAGGAGAGTTTACATAGTTACAGGCTTGTGATTGATTAACATTTGGCCTAGTTTGCTGGGCTCACCAGATGGTCCTTATCTTGAGGCCCCTAAACCGAGAATTTTTACACAGGAATGCAGAGGAACATACTCCTTGTTCCTTATCTTGGGTCCCATTTGGCCACTTGGGGAATTTACTTGTTATTTCTTTATTTACGACTACAGAGCTTGTCCCAGGGCCGACATCTAGACTCCGAAACTTTTTATTTATTTCCAGGGAGGGGAAGGGTCAGTGCTAGCGCAAGCAAGTTTACAGAAGCAAAAGCAGCAGTTAGCAATTGTAAAATGTAACTCTAATTTTTAATCTTTCACTACAATCCACACCTGTGGCCAGATGGGGGCTTTCTTACAGCTAGCTGACTGACAGCACAACATTGGATCTAGTTTATACCTAGTTCTGAAGCCTTGTTCTGGAATATGGCTGTTTCAGTCTTGGATTTAGAACTCCCCTCTTTCTCCCCCTCTCTTTCTCCTTCCTCTCTGTCCTTCAATTCAAATAATCATTTGTTGAAAAAAACGATTGGAAAATTGTCATAACTTTACCTTCCAAGCCTGACAATTATGTTAAAAGAGGTGGAGAACAAGCATGATACAAAGTAAATGCACATACAGATGGGTACACCCACACCCACAACTACACCAGATAGACACATACATACAAACAGAAACACACAAAAAATCACAGGATATTTAAACCTTGTTTTTTAATACTTTAAATACACCAAAACATCTGTTGCAGTCAGAAAATCACTAGTGCGCACGTGCGTGCGCGTGCGCACACACACACACACACACACACACACACACACACACACACACTGCCAGTAGTCGAGCTTCAATGCAGGATGTGGGTAATGTCCCTGAGATTTTGTAATGAAAGCTACTTTACTCATTTGCACCACAGCTCTACTTGTGTCTTTTTAGTGGCCAATTGGAGATGAAAAGCACATGGACTTCTCTCCACAAGTCAAACCACAATACTCACATCTCAGTCTCCAGACTGATTGGACAATTTACACTCTCACCAATAGTGATAGAGCTCCCTTTTGGCCGCATCCATAACAGCATTTGTTACTAATCACTTTTACATGTTTTTATTAGCCTTCCTTACTGCAGTGAGGTGGAATTACAGTGTTGAATCGTTTTATGTTCAGAGATATTGAACATTTCTTTATGCGTCTATTGGCCATTCTTACTTATTTTGAGAAGTCTGTCTTTAGGTCACTACCTCATTTATCAATTGGGCTGTTATTTGAGGATTTATTGGGGGTAATCTTTTGTGCTCTATTTATATTTTTCCTATTAGGCCCTTGTCTGATGAATAGCTCATAAAATTCTTCACCCATTCTGTGGGTTTTTTATATTTAGTTTGTCATGTTCTTTGCCAGACAGAAACATTTAAGTTTCATGCAATTCAGTTTATCCAGGCTTTCTTTGATTTCTTGTGATTCTGGATCTTTAGTTAGAAAGTTTGGACCTGTGTTCCAGGATCCATGGTGTTTCCTCTGCCACCTATTGTAGTATTTTCATGGTTTCTGGCCTTATATTGATGGCTTGGCATATGTGGACAACATTAATTTGATCTGCCTACAATTCCTTGCTTCACAGACACAGCAAAGTGGTACCTTTTCTAAGTAAGATGAGGTGGTTCATGGTTGTTTAGAAGGGGGATGGATACTCAGAAGGGGGATGGATACTCAGAAGTGTGAATATGTAAGTCATAGGTGGTAGGCTCAGGCATAATTATTTTTAATTACATTTTTAATTGTAAGTACAATGAGTCCTAATCAGTGACACTTTTTTCATCACCTCTACCATCCCTGAAACTCAACTTGTTCCCCTCAATTTTCCTAGTTTCATTGGATATGAGTTGAAAATTGTGACTTCACTTCATTCACCTCCTCCTGCCTTTCAAGTGCCAGTTTCCTTATATACATTTTATTGTACTGTTAGATTTTCTAAAGGATTACACCATTTAAATTCTTTCCAACATATACTGTACTTCGTGAAATATAATTGTGTATATGTGCATACAACACTCTATATGTTTACATATAGACCTGGCTTCCACATATGAGAGAAATCATTCATCCTGACTTCACAAAATTTTATCCAGGTATATCTATTTCTTTATAAATGATGCAATATGCTAATGGATGACTAAAATTACTCTGTGTATATAGACCATATTTTCTTGATCCATTCATATGTTGAAGGCATTTGTGCTATAACTATACCTTGACAATGAACATAGTTATTTTGTGGGTATATTTTTCAGTGTAGTTGAACAAGTTTACATTCCCACCAACAATGTTTTGGGATCAGTCTAAAGTGAGATCGAAAAAGAGCAGCAAGTCAAGTGGTTGGGTATTTTTGTTGTTGTTGTTGTTGTTTTTGTTCAGTCATGGGACCTGAACTCTCGTCCTGAGTACTGAGCTTCAGCTCTTCAGCTCAAGGACAGAGCACGATCACTTGAGCCACAGCATCACTTCCAGCCTTTCTGCTTATGTGCTGCTGAGGAATCAAACCCGGGCCTCATGCTTGCAAAGCAAGCACTCTATCACAGAGCCACCTCCCCAGCTCGTCTCAAGTGTTTTGGTTTGCATTTACTTTACGGCCAGAGATGTAGCACATTTTTTATGTGACTACTGGCTATTTTTATTTCTTCTGGGAAGTCTCTACTTAGTTTGTTTGCCCATTTGTTAATTGGGTTGTTAATTCTTTGCTAGTGTAATTCATTGAGCTCTTTGAATATTCTAATGTAGACATGGCAAAAATCTCTGCTTCCATAGGACCTCTTTAGCTTGCTAATGATGTCCTTTGCCATGCAGAAACTTTGTAGTTTGACACAATCCCATTTGTGAATTCTATCTTTGAGTCCAGGCATTATTGAGGGTGAACTCTGTATTCCTGTTCAGTGGGAGCCAAGGTTAGCATGGCTTATACTTTCGGAACAATCCTTCCTAGAGTTCAATCCTAGTGATGGGCAGGTATTGTTGCCCGAGATTTACAGGTAAAAAGGTCAAAATCTAACATTTTTTTCTGATTCTTTAAGCCACACATCTGGTCAAAGCATAGTCTAGAACCTATATTATTCTTGTATAGTCTCAAGATAGGTTTTCCTAGTGACTTTCTTTCTTTATATTTCTTCCTTAACTCTTTACATCTGGTGTACAATTTGATGGCTAATGATCACATGGGTATGCTGAGCACTGTAAATTGTGGTGTTGTATTGATTTTGCTGTAAGGATAATGTGCACCATGGAGTTGGAACACTACATACAAAACAATCGGGGAACTATATTTTTGTTTGTTTTGCAGTCCAGGGGCTTAAGCTTAGGGATTGGACACTGCCCCTGATGGTCTTTTGCTCAAAGCTAGTGATCACTCTACCACTTGAGCCACAGCTCTACTTCCAGCTTTTTTGGTTTAATTGGCACCGAGGAATCAAACTCAGGCTTTCATGCATGAAGCTAGGCAAGCACATTACGTACTAAGCCATCTTCCAGCTCTTCAGTTATTTTTTAAATGCTGTTTTTTTCACGAGTTTCCACCTTTCTTGCTCATTCTGGCTTTGAACTATGATCTTCAGATCTCAGGTTCCTGAATACCTATGATTACAATCATAAGATTCTGGTGCCTGGCAAATGGTGATTTTAACCTACTTTTAATTTTCGTCGTTGATGAAACAGCTGAGTAGATAACATAAACAAAGGAGAAAGGCAGAAGAAAAAAGCAACAGTA